>NC_053394.1:373350181-374640543 GCF_905171765.1 Bufo bufo | reverse complement strand
CAGCTCTCATCTGACTGATAACCAGTAAACCTCAAAGTTATTTTGCATCTGTTGGATGGCTTGGGTGGACCTGCACACCTAGATCAATATCATTAGGGCGACAAAACATTTTCTGATTGTCCTAACAAAATATTCAATAACATTTCTATACACTTTCATAAGGGAAAGACATGCAAATGAGCAAAATATCTCATGAAAAGCACCCTCTATTAGTTGAATAGTGTTATGACAAGACTATTTACTCACAACAGAGAAAAGTCTTGTCATAACATTATTTGAACACTGCTGCCTATACGGCTACTAACCACTCTTGTCCCAGACTAATAAAACATAACTTTTACTTGTTTATGTTTAAACACAAGTGAAAATAACAAATTGTGAGCTACCTATAAGGTTAAAAAACACTGTACCGCATGAGACTTGCTATGTATAAGGGAGCACTGCGGTGTATGGATTGGCGGGAGTGCACTATCACCACTCAACCACACACCAGCATCCCTGCTGTATAAACAGATCCCAACAGTGCCTGATAACTGCTTGGCCCCCGTGTCTGGGGTATACACACCAAGATTTAGCAGACCTAAAGGCCACACATATTAGTATATATATCAGGCACACAGGTCCCTGCAAGAACTCAATGTGGTCAGCAGATTAAGAACCTAAATTACGCCCCCCTGAGTCATGACTTATGAATCATGACTCATGAACAGCGCCCTCTATTAGTTGCATAGTGTTATGAAAAGACTATTCGCTGAGATCATATTCGCTATAAGACTATCACTGTTGTGAGTTAATAGTCTTGTCATAACACTATGCAACTAATAGAAATGTAGTAAGTCAGTGATAATATCTGACACTGGAAAAGCTGGGTAATAACTCAGTGTAGATTGTGAGTTATTACCCAGCTTTCCCAGTGTCAGATTTTATCACTGAGTTATTACCTAGCTTTCCCAGTGTCAGATATCATCCTAGTGTAGATCACAAATATTCTAATCGCAAATTTTCCATGCAAAAGGCTACACAAATAAGCTTGTCATAAGACTCAGTCTAATATTCTTGTCAGAAGACTACGAAACCAATAGAGGGCACCATTGAGTTATGAACAGGGCCCTTTATTGGTTTCAAAGTCTTCTGACAAGAAAATTAGTCTTGTCATAAAACTGTGAAACCAATAGAGAGCGCTGTTTATAATTCTTTTGTATCCGTTGGATGGCTTGGGTGAACCTACACACCTAGATCAATAAGCCAAAAGCCAGGTATGTATGTACAAGCCATCAATCTACCGATGAGACAGATAACAACCAGCATACCTTACAATGGCAGCCTTGTGCACTATGCGATAAACCTCAAAGTTATTTTGCATCTGTTGTATGACTTGGGTGGACCTGCACACCTAGATGAATATCATTAGGGCAACAAAACATTTTCTGATTGTCCTAACATAATATTCAATAACATTTCTATACAGTTTTGTCATGCAAAAACTCATTTGCAAAAACATGGGCATATTGGAAAGACCTGCAAATGAGCAGAATCTCTCATGAACAGCGCCCTCTATTAGTTGCATAGTGTTATTACAAGACTATTCACTCACAATAGTGATAGTCTTATAGCGAATATGATCTCAGCGAATAGTCTTGTCATAACACTATGCAACTAATAGAGGGCGATGTTCATGAGTCATGATTCATGAACAGCGCCCTCTATTAGTTGCATAGTGTTATGACAAGACAATTCGCTGAGATCATATTCGCTATATTGCTCTATATTTGTTTTTTAGAATATTCGTAATATCGCATAGATCGCAAATATTCTAATCGCAAATTTTCCATGCAAAAGGCTACACAAATAAGCTTGTCATAAGACTCAGTCTAATATTCTTGTCAGAAGACTACGAAACCAATAGAGAACACCATTGAGTTATGAACAGCAACCTCTATTGGTTTCATAGTCTTCTGACAAGAATATTAGTCTGCGCTACATCTTCTGTATAACGTTTGCGCATCCTAAATATCAGTGACATTCAGTCAGATTTTTTCTCTGCTGGTGGCAGCAACATTACCTGCGCTACATCCCCTGTATAACGTTTGTGCATTCCAAATAGCTGTGACATTCTCTGTAGAGTTTGCCTTGCGATTCGCCGAACATGCAAACATATGGCGATATTCGCGCCCGCCATATTCTTTTACATTGTGAAGAACTTTGACCCATGACACATCCATCAGGTGGTACAGGACAGCCAATTGAAGTTTCAGCTCATGGACATACCTCCTACCTTATAAATAGACCTGATCTGGCTGCCATTTTACATTCTGTCTTTTGTCAGTGTAGGGAGAGGTTGCTGTGTGGAGCAGGGACAGACTGTTAGTAACACAAATCGCTAGTTAATAGGTCCACAAAAGTCCTTTTAAGGACTGGTATAGGTGTACTATTGATAGGTGTGCAGTACATAGGGGTGTACTACACTTATAATATACTTTCTAACATAGGAAGCATATTATAGTGGATTTGTATTGTGCAGCAGTGGTGAGAGGTTCTGCAGCAATACTACAACTACAAAGAGTGACAAATGCAATTAGAAAAAAATATTATAACTGGTGTGATAGACCAGTGCCCCCCCCCCCCCAAAAAAAACGACAGATTGAAGCGGGGTGTTATATACCTTATTCCACAAACACTGCGCTTCTCTAGAGACTTTTGTCACAAGGTCATTTAAAAAAGAACAGGCAGAGGAAGAGGCAGGCCCTTCCGCAGGGGTGGTAGGGCAGGAGCACCAGGCCAGAGCCTAAGTGAGAAGTTGCAGAAGGCGCGTTCTATTACGTCAAAGGATGCACCAGACTTGGTTGAGTGGCTCACTCAGCCTTCCGCTTCTGCAACCTCCTAATCCTCTCTATCTGCACCCTCTTCACTCTCTGCTGTGTGCACCCCCAAAGACACCACCACCAACACCACCACCACCATATACCCTGCTCTCGAGTCACAGGAATTATTTTCCGATCCATTACAAGACATTTCCGATGCGCAGCCATTCTTGTCATCGGATCAGGAAGAGGAGGTAGCAACGGCCACCACTCAGCAGTCTGACAACAGATCAGCCCAAGGAGGTTGGTCCCCGCTGTTGCTGCCTACTCCGAGATCTCTAATGTTAGTGTTGGGGAAGGTGACGTTGATGATGACGTGTCGATGGATGTCACATGAGTTCCCGGAAGAGGAGGGGAGTTCAGAGGGAGAGATAGACCAGCAGATAGGGAGGAGAAGCAGGCAGAACTTATATTGCGCAGGAGGGAAAAAACAGACTGCCAATGTATCAGGAGCGAGCCAACTACCATGCACGGTCACATCTGGCGCTCCCAGGATGCCAGCACATGGCTCCGCAGTGTGGCCTTTTTTTAACGTGTCTGCTGCTGACAATAGTGTTGCCATCTGCAGCCTTTGCTGTCAACGCATAAGTCGCGGTAAGCCCAACACTCACCTAGGGACGATCGCCTTAAGAAGGCACCTGGACTCCCATCACCGAGCCCAGTGGGAGCAATGCCGTCAGAACCCACAAAGCCACACTCCAGGCACTCACTGTCCAGCCTCTTCTCCTTCTCATTCTACTCTCTCCTCCCAATTGTCCTCCACTCCACCTTCCATCGTGCCATCCTCACGTTTATCTGGCAAAAGGCAGGCTTCCGTGGCCCAAATGTTCAAGCATAAAAAGATGATGACGCCGGATAACCCTCTTGCCCAACAGTTGACCGCTGGCTTGTCGGAACTGCTAGCCCGCCAACTACTGCCATATAAACTGCTGGACTTGGAGGCCTTTAGAAAATTTGGGACTATTGGAACACTGCAATGGAAGGTCCCAGGAAGGAAATATTTTTCCCAGAAGGGCATCCCAGAGCTATATGGCCACGTTCGGCGACAAGTGAATGTATCTCTGGCAGACATTGTCTGTGCAAAGATACATCTGACCACAGACACGTGGACTAGCAAACACGGGCAGGGAAGGTACATAACTTTTACTACCCACTGGGTGAACCTACTGACGGCCGTCAAGCATGCAACCCGTGGCTCCCGTGTAGATTTGGTGTTACCGCCACGAATTGCATGCAGGCCTGCCTTTTCTTCTCCTCCTCCTTCTCCATTCCCCCTCTCCTCCTCGGCTGACTCCTTCTTTTCCGCTGCTACCGTCTCTTCCGCTGCGCCCCCCAAGATTCCCAGAACCTATTCGACATGCCAGGTGAGACGTTTCCATGCTGTGCTGCGTCTGTTGTGCCTGGAAGCCAAGAGCCACACCGGTCCTGCACTCCTTTCAGCTTTGCATTCACAGGCAGATCAGTGGCTAACCCCACTCAATTTGACATTTGGTAAAGTAGTGTGCGACAACGGTGCCAATCTGCTGAGCGGGCTGAAACAGGGCAAAATGACACACATGCCGTGCATGGCACACGTCCTGAACTTGGTCGTGCAGCGATTCGTTGCCAAATACCCTGGGGTCCAGGACGTCTTGCGGCAGGCAAGGAAAATCTCTGCCCTTTTCAGAAAATCTTACACAGCCATGGCTCGCCTTGCTGACATTCATCGGCGACACCACCTGCCCATCAGACGTCTGATTTGTGACTGCCCGACGCAGGGGCATAGCTAGAAATGCATGGGCCCCATAGCAAAAAAAATTATGGGCCCCCCCGTGCCATCCACAGATCCCCTCCCCTAAATAGTGCCATCCACAGATCCCCTCCCCTAAATAGTGCCATCAACAGATCCCCCTCCCCTAAATAGTGCCATCCACAGATCCCCCTCCCCTAAATAGTGCCATCCACAGATCCCCCTCCCCTAAATAGTGCCATCCACAGATCCCCTCCCCTAAATAGTGCCATCCACAGATCCCCCTCTATTAAATAGTGCCATCCACAGATCTCCCTCCCCTAAATAGTGCCATCCACAGATCCCCTTCCCTAAATAGTGCCATCCACAGATCCCCCTCCCCTAAATAGTGCCATCCACAGATCCCCCTCCCCTTAATAGTGCCATCCACAGATCCCCCTCCCCTAAATAGTGCCATCCACAGATCCCTCTCCCCTAAATAGTCCCATCCACAGATCCCCCTTCCCTAAATAGTGCCATCCACAGATCCCCCTCCCCTAAATAGTGCCATCAACAGATCCCCCTCCCCTAAATAGTGCCATCCACAGATCCCCCTCCCCTAAATAGTGCCATCAACAGATCCCCCTCCCCTAAATAGTGCCATCCACAGATCCCCCTCCCCTAAATAGTGCCATCCACAGATCCCCTTCCACTAAATAGTGCCATCCACAGATCCCCCTCCCCTAAATAGTGCCATCCACAGATCCCCCTCCCCTAAATAGTGCCATCAACAGATCCCCCTCCCCTAAATAGTGCAATAAACAGATCCCCCCTCCCCTAAATAGTGCCATACACAGATCCCCCTCCCCTAAACAGAGCCATCCACAGTATCAGGGGCCTCTCTCCCCCCCCCCATGTGCCAGTATCAGGTGCCAACCCCCCCCAGGTGCCAGTATCAGGTCAGGTGCCAACCCCCCTCCCCCCATGTGCCAGTATCAAGTGTCCCCCGCTCCCCCCATGGCAGTAACAGTCGGGTATTAAAAAAAAAAAAATAAACACTTCTACTTACCTCCATGTCAGCGATGCGATGCAGCCTCTTCCTGTGTCCCGCCCTGTATGTCCATATATGGAGTCAGTGCTTGTATTTCAGAAAAGCTTTCTTCGAACCCACGACCTTCTGTATCAGAGGCAAAGCATCTAACCACAAGACCATAAGAGATGCCTTGCTGCTGACTGAAAAAATATGAGACTTCTACTGTTCTACTGCTAAGTGTACATCTATACACATGACAGCTTCTCATATATAGAGATATAGCAGAGCTGAGTGTGCTGGGACAGCTGTCATATAGAGATATAGCAGTGCTGGGTGTGTTGGGGCAGCTGTCATGTGTATAGATGTACACTTAGCCTGCTATAACAGTAGAAGTCTCATATATTTTCAATCAGTTGCAATGCCTCCTTTATGGTTGTGAGGGTAAATGCTTTGCCACTGATACATTGGAGGTTGTGGGTTCGAATCCCAGACACATCAGGAGACTTTAGAATACAGTAAGATTAGATCACATTAGCGAGGGGGCCTGAACATTAAGACTGCTGCTGTGAAGGGGGCCCTGAACATTAAGACAAGAATCGATATTTAACTAACTTGAAAATAAACTGTCGGGCCCCGAAGCAGCTGCTTCCTCGGTAGTTACACCACCTCCTGGCTGCCTGTGTGTTAATAAAAAAAAAGAAAAAACTGAATGCGGTCAGACGGGCCCCCAGTGGCGTAGGGCCCCATAGCCACTGCTATGGTTGCTATGGCGATCCCTATGCCACTGGCCCGACGTGATGGAACTCAACTTTGTTTATGCTTGATAGGCTGCTCCAGCAGAAACGTGCAGTTAATTACTTAGTTAGTACGAACTCTGCAGCAGGACAGGTTCGGGGGAGCTTGTTTTGCGCGACACATTCAGACTTCTACGGCCATTTGATAAGATCAGAAAACTGGTCATTCGCAGCCAGGGCGCCATCAGTGACATCGTACCTTACGCTTTCTTTCTGGAGCCTGCATTGCGTCGTGTCATTGATTAAGCTGTCGAGGAGCAGGAGCAGGAAGATGAGAATGTCGCAATACTGGATGAATTCCCAGGGTGGGCTACTCCATCTGAGACAAGTCAACAACAGGAGTCTGAAGAGGAGTCAGAGGAGGATGGTGCTGGGGCAGATGAGGAGGAGCAAGAAGAACATGCTTTAAACCTTTCTGGGATCCCTGGTGTTGTCTGTGGATGGGGGGAGGAGAACGAGGACGAAATTATCCTGGATGATGAGCAGGAGCCAGGCCACTACACCGCTTTCAGTTTAGTGCAAATGGGGGCATTCATGCTCCAGTGTTTTAAGATGGACCCCCGTATAAAAAGCATAAAGGGCAAGGACCAGTACTGGGTGGAAACGTACTTAGACCCCCGGTACAAACAAAAAATGGCGGAAATGTTAACACCATCACAGAGGGCTGTCAGAATGCAGCACTTCCAGGCCTTGCTTCGAGAAATGCTGCATTCTGCTTTTGAGGGCGCTGGCAGAGGAATTTCCACTCACAGAGAAACAGTTGCGGATACTAATCCAACAGCGCCTGCAAGAAGAGGGCGGTTTGAAGATGTGTTGGTCACTTCTGATATGAGATCATTCTTTCAGCCGACCCATCGACAGCTGTCCTCCGAATACAGCATCAGGGAACGCCTAGGCCGACAGGTGTCCGACTACATCGGGTTAACGGCTGATGTGGACGCTCTGAGAAGTAATGAACCCCTGGACTACTGGGTGGGCAGGCTTGACCTCTGGCCAGAGCTGGCACAATTTGCCATGGAACTGTTGGCTTGCCTCTCGTCCATTGTCCTGTCCGAAAGGACGTTCAGCGCAGCAGGGGAAATCGTAACCAATAAGCACACTCGCCTACCTCACAACAGTGTTGACTACCTCACATTTCTGAAAATGTATGAGGCATGGATCTTGGAAGATTTCAACACACGTGACCAGTAGACCATGTTTGATTCAAATTCCTCATGACAGCCCATAAATATCCGCCACCACCCATAACAATTCATGGTCCCTGTCTTAGGTAAATTCTGCAGCATAAAAGGCTTTTATGTCAGTTGAATGCCTAATTTTTGGGGCCTGTACTGACCGACGCTTACTTCTTTATCCTGTGAATGCCTAATGTACCTCCAGCCACAGAATACAAAGTTCTTTGCTGTCAGGTGAACGCCTGTTGGCAAATTTTTGGGGCCTGTAGTGGCCGACACTTACTTCTTTATCCTGTGAATGCCTAATGTACCTCCAGCCACAGAATACAAAGTTCTTTGCTGTCAGGTGAACGCCAGTTGGCTAATTTTTGAGGCCTGTAGTGGCCTACACTTACTTATTTATCCTGTGAACGGCTAATGTACCTTCAGCCACAGAATACAAAGTTCTTTGCTGTCAGGTGAACGCCTGTTGACTAATTTTTGGGGCCTGTAGTGGCCTACACTTACTTCTTTATCCTGTGAATGCCTAGTGTACCTCCAGCCACAGAATACAAAGTTCTTTGCTTTCAGCTGAACGCCTGTTGGCTAATTTTTGGGGCCTGTACTGGCCGACACTTACTTCTTTATCCTGTGAATGCCTAGTGTACCTCCAGCCACAGAATACAAAGTTCTTTGCTGTCAGATGAACGCCTGTTGACTAATTTTTGTGGCCTGTAGTGGCCGACTCTTACTTCTTTATCCTGTGAATGCCTAATTTGCTGACTGGAATTGAAAATCAATGGGTCTGTAACCGTTCTGCTAAATTATGGAACGGATGCGGACCCATTTTACAGACGTGTGAATGGACCCTATATGTATTTGACATGTATTTACCGGCTGCTGTCAGTTCTGGCTGATTTAGGCCGAGCTATTACACTAAAACAGAGCAATATTACAAAAACCAAAATACACGTTATAACTGTATAAACGATTTATATAACTTATTAGAACAAATAATAAAAATTTTAAGGCAACTTTTCCAATAGCAGGAGCATCTCCTGCACCCCCTTCATGGCCTGGCGGTGCCTCTCCTCCATGGCCTTTATCCGCTCCTGAATGGCCCGCATATCCTGGCGGTGCTCCTTCTGCATTTTGTTAAATTTGGCCTTCAATGTCTTCAGTACTGTTTGGGAAAAAAAATATGAACATTATTCGCAATTCTTATTAAACCTTTAAACCTTTATTTTGTGGTGCATATGACTTTTTGATCGCTTGCTATTACACCTTTTTGTGATAAAAGTTGTCCAAAAAATGCCTTTTTGGAGAGTTTTAATTTTTTGTTTTGAAAGGTGTCCACCTGAGGGGTTACTTGGTATGATATTTTTATACAACTGGTTGTTACATATTCGGCAATACCTAATATGTTTCCTTATGTTTTTAGTTATTTCTGTTTTACACAACAAAAGCATTGTTGAACCAAAAAGAATTCATGTTTTACTGTCTCCATAGTTTGAGAGCGATATTATTCTTTTTATTCGGCAATTGTCTAATGGTAGGGTATCATTTTTGGCCAAATGAAATGGCAGATTGGTACTATTTTGGGGGGCATATGCCTTTTTTGATAGCTTGGTGTTGCACTTTTAGCGATGTTAGGTGACAAATTTGAATTTTTTTATTGTTTTAATTTTAATTTTTTAAAGTGTTCACCTGAGGGGTTAGATCATAGGATATTTTTATAGAGACGGTCGATATGTACACCGCGGTACAAAATATGTCTGTTTGTCTATTTTTTACTTTTTTTTTATTTTAACGGTCTTTATACACATTGACAATTTAAATCTCAAAACGTTAGTGATATTTATGATGATTATATAGTTTATTATTTGTGATATTTCAGTACAGTATAATTTTATTATGTTTGTTAGTTAGTGATAGTTCTATAGAGTTTAATATTATTTATTTGTTAAGTTAATGTTTTTAGTGTAGATTAAAAAGTTATTGTCCAGTGTTCTTTTTCTGTATTACTATAGTGTATGTTGTCCTCTCATTGTTGGTTATTTTAATGTTTATGTACATGTTATGGATACATAATCATATTGCTATGTGCACATATTTACCCTCCTGGTGGGGGCTGTGATCGCCTCCTCTTCCTCTGAGTCCTGAGATGGGGCAGTGCTGGAGGTTCCAGCACTTTCCACCTCCACCTCTTTCACTTCTCCCACATCTGGTGGGGGTGGCTCAATAGGCTGGGGGGGTCCGACCTCCTCCTCCTCTTCCTCTTTCAACCTCCACCACCTCCACGGCCTCCGCCGATCGCCTTCTCCGAATGGAGGGAATAGGAACTTCTGTGATCACAGAATGTTCAGATTTTTTAGAAACAACTCAGAAATCTTAACAACATTAGATATAAAGAATTTCCAATATGGAGGGATCTATATATAATTGCAGTGGCTGCCATCTTTATGCCGCATAACTCAATAAAAAATTAACGGCATGCAAACAAAGATCCCCTCCACAGTGTCTTGATGAAACAATAGGGAGAGAGGAGACCCATGGGATAAGATTATCTCCTGAGTGTATCATAGGATGATCTACTTCTCTACACCAGAGTCGGCTACTTCTTAATTCCATCACTAACACAATAGAACAAAGGGACAAATAAACGAACACATTCATTCGGAGTCTCAGAGCAGAGTTAACCCTTATTGCGTTTATGGATTCACACCATGCAACTTTAATGGGGAAAAAGAAAGATGTGGCCTATAAACTAAACCAATAAATCATGGTTTATAGTTCACTCTAACCCAAATAGGTCAGAGTGGGGGTCTCCATACTCCTGGGTCCATAGCCCATAGGAAGGAGGCTAGCCCTCAGGCTTCTACTGCAGACCCAGTGATGGTTTAATCCATCACTTGTCTGGCACAAAGCCAACACATCACATCACCCAAAGAACATCCCCACAGTGAAACATGGTAGTGGCAGCATCATGCTGTGGGGATGTTTTTCAGCTGCCGGGACTAGGAAACTGGTCAGAGTTGGGGGAAAGATGGACAGGGATATTCTTGAGCAAAACCTGTACCTCTCTGTGCGTGATCTGAGGCTATGACGGAGGTTCACCTTCCAGCCGGACAATGCCCCCAAACACACTGCTAAAGCAACACTTGAGGGGTTTAAGGGTAAACATATAAATGTGTTGGAATGGCCTAGTCACAGTCCAGATCTCAATCCAATAGAAAATCTGTGGTCAGACATAAAGATTGCTGTTCACAAGCGCAAACCATCCAATTGGAAGGAGCTGGAGCAGTTTTGCAAGGAGGAATGGGCAAAAATCCCAGTGGTAAGATGTGGCAAGCTCATAGAGACTTATTCAAAGCGACTTGGAGCTGTGATTGCCGCAAAAGGTGGCCTTGAAAAGTATTGACTTTAGGGGGTGAATAGTTATGCACATTGACCTTTTCTGTTATTTTGTCCAATTTGTTGTATGCTTTACAATTAACAAATTTTAAAAAAGGTCTAAGTTGTGGGCATGTTCTACAAATAAAATGATGCAAATCCTCAAACAATCCATGTTAATTCCAGGATGCGAGAAAACAAAAAAAAGAACGAAGTCAAGGGGGGTGAATACTTTTGCTTAGCACTGTATACATTACAGAGTGTTGGCAAAACATACAAAAGTAATTTACGCATCTACCTGGGCATTTTTCATCCCGGATTCTTTTTATAAACCAGGGGTGTCTGCACTTCAGGTCTGACCATTTTTTAATGATGGCCAGACGTCGGTGTTTGAGACCCGTTTTGCGCCAGATCTCAAATGACAGCTCTCGCACAATCCGCTGCTTCTCGGCGTGGGACCGGGTGTGGTCGTATCCCCGCCCCAACATCCGCTGCAAGATAAAAATGCAAGCATATAATTCCAATTTTTAACAATAATAGTATTGAAAATAATTTACTCAAGTAAACTGCAAAAAGTATTTAAGTCTTTGAAGTGGAAATATTACATTTAGGTCGCCTGCACATGGGTGTGTTTTTTCACAACTACGGACGGTACAAACCTGTCCTGCCGTCCTGCGGAGCGGACGAGCGCACAGCGTCATTGGTTGCTATGACGCTGTGTGCTTCCGGCCACCACCGCTGGACTGTGATACACTTATATGATCTATACAAGTGTATTACGGTACTCTGGTGGCGGCAAGAAGCGTCATAGCGAGTTAGCAACCAATGACGCCGTGCGCTCGTCCACTCTGCAGAACAGCAGCCTGGGTTTTTACGGTCCGTAGTTGTGAAAAAACACGCCCGTGTGCATGCGGCCTTACTGTTACGGTTAGAAGATGGGATTGTATTACGACTGTATGTGGGTGGGGTCTGAGCTATCAGATATTGTCCAGCTAAGCAGAGATGTACCTTTCTAGTGAAGTGACGGTACGGTATGGGGTATACAGCTAGTTCGCCTCCCCGTGGTGCACCCTGGATAACTCTAAATGAACTAGCAAATACTGGCGGTCTGACAAAGAAAGCTTCTTCTGAGTCCTGACCAATATACACTGCTCAAAAAAATAAAGGGAACACTTGAACAACACAATGTAACTCCAAGTCAATCACACTTCTGTGAAATCAAACTGTCCACTTAGGAAGCAACACTAAGTGACAATCAATTTCACATGCTGTTGTGCAAATGGGATAGACAACAGGTGGAAAGTATAGGCAATTAGCAAGACATCCCCAATAAAGGAGTGGTTCTGCAGGTGGTGACCACAGACCACTTCTCCTATGCTTCCTGGCTGATGTTTTGGTGACTTTTGAATGCTGGCGGTGCGTTCACTCTAGTGGTAGCATGAGACGGAGTCTACAACCCACACAAGGGGCTCAGGTAATGCAGCTTATCCAGGATGGCACATCAATGCGAGCTGTGGCAAGAAGGTTTGCTGTGTCTGTCAGCGTAGTGTCCAGAGCATGGAGGCGCTACCAGGAGACAGGCCAGTACATAGGGAGATGTGGAGGAGACCATAGGAGGGCAACAACCCAGCAGCAGGACCGCTACCTCCACCTTTGTGCAAGGAGGAACAGGAGGAGCACTGCCAGAGCCCTGCAAAATGACCTCTAGCAGGCCACAAATGTGCATGTGTCTGCTCAAACGGTCAGAAACAGACTCCATGAGGGTGATATGAGGGCCCAACGTCCACAGGTGGGGGTTGTGCTTACAGCCCAACACCGTGCAGGACGTTTGGCATTTGCCAGAGATCACCAAGATTGGCAAATTCGCCACTGGCGCCCTGTGCTCTTAACAGATGAAAGCAGGTTCACACTGAGCACATGTGACAGACGTGACAGAGTCTTGAGACGCCGTGGAGAACGTTCTGCTGCCTGCAACATCCCCCAGCATGACCGGTTTGGCATTGGGTCAGTAATGCAGTAATGGTGTGGGGTGGCATTTCTTTGGAGGTGGCATTTCTTTGGAGGGCCGCACAGCCCTCCATGTGCTCGCCAGAGGTAGCCTGACTGCCATTAGGTACCGAGATGAGATCCTCAGACCCCTTGTGAGACCATATGCTGGTGAGAGTCCTTAAAAATGATTTCAGGGATTTAGGTCAAAAACTTAGGGCAAGGACCTCAAAGGTAGTATTTTCCGAAATACTACCTGTACCACGGGCCACACAAGAAAGGCAGCGGGAGATTAGGGAAATTAACAAGTGGCTCAAGAACTGGTGTAGGATGGAGGGGTTTGGGTTCCTGGAGAACTGGGCCGACTTCTCTTTCGGCTACAGGCTCTATCGTAGGGACGGGCTGCACCTCAATGGGGAAGGGGCAGCTGTGTTGGGGAAGAAGATGGCTAGAAGGTTGGAAGAGTGTTTAAACTAGGGACTGGGGGGGAGGGTAATTACACTATAGAAGGGGAAGATAGTGCAGATAGAGACCGGGGTCAAGGTAGTGGGACTGGGGGAGGAATGGAAGGAGGGACTAGAACAGTTCAGAAGGAAAGGTGTAGGGTAAAAAATATACATAAACCTCTCAAATGTACACTGCTCAAAAAAATAAAGGGAACACTTAAACAACACAATGTAACTCCAAGTCAATCACACTTTTGTGAAATCAAACTGTCCACTTAGGAAGCAACACTGAGTGACAATCAATTTCACATGCTGTTGTGCAAATGGGATAGACAACAGGTGGAAATTATAGGCAATTAGCAAGACACCCCCAATAAAGGAGTGGTTCTGCAGATCACTTCAAAGTTCCTATGCTTCCTGGCTGATGTTTTGGTCACTTTTGAATGCTGCCGGTGCTTTAACTCTAGTGGTAGCATGAGACGGAGTCTACAACCCACACAAGTGGCTCAGGTAGTGCAGCTTATCCAGGATGGCACATCAATGCGAGCTGTGGCAAGAAGGTTTGCTGTGTCTGTCAGCGTAGTGTCCAGAGCATGGAGGCGCTACCAGGAGACAGGCCAGTACATCAGGAGACGTGGAGAAGGCCGTAGGAGGGCAACAACCCAGCAGCAGGACCGCTACCTCCGCCTTTGTGCAAGGAGGAACAGGAGGAACACTGCCAGAGCCCTGCAAATTGACCTCCAGCAGGCCACAAATGTGCATGTGTCTGCTCAAACGGTCAGAAATAGACTCCATGAGGGTGATATGAGGGCCCAACGTCCACAGGTGGGGGTTGTGCTTACAGCCCAACACCGTGCAGGACGTTTGGCATTTGCCAGAGATCACCAAGATTGGCAAATTCGCCACTGGCGCCCTGTGCTCTTAACAGATGAAAGCAGGTTCACACTGAGCACATGTGACAGACGTGACAGAGTCTTGAGACGCCGTGGAGAACGTTCTGCTGCCTGCAACATCCCCCAGCATGACCGGTTTGGCATTGGGTCAGTAATGCAGTAATGGTGTGGGGTGGCATTTCTTTGGAGGGCCGCACAGCCCTCCATGTGCTCGCCAGAGGTAGCCTGACTGCCATTAGGTACCGAGATGAGATCCTCAGACCCCTTGTGAGACCATATGCTGGTGAGAGTCCTTAAAAATGATTTCAGGGATTTAGGTCAAAAACTTAGGGCAAGGACCTCAAAGGTAGTATTTTCCGAAATACTACCTGTACCACGGGCCACACAAGAAAGGCAGCGGGAGATTAGGGAAATTAACAAGTGGCTCAAGAACTGGTGTAGGATGGAGGGGTTTGGGTTCCTGGAGAACTGGGCCGACTTCTCTTTCGGCTACAGGCTCTATCGTAGGGACGGGCTTCACCTCAATGGGGAAGGGGCAGCTGTGTTGGGGAAGAAGATGGCTAGAAGGTTGGAGGAGTGTTTAAACTAGGGACTGGGGGGGAGGGTAATTACACTATAGAAGGGGAAGATAGTGCAGATAGAGACCGGGGGCAAGGTAGTGGGACTGGGGGAGGAATGGAAGGAGGGACTAGAACAGTTCAGAAGGAAAGGTGTAGGGTAAAAAATATAAATAAACCTCTCAAATGTACACTGCTCAAAAAAATAAAGGGAACACTTAAACAACTCAATGTAACTCCAAGTTAATCACACTTTTGTGAAATCAAACTGTCCACTTAGGAAGCAACACTGAGTGACAATCAATTTCACATGCTGTTGTGCAAATGGGATAGACAACAGGTGGAAATTATAGGCAATTAGCAAGACACCCCCAATAAAGGAGTGGTTCTGCAGATCACTTCTCAGTTCCTATGCTTCCTGGCTGATGTTTTGGTCACTTTTGAATGCTGGCGGTGCTTTCACTCTAGTGGTAGCATGAGACGGAGTCTACAACCCACACAAGTGGCTCAGGTAGTGCAGCTTATCCAGGATGGCACATCAATGCGAGCTGTGGCAAGAAGGTTTGCTGTGTCTGTCAGCGTAGTGTCCAGAGCATGGAGGCGCTACCAGGAGACAGGCCAGTACATCAGGAGACGTGGAGAAGGCCGTAGGAGGGCAACAACCCAGCAGCAGGACCGCTACCTCCGCCTTTGTGCAAGGAGGAACAGGAGGAACACTTCCAGAGCCCTGCAAAATGACCTCCAGCAGGCCACAAATGTGCATGTGTCTGCTCAAACGGTCAGAAACAGACTCCATGAGGGTGATATGAGGGCCCAACGTCCACAGGTGGGGGTTGTGCTTACAGCCCAACACCGTGCAGGACGTTTGGCATTTGCCAGAGATCACCAAGATTGGCAAATTCGCCACTGGCGCCCTGTGCTCTTAACAGATGAAAGCAGGTTCACACTGAGCACATGTGACAGACGTGACAGAGTCTTGAGACGCCGTGGAGAACGTTCTGCTGCCTGCAACATCCCCCAGCATGACCGGTTTGGCATTGGGTCAGTAATGCAGTAATGGTGTGGGGTGGCATTTCTTTGGAGGTGGCATTTCTTTGGAGGGCCGCACAGCCCTCCATGTGCTCGCCAGAGGTAGCCTGACTGCCATTAGGTACCGAGATGAGATCCTCAGACCCCTTGTGAGACCATATGCTGGTGAGAGTCCTTAAAAATGATTTCAGGGATTTAGGTCAAAAACTTAGGGCAAGGACCTCAAAGGTAGTATTTTCCGAAATACTACCTGTACCACGGGCCACACAAGAAAGGCAGCGGGAGATTAGGGAAATTAACAAGTGGCTCAAGAACTGGTGTAGGATGGAGGGGTTTGGGTTCCTGGAGAACTGGGCCGACTTCTCTTTCGGCTACAGGCTCTATCGTAGGGACGGGCTGCACCTCAATGGGGAAGGGGCAGCTGTGTTGGGGAAGAAGATGGCTAGAAGGTTGGAGGAGTGTTTAAACTAGGGACTGGGGGGGAGGGTAATTACACTATAGAAGGGGAAGATAGTGCAGATAGAGACCGGGGTCAAGGTAGTGGGACTGGGGGAGGAATGGAAGGAGGGACTAGAACAGTTCAGAAGGAAAGGTGTAGGGTAAAAAATATAAATAAACCTCTCAAATGTACACTGCTCAAAAAAATAAAGGGAACACTTAAACAACACAATGTAACTCCAAGTCAATCACACTTTTGTGAAATCAAACTGTCCACTTAGGAAGCAACACTGAGTGACAATCAATTTCACATGCTGTTGTGCAAATGGGATAGACAACAGGTGGAAATTATAGGCAATTAGCAAGACACCCCCAATAAAGGAGTGGTTCTGCAGATCACTTCAAAGTTCCTATGCTTCCTGGCTGATGTTTTGGTCACTTTTGAATGCTGCCGGTGCTTTCACTCTAGTGGTAGCATGAGACGGAGTCTACAACCCACACAAGTGGCTCAGGTAGTGCAGCTTATCCAGGATGGCACATCAATGCGAGCTGTGGCAAGAAGGTTTGCTGTGTCTGTCAGCGTAGTGTCCAGAGCATGGAGGCGCTACCAGGAGACAGGCCAGTACATCAGGAGACGTGGAGAAGGCCGTAGGAGGGCAACAACCCAGCAGCAGGACCGCTAACTCCGCCTTTGTGCAAGGAGGAACAGGAGGAACACTGCCAGAGCCCTGCAAATTGACCTCCAGCAGGCCACAAATGTGCATGTGTCTGCTCAAACGGTCAGAAATAGACTCCATGAGGGTGATATGAGGGCCCAACGTCCACAGGTGGGGGTTGTGCTTACAGCCCAACACCGTGCAGGACGTTTGGCATTTGCCAGAGATCACCAAGATTGGCAAATTCGCCACTGGCGCCCTGTGCTCTTAACAGATGAAAGCAGGTTCACACTGAGCACATGTGACAGACGTGACAGAGTCTTGAGACGCCGTGGAGAACGTTCTGCTGCCTGCAACATCCCCCAGCATGACCGGTTTGGCATTGGGTCAGTAATGCAGTAATGGTGTGGGGTGGCATTTCTTTGGAGGGCCGCACAGCCCTCCATGTGCTCGCCAGAGGTAGCCTGACTGCCATTAGGTACCGAGATGAGATCCTCAGACCCCTTGTGAGACCATATGCTGGTGAGAGTCCTTAAAAATGATTTCAGGGATTTAGGTCAAAAACTTAGGGCAAGGACCTCAAAGGTAGTATTTTCCGAAATACTACCTGTACCACGGGCCACACAAGAAAGGCAGCGGGAGATTAGGGAAATTAACAAGTGGCTCAAGAACTGGTGTAGGATGGAGGGGTTTGGGTTCCTGGAGAACTGGGCCGACTTCTCTTTCGGCTACAGGCTCTATCGTAGGGACGGGCTGCACCTCAATGGGGAAGGGGCAGCTGTGTTGGGGAAGAAGATGGCTAGAAGGTTGGAGGAGTGTTTAAACTAGGGACTGGGGGGGAGGGTAATTACACTATAGAAGGGGAAGATAGTGCAGATAGAGACCGGGGGCAAGGTAGTGGGACTGGGGGAGGAATGGAAGGAGGGACTAGAACAGTTCAGAAGGAAAGGTGTAGGGTAAAAAATATAAATAAACCTCTCAAATGTACACTGCTCAAAAAAATAAAGGGAACACTTAAACAACTCAATGTAACTCCAAGTTAATCACACTTTTGTGAAATCAAACTGTCCACTTAGGAAGCAACACTGAGTGACAATCAATTTCACATGCTGTTGTGCAAATGGGATAGACAACAGGTGGAAATTATAGGCAATTAGCAAGACACCCCCAATAAAGGAGTGGTTCTGCAGATCACTTCTCAGTTCCTATGCTTCCTGGCTGATGTTTTGGTCACTTTTGAATGCTGGCGGTGCTTTCACTCTAGTGGTAGCATGAGACGGAGTCTACAACCCACACAAGTGGCTCAGGTAGTGCAGCTTATCCAGGATGGCACATCAATGCGAGCTGTGGCAAGAAGGTTTGCTGTGTCTGTCAGCGTAGTGTCCAGAGCATGGAGGCGCTACCAGGAGACAGGCCAGTACATCAGGAGACGTGGAGAAGGCCGTAGGAGGGCAACAACCCAGCAGCAGGACCGCTACCTCCGCCTTTGTGCAAGGAGGAACAGGAGGAACACTTCCAGAGCCCTGCAAAATGACCTCCAGCAGGCCACAAATGTGCATGTGTCTGCTCAAACGGTCAGAAACAGACTCCATGAGGGTGATATGAGGGCCCAACGTCCACAGGTGGGGGTTGTGCTTACAGCCCAACACCGTGCAGGACGTTTGGCATTTGCCAGAGATCACCAAGATTGGCAAATTCGCCACTGGCGCCCTGTGCTCTTAACAGATGAAAGCAGGTTCACACTGAGCACATGTGACAGACGTGACAGAGTCTTGAGACGCCGTGGAGAACGTTCTGCTGCCTGCAACATCCCCCAGCATGACCGGTTTGGCATTGGGTCAGTAATGCAGTAATGGTGTGGGGTGGCATTTCTTTGGAGGGCCGCACAGCCCTCCATGTGCTCGCCAGAGGTAGCCTGACTGCCATTAGGTACCGAGATGAGATCCTCAGACCCCTTGTGAGACCATATGCTGGTGAGAGTCCTTAAAAATGATTTCAGGGATTTAGGTCAAAAACTTAGGGCAAGGACCTCAAAGGTAGTATTTTCCGATATACTACCTGTACCACGGGCCACACAAGAAAGGCAGCGGGAGATTAGGGAAATTAACAAGTGGCTCAAGAACTGGTGTAGGATGGAGGGGTTTGGGTTCCTGGAGAACTGGGCCGACTTCTCTTTCGGCTACAGGCTCTATCGTAGGGACGGGCTGCACCTCAATGGGGAAGGGGCAGCTGTGTTGGGGAAGAAGATGGCTAGAAGGTTGGAGGAGTGTTTAAACTAGGGACTGGGGGGGAGGGTAATTACACTATAGAAGGGGAAGATAGTGCAGATAGAGACCGGGGTCAAGGTAGTGGGACTGGGGGAGGAATGGAAGGAGGGACTAGAACAGTTCAGAAGGAAAGGTGTAGGGTAAAAAATATAAATAAACCTCTCAAATGTACACTGCTCAAAAAAATAAAGGGAACACTTAAACAACACAATGTAACTCCAAGTTAATCACACTTTTGTGAAATCAAACTGTCCACTTAGGAAGCAACACTGAGTGACAATCAATTTCACATGCTGTTGTGCAAATGGGATAGACAACAGGTGGAAATTATAGGCAATTAGCAAGACACCCCCAATAAAGGAGTGGTTCTGCAGATCACTTCTCAGTTCCTATGCTTCCTGGCTGATGTTTTGGTCACTTTTGAATGCTGGCGGTGCTTTCACTCTAGTGGTAGCATGAGACGGAGTCTACAACCCACACAAGTGGCTCAGGTAGTGCAGCTTATCCAGGATGGCACATCAATGCGAGCTGTGGCAAGAAGGTTTGCTGTGTCTGTCAGCGTAGTGTCCAGAGCATGGAGGCGCTACCAGGAGACAGGCCAGTACATCAGGAGACGTGGAGAAGGCCGTAGGAGGGCAACAACCCAGCAGCAGGACCGCTACCTCCGCCTTTGTGCAAGGAGGAACAGGAGGAACACTTCCAGAGCCCTGCAAAATGACCTCCAGCAGGCCACAAATGTGCATGTGTCTGCTCAAACGGTCAGAAACAGACTCCATGAGGGTGATATGAGGGCCCGACCTCCACAGGTGAGGGTTGTTCTTACAGCCCAACACCGTGCAGGACGTTTGGCATTTTCCAGAGAACACCAATATTGGCAAATTCGCCACTGGTGCCCTGTGCTCTTCACAGATGAAAGCAGGTTCACACTGAGCACATGTGACAGACGTGACAGAGTCTTAAGACGCCGTGGAGAACGTTCTGTTGCCTGCAACATCCTCCAGCATGACCGGTTTGGCATTGGGTCAGTAATGGTGTGGGTGGCATTTCTTTGGAGGGCCGCACAGCCCTCCATGTGCTCGCCAGAGGTAGCCTGACTGCCATTAGGTACCGAGATGAGATCCTCAGACCCCTTGTGAGACCATATGCTGGTGCGTTTGGCCCTGGGTTCCTCCTGATGCAAGACAATGCTAGACCTCATGTGGCTGGAGTGTGTCAGCAGTTCCTGCAAGACGAAGGCATTGATGCTATGGACTGGCCCGCCCGTTCCCCAGACCTGAATCCAATTGAGCACATCTGGGACATCATGTCTCGCTCTATCCACCAACGTCACGTTGCACCACAGACTGTCCAGGAGTTGGCAGATGCTTTAGTCCAGGTCTGGGAGGAGATCCCTCAGGAGACCGTCCGCCACCTCAACAGGAGCATGCACAAGTGTTGTAGGGAGGTCATACAGGCACGTGGATGCCACACACACTACTGAGCCTCATTTTGACTTGTTTTAAGGACATTACATCAAAGTTGGATCAGCCTGTAGTGTGTTTTTCTACTTTAATTTTGAGTGCGACTCCAAATGCAGACCTCCATGGGTTGAAAAATTTGATTTCCATTTTTTAATTTTTGTGTGATTTTGTTGTCAGCACATTCAACTATGTAAAGAACAAAGTATTTTAGAAGAATATTTAATTAATTCAGATCTAGGATGTGTTATTTTTGTGTTCCCTTTATTTTTTTGAGCAGTGTATTTTGCATATAAAAAAATAATCCTTGTAGATCGCAGATTCGCTTAATACTTCTGGAATGTCAGTGTCCATGTTGTGGGACTATGTGTGCACATCTAGTAAGTATTTTGTGGCTGCAATAATGATCTGGAGGTTTTTCAGGTTCGTGCACATTTGATCGCGTTCGCAAACCGTCCCAGCAGATGTTGGTCCATCACTAATTCTCTGTAATTTTTTATTAGCCGCCGGTGACAGCAGCGACATTACCTGCGTTACATCTCCTGTATAACGCTTGCGCATCATGACAAATAGCACACCGCCACAGAGCTGTAGCAGGGTATAAGGGACTAGACTGAACTGTGGCTCTCGCCACTCAACCTACAACTAGGCATGGTTGTGTCTGATAATGGCTGTAACTTGGTGGTGGCTTTGTAGCTCGGCAAGTGGTTTCTCAAAACCTACCCCAATTTGCCTGAGCTACTGGTTAAGGTGCACTGTGTGTGTGCCCATTTCCACAAGTCATCAACAGCTTCCGCCAGTCTGGCAACGCTGCAGCAGCGCTTGCAATTGCCAGCTCACCGACTGTTGTGAGACTTGAGCATGCGCTGGAATTCCACGTTCCACATGTTTGCCAGGCTTTGTGAGCAGCAGAGGGCAGTAGTGGAATACCAGCTGCAACAAGGTCATCGCATTTCCAGTCAGCCTCCGCTCTTCAAAAGCAACGAGTGGGCATGGGTGTCTGACCTCTGTGAGGTTTTGCACAACTCAACACAGATGGTGAGCGGTGATAACGCTATTATCAGCATAACCATCCCCCTTCTGTGTCTACTAAAACGCTCGCTGCTCACAATGAAGGAGGACGCTTTGCATGTGGAAGAGGTGGAAATGGTGAAAGAGAAGGAAGAGAATGAGGAGATTGAGAGTCATCCTCCTGATGAAGACAGCAAAGTCTTGTCTGTTGGGACTCTGGAACACATATCTGACTTTATGTTAGGCTTTCTTTCCAGTGACCCACACGTTATACGCATTTTGGCCAACACCGATTACTGGTTGTTCACCCTTCTCGATCGCTACAAAGAGAACTTTTCATTTCTCATTCCTGTGCTGCAATACTAGAAGGTCCTTGTGGAAAAATTGCTCCAAAAATTTCCAGCTGACCACGCTGGCAGCAGAGTACGTAGTTCCTTGGGCAACTGAGGAGTAGAGACGAGGGGAACACACAGCAGTTCCAACAGAGGCAAGGCAACACTCTCCAAGGCCTGGGACAGTTTCATGACACTCCACCAGCCTCCTCACCCTTATGCGCGGCCTAGGTTCACAAGGAGAGAAAAGTTTTGGAAGATGGTGAAGGAGTACGTAGCAGACCGTGTCAGCGTCCACACTGATCCCTCTATGCCTTACAATTATTGGGTGTCCAAACTTGTGATGTGGCACGAACTGGCGCTCTACGCCTTGGAGGTGCTGGCCTGCCCTGCCGCCAGCGTTTTGTCAGAGCGGGTATTTAGTGCTGATGGGGGCATAATAACTGATAAGCGCATCCGACTGTCAACTGAAAATGCTGACAGGTTGACTCTTATCAAAATGAACAAGTCCTGGATTGCCACTGACTTCTCTACTCCGGTTGAATATAAAGGCACTTTAAATGTGGCTTTTATGGTGTATTGAATACACTGTATTCCCATGCACCCCTTCCACAGCAAAAAAAAGCAGGCCCTTAACCGCAGCAGGCCCTTAACCATAATTTTTTCCATGGTCAGATCAGCAGCAGGCCCTTGCCCCTAATGTTTTAGAGAGTCAGTATACCAGCAGACCCTCAACCATAATTTTTTTTGATGGACAGCTCAGCAGCAGGCCCTCACCCCTAATATTTTAAATGGTCAGATCAGCAGCAGGCCCTCACCCCTAATATTTTAGAGGGTCACCAGCAGGCCCTTGCTCATAATGTTTTTGAGGGTCACCAGCAGGCCATCAATCCTAATTTTTCAAGGGTGCGTATGATGCCCTCCTTTATGTGTAATAAATGGTGTATTGGAGTGCCGGTTTCTTGTAATTTTTGACAGCCCTTTCACTTAGTGCATAGGCTTTATGAGTGTAGGAGTCCCACTACCTGAACTATTGTACCACAATGTGAATGAGGACCTCCTTTATGTGATATACAGGTTGTATCGGAGTGCCCCTTCCTTAGATTTTATCTTCAGTTTGGTGCTTATTATTGTCAGTTTGTAAAATTGGCTTACTACTAGGACAACATCATTCCCAGCAGCGACCTGGGAGTCCAAGATGCATCGAGACATCCTCCCCATACTGTTCCCAAAGCATTTCATTGGTGTTTCTATAAATTTCTGACCTTTTCCTGTGAACCAGATACCCTCCCCTCTTCAGAGCAGGGGGTGCCTGGTTTAATGCTCGGGTTATCCCAATGACTTCCATTGTGCATTGAGCATCTCGAGGTGTTCTACTCGAGCACCCGAGCACCTGAGCACTTTGGTGCTCGATCAACACTATTTGGTGGTCCTAGTAGGTATTAATATCCCTGCTGTGATGATTTTCATTCACGTGATCGCTGCAGGCAATCACTGGTCTCATATGGCCTGTGCTGTACCTACAGGCATCACCACTGATTGGCTGCAGCAGTCATATTAAAGAATGGGACATCGTTACTGTAGAGAGAAAAACAAAAACTGTTAGGGCCAATGGAGCACAAGCGCAAGAGTGAAATGGAATGTAAGTAAGGAATTTTTTAAACATTTCTTTATTGCACTTATTGCAATACCAGACAATACCATTAATTAAAAATACCATAATATAACACAGCGCTAAGCCACATTTTACTTGTATTGACATCTCCTGTATGGCTTTGAGTTATTCTGTATTTTGTTTTCATCTTACCTTAAAGAAACAAATAAATCCATGAAAACTTATATTCTACTGCTTTGCCAAATTTCACAATGAAATTCGCTTCAAGACAATTTACTTCATCACAGAGCGCATTTCTTTGTCAGTAGAGGGCGCAATGACGGGGAACAGTGATTGCGCAGCCCCCTCCACCTGTCACTTAACCCCTCAGATACCGCGTTGATCACTGATCACGGTATCTGATGTAAAAATTGAGGCCTTTTAGGGGTTAAAAAAAATGATACCTCATCCATTTGAGCGCAAAGAAGCTGCTGAAGACATCTTGAATGTAGATCCTGTGAAAAATTCCTGCAGAAATAAAGTTTGGCAGCTTTTGTTCACCATATGCTTCATCGCCTATTTGCAACCTGCAATGGTCGGAGTGAGAACCGTGTAACATATCTGGGCTAACTATTGTGAAAGGAGCATATCTGGACATTATTACTGTGAAGGGGGCACATATATAACATAACTACTGTTTGGTGGCATAAAGGGAGAATAATTACTATGTGGGAGCATTAAGATCACTGGGTAGGATTAGGTGTGTATAGATATGTTTTTGGCAGAGTTAGAGGCGTGACCTAGTATTAAAAAAAAGGCATATTTTCCCTCTTTGTTCTTTTTAGAAGTTGGGAGGTATGTGATTGTATTAATATTTTAGAAAAGGCTATATATATTTGCAACTTTCCTGCTCCACGTTGTATGGTCTGCTAGATGGAGAAACACTTTTCCTGTAAAATAATACATTGAAAAAGTTCCCATGTCAATGCACCATAATAGAACTAATTATATATTATATGATATGATATGGAGCCATTAGGAACATAATACTGTATTTTCTTTTTGTTTATAACTTTTTAACACTTTAGGTTGTGAATTGCTGATACCCAAATCCATTCCTTCTCCTTGAGGAAGTTTTATGCAATTTTATCAAGCATACAATATTCAACTCTGCACATTAGATTGAAGTGAAGAACGGCACTGCAGGGGTCAATGAGCAGAAGAGAAGCCATTGATCTGATAAATAAACTATTTCAGTGTTACTTTCTGGATCAGAGAGTCAGAGCCTCACCATCCGGAATGTGTATTGCAGTCTCCTACGAAAGGAGACATTATCACCACAGATTATGGCAGTAGAATGTGCAGTACCGTCATTTGATTCTGTATTTTGCTTGAAAGATTTTTGATCCTACAGATTACGAATAAGTGTAGGACAATAATTTGATGATGAAAAAGTTTTTTGTTTGCTTTCCGTTAGCTTTAACCCCTTAGCGCAGAACGCCATGTATGTACGGAGTTCATTTGAATGCTCCCCTGCCGAGATCGCGCACCTGAAGCTGTCGGGGACCGAACAACTCCCCCTTGACGGCCAGGGACCGATCAACAGTGGTCCCGGCCGCAGATAACGCACAACACATTATTTCTAACCCACGAGTGATCTCGAGCCTGTGCGCATGCGCGCACACATCTCCTCCTCTTCTGGAGAAATAGCTTTCTGTACATAATTCATTGTTATTGGTCCATTCCTGACTGTGGACCAATCACAATGAGTTATGTACAGAACGCTATCTCTCACCTTCGATCCTCTCATTTCAGTGAGAGAAGTGATCGGAGCCAGAGTGAAACAGACCTGTGAAAAAAAACAAAAAACGCAAACTGTAAAAGTGCCCCTCATTTGTCCCCTGTGACCCTCATCACCCCTCATTTGTCCCTTGTGCCCTTCATCACCCTTCATTTGTCCCCTGTGACCCTCATCACCCCTCATTTGTTCCCTGTACCTGTCACTGTGTGCTGTCTGCCAATAGTGACAGTACATCAGCACACCAGTCACTGTCATCCATACTGTCAGTAACCTGTTTTTGGCAATTCATTGGGGTTAGCTAGGGAGTTATCAGGGTTAGAGCTCTAGTTTTAGGGTAAGTTAGATGTTTATTGAGAAAAAAATAATAATATTGGGGTCGTCCGTACTTGTCTTCGATTATAAATACTCTGTTTCAAACCCCCCTATACCTCCGAACCTCTATCTTCTATTTGTTACCAGTAGGGATGAGCGAACCCGAACTGTATAGTTCGGGATCGTACCGAATTTTGGGGTGTCCGTGACACGGACCCGAACCCGAACATTTTCGTAAAAGTCCGGGTTCGGGTTCGGTGTTCGGCGCTTTATTGGCGCTTTTTGAAAGGCTGCAAAGCAGCCAATCAACAAGCGTCATACTACTTGGCCCAAGAGGCCATCACAGCCATGCCTACTATTGGCATGGCTGTGATTGGCCAGTGCACCATGTGACCCAGCCTCTATTTAAGCTGGAGTCACGTAGCGCCGCACGTCACTCTGCTATGATCAGTATAGGGAGAGGTTGCAGCTGCGACGTTAGGGCGAGATTAGGCAGATTAACTCCTCCAAAAAACTTCATTCTGTGATCGATCTGCAGCTGTGCATCATTGAAGTGCTATTATTGACTTGCTCACTTTTTTGAGGCTGCCCAGAGCGTTTTTAGATCACTTTTTTTCTGGGGTGATCGGCGGCCATTTTGTGACTTGTGGTGCGCCAGCACGAGCTATCACCAAGTGTATTTAACCATCGATAGTGTGGTTATTTTGTGCTATATCCTACATCAGCTGCAGGCTGAGCCTGTGTCACCGAAGTGCATTTAACCATCAACAGTCTGGTTATTTTTTGGGCATATACTACATCAGCTGCAGGCTGAGCCTGTGTAACCCAAGTGCATTTAACCATCAACAGTCTGATTATTTTTTGGCCATATACTTCATCAGCTGCAGGCTGAGCCTGTGTCACCCAAGTGCATTTAACCATCAACAGTGTGGTTATTTTTTGGCCATATATTACATCAGGGGCAAGTTGAGCCTGTCACCCAGCGCCTAAAAAATAGACCTGACATTTCTATTCAACCAAATCTGCACAGTTTTAGCTGGTCAAGTTATTTGTAGTGACCGTAAAAGCAGACTTTTTGTTCTGGGTTGAAAAAGCATTCCCAAATTTGCCATTCTGAAAATAACTAGTTTGTGGTATTTGAGGCCTACTTGAAATCTATCCCAAAAAGAAAATCTTACATTGAAGGTATTGATAGTGTCATTCAGAAAAACCTAAGACACACGCTAGCGTGCTGATAGAAGTGTCATTCTGTGATTAAACCTATAACTGTCACACAGCGCAAAAAAAAACAGGTCTTACATCTCTATTCAACCAAATCTGCACAGTTTTAGCTGGTCAAGTTATTTGTAGTGACCGTAAAAGCAGACTTTTTGTTCTGGGTTGAAAAAGCATTCCCAAATTTGCCATTCTCAAAATAACTAGTTTGTGGTATTTGAGGCCTACTTGAAATCTATCCCAAAAAGAAAATCTTACATTGAAGGTATTGATAGTGTCATTCAGACAAACCTAAGACACACGCTAGCGTGCTGATAGAAGTGTCATTCTGTGATTAAACCTATAACTGTCACACAGCGCAAAAAAAAACAGGTCTCACATCTCTATTCAACCAAATCTGCACAGTTTTAGCTGGTCAAGTTATTTGTAGTGACCGTAAAAGCAGACTTTTTGTTCTGGGTTGAAAAAGCATTCCCAAATTTGCCATTCTCAAAATAACTAGTTTGTGGTATTTGAGGCCTACTTGAAATCTATCCCAAAAAGAAAATCTTACAGTGAAGGTATTGATAGTGTCATTCAGAAAAACCTAAGACACACGCTAGCGTGCTGATAGAAGTGTCATTCTGTGATTAAACCTATAACTGTCACACAGCGCAAAAAAAAACAGGTCTCACATCTCTATTCAACCAAATCTGCACAGTTTTAGCTGGTCAAGTTATTTGTAGTGACCGTAAAAGCAGACTTTTTGTTCTGGGTTGAAAAAGCATTCCCAAATTTGCCATTCTCAAAATAACTAGTTTGTGGTATTTGAGGCCTACTTGAAATGTATCCCAAAAAGAAAATCTTACATTGAAGGTATTGATAGTGTCATTCAGAAAAACCTAAGACACACGCTAGCGTGCTGATAGAAGTGTCATTCTGTGATTAAACCTATAACTGTCACACAGCGCAAAAAAAAACAGGTCTCACATCTCTATTCAACCAAATCTGCACAGTTTTAGCTGATCAAGTTATTTGTAGTGACCGTAAAAGCAGACTTTTTGTTCTGGGTTGAAAAAGCATTCCCAAATTTGCCATTCTGAAAATAACTAGTTTGTGGTATTTGAGGCCTACTTGAAATCTATCCCAAAAAGAAAATCTTACATTGAAGGTATTGATAGTGTCATTCAGAAAAACCTAAGACACACGCTAGCGTGCTGATAGAAGTGTCATTCTGTGATTAAACCTATAACTGTCACACAGCGCAAAAAAAAAAACAGGTCTCACATCTCTATTCAACCAAATCTGCACAGTTTTAGCTGGTCAAGTTATTTGTAGTGACCGTAAAAGCAGACTTTTTGTTCTGGGTTGAAAAAGCATTCCCAAATTTGCCATTCTCAAAATAACTAGTTTGTGGTATTTGAGGCCTACTTGAAATCTATCCCAAAAAGAAAATCTTACAGTGAAGGTATTAATAGTGTCATTCAGAAAAACCTAAGACACACGCTAGCGTGCTGATAGAAGTGTCATTCTGTGATTAAACCTATAACTGTCACACAGCACAAAAAAAAACAGGTCTCACATCTCTATTCAACCAAATCTGCACAGTTTTAGCTGGTCAAGTTATTTGTAGTGACCGTAAAAGCAGACTTTTTGTTCTGGGTTGAAAAAGCATTAACAAATTTGCCATTCTCAAAATAACTAGTTTGTGGTATTTGAGGCCTACTTGAAATCTATCCCAAAAAGAAAATCTTACATTGAAGGTATTGATAGTGTCATTCAGAAAAACCTAAGACACACGCTAGCGTGCTGATAGAAGTGTCATTCTGTGATTAAACCTATAACTGTCACACAGCGCAAAAAAAAACAGGTCTCACATCTCTATTCAACCAAATCTGCAAAGTTTTAGCTGGTCAAAATATTTGTAGTGACCGTAAAAGCATACTTTTTGTTCTGGGTTGAAAAAGCATTCCCAAATTTGCCATTCTGAAAATAACTAGTTTGTGGTATTTGAGGCCTACTTGAAATCTATCCCAAAAAGAAAATCTTACATTGAAGGTATTGATAGTGTCATTCAGAAAAACCTAAGACACACGCTAGCGTGCTGATAGAAGTTTCATTCTGTGATTAAACCTATAACTGTCACACAGCGCAAAAGAAAACAGGTCTCACATCTCTATTCAACCAAATCTGCACAGTTTTAGCTGGTCAAGTTATTTGTAGTGACCGTAAAAGCAGACTTTTTGTTCTGGGTTGAAAAAGCATTCCCAAATTTGCCATTCTGAAAATAACTAGTTTGTGGTATTTGAGGCCTACTTGAAATCTATCCCAAAAAGAAAATCTTACATTGAAGGTATTGATAGTGTCATTCAGAAAAACCTAAGACACACGCTAGCGTGCTGATAGAAGTGTCATTCTGTGATTAAACCTATAACTGTCACACAGCGCAAAAAAAAAAACAGGTCTCACATCTCTATTCAACCAAATCTGCACAGTTTTAGCTGGTCAAGTTATTTGTAGTGACCGTAAAAGCAGACTTTTTGTTCTGGGTTGAAAAAGCATTCCCAAATTTGCCATTCTGAAAATAACTAGTTTGTGGTATTTGAGGCCTACTTGAAATCTATCCCAAAAAGAAAATCTTACATTGAAGGTATTGATAGTGTCATTCAGAAAAACCTAAGACACACGCTAGCGTGCTGATAGAAGTGTCATTCTGTGATTAAACCTATAACTGTCACACAGCGCAAAAAAAAACAGGTCTCACATCTCTATTCAACCAAATCTGCACAGTTTTAGCTGGTCAAGTTATTTGTAGTGACCGTAAAAGCAGACTTTTTGTTCTGGGTTGAAAAAGCATTCCCAAATTTGCCATTCTGAAAATAACTAGTTTGTGGTATTTGAGGCCTACTTGAAATGTATCCCAAAAAGAAAATCTTACATTGAAGGTATTGATAGTGTCATTCAGAAAAACCTAAGACACACGCTAGCGTGCTGATAGAAGTGTCATTCTGTGATTAAACCTATAACTGTCACACAGCGCAAAAAAAAAAACAGGTCTCACATCTCTATTCAACCAAATCTGCACAGTTTTAGCTGGTCAAGTTATTTGTAGTGACCGTAAAAGCAGACTTTTTGTTCTGGGTTGAAAAAGCATTCCCAAATTTGCCATTCTCAAAATTGTGGTGAACGGGAACAATGAGGAAAACATCTAATAAGGGACGCGGACGCGGACGTGGACATGGTCGTGGTGGTGTTAGTGGACCCTCTGGTGCTGGGAGAGGACGTGGCCGTTCTGCCACAGCCACACGTCCTAGTGAACCAACTACCTCAGGTCCCAGTAGCCAGCAGAATTTACAGCGATATTTGGTGGGGCCCAATGCTGTTCTAAGGATGGTAAGGCCTGAGCAGGTACAGGCATTAGTCAATTGGGTGGCCGACAGTGGATCCAGCACGTTCACATTATCTCCCACCCAGTCTTCTGCAGAAAGCGCACAGATGGCGCATGAAAACCAAGCCCATCGGTCTGTCACATCACCCCCATGCATATCAGGGAAACTGTCTGAGCCTCAAGTTATGCAGCAGTCTCTTATGTTGTTTGAAGACTCTGCTGCCAGGGTTTCCCAAGGGCATCCACCTAGCCCTTCCCCAGGGGTGGAAGAGATAGAATGCACTAACGCACAACCACTTATTTTTCCTGATGATGAGGACATGGGAATACCACCTCAGCACGTCTCTGATGATGACGAAACACAGGTGCCAACTGCTGCGTCTTTCTGCAGTGTGCAGACTGAACAGGAGGTCAGGGATCAAGACTGGGTGGAAGACGATGCAGGGGACGATGAGGTCCTAGACCCCACATGGAATGAAGGTCCTGCCACTGACTTTCACAGTTCGGATGAAGAGGCAGTGGTGAGACCGAGCCAACAGCGTGGCAAAAGAGGGAGCAGTGGGCAAAAACAGAACACCCGCCGCCAAGAGACTCCGCCTGCTACTGACCGCCGCCATCTGGGACCGAGCACCCCAAAGGCAGCTTCAATGAGTTCCCTGGCATGGCACTTCTTCAAACAATGTGCTGACGACAAGACCCGAGTGGTTTGCACGCTGTGCCATCAGAGCCTGAAGCGAGGCATTAATGTTCTGAACCTTAGCACAACCTGCATGACCAGGCACCTGCATGCAAAGCATGAACTGCAGTGGAGTAAACACCTTAAAAACAAGGAAGTCACTCAGGCTCCCCCTGCTACCTCTTCTGCTGCTGCCGCCTCGGCCTCTTCTGCTGCTGCTGCCGCCGCCTTGGCCTCTTCCTCCGCCTCTGGAGAAACGTTGGCACCTGCCGCCCAGCAAACATGGGATGTACCACCAACACCACCACCTGCGTCACCAAGCATCTCAACCATGTCACACGGCAGCGTTCAGCTCTCCATCTCACAAACATTTGAGAGAAAGCGTAAATTCTCACCTAGCCACCCTCGATCCCTGGCCCTGAATGCCAGCATTTCTAAACTACTGGCCTATGAAATGCTGTCATTTAGGCTGGTGGACACACACAGCTTCAAACAGCTCATGTCACTTGCTGTCCCACAGTATGTTGTTCCCAGCCGCCACTACTTCTCCAAGAGAGCCGTGCCTTCCCTGCACAAACAAGTGTGCACTGCGCAACGCCATCTGTGGCAAGGTCCACCTAACCACAGATACGTGGACCAGTAAGCACGGCCAGGGACGCTATATCTCCCTAACTGCACACTGGGTAAATGTAGTGGCGGCTGGGCCCCAGGCGGAGAGCTATTTGGCGCACGTCCTTCCGCCGCCAAGGATCGCAGGGCAACATTCTTTGCCTCCTGTCTCCTCCTCCTCCTACTCAGCTTCCTCCTCCTCTTCTTCCACCTGCTCATCCAGTCAGCCACACACCTTCACCACCAACTTCAGCACAGCACGGGGTAAACGTCAGCAGGCCATTCTGAAACTCATATGTTTGGGGGACAGGCCCCACACCGCACAGGAGTTGTGGCGGGGTATAGAACAACAGACCGACGAGTGGTTGCTGCCGGTGAGCCTCAAGCCCGGCCTCGTGGTGTGCGATAATGGGCGAAATCTCGTTGCAGCTCTGGGACTAGCCGGTTTGACGCACATCCCTTGCCTGGCGCATGTGCTGAATTTGGTGGTGCAGAAGTTCATTCGCAACTACCCCGACATGTCAGAGCTGCTGCATAAAGTGCGGGCCGTCTGTTCGCGCTTCCGGCGTTCACACCCTGCCGCTGCTCGCCTGTCTGCGCTACAGCGTAACTTCGGCCTTCCCGCTCACCGCCTCATATGCGACGTGCCCACCAGGTGGAACTCCACCTTGCATATGCTGGACAGACTGTGCGAGCAGCAGCAGGCCATAGTGGAGTTTCAGCTGCAGCACGCACGGGTCAGTCGCACTGCGGATCAGACACACTTCACCACCAATGACTGGGCCTCCATGCGAGACCTGTGTGCCCTGTTGCGCTGTTTCGAGTACTCCACCAACATGGCCAGTGGCGATGACGCCGTTATCAGCGTTACAATACCACTTCTATGTCTCCTTGAGAAAACACTTAGGGCGATGATGGAAGAGGAGGTGGCCCAGGAGGAAGAGGAGGAAGAGGGGTCATTTTTAGCACTTTCAGGCCAGTCTCTTCGAAGTGACTCAGAGGGAGGTTTTTTGCAACACCAGAGGCCAGGTACAAATGTGGCCAGACAGGGCCCACTACTGGAGGACGAGGAGGACGAGGATGAGGAGGAGGTGGAGGAGGATGAGGATGAAGCATGTTCACAGCGGGGTGGCACCCAAAGCAGCTCAGGCCCATCACTGGTGCGTGGCTGGGGGGAAACACAGGACGATGACGATACGCCTCCCACAGAGGACAGCTTGTCCTTACCTCTGGGCAGCCTGGCACACATAAGCGACTACATGCTGCAGTGCCTGCGCAACAACAGCAGAGTTGCCCACATTTTAACGTGTGCGGACTACTGGGTTGCCACCCTGCTGGATCCCCGGTACAAAGACAATGTGCCCACCTTACTTCCTACACTGGAGCGTGATAGGAAGATGCGCGAGTACAAGCGCACGTTGGTAGACGCGCTACTGAGAGCATTCCCAAATGTCACAGGGGAACCAGTGGAAGCCCAAGGCGAAGGCAGAGGAGGAGCAAGAGGTCGCCAACGCAGATGTGTCACGCCCAGCTCCTCTGAGGGCAGGGTTAGCATGGCAGAGATGTGGAAAAGTTTTGTCAACATGCCACAGCTAAGTGCACCACCAACTGATACGGAACGTGTTAGCAGGAGGCAACATTTCACTAACATGGTGGAACAGTACCTGTGCACACCCCTCCACGTACTGACTGATGGTTCGGCCCCATTCAACTTCTGGGTCTCCAAATTGTCCACGTGGCCAGAGCTAGCCTTTTATGCCTTGGAGGTGCTGGCCTGCCCGGCGGCCAGCGTTTTGTCTGAACGTGTATTCAGCACGGCAGGGGGCGTCATTACAGACAAACGCAGCCGCCTGTCTCCAGCCAATGTGGACAAGCTGACGTTCATAAAAATGAACCAGGCATGGATCCCACAGGACCTGTCCATCCCTTGTGCAGATTAGATATTAACTACCTCCCCTTAACAATATATTATTCTACTCCAGGGCACTTCCTCATTCAATACTATTTTTTATTTCATTTTACCATTATATTGCGGGGCAACCCAAAGGCCAGATTCTCTGTTACGGGACCTCTCTCCTCTGCCTGGGTGCCTGGGCCTAAATGTGTGACAGTGGCCTGTTCCAGTGGTAGGTGACGTGAAGCCTGATTCTCTGCTATGACATGAATACAGATTCTGCGCTGACATAAGGCCAGATTCTCTGTTACGGGACCTCTCTCCTCTGCCTGGGTGCCTGGGCCTAAATGTGTGACAGTGGCCTGTTCCAATGGTGGGTGACGTGAAGCCTGATTCTCTGCTATGACATGAATACAGATTCTGCGCTGACATAAGGCCAGATTCTCTGTTACGGGACCGCTATCCTCTGTCTGGGTGCCGGGGCCTAAATGTGTGACAGTGGCCTGTTCCAGTGGTGGGTGACGTGAAGCCTGATTCTCTGCTATGACATGAATACAGATTCTGCGCTGACATAAGGCCAGATTCTCTGTTACGGGACCTCTCTCCTCTGCCTCGGTGCCTGGGCCTAAATGTGTGACAGTGGCCTGTTCCAGTGGTGGGTGACGTGAAGCCTGATTCTCTGCTATGACATGAATACAGATTCTGCGCTGACATAAGGCCAGATTCTCTGTTACGGGACCTCTCTCCTCTGTCTGGGTGCCGGGGCCTAAATGTGTGACAGTGGCCTGTTCCAGTGGTGGGTGACGTGAAGCCTGATTCTCTGCTATGACATGAAGACAGATTCTGCGCTGACATAAGGCCAGATTCTCTGTTACGGGACCTCTCTCCTCTGCCTGGGTGCCTGGGCCTAAATGTGTGACAGTGGCCTGTTCCAGTGGTGGGTGACGTGAAGCCTGATTCTCTGCTATGACATGAAGACAGATTCTGCGCTGACATAAGGCCAGATTCTCTGTTACGGGACCTCTCTCCTCTGCCTGGGTGCCTGGGCCTAAATGTGTGACAGTGGCCTGTTCCAGTGGTGGGTGACGTGAAGCCTGATTCTCTGCTATGACATGAAGACAGATTCTGCGCTGACATAAGGCCAGATTCTCTGTTACGGGACCGCTCTCCTCTGTCTGGGTGCCGGGGCCTAAATGTGTGACAGTGGCCTGTTCCAGTGGTGGGTGACGTGAAGCCTGATTCTCTGCTATGACATGAAGACAGATTCTGCGCTGACATAAGGCCAGATTCTCTGTTACGGGACCGCTCTCCTCTGTCTGGGTGCCTGGGCCTAAATGTGTGACAGTGGCCTGTTCCAATGGTGGGTGACGTGAAGCCTGATTCTCTGCTATGACATGAATACAGATTCTGCGCTGACATAAGGCCAGATTCTCTGTTACGGGACCGCTATCCTCTGTCTGGGTGCCGGGGCCTAAATGTGTGACAGTGGCCTGTTCCAGTGGTGGGTGACGTGAAGCCTGATTCTCTGCTATGACATGAATACAGATTCTGCGCTGACATAAGGCCAGATTCTCTGTTACGGGACCTCTCTCCTCTGCCTCGGTGCCTGGGCCTAAATGTGTGACAGTGGCCTGTTCCAGTGGTGGGTGACGTGAAGCCTGATTCTCTGCTATGACATGAATACAGATTCTGCGCTGACATAAGGCCAGATTCTCTGTTACGGGACCTCTCTCCTCTGTCTGGGTGCCGGGGCCTAAATGTGTGACAGTGGCCTGTTCCAGTGGTGGGTGACGTGAAGCCTGATTCTCTGCTATGACATGAAGACAGATTCTGCGCTGACATAAGGCCAGATTCTCTGTTACGGGACCTCTCTCCTCTGCCTGGGTGCCTGGGCCTAAATGTGTGACAGTGGCCTGTTCCAGTGGTGGGTGACGTGAAGCCTGATTCTCTGCTATGACATGAAGACAGATTCTGCGCTGACATAAGGCCAGATTCTCTGTTACGGGACCTCTCTCCTCTGCCTGGGTGCCTGGGCCTAAATGTGTGACAGTGGCCTGTTCCAGTGGTGGGTGACGTGAAGCCTGATTCTCTGCTATGACATGAAGACAGATTCTGCGCTGACATAAGGCCAGATTCTCTGTTACGGGACCGCTCTCCTCTGTCTGGGTGCCGGGGCCTAAATGTGTGACAGTGGCCTGTTCCAGTGGTGGGTGACGTGAAGCCTGATTCTCTGCTATGACATGAAGACAGATTCTGCGCTGACATAAGGCCAGATTCTCTGTTACGGGACCGCTCTCCTCTGTCTGGGTGTCGGGGCCTAAATGTGTGACAGTGGCCTGTTCCAGTGGTGGGTGACGTGAAGCCTGATTCTCTGCTATGACATGAAGACTGATTCTGCGCTGACATGAAGCCAGATTCTCTGCTATGGCATGAAGAGACTGATTCTCTGCTGACATGAAGCCAGATTCTTTGCTATGGCATGAAGAGACTGATTCTCTGCTGACGTGAAGCCAGATTCTCTGCTATGGGACCTCTGTCCAATTTATATTGGTTCGTTTTTATTTTTTTAATTTTAATTTTAATTCATTTCCCTATCCACATTTGTTTGCAGGGGATTTACCTACATGTTGCTGCCTTTTGCAGCCCTCTAGCTCTTTCCTGGGCTGTTTTACAGCCTTTTTAGTGCCCAAAAGTTCGGGTCCCCATTGACTTCAATGGGGTTCGGGTTCGGGACGAAGTTCAGTTCGGGTTCGGATCCCGAACCCGAACATTTACGGGAAGTTCGGCCGAACTTCTCGAACCCGAACATCGAGGTGTTCGCTCAACTCTAGTTACCAGTCCTTGTCACTAAATTTGCCAGCAGTGACAAATTTCTGTCACCAGTGATATAAAGTTCCACTGCTTTTGGACCGCTTTTCTTTTTCTATTTATTTTTCTGAATAAAAAAAAATACTAAATAAAAATATATATACATTTTATAAATTTACAAAATGTCTCAACGGGTGTACAGCGCCAAGGAGGCTTATGCCATACTAGCCTCAGAGTCTGACTCTGACAGTGGAGAAGAAGAATCTTTTCTTATGTATAGCTCTTCTTCTGATTCATCCGTTGACAAACCCTCTCACAGACGCAGTAGAGTTAGCGGAGCATCAGCTTCTACAAATGACCCCAGCTGGACTTCTGCCACTACAGGCATTCATGTGAACACTGCAGGGTTCATGGAAGCTGATTTTTTCCACCTTTTTTTTTCTGATGAATTGATAGACATGATGGTGGAGCAAACTAATCTTTATGCCAATCAATTTTTAGCCGCCCACCCCAACTCGTACTATGCAAGACACCTTCAGTGGACTGCCACAACCCCTTTGGAAATGATTTTTTTTGGGGTCTAATACTTAATATGGGGATAATTAAAAAAAACATCACTACGGTCATATTGGAGTAATGACCTTTTACATCACATGCCAATATACCGCACCATTATGTCCAGGACCCGATTTGAAAGTCTCTTGAAATTTCTACATTATAACAATAATGCAGATTGTCCACCCCCTAATGATCCTGGATACGATTGTTTATACAAAATTCGGCCCATTAAAGATCATTATAATCTCAAGTTTGCCCAGGTATATACCCCCCAAAAGCATCTGTCCATTGATGAATCCCCTGTGCACTTTAAGGGCAGATTTTATTTTCGCCAATATCTGCCCAACAAACGGGCCAGATATGGCATCAAACTCTACAAACTATGTGAAAGCCAAAGTGGCTATACACATAAATTTAGAGTTTACGAGGGAAAATATTCAAAAATTGAACCCCCAGAGTGCCCCCCTCTCCTTGGAATAGCAGGCAAAATAGTATGGGACTTTATTCACCCCCTGCTTGGTCAAGGATAAAACTTGTACCTTGAAAACTTCTACACAAGTGTTCCACTACTGAAATGCCTGTTTTCCAGAGACACTGTTGCATGCCGAACTATCAGACGAAACCAAAAACATCTGCGTAAAAATTTTATAGACCAAAGAATAAGAGTGAGGGAAATCAGGGCAGTTTGCAGTGATAACATGATGCTTGTTAAGTAAACGTGACGTCTTTGTACTTACTACCATACATGCTGACAGATCCACACCTGTTCCAGTTCGTGGATCCACAGAATCAGTCCCCAAACCTGTGTGCCTACAGGACTATAATAAGTTTATGGGAGGGGTGGATCTGTCAGACCAGGTACTGCAACCATATACTGCCCTCCGCAAAATTCGGGCATGGTATAAAAAAATTGCCCTCTACAATGCTTTTGTAATATACAGAAGTGCAGGAAACAGAGGAAAAGTCCTGCACTTTCAAGAAAAAGTAATAAAGACCTTTTTATTTGGTAACAGGAAGGGGAAGGAAGCAGGGCCACAGGAAGTGAGAGCAGAATAATATGAGGACAGCATTTACCTGGGATAGTTCCCCCCACAGAGATATGGAAAAGGAATCAGAAATGGAATCAGGAAAGACAATTCATCATTGTGAGACGTGTCCCTCAAAGCCGGGTCTTTGCTTAAAAGATTGTTTTAGAATCTACCACACCTTTGTTGACTTTTAACTAAACCCCCTTTTATAATTTTATAAAACACCGCCTTGAAACTGTATGCTGGGAAAAATTCTAATTTCCCGTTTCTCCACATTTCAATTGACATTCTAATAAAACCCATAACAAAGCTAAAAATTACACCCCTAGATGAATACCTTGACGGGTGTTGTTTTATAAAAGGGGACTAAAACTTTGTATGTTCTGGTAGCTCAGTGCATCTGCAATTTGATGACATATATTATACAACATATTTTTTTTATATAATTTGAGACCCTTGTTTCTTTTAGCTGCTATATTTGGCGACTATGTCTTACCATATAAAGCTTATATATATAAAATTTGTAGGATACCGAATACATCAGCTGCTGCTTATCAGAACACTGAACTTTACAGTGTGCCTATACAGCAGTTTACAACCACATATGAAGTGTTGCCATATTCAGGAGAGAATGGGTAACAAACTGTGGGTGTAATGTACTCTGTTACCCCTTGTGAAAAAAAAAATTGTGGGCCTAAAGAGACATTTTCTTGTAAAAAATATAAATTTTAGTTTTCACAGCCAAATATTTCTAAATTCTATGAATCGCTTGTTTGGTCAAAGTGCTCTCTACATGCCTTGAAAAATTCCTTGGGGGTGTAGTTTCCAAAATGGGGTCACTTCTTGGGGTTTTCCACTGTAGGGGTACCTCAGGGTGTCTTCAAATATGACATGGCACCTGAAAATTATTCCAGCAAAATCTGCCCTCCAAAAGCCATATGGCATCCATGCCTTTTGAACCCTGCAGTGTGCCCATCCAGCAGTTTACGGCCACATATGAAGTGTTGCTATATTCAGGAGAGAATAGGTAATACATTTTGGGTGTAATTTACTCTGTTACCTCTTGTGAAAATAAATAATGTGGGCCTAAAGAGACATTTTCTTGTAAAAAAAAAAAAAAAGAATTTTCACAGCCAAATATTTCCAAATTCTATGAAATGCTTGTCAAAGTGGGTCAAAGTGCTCACTACATGCCATGAAATTTTTTTGGGGGGGTGTAGTTTCAAAAATGGGGTCACTTATTGGGGTTTTCCACTGTAGGGGTACCTCAGGGTGTCTTCAAATTCGACATGGCACCTGAAAATTATTCCAGTGAAATCTGCCCTCCAAAAACCATATGGTGTTCCTTTCCTTGTGCGCCCTGCCGTTTGGCCCTACAGCAGTTTACGACTACATATGGGGTGTTTCTGTAAACTACAGAATCAGGGCAATAAATATTGAGTTTGGTTTGGCTGTTAACCCTTGCTTTGTTACTGGAAAAAATAGACTAAAATGGAAAATCTGCCCAAAAAGTGAAATTCAGAAATTTTATCTCCATTTTCCATTAATTCTTGTGGAACACTTAAAAGGTAAACAACGTTTGTAAAATCAGTTTTGAATACCTTGAGGGGTGCAGTTTCTAAAATTGGGTCATTTTTTGGGTGGTTTCTATTATGTAAGCGTCACAAAGTGACTTCAGACCTGAACTGGTCCTTAAAAAGTGGGTTTTGGAAATTTTCTGAAAAATTTCAAGATTTGCTTCTAAACTTCTAAGCCTCGCAACGTCCCCAAAAAATAAAATGTCATTCCCAAAATGATCCAAACATGAAGTAGACATATGGGGAATGTAAATTAATAACTATTTTTGGAGGTATTACTATGTATTATAGAAGTAGAGAAATTGAAACTGGGAAATTTGCTAATTTTTCAAAAATTTTGATAAATTTGGTATTTTTTTTATAAATAAAAATGAATTTTTTGAAATCCATTTTACCAGTGTCATGAAGTACAATATGTGACGAGAAAACAATCTCAGAATCGCCTGGATAAGTAAAAGCGTTTTAAAGTAATTACCACACAAAATGACACATGTCAGATTTGACATGTCCGGGGCGGTCCTTAAGGTGAAAAATGGCTTGGTCCTTAAGGGGTTAATAAATAATATACAGGGGAAAAAAGCAGCTCCCGCAGACAGCTCAAGCCTGTATGTAGCTAACTATGTATATGCAATAATACATGCATCTAGTAGCTGCAAAACTGCCACTAAAAACTTAGAGAAAAAACACTCGGTGGAAAGAAAAGTTTGAGCATTTAAGCCTCATATAAATTATTATCTGTAGATATTAACCCCTTCAGGACACAGAAAGTTTTCACCTTCAGGACCCAGCCTAATTTCACAAGTCTGATGTGTCACACTATGTGGTAAACACTTTGGAGTGCTTTTACTGTACCTATGCACACATTTCTGAGATAATTTTTTCATGACACATTGTACTTTACTTTATTGGTGAATTTAGATCAATATGTTTTACCTTATTTTCTTTTTAATCCAAAATCTAAAGAAAAATTTGCAATTTTTTACATTTGAATTTCTCTGCTTTTAAGACAGATAGGGATACAATACAAAATAGTTATTAACATTCATTACATATCTACTTTATCTAGGAATCATTTTGTAAATGTTATTTTGTTTTTCTGGATGTTATAAGGCTTAGAATTTTAGAAGCAGTTTTTCCAATTTTCAAGAACATTTTCAAAACCAACTTATTTAACCACTTCAGCCCCCGGTGCTTAAACACCCTGAAAGACCAGGCCACTTTTTACACTTCTGACCTACACTACTTTCACCATTTATTGCTCGGTCATGCAACTTACCACCCAAATGAATTTTACCTCCTTTTCTTCTCACTAATAGAGCTTTCATTTGGTGGTATTTCTTTGCTGCTGACATTTTTACTTTTTTTGTTATTAATCAAAATTTAACGATTTTTTTGCAAAAAAATGACATTTTTCACTTTCAGTTGTCAAATTTTGCAAAAAAAACTACATCCATATATAAATTTTGCTCTAAATTTATTGTTCTACATGTCTTTGATAAAAAAAAAATGTTTGGGTAAAAAAAAAATGGTTTGGGTAAAAGTTATAGCGTTTACAAACTATGGTACAAAAATGTGAATTTCCGCTTTTTGAAGCAGCTCTGACTTTCTGAGCACCTGTCATGTTTCCTGAGGTTCTACAATGCCCAGACAGTACAAACACCCCACAAATGACCCCATTTCGGAAAGTACACACCCTAAGGTATTTGCTGATGGGCATAGTGAGTTCATAGAACTTTTAATTTTTTGTCACAAGTTAGCGGAAAATGATGATTTTTTTTTAAATTTTTTTTTTTCTTACAAAGTCTTATATTCCACTAACTTGTGACAAAAAATAAAAACTTCCATGAACTCACTATGCCCATCAGCGAATACCTTGGGGTCTCTTCTTTCCAAAATGGGGTCACTTGTGGGGTAGTTATACTGCCCTGGCATTCTAGGGGCCCAAATGTGTGGTAAGGAGTTTGAAATCAAATTCAGTAAAAAATGACCTGTGAAATCCGAAAGGTGCTCTTTGGAATGTGGGCCCCTTTGCCCACCTAGGCTGCAAAAAAGTGTCACACATCTGGTATCCCCGTACTCAGGAGAAGTTGAGGAATGTGTTTTGGGGTGTCTTTTTACATATACCCTTGCTGGGTGAGAGAAATATCTTGGTCAAATGCCAACTTTGTATAAAAAAATGGGAAAAGTTGTCTTTTGCCAAGATATTTCTCTCACCCAGTATGGGTATATGTAAAATGACACCCCAAAACACATTCCCCACCTTCTCCTGAGTACGGAGATACCAGATGTGTGACACTTTTTTGCAGCCTAGGTGGGCAAAGGGGCCCATATTCCAAAGAGCACCTTTCGGATTTCACAGGTCATTTTTTACAGAATTTGATTTCAAACTCCTTACCACACATTTGGGCCCCTAGAATGCCAGGGCAGTATAACTACCCCACAAGTGACCCCATTTTGGAAAGAAGACACCCCAAGGTATTCTGTGAGGGGCATGGCGAGTTCCTAGAATTTTTTATTTTTTGTCACAAGTTAGTGGAAAATGATGATTTTTTTTTTTTTTTCATACAAGGTCTCATCTTCCACTAACTTGTGACAAAAAATAAAAACTTCCATGAACTCACTATGCCCATCAGCGAATACCTTGGGGTCTCTTCTTTCCAAAATGGGGTCACTTGTGGGGTAGTTATACTGCCCTGGCATTCTAGGGGCCCAAATGTGTGGTAAGGAGTTTGAAATCAAATTCAGTAAAAAATGACCTGTGAAATCCGAAAGGTGCTCTTTGGAATGTGGGCCCCTTTGCCCACCTAGGCTGCAAAAAAGTGTCACACATCTGGTATCCCCATACTCAGGAGAAGTTGAGGAATGTGTTTTGGGGTGTCTTTTTACATATACCCATGCTGGGTGAGATAAATATCTTGGTCAAATGCCAACTTTGTATAAAAAAAATGGGAAAAGTTGTCTTTTGCCAAGATATTTCTCTCACCCAGTATGGGTATATATAAAATGACACCCCAAAACACATTCCCCACCTTCTCCTGAGTACAGAGATACCAGATGTGTGACACTTTTTTGCAGCCTAGGTGGGCAAAGGGGCCCATATTCCAAAGAGCACCTTTCGGATTTCACAGGTCATTTTTTACAGAATTTGATTTCAAACTCCTTACCACACATTTGGGCCCCTAGAATGCCAGGGCAGTATAACTACCCCACAAGTGACCCCATTTTGGAAAGAAGACACCCCAAGGTATTCCGTGAGGGGCATGGCGAGTTCCTAGAATTTTTTATTTTTTGTCACAAGTTAGTGGAAAATGATGTTTTTTTTTTTTTGTTTTTTTTTTCATACAAAGTCTCATATTCCACTAACTTGTGACAAAAAATAAAAACTTCCATGAACTCACTATGCCCATCAGCGAATACCTTGGGGTCTCTTCTTTCCAAAATGGGGTCACTTGTGGGGTAGTTATACTGCCCTGGCATTCTAGGGGCCCAAATGTGTGGTAAGGAGTTTGAAATCAAATTCAGTAAAAAATGACCTGTGAAATCCGAAAGGTGCTCTTTGGAATGTGGGCCCCTTTGCCCACCTAGGCTGCAAAAAAGTGTCACACATCTGGTATCCCCGTACTCAGGAGAAGTTGAGGAATGTGTTTTGGGGTGTCTTTTTACATATACCCATGCTGGGTGAGAGAAATATCTTGGTCAAATGCCAACTTTGTATAAAAAAATTGGAAAAGTTGTCTTTTGCCAAGATATTTCTCTCACCCAGCATGGGTATATGTAAAATGACACCCCAAAACACATTCCCCACCTTCTCCTGAGTACGGAGATACCAGATGTGTGACACTTTTTTGCAGCCTAGGTGGGCAAAGGGGCCCATATTCCAAAGAGCACCTTTCGGATTTCACAGGTCATTTTTTACAGAATTTGATTTCAAACTCCTTACCACACATTTGGGCCCCTAGAATGCCAGGGCAGTATAACTACCCCACAAGTGACCCCATTTTGGAAAGAAGAGACCCCAAGGTATTCGCTGATGGGCATAGTGAGTTCATGGAAATTTTTATTTTTTGTCACAAGTTAGTGGAATATGAGACTTTGTATGAAAAAAAAATAAAAAAATAAAATCATCATTTTCCACTAACTTGTGACAAAAAATAAAAAATTCGAGGAACTCGCCATGCCCCTCACGGAATACCTTGGGGTGTCTTCTTTCCAAAATGGGGTCACTTGTGGGGTAGTTATGCATTTTCCAGGGGCCCTAATGTCTGGTAAGTAGGTAAATGACCTGTGAAATCCGAAAGGTGCTCTTTGGAATGTGGGCCCCTTTGCCCACCTAGGCTGCAAAAAAGTGTCACACATCTGGTATCTCCGTACTCGGGAGAAGGTGGGGAATGTGTTTTGGGGTGTCATTTTACATATACCCATGCTGGGTGAGAGAAATATCTTGGCAAAAGACAACTTTTCCCATTTTTTTTATACTAAGTTGGCATTTGACCAAGATATTTATCTCACCCAGCATGGGTATATGTAAAATGACACCCCAAAACATATTCCCCAACTTCTGCTGAATACGGAGATACCACATGTGTGACACTTTTTTGCAGCCTAGGTGGGCAAAGGTGCCCAAATTCCTTTTAGGAGGGCATTTTTAGACATTTGGATACCAGACTTCTTCTCACGCTTTGGGGCCCCTAAAATGCCAGGGCAGTATAAATACCCCACATGTGACCCCATTTTGGAAAGAAGACACCCCAACGTATTCAATGAGGGGCATGACGAGTTCATTGAAAAAAAAAAATTTTGCCACAAGTTAGCGGAAATTGATTTTTTTGATTTTGTTCTCACAAAGTCTCCCTTTCCGCTAACTTGGGACAAAAATTTCAATCTTTCATGGACTCAATAAGCCCCTCAGCGAATACCTTGGGGTGTCTTCTTTCCAAAATGGTGTTATTTGTGGGGTGTTTGTACTGCCCTGGCATTTGAGGGTCTCCGCAATCATTACATGTATGCCCAGCATTAGGAGTTTCTGCTATTATCCTTATATTGAGCATACGGGTAATGAGATTTTTTTTTTCCGTTCAGCCTCTGGGCTGAAGGAAAAAAATGAACGGCACAGATTTCTTCATTCGCATCGATCAATGTGGATGAAAAAATCTCTGCCAAAAAAAGAAAAAGGAGGGGAAAGGCGTCTGCCAGGACATAGGAGCTCCGCCCAACATCCATACCCACTTCAGCTCGTATGCCCTGGCAAACCAGATTTCTCCATTCACATCAATCGATGTGGATGAATAAATCATTGCCGGGATTTTTTTTTTATATATACAAAGTGTTTGCCAAAGTATATGAACACCGCCACCTCCTCAGCTCATATGCCTCGGCAAACGTATCTTTTACTGCAGAGGAGAAATCTCGTCTTGCAGCGCCGCATACACCGACTTGCGTGTAATCTGACAGCAGCGCAATGCTTCTGTCCGAATGCACATCAGTGCTGCAGCTGGTCGATCGGTTGGTCCACCTGAAAGGTAAAAAAAACAAAACAAAAAAGAAAAAACCAGGCCGCAAAGCAATAACTTTATTAACTGTTGAACAGAACATAGAAACTTTTTTTAAACTTTTTTCACTGAACGTTTAACTTTTTTACTTACCGGTATTTTTTTTTTTGTTTATTTTTTTTTACCTTTATAGAACAAACCTCTCCTTCCCCATGGGACAATGTACAAAGCGCAAATCGCCCAAAGATGTGGCGAAGTACGTTATGCACTTTATCCCAGGTGAAAGGAGAGGTTTGCAGCAGCTGTGAGTGAATGGGCCCTAATAGCCCTGTGTGCCTGTCCTGGTGAGATGTGATCCCTATGCTAGATGTACCTGTGTGTGGTACTTCCGGAAACACTCTCCATAGCATAGGGCAGGGTGGTCAGCACAGTCAGGACAGAAATAGCGGGTGTCACGCCTTATTCCACTCCTGCTACAGACACGACATCTTTTTCGGGGTGATGGTTGGGTTGAGGTACCAGGAACTACACTGGGGAAATGTCGCTCGTGTAGACGGCTAACTACACTGGTGGATGGGGCCACGGAACCTCCTGGGTAAAGGAGGTTCTCGATGATCTCTTCCTGGAATTTGAGGAAGGATCCTGTTCTCCCAGCCTTACTGTAGAGAACAAAACTATTGTAGAGCGCCAATTGAATTAAATATACAGACACCTTCTTATACCAGCGTCTGGTTCTGCGGGAAACTAAATACGGAGACAACATCTGGTCATTGAAGTCCACCCCTCCCATGAGCGCATTATAGTCGTGGACACAGAGGGGCTTTTCAATGACACGGGTTGCTCGCTCAATTTGGATTGTCGTGTCTGCGTGAATGGAGGAGAGCATGTAAACGTCACGCTTGTCTCTCCATTTCACCGCGAGCAGTTCTTCGTTACACAAGGCAGCCCTCTGCCCCCTTGCAAGACGGGTGGTTACAAGCCGTTGGGGGAAGCCCACGCGACTAGTTCGCGCGGTGCCACAGGCGCAAATCCGTTCTAGAAACAAATGCCTAAAGAGGGCCACACTTGTGTAGAAATTTTCCACATAAAGATGGTACCCCTTGCCGAATAAGGGTGACACCAAGTTATAGACTGTCTTCCCACTGCTCCCCAGGTAGTCAGGGCAACCGACCGGCTCCAGGGTCTGATCTTTTCCCTCATAGATCCGAAATTTGTGGGTATAGCCTGTGGCCCTTTCACAGAGCTTATACAATTTGACCCCATACCGGGCACGCTTGCTTGGGATGTATTGTTTGAAGCCAAGGCGCCCGGTAAAATGTATTAGGGACTCGTCTACGCAGATGTTTTGCTCAGGGGTATACAAATCTGCAAATTTCAGGTTGAAATGGTCTATGAGGGGCCGAATTTTGTGGAGCCGGTCAAAAGCAGGGTGGCCTCTGGGACGGGAGGTGGTGTTGTCGCTAAAGTGCAGGAAACGCAGGATGGTCTCAAATCGTGTCCTGGACATAGCAGCAGAGAACATGGGCATGTGATGAATTGGGTGCGTTGACCAATATGACCGCAATTCATGCTTTTTTGTCAGGCCCATGTTGAGGAGAAGGTCCAAAAAAATTTTAAGTTCGGAAACTTGGACTGGTTTCCACCGGAAAGGCTGGGCATAATAGCTTCCCGGGTTAGCGGTTATAAATTGTGTGGCATACTGGTTGGTCTCTGCCACGACTAAGTCCAAGAGCTCCGCAGTCAAGAACAGCTCAAAAAATCCCAGGGCCGAACCGATTTGAGCCGTCTCAACCCGAACTCCAGACTGGGCGGTGAAAGGGGGAACTACTGGTGCGGCTGAAGTTGGTGACTGCCAATCAGGATTTGCCAGCACCTCAGGGACTCTAGGGGCTCTACGGGCCTGTCTGTGCGGTGGCTGCGACGGGGTAACTATTGCACGTGCCACCGTACCAGCTTCAACTGCCCTTCTGGTGCTCGCTACTTCACCAGGTTGTACGGCAGTGCTGGTACTAGGTCCAGGAAGGGCTGCGCTGCTGGTGTATGCCTCACCACGTGATCCGGCAGCGACAGCCCCACTCTGCTGCTCTTGAAGCGGATCCTGCGTAACCTGTGGTCTAGCGACATGGGGCCGGGTACGCCTGGTGCTGCCAGGGACCTCCACCTCCTCGTCCGAACTTTGGGTCAGAGAGCCACTGCTTTCCACAGGTTCATATTCTGACCCGCTAGATTCGTCAGATGAGGGTTCCCACTCCTCATCCAACTGGGTCAGAATCCTGTAGGCCTCTTCAGAAGAATACCCCCTGTTTGACATTTTGGACTACTAAATTTAGGGGTATTCCCTGAGACTACCCAAGAAAAAAAGCAAACCTGTCTTACAAAGGGGAGGCTAGCGAAGTACCGGAGGCCGCTGCGGTTGATAAAAAATATCAAAACTGATTTTTTTATCGCCGCAGTGCGTGTAAAATGAATGTGCAGTGATCAAAAAATATATATTTTTTGTCACTGCGGTGGGGCGGGCGTGGGTGAACGCACGTGTGGGCGACCGATCAGGCCTGATCGGGCAAACACTGCGTTTTGGGTGGAGGCCGAACTAAAGTGACACTAATACTATTATAGATCTGACCGTGATCAGTTTTGATCACTTACAGATACTATAAATCTACAAATGCTGATTAGCGATACGCTAAACAGCGAATAAAAGTGACTGCGGTGTGGTGGGCTGGGCGCTAACTGACGCTAACTACCTAACCAAGGGGCCTAAACTATCCCTAAAACCTAACAGCCAATACCAGTGAAAAAAAAAAAGTGACAGTTTACACTGATCACTTTTTTTCCTTTCACTAGTGATTGACAGGGGCGATCAAAGGGGTGATCAAAGGGTTAATTGGGGTGCAGGTGGGTGATCTGGGGCTAAGGTGTAGTGTTGGTGCTACTCACAGTTCAGTCTGCTCCTGTGCTGGATCCAACCGACGAAAAGGACCAGCACAGGAGCAGACAAGCCATATAACAGATCATATTTACTAATATGATCTGTTATATGACTTTGGATTGGATTTTTTGAAAATCGCCAGCCTGCCAGCCAATGATCGTTGCTGGCAGGCTGGTGACGAAATACTTCTTTTAATTTTGCCGGCCCGCGATGCGCATGCGCGGGCCGGCTTTGAGCGAAATCTCGCGTCTCGCAAGATGACGCGTATATGCGTGACTCTGCGCAGCGCTGCCACCCCCGGAACGCAATCCTGCGTTAGGCGGTCCGGAGGTGGTTAAGGACGACTTCAGTTCTGAAGCGACTTTCAGGGGCTTACATATAATAGAAGTCATCCATAAATGACAAGATTTTAGAAACTACACCCCTCAAATTATTTAAAACCAATTTTAGAAACTTTAGAAACTCAGGTGTGCCACAGGAATTAAAACAATTTTTTTTGTATATTTTCCATTTTAATTCATTTTTCCAGTAACACATCAAGGGTTAGCAAAACAAGCCTCAATACTTATTGCCCTGATTCTGCATATTACAGAACCAACCCATATATAGTCATAAACTGCTGTATGGGCACATGGTAGGGCTCATAAAGGAAGGATGGCTATATTGCTTTTGGAGGGCAGATTTTGATTGAATGTTTTTTGGGCTCCATGTAACATTTGAGGAGATGCTGAGGTATGCCTACAGTGGATAGCTTCAAAAATTAACCTCATTTTGGAAACTACATCCCTGAAGGCATTTATCAAGGGGTGTAGTGAGTGCTTTGACCCAATATGTATTACATAAAATTTAGAAACAACTGCCCGTGAAAATGTTGCTGTAGCCATTAGCTGTTAATTTACACAAGGAGTAACAAGAAAAAACACTCCACGTGTTACACATTTATTCCTGTATATGACAACACCTCATACATGCTGTGTGGGCATACTGCAGTGTCCAGAAGGGAAGGAGCGCCATTTAGATTTTGGAGGGCAGATTTTGCTGGAATGGTTTTTGGGCGCCAAGTCACTTTTTTTTTGTTGTTGTTCTTTTAGAGTTTTATTATTACCTCTGTAGGGAGAAAGAAAATATTTAGCAAATTACTTATATATTAATCAAGGCTTAAGATTTACATGTTCTCATTTTGATCTTAAACAATGTACAACATAATACACTTTGCACTATCAAAAGATTATTTGAAATACTAGATATAATTCTGGGAAGGAACAGAAGCAAGGAGAACAAAGTGTTTAAAGAATGTTGCCTCACGTGGACAGGTCGTGCCACTTTGCGCCTTGGTTTAGCTGCTGCTGAGCTGCAGGGACCCTCATTCCTCCAGCTGATCAATAAAAATCTAAGGCCAAGCTTGCCATAAAGCAACAGTTACCAACCAGCGGCTAAAGCACAACTTCAATCAGGCCTTCCGCCACTGGCGGTCAAAGGATGGAGAGTTGTAGTTTTGCCACAGCATTGTGGGAAAGTCTGTGGCAACTGTTCATCCTACCTCCAAGTACGTCCGCTGAGGTTGGTCTTCTCTTTTACTTTCACTTACGATCATTTATCCCCATTTTGCAATCCTGTGAACTGATCATGATACTTGCCTAGGGACAGCTCGAACAATCCATCACGTTCAGTCAATTTTTCTGTTTCTCCAGCAAGTGGTAACATCAAGAAACCACATCAACCAAAATTGTAAATTTCGGTCCAAAAAATAATAAAAATTTACATTGATAGATTGCAAACGCCTTCCCTGCACAGCTCAACAGCTGCTAGAACCACAAAAGGTTTCAACCTGTTTTAAGTCAACAGCTTCCAAAAGGAGTCCCACAGGAGGAAGGGGTAAAGTGAACAAGGTCTTTTGATGCACAGATAAAGCTTTGAAAACTCAATAACTTATAGCATATAATTAAATAATCCCGAGAAGTAATCACAGCTTTACCAGCGCTAAACTGTAACCACCATCAAGCAGCCGCCAGAATCAGGGGCCGATCCTGTGGAGGACAGAGTAAAATGCAGATTAACCCTGTTCACTCTATGCTCCTGTGAGTATTTTAATGACCAGTGTAGCACTAAATAACTGAAAAGAAACAAAAGAAAAAAGAATTGCACTAATGTTTGCGGTATCAGGGTACAACAGTCCATATTCCAGTATAAGCATCAGCAGCTTCACACATCAATTCTTCTCAGTTCCCATTTACAATGCAAAGAAACAAATACTAAATTCAGCTCCCCCACTGTCGTGCACATAATGGTTCAGAAACATGCTCGTTCCATCGAAGGAGGTAAAGGTTTGGATGTGAAAGGGCACTTCTTACAATATTCCTGTAGCTGGCGTTTTTGTGAAAAGGGAAAAACAGAGTAGAACACGTGACATGGCGGGACGCAGCAGGTTTGGCCGTATTCTCTCTGCGTTCCTCTGAACGGAAAGCTTGTCATAGGATTCTCCTATCCAAACATTTATTAAGAGCCTATTGTGATGGGGAAGGGGGGGGGGAGGGTTCAGCTAGGTCCGGCACATGCCATTAGCTCTTCCAGCGCCTTGTCCTGATCGTTGTTATGAAGTAACAAAACTTACTTTATCTCTTTCTGTTCAAACCCCATCTCTTTAAACTTGCTCATCAACTGAAGAAACAACATTGTCTTCTCCTCAGAGCACTGATACATCTCCAAAGCCTCATCCACCAGCAATGGATCAAAGCCCTTCTCACAAAGCTGGGAGTGGATGAACAAGTACTCCAGCACCTGCTCCACGTTCTGTCCTTGCTTCTGCATGGCTCTCATCACGTGCTCATAAGAATACCCCATACTGACAATAGTCTCGGCACACTGCCGCTCGCTGCTCGACAGCACCTGGAGTAGCTCCTCGTACCCCGGGACACTGAGTCGTCTCACATTAGTTACACTATTGGGCACTTTGGACACTGCAACCTGATGAGCGGATAACTTTGTGTCGCCGCTTAGACAGCTCCTCGAAATTCCTTCTGTACCACTGACTGGGCCCACAGTGGAAGGAGGAAATACACACTTCACAACCCCACTGTCAAAATGCAGGGAAGGGCTCCACATCAGGTGTCCATTCAGTTCATCACCATTATAAGCAGAGCTGGATTTTAAGGATTCGAGGAAAGTGCCATTGGGCAGGCAGTTAGTGCTTGCATGTGCTACCTTCTGACTGCTTTCATCAGAGTCTAATTTGGGGAAAGACAGGGATTTGATATTGCTGACCGTGGTCATGGGGGCAAGTGACACTTTGGAAGACGGGGGCAGTTCACAGTTTTCCAACTGTGGTAAAGTGATAAAGCCATTGGGCTAGCGGAGATGCTTAAAGTCTAAAGCTTCCTGTTTCAGGGTGGACAGCATGTCCTCATCCTTCAGTGGTGACTGGTAGCTCTGGACTGTGTCTGCGCTATTCGAGTCTGGGCTCACAGCAGGCCTCACATGAATGTCGAGAATGTTCTTCAACTCTTCTTTCTCATCGATGGTCTTCAGATCCAAATTGTCAAAGGGGTCCTCCTCGCACTCAAAGTCAGCAGGGTTAAAATCTGCCTTACTGTGAGGGGGGCTCAAGACTTTTTGTGGAAAGTCTCTGCTGTTGGCGGGGGTCGGGGTCAGGATGCGGGCGTGCTGGAAGCCTGCAAGGATAGGGTTGAAGGGGGGAGGGCATCCTATACCTGCATCACCTTCACTCTCCGCCTGAGCATCAGAAATAGCTTGGGAACGAGCCACTTCTGCCTTTCTCTCAGCTTCCTTCTGTGCAGCTTTGATCTGTTTTACTTCTTCTGCCCATCGAACAGTTTTCTTCTCCAGGGAAAAGTCGTACTGGACATCACTGATGAGCTGGCTGATGTCTGGGACACAGAAACCAACAGGCAAGCCAACTTTATCCGGCACTCTGAATTTGTCACCAATCTTAAACGGCACGTCCTCTAGGTAACTAAGGGGCCCGTGTAAATCCGAAGCCGACTTCCTAGAAGCCATTTAGAGTCCGCTGGGCCGCCTCCTCTACTGGTGGTGAATCGGTCACTTTCTTACACACCCAGCTGCCGAATCCCGGCCTCAGTGCGCGATGCCATCTTGAAACACTTCCTCCTTCCTGCAAAAGTTGGCGTATGACGTAATCACGTAGAACACGTGAGGCCGGGGGTCGCGTAACTAGTTGGCACGGAGGAGTCTCGTTCGTTATCGGAATTTAAAGAGATGTCACATTTAAAGAGATGTTAAGGCAATCCCCAACACGATATGCCATTTCGTAAGCTACACCTCTCAAAGAATTTCTAGGGGTGTAGTGAGCACTTTGATCCCACAGGCATTTCAGATAATTTAGAAACACTTGGCTATGAAATTTTTTTTTTTTTTTAAAGAGTGTTAAAGTGATTCACAAAGTGGGAGTGGCCCTTGAAATGCCACACATGCAAATGCAATATGTTGACCTGACACTTTGGATCTTGCTCTTGAAGAGGATTACTAGCCAAGTGCACAGGGTTTGGAGAGAATGGATGCATGATAATGCAGGCTTCCTCAAATGCGAACATGTACATAACATTAATGATGGAAAAAAAGTTTGCACAAAAGAACCTCATAAGTTAAGTGGAGGTAATAAATATTTATTAAATTGTGGACTGAATACAGATTGTGGAGCTCCGTGCTGTATTGTGTACTGTGTTATTGTTATATATATATATTTATATACAGTATATATATATATATATATATATATATATATATATACAGTATATATATATATATTTTTTTTTTGCTCTTTAGACACTAAAAAGAATATAATAAAATGTATGATTATTTGTGGTAAACTCATGATAACACTTTGATTGCTATCATGATTAATGGTAAGTATTAAACAAGTATTGTATTACACCTATTATACATAATAGGAGAAAATATACTTCAACACAGATCATACATTGTGGAGACACAAAGCAATCTATATATATATATATACAGTACAGACCAAAAGTTTGGACACACCTTCTCATTCAAAGAGTTTTCTTTATTTTCATGACTATGAAGGCATCAAAACTATGAATTAACACATGTGGAATTATACAGGGTCGGCCATTTATATGGATACACCTTAATAAAATGGGAATGGTTGGTGATATTAACTTCCTGTTTGTGGCACATTAGTATATGTAAGGGGGGAAACTTTTCAAGATGGGTGGTGACCATGCGGCCATTTTGAAGTCGGCCATTTTGAATCCAACTTTAGTTTTTTCAATAGGAAGAGGGTCATGTGACACATCAAAGTTATTGGGAGTTTCACAAGAAAAACAATGGTGTCCTTGGTTTTAATGTAACTTTATTCTTTCATGAGTTATTTACAAGTTTCTGACCACTTATAAAATGTGTTCAATGTGCTGCCCATTGTGTTGGATTGTCAATGCAACCCTTTTCTCCCACTCTTCACACACTGATAGCAACACCACAGGAGAAATTCTAGCACAGGCTTCCAGTATCCGTAGTTTCAGGTGCTGCACATCTCGTATCTTCACAACATAGACGATTGCCTTCAGATGATACGAGATGTGCAGCACCTGAAACTACGGATACTGGAAACCTGTGCTAGCATTTCTCCTGCGGTGTTGCTATCAGTGTGTGAAGACTGGGAGAAGAGGGTTGCATTGACAATCCAACACAATGCGCAGCACATTGAACACATTTTATAAGTGGTCAGAAACTTGTAAATAACTCATGAAAGAATAAAGTTACGTTAAAACCAAGCAAACCATTGTTTTTCTTGTGAAATTCCCAGTAAGTTTGATGTGTCATATGACCCTCTTCCTATTGAAAAAACTAAAGTTGGATTCAAAATTGCTGACTTCAAAATGGCCACCATGGTCACTACCCATCTTGAAAAGTTTCCCCCCTCACATATACTAATGTGCCACAAACAGGAAGTTAATATCACCAACCATTCCCATTTTATTAAGGTGTATCCATATAAATGGCCCACCCTGTATTCATAAAAAACAAGTGTGAAACAACTGAAAATATGTCATATTCTAGGTTCTTCAAAGTAGCCACCTTTTGCTTTGATTACTGCTTTGCACACTCTTGGCATTCTCTTCATGAGCTTCAACAGGTAGTCCCCTGAAATGGTTTTCACTTCACAGGTGTGCCCTGTCAGGTTTAATAAGTGGGATTTCTTGCCTTATAAATGGGGTTGGGACCATCAGTTGCGTTGCGTGAATCTACAATTTTACAATTTTCATAGTCATGAAAATAAAGAAAACTCTTTGAATGAGAAGGTGTGTCCAACCTTTTGGTCTGTACTATATATATATATATATATATGTATACTGTATATATATATAGAAAATGAGGCAGCACAGGGGGTTCAATCAGTAGAAGGGTGCACGGCCCAAAGGATAAGCAGTCCTTAAATACAACAATATCAAAAATAGGCAGCACTCCAGGGATTAAATGAAAAAACAATCACCTTTTATTCACCCATGTGGGCAGCGCAACGTTTCGGCTCAGCACTAGAGCCTTGAGAAAATATATATATTTGGTAGCTTCATAATTACCTTGTTCTGAAGAATACTCTTAAAATGTCTTACTGCATAGTAAACACTGTAAAAACAAAACCCTAAAAACAATGGTAGAGCTGCATTGATTTTTTTCCACTGTCATTCAAATTTTTTTTTGTATACAAATTACTGTACCACTTAAAATATGCCCTTATACTGCTATGTTGATGGAAAAGTATAAAAGTTTTTTTTTTCCGGATATTCGGATGTTAAAAAATGAAAAAACAAAAGGGGTTTGCCAAGATTTTTTTTTTACTGGAGACCTATCCTCTGAATAGGTCATCAGTATCTAATCGGTGGGGGTCTGACTCCCGGGATCCCCTCTGATCAGCTGTTTTTAAAAGGCAGTGGTGTTCCTGTGAGCGTCGCTGCCTTCTTTCAGCTCACCAAGCACAGCGCCGTACATTGTATAGAGGCTCTGCTTGGTATCGCAGCTCAGCCCCATCCACTTGATTGGCGGGGGTCCTGGATATAATAGACCCCCACCGATTAGATAATGATTGAAAGGAATCCATGTTTTTATATGTTAAAACTAATTCTGCTTTCTGCTAAGTTTCTGTTCTCTGTAACCATGAATCTTATCTCTTTGGCACTACTCCCGGACAACATCCCAAATATGGAAGTTCCGTTTTTGTTGCTCTTTTTTGCCTGTAGAATAGAACATGTTAATATGATAGGTTGAATAAATAACTTACGTTGATATGCTAATAAAGGGGGTAAAACCCCCTCTATATAACCTGTGTGCATTAAAAATAAACTTCAGAGCGTTCATTCAGTACATCATTGTTGTGTCTATTATTTCCTACTAAGTGAAGCGCTCTCCTGACTTCAGAACAAGACTCAAACCAAGCCGATACTAGAAGTTTGGTGCCAGGGGTACAAGAGGGACGTTGAGATTTCCTAACAGTTTGGGGGCTCGTGTCCAGGATCGAGAAGGTCATCTTCGGGTCCAGTGAGAAAGACATCTGTTATTGTCCTCTGGCCGATCCGAGGGCCACGTCTCGATCTAGTAAGTAGAACCTACAACTTCTAGTATAATTACTGTATCAGGGATACAGGGAATAGACTCCGGGAGTCTGGGGGAGTGACCCAGGGACTCCGGGAGTCCGCCGTGAGGATCACTCAGAGAAAATATACTGCACACTAGATAATATTGTCTCAGGGAGACAAGGACGGAGCTTGGTTTGACTCTTTTTAAAGTTGTTTTAAAGTATAAGAATTTTAGAGTTGATATAAGGATATTAATGTCCGGGTGGTAAGTGTACGGACTGAAGTTCACTATTTGGACATTGCATTGTTGTTTTACTGTGTTGCGGAGGTCTGCAAGACCCCCCCCCCCCCTTCCCCGGCTAGGAGCAATCCGTTGACCCAGGGATAGGTAAACGCAAGTGGCAGACCAAAACAACAAATGAAATTTTTGATGAAACTCTCTGATATTTTGTGATCAGACCTGAGTCATTTGCCTAGTTGACAGGATTTGACGGAGCCTTCATTGTTCAGTACAGCCAGTCCTAGGAAAGTAGCATCATTAAAATATCAGACGGAATGGGGGCACAAGGGTAAAAAACAGATTACCCCAAACCTGAGACGGGAGAAACATGCAAAGTTTATGTTGCACAAATCACTTCCTAGTTAACCCATGGGTGGATAACTTAGCTGGATGGACTGAGTTCATGCAAGATGCTAGCCCCTTTCCCAGGGACGGCGACAATAGCCCATACCACATGGACTGATTCACTTTCCTGCCTTAACAAAAACATTCCTGAGATAAGAGAAGCAGGCAAAGAAAAAGGGGGGAGGGAATCGTGCAGAATAAGTGATGTTATATGTGTAATAACATCATACAAGACGAAGAATTGTTCAATAATTTTCTTTCTTCTTTCCCAAGCAGTGTAATGTGGGAATCCAGCTTTTAACAAAAATTATTATATGTGCAACACTAAGACCACGTGGCATATAAGATGATTTGAGTTTAACAAAATTACTGTAGGATTATAACATGTATATTGTCTTCTTATAAGAGTTGATTAATCACAGAGTGAAGACCAGAAGACATTGGAAAACACAGCACAACAGCGACATAGATCATGAGCAATTCTGGGTGTGGTGTGGCTATCTGTTTCCAGGAAAGCTGTGTTTGTCTGTGCTGCAAGATTTGGGATGAAACAAAGAAAACTGTGTGGCTGGGTTGGAAGACAAATGATTTAGTGGAATGTGAATGGGTGTGGCTTTGAGTTGTAGTTGAGTTAAAAATGTGTGAAGACTGAGGGATGTTTTAGCAGAGCTGTGTATGCAATTCATATTTTATGTATAAGGGCGAGGTTATGAGCTGTTTGTGAAAAGGAGTACATAAATGTGAATGTGTATGGAGTTCGATATTTGTTTTCATATAATATGCGCATTGAGAATTTTATTTTTTAAATTGATGTCAATGAAAAGTTTCTTATGGTCCCTTTGTGTGTTCATGTCTGTATTGTCAGATCTGTTTGTTTGAATGTTTGAAGTTACGTGTTACATGTTAAGTGTTGTGCTTAACATCATAGCTCTGTTCTTATGGACAGCGGGGACACTACTGACGGACAGAAGGAGGACCACAGCGTCCGACTAAAGGGGGTGGACTTAGATGACTGAGAGTGGGAGGAAAGAGAGTAGGATTCATGGTAGATAGCAGTGCAACCTCAAGTATGTTAAGTAAGGATTTGTACAAAGGACCATTGAGAAAATCTGAGCCCTCTATGGGAATTAATGGGGTATTGACAAAAACTTACAAAACTGACTCACTACCACTCGAGACCATGGACAGGGAATACATCACAGATCATGTCTTCAGCATTATACCAGATTGCCCAGTCAGCCTGTTAGGGAGAGATTTGTTCATTAACCACTTCCCATCTGGGCCCTTTGCCCCCTTCCTGACCAGGCCAAATTTTGCAAAACTGACATATCTCACTTTATGTGGTAATAACTTTGGAACACCTTTATTTATCCAAGTCATTCAGAGATTGTTTTCTCGTGACACATTGTACTTCATGATAGTCATAAATTTGAGTCAAAATATTTCACCTTTATTTATGAAAAAATCCCAAATTTACCCAAAAATTTGAAAAATTTGCAATTTTCTAAATTTCAATTTCTCTGCTTTCAAAACAGAAAGTGATACCTCATAAAATAGTTATTATTTAACATTTCCCATATGTCTACTTTATGTTGGCATCATTTTGGAAATGTCATTTTATTTTTTTAGGACGTTAGAAGGCTTAGAAGTTTAGAAGCAATTCTTCAAATTTGTAAGAAAATTGCCAAAACCCACTTTATAAGGACCAGTTCAGGTCTGAAGTCACTTTGTGGGGCCTACATAGTGGATACCCCCATAAATGACCCCATTGTAGAAACTACACCCCTCAAGGTATTCAAAACCGATTTTACAAACTTTGTTAACCCTTTAGGCGTTCCACAAGAATTAAAGGAAAATGGAGATCAAATTTTTAAATTTCACTTTTTTGGCAGATTTTCCATTTTAATCAATTTTTTTCTTTAACACATCGATGGTTAACAGCCAAACAAAACTCAATATTTATTACCCAGATTCTGCGGTTTACAGAAACACCCCACATGTGGTCGTAAACTGCTGTATGGGCACACGGCAGGGCGCAGAAGGAAAGGAACTCCACATGGTTTTTAGATGCCATGTCCCATTTGAAGCCCCCTGATGCACCCTTACAGTAGAAACTCCCAAGAAGTGACCCCATTTTGGAAACTAGGGGATAAGGTGCCAATTTTATTAGTACTATTTTTGGGTACATATGATTTTTTGATCATTCATTATAACACTTTATGGGGCAAGGTGACCAAAAAATTGGTTGTTTTAGCACAGTTTCTATTTATTTATTTTTACAGCGTTCACCTGAGGGGTTCAGTCAAGTGACATTTTTATAGAGCAGATTGTTACGGACGTGGCGATACCTAATATGTATACTTTTTCTCATTTATTAAAGTTTTACACAATAATAGCATTTTTGAAACCAAAAAATTATGTTTTAATGTGTCCATGTTCTGAGAGCTATAGTTTTTTTATTTTTTGAGAGATTTTCTTATGTAGGGGCTCATTTTTTGCGGGATGAGGTGACGGTTTTATTGGTACTATTTTGTGGGACATACGCGTTTTTGATCACTTGGTGTTGCACCTTTTGTGATGCAAGGTGACAAAAATTGCTTGTTTTGACACAGTTTTTTTTTTTTTTTTTTTACGGTGTTCACCCGAGGGGTTAGGTCATGTGATATTTTTATAGAGCTGGTTTTTACGGACGCGGCAATACCTAATATGTATACTTTTTTTTATTTGCTTCACTTTAACACAATAATAGCATTTTTGAAACAAAAAAAATGATGTTTTAGTGTCTCCATGTTCTAAGAGCTATAGTTTTTTTATTTTTTGAGAGATTTTCTTATGTAGGGGCTCATTTTTTGCGGGATGAGGTGACGGTTTTATTGGTACCATTTTGTGGGACATACGCGTTTTTGATCACTTGGTGTTGCACCTTTTGTGATGCAAGGTGACAAAAATTGCTTGTTTTGACACAGTTTTTTTTATTTATTTTTTACGGTGTTCACCCGAGGGGTTAGGTCATGTGATATTTTTATAGAGCTGGTTTTTACGGACGCGGCAATACTAAATATGTCTATTTTATTTTATTTTTTCTATTTTTTTTTTTTTTTTTTATTCCTTACTTGGGATTTTTTTTTTTTTACATGTGAACCTTTTTTTTATTTTATTTTTTCAACACTTTATTTTATTTTTATTTTATTTTACACTTTTCATCCCCCATAAGGTCATACAAGACCTCTGGGGGACATTTACTTCACTTTTTTTTTTTTTTTCACTGTTGATTTCTCCTGTAACTGGGGCTGACATAGTAGCCCCAGTTACAGGACAAATGCACCCCTATAGAGGCTGTACAGCAGCAATCCTGCGCTGTACAGCCTCACAGCAGGGCTGATCGAGGTCTCTGAGAGACCTCACACAGCCCCTGCACTCTCCGGTCCCGGCGGTCACATGACCGCCGGGCCGGAACAGGAAGCGCACAGCGCTTCCTGCTCTGCAGACACAGCGCTCGGTGAGCGCTGTGTCTGCAGCGATCGTGAAGGCAGGGACACCTGGGCACTGTCCCTGCCTTATCTCTGGGTTGCCCTGCTGTCACTGACAGCGGGCAACCCGATCAGCAGCTGCACGATTAGCGTGCAGCTGCTATTTCTGACAGGACGTTTTAAAACGTGCTGTCAGAAATAGACGTCCACCCATAGGACGTTTATATCCTATGGGCGGACGTGAGGCGGTTAAGCTTGACTTGCAGGTATCAGCAAAGAATCAGGGCATAAGAGTACACTCAGATCTCATTCCAATCTCTACACACGTGTGTACTCTTATGCCCTGATTTTTTGCTGATACCTGCAAGTCAAGCTTAATGAACAAATCTCTCCCTAACAGGCTGTTTTGTAAGTTTTTGACAAAAACTTACAAAACTGACTCACTACCACTCGAGACCATGGACAGGGAATACATCACAGATCATGTCTTCAGCATTATACCAGATTGCCCAGTCAGCCTGTTAGGGAGAGATTTGTTCATTAAGCTTGACTTGCAGGTATCAGCAAAGAATCAGGGCATAAGAGTACACTCAGATCTCATTCCAATCTCTACACACGTGCCACTGATTCTTACAAACATACAGAACCACCCAGAACTTAACAACATTAACCCTGCATTATGGTCTTCAAATGAATATGACACGGGGCTCATAGATTGCACACCTTACAAGGCTACTGTGAAACCAGGTGTCATCTCAGTGTTCCAAAAACAGTACCCGTTGTCCACAGAGAAAATTGAGGGCTTGAGGCCAATGATCAAAGAACTTTTAAACAAAAGGCATCCTGGAAGAGGTGATTTCACCCTTCAGCATTCCCATAAATCCTGTGGCAAAAGCAGATGGTTCAGTTCGCTTTGTGCAGGATTTAAGGGCCATCAACAACATCATTGTGCCTATAGCCCCTGTTGTACCTGACATCACTCAGTTATTATCTGCCATTCCAGCAGACGCTGTTTGGTTCAGTGTGATAGATCTGAAAAATGCATTATTTTCTATCCCAGTTGACAAGAAGACCAGACTACTTTTTGCTTTTTCCTTCGAGGGGTGAGAACTAACCTGGGCAAGAATGCCCCAAGGATATGCTGACTCACCTGTAGTGTTCAGCATCGTCCTCCAAATGACTTTAAAACCATGACACCCCCCCAAGGTTCGTGTTGTTCCAATACGTGGATGATTTACTGTTGTGCAGTATATCAGTGGAGGCCAACATTGAGGATGGTATATCACTGTTACAATGGTTATTTGAATCTGGACACAAAGTGTCATTAGGGAAAATGCAATGGTGTAAACAGCAAGTCGAATACTTGGGGTTTGTCCTCACAAAAGGGGAAAGAAGGATCAGTCCAGAGAGAGTCCAGTCTGTAGCGGGCCTGGTCACCCCGCACTCCAAGAAGGAAATGTTATCCTTCCTTGGAATGATAAACTACTGCAGACAATGGATCCCCGACTGTTCCTACTATGACAATATCTTGAGGCAGGCAACACTGCAGGACAAACCTGATTTAATAAGATGGTCTTCAGAAATGTACAATGCATTTGATTATCTGAAATGTTCATTAATGTCAAGTCCAGGATTGGGCCTCCCTGACTTCAAACTGCCATTCCACATGTTTGCACGACAAACTGTAAAACCATGGCGGGCGTACTGACACAAGAACATGAAGGCAAGTTGCGCCCATGTGCATTTTTCTCGAAGGTAATGCCCACTTCTGTCCAAAGGAATACCGGCATGTCTGCATTCTCTTGCAGCCTGTGCTATGATGGTAGAGTTGGCAACTCCTTCCACAATGTGACATTACACCATTTTGCACACCACTCATGATGTTGTAGGCCTACTCAAGGGCACACTCAACACAGCAGGCAACTGAGCTCATTGCACTCACTAGAACATGTATTCTACATGCTGACAGACCTGTCACCATCTATACTGATAGTAGGTACGCACATGGGGTAGTGTGGGACCATGGTATGATTTGGCAGAGAAGAGGATTCACGGCAGCAGATGGTAAGCGCATCTCACACTCACAGTTGGTCGCAGATCTACTTGAAGCAATCAGACTACCTTCACAATTAGCAATTGTCCACTGCAAGGCACACACTAATGGTAAGGATCATGTCTCACAGGGCAATGCGCTGGCAGATAAGGAGGCGAAACGAGTGGCCAAATGCAACCCCACAGGTCCATGTAACCATTGGGAGATGCCATGTCTGGCACCTCCAACCCCTGAGATGTCGCAAATGCTTACTGATCTTCAAAGATACGCCACTCAACAGGAACAGCAAGACTGGTGTTATCCAGTATTGCAGAAAGATCCTAAGACAGGATTAGTCTGCAAAGAGGGGAAGCCATGTGCTTCCATCTTTATAGCACATTTCCACGAAATAGGACATAACAGTTATTGAGATACTCATGGGAAGGCCTTTCCCCACCCCCTGGGTCAGACGCCCAATGTTAGTGCAGGAAGGAGACCTTGATTTAATAAGGGAAGAATATGTCACCAAATTGATACAGGTACTGAGGAAAAAGTTGCTTGTAAGTCTCCCTCTCTTCCACAGGAACCCACCCACCCATACAGGGTGGGGGATGAGGTAGTGATCAAAACTCTGAAGAAAGGAAAATCCCAAGGTGACTTCGCATATGTCCCACCCACTACCATGGTCGCAGTAACCAGAACAGCTGTGTTGACTGAACAATCTCCAACTTGGATCCACGCCACCCGAGTGAAGCTTGTGAGAGCAAGAGAGGAGGCAGGAACGGAGGCAGACAGCCTTGGCCTTGAAGAAGGACAAGAGGTACTAATGGGGGCAGACAGCCCTGACCTCCAACGAGGCCCAGAGGTACTAACAGGGGCAGACAGCCCTGACCTCCAACATGATGAGCTCCTCACTCTTCTCTGGGAAATGGTTGAATGTGCTGACTAAGATTGCTTCAATAATCTTGTTGATTTTACCAATTATTATTAAGGGAGAAGTAGCCGCAACTAGTAAGGGCGGCGTCATCATCTTTTGGTATAATTCATCTAACACTCACGTAGCTACCTACACGTTTTGTCTTTGTGATATACTAAAAACATGTTATTACTATAATTACTGTTCTAAAGCCAATATACAAGGACAGGCCTATGTTTGCGTAACAGACTCATATTGGGGAAAAAATTGTGGATACTGGGGATCAGTGGAATGGAATACAGGGATAGAATGGGGATACAAACCAGAAAGCGCCCTTAATAGAAAGGATAGATATTCTAAGTCCCTTCTAACTAGAATGACACTCCTTGAAGGAGGGACCTGTTACATGGACACCTCTTCATTCTCTGGTATGGGTCATTGTCCGCAAAGATCACCGCACATGAAAATAATGTTAACAATAGAAAATCCTGGTAAATATGATGAAGGAGATTACATACTAGGATGGTACTTTCATAAAATGTGGGGAGCTGCAACTTCCAGGGTAACACAAATGTTCAGAGATATGTATAAATCTAAAGAATATCAACCCATTACAAATGTCCCTAAAAACCCACTGGCCCCACATATAGTTTCTCTAAAAAACCTAAGGGCCATATCTGATCCCACATATGAGGATACTTTAGCCATGGAGACGGGTTTTTCTGATGCTAATTTGTGGCTGGAGTGGATGAAATATAGAGCAGCCTCTGTGAATAAAAGTAACTGTTACATATGCGGTGCTGCCAAGCCACACCTAGGTACCGTACCCCTAGTGTTACCAGAAAGTGTTGAAGAATGCTTTTTTGACTCTTTTTATTAATATGTCTTATAACCACAGTGCATGTACAGAATGGAAGTCAAAATACCCTCTGTTGTTAAAAAATCCTCGCCCAGGGGCAGGTATCCAGGTATATCCAGGTAACTACACATGTTACAAAGGGAGTACACATGGGAGGAATGTACAGAATTTTACCAAAGGTTATTGTTATAAATTCAGCAATCTGAATATATCCCTCACTCAGAACCAAGTATACTCCATAGGAGATGTGTACTGGATCTGTGGAGATGGAAAAATAAGATCCAGACTGGAAGGTGCCTCGAAAGGTGAATGTGCGCTTGCCAAAGTTATAATTAACATGCACATTTTTACTGAATCAGATATTACAGACAAAGGGGTGCTAAAGATAAACAAAAGAAGCAGCCCCCTTTCAAGCTTTGATCCCCATGTGTATATTGATGCAATAGGTGTTCCAAGAGGGGTCCCAGATGAGTTCAAAGCTAGAGATCAAGTAGCCGCCGGATTTGAATCAATATTTCCCATCATTACTGTGAATAAAAATGTGGATTGGATAAATTACATATACTACAATCAGCAAAGGTTTGTAAACTATACCAGAGATGCATTACAAGGGGTAGCAGAAGAACTACAATCGGACTCAATCATGACATTCCAGAATCGAATGGTGTTGGATATGATTCTTGCAGAGAAGGGCGGAGTGTGCCGAGTATTGACTGATCCAACCTCCTGTTGCACATACATACCAAATAATACTGGTCCCGCTGGTAAGGTCACAATAGCTATAAAGAAGCTTGAAGATCTGTCAGTAGAACTAAAAAAGAGCTCAGGTATAAATAATTCATGGGATCAATACTTTGGGTGGTTCACAAGTTGGAAACAAGGTCTCATGCAACTAGGGATAGTCATACTAATAGTAATTGTAGTAATAGGTGTAGTAGCATTATGTGTTATTCCTTGTGTGAGACGAATGCTAGAAAAAAGGCTCTCTAATATGTCATTATATCAGACTACTCTACCCCAGGAGGATCGAAGCCCAGATGGGTATAAGACTTACCTAATATCATATAGAGAGAAAAAGGACAAGAAAGAAAAGAACCATGTAGTGTGATACACAAAAAGGTTCTAAGAGGGGATTTGAAAGGAATCCATGTTTTTATATGTTAAAACTAATTCTGCTTTCTGCTAAGTTTCTGTTCTCTGTAACCATGAATCTTATCTCTTTGGCACTACTCCCGGACACCATCCCAAATATGGAAGTTCCGTTTTTGTTGCTCTTTTTTGCCTGTAGAATAGAATGTGTTAATATGATAGGTTGAATAAATAACTTACGTTGATATGCTAATAAAGGGGGTAAAACCCCCTCTATATAACCTGTGTGCATTAAAAATAAACTTCAGAGCTTTCATTCAGTACATCATAGTTGTGTCTATTATTTCTACTGAGTGAAGCGCTCTCCTGACATCAGAACAAGACTCAAACCAAGCCGATACTAGAAGTTTGGTGCCAGGGGTACAAGAGGGACGTTGAGATTTCCTAACAATGATGACCTATCCAGAGGATATCCGTAGAAAAAACCCTTTTAAGTACCAAACTTTCGCCACCTGCACATGTAGCTGAATTGGTGCATTTTTTTCTCTTCGGATTACCCTGCGGAAAAACTGCAGCCTAGTACAGTACCAGCAGAGTGTATGAGATTGTACAAATCTCATGTACAATTTGCGGATGTTTTCCGGGCACAAATTGACCTAACGTGCGTATTTAAAACTCATGTCAATTATCTTTGCAGTTTGCGGATTTCCCCCTTTTCAATGGAAAGATGAGATCTGCAATAAAACTATATCAAATCTAAACCATGCGTTTTTTGGTGAAAGAACTAGTGCGAAAATGCACAGAAAACTCCATGAAAAACTGTGTGGAAAATAAAATAATTAAAGCATATTAGAAAAAATGTTTTCAGGACATTTAGAGCAGGTTTAAATACAATTATTATCAACATTTAGGTACACTTTATGTTTATTTTATCTATTTCTGGACTTTATGGACATTTTTGACTGTGGGAGGCAGTGAGGTAGAGCTTCAGTAACCCACAAATCCTGCCCTAGGACATAATATCACTGGTATTGAGGTAGTCTTCTTATGATCTCAATTACTCCATCAAACCCCCTTTAGTTAAGAAGAGACAGAATTGTCAGAAAGGTTTTCACAGATCTCCAAACCATATATGCCAAGCAGTACAGGAACATATTTACACATGAAATTTCTATAGATATAGAAACATAGAAACATAGAATGTGTCGTCAGATAAGAACCATTTGGCCCATCTAGTCTGCCCAATATACTGAATACTATGAATAGCCCCTGGCCCTATCTTATATGAAGGATGGCCTTATGCCTATCCCATGCATGCTTAAACCCCTTCACTGTATTTGCAGCTACCACTTCTGCAGGAAGGCTATTCCATGCATCCACTACTCTCTCAGTAAAGTAATACTTCCTGATATTACTTTTAAACCTTCGCCCCTCTTATTTAAAACTATGTCCTCTTGTAGCAGTTTTTCTTCTTTTAAATATTCTCTCCTCTTTTACCTTGTTGATTCCCTTTATGTATTTAAAAGTTTCTATCATATCCCCTCTGTCTCGTCTTTCTTCCAAGCTATACATGTTAAGGTCCTTTAATCTTTCCTGGTAAGTTTTATCCTGCAATCCATGTACCAGTTTAGTAGCTCTTCTCTGAACTCTCTCCAAAGTATCAGTATCCTTCTGGGGATATGGTCTCCAGTACTGCACACAATACTCCAAATGAGGTCTCACTAGTGCTCTGAAGAGCGGCATGAGCACCTCCCTCTTTCTGCTGGTAATGCCTCTCCCTATACACCCAAGCATTCTGCTAGCATTTCCTGCTGCTCTATGACATTGTCTGCCTAACTTTATGCTACTTTCACACCTGCGTTAGGTGCGGATCCGTCTGGTATCTGCACAGACGGATCCGCACCTATAATGCAAATGATTGTATCCGTTCAGAACGGATCAGTTTGCATTACCATTAACAAAAAAAAAATGCGTTTTGGTGTCCGCCTCCAGAGCGGAATGGAGGCTGAACGGAGGCAAACTGATGCATTCTGAACGGATCCTTATCCATTCAGAATGCATTGGGGCTAAACTGATTCGTTTTGGGCCGCTTGTGAGAGCCCTGAAACGGATCTCACAAGCGGACCCAGAAACGCCAGTGTGAAAGTAGCCTAAGTCTTCTGAAATAATGACCCCTAAATCCCTTTCCTCAGATACTGAGGTTAGGACTGTATCACTGATTTTATATTCTGCTCTTGGGTTTTTACGTCCCAGGTGCATTATCTTGCACTTATCAACATTACATTTTAGTTGCCAGATTTTTGACCATTCCTCTAGTTTTCCTAAATCCTTTTCCATTTGGTGTATCCCTCCAGGAACATCAACCCTGTTACAATCCTTTGTGTCATCAGCAAAAAGACAGACCTTACCATCGAGGCCTTCTGCAATTTCGCTGATAAAGATATTAAACAATATGGGTCCCAGAACAGATCCCTGAGGTACCCCACTGGTAACCTTAGTCTGAATATACTCCATTGACTACAACCCTCTGTCGTCTGTCCCTCAGCCACTGCCTAATCCATTCAACAATATGGGAGTCCAAGCTCAAAGACTGCAGTTTATTGATAAGCCTTCTATGTGGTACAGTATCAAAAGCCTTACTAAAGTCTAGATAAGCAATGTCTACTGCACCTCCGCCATCTATTATTTTAGTCACCCAATCAAAAAAAATCAATAAGATTGGTTTGACATAAACTCCCTGAAGTAAACCCATGCTGTTTTTTATCTTTCAATCCATGGGATATATTTTTTTTTCAAAATTTTCCTAAAAAACGTTTGTCAAAGGATGGTATCAACGTGCAGCATACCATTGTGCTCAGCATTATATAAGCAAATGTATTATTTAGTGACCCTCTGAAAGACTTAGTAGGCCTGTGGGGGTTCCTAATGACATAAGCATAAATTTATACTGACAGGGAGAACAGTTCACACCTTTTACAATCAATGTGTGCTCACAGCAAATTACCATTATTGCTGATGTCTATTGTTGAGCACGAATATTCGAATAGTGAATTTTTATCATGAATATCACCACTTTGAGAATTTGCGAATATTTAGAATATAGTCCTATATATTCGTTATATCGAATATTCTGCATTTTTTTCCATCTGAACACATGATTCCTCTCTGCTTCTTGCTTGTGGGCCAATGAGAAGGAAGCAATGTCAAGTTCACAACAATACTTAGTGCACCAATCAGTAATCTGTAGTCAGGCCTGCTAAAATGTAAAGTTGCACGTAGTGCGATAAAATATTCTAATCACTGCCGATTAGCGCAATAGCGAATATATTGGAGCACTTGACTCTATCTGCATATAAAGCTATTCTAATGTTCTGCCGTGCCAACCATTTTCTCCAGTCTCAGGAAACTAATACCAGCTTGAATAATGTAGTTAAAGTGACCCACACCTGTATTTCGCGTTACGAATTCGAATTACGCAATTTTTACATTGCCGATTTTTCGCATTCAAAAAAATTATCTCAAATACTCAAAATTTGCGAATATATGATGGATAGTCTACAAAATATTCATGAAATATGGAGAATTCAAATATAGCCCCTGCCGCTCATCACTACTGGTGTAATTTTTTTTCTCCAGGGCCCACAAAATCCCTTCCTCTGGTTTTCAACGAGCAGACCTCAGCATCTCCAAAGATGAGAAAGAGTAGAACTGAGCAAGATTGATCAGAAATAAGTAGCTAGTTGTAGACAAAAGCTGTTATATATGACTGATATTAGGTGCTTACCCAATGTTACTAGAGCTAATTCTAGACACATGCTAGTTGATATTTAAAAGTCATGCAACCCAGCTCATAACTGAACATATTGATCCATTATGACCTAATCTACATATAAAATGAGTCATATTCATTTGAAGCACTAATAAATCATGAGACACATTATTCTTGTGACCTGAACAACAATACCAATGTGAATTCAGACTCCTTGGAGCCCCTTGCATATGAATTCAATAGGTAGCTAACTACATAGTGGAAATAAATAATGTTGATCAAGCACCAAAGTGCTCGGATTCTCTACTGAGCACAATGGAAGTCAATGAGAGAACCCAAGCATTAAACCAGGCCACCCCCTGTTCTGAAGAGAAGAGGATGTCTGGTTTACAGAAAAAGGTTAGAAATTGATGGAAACACCACCAAAATGGTTTGGAAACAGCATGGGGAGGACATCTGGATGCATCTTAGACTCTTATTACCTATGACATAAAATAGACAACCACACAAAGGCTATATGCCAAAAGCCAGGTATGTGGAAGCCTTCAAGCCAACAATCTATCCATGAGACAGATAACAGTCTGCAAACCTTACAATGGCAGCCTTGTACACTATGAGACATTCCAAACCAGCTCTCATCTGACTGAGCGCCATTAAGCCTCAAAGTTGCTTCACATCTGTTGGATGGCTTGAGCGGACCTGCACACTTAGATCATTATCATTAGGGTGACAAAAAGTTTTCTGATTGTCCTAACATAATATTCAATAACCTTTCTATACAGTTTTGGCTTGTAAACTCATTTGCATAAACATGGGTATATGGGAAATACATGCACATGAGCAGAATCTACCTTTTTTTTCAGCTGAAAAATCATTTGCATGGAAAATTTGCGATAAAAATTTTGTGATTACAATATTCGCAATCTACACTAATCATAAACAGCACCATCTATTGGATTTATAGTCTTGTCATTTGACCTGTAATTTGATCCAATATGTACCTTTGAATGTAAATGTGCAAATTAAATAAAAACCTAATAAAATGTATATAAAAAAAGACTATGAAACCAATTGATGGCGCTGTTCATGAGTTATGAACAGCACCATCTATTGGGATTCATAGTCTTGTCATAAGACTATGAAACCAATAGATGGCTCTGTTCATTAGTAATAAACAGTGCCATCTATTGGATTTATAGTCTTGTCATAAGACTATAAAACCAATAGATGGCGCTGTTCATGAGTCATGAACAGCACCATCTATTGGATTCATAGTCTTTTCATAAGACTATGAATCCAATAAATAGCGCTGTTAATCAGTAGTGTTGATTGTGAATATTCTAATCGCTAATTTTTATCGTGAATTGCAAATGGTGTTTCAGCTGAAAAACAAGGCATATTCTGCTAATTTGCATATGCCCACAATTATGCACATGAGTTTACATGACAAAACTGTATAGAAAGGTTATTGAATATTATGTTAGGACAAGCAGACAACTTTTTGTCACCCTAATGATAATGAGCTAGGTGCTCCAGTCCACTCAAGCTATCCAACAGTTATGAAGCAACTTTGAGGCTTACTGTCTGTCAGTCAGATGAGAGTGGGTTTTGACTTTCTCATAGTGCACAAGGCTGCCATTGTAAGGTATGCTGACTGTATCTGTCTTATGGATCGATTGTCGGTTTGCACATACCTGGCTTTGGCATATAGCCTTTGTGTGGTTGTCTATTGTATGTCATAGGTAATGGGAGTCCAAGATGCATCCAGACATTCTTCCCATGCTGTTTTCAAACCATTTTGGTGGTGTTTCCATCAATTTCTAACCTGTTTCTGTGAACCAGACATCTTCTCTTCTTCAGAGCAGGGGGTGCCTGGTTTAATGCTTGGGTCTCCAATTGATGTTCAATTGTGCTTGAGCATACATAGTATTCGGCTGAACACTGCATTGTGCCAAGCATAGTAATGCTCGAGCCAAACTGCTGTTTGGCTGAGCTTGTTCGCTCAACTGTAGAAAAAAAACGAATTTGATTAAACTTGAACATTAAGCCAAAAGTATAATTCCATTTTTACTTAAGTTCATTTTCTGTATTTTGAGACAAATCGAATTGAACCCAATTTAGTTTTTTTTTACATATGAGTCCAGTTTGAGAGGGAAAGAGAGTGGGGTTCTAGCCCTAGGAGATCTCAGAGCGTCATGCAAAAATTGTTAAGGCCAATTGGGGCACTTTCAATTCAGGCTATACCAGTTTGTCGACCGATTTGATCAAATTAAACCCTAATCAAATTTTGAGTAATTCCCTCTTCTCTACTCCCATTCTATTTTCCATGATATATACCGCTGGATGTTCTACATGTATTTTATTTACTTACTTCCATACTCCCAGAACTTAAAGGGGTTGTCCAACCATCAAACACATTTTAGTTATGACCATTAAAAAAATCAATATCAAGAAAAAAATGTATTCACTATCTCTCTGTTTCTTACTTTGAAGGTTCAGTCTCTGCTGCTTCCCGCCCCTGTGGTCACATACAATGCTGCAGCCATTCACAGGACCTCAGTGGTAATGTGCCTCAAGTAACATGTGATCACTAAGTCTCTGGGCACTTTTACTCTAGCATCCTCTATCTAGTTCATCAGATAAAATTACAAGCCCGAGAGAACAAAAATATATGGTCTCATCAGTAGTGAAACATACAGTAGATCTAATATTAGACATATTGTTGTTTTTTTTTTCCAGACACACTGCCACTGTGCTTATAAGCTGTGTCTGATATCATTCTGGAGCTAACCAAAAATACCAGACACAGCCCATGGATACTATGGCACTGTACCTGGAGAGAAAGCAACATATTTTCTAATCTCATGTAACCCCTTTTATAAATTCTAATAATACAAAAAGTGGCCATGCATATACAGATGTGTCCACTATTACCTTTTCTCCAATTTAGTTAAGGACTCCAATTTCTCATGAAACAAGTTCAATACAATATTAAAAGATCAGTGTTTGGCCAACAGCTGTTGAAGGTATATGACCACCTTAAGAAAAGCCATCCATTGGGAGCAAAACTATTCAACACTAAGTACTGTACCTTTTGTGTTAAAGTCAAAAATCAGAATCTATGTCTCTACTAAAATAAAATCAGATGCGTTTGGTCTCTTAAACCATGATTTATACCACTGTGATCTGTTGTATAATTTGGACACAACCTCATGACATCTGTCATACTAAACTTTCCCCTTTAGTTTAACACATCACTGAATTGCATTGCTCACAATTTTTTTTTAATTATTTTTTTGTAAATCCATTGAGACTTTCAACATCTGTCACACTGGAGCTCTGAGTTTGTGTCAACGTTAAGTTGTTTTTATTATGTAGCTTTTAGCAACAATAAATAGGTTTGCTGATGCTTTATTTCAGTTGGAACTAGATCTGCTCTCATCTTGAAAAGCCAAAGATTCTGTTTGTGTTTTGTTGGACATGCAACCTACAGAAAAAAAAAAGCTTTTAATTTAGAAAGTAAATCTGTTTTCCCTTAGTCCTGTCAGCAGCACAATCATGGGGTATTCTCTGCCCATCTTACCCATTGAGAGATGGAGAGCGAAAGGTCTTGAGTCATCCATTAAGTCCAGATAAAGAGATTGGAAGGTTCTCCACATTGCAGATTGTAGATGTTCAGTCCAGATAAATCTGTATTGACCGAGAAGCATCTTGGGCACACCATTAACTGTCCTTCTGGATAGAATCATTCAGCCTTCCACCTTTGCACCCTCCTCATCCTTTGTATCTGCACCCTCTTCACTCTCTGCTGTGTGCACCCCAAAGACACCATCACCACTACCACCACCACCATAGCCCCTCCACTCGAGTCAGAGGAATTATTTTCCCATCCATTCCCAGACCTTACCAATGCACAGCCATTCTTGACATCGGATGAGGAAGAGGAGGTAGCAACGGTCGCCACCCAGCGGTCTGACGACAGTACCCAGATCAGTCCAAGGAGGGATGTCCCCGCTGTTGCTGCCCACCCCGAAATCTCAAATGTCAGTGATGGTGAAGGTGAGGATGATGTGTCAATGGACGTCACATGGGTGCCCACAAAAGAGGAAGAAAAGGGGAGTTTAGAGGGAGAGACAGAGCAGCAGATAGCGAGGAGAAGAAGGAGAAGCAGGCAGAGCTCGAAGTGCACAGGAGTAATAAAGCTGACTGCAAATGTATCTGGAGCGAGCTCTCCCCCATGCACGGTCACTTCTGTCGCTCCCAGGACACTGGCACATGGCTCCGCAGTGTGGGCTTTTTTTTTTTTTAACATGCTGCTGACAATAGTGTTGCCATCTGCAACCTGTGCTGTCAACGTATAAGTCACGGTAAGCCCAACACTCACCTAGGGATGACCACCTTAAGAAGGCACCTGGCCTCCCATCCCCGAGCCCAGTGGGAGCAACGCCGTTAGAACCCACAAAGCCACACTCCCAGCGCTCCATGTCCTTCCTCTTCTCCTTCTCCTCTCTCCTCCCATTTGTCCTTCACTCCACCTTCCACTGTGCCGTCGTCGCATTCCTCTGGAACAAGGCAGGCTTCCGTGACCCGAAATGTTAGAGTGTAAGAAGTTGATGACGCTGGCTTGTCGGAACTGCTATCCCGCCATCTATTGCCATATAAACTAGTGGACTCGGAGGCCTTTAGAAAATGTGTGGCCATTGGCACACTGCAATGGAAGGTCACCGGGAGGAAATATTTCTCCCAGAAGAGCATCCCAGATCTATATGGCCATGTTCAGTGGATACTGAATATATTTCTGGCACAGTGTCGGTGCCAAGATATACGGTGTCTGGCCACAGACACGTGGTCTAGCAAACACGGGCAGGGAAGGTACATAACTTTTACTGCACACTAGGTGAACCTTCTGATGGCCGTCAGTGGGGATTTGGTGTTACCGCCACGGATTGCATGCAAGCCTGCCTATTCGACGTGCCAGGTGAGACGTTGCCATGCTGTGCTGCGGCTGCTGTGCCTGGAAGCCAAGAGCCACCCGGTCCTGCACTGCTTTCAGCTCTGCGGTCAAAGGCCGATCAGTGGCTAACCCCACTCAATTTGACAGTTGGCAAAGTGGTGTGCGACAACGGTGCCAATCTGCTGAGCACGCTGAAACAGGGTAAAATGACACACGTGCAGTGCATGGCACACGTCTTGAACTGAGTCATGCAGTGATTCGTTGCCAAATACGCCGGGGTCCAGGACATCTTGCGGCAGGCCAGGAAAATCTCTGGGCATTGTAGAAGATCTTACACGGCCATGGCTCGCCTTGCGGATGTTCAGTGGCGACACCACCTAACCATCAGATGTCTGATTTGTGACAGCCCGACGACCTGGAACTCCACATTGTATATGCTTGATAGGCTGCTCAAGTTAATGTTTACCTGTACTAACTCTGCAGCAGGACAGGTTTTTCACCGCGCCAGTGGCTACTCATGCGCGACGCATGCAGACTTCTGCGCCCATTTGATGAGCTCACCAAACTGGTCAGTCACAGCCAGGGCACCATCAGTGACATTGTACCGTATGCCTTCTTTCTGGAGTGTGCATTGCATTGTGTCATTGATCAAGCCGTCGAGGAGCAGGAGCTGGAAGATGAGGAAGTCGCAATGCTGAATGAATTCCCAGAGGGGGCTACTCAATTTGAGACAAATCAGCAGAAGTCTAAAGAGGAGTCAGAGGAGGATGGTGGCTGGGGGGAGGAGGAGGAGCAAGAAGAGCAGGCTTTGAGGGGGACTTAAACATTTTCGTGGATCTCTGGTGTTGTCCGTGGCTGGGGGAGGAGACCGAGGACGACATTCTCCTGGGCAATCAGCAGGGGCAAGGGCACTCCACCACTTCCAATTTAGTGCAAATGGGGGCCTTCATGCTCCAGTGTTTGCAGAGGGACCCCTGTAAAAAAAGCATAAAGGTCAAGGATCAGTACTGGGTGGCAACGTACTTAGACCCCTGGTGCAAATACAAAATGGCAGACATGTTACCAGCATCTCAGATGGCTGTCAGAATGCAGCATTTCCAGGCCTTGCTGCGAGAGATGCTGCATTCTGTTGTTGCAGCCGCTGGCAGAGGAATTTCCACCCACAGCGAAACAGGTGCGGGTACCAATCCTACCGCGCCTGCAAGAAGAGGGCGGTTTGAAGATGTGTTAGTCACTTTAGATATGAGATCATTCTTTCAGCAAACCCATCGAGAATTGCCCTCCGGCTCCAGCCTCAGGGAATTCCTAGACCGACAAGTGTCTGACTACATTGGGTTAACGGCTAATGTGGACGCTCTGAGAAGCAAGAAACCCCTGGACTACTGGGTGTGCAGGCTTGACCTGTGGCTAGAGCTGGCACAATTTGCCATGAAACTCTTGGCTTACCCCTCATCGAGTGTCCTGTCCGAAAGGACGTTCAGCGCAGCACAGTGGATCGTTACTGATAAGCGCACTCGCCTAGCTTAAAATGAATGAGGCATGGATCTCAGAGGAATTCAACACCTGTGACGACCTTGTGTAATTGAATTTCCTCATGTCAGCCCACACATATTCGCCAATACCCAGAACAAAGAATGGTTCTTGTCTTATGTATATACAGCGGCATAAAAGGCCTTTTCTGTCAGGTGAATGCCTAATTTTTGGGGCCTCTACTCCAGTGGCCTACAGTAAAATTTGTATCCAGTGACCACCTATTGTACCTCTAGCCACATCATCACAAGTTCTTTTCTGTCAGGTGAATGCCTAATTTTTGGGGCCTATACTGGCCTACAGTAAAAGTGTTATCCCCTGACCGTCTAATATACCTCCTGCCACATAATCACTTGTTCTTTTCTGTCCGGTAAATGCCTAATATTTGGGGCCTGTACTCCACTAGCCTCCAGTAAAATTGTTATCCACTGACTGCCTAATATACCTCCAGCCACATAATCACTTGTTCTTTTCTGTCAGCTGAATGCCTAATTTTTGGGGCCCGTACTCCCGTGGCCTAAAAAAAATCTTTCTAGGCTCCAGCAGGGCACATTTTTTAGAGTTTCCTTTTAAGATGCATAAAAATGGCCCCTGATTAAAATACATATTGTTTGTAGGAATTTTTGCCATTGATCCCCCTCTAGTATGTCACTGTCCATGTTGTGGGACTATTTGTGCACTTCTAGTAATTTTTTTGTGGCTGCAAATATGACCTGAAGGTTTTTCAGGTACGCCTGCCATTAAAGTGAATGGGGCCCACTGCAAACGCGCGGTTCGCAAACATTTGATCGAACATCCCGGCCGATGTTCGTCCATCACTAGTCACTAATTTGCCACAAGGATTTGTCAATAATCATAGTAGTACAGACTTTTGCACAAGGAAGTGGGTGGGCAGTAGTAATTATCATTATATTTAAAAGTGTGGGCCCGTGGAATAGGGATGTCGGGGAAATATAGTAAGTTCTCAACTGTGGGGTCAGATTTATAAAAATAGCAAAATTTAATTATTATCAAGTAACTATAGTATGATTCCATTTAACATTGTGCACCAACTATATTATACTCCAGCATTTATATAGTTACATAATTAATACGGTTGAAAAAAGACATAAGTCCATCAAGTTCAACCAATGGATAGGTGGGGACGCGAATCCCAGAAGGAAGTGAGACTCAGATTTCTACACATTTTCAGAAGTATTAATGTCATTTACTTTTAAGAATTCATTTAAACCCTTTTTAAAACTGTCCACTGTTCCTGGTGAGGCCATGTCCTGAGGAAGTCTATTCCACAGATTCACAGTTCTGACAGTAAAGAAGCTTTGACGCTTCTGGAGATTTTTTTCTTCTCCAGTCGGAGCCCCTTTGTCTTTTGAGAGCATTTTACATGGAAAAGTTTTTCACCATATTTTTTGTATGGCCCATATACAGTACACTGCTGAAAAAAATAAAGGGAACACTTAAACAACACAATGTAACTCCAAGTCAATCACACTTCTGTGAAATCAAACTGTCCACTTAGAAAGCAACACTGAGTGACAATCAATTTCACATGCTGTTGTGCAAATGGGATAGACAACAGGTGGAAATTATAGGCAATTAGCAAGACACTCTAGTGGTAGCATGAGACGGAGTCTACAACCCACACAAGTGGCTCAGGTAGTGCAGCTTATCCAGGATGGCACATCAATGCGAGCTGTGGCAAGAAGGTTTGCTGTGTCTGTCAGCGTAGTGTCCAGAGCATGGAGGCGTTACCAGGAGACAGGCCAGTACATCAGGAGACGTGGAGGAGGCCGTAGGAGGGCAACAATCCAGCAGCAGGACCGCTACTTCCGCCTTTGTGCAAGGAGGAACAGGAGGAGCACTGCCAGAGCCCTGCAAAATGACCTCCAGCAGGCCACAAATGTGCATGTGTCTGCTCAAATGGTCAGAAACAGACTTCATGAGGGTGATATGAGGGCCCGACGTCCACAGGTGGGGGTTGTGCTTACAGCCCAACACCGTGCAGGATGTTTGGCATTTGCCAGAAAACACCAAGATTGGCAAATTCGCCACTGGCGCCCTGTGCTCTTCACAGATGAAAGCAGGTTCACACTGAGCACATGTGACAGACGTGAACGAGTCTGGAGACACCGTGGAGAACGTTCTGGTGCCTGCAACATCCTCCAGCATGACCGGTTTGGCATTGAGTCAGTAATGGTGTGGGGTGGCATTTCTTTGGAGGGCCGCACAGCCCTCCATGTGCTCGCCAGAGGTAGCCTGACTGCCATTAGGTACCGAGATGAGATCCTCAGACCCCTTGTGAGACCATATGCTGGTGCGGTTGGCCCTGGGTTCCTCCTAATGCAAGACAATGCTAGACCTCATGTGGCTGGAGTGTGTCAGCAGTTCCTGCAAGACGAAGGCATTGATGCTATGGACTGGCCCGCCCGTTCCCCAGACCTGAATCCCAAGTGAGCACATCTGGGACATCATGTCTCGCTCTATCCACCAACGTCACGTTGCACCACAGACTGTCCAGGAGTTGGCAGATGCTTTAGTCCAGGTCTGGGAGGAGATCCTTCAGGAGACTGTCCGCCACCTCATCAGGAGCATGCACAGGCGTTGTAGGGAGGTCATACAGGCACGTGGAGGCCACACACACTACTGAGCCTCAGTTTGACTTGTTTTAAGGACATTACATCAAAGTTGGATCAGCCTGTAGTGTGTGACTCCAAATCCAGACCTCCATGGGTTAAAAAATTTGATTTCCATTTTTTTTTTTTGGTGTGTGATTTTGTTGTCAGCACATTCAACTATGTAAAGAACAAAGTATTTCTGAAGAATATTTAATTAATTCAGATCTAGGATGTGTTATTTTTGTGTTCCCTTTATTTTTTTTGACTAGTGTATATATTTGTATAGGTTAATCATATCCTCCCTTATACATCTCTTCTCAAGACTAAATAAATTCAATTATTTTAATCTTTTTTTCATAACTAAGACCCTCCATGCCCCTTATCAGTTTAGTCGCTCTCCTCTGTACTTTTCCAGCTGCAGAGCATCCTTTTTATCTGCATATTCCAGATGAGGTAAATAGCTGAGAAGCCAATTGTCCCATTACTTTTTGTTCCTTAACAAGTGGGAGGCACATATGCAAACTGTTGTAATTCCTACACCGTTCACCTGATTTGGATGTAAATACCCTCAAATTAAAGCTGACAGTCTGCAGTTAAAGCACAGCTTAATTTTCATTTCAAATCCATTGTAGTCGTGTATAGAGCCAAAAATGTTAGAATTGTGCTGATGTCCCAATATTTATGGACCTCACTGTAATCGCTCCTCCCATCCCCCATCTGTGCACACATTTTTGCTATGTATAATGACACTGTAGTATTGCACAGATGGTATAGGTGAACTTTTTTGTACACAGCTTTTATCTATTTGTAATTAGACACTTTATTGGTAGATGGGGGATGGGAGGAGCGATTATGTGTGTTTTATATAGCCCTATTGAACACTTCTTAGTTAGCTTGATAAAGACTACTATGTAGCCGAAACGTTGCTGTAACCGGACCATGTGTACTGTCTCATGCACAGTGTGTGAATAAAGCATTAATGGATTGGAGATGCTGCCGTCGTATCTTTTGTGGTTGATGAAGTTATAATCCCTATGGATCAGGGTCATTGGACTGGCTGATGCATTCCTGATACTGCATAATTAAAGGTACTGTGTGCTGCTCTACATATATTTCATACTCCTATATATAGTCCAGTAAGAGTCCTTCAAATATCTTTTCCCACAACAGAAGTTAAAGGGGTTGTCTGAGTTTTTTTTTTTGTTCTTTCTGTGTTCCTAACTAAGCAAATGTACCAGATTTCCAATTAACTCACTTTATCCCCAGTGGCTGGTTTCTCAGATTTCACTGAGGGTCACATGACCTGTGATGTCAGCTTCTCTCCCTGCTCTGATAAAGTTTGTTTACAAGCCTGTAAACCAGAAGTCACTGTGCTGGCCACACCCCTTCACTGCGGTCTGCTCTCTCCTAGGATTCTTAACCCCTTCAGCTGCACAGACTGGGTAGCTGCAGCAGTGACAATTCAGGGCACTGGAGCTGACAGACTAGAGAGAGCATTGCACAAGAAGGTAGGGGGGAGATACTGTGTGTATTAGCAGTGTCATTATATAGCTGGGACTTGTAGTTCTACACATACAAGTTGCTGTTGATTCTCCCAGCACTCAGGGCAGCTCTTGTATCCACTCCCTTAGCAGTGTCATTGTACAGCTGGGACTTGTAGTCATACACATACAACATGCTGTTGATTCTCCCAGCACTCAGGGCAGCTCTTGTATCCACTCCCTTAGCAGTGTCATTATACAGATGGGACTTGTAGTCCTACACATACAACATGCTGCTGATTCTCCCAGCAGGCAGACATGTCACTCAGGGCAGCACTAGTATTCACTCCCTTAGCAGTGTCATTATACAGCTGGGACTTGTAGTCGAACATATACAACATGCTGCTGAGTCCCCGAGCAGGCAGACATGTCACTCAGGGCAGTACTCCCTTAGCAATGCAGGGGGAGGGGCAGAGATTGTTTTTATTGCATGTAAACAAAGGGCCAGAAAAGAACCAAGGAAATGAGGAAATATAAAACTTGCTTAGCTTAGTTATATATTGCTGCCCATCAGATTTTCAGTGCTATCTATTTTATTTTTTTCACAACTCGGTCAACCCCTTTAACCACCTCAGCCCCCAGTGCTTAAACACCCTGAAAGACCAGGCCACTTTTTACACTTCTGACCTACACTACTTTCACCGTTTATTGCTCGGTCATGCAACTTACCACCCAAATGAATTTTACCTCCTTTTCTTCTCACTAATAGAGCTTTCATTTGGTGGTATTTCATTGCTGCTGACATTTTTACTTTTTTTGTTATTAATCGAAATTTAACGATTTTTTTGCAAAAAAATGACATTTTTCACTTTCAGTAGTAAAATTTTGCAAAAAAAACGACATCCATATAGAAATTTTGCTCTAAATTTATAGTTCTACATGTCTTTGATAAAAAAAAAATGTTTGGGTAAAAAAAAAATGGTTTGGGTAAAAGTTATAGCGTTTACAAACTATGGTACAAAAATGTGAATTTCCGCTTTTTGAAGCAGCTCTGACTTTCTGAGCACCTGTCATGTTTCCTGAGGTTCTACAATGCCCAGACAGTACAAACACCCCACAAATGACCCCATTTCTGAAAGTACACACCCTAAGGTATTCGCTGATGGGCATAGTGAGTTCATAGAACTTTTTATTTTTTGTCACAAGTTAGCGGAAAATTATGATTTTTTTTTTTTTTTTTTTTTTCTTACAAAGTCTCATATTCCACTAACTTGTGACAAAAAATAAAAAGTTTTATGAACTCACTATGCCCATCAGCGAATACCTTGGGGTCTCTTCTTTCCAAAATGGGGTCACTTGTGGGGTAGTTATACTGCCCTGGCATTCTAGGGGCCCAAATGTGTGGTAAGGAGTTTGAAATCAAATTCTGTAAAAAATGACCTGTGAAATCCGAAAGGTGCTCTTTGGAATATGGGCCCCTTTGCCCACCTAGGCTGCAAAAAAGTGTCACACATCTGGTATCTCCGTACTCAGGAGAAGGTGGGGAATGTGTTTTGGGGTGTCATTTTATATATACCCATGCTGGGTGAGAGAAATATCTTGGCAAAAGACAACTTTTCCCATTTTTTTATACAAAGTTGTCATTTGACCAAGATATTTATCTCACCCAGCATGGGTATATGTAAAAAGACACCCCAAAACACATTCCTCAACTTCTCCTGAGTACGGGGATACCAGATGTGTGACACTTTTTTGCAGCCTAGGTGGGCAAAGGGGCCCATATTCCAAAGAGCACCTTTCGGATTTCACTCCTCATTTTTTCCTGAATTTGATTTCAAACTCCTTACCACACATTTGGGCCCCTAGAATACCAGGGCAGTATAACTACCCCACAAGTGACCCCATTTTGGAAAGAAGACACCCCAAGGTATTCCGTGAGGGGCATGGCGAGTTCCTAGAATTTTTTATTTTTTGTCACAAGTTAGTGGAAAATGATGATTTGTTTTTTAATTTTTTTTTTCATACAAAGTCTCATATTCCACAAACTTGTGACAAAAAATAAAAACTTCCATGAACTCACTATGCCCATCAGCGAATACCTTGGGGTCTCTTCTTTCCAAAATGGGGTCACTTGTGGGGTAGTTATACTGCCCTGGCATTCTAGGGGCCCAAATGTATGGTAAGTAGGTAAATGACCTGTGAAATCCGAAAGGTGCTCTTTGGAATGTGGGCCCCTTTGCCCACCTAGGCTGCAAAAAAGTGTCACACATCTGGTATCTCTGTATTCAGGAGAAGTTGAGGAATGTGTTTTGGGGTGTCTTTTTACATATACCCATGCTGGGTGAGATAAATATCTTGGTCAAATGCCAACTTTGTATAAAAAAAATGGGAAAAGTTGTCTTTTGCCAAGATATTTCTCTCACCCAGCATGGGTATATGTAAAATGACACCCCAAAACACATTCCCCAACTTCTCCCGATTACGGAGATACCAGATGTGTGACACTTTTTTGCAGCCTAGATGGGCAAAGGGGCCCATATTCAAAAGAGCACCTTTCGGATTTCACAGGTCATTTTTTACAGAATTTGATTTCAAACTCCTTACCACACATTTGGGCCCCTAGAATGCCAGGGCAGTATAACTACCCCACAAGTGACCCCATTTTGGAAAGAAGAGACCCCAAGGTATTCGCTGATGGGCATAGTGAGTTCATGGAACTTTTTATTTTTTGTCACAAGTTAGTGGAATATGAGACTTTGTATGAAAAAAAAAATAAAAAAAAAAATAAGCATTTTCCACTAACTTGTGACAAAAAATAAAAAATTCTAGGAACTCGCCATGCCCCTCACGGAATACCTTGGGGTGTCTTCTTTCCAAAATGGGGTCACTTGTGGGGTAGTTATACTGCCCTGGCATTTTCCAGGGGCCCTAATGTGTGGTAAGTAGGTAAATGACCTGTGAAATCCTAAAGGTGCTCTTTGGAATATGGGCCCCTTTGCCCACCTAGGCTGCAAAAAAGTGTCACACATGTGGTATCGCCGTATTCAGGAGAAGTTGGGGAATGTGTTTTGGGGTGTCATTTTACATATACCCATGCTGGGTGAGAGAAATATCTTGGCAAAAGACAACTTTTCCCATTTTTTTATACAAAGTTGGCATTTGACCAAGATATTTCTCTCACCCAGCATGGGTATATGTAAAATGACACCCCAAAACACATTCCCCAACTTCTCCTGAGTACGGCGATACCAGATGTGTGACACTTTTTTGCAGCCTAGATGCGCAAAGGTGCCCAAATTCCTTTTAGGAGGGCATTTTTAGACATTTGGATACCAGACTTCTTCTCACGCTTTGGGGCCCCTAGAATGCCAGAGCAGTATAAATACCCCACATGTGACCCCATTTTGGAAAGAAGACACCCCAAGGTATTCAATGAGGGGCATGGCGAGTTCATAGAAATTTTTTTTTTTTGGCACAAGTTAGCGGAAATTGATATTTTTAATTTTTTTCTCACAAAGTCTCCCGTTCCGCTAACTTGGGACAAAAAATTCAATCTTTCATGGACTCAATATGCCCCTCACGGAATACCTGGGGGTGTCTTCTTTCCGAAATGGGGTCACATGTGGGGTATTTATACTGCCCTGGCATTCTAGGGGCCCTAAAGCGTGAGAAGAAGTCTGAAATATAAATGTCTAAAAAATTTTACGCATTTGGATTCCGTGAGGGGTATGGTGAGTTCATGTGAGATTTTATTTTTTGACACAAGTTAGTGGAATATGAGACTTTGTAAGAAAAAAAAAAAAAAATTCTGCTAACTTGGGCCAAAAAAATATCTGAATGGAGCCTTACAGAGGGTGATCAATGACAGGGGGGTGATCAATGACAGGGGGGGTGATCAATGACAGGGGGGTTGATCAATGACAGGGGGGTTGATCAATGACAGGGGGGTGATCAGGGAGTCTATATGGGGTGATCACCACAGTCATTGATCATGCCCCTGTAAGGCTTCATTCAGACGTCCGGATGCGTTTTGCGGATCCGATCCATCTATCAGTGCATCCGTAAAAATCATGCGGACATCTGAATGGAGCTTTACAGGGGGGTAATCAATGACAGGGGGGTGATCAGGGAGTCTATATGGGGTGATCACCACAGTCATTGATCATGCCCCTGTAAGGCTTCATTCAGACGTCCGGATGCGTTTTGCGGATCGGATCCATCTATCAGTGCATCCGTAAAAATCATGCGGACATCTGAATGGAGCTTTACAGGGGGGTGATCAATGACAGGGGGGTGATCAGGGAGTCTATATGGGGTGATCACCACAGTCATTGATCATGCCCCTGTAAGGCTTCATTCAGACGTCCGGATGCGTTTTGCGGATCGGATCCATCTATCAGTGCATCCGTAAAAATCATGCGGACATCTGAATGGAGCTTTACAGGGGGGTGATCAATGACAGGGGGGTGATCAGGGAGTCTATATGGGGTGATCACCACAGTCATTGATCATGCCCCTGTAAGGCTTCATTCAGACGTCCGGATGCGTTTTGCGGATCGGATCCATCTATCAGTGCATCCGTAAAAATCATGCGGACATCTGAATGGAGCTTTACAGGGGGGTGATCAGGGAGTCTATATGGGGTGATCACCACAGTCATTGATCATGCCCCTGTAAGGCTTCATTCAGACGTCCGGATGCGTTTTGAGGATCGGATCCATCTATCAGTGCATCCGTAAAAATCATGCGGACATCTGAATGGAGCTTTACAGGGGGGTGATCAGGGAGTCTATATGGGGTGATCACCACAGTCATTGATCATGCCCCTGTAAGGCTTCATTCAGACGTCCGGATGCGTTTTGCGGATCGGATCCATCTATCAGTGCATCCGTAAAAATCATGCGGACATCTGAATGGAGCTTTACAGGGGGGTGATCAGGGAGTCTATATGGGGTGATCACCACAGTCATTGATCATGCCCCTGTAAGGCTTCATTCAGACGTCCGGATGCGTTTTGAGGATCGGATCCATCTATCAGTGCATCCGTAAAAATCATGCGGACATCTGAATGGAGCTTTACAGGGGGGTGATCAGGGAGTCTATATGGGGTGATCACCACAGTCATTGATCATGCCCCTGTAAGGCTTCATTCAGACGTCCGGATGCGTTTTGAGGATCGGATCCATCTATCAGTGCATCCGTAAAAATCATGCGGACGTCTGAATGGAGCTTTACAGGGGGTTGATCAATGACAGGGGTGTAATCAATGACAGGGGGGGTGATCAGGGAGTCTATATGGGGTGATAACCACAGTCATTGATCACGCCCCTGTAAGGCTTCATTCAGACGTCCGGATGCGTTTTGCGGATCTGATCCATCTATCAGTGGATCCGTAAAAATCATGCGGACATCTGAATGGAGCTTTACAGGGGGGTAATCAATGACAGGGGGGTGATCAATGACAGGGGGGTGATCAGGGAGTCTATATGGGGTGATCAGGGGTGATCAGGGGCTAATAAGGGGTTAATAAGTGACGGGGGGGGGTGTAGTGTAGTGTAGTGGTGCTTGGTGGGACTTTACTGAGCTACCTGTGTCCTCTGGTGGTCGATCCAAACAAAGGGGACCACCAGAGGACCAGGTAGCAGGTATATTAGACGCTGTTATCAAAACAGCGTCTAATATACCTGTTAGGGGTTAAAAAAAACACATCTCCAGCCTGCCAGCGAACGATCGCCGCTGGCAGGCTGGAGATCAACTCTCTTACCTTCCGTTCCTGTGAGCGCGCGCGCCTGTGTGCGCGCGTTCACAGGAAATCTCGCCCATCGCGAGATGACGCATATATGCGTGACTCTGCGCAGGGCTGCCACCTCCGGAACGCGATCCTGCGTTAGGCGGTCCGGAGGTGGTTAAACTAACTGATCTATAATTACCTGTGAAGGACCTAGATCCTTTTTGAATATGGGCACTACATTTGCCTTGCGCCAATCACTTGGCACTGTACCAGTAACTAGAAAATCTTTAAAAATTATAAACAGGGGCACAGCAATGACTGAACTGAGCTCTTTAAGCACTCTTGGGTGTAATCCATCTGGACCCGGAGCCTTCTTCACATTTACCCTATTTAACTTCTCTTGGACCATATCTACAGTTAGCCAATTGAGTATATTACTGGATGTACTAACAGCCCCAGCACCACAGATATCAGCTCCTTTCTCTTATTTTGTATATACAGAGCTAAAAAAAACATTTAGTAACTCAGCCTTTTCCTTATCTTCAGTGACTACCCCCCCCCCCCTTTACCATTATTTAGTGGACCTACCTGCTCAGACCTTGTTTTTTTAGCATTTATATATGTAAATATATTTTTGGGATTTGTTTTGCTCTCTTTTGCCACTTGCTGTTCATTTAGTATTTTTGCAAATTTTATCACCTTTTTACAGATTTTATTAAACAGGCTAGAAAAATATCTAAGCAAACTTCACTTCTATAACCAGTTCATTCAAGACAAACACTCTTAATCAAAGAAAAGCGCAACATTTTAAGCTGTAAGGCCTTAAGGGGAACCTCTGGGTGGATATTTTTATGGAGACCAGTTGATATATGTGATGACTACTGTAGGCAAGACAACGCTCCTATAATATTTTTTGGGGTTAAAATATGCAAATTATCATGTCTAGCATCTTCCGGTGTCAGATAGGTTTAGGAAAGCTAATTTTAATATATTTCCCAGAAACCCAGAGGGGTATCGCTTTGCCTACAATATTGCACACACGTATCCGGCTATGTGGCGTCATAGTGGCATCACCTGGTGTAAAATACTGTGCATGTGTACTCCGTGTACCATGGGCTCTCCATAATGAAAAAGAGTACCAGTTAGACAATGCATATATATTTTTGAAAAACATACATTTCTGTACTAGTCTCTTTTTCCCCCCTAAAATTAATTTGGTCCCCACAAGTCCATGGTGGCTGCTGTAAACCATATTTTTAAAGGCTGTTAACAACAGGTCAAGCAAGAGGGCTGCTTCTTTAATCCTGTTGGGAAATAGAACTGGCAGAAGAAATTATAAGTAACACATTCTCTTTAAAGCAGCTCAATATAACATACTCATTTCACTAATCTCCTATAGCTACAATTCCAAGGCTGCCTGGTCCCTCACCATTCTCTAATTTCTACTGTAGCAATAATGTCCTGACATGAGTCACTTCTGCTAAGGATACCTGTCCTTGTCTTGTGATATTACTGCTGCACCAGAAAGCAAAGAAAAATGGGGAACAAGCAACCTTGGAATGGCAGTGGTGAGGATCAGTGAGGTGATGTATTTTTATTTTAGTTTAGACAGGAAGGAAATCTACACAATACACATATCATGACAAAAAGAGAAAGAAAAATTGTGGTTATACAAGGAAATTTTAAAAAACACAAAATAAAAAATCATAAATACATTTTTAACTGCTGCTAGTTGGATTTTGTAGCCATAGAAACAAGTTTCGGAAAAATTCCAAAATCCAAAATGGTGCAATTATATTTATCATCCTTATGTGCTATTTTAACAACTTGATGTTAAAAGTTACATTTAAGGCCTCATGCACACGACCGTTGTGTGCATCCGTGGCCGTTGTGCCGTTTTCCGTTTTTTTTCGCGGACCCATTGACTTTCAATGGGTCCGTGGAAAAAACGGAAAATGCACCGTTTGGCAGCCGCATCCGTGAGCCGTGTTTCCTGGCCGTGAAAAAAATATGACCTGTCCTATTTTTTTCACGGCCAACGGTTCACGGACCCATTCAAGTCAATGGGTCTGTGAAAGAACACGGATGCACACAAGATTGGCATCCGTGTCCGTGATCCGTGGCCGTAGGTTAGTTTTTATACAGACGGATCCGAAGATCCGTCTGCATAAAAGCTTTTTCAAAGCTGAGTTTTCACTTCGTGAAAACTCAGAACCGACAGTATATTCTAACACAGAAGCGTTCCCATGGTGATGGGGACGCTTCTAGTTAGAATACACTACAAACTGTGTACAAGACTGCCCCCTGCTGCCTGGCAGCATCCGATCTCTTACAGGGGGCCGTGATCAGCACAATTAACCCCTTCAGGTGCGGCACCTGAAGGGGTTAATTGTGCTGATCACGGCCCCCTGTAAGAGATCAGGGCTGCCAGGCAGCAGGGGGCAGACCCTCCCCCCTCCCCAGTTTGAATATCATTGGTGGCCAGTGCGGCCCCCCCCTCCCTCTATTGTAATAATTTGTTGGTGGCACAGTGTGCGCCCCCCCCTCCCTCTATTGTAATAATTCGTTGGTGGCACAGTGTGCACCCCCCCCCTCCCTCCCTCTATTGTAATAATTAGTTGGTGGCACAGTGTGCACCCCCCATCGGCCCCCCCTCCCTCTATAGCATTAACAACATTGGTGGCCAGTGTGCGGCCTCCCATCTCCCCCCCCCCCCATCATTGGTGGCAGCGGAGTTCCGATCGGAGTCCCAGTTTAATCGCTGGGGCTCCGATCGGTAACCATGGCAACCGGGACGCTACTACAGTCCTGGTTGCCATGGTTACTTAGCAATAGTACAATAGTAGAAGATTCATACTTACCTGCTGCTGGCTGCTGCTGCGATGTTCGTGTCCGGCCGGGAGCTCCACCTACTGGTAAGTGACAGGTCTGTGCGGCGCATTGCTAAATGAACTGTCACTTACTAGTAGGAGGAGCTCCCGCCCGGACACGAACATCGCAGCTCCCAGGTAAGTATGAATCTTTTACTATCGTACTATTGCTAGTAACCCGCTGCCACCAATGATGGGGGGGAGATGGGAGGCCGCACACTGGCCACCAATGTTGTTAATGCTATAGAGGGAGGGGGGGCCAATGGGGGGCGCACACTGTGCCACCAACGATTTATTACAATAGAGGGAGGAAGGGGGGGGCGCACACTGTGCCACCAACGAATTATTACAATAGAGGGAGGAAGGGGGGGGCACACTGTGCCACCAACGATTTATTACAATAGAGGGAGGAAGGGGGGGGGCGCACACTGGGCCACCAACGAATTATTACAATAGAGGGAGGAAGGGGGGGGCACACTGTGCCACCAACGAATTATTACAATAGAGGGAGGAAGGGGGGGGGGCACACTGTGCCACCAACGAATTATTACAATAGAGGGAGGAAGGGGGGGGGGGGGCCGCACTGGCCACCAATGATATTCAAACTGGGGAGGGGGGGGAGGGTCTGCCCCCTGCTTCCTGGCAGCCCTGATCTCTTACAGGGGGATATGATAGTACAATTAACCCCTTCAGGTGCGGCACTTGAGGGGTTAATTGTGCTGATCACGGCCCCCTGTAAGAGATCGGATGCTGCTAGGCAGCAGGGGGCAATCATGTACACAGTTTGTAGTATATTCTAACTAGAAGCGTCCCCATCACCATGGGAATGCCTCTGTGTTAGAATATACTGTCGGAAATGAGGTTTCACGATCTAACTCATATCCGACAGTATATTCTAACATAGGGGCGTTCCCATGGTGATGGGGACGCTTCAAGTTAAAATATACCATCGGATTGGAGAAAACTCCGATCCGATGGTATAAAAGGGACTCCAGACTTTACATTGAAAGTCAATAGGGACGGATCCGTTTGAAATGGCACCATATTGTGTCAACGTCAAACGGATCCGTCCCCATTGACTTGCATTGTAATTCAGGACGGATCTGTTTGGCTCCGCACGGCCAGGCGGACACCAAAACGACTTTTTTTTCATGTCCGTGGATCCTCCAAAAATCAAGGAAGACCCACGGACGAAAAAACGGTCACGGATCACGGAAAAACGGGACCCGTTTTTGCGGACCGCAAAAAAATACGTTCGTGTGCAGGAGGCCTAAGTTAGTTGTCAGAAAAGGAAATAAGTTCCTAATAGACTTTTTAATTTCAGGAAATCCACAAGTGGCTGACATAGACCATGTACAAATCTTAAAAAGCTAAAATTTGTATTATAGTTATTATTGATAACAAAACTACAACACCAACAATAATAACTCCATCTTATGGACGCCACAATATCTGTCACACACTAAATAACATTAAACTGAATGGTAAAACACTATAAACACTTTGGAGGTCTAATGTGATGAATAATATTAGTATTTTGTAAGTTACAGATGTAGCTAATGTTGACACAATATATGAAATACACATTGTATTTAGCACGTTAACACTTGCTAAATCTATGCATCACAGACCTATTAAAAAGAGAAAAGAAAAAGTATTTTCAAAAAGACATGCAGTACATTGTTATGCTCTGTTGTACAACTGCAAGACATCTGAGTTTCACAATTTAAAAGGAAAAGATGTGTAAACTAGGGTCGAGTCAGCATGCTCGGCCGAACTGCTGTCATGTAAAAACTCATTTGCATAAACATGGGCATATAGGAAAGACATGCAAATGAGCAGAATCTGCCTTGTTTTCCAGCTGTCATAAGACTATGAAAACCAATAGATGGCGCTATTGAGTTATGAACAGCGCCCTCTATTGGTTTCACAGTCTTATGACAAGTCTAAAATTCTTGTCAGAAGACCATGAAACCAATAGAGGGCGCTGTTCATAACTCAATAGCGCCATCTATTGGTTTCATAGTCTTCTGACAAGAATATTAGACTGAGTCGCAATACAAATTCACAATTAGAATATTCGCGATCTACACTAGGATGATATCTGACACTGGGAAAGCTGGGTAATAACTCAGTGATAAAATCTGACACTGGGAAAGCTGAGTAATAACTTGCGATCTACACTGATTTATTACCCAGCTTTTCTAGTGTCAGATATTATCACTATATTACTACATAATTATTACATAATATTCGCTATATTGTTATATATTCGTTTTTTAGCAATATAACGAATATGATCTTAGCTGCAATCATGATTAATGAATCATGACTCATGAACAGCGCCCTCTATTAGCTGCATAGTGTTATGACAAGACTATTCGCTGAGATCATATTCGCTATATTGCTCTAGATTCGTTTTTTAGAATATTCATAATATTCTAAAAAACTAATATATAGCAATATAGAGAATGTTATGTAATATTTATTTAGTAAATCAGTGATAATATCTGACACTGGAAAAGCTGGGTAATAAATCAGTGTAGATCGCAAGTTATTACTCAGCTTTCCCAGTGTCAAATATCATTTTAGTGTAGATCGCGAAAATTCTAATCGTGAATTTTATTGCGAATTTTCCATGCAAAAGGCTACACTAATAAGCTTGTCATAAGACTCAGTCTAATATTCTTGTCAGAAGACTATGAAACCAATAGATGTCGCTACTGAGTTATGAACAGCGCCCTCTATTGGTTTCATAGTCTTCTGACAAGAGTATTAGACTTGTCATAAGACTGTAAAACCAATAGTCTTATGAAAGCTGAAAAACAAGGCAGATTCTGCTCATTTGCATGTCTTTCCCATATGACCATGTTTATGCAATGCCATGTCCAGAATTGATATTGCTTTGGCCAATGGTGAGATGCTTGACTACATTTTAAAAATGAAATATGAGATACATGGAATCTCCGATCACTCACCGATCTTACTGGTTATGAAGATTGGGCAACAATCGGTTATTACCAGACCATTTAGACTGAATGAGCATTGGTTAACCATATTAAATGATTCTGAAGGGATTGATAAGGAACTCACACAATTTTGGCAAGAGAATATTGGTACAACGCATATCCACTTCGTGTGGGATGCCATGAAGGCTTTTATTCGTGGGTTATATTACAGCAGAATAAAAAGAAAAAAAAAAGAGTTCCTTAAAGAGCAAAAAAACTTGGAAGTAAATATTGCATACCTGGAGGGTAGGATTCGAATAAACAACGACGTGAATATGCGAGCTAATTTAAAAATTGCTAAGGACCACTACATAAATTTTATGAGGAAAAAAGCTCAGAATCAACTATTCTTTATGGGTTATAAACACTTCTGTGAGGGAGGTACCCCGGGTAAATTATTGGTTTCCATAATAGCCAACCAGAGGGCCCCCCAAAAGATCAGACAAATTCTGACAGGCGATGGTCGAACATTGGAAAGAGGAGTGGAGATTGAGGGAGAATTTTTAAAGTGCTTCAACAATCTCTATCGTTCCGGATCGGACGATACAGGGACAAATATAGACGATTTCTTAGAAAAGGTCAAGATCCCGGTGCTGTCGGACCCGGAATCGGCCTTCCTATGTGCCCCCATCTCTCTGGAGGAGCTACAGGCGGTCATGCAGGAGGTTCGGGGCTCTTCAGTGCCCGGGTCGGATGGCCTTCCGTATGGCATCTACAAGAGCCATGCGGGGGTCCTACTGCCCGGGCTACTGCAGGTCCTGAACGAATCCTGTAATTGTGGAAAGCTGCCCCCGTCTTTGACGGAGGCAACCATCACCCTGATTCTGAAGAAGGGGAAAAACGGAAATAAAGTTGAGGCTTATCGCCCTATATCCTTGCTCAACGCAGATTATAAAATAATCGCAAAAGTCCTTGCTAATAGGCTAAAAAAAGTAATAACTGGCCTAGTCCATATAGATCAGACAGGGTTTATTCCCGGGCGACAGATCCAGACCAATATACGTAGGACCATCCTTAATATTCAGATTGGGGGGGGGGGGACCGCTCCATCCTCTCTCTAGACGCCGCCAAGGCGTTCGATCGGGTGGAGTGGTCCTTCCTCTGGCGGGTGATGCATAAAATGAACCTGGGCCAAAAATTTGTCGGCTGGGTTAAATTATTGTACAATGGACCAACGGCCAGAATTAATATTAACGGGGGGATTACCCCGGCTATTTCCCTACAGCGTGGGACACGACAGGGATGCCCACTCTCTCCACTCCTCTTTTCGGTCTTTATGGAACCTCTCGCTTGTCGGATACGGGCGGAGCCTAGCATTGTGGGATTTGGTGGGAGGGGAAGGGACGACAAGATCTGTCTATACGCAGATGATGTGTTGCTTTACCTAAATGATGGGTGGAGAAGTGTTCCACGTGTTATGCAAATAATAGAGGAGTTTGGCAGTGTCGCCGGATATGAGATAAATTGGACAAAGTCTGTCCTTTTCCCCCTCAATCGGGCACCGCCCCAAAATGATCTAAAGGTCAGAATTATCGCCCCAACGAGTCACTTCGAATACCTAGGAATAAAAATTAGCAGCACCATCAGGGATTATAAAACACTAAATATCATCCCCCTAGTTGATAAAATAAGGGAGAAGATTAGGGTTTGGCAGAAACTTCCGCTCTCTCAGGTTAATAGAATCGCGTTGATCAAAATGATTCTGTTGCCCTGGATATTGTACACGGTTAGTTCTTGCCCTGCCTGGATCGAAGACAGTAACTTGATCGATCGACTGATTAACGATCTGATATGGGGCAGGAAAAGGGTCCGCATTAAGTTGCAATATTTACGATTGGCTGGAAGTAACGGTGGTCTTGGCCTCCCTCACTTCCAAAGTTATTATCTATGTGCACAGCTACAGTGGTGTATCAACACGGGGGATGGGCTATTAATATCCCATATTTTAGGACAACACCAACAGCCCACATGTAATATACTCAGCTTATTGGAATCCGGATTCCTGGAGCGCGTGGACTATTCCTGTCCCATTGGCTCAGCGCTACAGAAGGTTTGGAACAAAATTAAGGAACTTATCCAGGCCCCCCATGTTTTGGAGTTCACCCTGCTATGGGATAACCCCTCGCTAACGGAATTTTTGGCCCTTAACGAAAATGATTACTGGACTCGAAGAGGCATTACGTTAGTTTCACACATATGCACAAAAGGAAAAATTAAACCAATTGGGGAAATGTTTCAACAGACACCAAACACTGCATTAGAACACTATAGATATTTGCAACTACAACATGCACTAGCATGCACGCTTAAAAAAGCATCTTTGATAATTGGCACTTCGCGATTTTTATCATTTTGTTATAGTTCATTAGGAAATAAAGTTAGGGTTGCACTAATCTATAGGAGATTAATAGAGGAAGTCAGCACGATCACTAAATTTAAAAGTGTAGACAAATGGAAGGCGGATATAGGGGAATGCAACCCTTTACAATGGCAGGAAATATATCAAAATATTAAGAAGGCCTCCCTTTCAAGACAGCACCGTTTGACTCAATTTAAAATAATACATCGATTATATGTTACTCCGAGTCTTCTAACTAAAATGTATGGTAATGAGGGAAAAGAATTCCGTTGCTTGAAATGCTCTTTTGTAGCTGCAGGGTACGTGCATATGCTATGGGGATGCCCAGTAATCAAGACCTTTTGGGATATTATATTTTGGGAATTAGCGCAATCAATTGGGAACACCCCTCCCCTAACTCTTCAAGTAGCTGTGCTTGGACTCCTTCCACCTGAGTATAAAAATAAAACCACCAAAAGTTCACAGGTCCGTTGGTTGAAGGGACTCCTATTGGCCAAGGTAATAATTCTTAGATATTGGGTGAAGGATAGACCACCCACAATATACGAATGGCAAAGTCTAACGACAAGAGTAACAGATTTCGAATGTATGAAACGTCGTGGCGAGAAATAAATAGTAGAAACAGGGATACAGCTGCGAAGAAATGACTAAAATAGATGTATCACCGGGCTGAAACTGATTTAAATAATTTACCATATGATGATCTGGGAGACACACAAAAAAGAGGGTGGGACGCGCCCCCCGCCCCTCGGTGCGGTCGTACCAGGCCAGGTACAGTGGGGGGGATGGGAGGGGATGGTTTTGTTTTGTTATGGGTGACTGGCAATAATTTTGAGGCGCTCTCGGTTTTGATATTTGTTGGGCTATATACGTGTGCCTCGACATCATGGGTAATATTGTACAAATGTACCTGTTGTGTCCATTCTCTGTGATCAGATACCTTTTTATATTGTTATGCCGTAAGAAAATCAATAAAGATATTAATAATGAAAAAAAAAGACCATGTTTATGCAAATTCGTTTTTTTCTGTATAGAAAGGTTATTAAATATTATGTTAGGACAATTGGAAAACTTTTTGTCACCCTAATGATATTGATCTAGGTGTGCAGGTCCACCCAAGCCACCCAACAGATGCAAAATAACTTTGAGGTTTACTGGTTCTCAGTCAGATAAGAGCTGGTGTGGAATATCACATGGTGCATAAGACTGCCATTGTAATGTATGCTGACTAAGCCTGTCATCTGTCTTATGGATAAATTGATAGCTTGTATATACCTGGCTTTTGGCATGTAGCCTTTGTGTGGTTTTCTATTGTTTGCTGTACATAATAGGAGTCCAAGATGCATCCAGCTATTCTCTTAATGCTGTTTCTATCAATTTCTAGCCTCTTCTCTATAGACAAACTACGTGGAATGGCCAAGAAAGTCTTCACTCCAGCATTAGTGTGCTCTGATGTGTAAGAAGAAATATAGCAGTCTTTCTGATGAGCATAATAGGGTAGAATATGAAAGTTCAGTGTCCCTGAGAATTGTTAGTGTAGTGATCCAGTTGCTTTACTGCTAATGCCATGCTGTAATGTAGTTCACGGTTGAAAGGGTTAATGCATGCTAACTTTGCACTTTCAAAATTGGTTAATGCGGCTCTATTATGCACTTTATTTCCAAAAAGCTGTATATGGGAAGGAAGTAGTTAACTGGCAGCACTTAGAGAAAGTTGCTGGGTTGTGAGCTGGCCCCATCCTCCTGGTTAGAGAGTTGTTGGCAAGTAAGCCAAGAGAAAAGACGTGTATAGTAGTTGTTGGTGTGTAAGCCAGATAAGTTGTAGCTGAATCCGAAAAAGAGAATCCTTATCCAGGAAACATTATCCTTGTAAGTAAAAAGCTGCTAAGAACCAACCTCTGTGGGAGAGAAGAAAATACTTATATAGAAGGATGAGGACCATTAAAAGGGACAGTGAGTGTACAAGAAAGCCAGTGAAAGGTAACACACGCTTATAGTACCTACTGCCTATAACCAGCCTTCCAGCCTTGTGATATAGCTGAGGACTGTGTCCAATATTTGTACTTATACTGTGCCACCCATCATCCACTTAGTAAAAAAAAATATTATACAGATGTAGAAGAGTTAATACTCAAACTCTTAACTCAAATTTCTTAACTCATCGTGATATTCTGTAACAAAAGCCATCCCTACTGTTGATCGAGCACACTCGGCCAAACACCATTTTGATTCGAGCATCCCGATGCTCGGCTGAACACTGTGTGTTCTCGAGCCAGTGTATTTAAATCTAATTTACCCTCTATTTATGAAAAGTTCCTGCTAGGATTTGAGCTCACAGCCTTCTACATTAGAGGCAAGAATCTTAACCACTCAGCTATAAAGCTGAACGATAATCTGTGTCAGAAATACCTCATAGTAGTTTATTATGTAGTAAGTATTCCTATACAGCAGAAGAATCATTTAATATTTTCCTGCAGGTTGACATTCAGCTCTATAGCGTAGTGGTTAAGGTTCTTGGCTGTAATTTAGAAGATTGTGAGTTCAAATCCCAGCAGAAACATTTCAGAAATAGAGGCTAAATGAAATTTATTTTATTTTTAAATTTTAAAATTTTTTTGTCATTGTAAAAAAAGTATGGATCAAAATAAAAAGAAAAAATTATATATATATATATATATATATATATATATATATATATATATATATATATATATATCAAACAAAAAATTCCACAGCAGCACTAGTCCAATAGCACGGGTGCAAAATCCTCCCAGCAGCAGGCTCAACGGCTAATAGATAGGTATATGTTCAAAAGATGAGGCAGCACTCCAGAGGTAAAGTGAAAAACGATGGACCCTTTATTGACCCCTCTGCAATGTTTCAATCGCTCAATGCAGTCTTTATCAAGCATAAAAAATGGTGTCTCACAGGGGTATATATACCCAGAATGCATAGCAGCAAATTAAGTGACAATCAATAAATAAATAATACAATCATAGAAATAAGTGTTAAAATACATAAGATACAGTGATCCGTGTAGCATCAATACAGTTTACATGATTGTGTTCAAATGTACAAGTTAACAATATTCATGAATCATGATTCATACAAATATATACTCTAAACTGTGTAAATTGAACACAATGAGACAGTGTTACATCACCTGTGCATAAGTGTCAGCAATATCTGTAATTAATAAAAACTCACATAGCGGGGACAGACATGCGGCGCCAAAATCCGCGTCCTCCAAGTCAGACTGCGCATGTCCAGAAGCCTAGCAACCGCAACTCAAACAAACGGAACCAGGAGACGCCTCCCGCGTCACATGATTGATCACATGACCATCCACATGACTCGTGCAGCCATTGCGAGACTACGCCGAGAGCAGCGCTTGGAATTTCCACACCAGCGGGGAGGGGGAAGCGCACACAGGCCAACAACACCAGTGAAACTGGCGTCGTTGCCCCAGCAACAACCGGCCGCACACCGCAGGAAAAGCGCATACCAACCAGACAAAAGAGCAACGCAGTCACAACTGTAGAGAGATGGGGAAACAGAAGGCACAAAAAAGGGATCAAAAGACCAATAGATAAATATAACGGATGTCTAAATTTGGTAGGTAAAGACATCCATCTAACCGCTGTACTCAGGATATATACCGGAGCGATCATGGTACTTTTTGTAATGAAGCACATTGGGGGAGAGAAACCCCTATAAGATAAATACCAAACATCTTGAGGGTAAATAGAGGGGGCCCTGTAGTTATATCATTTCCACGATAATCATTACGGGCCTATAACGGGAAAGAGGCCCAGGACACGTCCATGCCCAAAGCCTTCTAGCCTAAAATCACCCCTAAACCCTACAAACAGGTAAATTAGGACCACCACTCACTTATCAAAACCCTATACAAGCGGCCAGAATAATTGATAATAAATCTAAAATTGTTGTGCCCTATGAATCCCCTCCCTCACAAGATCCATATGAAAATTTACCCAGGATCCCGCGTCCGGTATCTGTTCAAACCGCTGCGAAAGCATTGATAAATAAGATCTAAAAAGAAGAAAGAAAGAAAGATAAATATAAATACATTTATCAAAATTGTATATACAATAAATGACACCAATTGAGTTCACATAACCAGAACAAGAATAACAAAGAACCAACAGGATGATGAAAAGCCCACATCTACATCACACTCCATTTGAACTCAACATTAAGACCAAATGGTCTCAGAGTATGTAGGCAATGGATCCAACGTAGCTCTCTCTGTTTGAGAGCCAATGTCCGTTCACCTTCCCTCCTTGACAAATTGATCTGATCCAAAATCATGAATTTCAGGTCCTTCTCACTATGCCCCGCCTCAACAAAATGTTTCGGAACTGGCAAATCTTTCCTTTTGCGTCTAATAGTGAAACGGTGGTTGTTTAAACGTGTCTTCATGTCACATGTGGTCTCCCCAACATATAGGAGACCACACGGACACGAAATCACATAAACAACATATGCACTGTCGCATGTCAGAAATTGATGAATGTCATAATGGGTCCCTGATGTGGGATGAATAAATTTGTCACCCTTGTTCATAAATGAACAGTTTACACAATTCAAACAGGGGTAGCATCCCCTTCTGCGAGACCCAATGTAAGTTTGTACAAAACCCTTAGTCGGAATGTCAGCCTGAACCAATTTGTCACGCAAATTGGTGGGGCGCCTATAGGATAAAAGAGGAGGTGCAGTGAAAGCTGCAATATGAGGCAGATTACTTTTCAAAATAGACCAATGTTTGCGAATGATCTTAGCAACCATACCACTTTGTTCAGAATACGAAGATATAAACTGAATCTGTACCACTTTATTGGATATGGTGTCAGTTCCAATCTGCTGTGGATACCTAACCCTATCCAAATGCTTATTGATCACCCAAGAGGGATATCCTCTCTGTCAAAATTTATGCACCATCTGGGCATAACGAGTAGGTAGTATTTCAGGATCCTGTACTATCCTCTAAACTCTAAGCAGCTGACTATATGGTAATGAATCAATAGTAGATCTAGGATGACAGCTATTGTAATGCAACAAAGTGCTGCAATCAGTTGGTTTGGTAAAAATGTCTGTGGATAATTTGTCACCAACAACAGTAACCATGGTATCCAGGAATTGAACTTGAGTGTCAGAATGTGTCAGAGTAAATGCGATGTCGGGATCCAACTGGTTCAAAAAAGTATGAAATAACTCCAAAGATGTAGAGTCACCATGCAAAATAAGGAAGACATCGTCTATGTACCGCCACCACCCCAGTACATTACTGAAGTGGTGGGATACATAGACAAGGTCCTCCTCGAGGGCCGCCATGAAGACATTAGCGTAAATGGGCGCCACATTTGACCCCATGGCGGTCCCTCATAACTGCAAGAAAAAGCAATCCATGAATAAAAAATAATTGTTCCTCAGTACCAGAGCCAAAAGTTGAATAATAAAATCCTGACACTCCACGGAGTATTCGCTGTCCAACAGACTCCTCCGGACAGAAGACACTCCACTTGTGTGGTCAATAGAAGTATAGAGACTTGTGACGTCAAAAGAGGCCACAAGGCAGCCATCAGGTAATGTGATATCGGAGATCTTTTCAAGAAAATCACCTGTATCTCTAATGTAAGATCTAGCACTGATAGCATATTTACGAAGTAAACAATCCAAAAAGATGGAGATATTGGAGAAAATGGATCCAGTACCAGCAACGATAGGCCGACCTGGAGGGTCGACTATCGACTTATGAATCTTTGGCAACACGTAAATGACAGGTGTACGTGGATGCTGTATAACCAAAAAAGTATATAGTTCCTCATCAATAATGTCCCGACTCAAAGCGACATCAAGGACCTTCTTGATATGTCGAGCAATATCAAATCTAGGATCACCCATCAATGCTCTGTACACATTCTGATCACTCAGTTGTCTCCTGATTTCATGGATATACTTGGAGGTGTCCATGACAACAACCGCAACCCCTTTATCAGCGGGTTTAATAGTGAGGCTGTTGTCATACTTCTGATATATATGAATGCATAATATGTGGGAAACTACTACTGATGTTTTTAGACATAATATATTTACATATATTATAATATTATATATTCTAAATATATAATAATATATGTAAATATATTATGGCTAAAACTTATATATTTAAATTAAGCCACTATTTCTGAAATGTTCCTGTCAGAATTTGAACTCACAACCTTCTACAGTAGAGCCAAGAAACTTAACTACTACGCTATAGTGCTGCATATTAACCTGCAGTTAAATATAAAATGATACTTCTGCTATATAGGAATACTTACTACATGAGAAACTACTATGAGGTTTTTCTGACACAGTTTGTCATTCAGCTTTATAGCTGAGTGGTTAAGGTTCTTACCTCTAATGTAGAGGGTTGTGAGTTCAAATCCCAGCAGAAAATTTTCAGAAATAGAGGCTAAGTTAGGTTTTATTACACTAGGTGTCCCCAAGCACTGACTCCATACATGGACATACCGTAGCTATTTATGAAGTCAGAGCAGGATTCCCCCACTATACAGCGATCTTCTTCATACACCTCTGTGGCACCCGTAACCCTCGCGTCTTCAGAGCAGGGGTGCCTGGTTTAATACTCGGGTTCTCCCATTGGCTTCCATTGTGCTCGGGTGCTCTGTAGAGCACCTTAGCATCCCAAAGTGTTGTGCTCGATCAACACTAGCAATTACAGGTGTCGGCTTAACACAACTAGTTTAGTTAAGCATGTGTGTTAACTCTACTACATCTATATTTTGATTTTACCAAGCTGGCCTGGTCACTTGTTTGCTTAACCTTTGCAGATCCTATTCTGCATTGTATCCTACAAATCAGGGTGAATGCAAAGGGGAAGAAAGGGTGCGCCTCTCCCAACAATACATGGCACAAGAAGCGCTGGAGTGAGGATTGCTATTGTGAGAACTACTACCACCATCAGTGCCCCTGACATCACTCCTCTACCCTGCTCCCCATACAGGCCCATTAGACATGCATAGGTCCCAGATATGTATGGTGATGATCCTGATTACAAGTTACAATGTCTCTTCTATGTGACAGGTATTGTAGACACATTAACAGTTAAAGAAAGTTCCTCTTTGAGGACACCACAAAATAGCTCTTAAATCTCAGCTTCTAGGACTCCTCTAAGCATGATATGATGGAAGTAACATATTATAGATTACTGTAGTCACACTTCAAGCTTCAAGCCTGTTATTAGAGATGAGCAAATAGATTCTAATGAATCAAATCTGTTGAGAAACTTTTATGTTTTGATTTTGATGAATTGCTCAAAATGGCATCTAGCATTGTATAAATCAGAAGACAGCACAGCAGGGCAGGGACGTTGAAGAAGGATCATATAAATCTAAATCTAGAAAGCTGGCCCATAATGCCTTGTAGAGTTGAACGGACACCTGGATGTTGGGGTTCGCAGGGTTCGGCTGAACGTTGCAAAAAAGTTTGAGTTCGGGACCCAAACTTGACCCAAACCCCATTGAAGTCAATAGGGACTTTGGAGCACTAAAATGGCTCTAAAAAAGTAATGGAAAGGGCTAGAGGGCTGCAAAGGGCAGCTAAATGTGGTTAAGAGCATGGCAAGTGCTCTGCAAACAAGTGTGGATAGGGAAAGGACTGAAAATAACATAAAATATGTATAAAAAAATAATAATAATCTTGATCTAGGAGGAGGAGGTCCATATGGAGTAGGCGGTTGAGGAGGCGGTGGATGTGGCAGTGTAGATGGAAGCGGCGGTGGAGGAGGAAGTAGCCAACACTGGTTTTTGGTTTTGTTTTTTATTTTATTTTATTATTTATCTATTTTTGTTTAAATCTGGGTAGACCCCAAAACATTAAGAAAGATAAAAAATAAAACAAAGAGAAAATGCGCTGGAGTACAACAATGGCTGGGTGAGGCCGGTATACATGTCTATTCTGGTAAGGACAAGTCCTGTGGGATCCCTGACTGGTTTATTTTAATGAACGTGAGCTTATCCACATTGGCTGTGGACAGGCGGCTGTGCGTGTCTGTGATAACGTCCCCTGCCGTGCTAAACAAACGTTTGGACAATACACTGGCTGCAGGGCAGGCCAGCAACTCCAAGGCGTAAAGGGCAAGCTCAGGCCATTTGCTCAATTTGGAAACCCAGAAATTGAAGGGGGCAGACCCATCAGTCAGTATGTGTAGGCGTGTGCACACATACTGCTCCACCATATTGCTGAAATGCTGCCTCCTGCTAAGAAGTTCCATATCAGCTGGAGGTGCTGGTTGTTGTGGCGTGCTGACAAAGCTTTTTCACATTTCGGCCATGCTAACCCTGCCTTCTGAGGTGCTGGCAGTGCCCCAGCTGCGTTGGCTACCTCTTCCTCTGCCTTCGCCTTATGCTTCCACTGTGCCCCCACTGTCAGGTGGGAATGCTATCAGCAGCGCGTCTACCAGTGTGTGCTTGTACTCGCGCATCTTCCGATCACGCTCCAGTGATGGAATTAAGGTCTGTACGTTGTCCTTGTAAGGGGGATCCAGCAGCGTGGCCACCCAGTAATTATCGGTCATTGTGGAGACACTGCAGCATTTAATCGCTCATCTGTGCCAGGCTGCCCAGAGGCAATGACAAGCTGTCCTCTGTGGTAGGTGTATTATCTGTGTCCTCTGTATCCCCCCATCCACGCACCAGTGATGCCCATGAGCTGGTTTGGGTGCCACCCTTCTGTGAACACGGTTCCTCCTCCTACATCTCCTCCTCCTCATCCTCCACCTTGTCATCTTCTAGAACTGTGCCCTGGCTGGACAATTGTGTACCTGGCGTATGTTGGTGCAGGAACCCACCCTCGGAGCCACTTGTGAATGACTGGCCTGAAACCCTTGTAAATGATCCCCCTTTCTCCTCCTGTGCCACATCCTCTTCCATCATTGCCTGAAGAATTTTTTCAAGGGGGCATAGAAGTGGGATAGTAACGCTGAGAACTGCGTCATCGGCACTGGCCATGTTGGTGGAGTGCTCGAAACAGTGCAACAAGGCACACAGGTCTCGCATGGAGGCCCACTCATTGGTGGTCAAGTGTTGCTGTTCCACAGAGCAACTCACCCGTGTGTGCTGCAGCTGAAACTCCACTATCGCCTGCTGCTGCTCGCACAGTCTGGCCAGCATGTGCAAGGTGGAGTTCCACCTTGTGGGCACGTCGCATATGAGGCAGTTAGCGAGAAGGCCGAAGTTACGCTGCAGCGATGACAGGCGAGCAGCAGCAGGGTGAGAACGCCGAAAGCGCGCACTGACGGCCCGCACTTTCTGCATCAGCACTGACATATTGGGTTAACTTTTCAGAAATTTATGTACCACCAAATTCAGCACATGCGCCAGGCAAGGGATGTGCGTCAAACCGGCTAGGCTGCTACGAGATTTCACCTATTATCGCACACCACCACGCCGGGCTTGAGGCTGACTGGCACCAACCACTCATCGGTCAGTTGTTCAAGGCCCGTCCACAGCTCCTGCGCAGTGTGGGGTTTGTCCCCCAAACAGATAAGTTTAAAAACTGCCTGCTGTCATTTACCTTGACTGTGCTGAAGTTGGTGGTGAAGGTGTTACGCTGACCGGATGAGGAGGCGGTAGAGGGTGAGGAAGCGGAGTAGGAGAAGGAAGCAATAGGAGGCAAAGAGAAACGCCCTGCAATCCTTGGTGGTGGAAGGACATGCACCAAACTGCTATCCGCCTCAGGCCCTGCCCCACTGCATTTACCCAGTGTGCTGTTATGGAGATATAATGTCCCTGACCGTGATTACTGGTCCACGTATCCGCAGTTAGGTGGACCTTGCCACAGATGGCTTTGTCCCCCACTTGTTTGTGCAAGGAAGGGATGGCTCGCCTGCAAAAGTAGTGGCGGCTGGGCACATTGTACTGTGGGACAGCCACCGACATCAAATTCTTAAAACTGTCCGTGTCTACTAGATGGAATGACAGCAATTCAAAGGCCAGGTATTTGGAAATGCTGGCATTTAAGGCCAGGGATCGCCGGTTGGTAGGGGGGTACCTCCTCTTTCGCGCCAGTGTTTGGGAGATAGACAGATGAACGCTTCCATGGGACATTGTGGAGATGCTTGGTGACCCAGGTGGTGGCGTTGCTGACACATCCTCTGTTTGCGGGGTGGCAGGTGCCACTGTCACTCCAGAGGGGGATGAAGAGGCCGAGACGGCAGCAGAAGAGGAAGCAGGAGGAGCCAGAGACCTTTTTTGTTTTTTGAGGTGTCTACTCCACTGCAGCTCATGCTTTGCACTTAGATGCCTGGTCATGCAGGTTGTGCTTAGGTTTAGAACATTTATGTCTCGCTTCAGGCTCTGATTGCACAGCGTGCAAACCACTTGTGTCTTGTCGTCAGCACATTGTCTGAAGAACTGCCACGACAGGGAACTCCTTGGAGCTGGCTTTGGTGTGCTTGTTCCCTTGGTGCGGTGGGCAGTAGCAGGCCTACTGTCTAGGGGACGGCCGCTCCTCTTTTGCACCCTGCTCCATCTTCTGCTGTGCTGGTGACTCTGTGCGACCAACGCCTCTTCTTCCGAACTACCAAGGTCACTCGCATGACCTTGATTCCATGTGAGGTTGAGGACCTTATCGTCCTCCACATCATCTTCCACCCAGTCTTCACCCCTGCCCTCCTTGTCGGTGTAGACACTTTCGAAAGCCACAGCCACAGCCACATCCGAGATGTGCTGCGGTGGTCCTCCCATGTACTCATCCTGAAACATAAGTGGTTGGGCATCGATGCACTCAATCTCTTCCACTTCTGGGGCAGGGCTATGTGGATGGCCCTGGGAAACCCTACTAGCAGAGTTATTAAAAAGCAGAAGAGACTGCTGCAAGACTTGGGGCTCAGACTGCTTGGCTGATTTGCAAGGGGATGAGGTGAAAGACTGATGGCCATGGGCTGCAGGTTCCAACTCTGATCTTTTAGCAGGGGACTGAGTGGGAGACAATGTGAAGGAACTGGAGGCACTGTCAGCCACCCAATCTATTATCGCCTGTACTTGTTCTGGCCTCACCATTCGTAGACCGGGATACGGGCCAACCAAATAACGCTGAAGGTTCTGTCGCTCACTCGCACCTGAGGAATGTGTTTCACTTGTGCGTGTAGCTGGCACAGATCGACCACATCCTCTCCCTGCAAAAGGAGCTCCACCAACAACAGCAGCACCACGGCCAGGGCCACGTCCCTTATTTGAAGCTCTCCTCATTCTTTGCGTTCACCCACCAAACTAACAGATGGTTTATGTCAGGCGACAATGTAACTGCCAATAGTCAACAATTAAGTTCACTGACAGTAAGGCTGTGTCGGTGTCATAAAGAGAAAAAATTTCTTGAGGTCACACAACAGTGTGACAGGCGAATTTAACCACCTCAGCTCCCCTAGCTTAAACACCCTTAATGACCAGACCACTTTTTACAATTCTGCACTACACTACTTTCACGGTTTATTGCTCGGTCATGCAACTTACAACCCAAATGAATTTTACCTCCTTTTCTTCTCACTAATACAGGGAGTGCAGAATTATTAGGCAAGTTGTATTTTTGAGGATTAATTTTATTATTGAACAACAACCATGTTCTCAATGAACCCAAAAAACTCATTAATATCAAAGCTGAATATTTTTGGAAGTAGTTTTTAGTTTGTTTTTAGTTTTAGCTATTTTAGGGGGATATCTGTGTGTGCAGGTGACTATTACTGTGCATAATTATTAGGCAACTTAACAAAAAACAAATATATACCCATTTCAATTATTTATTTTTACCAGTGAAACCAATATAACATCTCAACATTCACAAATATACATTTCTGACATTCAAAAACAAAACAAAAACAAATCAGTGACCAATATAGCCACCTTTCTTTGCAAGGACACTCAAAAGCCTGCCATCCATGGATTCTGTCAGTGTTTTGATCTGTTCACCATCAACATTGCGTGCAGCAGCAACCACAGCCTCCCAGACACTGTTCAGAGAGGTGTACTGTTTTCCCTCCTTGTAAATCTCACATTTGATGATGGACCACAGGTTCTCAATGGGGTTCAGATCAAGTGAACAAGGAGGCCATGTCATTAGATTTTCTTCTTTTATACCCTTTCTTGCCAGCCACGCTGTGGAGTACTTGGACGCGTGTGATGGAGCATTGTCCTGCATGAAAATCATGTTTTTCTTGAAGGATGCAGACTTCTTCCTGTACCACTGCTTGAAGAAGGTGTCTTCCAGAAACTGGCAGTAGGACTGGGAGTTGAGCTTGACTCCATCCTCAACCCGAAAAGGCCCCACAAGCTCATCTTTGATGATACCAGCCCAAACCAGTACTCCACCTCCACCTTGCTGGCGTCTGAGTCGGACTGGAGCTCTCTGCCCTTTACCAATCCAGCCACGGGCCCATCCATCTGGCCCATCAAGACTCACTCTCATTTCATCAGTCCATAAAACCTTAGAAAAATCAGTCTTGAGATATTTCTTGGCCCAGTCTTGACGTTTCAGCTTGTGTGTCTTGTTCAGTGGTGGTCGTCTTTCAGCCTTTCTTACCTTGGCCATGTCTCTGAGTATTGCACACCTTGTGCTTTTGGGCACTCCAGTGATGTTGCAGCTCGGAAATATGGCCAAACTGGTGGCAAGTGGCATCTTGGCAGCTGCACGCTTGACTTTTCTCAGTTCATGGGCAGTTATTTTGCGCCTTGGTTTTTCCACACGCTTCTTGCGACCCTGTTGACTATTTTGAATGAAACGCTTGATTGTTCGATGATCACGCTTCAGAAGCTTTGCAATTTTAAGAGTGCTGCATCCCTCTGCAAGATATCTCACTATTTTTGACTTTTCTGAGCCTGTCAAGTCCTTCTTTTGACCCATTTTGCCAAAGGAAAGGAAGTTGCCTAATAATTATGCACACCTAATATAGGGTGTTGATGTCATTAGACCACACCCCTTCTCATTACAGAGATGCACATCACCTAATATGCTTAATTGGTAGTAGGCTTTCGAGCCTATACAGCTTGGAGTAAGACAACATGCATAAAGAGGATGATGTGGTCAAAATACTCATTTGCCTAATAATTCTGCACGCAGTGTAGAGCTTTCATTTGGTGGTATTTCATTGCTGTTGACATTTTTAATTTTTTTTTTATTAATCGATATTTACAGATTTTTTTTGCATAAAAAATGCCATTTTTTCACTTTCAGTTGTCAAATTTTTCAAATAAAACTACATTTCTATTTAAGCTTTTCTCTAAATTTATTGTTCTACATGTCTTTGATAAAAAATAAATGTTTGGGTAAAAAATAAATGGTTTGGGTAAAAGTTATAGCGTTTACAAACTATGGTACAAAAATGTGAATTTCCGCTTTTTGAAGCAGCTCTGACTTTCTGAGCACCTGTCATGTTTCCTGAGGTTCTACAATGCCCAGACAGTAGAAAAACCCCACAAATGACCATTTCGGAGAGTAGAGACCCTAAGGTATTCGCTGATGGGCATAGTGAGTTCATAGAACTTTTTATTTTTTTGTCACAAGTTAGCGGAAAATGATGATTTTTTTATTTTTATTTTTTTTCCTTACAAAGTCTCATATTCCACTAACTTGTGACAAAAAATAAAAACTTCCATGAACTCACTATGCCCATCACGAAATACCTTGGGGTGTCTTCTTTCCAAAATGGGGTCACTTGTGGGGTAGTTATACTGCCCTGGCATTTTAGGGGCCCTAATGCGTGAGAAGTAGTCTGAAATCAAAATGTGTAAAAAATGCCCTGTGAAATCCTGACCGAGATATTTATCTCACCCAGCATGGGTATATGTAAAATGACACCCCAAAACACATTTCCCAACTTCTCCTGAGTACGGTGATACCACATGTGTGACACTTTTTTGCAGCCTAGGTGGGCAAAGGCGCCCACATTCCAAAGAGCACCTTTAGGATTTCACAGTGCATTTTTTACACATTTTGATTTCAAACTAAAAAATGCCCTGTGAAATCCTAAAGGTGCTCTTTGGAATGTGGGCCCCTTTGCCCACCTAGGCTGCAAAAAAGTGTCACACATGTGGTATAACCGTACTCAGGAGAAGTTGGGCAATGTGTTTTGGGGTTTCTTTTTACATATACCCATGCTGGGTGAGAGAAATATCTCGGCAAAAGACAACTTTTCCCATTTTTTTATGCAAAGTTGGCATTTGACCGAGATATTTATCTCACCCCGCATGGGTATATGTAAAATGACACCCCAAAACACATTGCCCAACTTCTCCTGAGTACGACGATACCACATATGAGACACTTTTTTGCAGCCTAGATGCGCAAAGGGGCCCAAATTCCTTTTAGGAGGGCATTTTTAGACATTTGGATCCCAGACTTCTTCTCACGCTTTAGGGCCCCTAAAATGCCAGGGCAGTATAAATACCCCACATGTGACCCCATTTTGGAAAGAAGACACCCCAAGGTATTCAATGAGGGGCATGGCGAGTTCATAGAAGTCTCCGTTTCCGCTCATTTGGGACAAAATTTCAATCTTTCATGGACTCAATATACCCCTCAGCGAATACCTTGGGGTGTCTTCTTTCCAAAATGGGGTCATTTGAGGGGTGTTTGTACTGCCCTGGGATTTGAGGGTCTCCGCAATCATTACATGTATTGCCAGCATTAGGAGTTTCTGCTATTCTCCTTATATTGAGCATACGGGTAATGATATATTTTTTTTCCGTTCAGCCTCTGGGCTGAAAGAAAAAATGAACAGCACAGATTTCTTCATTCGCATTGATCAATGTGTATGAAAAAATCTCTGCCAAAAAAAAAAAAAGGAGGGGAAAAGCGTCTGCCAGGTCATAGGAGCCCAACATCCAAACCCACTTAGCTCGTATGCCCTGGTAAACCCGATTTCTCCATTCACATCAATCGATGTGGATGAATAAATCATTGCCGGGATATTATTATTTTTTATATACAAAGTGTTTGCCAAAGCATATGAACACTGCGCCCCTCAGCTCATATGCCTCGGCAAACGTATCTTTTACTCAGAGGAGAAATCTCGTCTTGCAGCGCCGCATACACCGACTTTTGTGTAATCTGACAGCAGCGCAATGCTTCTGTCAGAATGCACATCAGTGCTGCAGCTGGTTCATCGGTTGGTCCACTTAGAAGGTAAAAAAAGAAAAAAAGAAAAGAAAAAACAGGCCGCAACGCAATTAATTTATTAACTTTATAATAACATTTAAACGGAACATATAAACTTTATTTAACTTTTTGAACAGAACGTTAACTTTTTTGCTTACCATGGGACAATGTGCAAAGAGCAAATCGCCCAAAGATGTGGCGAAGTACATTATGCACTTTGTCCCAGGTGAAAGGAGAGGTTTGCAGCAGCTGTGAGTGAAAGGGCCCTGATAGCCCTGTATGCCTGTCCTGTGAAACGCAATCATTATGCTAAGTGTACCTGTGTGTGGTACTTCCGGAAACACTCCCCAAAGCATAGGGCAGGGTGGTCAGGGCAGTCAGGACAGAAATACCAGGTGTCACGCCTTATTCCACTCCTGCTACAGACACAAAAAAATTTTTGGGGTGGCGGTCGGTTTGAGGTACCAGCAACGACACTGGGGAAATGTCGCTCGTGTAAACGGCTCACTACACTGGTGGATGGGGCCACGGAACCTCCTGGATACAGGAGGTTCTCGATGATCTCTTCCTGAAATTTGATTTGTTCTCCCAGCCTTACTGTAGAGAACAAAACTATTATATACAGCCAATTGAATTAAATATACAGACACCTTCTTATACCAGCGTCTGGTCCTGCGGGAAAGTAGATAAGGAGCCAACATCTGGTCATTGAAGTCCACCCCTCCCATGAGAAAATTATAGTCGTTGACACAGTGGGACTTTTTAATGACACTGGTTGCTCGTTCAATTTGGATTGTCGTGTCTGCGTGAATGGAGGAGAGCATGTAAACCTCACACTTGTCTCTCCATTTCACCGCGAGCAGTTCTTGGTTACACAATGCAGCCCTCTCCCCCCTTGCAAGACGGGTGGTAATGAGCCGTTGGGGGAAGCCCCGGCGACTAGGTCGCGCGGTGCCATAGCAGCCAATCTGTTCTAGGAACAAATGCCTGAAGAGGGGCACACTTGTGTAGAAATTGTCCACATAAAGATGGTACCCCTTGCCAAATAAGGGTGACACCAAGTCCCAGACTGTCTTCCCACTGCTCCCTGGGTAGTCAGGGCAACCGACCGGCTCCAGGGTCTGATCTTTACCATCATAGATCCGAAATTTGTGGGTATAGCCTGTGGCCCTTTCACAGAGCTTATACAATTTGACCCCATACCGGGCGCGCTTGCTTGGGATGTATTGTTTGAAGCCAAGGCGCCCGGTAAAATGTATAAGGGACTCGTCTACGCAGATGTTTTGCTCAGGGGTATACAAATCTGCAAATTTGGTGTTGAAGTGGTCTATGAGGAGCCGAATTTTGTTGAGCCGGTCAAAAGCTGGGTGGCCTCTGGGACAAGAGGTGCTGTTGTCGCTAAAGTGCAGAAAACGCAGGATGGTCTCAAATCGTGTCCTGGACATGGCAGCAGAGAACATGGGCATGTGATGAATTGGGTTCGTGGACCAATATGACCGCAATTCATGCATTTTGGTTAAGCCCATGTGGAGGAGAAGGCCCAGAAAAATTTTAAATTCGGAAACTTGGACGGGTTTCCACCGGAAATACTGGGCATAAGAGCTTCCCGGGTTGGCGGCTATAAATTCAGTGGCATATCGGTTTGTTTCTGCCACAACTAAGTCCAAGAGCTCCGCAGTCAAAAACAGCTCAAAAAACCCCAGTGCCGAACCGATCTGAGCTGTCTCAACCCGAACTCCAGACTGGGCGGTGAAAGGGGGAACTACTGGTGCGGCTGAAGTTGGGGGCTGCCAATCAGGGTTTGCCAGAACCTCAGGGACTCTACGGGCCTGTCTGTGTGGTGACTGCGACGGGGGAACTAATGCACGTGCCACCGTACCAGCTTCAACTGCTCTTCTGGTGCTCGCCACTTCACCATGTTGTACGGCAGTGCTGGTACTAGGTCCAGGATGGGCTGCTGGTGTATGCCTCACCACGTAATCCGACAGCGCCAGCCCCACTCTGCTGCCCTTGAAGCGGATCCTGCGCAACCTGTGGTGTAGCAACACGGGGCCGGATACGCCTGGTGGTATCAGGGACCTCAACCTCCTCGTCCGAACTTTGGGTCAGACTGCCACTGCTTTCTACAGGTTCATATTCTGACCCGCTGGATTCGTCAGATGAGGGTTCCCATTCCTCATCCGACTGGGTCAGAATCCTGTAGGCCTCTTCAGAAGAATACCTCTTGTTTGCCATTTGGTCAACTAAATTTAGGGGGTATTCCCTGAGACTACCCAAGAAAAAAAGCAAGCCTGTCTTACAAATGGGAGGCTAGCGAAGTACCGGAGGCCGCTGCGATTGATAAAAAATATCAAAACTGATTTTTTTTATTGCCGCAGCACTTGTAAAGTGATTGTGCAGTGATCAAAAAAAATATATATATTTGGCACTGGGGCGGGCGTGGGTGAACACACGTGTGGGCGACCGATCAGGTCTGATCGGGCAAACACTGCATTTTGGGTGGAGGGCGAACTAAGGTGACACTAATACTATTATACAGGGAGTGCAGAATTATTAGGCAAATTAGTATTTTGACCACATCATCCTCTTTACTCCAAGCTGTATAGGCTCGAAAGCCTACTACCAATTAAGCATATTAGGTGATGTGCATCTCTGTAATGAGAAGGGGTGTGGTTTAATGACATCAACACCCTATATCAGGTGTGCATAATTATTAGGCAACTTCCTTTCCTTTGGCAAAATGGGTCAAAAGAAGGACTTGACAGGCTCAGAAAAGTCAAAAATAGTGAGATATCTTGCAGAGGGATGCAGCACTCTTAAAATTGCAAAGCTTCTGAAGCGTGATCATCGAACAATCAAGCGTTTCATTCAAAATAGTCAAAAAGGTCGCAAGAAGCGTGTGGAAAAACCAAGGCGCAAAATAACTGCCCATGAACTGAGAAAAGTCAAGCGTGCAGCTGCCAAGATGCCACTTGCCACCAGTTTGGCCATATTTCCGAGCTGCAACATCACTGGAGTGCCCAAAAGCACAAGGTGTGCAATACTCAGAGACATGGCCAAGGTAAGAAAGGCTGAAAGACGACCACCACTGAACAAGACACACAAGCTGAAACGTCAAGACTGGGCCAAGAAATATCTCAAGACTGATTTTTCTAAGGTTTTATGGACTGATGAAATGAGAGTGAGTCTTGATGGGCCAGATGGATGGGCCCGTGGCTGGATTGGTAAAGGGCAGAGAGCTCCAGTCCGACTCAGACGCCAGCAAGGTGGAGGTGGAGTACTGGTTTGGGCTGGTATCATCAAAGATGAGCTTGTGGGGCCTTTTCGGGTTGAGGATGGAGTCAAGCTCAACTCCCAGTCCTACTGCCAGTTTCTGGAAGACACCTTCTTCAAGCAGTGGTACAGGAAGAAGTCTGCATCCTTCAAGAAAAACATGATTTTCATGCAGGACAATGCTTCATCACACGTGTCCAAGTACTCCACAGCGTGGCTGGCAAGAAAGGGTATAAAAGAAGAAAATCTAATGACATGGCCTCCTTGTTCACCTGATCTGAACCCCATTGAGAACCTGTGGTCCATCATCAAATGTGAGATTTACAAGGAGGGAAAACAGTACACCTCTCTGAACAGTGTCTGGGAGGCTGTGGTTGCTGCTGCACGCAATGTTGATGGTGAACAGATCAAAACACTGACAGAATCCATGGATGGCAGGCTTTTGAGTGTCCTTGCAAAGAAAGGTGGCTATATTGGTCACTGATTTGTTTTTGTTTTGTTTTTGAATGTCAGAAATGTATATTTGTGAATGTTGAGATGTTATATTGGTTTCACTGGTAAAAATAAATAATTGAAATGGGTATATATTTGTTTTTTGTTAAGTTGTCTAATAATTATGCACAGTAATAGTCACCTGCACACACAGATATCCCCCTAAAATAGCTAAAACTAAAAACAAACTAAAAACTACTTCCAAAAATATTCAGCTTTGATATTAATGAGTTTTTTGGGTTCATTGAGAACATGGTTGTTGTTCAATAATAAAATTAATCCGCTCAAGAGCGGCAGCGTAGCAGTATGACGTAGCGGTGTAGCTACGTGGGCGTACCGCGCGTCCGCGTGGGGACCGCCCCTTCATCCACCTGCCTCAGCCCGGCGTCTCGGCGTTCTCTCCTCCTCGCCTGCTTTAGCGCGGTATACACTGGCGCTTGGCCGGAGCTGTCGGCACCCTCCATGATACCGAGCAGCGGTTAAAGCGAGGCCACTGAGTTAATACCCAGGGCCGCCGGATAGAAGTCCCACTATGGATTGACGTCAGGCATCTGCACGGAACCAGATAACTACTACCCGCACCTACAACCTGCACAGCGCATTAAACCGGGTCCCCTGAAGTGTCCGATGGCCGGCTACACCGCGGAACGCTGAGACCACACCTGAGACCACACACCTGACACCACACCCGCGACTGTACACCCCCCTCCTGGCCGGCTGGCTGAAAATCGGTGAGCCCGCTTCCTTTTGGCTTTTGACATTTCTCATTGCAGAAGGAGGGTTGATGACCGGCTGACCAGCCGTGGGTGCAGGTTGCTATATCGCTTGCTATACTGCTGGGGTCGCGCTCTGGGTGTGTCCCGCCGAGATGGCCCTGTGGAGATGCCCTTTGATACCCCTGATGGAGCTGCAGGCTGAAAAGTGAGGGTTTGATGATTTAGCCTGGTGGTACGGGTGAGTCGGGTGTTGTGCCCCCCTTCCCCAACCCTGCCGTTCCCCTTCTGCATTGGCGCATGGCAACGGAGCATCAATTGGCCACTCGGATGGAAGATTAGTGGTGTCCCCATATCTTTGGGGCTCTAATTGGACCACTGCGCTCTACACCGTTTTATTAAGTAAACGGTGAGATCAACACCACGTGGAACACTAAGACCCCACTGCCCAGGTAGGAGGGCTGAAGATTGGCGGGACAAATCTGCTTGCATATTACATTGACACTCCAAGAGTGGATATAACTCATCGAATCCCGTTAGGTGCAGCACTAGGTGTATGCGGGGAGTGGCGAGGAGCACTCCCACTCCACCACTGCCTCCACCTGTACATATTCCTGTGGTGCAATATCCATCTTGCGACACCACTGTGCGACATCACTGCGCTGTTCACGCGGTTACTGGACAGAGTATCGATCCTCACCGGTTCTGTCATACTGTGATATCTCTATGCCTGTTTCTTACTTTTCTGCTTCCTTTTTTTCTTTTCTCTGTTGTATTTTCACCCTATGTGTCTGTGGCTTTGGGTTTACGGTCTAGTAGGAGGGTGGCGCAGTTTGGCGCAGGTACACCCCCCTCCTGATCGGTCAGGAGATACCAATACTTGGCTTTAAGATATACTTCAGGGTGTAAATAACCAGCCGCAGTAAATTTACCACCCAGAATACAATATTTGCTAAAACAAATAGTTAAATAACGAGTGTCGACCCGACTTTAGCCCGCTTTAAGCAGGTAATATAACTCTGGTGCGATATTGCGACTTTGGCCGCCCTGGGGCTGTTTTATCTCCCCTCACTCCTCTCCTGTTGTTAATATACGGCTTGCCTCTCTAGGCTAGATTATTGTTAATATGCCTCCCAAATACAACAGGAGATCTGTGGGTACGGGATCCCCTAAGGCGGGCGAGGGTAACAGTCCACAGGCTAGGATGGACAAATTCCTGAAATCACCCCCACCCAAACATAGAGCGGGGAAGAGAATTCCAGAGCAGGCGGAGGCGCAGGGAGATTTACCGACACTGGTGGAACAATATACTAGACCTGATATGGGTAGATTTGACACCATAGATAATAAGTTGGCAGACATATTGACAGTAGTTCATACAACTAACCAATCAGTCACAGACATCTCCACCACGGTAAAGACATTACAGGCAGAGTTAATGCGGATTAGAGACGATATGAATAAAATTAGGGCCAGTATTAAGTATGTAGAAACTGGTTTATTGGAGGTTCAAACAGTCCAGAGACAGATGACCACAAAAATAGATGACTTGGATAGGGAAAACAAACGGAGTAACGCGAGATTAACAGATATGGAGGATAGAGCACGTCGGAACAACTTGAGAATGGTGGGCTTCCCTGAGGGTGTAGAGGGGGGGAACCCCGTGGAGTTTATACAAACGTGGTTGATCGATACATTGGGAGCTCGTGGGGATGTCCCCCCGCTCTGTGTAGAGAGAGCACATAGAATTCCTTTTAAAAAGCCTCCACCGGGCGGCCCCCCTCGATCCTTCTTGATTAGAATACTATCCTCGAGTGATAGAGATTGGGTGCTCCGACGTAAGAGGGAACTAAAGGAGATTGCCCTTAATGGGCATCCAATACAAATATACCCTGATTTTTCTAGGGACACCCAAAACAAGCGCAGGGAATACTTTGATATAAAGAAAAGATTACGAGATGCCAACATCAAATACTCCATGTTATATCCCGCCAAACTAAGAGTGGTCCACAGGGACATTGTAGTGTTCTTTCAGTCACCTAGTGAAGCCTTAGAATGGCTGGACACTGTTGGGGAACAGGCAACATGACGCAGGTAGATGGGGTGGGGGGACGTCTGGTCACCGGGGATGGCGAGATGGTGGGGGCGGCCCATGGACGGATGGGCGAAATGCAAGAGGTTGACAGGATGCTCCGCATCAGTGAACCAGTTTGGGGGATAGGGGGTGGTGGGGTGGAGGGTTGGGCTGGGGGGGATGGAGGGGTGGGTGGGCTTGGGAGATGGGGTGGGAGGCGGGGATCGGGTGGGGGTGGGTTCTGGCCTAGTTGCGGCTGCCCTTGGGGGGCGACGGACGCTTTTTTCATAGCTCCATGACATGACGAATAACAGAGTTATGATATGGAATGTGCGTGGACTGGGTGATAGAAAGAAACGGGTTGTGGTCTTTGATCTGATTATTCGACATCTTCCCGCAATAGTTGCCTTATTGGAAACGCATGCTACATCTGATATCCCAGAATATCTAATAAAGAGATGGGCGGGGCATCAGTTCCACTCCGGCTTTTCGTCATATTCCCGAGGGATCAGTGTATACGTACATCAAAGCATTGATTTTATCCTACTGGACCAGTCGATCGATAGAGATGGGAGATTCATCTTCCTCTATGCTCAATGGAACGGAAGAAAGTGTGTCCTAGCTTTTTTGGATATCCCCCCACCATTCGCAATGACAGTCCTAAATCAGTTGACGGTTTTCATGTATAATAGAGAGCGGTCCCCGGTATTAATATGTGGCGACTTTAACTGCGTCCTGGACCCGGCGTTGGATAGAATTTCAACTGCGGGGAAAAGTTCGCAGGGAAAGTACGCCCTACTTCGAGGGTTTTGTGAGGAGATAGGACTAATAGATGTCTGGCGATGGCTTTATGGTAACAAACAGGTGTTCTCTTGCTTTAGTAAAGCATATAGCGCTATGTCCAGGATTGATATTGCCTTGGCCAATGGTGAGATGCTCGACTCCATCTTAAAAATGACATATGAGATCCACGGCATCTCCGATCATTTACCGATTTTACTGGTGATGAAGATAGGGCAACAAGCCGGGACTATTAGACCGTTCAGATTGAACGAGCACTGGCTAACCATACTAAATGATTCCGTAGGGATTGACAAAGAACTTATACAATTTTGGCAAGAGAACATCGGCACAACACATGTCCATTTTGTTTGGGATGCCATGAAGGCATTTATTCGCGGGCTATACTTCTGCAGAATAAAAAGGAAGAAAAATGAATTCTTTAAAGAGCAAAAAAATTTGGAAGCAAACATTGCATATCTAGAGGGTTGCATCCGAATAGATAACGACGCGAGCACACGTACTAAGTTAAAATCCGCTAAAGACCACTATATAACCTATATGAGGAAAAAAGCTCAGAATCAATTATTTTTTATGGGCTATAAACACTTTTGTGAGGGCGGTACCCCGGGTAAGCTATTGGTTTCTATCATTGCGAATCAAAAGCCCCCCCAAAAAATTAGACAAATACTGACAGGTGACGGGCGCAGATTGGAAAGAGGAGTGGAGATGGAGGGAGAATTTTTGGAATATTTCAGTAATCTTTACGGTTCCGGAGCGGATGATACGGAGACTAAGATAGACGACTTTTTAAAACAGGTCAAGATCCCGGTGCTGTCGGATTTGGACTCAGCCCCCTTGAGCGCCCCTATCTCTTTGGGTGAGCTACAGGCGGCTTTGCATGAGACCCGGGGTTCCTCAGTGCCCGGATCGGATGGACTCCCGTTTGGCATATACAAGAGCCATGCGGGGGTGCTCCTGCCCGGGTTGCTGCAGGTCCTGAACGAATCTAGCAAATGTGGCAAGCTGCCCCCGTCTTTGACGGAGGCAACTGTTACGTTGATCCTGAAGAAGGGGAAAAATGGAAACAAAGTTGATGACTATCGCCCTATATCGCTGCTTAATGCAGATTATAAAATAATTGCAAGGGTTCTCTGTAACAGGCTAAAAAAAGTAATAGCTGGCCTAGTCCATACAGACCAGACAGGGTTTATCCCCGGGCGACAGATCCAGACCAATATACGCCAGACCATTCTCAACATTCAGATTGGGGGGGGGGGAGGACCGCTCCATCCTGTCTTTGGACGCCGCTAAGGCGTTCGATCGGGTGGAGTGGTCCTTCCTCTGGCGCGTCATGCATAGGAGGAATCTGGGTCAGGAATTTATTGGATGGGTCAAACTGCTATATAGCAGACCAACGGCCAGAATTAATGTTAACGGGGTGCTCACCCCTGCCGTCTCCCTAAAGCGGGGGACACGACAGGGATGCCCCCTCTCTCCACTCCTCTTTTCAATTTTTATGGAACCCCTCGCCTGCAGGATACGGGCTGAACCTAGTATAGTGGGGTTTGGGGGGAGAGGGACGGACGATAAGATATGTCTATATGCAGACGACGTATTGCTCTATCTGAACTACGGATGGAGAAGCGTCCCAGATGTTATGCGGATAACAGAGGAATTTGGTAGAATTGCCGGATATGAGATAAATTGGGTAAAGTCTGTACTCTTCCCCCTGAATCGGATCCCCCCCTTGAACGATCTCAGGGTCAGAATTATTGCCCCAACAGACCACTTAGACTATTTAGGGATAAAAATTGGCAGCACCATCAGGGACTACAATATATTAAATGTTACCCCTCTAGTCGGGAAAATAAGGGAAAAAATAAGGATTTGGCAGAAACTTCCGCTTTCGCAGATTAATAGAATTGCGTTGATTAAAATGGTTCTGTTGCCTTGGATATTGTACACGGTTAGCTCTTGCCCTGCCTGGATCGAGGATAGTGTTTTTAATCTGATTGATCGATTGATAAATGATCTGATATGGGGCAGAAAAAGGGTCCGCATTAAGTTTCTATACCTGCGGATGGCGGCAAGTAACGGCGGCCTAGGCCTGCCTCATTTTCAAATCTATTACTTGTGTTCACAACTACAGTGGTGTGTCAATACGGGGGATGGAGTACTATTATCCCATATCTTAGGGCAACGTCAACAGTATACATACAATATATTCAGCATATTGGAATCCGGGCTTCTGGAGTGTGCGGATTTTGTCTGTCCCATCGGGGCAGCGCTACAGAAGACCTCGAATAAAATTAAGGTACTTACTCAGGCCCCTCAAGTTCTAGATTTTACCCCGCTATGGGACAACCCTGCGTTAACAGAGTTTTTGTCCCTTAATGAAAATGACTATTGGACTCGGAGAGGTATTACGTTATTTTCACATATATACACGAAAGGGAAAATTAAATTAATAGGGGAACTGTTTCAGCAGACACCAATAACTGCATTAGAACACTATAGATATTTCCAATTACAACATGCATTAGCATGCACACTTAAAAAAATACCTTTGATAACAACCACTCAGAGGTTTTTATTATTTTGTTATAATATAGTAGGGAACAAAGTTAGGGTCTCATTAATATATAGGAGATTTATCGAGGAATTAAGCACGGTCACTAAATTTAAAAGTGTAGATAAATGGAAGGTGGATATAGGGGAATGTAACACTTCACAATGGCGGGAAATATATCAAAACATTAAGAAGGCTTCCCTCTCACGACAACATCGGTTGACACAATTTAAAATAATACACCGTTTATATGTTACCCCGAGTCTCTTATCCAAAATGTATAGTAACAAGGGACAAGAATTTAGTTGCTTGAAATGCTCTCTTGTAGCTGCAGGGTATGTACATATGCTATGGGATTTCCCAGTTATCAAGACCTTTTGGGGCAGCATATTTCAGGAGATGGCGGCACTAAGCGGGAATAGCCCCCCCTTGACCATCCAAGTAGTTGTGCTTGGACTCCTCCCCCCCGAGTACAAAAAAAAAACTACCAAAAACGAACAGGTTTACTGGCTGAAGGGATTTCTATTGGCCAAGGTAATAATCTTGAGACAATGGGTGAAAGATAGACCGCCAACAATAAATGAATGGCAAAGCTTAATGGCAAGAGTAACAGACTTTGAGTGTATGAAACGGCGCGGGATGAGCTATACTACAGAAATAGGTTCATAGACAGGGGAAGTGGCGAGAGGAAATATCCGGACTGGAACTGATGACCCCCCATTCTCTGTCGCTAAGCCCTAATATAAATAAATTTTCAATCACCTCTAAATAACAAATAATGATTACAACTAGTCCACATTAAATAGGATCTGCCCCTATGAAGGTTCGAGAAATACCCAAGAGAGGGGCATGAGCGTCCTACCGCCCCTCGTGGCGGCCGTACCAGGCCAGGTATGTTGGGTGGGGGGAGTGGGGGGGGGGGGCTCTGGTGTTTGGGGGGGGGTTGGCTTTGGTTTGATATGTGTGACAGAGAATTGACATTAATCTAGGGTATCTTTTGATTTAGATGCCTTTATATGTATGTACGTTGCCTAGCACCAAAGTAACACATTGTTTAAATGTACCTGTTATATGTGCTCATTCTCTGTGACCAGATATCTTTTTTACATTGTTTTTATTTAAGAAAAGCAATAAAGACATTTCAATAAAAAAAAATAAAAAAAATTATTCCGCAAAAATACAACTTGCCTAATAATTCTGCACTCCCTGTAGATCTGAATGTGATCAGTTCTGATCACTTACAGATACTATAAAAGTACAAATGCTGATTAGCGATACGCTAATCAGCGAATCAGTGACTGCGGTGCGGTGGGCTGGGCGCTAAATGATCGCTAACTACCTAACCAAGGGGCCTAAACTATCCTAAAACCTAACAGTCAATACCAGTGAAAAAGAAAAAAAAAGTGACAGTTTACACTGATCACTTTTTTCCCTTTCACTAGGTGATTGACAGGGGCGATCAAGGGGTTATCAAGGGGTTAATTTGGGTGATGGAGGGTGATCTGGGGGCTAAGTGTAGTGTTGGGTGTACTCACTGTGATGTGTGCTCCTCTGCTGGGACCAACCGATGAAAAGGACCAGCAGAGGAGCACAGAAGCCATTTAACACATTATATTTATAAATATAATGTGTTAACTGGCTTCTGATTCATTTTTTCGAAAATCATCAACCTGCCAGCGACGATCATTGGCTGGCAGGCTGATGACGAACTTGTCTTTTAACTTTTGCCGGCCCGCGATGCGCATGGGCAGGCCGGCTTTGCCCGAAATCTCGCGTCTCGCGAGAGGACGCGCCGGCGCGTCCACCCAGAATAACAGGGCCCGCCGCAAAGACGCAATCCTGCGTACGGCGGTCCTGTAGTGGTTAATACAATTACTTCACGGTCACAAAAAATGTGAATTTGTCAACCAACAATGTAACAGCAGTATTGACTGGTTTTATTGGACTGTCAGAAATGCAGCGCTGGCCGCAAAGTTACTTTCTAGCACAAAAAGTGAGTTTTTTTCAAACGACAATGTAACAGCAGTATTTAACAGTTTTATTGGAATGTCATAAATGCAGCGCAGGCCGCAAATGTACTATCTAGCACAAAAAGTTTTTTTTTTTTCAAACAAAAATATAACAGCAGTATTTAACGGTTGTATTGGACTGTCAGAAATGCAGCGCAGGCCGCAAAGGTACTTTATAGAAAATAAATATGATTTTTTCACCTGATTTTATTTCACTATTAGATTTGCAGTGCAGGCCTCAAAGGTACTTTATGGCCAAAAAAAGGTGTTTTTTTGACCCACAATCTCCCAGTTGTATTCACTGATTATATTTTACTATCAGATTTGCAGTGCAGGCCGCAAAGGTACTTTATGGAAAAAAATATATGATTTTTTTCTCCCACAAATGAAAGAGATGGATTTAACAGATTTCCTTTTACTATCACAAATGCAGTGCAGGGTGCAAATGTACTTTTTAGCAAAAAAAAATTATTTGTCCCCCCAGAACAGATGGATTTGCTGAATTGATTACACTCACATATGCAGCACGGGGTTCTTTACAGAAAAAAATTTGAATATGTCACCCCCTGGGTCCCTGAACTCACAGATGGATCACCTATATTACTTTCACTTCCCCTGGCACATATGCAGTGCAGGTGCACTTAAAAAATGGGTATATGTTGCCCACTGAACTAAAAGAACAGGATTAAATTATTGTCCCTGGCACATATGCAGTGCTGGTGCACTGAACTTGCACAAAATGGCCGCCGACACCCACCTAACTAACAGACGGATAAAACGTATTTTCTGTGTCACTGGGCTCAGGGCAGGGTAAAAAATTTTGCATTGCGCCCACACAAAAAAATCACTGTAGATCGCAGAGTTAACAACAAGTTCTGATATCAGATAGATTCTTTCCTATTCTCTCCCTCACAGCAGCAGCATCCTATCCCTACACTAGTAAGAGCTGAGTGACGTGCAGCGCTATGTGACTCCAGCTTATATAGAGGCTGGGTCACATGGTGCACTGGCCAATCACAGCCATGCCATTAGTAGGCATGGCTGTGATGGCTTCTAAGGAACACTAGTTAAACGCTTGTTGATTGGCTGCCCTGCAGCATTTCAAAAAGCGCCATTAAATCGCCGAACACCGAACTCGAACCCAAACTTTTACTGAAATATTCGGGTTCGGGTCCGAGGTCAAAAAATCCTAAAGTTCGGTATGAACCCGAACTTTACAGTTCAGGTTTGCTCAACCCTAATGCCTTGCAGTCAGCCAGTGTCAATCAAGAGGGACGATATTGATATTATTATAGGCACTACATAAGTTCACAAGCAGGGACTCTATATGTATTTCTGAACTTATACATTGATATGACAGGAGGTCTGGCAGAAATAAAGCAAATACAGCTTACTTTTAGAGATGAGCAAATTATAAAAAAAAAAATAGATTCGCCGGTTCGCCGCATTTTTCAGGAAAAATTTGGTTAAATCCGAATAAATTTGCGGTGTATTACGTTAAATAACGGCTATTTCCTGGCTGCTGAGAGCCTTTATAGTGGTGTAGAACACTGTGCCTTGTGGTAACATGCATAGGGAGTCTGCTTTGGTAGTGAAATAATACTGTGAGTCCATTCAACTTAGATGACAGGCGTCGCTCTTAGAATCACTGCACACTTCACTTATTTGGGCAGTCATGGGGCCAAAACTGACCAAATAACTCAAGTATCAACTCAGCCGTACAGGTAGATGTTAGCATCACGAATAAGCGCATTCCTTTTACACCGTCGCCAGCTGATTCCACATAGATTTCTACAGAACCTGTTCTATTAAACGCTTATACAAGTAGAGCCCCCCTACAGAGCGGAGAGGGTGTTAGTAGTAAATTTGTGTTGACGTCACTGATTAATTTTCCCCATTCTCTGATCCGTCACAACAATTACCCAGAAAAAATGGATCCTGTCTATGAATCATACGCCTTCACTCGGTCACTTGACTGGAAATGCGATGACCATGTAGCAGCTGGTATTACAGTACTGCCATCTGCTGCTCACTAAGCCTGGCCAACATGTTGAACGTGGAGTTCCAGTGCGTGCTCACAACACACAACAGTCGGTGAGCTGGCAAGTTAAAGCGCTGCTGCAGCATTGACAGACCGGCTGAAGCTGTCGATGACTTGCTAAATGTGCACACATGGCGCACCTTCACCAGTAGCTCAGGCAAATTGGGGTAGGTTTTGAGAAACCGCTGAACTACTAAGTTTAAGACGTGGGCTAGGCATGGGATGTGTGTGAGCTTGCCGAGCTCCAAAGCCGCCACCAAGTTACAGCCATTATCACACACAACCCACAGATGTCACAAGTCACTGCAGACACCCTTCTATAAGAAAAGTACATAAAAGTATGGAAAAAATATATTAGTTTTCACTTATATTTTTTTCTATCTTTGGCCTTGACACACTGAAGGTATTGCACTGATGTCACAAGTCACTGCAGACACCCTCTATAGAAAAAGCATGGAAAAGTATGGAAAAAATATGCTAGTTTTCACTTATATTTTTTCTATCTCTGGCCCTGACACACACAAGGTATTCCACAGATGTCACAAGTCATTGCAGATACCCTCTATAGAAAAAGTATGGAAAAAATATACTAGATTTCACTTATATTTTTTCTATCTCTGGCCCTGACACACAGAAGGTATTGCACAGATGTTACAAGTCACTGCAGACACCCTCTATAGAAAAAGTATGGAAAAGTAAGGAAAAAGAAAATTGATGGCTATATTATGTTGCTGCCACCACACACAATAGTCCTTAAAAGGACTTTTGGGTCTTTGAAACGTTTTTTAACTAAATAGATTGCGATCACACTCCCTACACTATCTTCCTAAGCGCAGCTCTCCCTGACTAATAATAAGCCAAACACGCGCCATCGGGTGCTTTATAGCACCCGATCACGTGTTCCAGCCAGCCAATCACTGTAATGCCAGTAACCAACAAGGCTACAGCATTACAGTTATGGCAGTACTTACCTGCACGTTTATTGGCTGCATAGCAGCCAAGGAACGTGCGGGGAGGAGATTCGAGCATGGCACTCGAGCACATGCGGTACTCGGTCGAGTACCGCCATGTGCCGAGCATAGCGATGCTCGGGCCAAACAGCAGTTCGGCCGAGCATGCTCGCCCAACACTAGTAAATACAAAATTTCATCACAACGTAATTCGGTCCATACCGCAAAAAGGACTTTCCCACATATAAATGCAGCGCTGAATGCTGAATATTTATTTATTTTTCTACTGAAATACGCCACTAAAGGCTCTACCACATATGCAGCGAGGAACAGAAGCAGTTAAACACCCTACAATTTTGAAAGTTCTTGGAGGGGTCTGAAATTCAGATTGTAGGTGCACTCCTACTCTGAGAGACAGAATAAAAAAAAAAATCTGGAAATCACATTGTATTATTTTTAAAAAATGTATTTCTCTTGCACTTCTGAACATAAGTATTTGAACACAAGAATTCTGGCTCTCAAAGACCTGTTAGTGTGGCTGTAAAAAGTCCACCTCCACTCCACTCATTAATCTAACTTACTAGCACCTGTCTGAGCTCTTTAAAGACTCCTGTCCACTCCACAGTCAGTCATACGCCAACTACTACCATCGGCAAGACCAAAGAGCTGTCAAAAGACACAAGAGACAAGGGCTGGAAAGGGCTAGGGGGCAATTGCCAAGCAGCTTGGTGAAAATAGATCAACTGCTGGAGCAGTTGTTAGAAAATGGAAGAGGCTAAAGATGACTGTCAGTCTTCTTCAGACTGGGGCTCCATGCAAGATCTCACCTTGTGGGGTATCACTGATGATAAGAAAGGTGAGGAATCAGCCCAGAACTACAACGGAGGAGCTGGTCAGTGACATGAAGAGAGTTGGGACCACAGTTTCAAAGGTCACTGTTGGTTTCAAATCATGCATTGCATGGAAGGTTCCCCTGCTCAAGTCATCACATGTCCAGGCCCATCTGAAGTTTGCCAATGACCATCTGAATTATCCACAGGAGGCATGGGAGAAAGTCATATGGTCAGAAGAGACCAAAGTAGAACTTTTTAGTCTAAACTTAACTTGTCGTGTTTGGAGGAAAAAGAAGGATGAATTGCATCCCAAGAACACCATCCCTGCACTGCACTGCACTGTATTAATGAGAGGATGAATGGGGCCATTTATTGTGAGAATTTGAGCAACAACCTCCTTCCCTCAGTCAGAGCATTGAAGATGGGTCGTGGCTAGGTCTTCCAACATGACAATGTCCCGAAGCACACAGCCAGGATAACCAAGGAGTGGCTCTGTAAGAAGCATATCAAGGTTCTGGAGTGGCCTAGCCAGTCTCCAGACCTAAATCCAATAGAACATCTTTGGAGGGAGCTGAAACTCTGTGTTGCTTAGCGACAGCCCCAAAACCTGAAAGATCTAGAGGAGATCTGTGTGGAGGAGTGGGCCAAAATCCCTGTTGCAAGTGCGTGCAAACCTGGTCAAGAACTACAGGAAACGTTTGATCTCTGTAATTGCAAACAAAGGCTTCTGTACCAAATATTAACACTGATTTTCTCAGGTGTTCAAATACTTATGTTCAGCAGTGCAAGACAAATAAATTCTTTAAAAATCAATCATACAATGTGATTTCCTGAATTTTTGCTTTTAAATTCTGTCTCTCAGAGTGGGAATGCACCTACAATGTGAATTTCAGACCCCTCCTTGATTTCTAAGTGGAAGAACTTGCAAAATCGCAGGGTGTTCAAATACTTCTGTTCCTCACTGTAACTGCAACAGTGAACGCTGAATATATTTTTATTTTTATACTGATATACGTCAATAAAGGTTTTTCAAGATATAAGTGCAGCAGCAAATGGCGAATGTATATTTATTTTTCTACTGATATACGCCACTAAAGTTTTTTTAAGATATAAGTGCAGGAACGAATGGCGAATGTATATATTTTTTTCTAATGATATACGTCAATAAAGATTTTTCTACATGTAAGTGCACCAGCGAATGGCAAATGTATATTTATTTTTCTACTGCAATACGCCAGTAAAGGCTTTACCAGATATAACTGCAACAGTGAAGTGAGAATATATTTTTCTTGTAGTACTGAAATGCTCCCCTATACGCTTTCACCAGAAATAACTGAAGAAGTGACCTGAGAATATATATTTCTTGTTGGACTGAAATAGGCCACTAAACGCTTTGACCAGAAAAAAAATAAAGAGTGAAGTGCGTATATATTTTTCTTGTTGTACGGAAATACGCCTCTATACGCTTTTACCTGAAATACCCGCAGTATGTATATATATATTTCTTGTTGTACTGAAATATGCCCCTACACGCTTTCACCAGAAATAACTGCAACAGTGCAGTGCGTATATATTTATCTTTTTTTACTGAAATACGCCCCTATACACTTTCACCAGAAATAACTGCAACAGTGCATATATATATATATATATATATATATATTTTTTTTTTTTTTCTTTGTTACTGAAATACTCCCCTATATGCTTTCACCAGAAATAACTGCAGAAGTGAAATGCATATATATTTTTCTTGTCGTACTGAATAAGATACTAAAATATAAGCCTCTAAAGGCTTTTCAACATAAGACTTGCAGCCCAATAACAAAAAGCTGGAATGACAGAGCTGTCTAATGACTATTTGGATCCCCAAATAATCGTTCCCTGCACTTGTAAATCACTTTCCTATCAATGTCCCTAGCGCCTTCTATCATCTCTCCTTGTACTAAGATGCTTTGAAATGATTCCTCCCTATCCTTTCCCTGCACTTATAAATCTTTTTTTCTGTCTTTTTTTTTCCACAATGAGTTTTTTTCCAATTGGTTTCCCTAATGCCTTTACACGTCTGTCCCTCTACTCTGAACGCAGGAAAATGGCAGAATCTAAAATGGCTGCCATTTTTATAGGGCTGTGACATTACATGGCTGGCTGGCTGCTGATTGGCTGCATGCAGGCATGTCCATCTGGGTGATCCCGCCTTCCCAGAGTTCCATGTCTCATGTCCTCAGTAGTGTTGAACGCGAATATTCGAATAGAGAATATTAATCGCAAATATCGCAACTTCGCTAATTCGCTAATATTTCGAATATAGTGCTATATATTCGCTATATCGAATATTCATCTTTTTTTAACATCTGAAAACATGATTCCTCCCTGCTTCTTTCTTGTGGGTCAATGAGTCATTGGCCCACAAGCAAATTAAGCAGGAAGGAATCATGTTTTCATATGGAAAAAAAAACTGAATATTCTAAATAACGAATATATTTGCTATATTGCTATAACTTAGTTTTTTAGAATATTCATCATATTCTAGAATAAGAATATATTGCAATATAGTGTATATTCGTAAAATACACCTATAGACTGCAATTAAGCTAATATAGTGCTATAGAATTTTTTTTTTTATAGTGTAAATTATTTCCAAATCTGAAGTTCAGAAGAGAAAAAAAAAAATTTGACTATAAAAAAATTATAACACTATATTAGCTAAATTACAGTCTATATGTGTATTTTACGAATATTCGCTATATTGCTATAACTTTGTTTTTTAGAATATTCGTCATATTCTAAAACAAGAATATATTGCAATATAGTGAATATTCGTAAAATACACATATAGACTGTAATTTAGCTAATATAGTGCTATAATATTTTTTTTTATAGTGTAAATTGCTTCCAAATCTGAAGTTCAGAAGAGAAAGAAAAATAGACTATAAAAACATTTTTTAGAGCACTATATTAGCTAAATTACAGTCTATATGTGTATTTTACGAATATTCGCTATATTGCAATATATTTTTGTTTTAGAATATGACGAATATTCTAAAAAACCAAGTTATAGCAATATAGCGAATATTCGTAAAATACCCATATAGACTGTAATTTAGCTAATATAGTGCCCTAAAAAATGTTTTTATAGTCTAATTATTTTTTTCTTTTCTGAACTTCAGATTTGGAAATAATTGACACTATTAAAAAAAATACTTTAGCACTATATTAGCTTAGTTGATGTCTATATGTGTATTTTACGAATATTCGCCATATTGCTATATATTCTTGTTTTAGAATATGATGAATATTCTTAAAACTAATATATACCACTATATTTACTGCTATATATTCTTTTTTGAGCAACTTCGCATTATGCGATTTTTATATTTTTGATTAATCGCAATCGCGAAAATAATCTCAAATGCGAATATGGAACAAATATTTTAGCGAATATTTGCGAAATATCGTGAATTCGAATATGGGACCTGCCACTCATCACTAGTCCTCAGTTCTCACACGTGTAGTCGCCATTTTAGGAAAATTATGATTCGTTACCACGAAGCACAAAGAAATTTGCATTTGTTGCAAATGGGATTTTTCCTGAAATTCTAAACGAATTCCACTTCGTCAGCTTCGATTCGCTCATCTCTACTTACTTTGTCTTTAGACACACAATACAGCATTTAGGATCAGACAGGGACATCTTTAGGAAACATAATACATAGTAACATAGTACATAAGGCCGAAAAAAGACATCCGTCAATCCAGTTCGGCCTGTTATCCTGCAAGTTGATCCAGAGGAAGGCAAAAAGGCAAAAAAAAAAAACTGTGAGGTAGAAGCCAATTTTCCTCACTTTTAGGGGAATAAAAAATTCCTTCCCAATCAGGCAATCAGAATATCTCCCTAGATCAATAATAGCTAGTTAGATTTAATTAATCGATAGAGAGTTTTAGCCAGGGACAGGGTGTTATACTGACAGTCCACCTCCACCGATGTCTCACCTCATGGCCACTGGAGCACTCACCTGGTCTTTTCCTGTTGTTTCCCCGAGGTTCATGCTTACCAGCATCCTGATGCTTCTTCCTGGCTGGCAGGGCCTCAATGAGGCCTGATTCTCCTCTGGTCTCAGTAGAGTGTGCATATCCTTCATCTTTTAAAAGGTCAGTGTGTGAACCTTAGTCTCCTCCCCCAATGGCTTGCCACTGTGAGTTTTTTAGGGCCCTTCTTTTGTCTAGTTTCTTGCAAAGGTGCACTATTTGTCTTTTTGCTCTCCCATATATCATCTGCTGCATGCCTTCCAATATGGCATTTCTCTGTCTGACCTAACCTCTGCTAGATCTCTACACTTACCCTGAGCTGCCTGCCCTGACCCTCGGACTGCCTGCACCGACCTCAGCTTGTTCCTGACTACAGTTTTGCCAGACACACTTGCAGGATAACAGGCCGAACTGGATGGACAAATGTCTTTTTTCGGCCTTATGTACTATGTTAGGCTACTTTCACACTAGCGTTCGGGTGTCCGCTTGTGAGCTCCGTTTGAAGGGGCTCACAAGCGGCCCTGAACGCATCCGTCCAGCCCTAATGCATTCTGAGTGGACGCGGTCCCGCTGAGAATGCATCAGTCTGGCAGCGTTCAGCCTCCGCTCAGCAACCGGACACGTGAACGCTGCTTGCAGCGTTCGGGTGTCCGCCTGGCCGTGCGGAGGCAAGCGTATCCGTCCAGACTAACAATGTAAGTCAATGGGGACGGATCCGTTTGAAGATGACACAATATGGCTCAATCTTCAAACGGATCCGTCCCCCATTGACTTTCAATGTAAAGTCTGGACGGATCCGTTCAGGCTACTTTCACACTTAGAATTTTTTTCAAACTATAATGCAGACGGATCCGTTCTGAACGGATACAAACGTCTGCATTATAGGAGCGGATCCGTCTGAGCAGACATCAGACGGACCCACTCTGAACGGTAGTGTGAAAGTAGCCTTACTATGTTACCCTTGGTGTTTTGCGCAACTGTCTCTTGACCCTTGGTCAGCAGTCTACTGAACACAGTGTCTTGTAGGTTTCCTGTAGCAGAGTTCAAATCTTGTATAGGTGTTAATAGATGAAGACGAGGAAGGTCACTTAGATAATGCCCTTAAGAGTAGCCACAAGTCAAATTTCTTCAGTAAAGATGGTGGATCCACATCCACTTTGTATTACAGGGACAATGTAAAGTAGTGTGTGTAATGGGCAGCAGCCATTTCCATCCAATGAGACTCTGCTTGCACTTTACATCAATATTTAAGCTGCAGTACTCATTTTTATGTGTATTAGACAACTATCAGCCCAATTTACATTAAAAAAATCACAATCACAGACAGAAATCTTGGTGCTGATAGTGTACAGGCTGACCTTTTTTCTGCATCATAGTTGCACTGCACTCTGCGCATTTGACATTTTTAAACATATTGCATATTTTTTTTAAAAGACCTCCATTAATCACAGACTACTCTACCTAACCTGATGTATACCCCTGTGTCACAGTCCCAGTATATTGTAGTGGAGTCTGTGCAATGTTTCTAAAAAAATAAATATGAAAATTTTGTTACAAAAATTCCATTAATCATAGACTAGTGTACCTGACATGTTGTTCTGTGTCGTTCAATTTTATATTGTAGTGTACTTTATGCAATTGTGCATTTTTTCTGGTATATCCACTGGTATATCTGACATGTTGATCAGCGTCATTCACTGTTTACATTGCAGTGGACTCAATGTGCAATGATACTGTATGAAAATACTGTATGATTTCTGTTTACATAGGCTTAAAATTTAAATATCTGGTAAACAAAAGAGAGGCAATGGTAATGGAAAAAAAAAGAGCTGCACTATGTCATCCGTAAGCAAGAATTTGGGGCGGCAGTAGTGCAAGCAGCAGCACACGGCATGAACTATGCGGCCAGTAGTAGCAGGACACAGTTCTCCCTCACTTTTGGTAGTCGGCAAATTATTCTAAATTATTATTGCTGAGAAAACAGATAGCAGTACCTCTGGGTATGATACTGTGCCTTTAAGCCAATGTTCAGTGCATTCATCCTCCATTATTTGTGTCTTTGCTGCCTCCTATTAGTGGGGCGCCTTCTTTTCCCCTAAGAGACCAGAACACTCCTGTTGCCGTGGAAGATATTCACGATAGTCCTCCTGTTGATGAATTGTGTGAGAGCAGTGAGTGTTTATATTGCTTAGAGAAGGAAGTTCGGGCAAAATAAGAGTACGTGATGACTAGAGTTGAGCGAACACCTGGATGTTCGGGTTCGACGAGTTCGGCCGAACTTTCGAAAAATGTTCGGGTTCGGGATCCGAACTCGACCCGAACTTCATCCCGAACCCGAACCCCATAGAAGTCAATGGGGACCCGAACTTTTGGGCACTAAAAAGGCTGTAAAACACACCCGGAAAGGGCTAGAGGGCTGCAAAAGGCAGCAAAATGTAGTTAAATCCCCTGCAAACAAATGTAGATAGGGAAATGATGAGTTAACATAAAATAAATAAAAATTAAACAATATTAATTGGAGTGAGGTCCCATAGCACAGAATCAGGCTTCAAGTCACCCACCAATGGAGAAGGTCACTTACTATTATTTTGACCACAGCACCCAGACAAAGGAGAGAGGTCCCACAGCAGAGAACCAGGCATCATATCACCCACCACAGGAGTAGGCCACCATTTAGTTAATTTGACCCCTACACCCAGACGGAGGAGAGAGGTTACACAGCAGAGAATCAGGCATTTAGATCACCCACCACAGGAGTAGGCCACCATTGAATCAGACCCCGGCAACCATGTCAGATGGCACAAGCATAAGCTTTATATCAATCAGCACAGGAGAAGGCGACTTTGACAGACTTTGACCCCTACACCCGGACGGAGGAGAGAGGTTTCAAAGCAGAGAATCAGGCATTTAGATCACCCACCACAGGAGTAGGCCCCAATTTAATGGGACCCCGGCAACCATGTCAGATGGCACAACCATCAGCTTCATATCAATCAGCACAGGAGAAGGCGACTTTGAAAGACTTTGACCCCTACACCCAGACGGAGGAGAGAGGTTTCACAGCAGAGAATCAGGCATTTAGATCACCCACCACAGGAGTAGGCCCCCATTGAATCAGACCCTGGCAACCATGTCAGATGGCACAACCATCAGCTTTATATCAATCAGCACAGGAGAAGGCGACTTTGAAAGACTTTGACCCCTACACCCAGATGGAGGAGAGAGGTTTCACAGCAGAGAATCAGGCATCATATCAACCACCACAGGAGAAGCCACCATTTAGTTACTTTGACCCCTGCACCCAGGAAGAGGAGAGAGGCACCACAGCACATATTCTGGCATCATATCAGCCACCACAGGAGAAGCCACCATTGAGTTACTTTGACCCTCGCACCCAGGAAGAGGAGAGAGGCACCACAGCACATATTCTGGCATCATATCAGCCACCACAGGAGAAGCCACCATTGAGTTACTTTGACCCCCGCACCCAGGAAGAGGAGAGAGGCACCACAGCACATATTCTGGCATCATATCAGCCACCACAGGAGAAGCCACCATTGAGTTACTTTGACCCCTGCACCCAGGAAGAGGAGAGAGGCCCCACAGCACATATTCTGGCATCATATCAGCCACCACAGGAGAAGCCACCATTTAGTTACTTTGACCCCTTCACCCAAACAGAGGAGAGAGGTTCCACATCAGAGAATCAGGCATCATATCAACCACCACAGGAGTAGGCCACAATTTAATGGGACCCCGGCAACCATGTCAGATGGCACAACCATCAGCTTCATATCAATCAGCACAGGAGAAGGCGACTTTGAAAGACTTTGACCCCTACACCCAGACGGAGGAGAGAGGTTTCACAGCAGAGAATCAGGCATTTAGATCACCCACCACAGGAGTAGGCCCCCATTGAATCAGACCCTGGCAACCATGTCAGATGGCACAACCATCAGCTTTATATCAATCAGCACAGGAGAAGCCACCATTGAGTTACTTTGACCCCTGCACCCAGGAAGAGGAGAGAGGCCCCACAGCACATATTCTGGCATCATACTAACCACCACAGGAGAAGCCACCATTGAGTTACTTTGACCCCTGCACCCAGGAAGAGGAGAGAGGCCCCACAGCACATATTCTGGCATCATATCAGCCACCACAGGAGAAGCCACCATTGAGTTACTTTGACCCCCGCACCCAGGAAGAGGAGAGAGGCACCACAGCACATATTCTGGCATCATATCAGCCACCACAGGAGAAGCCACCATTGAGTTACTTTGACCCCCGCACCCAGGAAGAGGAGAGAGGCACCACAGCACATATTCAGGCATCATATCACACACCACAGGAGAAGGCCTCTTTCAGTGATTTAGGCCTTTGGACCCAGGCAGAGGAGAGAGGCACCACAGCACATATTCTGGCATCATATCAGCCACCACAGGAGAAGCCACCATTGAGTTACTTTGACCCCTGCACCCAGGAAGAGGAGAGAGGCCCCACAGCACATATTCTGGCATCATACTAACCACCACAGGAGAAGCCACCATTGAGTTACTTTGACCCCTGCACCCAGGAAGAGGAGAGAGGCCCCACAGCACATATTCTGGCATCATATCAGCCACCACTGGAGAAGCCACCATTGAGTTACTTTGACCCCCGCACCCAGGAAGAGGAGAGAGGCACCACAGCACATATTCTGGCATCATATCAGCCACCACAGGAGAAGCCACCATTGAGTTACTTTGACCCCCGCACCCAGGAAGAGGAGAGAGGCACCACAGCACATATTCAGGCATCATATCACACACCACAGGGGAAGGCCTCTTTCAGTGATTTAGGCCTTTGGACCCAGACAGAGGAGAGAGGCACCACAGCACATATTCTGGCATCATATCAGCCACCACAGGAGAAGCCACCATTGAGTTACTTTGACCCCTGCACCCAGGAAGAGGAGAGAGGCCCCACAGCACATATTCTGGCATCATATCAGCCACCACAGGAGAAGCCACCATTTAGTTACTTTGACCCCTGCACCCAGGAAGAGGAGAGAGGCACCACAGCACATATTCTGGCATCATATCAGCCACCACAGGAGAAGCCACCATTTAGTTACTTTGACCCCTCCACCCAAACAGAGGAGAGAGGTTCCACATCAGAGAATCAGGCATCATATCAACCACCACAGGAGTAGGCCACAATTTAGTTTATTTGACCCCTGCACCCAGGAAGAGGAGAGAGGCCCCACAGCACATATTCTGGCATCATATCACACACCACAGGAGAAGGCCTCTTTCAGTGATTTAGGCCTTTGGACCCAGACAGAGGAGAGAGGTCAGAGATTAGCTTCATATCCCCCAGCACAGCAGAAAACCGCTTTATTTGACTTAGGCCTCAGCACCCAGACAGAAGACAGAGGTAGCATGGCAGAGGTTATGGCTTCATGTCACCCGTTAGTTTAACCGGCCACTTTCATCTGGTTAGGCCCCGGCGCCCAGACAGAGAAGAGTTTCATTCAACTGTGGGTTTCATAAAATTTGTATCAAATAAAGAAGTGGCCCGTAGCACAACAAGACATGTTTTAGGCAGTTAATAAGGACTACTCTGCACAAGGGAGGGACAGGTCCTGTGGGATCCATGCCTGGTTCATCTTTATGAAGGTCAGCTTGTCCACGTTGGCTGTGGACAGGCGGCTGCGCTTGTCAGTAATGACGCCCCCTGCCGTGCTGAATACGCGTTCAGATAAAACGCTGGCCGCCGGGCAGGAAAGCACCTCCAAGGCATAACATGCTAACTCTGGCCACGTGGACAATTTCGAAACCCAGTAGTTGAATGGGGCCAAACCATCCGTCAGGATGTGGAGGGGTGTGCAGACATACTGTTCAACCATGTTAGTGAAATGCTGCCTCCTGCTAACACGTTCCGTATCAGGTGTCGGTGCAGATAGCTGTGGCGTGGAGACAAAACTTTTCCACATTTCTGCCATGCTAACCCTGCCCTCAGATGAGCTGGCCGTGACACAGCTGCGTTGGCGACCTCTTGCCACTCCTCTGCCTTCACCTTCCACCTGTTCCCCTGTGACATGTGGGAATGCTCTCAAGAGCGCCTCTATCAGCGTGCGCTTGTACTCGCGCATCTTACGGTCGCGCTCCAGTTCAGGAATTAAAGTGGGCACATTGTCTTTATACCGGGGATCCAGCAGGGTGGCCACCCAGTAGTCTGCACACGTTAAAACGTGGGCAACTCTGCTGTCGTTGCGCAGGCATTGGAGCATATATTCGCTCATGTGGGCCAGGCTACCCATGGGTAAGGACAAGCTGTCCTCTGTGGGAGGCGTATCGTCATCGTCCACCGTATCCCCCCAGCCACGCACCAGTGATAGGCCTGGGCTGCCACCCCGCTGTGAACTTGCGTCATCCTCGTCCCCCTCCACCTCCTCCTCCTCATCCTCCTCGTCCTCCAGTACAGTGCCTTGGCTGGCGACTTGTGAACCTGTCCTCTGCTGCTTAAACAAACCTCCCTCTGAGCCACTTCGAACAGACTGGCCCGAAAGTGTTAGAAACGAGCCCTCATCCTCCTCCTCCTCCTCCACCTGGGCCACCTCCTCTAACATCATTGCCCTAAGTGTTTTCTCAAGGAGACATAGAAGTGGTATTGTAACGCTGATAACAGTGTCATCGCCACTGGCCATGTTGGTGGAGTACTCGAAACAGCGCAGCAGGGCACACAGGTCTCGCATGGAGGCCCAATCATTGGTGGTGAAGTGGTGCTGTTCGGCAGTACGACTGACGCGAGCGTGCTGCAGCTGAAACTCCACTATGGCCTGCTGCTGCTCGCACAGTCTCTCCAGCATGTGCAAGGTGGAGTTCCACCGGGTGGGCACGTCGCATATGAGGCGGTGAGCGGGAAGGCCGAAGTTCCGCTGTAGCGCAGACAGGCGAGCAGCGGCAGGATGTGAACGGCGGAAGCGCGCACAGACGGCCCGCACTTTATGCAGCAGCTCTGACATGTTGGGGTAGTGGTGAATGAACCTCTGCACCACCAAGTTCAGCACATGCGCCAGGCAAGGGATGTGCGTCAAACCGGCTAGTCCCAGAGCTGCCACGAGATTTCGCCCATTATCGCATACCACCAGGCCTGGCTTGAGGCCCACCGGCAGAAACCACTCGTCGGTCTGTTGTTCAATACCCCGCCACAACTCCTGTGCGGTGTGGGGCCTGTCCCCCAAACATATGAGTTTCAGAATGGCCTGCTGACGTTTACCCCGGGCTGTGCTGAAGTTGGTGGTGAAGGTGTGTGGCTGACCGGATGAGCTGGTGGAAGCAGTGGAGGAGGAAGCCGAGTAGGAGGAGGAGGCTACAGGAGGCAGAGAATGATGCCCTGCGATCCTAGGGGGCGGAAGGACGTGCGCCAAGGAACTGTCCGCCGGGGTCCAGCCGCCACTACATTCATCCAGTGTGCAGTTAGTGAGATATAGCGTCCCTGGCCGTGCTTACTGGTCCACGTATCTGTGGTTAGGTGGACCTTGCCACAAATGGCGTTGCGCAGTGCACACTTGATTTTATCGGACACTTGCATGTGCAGGGAAGGCACGGCTGTCTTGGAGAAGTAGTGGCGGCTGGGAACCACATACTGCGGGACAGCCATGGCCATCAGCTGTTTGAAGCTGTCTGTGTCCACCAGCCGGAATGACAGCATTTCAAAGGCCAGCAGTTTAGAAATGCTGGCGTTCAGGCCAAGGGCTCGAGGGTGACTCGGGGGGAATTTGCGCTTCCTCTCTAAGGTTTGAGATATTGAGAGCTGAACGCTGCTGTGTGATATAGTGGAGACTCTAGTTGACGGTGGCGGTGGTGGTGGTGTCGGTGGCACATCCTCTGTTTGCTGCTCGGCAGGTGGCAACATTCCTCTCGAGGCGGAAGCCGAGGCAGCAGCGGTAGAGGGAGCAGGGGGAGCCTCAGCGAGTGCCTGGTTTTTAAGGTGTGTACCCCACTGCAGTTCATGCTTTGCATGTAGATGCCTGGTCATGCAGGTTGTGCTGAGGTTCAGAACGTTAATGCCTCGCCTCAGGCTCTGATGGCAGAGCGTGCAAGTCACTCGGGTCTTGTCGGTAGGACATTGTTTAAAGAAGTGCCATGCCAGGGAACTCTTTGAAGCTGCCTTTGTGGGGCTGGGTCCCTGTTGGCGATGTCCAGTAGCAGGCGAACTCTGGGGGCGGCGGCTCGTCTGCTTTGGCCCCCTGCTCCCTCTTTGGCTTCGCTGTTGTCTCGGTCTCACCACTACCTCTTCCTCTGAACTGTGAAAGTCATCGCCATGACCTTCAGTCCATGTGGGGTCTAAGACCTCATCGTCCTCTGCATCGTCTTCCACCCAGTCTCCCTCCCTGACCTCCTCCTGTTCAGTCTGCACACTGCAAAAAGACGCGGCAGTGGGCACCTGTGTTTCGTCATCATCAGAGAGTCGGTGACTCTGCTGTGGTGGTATTCCCATGTCCTCTTCATCTGGAGACATAAGTGGTTGTGCGTCAGTGCATGGTATGTCTTCCTCCACTGGGGAAGGGCTAGGTGGACGCCCCTGGGAAACCCTGGAAGCAGAGTCTTCAAACAGAAGAAGAGACTGCTGCATAACTTGTGGCTCAGACCGTTTCCCTGATATGCTTGGGGGTGATGTGACATACTGATGGGCTTGGTTTTCAGGTGCCACCTGTGGGCTTTCCGCAGAAGACTGGGTGGAAGACCATGTGGTGAACGTGCTGGAAGCACTGTCGGCCACCCAATCGATTAATGCCTGTACCTGCTCAGGCCTTACCATCCTAAGAGCGTCATTGGGCCCCACGAGATATTGCGGTACATTCTGCCGGCTAGTTGAGGGAGTTCGTTCCCTACTGTGTGCGCCTGGGGCCGAACGGCCACGTCCTCTACCAGCAACAGAGGCTCCACGGACACCACCACGACCGCGTCCTCGTCCCTTAATAGTATTTTTCTTCATTGTTGCGATTCAACTCGCACCACAATGAAATATATTATTTTTTATAAGCAAAATCCCCTCACTGGAATACTTTCAGTCTTTTGACTGTATGGATTACAGATGGAATGACTGTTATATGTGAGTACCGCTTTCTTTGACAGATTCTAGTATGGGTACATATATGTTTTCCCAACCCCAGCACATTAGTTTGCTAATTCCAGATGTATGAAACGCAGGCCTAACTGTATCTAGTATATTGAACGCCAGATAAACTAACTTGGCCTTTTTTAAATAAAAAAAATTCCCTCACTGGAATACTTTCAGTCTTTTGACTGTATGGATTACAGATGGAATGACTGTTATATGTGAGTACCGCTTTCTTTGACAGATTCTAGTATGGGTACATATATGTTTTCCCAACCCCAGCACATTAGTTTGCTAATTCCAGATGTATGAAACGCAGGCCTAACTGTATCTAGTATATTGAACGCCAGATAAACTAACTTGGCCTTTTTTAAATAAAAAAAATTCCCTCACTGGAATACTTTCAGTCTTTTGACTGTATGGATTACAGATGGAATGACTGTTATATGTGAGTACCGCTTTCTTTGACAGATTCTAGTATGGGTACATATATGTTTTCCCAACCCCAGCACATTAGTTTGCTAATTCCAGATGTATGAAACGCAGGCCTAACTGTATCTAGTATATTGAACGCCAGATAAACTAACTTGGCCTTTTTTAAATAAAAAAAATTCCCTCACTGGAATACTTTCAGTCTTTTGACTGTATGGATTACAGATGGAATGACTGTTATATGTGAGTACCGCTTTCTTTGACAGATTCTAGTATGGGTACATATATGTTTTCCCAACCCCAGCACATTAGTTTGCTAATTCCAGATGTATGAAACGCAGGCCTAACTGTATCTAGTATATTGAACGCCAGATAAACTAACTTGGCCTTTTTTAAATAAAAAAAAAATTCCCTCACTGGAATACTTTCAGTCTTTTGACTGTATGGATTACAGATGGAATGACTGTTATATGTGAGTACCGCTTTCTTTGACAGATTCTAGTATGGGTACATATATGTTTTCCCAACCCCAGCACATTAGTTTGCTAATTCCAGATGTATGAAACGCAGGCCTAACTGTATCTAGTATATTGAACGCCAGATAAACTAACTTGGCCTTTTTTAAATAAAAAAAAAATTCCCTCACTGGAATACTTTCAGTCTTTTGACTGTATGGATTACAGATGGAATGACTGTTATATGTGAGTACCGCTTTCTTTGACAGATTCTAGTATGGGTACATATATGTTTTCCCAACCCCAGCACATTAGTTTGCTAATTCCAGATGTATGAAACGCAGGCCTAACTGTATCTAGTATATTGAACGCCAGATAAACTAACTTGGCCTTTTTTAAATAAAAAAAATTCCCTCACTGGAATACTTTCAGTCTTTTGACTGTATGGATTACAGATGGAATGACTGTTATATGTGAGTACCGCTTTCTTTGACAGATTCTAGTATGGGTACATATATGTTTTCCCAACCCCAGCACATTAGTTTGCTAATTCCAGATGTATGAAACGCAGGCCTAACTGTATCTAGTATATTGAACGCCAGATAAACTAACTTGGCATTTTTTAAATAAAAAAAAAATTCCCTCACTGGAATACTTTCAGTCTTTTGACTGTATGGATTACAGATGGAATGACTGTTATATGTGAGTACCGCTTTCTTTGACAGATTCTAGTATGGGTACATATATGTTTTCCCAACCCCAGCACATTAGTTTGCTAATTCCAGATGTATGAAACGCAGGCCTAACTGTATCTAGTATATTGAACGCCAGATAAACTAACTTGGCCTTTTTTAAATAAAAAAAAAATTCCCTCACTGGAATACTTTCAGTCTTTTGACTGTATGGATTACAGATGGAATGACTGTTATATGTGAGTACCGCTTTCTTTGACAGATTCTAGTATGGGTACATATATGTTTTCCCAACCCCAGCACATTAGTTTGCTAATTCCAGATGTATGAAACGCAGGCCTAACTGTATCTAGTATATTGAACGCCAGATAAACTAACTTGGCCTTTTTTAAATAAAAAAAATTCCCTCACTGGAATACTTTCAGTCTTTTGACTGTATGGATTACAGATGGAATGACTGTTATATGTGAGTACCGCTTTCTTTGACAGATTCTAGTATGGGTACATATATGTTTTCCCAACCCCAGCACATTAGTTTGCTAATTCCAGATGTATGAAACGCAGGCCTAACTGTATCTAGTATATTGAACGCCAGATAAACTAACTTGGCCTTTTTTAAATAAATAAAAAATTCCCTCACTGGAATACTTTATGGCTTTTCACTGTATGGATTACAGGTGGACTGGTATTAGTAGGGCTGACACAAGCACACCCAAGTCCCTGATGTAGGATTTCTATGGCACAGACCACTATTACAAGTGATTAATGGACGTTGGGAGAGATTGTGCTGCAGCACTAGTCCCAAGATGGCCGCCGCCTATCAGCCCAGTAACATGTGCCACAAAATGGTCTGCACAACCTTTAAAAAAAATAGCCTTGGACTGTGCTGCTAAATCGCTATTGGTCTGAATCCCAGGTGTAGATGTCTGACTTGTTTGGAGCTTTGGAATGCACACTGTGGCAGCTTCTGCTGCAGCACTACAAGTCGCAAAATGGCGGCCGGCGGTCAGCCCAGGTACATGTGGATGGAAAAATCACTCTGGCCACTCTAAAAATAGCCAATCCCTATCAAAAAAGCAGCTCAGCTGCAGTTGTTCAGATGAATCACAGGTGGAGGAGAGAAATTTGCTTCCAGTTATTCAATTATCCCTGCCTATTCTCGCCCTAGCATCAGCTGCGTCTATCCCTGTTCTATTCACATCGGGAGTGAGCACGTCCCGACGTGCGCACAAGCTTATAAAGAGGCTGAGTCACATGCTGCACTTGGCCAATCACAGCCTTGCCAATAGTAGGCATGGCTGCGATGGCATCTTAGGGCAAGTAGTATGATGCATGTTGATTGGCTGCTTTGCAGCCTTTCAAAATGCGCCAAAATACATGCCGAACGACGAACCCGAACCCGAACTTTTACGAAAAACTTTTTACGAACTATGCTCGAACTGTTCGCTCAACACTAGTGATGACTGAAAGGCATAGTTGTGATGGTGGTGGTAAAGGTAGCACTTGCAGAAATGGTAGTGATTGCACTTGGAACAAATACAGAGGTAGGAATAAAGATGGCGGACAGGTAACCCATGACATATCACAGTCTGAGAAATGTAGTGGAGACGATGACTATGTTGATAATTGTTTGTTCGACAGGTGATCCAAATAAGGGTTATGAGGAGGTGGTGAGGAGGAGTGTGTTTGGCGGCAATAAACAGCAGAGCCAAAACATAAAAAAGTTAAATTAAAAAATAGCAGTGACAGATCTGCTTCTACTGTGGTTTGCTTAGGAGCAAATGATGTCTCTGATGCTGCTGGTTCAGGCACAAGAGCTGTCATGGAAAGTTCAAAAATAAGAGAAAGTCATTGCAGCACAGACGTTGGAACCACTACTCTCTTTAACACATGAAGGTCCATCATCTGGTCCAGCGGAAAAATCTAACTGAGCAGCAATGTGAGGTTGCTCTCCTTCTCCCGTCATCATTCTAGTAGCCAGGCCACTACTACTCTTCTTACACAACTGCACATATCCTGCCTTGTGCTTCAGGTCCCATACTGCATTGCTGTGACTACTCCCCCAAAACGTTTGGACCGCTTGTTCAAAACAAGCCACTGCTTCTTCCAATAACATTGTATGGGTATAAACACCTGCAGACATCTTCTCCCAAGATGGATATTTTTTTAGACCACTTTTAAATTTAAAAACACATAGCAAATTTGAGAAATGTAGGGTATACTGCACTGCTGCCCCTACAACTACTAATACCCCTGATGTCACTATTACTACCCCTACGCAGCTATACATCTCCGCCTTTTCCATCAGGTTCTGTACTGTACTGCTGCTGCAGCTACTACTGCCCCTGCTGCCACTACTACTCTTCTTACACAACTGCACATATCCTGCACATATCTCCGCCTTTTCCATCAGGTTCTGTACTGTACTGCTGTTGCAGCTACTACTTCCCCTGCTGCCACTACTACTCTTCTTACACAACTGCACATATCCTGCCTTGTGCTTCAGGTCCCATACTGCATTGCTGTGACTACTCCCCCAAAACGTTTGGACCGCTTGTTCAAAACAAGCCACTGCTTCTTCCAATAACATTGTATGGGTATAAACACCTGCAGATATCTTCTCCCAAGAGGGATATTTTTTAGACCACTTTTAAATTTTAAAAAAAACATAGCAAATTTGACAATGTAGGGTGTTTTTTAACAGATTGTTTGTTATCACCATAAACCATATGTTTATCTATAGCCATGTAAGTCACTTTGACATTACTAATGAAGTCTTGGTATTAAAGAGCTTAAAAGAGGTTGGATACAGTCCTAGGAGACCTCGGAGTGTTAAGAACATAATGCTACTGATAGATAAAAGTGAAAGTAATTGTTGAGCTCAGAGGTTATAAAAGCAGCTTATAATAATATGCTTATAGGGTTTAAAATAATTATGAGGCTTGTACTACAATCACTGTAGAGGAGTATGGCTTGTCTTAAAGCCTAGCTTGCTATCAGTAGGTATGCACAATAGGAAAATAAATTGAAGTGTCCTCATGCTTGAGCTTGCGATAAAGGGTTACTACAAGTCACTGAGGGCCTGTCCATGCTGGTAGTAGCTGGATCAGACTACATTTCAGGACATATTCAAAATGGTAATAAAATGTAGTTATATAAGTTTTTTTAAAACATATTTATTATATATGGCTTGCATATGTCATTAAAATTGTAATGCAGCACATTTTTTGGTCAGACCTCACTGAACTATTCAAACCATGTGAAGTTTTTCTTACTATTTCTCCTATTTATTTATTTTTTACTAAATATAGGGAGCACCATTTTATTTTGTTAGACCTTCCTTGAATTCAGAACGGTTAGTGTCATCATTTAAAAGCTATGTACACTTTTGGGGGTATTTTTTTTATGATTGCATTTTACTCATTTTGGGCTAAAAATATTAAACATATTAGGCCTCTTTCACACTTGTGTTGTCCGGATCCGGCATGTACTCCACTTGCCGGAATTACACTACGGATCCGGAAAAACGCAAGTGTACTGAAAGCATTTGAAGACGGAACCGTCTTCAAAATGCTTTCAGTGTTACTATGGCACCCAGGACGCTATTAAAGTCCTGGCTGCCATAGTAGGAGCGGGGGAGCGGTATACTTACAGTCCGTGCGGCTCCCCAGGCGCTCCAGAATGACGTCAGAGCGCCCCATGCGCATGGATGACGTGTCCAATGCGATCACATGATCCATGCGCTTGGGGCGCCCTGATGTCACTCTGGAGCGCCTGGGGAGCCGCACGGACGGTAAGTATGCTGCTCTCCCGCTCCCGGCTCCACTTTACAATGGCTGCCAGGACTTTAGCGTCCCGGCAGCCATGGTAACCATTCAGAAAAAGCTAAATGTCGGCTCCGGCAATGCGCCGAAACGACGTTTAGCTTAAGGCCGGATCCGGATCAATGCCTTTCAATGGGCATTAATTCCGGATCCGGCATTGCGGCAAGTGTTCCGGATTTTTGGCCGGAGAAAAAAGCGCAGCATGCTGCGGTATTTTCTCCGGCCAAAAAACGTTCCGTTCCGGAACTGAAGACATCCTGATGCATCCTGAACGGATTTCACTCCTTTCAGAATGCATTAGGATAATCCTGATCAGGATTCTTCCGGCATAGAGCCCCGACGACGGAACTCTATGCCGGAAGACAGGAACGCAGGTGTGAAAGAGCCCTTAAGCTGTTCTGTCATAAAGAGTTAACTGTTTGTCTAGCTGTGTGAATGGTACTTTCAGTTTTACTTTGTGTCGGTCACCTAATAAACCTTATCTCTAATTTACTAAAAGGTCATAAACACTTATTTAAGCTACACTCTTATCGATAAGATAAAAATTGAACTGTAATGTGTGTTTAGGAGGTCAGCGATCAAAGATCAGGAGCCATCAGAACAGAGGGAAAATTCTCAAGGCTGCACAGAGACAGTGGTTCAAATTTCTTTTTAATAAAGACCAATTGAAAAAAGGATTATTTAGCTCAAAATGAGTGCAATGCAATAATAAAAAAAAAATAACCCCAAAGGTGTACAAAACCTTTAACACAGTTTAACACAATAATCAGAATCTCTGTGTTGAACTTAATTAGTTTAGAGTTACGTATTCACTAAATCTGTGGCACAACGTTTTTTCAGTAAACCGAACAAACAAGTGCATTTATGTCGATATCCTCACTCGATCACAATTCTCTTTCGATTCAAGTCAGATTTATTCATACCCAAATGGAATCTGCCAAACAATTAATTCGATTAGGACCCAAAATGAATTTTAAAGTATTTGCTCTTCTCAACCGGTCATCCAGATGCGTCCTCTCTTACCTGATCTCCAAACTGGAAGTGGTGTCAATTTTGTCCTGACAGCAAAACAACATCATATTGCGATACTGTAACTAAACTCTAAAAAGCTGCAATACACATCACAACTACTGGGTGGTGAGTGCTCCACATTTAGCTTATTTTTTTTAAGCTGCAGAGAAGCTAGCCTCAAATATGAGATATTTAGCGGCAGACCTAGCTAGATTTGGTGAGATCTATTGAGAATATTAAATGGGCGAAAGTCAAACACATGAGAATAAAGGAACACTAAAACCAGAATCCAAATATCATGTGTGATACTGCCTGCTTAGCTGTGTATCTAATCATATCATGTGTGATACTGTCTGCTCAGCTGTGTATCTAATCCTATCATGTGTGATACTGTCTGCAGAGTCGTGCATCTACGCCGATCGTGTGTGTGATACTGCCTGCTGAGTTGTGTATCTAATCATATTATGTGTGATACTGCCTGCTGAGCTGTGTATCTAATCCTATCAGGTGTGATACTTTTTGCTGACCTGTGTATCTAATCCTCTGGTGTGTGATACTTTCTGATGAGCTGTGTATCTAATCCTATCATATGTGATACTGCCTGTTGAGCTGCGTATCTAATCCTAATATGTGTGATACAGTGGCTCATTATACATTCCCAGGTTTTTCTGTCTCTATCATTCTTACAATTTCCTCTAGAGAGGAAGGTTTTAAGTTAAGGAACAGATATGAGCAGGAGGTCAGATGGAGGGAGAAGTTCCTTGCGGGGTGCAGGGGTTTTCGTCAGTGAGTGGAAATAGGTGTAATAGTTGTGGAAAGCAGAAACATTGTTTGCAGTTGTATATTTCATTAGTTTCAATTTTGGTATAATTTGATTTTGTGAAGTTTTCTTTTTGGATGAAGACCAAAATCTCAGAAGAACTAAAGCCTTACATTTACACTTCTAGGTGTGAACAATAGAGGAGGGGCTGGATTTAACTTGATCAGGGACTAATCAAAGAACAGCTAGATACATTGGTGAATAGTCAGAGCAAACAAACAGCTAATAAAGAGACTGCATGGAGACTGGAACCTTGACATAAGCAGTAAATACGAGGCCTGGACACATAGATGATCGAAAATTTGTGAGACGCTATAATGCTAAATGCTAACATACCCGGGCTAAACACAGCTGATTTTCAGCCAAAGCCAGAAGTATAAATCCTTCTTTTACTGTATACAGATGTAGCAACGTTAGCGATCCCTTTTTTCGCATAACAAAAGCAACGAATCGCGATACTAACCTGCAATTCATAATAAAGCCAGTAGATCGCAGCATTAACCAATCCTAATTAAAACTACAATAATGGTTTTAACTAAATTATATCTACCTATTCTTAACACATTAATTTATATCTTAAAGGATTTTTTAAGCTTAATTTTTAAATAGTTATATATTATTTTTCTATTATTATATAATTTTAATTATTTCAAAATATTGTTTATAACACACAACACAGAACAAATAAACACACAGGCTATATGCCAAAAGCCAGAAATAATGCAAGCCAGCACCTATTCATAAAACAGGTAACCAGGATACCTTACAATGGCAGTTTGGTGCACTATAAAACATTTAAAACCATCTCTCATCTAACTGAGAGTCAGTAAGTCTCAATGTTGCCTGAGAGCTCTTGGATAGCTTGGGGGACCATGCACCTAAATCTTTATCATTAGGGTGACAAAATTATAATTTTTAAATATATTTTTTATTTTTTTTATTGCTAGCTAATTCTTCTCTAACTGCTTAGGAAGGCTGCATAAAAATTTACGGCTTTCTAATTGTTCTAATATATATTTAATAACCCATCTATACTCTTTTGTTATGTAAACTAATTTGCATAAATATGAAAGACATAGCACAATGTGATTAGTCTACTTTCCATCATGAACAGCGCCATCTATTGGATACATAGTCTTATGTACTGTCCTACAGTCTGCAGACTATTATGATTTTCCTCATGAACAGCGCCATCTATTGGATACATAGTCTTATGTCCTACAGTCTGCAGACTATTATCATTTTCCTCATGGACAGCGCCATCTATTGGACAGCTGAAACACTGTTTGCAATATCTTGGCCATATTTATTTGAATTTACTGTAGTTCGGACAATTAGAAAACAGAACATTTTTATGCAGCCCTCTTAAGCAGTGAAAGAGGAGTTAGCTAGCGTAAAAAAAAAAATAATAATTACAATTGTTTTCACCCTAATGGTAACGACAGGTGCACAGGACCCTCTAGAAATCCAAAATAAACCAATATTGAGACTTACTGGCACTCTCCTTTTAGATAGAGAGCTAGTGTAATATGTCTCAGGCTGCCACTGTGAGGTATGCTGATGGCACCTGTCTCAGAGATAGGACATAGGCTTGCACATACCTTGCTTATGGCATATACTGTAGCCTTCAGTTAATAAAAGAACTGTTTTGTGTTGTCTATTGTCATTTTGGTAATAAAAAGTTATAAATGGTAGGAAGGGAACTATATAATAAGTGGTTATTAATATTAGGTAGAGACAAAAAAAAATATTTGTTTGTCCTTTGTGTTTGTTTGTCCGTCTGTTATTTATACACAATTATAGGCACGTGTGTCTTTGTCAGTATTGTAACCAACAGAAATGTATCTCACACCAGTTGTGACTAACACCAACCCCCAACATTGTCCATCTATTGTTCTCAAGCTGTGATGGAAGAAAGAAGATGCACTACGCCCTTTGTTATTTTATATATTTTTTCCTTTGAGAACAATACAGTACATGGAGTTCATGTGACATAGGCTATATGCCATAAGCAAGGTATCTGCAAGCCAATGTTCTATCTGTGAGACAGGTACCATCAGCATACCTCACAGTGGCAGCCTGAGACATATTACACTAGCTCTCTATCCAAAAGGAGAGTGCCAGTAAGTCTCAATATTGGTTTATTTCAGATTTCTAGGGAGTCCTGTTCACCTGTCGTTACCATTAGGATGAAAACAATTGTATTATTTTTTTTTTACGCTAGATAACTCCTCTTTCACTGCTTAAGAGGGCTGCATAAAAATGTTCTGTTTTCTAATTGTCCGAACTACAGTAAATTCAAATAAATATGGCCAAGATAACAGTGTTTCAGCTGTCCAATAGATGGCGCTGTTCATGAGGAAAATGATAATAGTCTGCAGACTGTAGGACAGGACATAATACTATGTATCCAATAGATGGCGCTGTTCATGATGGAAAGTAGGCTAATCACATGTGCTATGTCTTTCATATTTATGCAAATTAGTTTACATAACAAAACAGTATAGATGGGTTATTAAATATACAACTGAGTTTATGAAAAACAGAGACACTTGCGCTGCCATTAGGTATATCTCTGAGGTATTAACCTTGTTTGCCGCTGCCTAGTATTGGGGTGAGTGTCCAACCTGCTCTCACCGATAATAGATGGCTGATAGCTATAAATATATATGTATATAATACCGGCGCTGGCATTCATCTGTATGTATATCGGTATTATATACATATATATTTACAGCTATCAGCCATCTATTATCGGTGAGAGCAGGTTGGACACTCACCCCAATACTAGGCAGCGGCAAACAAGGTTAATACATCAGCCTCAGAGATATACCTAACGGCAGCGCAAGTGTCTCTGTTTTTCATAAACTCAGTTGTTACTTTCTAGCTGTCCACCCAGATACCTTGCAGCAGACCGTGCCCACCCAAAAGAGGTTATTAAATATATATTAGAACAATTAGAAAGCCGTAAATTTTTATGCAGCCTTCCTAAGCAGTTAGAGAAGAAATAGCTAGCAATAAAAAATAAATAAAAAAAATATATAATTTTGTCACCCTAACGATAAAGATTTAGGTGCATGGGTCCCCCAAGCTATCCAATAGCGCTCAGGCAACTTTGAGACTTACTGACTCTCAGTTAGATGAGAGATGGTTTTAAATGTCTCATAGTGCACCAGGCTGCCATTGTAAGGTATCCCGGTTACCTGTTTTACGAATAGGTACTGGCTTGCATTATACCTGGCTTTCGGCATATAGCCTGTGTGTTTATTTGTGTTGTGTTATAAATAGGTATTTAAACAAAAATAACTTTAATAAAATAATTATAAATAGTAGGATAAATAAAAACTATAAAATTTGATTAATAGTTTATAAAATAAATTAATGATAGAATTAAAAAAAGTTGAAGTGCTAGTATGGTCATTGTAAAATGTCTGTAGGTATGTTCAAATCGTAGAATGTAATAGTTCTATGCGCCATCTGCTGGTTACAGAGGTAAATTGCGTTCTGATTTTTTAGTTTCTATTTTTACTTGTGTTATCGTTCTTCGCTTTCGTGATTGTGATAGGAGCGGTAGCGTTGCTACATCTGTATTTCTAATTCCTTTCAAATCCATTTCTGTAGGCAGGTCTGCTTCAAATCCTCATACAAAAAATGTTATGTGTATTTAGCCTTTGTGCATTCACTTGACCATATTTTTGGTCTGCATCCACATTTTTTGAGGACCCATTCATTTCAATGGGGGCAAAATAGATGTGGACAACACCATGTGCTGCCTGCATCTGAATGTCTGTTCTGTGCCCATCCCTCCCCCCCCCCACAAGAATATAGAACCTGTACTATTATTGTATATATATATATATATATATATATATGTAGGAAAAAGGCAGCACTCCAAAAAATAAAAATAAAAAAATACTTTATTCACCTCAGTGGCAATGGGCGACGTTTCAGCTCTATATCAGAACATTTCTCAAGCAAAGTAATAGGACACAGTGAACAATATATATACATATATATATTCTAACATAGAGGCGTTCCCATAGTGATGGGGACGCTTCAAGTTAAAATATACCATTGGATTGGAGAAAACTCCGATCCGATGGTATATTAATAGGGACTCGTGACTTTACATTGAAAGTCAATGGGGGACGGATCCGTTTGCAATTGCACCATATTGTGTCAACGTCAAACGGATCCGTCCAGACTTACAATGCAAGTCAATGGGGACGGATCCGTTTGACGTTTCGCTCCGCACGGCCAGGCGGACACCTGAACGCTGCAAGCTGCCTTCGGGTGTCCGCCTGCTGAGCGGAACGGAGGCCAAACGGTGCCAAACTGAGGCATTCTGAGCGGATCCGCATCCACTCAGAATGCATTGGGGCTGTACGGATCCGTTCGGGGCCGCTTGTGAGAGCCTTCAAACGGAACTCACAAGTGGAACCCCGAATGCAAGTGTGAAAGTAGCCTTAAAATGTCAGGTTTCTGTGATGTAAAAAAATAAAGATAAATCATTTCAGAACTTTTTACACCTTTAATGTGACCTATAAACTGTACCACTCAATTGAAAAACAAACTAAAATCTTTTAGGTGGAGGGAAGAAAAAATATAAAAATAAAATAATATGGTTGCATAAGTGTGCACACCCTTAAACTAATACTTTGTTGAAGCACCTTTTGATTTTATTACAGCACTCAGTCTTTTTGGGTATGAGTCTATCAGCATGGCACATTTTGACTTGGCAAGATTTGCCCACTCTTCTTGGCAAAAACACTCCAAATCTGTCAGATTGCGAGGGCATCTCCTGTGCACAGCCCTCTTCAGATCACCCCACAGATTTTCAATCGGATTTAGGTCTGGGCTCTGGATGGGCCATTCCAAAACTTGAATGTCTTCACCAGAAGAAGATTACTTTGTTGATTTGGATGTATGCTTTGGGTCGTTGTCATGCTGAAAGATGAAGTTACTCTTCATGTTCAGCTTTCTAGCAGAAGCCTGAAGGTTTTGTGCCAATACTGACTGGTATTTGGAACTGTTCATAATTCCCTCTAGCTTAACTAAGGCCCCAGTTCCAGCTGAAGTAGACAGCCCCAAAGCATGATGCTGCCACCACCATGCTTCACTGTGGGTATGGTGTTCTTTTGGTGATGTGCAGTGTTGTTTTTGGGCCAAGCATATCTTTTGGAATTATGGCCAAAAAGTTCAACCTTGGTTTCATCAGACCATAACACCTTTTCCCACATGCTTTTGGGAGACTTCCGATGTGTTTTTTCAAAATGTAGCCTGGCTTGGATGTTTTTCTTCATAAGAAAAGGCTTTCGTCTTGCCACTCTATCCCATAGTGCAGACATATGAAGAATACGGGACATTGTTGTCACATGTACCACACAGCAAGTACATGTACTCCTTTAATGTTGCTATAGGCCACTTGGTAGCCTCCAGACCAGTTTTCTTCTCGTCTTTTCATCACTTTTGGAGGGACGTCCAGTTCTTGGTAATGTCACTGTTGTGCCATATTTTCTCCACTTGATGATGACTGTCTTCACTGTGTTTCATGGTATATCTAATGCCTTGGAAATTCTTTTGTACCCTTCTCCTGACTAATACCTTTTAACAATGATATCTCTCTGATGCTTTGGAAGCTGTCTGTGGACCATGGCTTTTGCTGTTGGATGCGACTAAGAAAATTTCAGGAAAGACCAACTAGAGCAGCTGAACTTTATTTGGGGTCAATCAGAGGCACTTTAAATGATGGCAGGTGTATGCTGACTCCTATTTAACATGATTTTGAATGTGATTGCTTAATTCTAAACACAGCTACATCCCCAGTTATAAGAGGGTGTGCACACTTATGCAACCATATTATTTTATTTTTTGTTTTCTTCCCTCCACCTAAAAGATTTCAGTTTGTTTTTAAATTGAGTTGTACAGTTTATAGGTCACATTAAAGGTGGAAAAAGTTCTGAAATTATTTATCTTTGTCTAATTTTTTTACAGCACAGAAACCTGACATTTTAACAGGGATGTGTAGACTTTTTATATCTACTGTACATGTAATAGCTTCATAGACAGTATCACACCTAATATGAATATATACACAGCACAGCAGACAGTATCACACATAAAAGGATTATATACACAGCTCATCAGACAGTATCACACATGGTAGGATTAGATACGCAGCTCAGCAGGCAGTATCACACATGATATGATTAGATACACAACTCAACAGACAGTGTCAAACACAATAGGCTTAGACATACGACTCTGCAGACAGTATCATACATGGTAGGATTAGATGCACAGCTCAGCAGACAGTATCACACATGTTTGGATTAGATACACGACTCTGCAGACAGTATCACACATGATAGGATTAGATACACAGCTCAACAGACAGTATCACACATGGTGAGATTAGCTACACAGCTCAGCAGGCAGTATCACACATGACAGGATTAGATACGCAGCTCAGTAGACAGTATCAAACACAATAGGCTTAGACACACGACTCTGCAGACAGTATCACATATGATAGGATTAGATACACAGCTCAGCAGACAGTATCACACATGATATGATTAGATACGCAGCTAAGGCTACTTTCACACTGCCGTTTCTGGGTCCGCCTGTGAGATCCATTTCAAGGCTCTCACAAGCGGCTCCAAACGGATCAGTTCAGCCCCAATGCATTCTGAATGGACAAGGATCCGCTCAGAATGCATCAGTTTGCCTCCGTTCCGCCTCCATTCCGCTCTGACAAAACTGAGCCAAACGGATCCGTCCTGACTTACAATGTAAGTCAATGGGGACGGATTCGTTTTCACTGACACAATATGGTGCAATTGAAAACGGATCCGCCTTCCATTGACTTTCAATGTAAGTCAAAACGGATCCATTTGCATTATCATGAACAAAAAACAAAACCAAAAAAATATATATATATATTTTTTTTGTTCATGGTAATGCAAACGGATCCGTTCTGATACAAGCGTTTGCATTATAGGTGCGGATCCATCTGTGCAGATACCAGACGGATCCGCACCTAACGCAGGTGTGAAAGTAGCCTTAGCAGGCAGTATCACACATAATAGGATTAGATACACAGCTCTGCAGACAGTATCACACATGATAGGATTAGATACACAGCTCAGCAGACAATCAATAATCAATAAGTATTTTTAAATGTCATACAAAAATTGCGGTATATACTGATACTGTGTCTGAATTGTATTATGTACATTTGTAACATGTAATGGGACTGTTAAAAATATATAATAATCTCTGCATAATACTGTGGTTGATGTGTGTTATTTTGAATATAATAAATATAATACTAGACTAGCACTGTATACTGACACCAAGTTTATCTAAATCATAGTATACGGCATATAGAATTGTAGTGAACAATGGCATAGGTCAAAATATATGGTAATCTTTGCACAGTAAAAAAAAACATCCGTTGGAGGGATTTGTTTAATGTATACAATATATTTTTTATATATGTTAAAAGTAAGACAAAGACCTGATGTGAACCCGGCCACAGTTGTAATTCCATTACCAGGTCTTTACCTTAAGTTCAGGTATTTAGCTAGTAACACAATGCGCCACCTGCTGTCTGAATGCTGTATTGCAATTTATCCAATTTAGATATAACGTCATTTCGCGACACACATCTCTGGACATGTTGAGTTAAGTGATCATGTGTACACATTAGATTAATATTGGCCAACCTGATATTTTGGAATTAAATGCTGAACATCTAATGTTTATGGGGACATATAATCTCTTCCCCAAAAATCTGATAGATTTCAACTAAGATTGAGCAAAATTCTAAAAATTAATTTAGCTCTAATTTGTCCAAATTGGGAAATAATTTTGATTTGGTTATTGATGGATTCCACTTGAATTTCTCAATCTCTCCCTCTCTCTCTCCCTCTCTCACACCCAAATAAATTTGAAGAAATTCTAATTCTGAAAAATCTAAATAAAAAATAAAAAATGGTTTGAATTTCGATTCTAATGAATAGATTTGCTCATCCCTAATTTTAATACACCTGATTTGTTCTCAAGAGAGATATGCTGCTCGCTATTCATAACATGCATTTTCTTAGCTAAGCCCTGTGTGCCTGTATATGGGAAGTTCAGACCGATAGCTGCTTACAGCTACCTAAAGTTTATGGTCAGCTAGATCAAGCAGTAAGAAAATAAGAATTTGATCAGATTAGTGCTCCCAGTAGGTACAAAGGGGCACACTTATTAAGACTGGTGTTTTAGATGCCAGTCTTAAAGGGCTTCTGTCACCCCACTAAACCGTTTTTTTTTTTTTTTGGTTAGTTATAATCCCTATACTGCGATTTTTTCATACATACTGTAATTAATCATTTCTGTTCAGTAGATCATGTTAAAAACGTATTTTTAAAATATGCAAATTACCTTGCTACCAGCAAGTAGGGCGGCTACTTGCTGGTAGCAGCCGCATCCTCCTATCCTAATGACGCCCCCTCCGCATGCTGATTGACAGGGCCAGCGGACGGAATATTTCTCTGCTGGCCCTGTTTGCTTTCAAAATCTGGCGCCTGCGCCGTACCTGTCTTCAGTCGGCGCAGGCGCACTGAGAGGAGGACGCTCGCTCGGTCGCTCCTTCCTTAATGCGCCTGCGCCGGGTGTAGATGTGACATCATCGGCGCAGGCGCATTGAGGATGCAGCGGCCGAGCGAGCGAGCGTCCACCTCTCAGTGCGCCTGCACCGACTGAATACTGTTACGGCGCAGGCGCGAGATCTTGATAGCAGACAGGACCAGCCAGAGGACGATCCCGTCCGCTGGCCCTGTCAATCAGCATGCGGAGGGGGCGTCATTAGGATAGGAGGATGTGGCTGCTACCAGAAAGTAGCCGCCCTACTTGCTGGTAGCAAGGTAATTTGCATATTTTAAAAATACGTTTTTAACATAATCTGCTGAACAGAAATGATTAATTACAGTATGTATGAAAAAAATCGCAGTATAGGGATTATAACTAACCAAAAAAAAAAAAAACGGTTTAGTGGGGTGACAGAAGCCCTTTAATAAAGGTCCATAGCTGGCGGTGGTATCGCCGAACTTATTAAGCAGCGCTGGCCTCTACATAACTTTGGCGCATCCAGCACCAGTTCTAAATGTATGGCAACTTCTTAGCTGTCTTACATTTAAACCATTTTTGTACGCCTAAAGCAGGCGCAGAAAAGGATGAATGAGACAGGTCTTCTGGAGCTTGTTGTGCCGTCATGTGCGCCTGAAATACACCAAATTTAGGAGTATTTCAGAATAGTAAATGACCCCCAAAGTTTCCAGGTAAACTTACAAAAAACGAATTTCGAATTTTTATCGCGAATATAGGTACTTTGAAAATTCGCAAATATTTCGAATATAGTGATATATATTCGTAATTTCGAATATTCGATTTTTTTTTAATCAGTACACATGATCCCTACCTGCTTCTAGATTCTGGGCCAATGAGAAGGCTGCAGCATATTTGACTTTAGGAGTAGTGTTGTTTGCAAATTTTCGTAATGCAAATTTTTATTGCGAATTTTCCAACTTACAACTATTAGACAAAGAAGATTATAGCACTATATTAGCTAAATTGCTCTATATTCGTTTTTTTTTCCGAATATTCGCTATATTGCTATAACTTAGTTTTTTCGAATATTCGTAATATTCTAAAACAAGAATATATAGCAATATAGCGAATATTCGAAAAAAAACGAATATAGAGCAATTTAGCTAATATAGTGCTATAATATTCTTTGTCTAATAGTTGTAATTTTTTTCTCATCTGAAATTCAGATTGGAAAAAAATTACAACTATAAAAAAAAAGATTATAGCACTATATTAGCTAAATTGCTCTATATTCGTTTTTTTTTTTTCGAATATTCACTATATTGCTATATATTCTTGTTTTAGAATATAACGAATATTCGAAAAAACGAAGTTATAGCAATATAGCGAATATTCGAGAAAAAAAATATAGAGCAATTTAGCTAATACAGTGCTATAATCTTTGTCTAATAGTTGTAAGTTGGAGAATTCGCAATAAAATTTGCATTACGAAAATTCGCATAGTACACGATCATTACCTTACCGATTTTTCGAGTAAAAAAATCTTAGAATATAATGAATATTCGAATTTGCGAATATTCGACAAAATATTCGCGAAATATCGCAAATTCGAATATGACCCCTGCCGCTCATCACTACATGTAAATAACCTCCAGGTTATCTGGCCTCAGAGACCTCTGTTCATGTCAGAGTACATATAATAGATGACAAATAATGATGGTATATAAAAACAGAATCCATGTCCGAGAAAATAATTCTTTATTGTTTGGAATCTTCTTTGTTAAAAGAAATTTATTTTTTTCTCGAAAAGTTCCATATGAGAGACCTTGATCATTGTGTTGCATAATGCATGTTCTTGTAAGAGAAGGTTATAGATGACAGTACTGTGGCTTGAGTGTGCCATAAGCATTTATTATGAGAGATCTGACATAGATGTTACGTACCTGAATCTGAAGCTGTGGTTATATGTTTTTCTGTCAATGTCTTTGTGAATTCAAAAGACTTTATTAAGAAATCTAATGGATTTGCAGAAAAGCTCTTTTGTTCAAGTAAACATTTTTATATTTCCATTGTCATACTTGAACTATTAAGATTTGTACTGCAAATTGCGACTTTATTGGTGTTGGGTGAGCATGCTCGGCCGAACACTAGTTCGGCTCGAGCATCGCTATGTTCGGCACATTGCGGTATTCGGCCGAACACCTCGTGTGCTCGAGCGCGATGCTCGAGCGCGATGCTCGAGTCTCCTCCCCGCACTTTTGTTGGCTGCTACACAGCCAATAAACGTGCAGGTAAGTAATGCTACTCACTGTAATGCCGTAGCCATGTTGTATAACATTTGCACATACTAAAATTATATGTCACATTAATTCAGTGTAATTTTTTATTAGCCGCTGGTGACAGAGACATTATTTGCGCTATACCTCCTGTATAACGTGTGCACATCCTATAATTATCTGTGACATTCAGTTTACTTTTATTCATAGACGCTGCGGACAGCGACATTATCTGTGCTACATCTTCTGTTTAACGTGTGTGCATCCTAAAAGTATCTGTGACATTCTGTGTACTTTATTTGCCCATACACTTACAAAACCTGCGCTGCTGTACATATGACATACTTGCAAGCATATATACCATTTAATATGTGCAAGGCGAGCAGTAAGGGACGGGAAAGTGTCCGTGCTGCTGATGGTGCATGCAGAGGCTGTTGCACTGGGTGCGGTGAAACTGTGCCTGCTGCCAGAGCACAAGAAACACACTCATCCATGATACCTAGCTTCATGTCCCAGTTTGCAGGGCAGCGAAGGACACTACTCTCGAAGTCAGACTAGTGCGACCAGGTGGTCGGTTGGATTGCAGTAAATAGTGCTTCCAGTCGGTTAAGCACCACCCTGTCTTTCACAAAGTCCAGTCTCAGTAGCCAAGAGTCTAGTCAACAGAATCCTCACCCTGATACTCCTTCCTCCCACCATGGAGAGTCTTGGCAAACAAGTGATCCCACACTCGGATATTCCAAGGAGTTCTTTTCATCACCATTTCATTGATTTGGGCCTATCGACAAGCCCGCTTGAAGAAGGACATGAGGAGATATTGTGCCCTGATTCCCAAACTCTTGACCATTGACAGTCACAAGAAGATGACGGTGGGGAACAGCAATTAGTGTTTCACGAGGTGGATGATGATGATGAGACACAGTTGGCAATAAGTAAACCGCAATGAGTGTCCCAAGAGGTTAATGATGAGGATGAGACACAGTTGCCCATAACTAAGGTTGTTGCTAGGTCAGCAAGTTAGGAGGATAACCAGAGTGAGGAAGTGGAAGAGGAGGTGGTGGACGATGAAGTCACTGACCTAACCTGGGAAGGTGGCAAGCCGAGCGAGGACAGCAGTACAGAGGGAGAGGAATCCGTAGCACCGCAACAGGCTGGAAAAGGCAGTGGGGTGGCCAAAGGTGGAAGGCAGGCCACACCAAACAGGCCCATAGCTGTTCCCCGGGGCACCTCCTTGCTGCAATCTCCCTTGCCAAGGGGTTTGTGTTTCGCAGTTTTCGCGCTTTTTTGAGGAAAGTGCAGATGATAAAAGAATTGTCATTTGCAACCTGTGCCATACCAAAATGAGCAGGGACATGAACACTAGCAACCTCACCACCACCAGCATGATTCGCCACATGGCATCAAAGCACCCGAATAGGTGGGCCAAATGCCTGGGTCCACAATCAGTGTCTGGGGGTCACACCACTGCCTCCTCTTCCCCTGTGTTATGTGCTGGCCATTACCCGATCCAAGACGCAGGGTCGGATGCCCTCCGCCATGCACCTGGACCTTCGCAAGCACCATCAACTAGCACATCCACTTCTGTGTCCCAGCGTACCGTACAGATGTCTATACCCCAGGCCTTTGAACAAAAGTGCAAATCCCCAGCCACCAACCCACAGGTCATAGCACTAAATACACACTTTTCCAAATTGCTGGCCCTGGAAATGTTGCCATTTAGGCTTGTGAACACTGAGGCTTTCTGCAGCCCGATTGCGGTGGCCGTCCCGCGTTACTCTGCCCCCAGCCGTCAATATATTTCATGGTGTGCAGTCCCAGCCTTACACCAGCATGTGTCCCGTAACATCACCCGTTCTCTGACCAACGCAGTTATTGGGAAGGTCCACTTATTGACTGACACATGGACAAGTGCTTTTGGCCAGGGATGCTACATATTCCTGACGGCACACTAGGTGAACGTTGTGGAGGCCGGGAATGAGTTGTACCCTGGGATGGCACAGGTGCTACCAACGCCGAGGACTGCGGGACCCTACTTCCATTGAGGGTTTCTGCCACCACCTATGTTAGTGGCTGCAACCCCCCTTCTCCTCCTCCGCCTCCTCCTCTGAATTATCATCTTTCGGCACCAGTCAGACATCAGTCAGTAGCTGTAAGCAGTGTAGCACTGCAGTGGGGAAGCAGCAATAGGCCGTGCTAAAACTGATCTGCTTAGGTGACAAACAGCACACCATCGGAGAGCTGTGGCAGGGTATAAGGGACCAGACTGAGCTGTGGCTTGTCACTCAACCTACAACCAGCATGGTTGTGTCTGATAATGGCCATAACTTGGTGGCGACTTTGGCGCTCGGCAAGCTCACACAAATACCATGCCTGGCCCACGTGTTCAACTTAGTGGTTCAGAGGTTTCTCAAAACCTACCCCAATTTGCCTGAGCTACTGGTGAAGGTGCGCCGCATGTGTGCCCATTTCGGCAAGTCATCGACAGCTTCCGCCGGTCTGGCAACGCTGCAGCAGTGCTTGCAATTGCCAGCTCACCTACTGTTGTGCGACGTGAGCACGCGCTGGAACTCCACGTTCCACATGTTGAGCAGGCTTTGTGAGCAGCAGAGGGCAGTAGTGGAATACCAGCTGCAACATGGTCATCACCTTTCCAGTCAGCTTCCGCTCTTCAAAAGCGACGAGTGGGCATCAATGTCTGAACTCGGTGAGGTTTTACGCAACTTTGAGGAATGAACACAGATGGTGTGTGGCGATAACGCTATTATCAGCGTAACCATCCCACTGCTGTGTCTACTCAAACGCTAGTTGCTCACAATTAAGACGGAGGCTTTGCATGTGGAAGAGGTGGAAATGGGGGAAGACAGTACACAGGGTGATAGCCAGACCACCCTCTGTTCATCTTCTCAGGGCGAATTGGATGATGATGAGGAGGAGCAGGAGACGGGTGTCTCCGCTACGGAGGGTAGTACCCATGGAGTTTTATTCCATCTGTTCAGCGTGGATGGGTAGAAGAGGAGGAAGAGGATGAGGAGATTGAGATTCGTCATCCTGATAAGGACAGCGAAGTCTTGTCTGTTCGGACTCTGGCACACATGGCTGGCTTTATGATATGCAGCCTTTCCCGTGACCCTTGCGTTGTACGCATTTTGGCCAACACCGATTATTGGTTGATCACTCTTCTCGACCCCCGTTACAAAGAGAACTTCTCATCTCTCATTCCTGTGGTGGAGAGGACGAGCAAAATGGTGCAATATCAGAAGATCCTTGTAAAAAAAATTGCTCCAAAAATTTCCAGCTGACTACGCTGGCGGCAGAGTACATAGTTCCTTGGCCAAACGAGGAGGGGAGATGAGGGGAACACACAGCAGTTCCAACAGAGGCAGTGCAACACTCTCCAAGGCCAGGGACAGTTTTATGACACCCCGCCAGCACCCTCAACCCTCGGCCTAGTGTCACAAGGAGGAAAAAATTTCGGAAGATGGTGAAGTACGTAGCAGACCGAGTCAGCTTCCTCAGTGATCCCTGTGTGCCTCACAACTATTGGGTGTCCAAGCTCGACGCATGGCACGAACTGGCGCTCTACACCTTGGAGGTGCTGGCCTGCCCCGCCACCAGCGTTTTGTCAGCGTTATTTAGTGCTGCTGGGGGCATAATAACCGAAAAGCGCATCCGCCTGTCGACTGAAAATGCTGACCGGTTGACTCTTTCAAAAATGAACAAGGACTCGATTGTCCCTGAATTCTCTACTCCACCATAGGAAAGCGGCTGAACATAAAGACACTCTAAATGTGGCTTTTATGGTGTATTGAATACACTGTATTCCCATGCACCCCTTCCACCACTAAAAAGGGTATATGGTTCAAACTCTTCTCAAACTCTTCAAACTTTTCTCATCCTCCTCCTCCATCATATCAACATGCTTATTAGGCTGCCCCCGCTCCTAATGTTTTAGAGGGACAGCTCAGCAGCAGGCCCTCACCCATAATGTTTTAGAGGTTCACCAGCAGGCCATTACTCATAATGTTTTTGAGGGTCACCAGCAGGCCCTCGCCCAAAATGTTTTAGAGGGTCACCAGCAGGCCCTTGTTCATAATGTTTTAGAGGGTCACCAGCAGGCCCTTGCCCATAATGTTTTAGAGGGTAACCAGCAGGCCCTTGTTCTTAATGTTTTAGAGGGTCACCCGCAGACCCTTGCTCCTAATGTTTTTGAGGGTCACCAGCAGGCCCTCGCCCCTAATGTTTTAGAGGGTCAGCTCAGCAGCAGGCCCTCGCCCCTTATGTTTTAGATGGTCAAATTAGCGGCAGGCACTCGCTTCTAATGTTTTAGAGTGTCAGCTAAGCAGCAGACCCTCACCCCTAATGTTTTAGATGGTCAACTCAGCAGCAGACCCTCAGCCCTAATGTTTTAGATGGTCAGATCAGCAGCAGGCCTTTGCCCCTAATGTTTAATGGTCAGATCAGCAGGCCCTTGCTCCAATAGTTTTTGAGGGTCTACAGCAGGCCATCAATCATAATTTTTCAAGGGTGTGTATGATGAGCCCTCCTTTATGTATAATAAAGGGTGTTTTGTAGTGTCGGTTCCTTGTAATTTTTGGCAGTCCTTTCACTTAGCGCATAGGCTTTATGAGTGTAGGAGTCCCACTACCTGAACTATTGTACCACAATGTGAATGAGACCCTCCTTTATGTGATATACAGGTTGTATTGGAGTGCCTCTTCCTTGTAATTTTTGGCAGCACTTGCACTTTATACATGAGTAAATTCACAGGAAAGAATGTTTCCCAACAATTTTTCCTCTAAAATCGATTTTATCTTCGATTTTGTGCGTATTATTGTCAGTCTGTAAAAGTGGCGTACTACTCCGACAACATCGTTCCCAGCAGCGACCTGGGAGTCCAAGATGCATCCAAACATCCTCCCCATGCTGTTCCCGAAACATTTTAGTGGTGTTTCCATCAATTTCTGACCTTTTCCTGTGAACCAGGACTTCCATTGTTCTCGAGTGCTCGCTAGAGCATTCGAGCATCCTGATGTGTCGAGCACCCGAGCACTTTGGTGCTCAACCAACACTAGACTAAAAGTAGTTGTTAAAGGAGTTGTCTTATTGTTTAATACAGATGACCTATCTTAGGGATAGATCATTAGTATCTGATCATGGACTACTGTCACCTCCGTCGAGAAGCTCGCTGAAAAACTGGCCGATTACGGTGACGTCATGAATGTGACTGTCAGATGCCACAACCAGCATTGAATGCGGCATCTGAGGGGTTCAATGATGGGGGACAGCGTTATCGCCACTTTCTCAATGATCTATCACCTTGGTATAAAACACTTGGGATTGTTAAATCAGGTCCTAAGTAGCAATAGCCTGGGCTGGAGATGTGAGATGGACCCAGGCTTTATTTCCCACATACAGTATATTGGAAATGCACAAAGGTAATGAATTTTTTGGGGCAAAAGTGGAGGGTTGCATTAATGTAACTCTTTGAAATATCTCTCCATGGATATAATTCTTCTATGGCTGGACTCCCACACTTTTAGACCTATCAAACGCTGTCTTCCAAGCCACCTAATTATGTAAACTAAAATTTTAATCCCTTAAAATGGCTCAGATCACGCCCTTCTTAAAAACCACAATGAATTGAAAAAGTAGATCATGATTATAAGGCCTCATGCACACGAACGTACAGTGAGGTCCATAAATATTGGGACATCGACACAATTCTAACATTTTTGGCTCTATACACCACCACAATGGATTTTAAATGAAACGAACAAGATGTGCTTTAACTGCAGACTGTCAGCTTTAATTTGAGGGTATTTACATCCAAATCAGGTGAAAGGTGTAGGAATTATAACAGTTTGCATATGTGCCTCCCACTTGTTAAGGATCAAATGTAATGGGACATAATAATAACCATACATCAAACTTTCACTTTTTAATACTTGGTTGAAAATCATTTGCAGTCAATTACAGCCTGAAGTCTGGAACGCATAGACATCACCAGACGTTGGGTTTCATCCCTGGCCTCTACTGCAACTGTCTTCAGTTCCTGCTTGTTCTTGGGGCATTTTCCCTTCAGTTTTGTCTTCAGCAAGTGAAATGCATGCTCAATCGGATTCAGGTCAGGTGATTGACTTGGCTATTGCATAACATTCCACTTCTTTCCCTTAAAAAACTCTTTGGTTGCTTTTGCAATATGCTTTGGGTCATTGTCCATCTACACTGTGAAGCGCCATCCAATGAGTTCTGAAGTATTTGGCTCATTATAAGCAGATAAAATTGCCCGAAACACTTCAGAATTCATCCTGCCGCTTTTGTCAACAGTCACATCCTCAATAAATACAAGAGAACCAGTTCCATTGGCAGCCATACATGCCCACGGCATGACACTACCTTCTCCATACTCTTCTCTTTCCATCACTCTGGTACAAGTTGATCTTGGTCTCATCTGTCCATAGGATGTTGTTCCAGAACTGTGAAGGCTTTTTTAGATGATGTTTGGCAAACTTTAATCTGGCCTTCCTGTTTTTGAGGCTCATCAATGGTTTACATCTTGTGGTGAACCCTCTGTATTCACTCTGGTGAAGTCTTCGCTTGATTGTTGACTTTGACACACATAAACCTACCTCCTGGAGAGTGTTCTTGATCTGTCCAACTGTTGTGAAGGGTGTTTTGGCCACACCTAAAGTTTTTGCTATCTCTCTGATGGGTTTGTTTTGTTTTTTCAGCCTAATGATGGCTTGCTTAACTGATAGTGACAGCTCTTTGGATCTTATCTTGAGAATTGACAGCAACAGATTCCAAATGCAAATAGCACACTTGAAATTAACTCTGGACCTTTTATCTGCTCATTGTAATTGGGATAATGAGAGAGTAACACACACCTGGCCCTGGAACAGCTGAGAAGCCAATTGTCCCATTACGTTAGGTCCCTTAACAAGTGGAAGGCACATATGAAAACTGTTGTAATTCCTACACCGTTCACCTGATTTAGATGTAAATACCCTCAAATTAAAGCTGATAGTCTGCAGTTAAAGCACATCTTTCCGTGTCCGTTCCATTTTTTTTGCGGACCGTATACAGAACCATTCATTTCAATGGATCCGCTAAAAAATGGAAGTTTTTCCGTGTGCATTCCATTTCCGTATGTCTGTATTTCCGTTCCGCAAAAAAAAAGAACATGTTCTATTATTGTCCACATTACGGACAAGGATAGTACTGTTCTATTAGGGGCCAGCTGTTCTGTTTCGCAAAATACAGAATGCACATGGACATCATCCGTATTTTTTGCGGATCCATTTTTTTAGCGGACCGCAAAATACATACGGTCGTGGGCATGAGGCCTAAGTGGAAGGAACTTACTATGTGGAAAGATCATACCCATGAATTAATTAAATTTTTTTGGACAATCTGGCTCCTTTAAACAATCACTATCAATGTTTCTTCTTTACCTATCCCCACTTCTCCATGAATATTTTATATGATGTGTGACCCATCATTTCTTACCCACATCCAGATCTCACCCTTGTGTAGATGCACCTGTATATGACAATGACCTTGTTATGCTTACTCACCTATACTGTTAATCCTTTTCATTAATTCATTTGAAGCTGAATCTGTGTCTACTGATCTATTGATCTAATTTATATCACCTTGTTCTTGTTTTCTTATTGTATTATTTTTTTGGTAACTTTAAATAGATATTTGAAAAAAAAGCATAAGACATGCGGTAGTGTGGTGTGTTTTTAAACATGCTGTTTGTTAGAACCACTTACCATGCGTTTACCCATTGTTTTATATGTTAGTGTTATTCTAACATTAATTAGTATTGCTGTCATGTCTTAAAGGGTAAATAAAAGTGAAGAAAAGAGAGAAAATATGACTTGTACATGAACTCAGAATATCATACACAAATTTTCAGGCTAATTTCAGTACTTATAATTCAGGTAGAATTGTTTCAGACTCTCTACCACAAAGGTAGCCTAAGGCCTATTGCACACGACCGTATGGCTTTTTCTGTATTTTGCGGTCCACAAAAAACGGATCAGCAAAAAATATGGATGACGTCCGTGTGCATTCCGTTTTTTGGCGGAACGGAACAGCTGGCCCCTGATAGAACAGTACTATCCTTATCTGTTATGCGGACAAGAATAGGACATGTTCTATCTTTGAACGGAATGGAAAAACGGAAATATGGAAACGGAATGCATACGGAGTACATTCAGGTTTTTTTGAAGACTCATTGAAATGAATAGTTAGGCTTAGGCCTTAGGCTTGGGCTACACTGCGATATTTTGTAGCGCGACTGATTGATTTTAACTATTGAACTACAGCTGCAGTCCAAATAAATGTATTCAGTTCAATGCAAACCAGTTGACTGCTGCTGTAGTTCAATAGTTAAAATCAGTCAGTCGCGCTACAAAATGTTGCAGTGTAGCCCTGGCCTTACACATTGTGCAGTGATGGTTGAACAACCATCAAATGAATGATCCTCTAGTAAATAATCACTTTGCAGACACAACCATACATATTTTAGTCTATATTGGCCATTACAGTTGTTCAAACTGGTAATAAAATGTATGTTCAATGACATCAGTCAAAGGATGAACAATGTTTCTGAGAATGTTCTTTCAGGAAAAATCTTTTGTCATTAAAATTTCAAACACAACTTATTTCCAGACAACGATGGTCCACCATAGGTTAGCTAAAAATATTACTTGTTGATTTTCATCCAACAAGCAATAATTTTGGTTGAAGCCATACATTTTGATGACCATTAGAAATATGTATGGGCACATTAATTGGACAAATGGAGAGGTGTTGTCCGAATAAGAGACCCCATTTAATAACTTGCCAAACTAATCATTTCTTTTTGTACATAAGTAAATTTTCAAATTTTACAGTATCTTTGGAAAGTTCCCAGAAGTCTACCTCTTTAATACTCTTACTATAATTTCCAAAATCTAGTTTAACAATTTTTACAGATGGAATAGTTTATGTCTAGATTCCAGATCTCGAGGAGATGATGCTTTCCCTTTAATTTTCTAAGGCATGATTCCTTTTTTACAAATTCGATTTCAGAAACACTATTCTGCTTTCTCTATAGAAATTCTGCGATTTCAGTAAGTATGTATTATTTTGTGTTAGATGTTCTGAATCTGTCACATAATTATTCAGAAGTACAGCCTACACGCAAATTAGAACAAAAAATGTAGAAAATAGACTGTGATATGAGTGAAGTAGAGCAGAATTGCACATACTTCTAAACTAATGAGATGACATTGGACACAAGTAATCCACAACTAGAGATGCTGTTCTTTGTAACCTTATCTGAATTATCTATTCATCAATGCCAAAGAAAGAAAAAAATTGATCGTCATGAAAAAAAATAAAAAAAACCTCTGGAATCACAGAGTAAATTGCTAGACTGCACCTCCTTATAAAGAAGTGTCTGAACTGATCTTTATTACTGTGTGCTGGACTGTTATTCCAGTAAGGTTAAGGGCTTGTCCACACGAACATATTTTGGTTCTGTATACGGGCCGGTTTCTTTGTTCCGCATAGGGTCCGTATATGGAAGCATTAATTTCAATGGGTCCTCAAAAGATGTGGACATCACTCTGTGTGCTGTCCGCACCTGTTGCTCCGTTCCGTGGCCCCACAAAAATTATGAGTCCTGTCCTATTCTTGTCCATTTGCGGACAAGAATAGGCATTTCTATAATAGGCCTCCTGTTCCGTTCCGCAAATTTCAAAAGGCACACGGGCGGCATCCGTTTTTTGCGGATCCGCAATTTACGGCCCACAAAAAACAGCACGGTCGTGTGAATGAGCACTAACTGGGACTGGATGTGTTCTGTGATTTTTGGCTGTGTTCTGCATTATAAGCACCTTTCCTGTGCAGGTGCTGAGCTTTTAACTGGTCACTGCTGGCTATGTACAGGTGGACTTTTCAAGGTGGGCACTTGGGTTGCACAGCTTTCTGGTCATGTGTAAACGCTAGAGCGTGGCACCTCACAAGCTCTGTTTAGGGTGAGGGGAGACTATAAATGGGGATGCTTTAACTGTTTTGTTGACTGTCATGGTGCACGGAGCAGTACAGAAATATCAGGGGTGGCTGTAACTAACTGCATGTGAGCTCCAGAATGAATATGTAGTTGAATCCAGCCAGTAAGTCATGCCAGAGCTGCTGATTCTGAGATCCTGTTGGGGGAAAAGCCTCTGCCATGTTCATCTTTAAGCTGTACCTGCTGCAGCCTTGCTTGGGACTGCTACGTCAGAAGAAGCTCCCTAACTGAAGGTGTCCGAGTCATTGAACTATGCTACAGCTGATGATCCTGAAATCCTCTTAGGTGTTGAACCGGTGCCCTGTGTGTTGATCTCGAATATTCGAATTGCAAATTTTTATCGTGAATATCGGCACGTCGAGAAATTGTGAATATTTAGAATATCGCAAAATATATTCGTAATCGCGAATATTAGATTTTTTAAATATTTTATGCAAATTTTATGCAAATTTTCGCAATCAAAAAAATAATACCTGGAGATCATGAATTCGCGAATTCTCGAATATATGGCGAATATTCGCCCAAATATTCGCGAAATATCGCAAATTCGAATATTGCCCCTGCCGCTCATCACTAGTGCCCTGTTCGTCTTGACCAGTACTAGAGATGAGCGAATTGTTCCCAAAAAAATTCAGGAAAAATTTGGTTCGATCCGAATAAATTTGCAGCGAAGTACGTTAAAAAAAGGCTATTTCCTGGCTGCTGAGAGACTTTATGGTCATGTAGAACACTGTGCCTTGTAGTAACACGCATAAGGAGTTTGCTTTGGTAGTGAAATAATACGGTGAGTCCATATGGCATGCTGATGACAGGTGTCGCTCTTAGGCCTCTTTCACATGGAGGAGGACCTGCGCTGATGTGACTGCGCTCATCACGTGGTAAGCGTGATTATGTAATCAAAGGTTCTTTTGCAGGTCCTGAAAGATGAAGAAAGAAGACGATGCCAGAGGATGAAGTGAGTTTTTAAATTTTTTAACCCTTCAATCCACATTTTAGTAAGCATTCTGTATTAAGAATGCTATTATTTTCCCTTATAACCATGTTATAAGGGAAAATAATAAAATGAATACACTTTAATGGGATCCGGGGTTGCTTTCATCCCTATCATCTCCTAGCAACCATGCATGAAAATCACACCACATCCGCACTTGCTTGCGGATGCTTGCAATTTTCACGCAGACCCATTCATTTCTATGGGGCCTGCGTTGCGTGAAAAACATAGAATATAGAACATGCTGCAATTTTCACACAATGCACAAGTGATGAATCACCGCTCATCTGCACACCCCAATTGAAGTGAATGGGTCTGGGTTCAGTGCGAGTGCAATGCGTTCACATCACGCATTGCACCTGTGCGGAATTTTTGCCCTTGTAAAAGGGGCCTTAGAATCATTGCACACCACTTATTAGGGCAGTCACGGAGCCAAAACTGACCAAATAACTCAAGTATGAACTCAACCTTACAGGTCGATGTTAGTGCCAAGAAGAAGCGCACTCCTTTTACACTGTCGCCAGCTGATTCCACATAGATGTTATCAGAACCTATTCTATTAAACGCTTATACAAGTAGAGCCCCCCTGACAGAGTGAAGAGGGTGTCAGCAGTAAGTTTGTGTTGATAACACTGATTAATTTGCCCTTCCTCTGATCCATCAGAACAATAACCCACAAAAAACTGATTCTGTCTGTGGAGCATACGCCTTCACTCAGTCAGCATTTGCTCAATAATCCATCAGTATTGCTAATGCCCAAAAAAAACAGGAGTAGACATGAATGGAATATTTGAATGTCTTCTGTGTTTTGTACCCATTCCTGCTTTTGGCTACCAAATCATAAGCCAATTTGATGGGACCACACAGGCCTTACAGTTGATACACAGACAGGATGCGTTGTGCGTCTAATGTTTCAGAGAGTGGCCCAATGACAGGGTCCGGAAGTTGCGGAAGCATCAGGAGGCTACATAGTGGCACAATGACAGAGTCTGGAGGTGGTGGCAGCATGAAAAGACCACAGAGTGGCACAATGACAGTGTGGAGGGGGCGGCAGCATCAGGAGGCCACAGCGTGGCACAATGACAGAGTCTGGAGTTTGCAGCAGTATGAGGATGCCACCAAGTGGCACAATGACAAAGTGTGGAGGTGACAGCAGTATGAGGTGGCCACCAAGTGGCACAATGACAGAGTGTTGAGGTGGCAGCAGTATGAGAAACCCACCAAGTGGCACAATGACAGAGTCTGGAGGTGGCAGTAGCAGCAGTAGCAGCATCAGGAGAAGGGCAAAGAGTGGCACAATGACAGGGTCTGGAAGTTGCGGCAGCATCAGGAGGCTACATAGTGGCACAATGACAGAGTCTGGAGGTGGTGGCAGCATGAAAAGACCACAGAGTGTCACAATGACAGTCTGGAGGTGGCGGCAGCAGTAGCAGCATCAGGAGAAGGCCACCAAGTGGCAAAATGACAGAGTCTAGAGTTTGCAGCAGTATGAGGATGCCACCGAGTGGAACAATGACATAGTCTTAAGGTGGCAGCAGTATGAGGAAGCCCCCGAGTGGCAAAATGTCAGAGTCTGGAGTTTGCAGCAGTATGAGGAGCTATTGAAAGGACCCTTCACAACGTGTTGAGACACAGTATTAATTTTTATTTTCAAATTGTCAATGAGACCAATCGTCTCTGGGTTGACACGTGTGATTACACCGGACTAACATTTAAAAATCTCAGCTATGCCTGCTGTATAGATCATAAGTCTTTTTAAATATTTTAAAGTGATATTGGCGCCCTAGGGTGGGTTAGGAGGTGCTAATATCTACCCTGCTCCCCTACTCTGCTGGGCTGCTTTATATTTAGCAGCCGCTGCAGATTGTTACTGATACCAGCACTGTTGCTCCACAGTGCAGGGTCACACACGGTAGCCGGTGCGCACTCACTCCACAAGACCTTCCTATCTGACTGGCGCTTTCTGTGGATTATAGTTTGTAAAGCGTAGGCATAAACTGTCTAAAAAACATGCTCTATAGCACTCTGCCCCCTGACATGTTTCGCCAAATTAACTTGGCGTCTTCAGGGGTCCGGGCAGTCTGCTGCTGAGAGGGGCGTGACCAGGGCTTATAAGACCTTCCTTTGATGATGTCGGTAACTGTAGCCACTATGGTTACATTTTGTAACTTTGATGCTTATCGGCCTATCAGTGAACGGCTTGTATATCTTAAAAGTCTCCGCCTCCTTACTCCACCAATGAACGCCTCCGTATCTATTATGTTTGCACATGCGCTGGTACTTTAGTATGTGCCGCTACTAGAGGTCCCTACTGCGCATGTCCAGGTACTTAGACTCTGCGCCCGCTTGTTTGTGCTAAGTGCGCAGTGTCCCAAGCTTTCTGTGCGCCTGCGCCACAAGGCTAAGAGCGCTCGCATCTTCTATGCGCTTGCGCTCCGACTTAGAATGATCACGTTAGGTCCGTCTCGCTCCTGCGCATGTCACAACACTTAAACTATTCCTGGCGTCGCTGGTGGGTATTTCTCACTCAATACTTCTACCTCTGGAGATTGTGTATAGGTTGTACACTACTGGAGTGCCTGTTATTGAGCTTAGAGTATATTAACATTTACTATCCTCCTACGGTGGCAGTTTTTTCAATCTTCCCGCAGCTTTTTCTTTTCCTTTCTTCCTTTTCCCTCCTATAGGGGGATAATGATGGTACCTCCATATTATTATATATGGTCAGTTATTAACTCTGAGTTTCCTGTCACTCCATGTTATATATAATCCAACGCTCAATAAGCTGTCTTGTTACTGCTACCTCTTATCCTGTTTTTGCTCACATTTACTGTGAGATGTACATCATGCTTCCATCCATGGACTATCAATTTAGATATGTATAATGGTTGTTCCTCTTTTATTCATTGTCGACATTATTTCATTACAGGTGATGCCTTCCAAGCGATATACCGTCTACAATCTCCGCTTCTGGCATGGTAAGTGTTCATCGGTTTACTATGGAGAGGGGGGGGACTCAGCCAGGATCGGCTCGCTCCTCTTTTACACTAGATGGCTCATGGCCGATATCCTAAGGTCTCCCTAAATATTGAAGCTTCTGCTGAGATTTTTAAATTTTAGTCCGGTGTAGTGTTTTATATATACCCAATAATTAACGTTACGTTTTATCTTAGAATACAATCACACGTGTCAACCCAGAGACAACTATTGGTCTCATTGACCATTTGAAAGCAGTATGAGGAGGTCACCAAGTGGCACAATAAAATAGCCTGGAGGTGGTGGCAGCAGCAACATCAGGAAAAGGCCACAGAGTGGCACAATGACAGAGCCTGGAGGTGGTGGCAGCAGCAGTAGCAGCATCAGGAGAAGGCCACCGAGTGGCAAAATGAAAGAGTCTGGAGGTGGCAGCAGTATGAGAAGGCCACCGAGTGGCACAATGACAGAGTCCGGAGGTGGCAGCAGTATTAGGAAGCCACCAAGTGGCACAATGACAGAGTCTGGAGGTGGAATCATTATGAGGAGGCCACAGAGTGGCACAATGACAGAGTGTAGAGGTGACAGCAGTATGAGGAGGTCACAGAGTGACAGAATGACAGAGTCTGGAGGTGGCAGCAGTATGAGGAAGCCACCGAGTGGCACAATAAGAGATCCTGGAAGTGGTGGCAGCAGCAACATCAGTAGGAGACCACAGAGTAGCAGAATGACATAGTGTTGAGGTGGCAGCAGTATGAGGAAGCCACCAAGTGGCACAATGACAGAGTCTGGAGGTGGTGGCAGCAGCAGTAGCATCAGGAGAAGGGCAAAGACTGGCACAATGACAGAGTTTGGAGGTGGCAGCAGCAGCATTAGGAGAAGGCCACCAAGTGGCAAAATGACAGAGTCTGGAGGTGGAATCCGTATGAGGAGGCCACAGAGTGGCACAATGACAGAGTCTGGAGGTGTCGGCAGCATTAGGAGGCCACAGAGTGGCACAATGACAGAGTGTAGACATGGCGGCAGATGCAGGATCAGGAGGAGGCCACAGAGGTGGCACAATGACAGAGTGTGGAGGTGACAGCAGTATGAGGAGGTCACAGAGTAGCACAATGACAGAGTCTGGAGGTGGCAGCAGTATGAGGAAGCCACCGAGTGGCACAATGAGAGATCCTGGAAGTGGTGGCAGCAGCAACATCAGGAGGAGGACACAGAGTGGCACAATGACAGAGTGTTGAGGTGGCAGCAGTAGGAGGAAGCCACCAAGTGGCACAATGACAGAGTCTGGAGGTGGTGGCAGCAGCAGCAGCATCAGGAGAAGGGCAAAGAGTGTCACAATGACAGAGTCTGGAGGTGGCGGCAGCAGCATCAGTAAGAAGCCACAGAGTGGCACAATGACAGAGTGGGGAGGTGGCGGCAGCAGCTGCAGCCTCAGTAGGAGGCCACAGAGTGGCACAATGACCGAGTGTGGAGGTGGCAGCAGCATCAGGAGACCACAGAGTGGCAAGGTAACATAGTGTGGAGGTGGCAGCAGCATGAGGAGGCCACAGAGTGGCACGACGACGAGAGATTGTGGAGGTGGCGGCAGCATGAGGGGGCCAGAGAGTGGCACGACGACGAGAGATTGTGGAGGTGGCAGCTTCGTCTATTCATTTATAGGGAATATAGAACAGAACAGAAGGTTAAAATTTCTCAACTTTATAAAGTGTTGCTTAACCACTTCACATCCGGGCCATTTACCCCCCTCCTGACAGAGCCTAAATTAGCAAATTTGGCATGTGTCACTTTAAGTGGTAATAACTTTGGAACGCTTTTACTTATCCAAGCCATTCTGAGAATGTTTTCTCGTGACACATTGCAATTTGGGTCTATATATTTAAACTATATTTATAAAATAATCAGAAATGTACCAAAAATTTTAAAAATTCACAATTTTCTAAATTTCTATTTCTCTGCTTTTAAAACAGAAAGTGATCCCTCAAAAAATATTTATTACTTAACATTCCCCACATGTCTACTTTATGTTGGCATCATTTTGTAAATGTAATTTTATTTTTTTAGGACGTTAGAAGGCTTAGAATTTTAGAAGCAATTTTTTTGTAGGATGAGTTGACGTTTTTATTGGTACTATTTTTGGGTACATATGATTTTTTGATCATTCATTATTACACTTTATGGGGCAGGGTGACCTAAAAATTTTTAGCACAGTTTTTATTTATTTATTTTTACAGCGTTCACCTGAGGGTTTAGGTAATGTGACATTTTTATAGAGCTGGTTGTTACGGACGCGACGATACCTAATATGTATATTTTTTTCATTTATTTCACTTTAACACAATAATAACATTTTTGAAACAAAAAACTTATGTTTTAATGTCTCAATGTTCTGAGAGCTATAGTTTTTTATTTTTTGAGCAATTTTCTTATGTACGGGTTAATTTTTTGCGGGATGAGTTGACGGTTTTATTAGTACCATTTTGTGGGACATACGCCTTTTTGAACCCTTGGAGTTGCACTTTTTGTGATGTAAGGTGATAAAAATTGCATTTTTTGACAATTTTTTTTAATGGTGATTATCAGACGGAGTGGATCATGTGATATATTTATAGAGCCGGTCGTTACGGACGCGGCAATGCCAAATATGTATATTTTAATTAATAACTCTTTTTATTTTTAACCACTTAAGGACCACAGGTTTATACCCCCCTAAAGACCAGGCCCTTTTTTACAAATCGGCACTCCACAACTTTAGCGGTTTATTGCTCGGTCATGCAACTTACCAGCCAAATGAATTTTACCTCCTTTTCTTCTCACTAATAGAGCTTTCATTTGGTGGTATTTCATTGCTGCTGTCATTTTTACTTTTTTTGTTATTAATCGAAATTTAACGATTTTTTTGCAAAATAATGACATTTTTCACTTTCAGTTGCAAAATTTTGCAAAAAAAACGACATCCATATATTAATTTTTCTCTAAATTTATTGTTCTACATGTCATTGATTAAAAAAAAAATGTTTGGGTAAAAAAAAATGGTTTGGGTAAAAGTTATAGCGTTTACAAACTATGGTACAAAAATGTGAATTTCCGCTTTTTGAAGCAGCTCTGACTTTCTGAGCACCTGTCATGTTTCCTGAGGTCCTACAATGCCCAGACAGTACAAACACCCCACAAATGACCCCATTTCGGAAAGTAGACACCCTAAGGTATTCGCTGATGGGAATAGTGAGTTCGTAGAACTTTTTATTTTTTGTCACAAGTTAGTGGAAAATGATGATTTTTTATTTTATTTTATTTTTTTCTTACAAAGTCTCATATTCCACTAACTTGTGACAAAAAATAAAAACTTCTATGAACTCACTATGCCCATCAGCGAATACCTTGGGGTGTCTTCTTTCCAAAATGGGGTCACTTGTGGGGTAGTTATACTGCCCTGGCATTCTAGGGGCCCAAATGTGTGGTAAGTAGTTTGAAATCAAAATGTGTAAAAAATGACCGGTGAAATCCGAAAGGTGCTCTTTGGAATGTGGGCCCCTTTGCCCACCTAGGCTGCAAAAAAGTGCCACACATGTGGTATCGCCGTACTCAGGAGAAGTTGGGGAATGTGTTTTGGGGTGTCATTTTACATATACCCATGCTGGGTGAGAGAAATATCTTGGTCAAATGCCAACTTTGTATAAAAGAAATGGGAAAAGTTGGCGACCTCTTCCTCCTCCTCTGCCTTCGCCTTGTGCTTCCACTGTGCCCCCGCTGTCAGGTGGGAATGCTATCATCAGCCTGCGCTTGTAGTCGCACATCTTCCGATCAGTAACAGATGTTTTCACTAAATTTAGTTCCCTGTCAGCAATGCAGAGCAGGGGTTCATTCACGGCAAAAGGGGGTTCATGTCACCCAGCAATAGAACAGACGATTTAGAGAGATTTAGGCTCCTGTCACCCAGGCACAGCAGGGGTTCATTCACGGCAAAAGGGGGTTCATGTCACACAGCAATAGAACAGACGATTTTGAGAGATTTAGGCCCCTGTCACCCAGGCACAGCAGGGGTTCATTCACGGTAAAATGGGGTTCATGTCACCCAGCAATAGAACAGAGGAATTTGAGAGATTTAGGCCCCTGTCACCCAGGCACAGCAGGGGTTCATTCACAGCAAAAGGGGGATCTTGTCACCCAGCAATAGAACAGAGGATTTTGAGAGATTTAGGCCTCTGTCACCCAGGCACAGGAGGGGTTCATTCACGGCAAAAGGGGGTTCATGTCACCCAGCAATAGAACAGAGGATTTTGAGAGATTTAGGCCCCTGTCACCCAGGCATAGCAGGGGTTTATTCACTGCAAAAGTGGGTTCATGTCACCCAGCAATACAACAGAGGATTTTGAGAGATTTAAGCCCCTGTCACCAAGGCACAGGAGGGGTTCATTCACGGCAAAAGTGGGTTCATGTCACACAGCAATAGAACAGACGATTTTGAGAGATTTAAGCACCTGTCACCCAGGCACAGCAGGGATTCATTCACGGCAAAAGGGGGATCTTGTCACCCAGCAATAGAACAAAGGATTTTGAGAGATTTAGGCCCCTGTCACCCAGGCACAGCGGGGGTTCATTCACGGAAAAAAAGGGGTTCATGTCACCCAGCAATAGAACAGACGATTTTGAGGCACAGCAGGGGTTTGTATACGCCAAAAAAGGGGTTCATGTCACCCAGCAATAGAACAGACGATTTTGAGGCACAGCAGGGGTTTGTATACGCCAAAAATGGTAAAATGCCAAAGGCTAGAGGGATGTAAAAGGCAGTAAAATGTGCTTAAGAGCATGGAAACTGCTCTGCAAACAAATGTGGATAAGGAAATAACTTAAAATAAAATAACTAAAAATTACAAATTATTAACCTGCAACTCAGAGAAGGAGGTGGATATGGAGTCGGAGGTTGAGGAGACGGTGAATGTGGTGTTGTAGGTGGAGGCAGCAATAGAGGAGGAGAAGGCAGCCAACAATTTTTTTTATTTATTTTTTATTGGGGTATTTAGCCCCCAAAATTTTGTGACAAATAAAAAAAAAAGAAAACAAAGAATCATTGCACTTGTCTTGAGTACAAGAATGTATGTTTGATGGTGGTATAAATGCCTATTCTGCACAAGGTACAGACAAGTCTTGTGGGATCCAAGCCTGGTTCATTTTAATAAACGTGAGCTTGTCCACGTTGGCTGTGGACAGGCGGCTGCGTCTGTCTGTAATGACGCCTCCTGCCATGCTAAATACATGTTCAGAAAGTACACTGGCTGCAGGGCAGGCCAGCACCTCCAAGGCATACAGGGCAAGCTCTGGCCATGTGGACAATTTGGAGACCCAGAAGTTGAATGGGGCAGAACCATCAGTCAGTACGTGTAGTCGTGTGCACAGGTACTGTTCCACCATGTTGTTCAAATGCTGCCTCCTGCTAACACGCTCCATATCAGCTATTGGGGCCGGTTGTTGCGGCGAAGTGACAAAGCTTTTCCACATGTCGGCCATGCTAACCCTGCCTTCTGAGGTGCTGGCGCTGACACAGCTGCGTTGGCGACCTCTTCCTCCTCCCCTGTCTTCGCCTTGTGCTTCCACTTGTCCCCCGGCATCAGTCGGGAATGCTCTCAGGAGCGCGTCTACCAGCGTGCGCCTGTAGTCGCGCATCTTCCGATCACGCTCCAGTGAGGGAATTAAGGACGGCACATTGTCTTTGTAATGGGGATCCAGCAGGGTGGCCACCCAGTAGTCAGCACATGTTAAAATGTGGGCAACTCTGCTGTCGTTGCGCAGGCACTGCAGCATGTAGTCGCTCATGTGTGCCATGCTGCCCAGAGGTAAGGACAAGCTGTCCTCTGTGGGAGGCGTATCGTCTGCGTCCTCCGTATCCACCCAGCCACGCACCAGTGATGGGCCCATCCTCCTCCTCATCCTCCTCGTCCTCCAGTAGTGAGTTCTGGCTGGCCAAATTTGTACCTGGCCTCTGCTGTTGCAAAAATCCTCTTTCTGAGCCGCTTCTAAAAGACTGGCCTGAAAGTGTTAGAGATGACCCCTCTTCCTCCTCCTCGTCCTGGTCCACATCCTCTTCCATCATCGCCCTAAGTGTTTTCTCAAGGAGACATAGAAGTGGTATTGTAACGCTGATAACGGCGTCATCGCCACTGGCCATGTTGGTGGAGTAATCGAAACAGCGCAACAGGGCACACAGGTCTCGCATAGAGGCCCAGTCATTGGTGGTGAAGTGGTGCTGTTCTGCAGTGCGACTCACCCATGCGTGCTGCAGCTGAAACTCCACTATGGCCTGCTGCTGCTCGCACAGTTTCTCCAGCATGTGCAAGGTGGAGTTCCACCTGGTGGGCACGTCGCATATGAGGCGGTGTGCGGGAAGGCCGAAGTTACGCTGTAGAGCAGACAGCCGAGCGGCGACAGGATGAGAATGCCGGAAGTGCGCACAGACGGCCCGCACTTTATGCAGCAGCTCTTACATGTCGGGGTAGTTGTGAATGAATTTCTGCACCACCAAATTCAGCACATGAGCCAGGCAAGGGATGTGCGTCAAACCGGCTAGTCCCAGAGCTGCAACGAGATTTCGCCCATTATCGCACACCACCTGGCAGGGCTTGAGGCTCACTGGCAGCAACCCCTTGTTGGTCTGTTGTTCTTTACCCCGCCACAACTCCTGTGCGGTGTGAGGCCTGTCCCCCAAACACATCATTTTCAGAATGGCCTGCTCACGTTTACCCCAGGCTGTGCTGAAGTTGGTGGTGAAGGTCTGTCGCTGACCGAATGAAGAGGTGGTAGAAGAGGAGGATGAAGCCGAGTAGGAAGAGGAGGCAACTGGAGTCAAAGAATGATGCTCTGCGATCCTTGGCCGCGGAAGGACGTGCCCCAAACAGCTCTCCGCCTGGGGCCCAGCCGTCACTACATTTACCCAGTGTGCAGTTAGGGAGATATAGCGTTCCTGGCCGTGCTTACTGTTCCACGTATCTGTGGTTAGGTGGACCTTGCCACAGATGGCGTTGCGCAGTGCACACTTGATTTTATCCGATACTTGGTTGTGCAGGGAGGGCACGGCTCTCCTGGAGAAGTAGTGGCGGCTGGGAATGACATACTGTGGGACAGCAAGCGACATGAGCTGTTTGAAGCTGTCCGTCTCCACCAGCCTGAATGACAGCATTTCAAAGGCCATTAGTTTAGAAATGCTGGCATTCAGGGCTAGGAATCGAGGGTGGCTAGGTGGGAATTTACGCTTTCTCTCAAAGGTTTGTGAGATGGAGAGCTGAACACTTCCGTGTGACATGGTAGAGATGCTTGGTGACGGAGGTGGTGTTGTTGGTGGCAAATCCTCTGTTTGCTGGGCGGCAGGTGCCAACGTTCCTCCAGAGGCGGAGGAAGAGGCCAAGGCAGCAGCAGAAAAGGGAGCAGGAGGGGCCTGAGCCCTTTCTTGGTTTTGAAGGTGCTTACTCCACTGCAGCCCGTGTCTTGCATGTAGATGCCTGGTCATGCAGGTTGTGCTAAGGTTTAGAATGTTAATGCCTCGCTTCAGGCTCTGATGGCACAGCGTGCAAACCACTCGGGTCTTGTCGTCAGCACATTGTGTGAAGAGTGCCATGCCAGGGAACTCCTTGATGCTTCCTTTGGTGTGCTAGGTCCCTGGTAGCGGTGGCCAGTAGCAGGCGAACTGTTTCGACGACGGCTGCTCTGCTTTTGCACCCTGCTCCCGCTTTTGCTACGCTGTTGGCTCGGTCTCACCACTGCCTCTTCCTCCGAACTTTGAAAGCCAGTGGCACAACCTTCATTCCATGTGGGGTCTAGGACCTCATCGTCCCCTGCATCGTCTTCCACCCAGCATTCCTCCCTGACCTCCTTTTCGGTCTGCAGACTGCAGAAAGACGACGCAGTCGGCACCTGTGTTTCGTCATCATCAGAGACGTGCTGAGGTGGTATTCCCATGTCCTCATAATGAAACATAAGTGGTTGTGCGTCAGTGCATTCTATGTCTTCCACCCCTGGGGAAGGGCTAAGGGGATGCCCTTGGGAAACCCTGGCAGCAGAGTCTTCAAACAGCATAAGAGACTGCTGCATGACTTGAGGCTCAGACAGGTTCCCCAATATGCATGGGGGTGATGTGACAGACTGATGGGCATGGGTTTCAGGCGCCACCTGTGCGCTTTCTGCTGAAGACTGGGTGGGAGATAATGTGAACGTGCTGGATCCACTGTCGGCCACCCAATTGACTAGCGCCTGTACTTGCTCAGGCCTTACCATCCTTAGAACGGCATTAGGCCCGACCAAATATCGCTGTTGATTCTGGCGGCTACTGGGACCTGAGGTAGTAGGTTCAGTAGGACGTGTAGCTGTGGCAAAACGGCTACGTCCTCTCCCTGCACCAGAGGCTCCACCAACACCACCACCATGACCATGACCGCGTCCCTTATTAGATGTTTCCCTCATAGTTAGCGTTCACAAAGCAAAGTAAAAATTGGTTAAGTATGTTAAAAAAAATTAACCGCCAATATAAACCCTGATGTAGGGTATTGCACTAAAAAAAAAATTCTAATCTCATATTATAGATGTATTTGTGGCCTAAATGTGATGTATTCGATGTATGTTAAATCCAAAATGATCAGTATATGAACACACGGTTTATTTCAACCACAGTAAACGAATGGCTGTATTTGTGGCCTAAATGTGACTGTCACCTATGCACGTGTAATCAAAGATGACTAGTATATGAACACACGTTTTATTACAACCGCAGTAAACGAATGGCCGTATTTGTGGCCTAAATGTGACTGTATTCTATGTACGTTAAATTCAAAATGAGCAGTATATAAACACACGGTTTATTTCAACCGCAGTAAATGAATGGCCGTATTTGTGGCCTAAATGTTAATGTATTCTATGTACGTTAAATTCAAAATGAGCAGTATATGAACACACAGTTTATTTCAACTGCAGTAAATGAATTTGTGGCCTAAATGTGAATGTATTCTATGTACGTTAAATTCAAAATGAGCAGTATATGAACACACGGTTTATTTCAACCGCAGTAAACGGAAGGCCGTATTTGTGGCCTAAATGTGACTGTATTCTATGTACGTTAAATTCAAAATGAGCAGTATATGAACACACAGTTTATTTCAACCGCAATAAACGAATGGCTGTATTTGTGGCCTAAATGTGACTGTATTCTATGTAAGTTAAATTCAAAATAAGCAGTATATGAACACACGGTTTATTTCAACCGCAGTAAACAAATGGCCGTATTTGTGGCCTAAATGTGACTGTCACCTATGCACGTGTAATCAAAGATGACCAGTATATGAAAAAAAGATTTGTTTTTAAACGCAGTAACCTAATGGCCGTATTTGTGGCCTAAATGTGACTGTATTCTATGTACGTTAAATTCAAAATGAGCAGTATATGAACACACGGTTTATTTAAACCGCAGTAAACGAATGGCCGTATTTGTGGCCTAAATGTGACTGTATTCTATGTACGTTAAATTCAAAATGAGCAGTATATAAACACACGGTTTATTTCAACCGCAGTTAACGAATGGCCGTATTTGTGGCCTAAATGTGACTGTCACCTATGCACGTGTAATCAAAGATGACCAGTATATAAAAAAAAATGTTTTTAAGCACAGTCAGCAAAATAGCTGTATTTCTGGACTAGCAGACATGCAGATAGATAGTGCTGGTGCACTATATAAAAAAAAAAAAAAATTAAACACAGTCAGCAAAAAAGCTGTATTTCTGGACTAGCAGACATGCGGATAGATAGTGCTGGTGCACTATATGAATTTTTTTTATTTTTAAGCACAGTCAGGAAAAAAGCTGTATTTCTGGACTAGCAGACATGCAGATAGATAGTGCTGCACCAGCATAAAATGGCTGCCGATTAGGTATTCATAGTGACAAACTGAAGTAGAAAAAAGAGTTTTCAACAGAAGTTGGCTCAGTGCAGGCTTAAAAAAACTGTGTACTGCACCCACAAAACACATTGGATTGAGATCGCTGAGTTATAAGGCAGTTCTTCTTAGTATTTATCCCTGATCTGTCCCTGACAGCAGCAGCATCCTCTCCCTACACTAAGAATAGCAGAGTGACGTGCAGCGCTACGTGACTCAGCCTTATATAGAGGCTGGGTCACATGCTGCAGTTGGCCAATCACAGCCATGCCAATAGTAGGCATGGCTGTGATGGCTTCTAAGGGCACACAGTTAAACGCTTGTTGATTGGCTGCTTTGCAGCCTTTCAAAAAGCGCCATAAAAATTGCCGCACACGAACCCGAACTTTTACGTAAATGTTCGGGTCTGGGTCCAAAAAAAGCTAAAGTTAAGTACGAACCCGAACTATACAGTTCGGGTTCGCTCAACTCTATTCACAAACAAATAGAAAGTTCAATATTGCACAAGTCACCTTGTTGGCAGTTCTGCCTCCAGTAGTCCACAGCAGGCTTTAGGGGGCCTGTTTCCCCTGCACATGGGTCTCAGCCCTCCAGTCTGGCACAAAACCTCTGATCCCAACACAGAGACTCAGCTGCTGATCCCAGCTGCCTATTTAATGACAGCCAAGTGCTGTCAAAACCCGTACCGGCACTTAAACTTCCGTCCGGTATTTGACCTCACCTGGCTGGAAACTAGCCCAGCCGCCCATGTTGGGAGGAAAATACCTGCCTTCCCAGAAATAAAACCTCACTGTGTCACATTTTTAGCAGAAATAAATGCTCCAGTGAAGTGCGTATATTTTTTTCCTTTTTGTATTGAAATTGGACACTGAACGATTTCACCACATATGCGTGTATATTTTTCCTTTTTGTACTGAAATAGGCCACTAAAAACATTCAAGACAGATAACCGCCGCCGACGTGAACTGAGAATGTATTTTTATTTTTGTACTGAAACAGGCCACTAAACGCTTTCAACACAAATAACCGCCGAAGTGAACAGAGAATATATTTTTCTTTTTGTACTGAAATACAAAATAACACATAACCACCGCACTGACTGCTACCGCCGCTACTTCCGTGAACCCCTGCACCACTACTTCCCGGGTAGGTAGGCTGCTGCAAAGCAGGTGGTCTACCCCAGGCACGAATGGCTCCCGACCTCCCACTGCTGCCACCCTGCTGACTCACTGCTGCCACCCTGCTGACTCCCAGCCATGCTTTCAAGACATATAACCGCCTCCGACGTGAACTGAGAATATATTTATCTTTTTGTACTGAAATAGGCCACTAAATGCTCACACCCCAGACCTTGGAGCGGCTAGTTCCCAGGTCCGTAGTGAGTCAGAATCCCAAAACAACCTTGAGAATATATGTAGACAAAGCCTTACTCTCTTGCACTTCCATTCATAGGTCATAAAATGACATTTAAATGAAAAGATACAAAATGGAATTCAAATGATTCACACTTTAACATCTACAATATATAATATACAGATGCCATTGTGAATGACTTGTAACACTTAGTAATCTATTTTCATAATATCATGATCCTCATTAAAGGGTTTGACCAGCCACCTATCTTTTTTTTTAATTCTTAGAATTTTATAAAATGATTTAAAAAAAAAAGCAGTGCTCATGTTTTTGATCCTCAGAATTTCCATCCACTTTTTCCTGGTTCCTCACCAGTCCTCCTCTGTTCTTTCTGCTACAGCGATGAAGTGTTGACACAGACATGTGACTGCTGCAGCCCGTCACTGTCTAATCACAAGTCAACACCAATGGAATCACCATTGCAGCCACTGATTTGGTTCTGATTAGTCCGAATTAGCCTTGTGATTCTTTTTGTGTCCAAAAAAGTTTTCTCTTTCTCATCTCTGGTGTCTATACTGGGAAGTTCTTCTCATATGTACAGTACAGACCAAAAGTTTGGACACACCTTCTCATTCAAAGAGTTTTCTTAATTTTCATGACTATGAAGGCATCAAAACTATGAATTAACACATAGAAAAAAATAAGGGGTTGGGTCAGCACAACCTGCCTGTAGGTGCAGATCGCTATGGCGAAATACATATACAAACGGAAAATGCAAATGTGATCGCACACTACATCCAGCACTCTGCCCTCCATGCTGGATGAGACATTGGTTTATATTTTGGCCAAAGCATAGTAAGCCACTCACCGCGTCAAGGCTGTCTCATGAGTGGTCCCTAACTCTTGTTCCTACCTGTTCATGGGCCATGACAGCCACATAAAATCCAGGGAATGCAGGTCAGCATGCAAGCCAAGTACACTTTGCTTGTAACCCCGTCCGGTGCCATTACAGCTTTCATCGGATCCAGGGATGCAAGTACCAACATGCATGCTGAACCCACCATATACTTCTCCTGGAGCCAAATGGCTAATGGTAGGTTCTATACAAGCAGACTCAGTTTTATACTGACTTTAAAACCAGCCTCAAGGACAGATTAACTGGTCAGGTGTGCAATGACTCCAAGGAGATCGCCACGCCTCCAATATATACTACAAAGAAAAAAATAAGGGGTTGGGTCAGCACAACCTGCCTGTAGGTGCAGATCGCTATGGCGAAATACATATACAAACGGAAAATGCAAATGTGATCGCACACTACATCCAGCACTCTGCCCTCCATGCTGGATGAGACATTGGTTTATATTTTGGCCAAAGCATAGTAAGCCATAGCTTATTTTGGCCAAAGGGTATTTCGCCATAGCGATCTGCACCTACAGGCAGGTTGTGCTGACCCAACCCCTTATTTTTTTCTTTGTAGTATATATTGGAGGCGTGGCGATCTCCTTGGAGTCATTGCACACCTGACCAGTTAATCTGTCCTTGAGGCTGGTTTTAAAGTCAGTATAAAACTGAGTCTGCTTGTATAGAACCTACCATTAGCCATTTGGCTCCAGGAGAAGTATATGGTGGGTTCAGCATGCATGTTGGTACTTGCATCCCTGGATCCGATGAAAGCTGTAATGGCACCGGACGGGGTTACAAGCAAAGTGTACTTGGCTTGCATGCTGACCTGCATTCCCTGGATTTTATGTGGCTGTCATGGCCCATGAACAGGTAGGAACAAGAGTTAGGGACCACTCATGAGACAGCCTTGACGCGGTGAGTGGCTTACTATGCTTTGGCCAAAATATAAACCAATGTCTCATCTAGCATGGAGGGCAGAGTGCTGGATGTAGTGTGCGATCACATTTGCATTTTCCGTTTGTATATGTATTTCGCCATAGCGATCTGCACCTACAGGCAGGTTGTGCTGACCCAACCCCTTATTTTTTTCTTTGTAGTATATATTGGAGGCGTGGCGATCTCCTTGGAGTCATTGCACACCTGACCAGTTAATCTGTCCTTGAGGCTGGTTTTAAAGTCAGTATAAAACTGAGTCTGCTTGTATAGAACCTACCATTAGCCATTTGGCTCCAGGAGAAGTATATGGTGGGTTCAGCATGCATGTTGGTACTTGCATCCCTGGATCCGATGAAAGCTGTAATGGCACCGGACGGGGTTACAAGCAAAGTGTACTTGGCTTGCATGCTGACCTGCATTCCCTGGATTTTATGTGGCTGTCATGGCCCATGAACAGGTAGGAACAAGAGTTAGGGACCACTCATGAGACAGCCTTGACGCGGTGAGTGGCTTACTATGCTTTGGCCAAAATATAAACCAATGTCTCATCTAGCATGGAGGGCAGAGTGCTGGATGTAGTGTGCGATCACATTTGCATTTTCCGCTTGTATATGTATTTCGCCATAGCGATCTGCACCTACAGGCAGGTTGTGCTGACCCAACCCCTTATTTTTTTCTTTGTAGTATATATTGGAGGCGTGGCGATCTCCTTGGAGTCATTGCACACCTGACCAGTTAATCTGTCCTTGAGGCTGGTTTTAAAGTCAGTATAAAACTGAGTCTGCTTGTATAGAACCTACCATTAGCCATTTGGCTCCAGGAGAAGTATATGGTGGGTTCAGCATGCATGTTGGTACTTGCATCCCTGGATCCGATGAAAGCTGTAATGGCACCGGACGGGGTTACAAGCAAAGTGTACTTGGCTTGCATGCTGACCTGCATTCCCTGGATTTTATGTGACTGTCATGGCCCATGAACAGGTAGGAACAAGAGTTAGGGACCACTCATGAGACAGCCTTGACGCGGTGAGTGGCTTACTATGCTTTGGCCAAAATATAAACCAATGTCTCATCCAGCATGGAGGGCAGAGTGCTGGATGTAGTGTGCGATCACATTTGCATTTTCCGTTTGTATATGTATTTCGCCATAGCGATCTGCACCTACAGGCAGGTTGTGCTGACCCAACCCCTTATTTTTTTCTTTGTAGTATATATTGGAGGCGTGGCGATCTCCTTGGAGTCATTGCACACCTGACCAGTTAATCTGTCCTTGAGGCTGGTTTTAAAGTCAGTATAAAACTGAGTCTGCTTGTATAGAACCTACCATTAGCCATTTGGCTCCAGGAGAAGTATATGGTGGGTTCAGCATGCATGTTGGTACTTGCATCCCTGGATCCGATGAAAGCTGTAATGGCACCGGACGGGATTACAAGCAAAGTGTACTTGGCTTGCATGCTGACCTGCATTCCCTGGATTTTATGTGGCTGTCATGGCCCATGAACAGGTAGGAACAAGAGTTAGGGACCACTCATGAGACAGCCTTGACGCGGTGAGTGGCTTACTATGCTTTGGCCAAAATATAAACCAATGTCTCATCCAGCATGGAGGGCAGAGTGCTGGATGTAGTGTGCGATCACATTTGCATTTTCCGTTTGTATATGAATTAACACATGTTGAATTATATACATAACAAACAAGTGTGAAACAACTGAAAATATGTAATATTCTAGGTTCTTCAAAGTAGCCACCTTTTGCTTTGATTCCTGCTTTGCACACTCTTGGCATTCTCTTGATGAGCTTCAAGAGGTAGTCCCCTGAAATGGTCTTCCAACAGTCTTGAAGGAGTTCCCAGAGATGCTTAGCACTTGTTGGCCCTTTTGCCTTCACTCTGCGGTCCAGCTCACCCCAAACCATCTCGATTGGGTTCAGGTCCGGTGACTGTGGAGGCCAGCTCATCTGGCGCAGCACCCCATCACTCTCCTTCATGGTCAAATAGCCCTTACTTTCAAAGTTTTCCCAATTTGTCGGCTGACTGACTGACCTTCATTTCTTAAAGTAATGATGGCCACTCGTTTTTCTTTACTTAGCTGCTTTTTTCTTGCCATAATACAAATTCTAACAGTCTATTCAGTAGGACTATCAGCTGTGTATCCACCTGACTTCTCCTCAACGCAACTGATGGTCCCAACCCCATTTATAAGGCAAGAAATCCCACTTATTAAACCTGACAGGGCACACCTGTGAAGTAAAAACCATTTCAGGGGACTACCTCTTGAAGCTCATCAAGAGAATGCCAAGAGTGTGCAAAGCAGTAATCAAAGCAAAAGGTGGCTACTTTGAAGAACCTAGAATATGACATATTTTCAGTTGTTTCACACTTGTTTGTTATGTATATAATTCCATATGTGTTAATTCATAATTTTGATGCCTTCATAGTCATGAAAATAAAGAAAACTCTTTGAATGAGAAGGTGTGTCCAAACTTTTGGTCTGTACTGTATATCTATTGTGACAATATTCTGGAATATGTTTTCATACCTCTGCCTCAACTATATATATATATATATATATATATATATATATATAAAACTTATATATACGGTAGAGGAAGATCATGTGACTGTTATGGCACCCTTGGAGAGAGGAGTCTCAGCCCTGGCTACTATCATGCCTTTTGCTACTTTTATTTAGAGAAATTGTTTTATTAACAAACAAGAGGGGTTAGAAATGGAAAAAGAGTGGAGGACACAAACTGAGCACTATTCTATCCTACATGGCAAAACCTGGAGGGGGCATTTTGAGAAGCATTTAGAAAAAATTGGAATCGATAGCAGACATATGCAAATATATAGACAGATCATTCACTAGATCATTTGAAATTGACCCATCAAATAGAATGCCAGAATGTGGTGAGAGTCTAACTTAGCTAGGAACTTGTGTGATGTACATGTTCTGCATATATCTGCTATATACATAGAAGACTGACAGCAGAACAAGACCACGTGGTCCAGCTAGTCTGCCCCTATATTATTGTTATTCATTTATTTTTGTCTAGGATAGACTTGTGTTTATCCCAAGCAGGTTTCAATTCACTTACTGTAGATTTCCCAACAACATCTGGAAGCTGGAAGGTTGTTCCAAGCTTCAACCACTCTTTAAGTAAAATAACATTTCCTGACATTGCTCCTGATCTTACCCCCAACTAAGGGTCCATTCACACGTCTGCAAATGGGTCCGCATCCGTTCCGCAATATCGGGAACAGGTGCGGACCCATTCATTCTCAATGGGGCAGGAATGGATGCGGAGAGCACACTATGTGCTCTCCGCATCCGCATATCCGGAGCGCGGGCCCGAACTTCCGGGCTTTGGCCCCCCCAACTTCCAGGCCGCGAATACACAATTGCGGACAAGAATAGGCAGTTCTATGGGGGGTGCCGGCCGGGTGTATTGCGGATCCCCTTTCCCTTTTTTCCATGTGCACAGATTTATCCAAAGTACCCATCCAAAAGAACAGGGGAAATCAGCTTTATTACTGACTTTTTTCACTGTGCTGTGCTGAGTCTATTTAAACCGTGAAGTTAGAGCCAACAGTAACCTCCTTCTACTGGCCTTCAGGCATTCACATAGCCCCTGGAACCAATATTCTATACACATCTCTGAAATAAAGTATTGGAAGAAGCTGTCTGGGGTTTGGTCCATTTGATACATTGGGGGAATATCACTAGGGTGGGTATGCCTTCATTGTCTGATAGGTGCAGGTCCCACCACTGAGAACACAACCTCTCTCTAGAACGGAGCCCGCAAAGTGCAGGAGAGTGAACCGCACATGCGCAGCCGCCCTCTATTGCATGCCCCAATGTATGAGATGGACCATCCCCTTTAATACTGATGACCTGTCCTCAGGAGAGGTCATTAGTATCTGATCGGTGGGGGTCTGATACTAAGCATTCCTGCTGATCAGCTTCTTGCAGCTTACTAAGCACAACCCCGTCTGTTGGACAGAGGATGTGTTTGGTATTGCAGCTCAGCCCCATGAATTTGAATGGGACTGAGTTGTGCCAGGCCATGTGACTGATGAATGTGATGTCACTGGCCCAGAAAGACACTGCGGCACTCATGGAGCACCACGGTCTCATTAAACAACTGATTGGATACTGCTGCACCCCCACTAATCAGATACTGATGACCTTTCCTGAGGATAGGGCATCAGTATTAAAGACTCAGGAAGCCTCTTTAAATGTTTACTCCTAGGTGCACAGTTTCTGACGGTCAGACACATGACATTCCAGCAGCTAGCTTAATTCATCTGTACCTGCTTAATTCATTTGCAGAGACATGAGTTTAAGGAATAGGACCACCCATCACAAATTCACAATAGGACAATAGGTAATCCTGGAGCAATCTGTTACAAGGCTCGGTGGTTATAGTGGAACCTGTGTTATTGTGCAAATCCTACAGATTGTATATACAGCATGAACCCCCAGAAGTAATTTACAGTTTGAGGGCAGTATTGAAGAGACATGAGCACTAAAATGATATGTGCCGTAATAGGTCCGTATCTCAGGAGCAATACATTTGGGATACAATACACAAAAGACAAACATTGCAGAAGTCAGGCTTCACCTAGAAATAACTCAATGTCAATAACTGCTGGCTTTTCGGCAGTTTGCCGCACTTCTGCTGATATGACCCATATGTTATTTGCAGAACAGTTCCATTTTTCTGCACTTTGTCAAGTTGCTGTAGGAAACTGAATGAGGCATACATAAATCAGAGATCTCCCAAAGAGCTCATCTGCAAGCTCTTTTCAGTAAATTGAAATCTTATTTTATGCAGTTTTTTTTCTTCTTCTGGTAGACAAGATCATTCTCATGGCTTTTTACATTTTTGCTTGGTAATGTCAAGTACAGTACGAGTACACAGTCTATGTATATTTAGGGAGTTACGATATTTGTCTGAACAAATTTTAAAAAGATAAGTAGTAAGTATGCTAGAAGAGGAAGAAGACAACAATGTCTGAGATAGACTACAATGTATTTGACAACACTCACAGTTTTGTAGAAATTAAAAAATATCCAGGGCAAAAATACGAATTATATAACAGAATGAGCAAAGCGTGGAATAAGTCTCGGGCTATGTTGAGCCAAGAGAAAACAAAGACAGACACACCTGTAGACAACTTAGCTTAAAGTGTAGCTATGATTTAAATTAATTTGTAATATTGTATAGGAGCAGTGATTTTAACAATTTTTTATATATTAGGACATATGTTTATTTTTACTAGAAAGCTGCATGTAAAGTGTCTCTTTAGCAACCCACTGAGTGATGCAAAGGATAGCCCTTCTTCCACATACTATATGCTGAACATTGAAAAGGCTATGTGGAACATGCACGGTGGGCTACTCAGCCTACCCAGCCCCTGCCTCCCTTCATGTTTCTTACCATATTTGTGCCATGTTCCTGCCTAAATGATTTGTTCCCAGAGTCGATTGCTGCCAGTTTTTTTCCTTTAGCTCTATGCCCTGTGCTTCTCAGTTAATGAGCTCAGGGAAGAGAGTGAATTATGGGATTTCAGCAATTACTGCTGACCATAGTTATACCCAAACATTGTACACTTGCTGTCAGTGCTAAGAGCTGGCAGTCTTATTCTCTCTCTATCCTGACCACACTATGTGCAGCGCTTAGAGGGATTTTCATGGGCAATTCAGATAGGCAGGGATAGATTAGACATTGTTATGGTGCATGTAGAGAGGTGGAGGCTGGGGTAGGGAGATAAGAGGCAGGTTTGGAAACATTCCTCTGTATCTTACACAAAGGTGCTTTCAGCCATTGAAGATGCACTCTCTTTAGCAATCTGAGGGTTTACATGAATAATGTAACACTTTTCCCTAATAAAATACATTACAAATATGCTTAAAATCACTGCTATTACATAATAATAAATTGAAATGGAAGTTAGACTTTAATGTAAGGCTATAACTTAGAAAAACAGCAACTGTTATAAATAAAAAAACAAAAAAACATTAGTCACTATTAATCCCATGCTGATCCACTACAAATCCCCTGCAGGTATTTTATTTTACAGACTGTCCGGGATCCTTCATGTGATTGCTGAAGAGGTCACATACCTACAGTGTTCATTTTAAGATATGGTCAGATATCATAGTCAACTATCAGAATAATGCCAGTGTGACACCTGACCCTGACACCTGACTCTGAAACCGGACACATTACCCTGACCCCTGATCCTGACTCCTGACTCTGATACCTGACACCTGACCTTGACCCTGACTTTGATATTCTGACTAGTCAGCGTCAAAATGACTTTTAAGTTCATTGTACTTTTAATATGCTCAATCACATAGATTAAGAAAATTCTTCAGGTTGCTGTATGAAGCAATACCTCAGTGGTTTAGATACTTGCTTCGCATGCAGTGTTCTTGGGTTCAAAACTGTCACGAGGGTGTCAAGAGCCACGCCTGACTCCATTATACCCGGGGTCAGGAAGTCGCAGCGGGTGGCTGCGCGCTCTATGTCTAAAGACAGCGCTGTTTATTAATGGTAGCTTTCTTGGTTTGCCTTTTGGCTCACTCAGGGATCCGTAGCTTCTCCTCCTCAGCTGTTTCTCAGACATCCCTACCGGCAAAAACTCATTTCAGGGAGGTGCACTTCTCATTTCAGGGAGGTTTTCATTTTTTTTCTTTCACAAACTTTTTATTACATTTTCCAAACATATGCAGTATCTGCACACTTTGCTCTATGGTTTGGAGGACTGGGCTCATTACCCTGCCCCAAATTATCATATTTATGTATATGATTAAAGGGATTCTGTCACCACCTAGAAGCCCTGCGAGCTAAACATCTGCTCATGTCCAGGGTAGCATTCTGATTTCTAAGGTGGCCTTATAAAAGCTATTTGTGGCTTTATTCTGCGGAAAAACTGGTTTTACTAACCTGTCAATCACTGAATTAAGGTGCCCAAGCAGGGGAGGTCTGTGGATGCATGGTGCCCGGCCGCACGCATCGCCGTTCGTGCCCAGCACCGCCTTCTACTCCTCAGTGCCGCCTCAACCTCCCTCCCCCTCCTCCCGCTTTGAGATCCCGCGCGTGCGCACAGGCTCAGCCTGATGCGCCGTTGCGGACTGCTGGCATCGGCTTCTTCTTGCACTGTGCGCATGCGCCGAGAAGGGGACACTGCTACAGGTTGCCGGAAAGGTTTACTGGGAGTAAACTAGAGATGGGAAGTTCGGATCTTTCACATGAATCAGTTCATTTGAATCAGTTCATTCAAATGAACCGATTCATGAATCGAATCTTCGGTTCATTCGCTGAGCTGACAAGAAGCAAGTGAGCTGAAGCTTAGGTTGCGCAAAATGCATCCAGGGGGTGTGAATTTAACACTGGGGTAAATAATATAATTAAAATGGAGGGTTAAATGTGTAAATGTATTTTAAAAACATACATCTCTCTCAATAGTTATATAGCTACTGAATGAGACAGAAGAAGGGATACCTTTAACATATATATCTCCTTGAGAAGCCAATTTGACCCTAAAGGGTTAATTCAACCTGTAATCTAAACTCTGTCCTGTCACTTCTCTTATCTCTCTGCTCTGTTATCAGTAAACCTTTCCGGGATATATTGTTTCACATGCAGGAGTCAGGGAGCCGCTATCTAATAGCGGGAGACTCCCTGAACCTCCGGGAGACTTGAGATCCCTGGTTTCTTGTCCAGCACTCCCAACCTCCTTATATTCCCATCTCTCACTTCTCTGGTTGCCAGATATAGAGCTTCCTGCCTGGACTTCTATACTGACCCACTGGAGCTGTGTAGCTGTGTTCCCTGGTTGTTGTTCCAGAACATTACCCTCCGGATCCCTGTTGGGCCTTGGTGGTCTGCTGTTGTCGCCCACCTGGGATTATATGTTTTGTCTGTAGTGTCTGTCCTCTCCTTGGTGTTTTACTCTTAGTGTCAGTGGTGCGGACTAGTGATCCCCCCGCCCCGTTCACTACATAGGGCTCATCTTAGGGAAAGCCAGGGTTTAGGCACGTGATCAGCGTACGGGTGAGGAACCCGTCTAGGGACGTCAGGGCAGTCAGGTGCCAGCCGCAAGGTGAGTCAGGCGTCACCACCTTTCCCTCTCCCTTGGACAGGGCCTTCCCATTTCCCTCCCTTTGCGTGACGCCGGTCATGACAAAAACCCCGTATCAGTCTTTAAAAAAGAAAATTACATTTTATTGAGCCCTAAAAAAGAGACAAATTTAAGTGATGTGTGACCCTGATGTCTGGCTCTTCTCTTCTCACAAGTCAGCATTAACGTCGCAATTAGTGATGGACAAACATCGACTGGGATGATTTGCGAACCGCGCATTCACTTTAATGGCAGGTGAACCTGAAAAACCTTCAGGTCATATTTTCAGCCAGCAAACACTTACTAGAAGTACACAAATAGTCCCACAACATGGACAATGATATACCAAAGGGTGATCATTGGCAAAAATTCCCACAAAAAATATGTATTTTAGTCAGGGGCCATTTTTATTCGTTTTAAAGGGAAACTCTCAAAAATGTGCCTTGCTGGAGCATGGAAAATTGTACTCCCGATTGGTTTGATGTATACAAATGTGCAACACTCCAAGTTTTTGTATTCTGCATAAAAAAATGCATACGTTAACGTAATTTTTTTTCTACCATGGAACTGTATGGTGAACGGACGCTACTGTACGGCATCAGTCTGAGGCATCTGTTAACACATACATTTTTGGTATGCATTAAATGAATAGCAAAAATAGGATGTGAACCCAGCCCTAGTGTCAGAATAAGCACCACTACACAGCGGAGCAGCGTGCCGGAGAGGGGAGGTCGTCAGGTACTGACAGAGCGCCCTTGTCCTGGTGGTCAGGGATGAAGTCTGTGTTTACCAAGGATCATTTTCTACTGGGAAATACAGGGCACAGTATAATACACTAGAATCTATATAATATAAATATGTTAGTCCTACCCCTGAATAATAATACAATTAGGTGGTCATTTATTATATAGAAATGCATCTATGTCAGGCGTATTTCTGACACAGATTGTGGTGCAAAGATCCTTAGCACCACAATCTACATATTTTTCCCGCTCATGCCAGGTCTAAAAAAGGATGGCGAGGGCAGGGAAAGGGATACAGTTATGGTCATCCAGTTATTGGATACCACCGCCATACATTGACCGGATAACACCTCTGTACAGTGACCGGATAACACCGGATAAAAGGGTATAAGAGGGCACAGTACAGGGAATGACTAGGGGCACTGCACAGGGTGTGGTAAGAGGGCACAATGCAAGGTATAAGGGGGCACAGTACAGAGAGAGGGGCACAGTACGGGGTGAAGGGCACAGTCACATGACCCTGTGACATTAGAAGGTCCTTATGGTGAATGCGGTTCATACGCCACCATAATGAGAGGCAGAGGAGTGAGACAAGGGTGTGATTATGTGGCTAGAGAAAAAAAATGTCGGCCAGTACAGGCCCCAAAAAGTAGGTAATAGGCATTCACCTGACAATAAAGAACTTTGGATTCTGTGGCTGGAGGTACATTAGGCGGTCATAGGATAAATATGTAACTTTCGGCCAGTACCGGACGCAAAGAAAAAAATTAGCCACTGGGCATAAATTAGGCAAGGACCATTCTTTGTTCTAAGTGGTGGCAGATATGTGTGGGCTGGCATGGCAATTACACGTGGTCATCACAGGTGGTCATCACAGGTGTTGAATTCCTCCAAGATCTATGCCTCATTCATTTAAAAAAATGTGAGGTAGTACACACTGTCGTGAGCTAGGCGAGTGCGCTTATCGGTCACGATCCCCCCTGCTGCACTGAACGTGCTTTCGGACAGTACACTCAACGAGGGGCAAGCCAAGAGTTCCATGGCAAATTGTGCCAGCTCTGGCCACAGGTTAAGCCTGCACACCCAGTAGTTAAGGGGTTCCTCGCTTCTCAGAGTGTCCACATCGGCTGTTATCCGGATGTAGTCGGACACCTGTCGGTCTAGGCGTTTCCTGAGGCTGGATCCGGTGAGCGGCTGTCGATGAGTTGGCTGCAAGAATGATCTCATATCCGAAGTGACCAACACATCTGAAAAACTGCTCTCTTTTTGCAGGCGCAGTAGTATTTGTACCCACACCTGTTTCGCTGTGGGTGGAATTTCCTCTGCCAGTGCCCGAAACAGCAGAATGCAGAATCTCTCGCAGCAAGGCCTGGAAATGCTGCATTCTGACAGCCCTCTATGATGCTGGTAACATGCATGTCCACCATTTTGTGTTTGTACCCGGGGTCTAAGTACGTTGCCACCCAGTACAGGTCCTTGACCTTTATCCTTTTTTTACTGGGGTCCCTCTTCAAACACTGGAGAATGAAGGCCCCCATTTGCACTGAATTGGAACCGGTGGAGCGCCTTGGCTCCTGCTCATCACCCAGGAGAATGTTGTCCATGGTCTCCTCCTCCCAGCCACGGACAACACCAGGGATCCCCAAAAAGTTTAAAGCCTGCTCTTCTTGCTCCTCCTCCCCCCTGCCACCATCCTCCTCAGACTCCTCTTCAGACTCCTGCTGACTTGTCTCAGATTGAGTAGCCCCCCTGGGAATTCATTCAGCATTGCGAGTTCCTCATCTTCCAGCTTCTGCTCTTTTAACGGCTTGATCAATGAAACGACGCAATGCACGCTCCAGAAAGAAGGCGTAAGGTACGATGTCACTGATGGCGCCCTGGCTGCGACTGACCAGTTTGGTGATCTCATCAAATGGCCGCTGAAGTCTGCATGCATCGTGCATGAGCAGCCACTGGCGTGGTGAAAACCAAGCTTCCCAGAACTTGTCCTGCCGCAGAGTTTATACAGGTAGTCGTTAACAGCAAATTTCTGCTGGAGCAGCCTATAAAGCATATACATGGTGGAGTTCCAGCGCGTTGGGCAGTCACAAATCAGACGTCTGATGGGCAAGTGGTGTCGCCGCTGAACGTCAGCAACGCGAGCCATGGCTGTGTAAGATTTTCGAAAATGGCCTGCCGCAAGACGTACTGGACCCCGGGGTCTAGTGTCATTTTGAACTGTTTCAGTGCGCTCAGCAGGTTGGCACCGTTGTCGCAGAACACTTTACCAACTGTCAAATTGAGCAGGGTTAGCCACTGATCGGCCTGTGACCGCAGAGCTGAAAGCAGTGCAGAATCGGTGTGGCTCTTGGCTTCCAGGCACAACAGCCGCAGCACAGCATGACAACGTGTCACCTGGCACATAGAATAGGTTCTGGGGAGCTTGGAGGTGCAGTGGAAGAGGCGGGAGCAGTGGAAAAGAAGTAGTCAGCTGAGGAGGAGACGGAGGATGGAGTAGGAGGAGGAGAAGAAGAGGCCCCCCGCATGCAATCCGTGGCGGTAACACCAAATCCACACGGGTGCCACGGGTTACATGCTTGATGGCTGTCAGAAGCTTCACCCAGTGGGCAGTAAAAGTTATGTACCGTACCTTCCCTGCTTGTGTTTGCTAGACCACGTGTCTGTGGTCATATGTATCTTGGCACTGACACTGTGTGCCAGAGATATATTCAATTGCCACTGAACGTGCCAATATAGTTCAGGGATTCCCTTCTGGGAGAAATATATTTTCTTCCGGGGACCTTCCATTGCGATGTGCCAATGGCCAGAAATTTTCTAAAGGCCTCCAAGTCTACCAATTTATATGGCAGTAGTTGGCGGGCTAGCAGTTCCGACAAGCCAGTGGTCAGCCTTTGGGCAAGAGGATTATCTGGTGTCATCATTTTTTTTACGCTCGAACATTTGAGCCATGGAAGCCTGCCTTGTGCTAGATGAATGCGACAACGGCACAGTGGAAGGTGGAGTGGAGGACAAATGGGAGGAGAGAGGAGAAGGAGAAGAGGCAGGACGTGGAGCGTCGGGAGTGTAGCTTTGTGGGTTCTGACGGCGTTGCTCCAGAGGATGAGGAGGGTGCAGAAGCGGAAGGCTGAGTGAGCCACTCAAACAATTCTGGTTCTTCATTTGACATAAATCGCACGCACCTTCTCCAGCTTTCCATTTAGGCTCCGGCCTGGTGCCCCTGCCAGACCCCTAACACCCCTGTGGAACGGCCTGCCTCTTCCTTTGCCTGTCACTTTCAAAATGACCCTGTGCCAAAGTCCCTAGAGAAGAGCAGTATTTGTGAAAGCTGATATATGGCAGGTCTCAATCAGTTGTTAGTTTAAGCTGGTATATCACCCTCAAGAAGAAATTTTGTGGACGCAGGCATATGGAAAACCTCTATCACTATTTTTTGGAAGCTAATATATAGCAGGCCCCAATCAGTTGTTAGTTGAAGCTGGTATATCACCCTCAAGCAGTAATTTTGTGGATGCAGGTATATGGAAAACCTCTATCACTATTTTGTGGAAGCTGATATATGGCAGGCCTCAATCAGTTGTTAGTTGAAGCTGGTATATCACCCTCAAGCAATAATTTTGTGGACGCAGGTATATGAAAAACCTCTATCACTATTTTGTGGAAGCTGATATATGGCAGGCCTCAATCAGTTGTTAGTTGAAGCTGGTATATCACCCTCAAGAAGAAATTTTGTGGACCCTGGTATATGGAAAACCTCTATCACTATTTTGTGGAAGCTGATATATGGCAGGCCTCAATCAGTTGTTAGTTGAAGCTGGTATATCACCCTCAAGAAGAAATTTTGTGGACCCTGGTATATGGAAAACCTCTATCACTATTTTGTGGAAGCTGATATATGGCAGGCCTCAATCAGCCCTCTGTGTATCACACCTAACGATAGCACAACGTTACCAGTCCTTAAAAGGACTTTTGTGGCCCTATTAGCTAGCCAGCCAGTCACTGCTCCAAAATGCAACCTCTCCCTACACTAGCAAAACACATAATGTAAAATGGCTGCCAGATCGGGTTCTGTTATAGGGTTGGGGGGGTGTCCATGTGCTGAAACTTGTCAATTGGCTGTCCTGTCCCAACTGATGGATGTGTCATGGGTCAAAGTTCAGCACAATGCAAAAGAATATGGCGCATACAGACATCGCCATATGTTTGCATGTTCGGCGAATCGCGAACGAGCAAACTTCACCGAGAAACGACCGCCAGGCGAATCGCAAGGCCATCTTTAGTCGCAATGATTTTTAGGTTAATTGTACTTTTATATGCTGAATCACGTACCTTGGAACCGAACCCGAGTTTGAGAAATGTTTTTTTACAGTAAAAATTAATCTATGAAGTTATTATGTAAAGTCACATGACACTTCGCAAAGTAAGAGCTTTGGCTCATCTAAGCTCCTGCTCCGTACAGTATTAGAACAAAGTTTTATGTGAATCGACTTTGGATGTTTAATCAGAAGTCGATTTGCTCATCCCTAGTTTTAAACCCTAGGACACTCCATGAGAGTCAGACAACTCACCAGGCAGCTACTTGTCTATCTATTGTTAGGTAGGTATTTTCTCTAGCTATGTGATTCAGAAGACAAATGCACAGTAAATCTAGGGGTTTTGAACCCAAGAATACTACTTGTGAGGCAAGCATTTAAACCACTGAGCTATAGCTTTACATAGCAACCTGATGGATTTTCTTCATCTATGTGATTGAGCATATTAACAGTACAATGAACCTAAAAGTCATTGCGACGCTGACGCTGACTAGTGAGAAGAGTTAGACATCAGGGTCACACGTCACTTGAATTTGTCTCTTTTCTAGGGCTCAATAAAATGTATTTTTTTTTATTACTGATAGGGGTTTAGAACCCAAGAACACTGCATGTGAGGCAAGCATCTAAACCACTAAGCTATAGCTTCAGACAGCTACCTGAAGAATTTTCTTCATCTATGTGATTGAGCATATTAAAAGTACAATGAACCTAAAAGTCATTGTGACGCTGATGATGACTAGACAGAATATCAAAGTCAGGGTCAGGTGTTAGAGTCAGGTGTCAGGGTCATGGGTCATGGTCAGGTGTCAGGGTCAGGTGTCATGGTCAGGTGTCACACTGGCATTATTCTGATAATTGACTATGATATCTGACCATGTCCTAAAATGAACACTGTACATACCATTATATTGGCGTCACCATGGTGGGGGGGTGGGGGGCAGTGAGAACAGCTTGTGACCTATCAGGTCATCGATTTGCTGTGGATCTCACATAGTCCTCATTTTGAGTATGAGATAGAAAAACTAGATTTTAATTACCATTTGGGATAATGACAGACGCGACTGATAGATATGAGAGCAGATGCTTCGCAGGACCCCAGTATATACAGTCAGGTCCATAAATATTGGGACATCAACACAATTCTATTTTTTTAGCAGATCAATTGAAATGAATGGTTCCGTATCAGCTTTAATTTGAGGGTATTTACATCCAAATCAGGTGAACGGTGTAGGAATTACAACAGTTTGCATATGTACCTTCCACTTGTTAAAGGACCAAAAGTAATGGGACAATTGGCTTCTCAGCTGTTCCATGGCCAGGTGTGTGTTACTCTCTCATTATCCCAATTACAATGAGCAGATAAAAGGTCCAGAGTTAATTTCAAGTGTGCTATTTGCATTTGGAATCTGTTGCTGTCAATTCTCAAGATAAGATCCAAAGAGCTGTCACTATCAGTGAAGCAAGCCATCATTAGGCTGAAAAAACAAAACAAACCCATCAGAGAGATAGCAAAAACATTAGGCATGGCCAAAACAACAGTTTGGAACATTCTTTAAAAGAAGGAACGCACCGGTAAGCTCAGCAACACCAAAAGACCTGGAAGACCATGGAAAACAACTGTGGTGAATGACCGAAGAATTCTTTCCCTGGTGAAGAAAACACCCTTCACAACAGTTGGCCAGATCAAGAACACTCTCCAGGAGGTAGGTTTATGTGTGTTAAAGTCAACAATCAAGAGAAGACTTCACCAGAGTGAATACAGAGGGTTCACCACAAGATGTAAACCATTGGTGAGCCTCAAAAACAGGAAGGGCAGATAAAAGTTTGTCAAACAACATCTAAAAAATCCATCACAGTTCTGGAACAACATCCTATGGACAGATGAGACCAAGATCAACTTGTACCAGAGTGATGGGAAGAGAAGAGTATGGAGAAGGAAAGGAACTGCTCATGATCCTAAGCATACCCCCTTATTAGTGAAGCATAATGGTGGTAGTGTCATGGCGTGGGCATGTATGGCTGCCAATGGAACTGGTTCTCTTGTATTTATTGATGATGTGACTGTTGGCAAAAGCGGCAGGATGAATTCTGAAGTGTTTCGGGCAATATTATCTGCTCATAATCAGCCAAATGCTTCAGAACTCATTGTACGGCGCTTCACAGTGTAGATGGACAATGACCCAAAGCATATTGCAAAAGCAACCAAAGAGTTTTTTAAGGGAAAGAAGTGGAATGTTATGCAATAGCCAAGTCAATCACCTGACCTGAATGCGATTGAGCATGCATTTCACTTGCTGAAGACAAAACTGAAGGGAAAATGCCCCAAGAACAAGCAGGAACTGAAGACAGTTGCAGTAGAGGCCTGGCAGAGCATCACCAGGGATGAAACCCAACATCTGGTGATGTCTATGCGTTCCAGACTTCAGGCTGTAATTGACTGCAAAGGATTTGCAACCAAGTATTAAAAAGTGAAAGTTTGATGTATGGTTATTATTATTATGTCCCATTACTTTTGCTTCCTTAACAGGTGGGAGGCACATATGCAAACTGTTGTAATTCCTACACCGTTCACCTGATTTGGATGTAAATACCCTCAATTTAAAGCTGACAGTCTGCAGTTAAAGCACATCTTGTTCGTTTCATTTCAAATCCATTGTGGTGGTGTATAGAGCCAAAAATGTTAGAATTGTGTCGATGTCCCAATATTTATGGACCTGACTGTATTTCCAAGCAGTAGAATCAGTGATCATGTGCCATTCCTATTCTTCTCATAGAGCAGTCCATTAATCATTCACTTTTGCCATTGTCAAAAACGGTACTCCAAATTCTTTTCCCAATCTCTTACACCAATGATGGCTAATTGTAGAGAAAGTCAGTTTAAGCTGGTGTGCATTTTCACAATCATTTTTATTTCAAAAACATCCTACCGTTTTGTGTCCACAGCTCTATTGCAGATCTACAGTATGTGTTTCTATAGACTACTAACAATGTACAATCTAGGGACTCATGCACATGGCTATATCACACTGCTATAACATGGCATAAATAAAACCACATACCTTATGCAACTTTAAATTCCTCCAATGAATTGCTCCAAAGAAGCATAGACATATGACAGTGAAAAAATAAAAAAAATAAAAATCTGCAGTGGACTCTATATTATGGCTCTTTATTACAGAGCAACAGAAACACGATAGTATAGAGCCACATGAACTTTGTGTGCCTCTATACATGGCCTGACACAGAAACATATTAAAAGGGTTGTCCAGGTTACAGATATTGATGATGTATCCTCAGGATAGATCACCAATATCAGGATAGTGAAGGCCTCACATCCAGTAGGCCTTATTTCAGGCAGTCACTGCTGTTATTTCAGGCAGTCACTGCACCAAAACTTTTATAGTGTACCAACTAGAAGCATTAGGCTCTTATACATTGTGTAGTTTCCCATGCCGACATACTGCTCTCATCTACAGTTCATGTGAATTGAAACTTAGCTGCAATACAGTGTACAAAGTTGTCTGCTTCCATTTCTGTATACTGTAGAGTTTCTACTGCTGGTGGCTGCCCGAAATAGCTAATTGGTGAGGGTTTCAGACCCTACTGATCTGTCACTGATGACCTATGCTGAAGATATTCAATGATACAAATCTATAATATTCATAGGCATAGCAACCTAGACATACAGATTTATCTGATGTTGCAGGAGATAATAAAAGTTTATAAAGATGTCATCAGTTATTTAAACGAAACTGAACTTGTGCCCAATTAACTTTGCATGTCCTTTAAGAAACTTGATAAAAATTCTTAAGATAAGCACTTAATTAAGAAAGTAACAAGACAGAGAAACTCCAGAAAGACAGAGGCAAAAAAGTGTTAAGGAGGCAGAGGAGTGCAGAAGAGAAATGAGTCAGTCGCTGTAACTTTGACATAACTTATGCTGTGATTAGTACAACATATGCTTACAAACCGGATTTCTAAGTTCTTAATTAGAGATGAGCAAATTTTTTTAATTTTCAATTCGGCTGATTCACCGAATTTCACGAAAAAATTTACTTTGTCACGAATTACTTTGTCACGAAGCACATTTTTTTGTAAGTAGCGGGTGCAAAGACGCCGCCCACGTCATTGTACCCCTCAGATGCCGCGTTCATACATGATCATGGCATCTGAGTGTAAAATTACCAATAAATTTTTTTTTTATCAAACTTACCGCCTCCATTTACTCGCGATGTGCCAGCTGCCGCCGTCTTGCTTCAAGATCTCGGCCGGAGTGACGTCATCACTCCGGCTGGCGTGATAATGTAATCTCGTACAGCACGGGATTTCGGCTGATATCTTCAAGCAAGATGGAGGCTGGCGGCCTGTCACGGGCAAATAGAGGCAGTAAGTCAGATTTTTTTTTGTTTTTTATACTATTTAAGGTTAAATTGATTCTCTAACATGAAGCATGAGGATATTTTGGCTTCTAGGCGAATCAAATTTATCCTGAAATTCAGATCGAATTCCACTTTGTGGGATTCGATTCACTCACCTCTATTATTAATCGATATTTGATAATTAACGTTAAATGGTAAATCACTAACTTTTCATATAACTTTGCATAAATCAATAGTACAAGTGACCACAAGAAACTTCGTAATATGTCTTATCAGTGATATCAGCAGTTTACCTCTCCCCCTTCTTGCTAATTGCATATTGCATATTACATATGTCAATGCAAGTCTGTGGAAAGGGTAGGGGGAGGAGTGAGCAGGAGCACACACAGACAAGCAGACTGCTGGAGCTATGTGGACTGAGATATAAACTTTTTAAATGCTTTATTCATATCTATACAGGTCAGCAGTTATAACTATTGTCCTCCATAACCCTGGGGCTGCTTCTGACTAAATAAGTATAAGTTAGGAAGCAGATTCTCCTATACTTTCTGTATGTAGTCAATGGAAGCTAGTCTGCTGGCATTCTCACTGCGCCTGCGCCGAATACTGAACGGGATGGCGCAGGCGCGAGATTTACACGGCAGACGGGGCCAGCAGGAGAACCAACGCTGGTCTGGCCCTGTCAATCAAGACAGAAGGGCGTTGAAATGAGATGGGCGAACAGAGCCTCTAGGAGCAGGTGCAACACCCCCCTGCTCCCAGAGGCTCATTTGCATATAATAAAAGTTAAAATTGTGACATTTTCACATCTCTAATGTCAGTCTGTTTATTAGCGAAAATTGGGGTAACATAAACCCTTTAAAGCTAAAATAGATTACATTGACAAGACATGCTCAATCAATAAGGCAGAGATCAGGATAAGGGTCAATCAGGAGTCAAAAGCAGGAACTAGAGACAGGACAGGGTATAAACCTCATGCAGCGCGCAAGTCATGGCAAGACGACTATTTTTTAAATAGAAGATAGAATCATGGTCGGCAGTCAATCTGAGTATGAGTGGTGTACGTGGGTAGGATAATCCCAATAGTTTGGAAAAAGAAATCCCCAGCATCCTCCAAATATTCTTTTTTAATAAGGTTCAACAGTCTTCTCCCATTTTTGGCTACAGAGTTCTGGAGACTGTGGTTGTTGAACATGATAAAAGAGAGTATTGTGGTGGGGATTTCTTTTTTTTTTTTTTTTAAATAGGCCACCCAGCCTGCCATCATCTTTGGGCATCCTTAGAAACCTATTGCTGCCATGCAGCAGGGCCGTGGCAGAAGACCGGGACCGGAGGAGCAGAGGAGGAAACCCGACGAGCGAGGTATTAGGAGCAGTGGCCACTCACTTGGTCATGGTACTAGAACCCGACAAAGTGAATAACATAGAATACTCTCTCTTCTAATGAAGCAGAGACCTTTGGGTCCCCTCAGGCACCAGGGCCCATGTGCAGTTGCATCCTCTGCACTCACATATCACTACACCCTTAATATATCTAATGAAATGAAATAAGGCATGGGTGACAGTATCACATATCTACATGCCTTGTATTGATCTATTAAGCATAATTTATAAACATGAGGTTTTTTTGTATACATTTTGACTAAAATGCATAGGCCTACTCACCACATCATAGTGGCCTCTTTTGAGTGGGTCAATACACTAATTTAGTAAAGCACCAAATGGCAGCCACTGCAACACTATACCTATAGGTGGAAAGGCCTAGCAGCCCAACAGGCCACTTGCTGTCCAGCTAAGACTACTTTCACATGTGCATGCACTGGTTTTTGTTGCTGGCACTCATGGCAGAGACAGGCTGGATGCTCAGTAGATCCCATTATAGTCAATGGGGTTGCGGTGAACGACGATATCCAGCTATGTCAAATATATTGAACTCCAGGAGGCTGCTCCTTTGCCTGCCAGATACATATCTTTAGTGCATATTTGAAAGTAAGCTGGTTCAGATGAACTCTGGAACGTTGTTGCTCTGCCAAATCTGCCTACCAGACACCTTTAGCGCAGATGTGAAACTTGCCTAAGCCCCTTTTTCTTTAGGCCTCTTTTACACGGGCGTCGCGCGTGAGGGCCGGACAAGATGCGGGTGCATTGCGAGAAAATGCTCGATTTTTCCGTGCAAGTGCAAAGCATTTCAATGCGTTTTGCACACGCGTGAGTAAAATCGGCATGTTTGCTACCCAGACCCGAACCCGCAAGTCATTGACAGCTTCAGCCGGTCTGTCAACACTGCATCAGCGCTTGAAATTGCCAGCTCACCGGCTGGAACTCCACATGTTGGCCAGGTTTTGTGAGCAGCAGAGGGCAGTAGCGGAATACCAGCTGCAACATAGTCGTCGCCTTTCCAGTCAGCTTCCGCTATTCACAAGTGAGGAGTAGGCATGGATTTCTGACCTCTTTGAGGTTTTAAAAAACTTTGAGGGATCAACACAGAAGGTGAGCAGTGATAACGCTATTATCAGCGTCACCATCCCACTTCTGTGTCTACTCAAACGCTCGCTGCTCACAATTAAGGACGATGCTTTTCATGTGGAAGATGTGGAAAAGGGGGAAGACATTACACAGGGTGATAGCCAGACCACCCTCAGTTCGTCTTCTCAGCGCGAATTGGACGATGAAGAGTAGGAGGAGGAGGAGCAGGAGACGGTTGCCTCCGCTACAGAGAGTAGTACCCATGGAAGTTTAATTCCATCTGTTCAGCATGGGTGGGCAGAAGAAGAGGGAGACGATGAGGAGATTGAGAGTGATCCTCCTGATGACGACAGCGAAGTCTTGCCTGTTGGTACTCTGGCACACATGGCTGACTACATGTTAGAATGCCTTTCCCAAGACCCACACATTATACACATTTTAGACAACATGGATTACTGGTTATTCACCCTTCTCGACTCCCGCTACAAAGAGAACTTTTCATCTCCCATTTATCTGGTAAAGAGGACGAGAAAAACAGTTAATACCTGAAGATCCTTGTTGAAAAATTGCTCCAAAAACTTCCACCTGACAACGCTGGTGGCAGAGTCCATAGTTTCTTTGCCAACCGAGGAGGGGAGACAAGGGGAATACACAGCAGTTCCAACAGAGGCAGGGCAACACTCTCCAAATCCTGGGACAGTTGCATGGCACTCCGCCAGCAAGGAGGGAAAATCTTTGGAAGATGGTAAAGGAGTTCATAGCAGACCGTGTCAGCGTACTCAATGATCCCTCAGTGCCTTACAACTACTGGGTGTCCAAGCTGGACACGTGTCTCTATGCCTTGGAGGTGCTGGCCTGCCTTGCCACCAGAGTTTTGTCTGAGCGTGTATTTAGTGCTGCTGGTGGCATTAAAACAGATAAGCGTATCCGCCTGTCAACTGAAAATGCTAACAGGTTGACTCTTATAAAAATTAACAAGGCCTGGATTGACCATGACTAGGGATTAGCGAACCCGAATTTTGGGGTGTCCGTGACACGGACCCGAACCCGAACATTTTCGTAAAAGTCTGGGTTTGGGTTCGGTGTTCGGCGCTTTCTTGGCGCTTTTTGAAAGGCTGCAAAGCAGCCAATCAACAAGCGTCATACTACTTTCCCCAAGAGGCCATCACAGCCTTGCCTACTATTAGCATGGCTGTGATTGGCCAGTGCAGCATGTGACCCAGCCTCTATATAAGCTTGGGTCACGTTGCGCTGCACGTCACTCTGCTGATTCAAGCATAGGGAGAGGTTGCAGCTGCGACGTTAGGGCGAGATTAGGCAGATTAACTCCTCCAAAAGACTTCATTCTGTGATCGATCTGCAGCTGTGGATCATTGAAGTGCTAATATCGACTTGCTCACTTTTTTGAGGCTGCCCAGAGCCTTTTTAGATCACTTTTTTCTGGGGTGATCGGCGGCCATTTTGTGACTTGTGGTGCGCCAGCACAAGCTATCACCAAGTGTATTTAACCATCAATAGTGTGGTTATTTTGTGCTATATCCTACATCAGCTGCAGGCTGAGCCTGTGTCACCGAAGTGCATTTAACCATCAACAGTCTGGTTATTTTTTGGCCATATACTACATCAGCTGCAGGCTGAGCCTGTATAACCGAAGTGCATTTAACCATCAACAGTCTGGTTATTTTTTGGCCATATACTACATCTGGTGCAGGCTGAGCCTGTGTCACCCAAGTGCATTTAACCATCAATAGTGTGGTTATTTTTTGGCCATATACTACATCAGGGGCAAGTTGAGCCTGTCACCCAGCGCCTAAAAAATAGACCTGACATTTCTATTCAACCAAATCTGTACTGTTTTAGCTGGTCAAGTTATTTGTAGTGACCGTAAAAGCACACTTTTTGTTCTGTGTTGAAAAACTATTCCCAAATTTGCCATTCTCAAAATAACTAGTTTCTGGTATTTGAGGCCTACTTGAAATATATTGCAAAAAGGATATCTTACATTGAAGGTGCTGATAGTGTCATTCAGAAAAACCTAAGACACACGCTACCGTGCAGATAGAAGTCTGATTCTGTGATTAAACCTATACCTGTCACACAGCGCAAAAAAAAAACAGGCCTCACATTTCTATTCAACCAAATCTGTACTGTTTTAGCTGGTCAAGTTATTTGTAGTGACCGTAAAAGCACACTTTTTGTTCTGGGTTGAAAAACTATTCCCAAATTTGCCATTCTCAAAATAACTAGTTTCTGGTATATGAGGCCTACTTGAAATCTATCCCAAAAAGGATATCTTACATTGAAGGTGCTGATAGTGTCATTCAGAAAAACCTAAGACACACGCTACCGTGCAGATAGAAGTCTGATTCTGTGATTAAACCTATACCTGTCACATAGGGCAAAAAAAAAACAGGCCTGACATTTCTATTCAAGCAAATCTGTACTGTTTTAGCTGGTCAAGTTATTTGTAGTGACCGTAAAAGCACACTTTTTGTTCTGGGTTGAAAAACTATTCCCAAATTTGCCATTCTCAAAATAACTAGTTTCTGGTATATGAGGCCTACTTGAAATCTATCCCAAAAAGGATATCTTACATTGAAGGTGCTGATAGTGTCATTCAGAAAAACCTAAGACACACGCTACCGTGCAGATAGAAGTCTGATTCTGTGATTAAACCTATACCTGTCACACAGCGCAAAAAAAAAACAGGCCTGACATTTCTATTCAACCAAATCTGTACTGTTTTAGCTGGTCAAGTTATTTGTAGTGACCGTAAAAGCACACTTTTTGTTCTGGGTTGAAAAACTATTCCAAAATTTGCCATTCTCAAAATAACTAGTTTCTGGTATTTGAGGCCTACTTGAAATATATTGCAAAAAGGATATCTTACATTGAAGGTGCTGATAGTGTCATTCAGAAAAACCTAAGACACACGCTACCGTGCAGATAGAAGTCTGATTCTGTGATTAAACCTATACCTGTCACACAGCGCAAAAAAAAAACAGGCCTGACATTTCTATTCAACCAAATCTGTACTGTTTTAGCTGGTCAAGTTATTTGTAGTGACCGTAAAAGCACACTTTTTGTTCTGGGTTGAAAAACTATTCCCAAATTTGCCATTCTCAAAATAACTGGTTTCTGGTATTTGAGGCCTACTTAAAATATATTGCAAAAAGGATATCTTACATTGAAGGTGCTGATAGTGTCATTCAGAAAAACCTAAGACACACGCTACCGTGCAGATAGAAGTCTGATTCTGTGATTAAACCTATACCTGTCACACAGCGCAAAAAAAAACAGGCCTCACATTTCTATTCAACCAAATCTGTACTGTTTTAGCTGGTCAAGTTATTTGTAGTGACCGTAAAAGCACACTTTTTGTTCTGGGTTGAAAAACTATTCCCAAATTTGCCAGTCTCAAAATAACTAGTTTCTGGTATTTGAGGCCTACTTGAAATCTATCCCAAAAAGGATATCTTACATTGAAGGTGCTGATAGTGTCATTCAGAAAAACCTAAGACACACGCTACCGTGCAGATAGAAGTCTGATTCTGTGATTAACCACCTCCAGACCGCTGTACGCACAGACGCGTCCTGGAGGTGGTTGATTCATTCCTCCTGGACGCGCCGGCGCGTCCTCTCGCGAGACGCGAGATTTCCTGTGAACGCGCGCACACAGGCGCGCGCGCTCACAGGAACGGAAGGTAAGAGAGTTGATCTCCAGCCTGCCAGCGGCGATCGTTCGCTGGCAGGCTGGAGATGTGTTTTTTTTAACCCCTAACAGGTATATTAGACGCTGTTTTGATAACAGCGTCTAATATACCTGCTACCTGGTCCTCTGGTGGTCCCCTTTGTTTGGATCGACCACCAGAGGACACAGGTAGCTCAGTAAAGTCCCACCAAGCACCACTACACTACACTACACCCCCCCCCCGTCACTTATTAACCCCTTATTAGCCCCTGATCACCCCATATAGACTCCCTGATCACCCCCCTGTCATTGATCACCCCCCTGTCATTGATTACCCCCCTGTCATTGATCAACCCCCTGTAAAGCTCCATTCAGATGTCCGCATGATTTTTACGGATCCACTGATAGATGGATCGGATCCGCAAAACGCATCCGGACGTCTGAATGAAGCCTTACAGGGGCATGATCAATGACTGTGGTTATCACCCCATATAGACTCCCTGATCACCCCCCTGTCATTGATCACCCCTCTGTCATTGATTACCCCCCTGTAAAGCTCCATTCAGACGTCCGCATGATTTTTACGGATCCACTGATAGATGGATCGGATCCGCAAAACGCATCCGGACGTCTGAATGAAGCCTTACAGGGGCATGATCAATGACTGTGGTGATCACCCCATATAGACTCCCTGATCACCCCCCTGTAAAGCTCCATTCAGATGTCCGCATGATTTTTACGGATCCACTGATAGATGGATCGGATCCGCAAAACGCATCCGGACGTCTGAATGAAGCCTTACAGGGGCATGATCAATGACTGTGGTGATCACCCCATATAGACTCCCTGATCACCCCCCTGTCATTGATTACCCCCCTGTAAAGCTCCATTCAGACGTCCGCATGATTTTTACGGATCCACTGATAGATGGATCGGATCCGCAAAACGCATCCGGACGTCTGAATGAAGCCTTACAGGGGCATGATCAATGACTGTGGTGATCACCCCATATAGACTCCCTGATCACCCCCCTGTCATTGATTACCCCCCTGTCATTGATCACCCCCCTGTAAAGCTCCATTCAGACGTCCGCATGATTTTTACGGATCCACTGATAGATGGATCGGATCCGCAAAACGCATCCGGACGTCTGAATGAAGCCTTACACGGGCGTGATCAATGACTGTGGTTATCACCCCATATAGACTCCCTGATCACCCCCCTGTCATTGATCACCCCCCCTGTCATTGATCACCCCCCTGTCATTGATCACCCCCCTGTCATTGATCACCCCCCTGTCATTGATCACCCCCCTGTCATTGATCACCCCCCTGTCATTGATCAACCCCCCTGTCATTGATCACCCCCCTGTCATTGATCACCCCCCTGTAAGGCTCCATTCAGACATTTTTTTGGCCCAAGTTAGCGGAATTATTATTTTTTTTTCTTACAAAGTCTCATATTCCACTAACTTGTGACAAAAAATTAAATCTCACATGAACTCACCATACCCCTCACGGAATCCAAATGCGTAAAATTTTTTAGACATTTATATTCCAGACTTCTTCTCACGCTTTAGGGCCCCTAGAATGCCAGGGCAGTATAAATACCCCACATGTGACCCCATTTCGGAAAGAAGACACCCCCAGGTATTCCGTGAGGGGCATATTGAGTCCATGAAAGATTGAAATTTTTGTCCCAAGTTAGCGGAACGGGAGACTTTGTGAGAAAAAAATAAAAAATATCAATTTCCGCTAACTTGTGCCAAAAAAAAAAAATTTCTATGAACTCGCCATGCCCCTCATTGAATACCTTGGGGTGTCTTCTTTCCAAAATGGGGTCACATGTGGGGTATTTATACTGCCCTGGCATTCTAGGGGCCCCAAAGCGTGAGAAGAAGTCTGGTATCCAAATGTCTAAAAATGCCCTCCTAAAAGGAATTTGGGCCCCTTTGCGCATCTAGGCTGCAAAAAAGTGTCACACATCTGGTATCGCCGTACTCAGGAGAAGTTGGGGAATGTGTTTTGGGGTGTCATTTTACATATACCCATGCTGGGTGAGATAAATATCTTAGTCAAATGCCAACTTTGTATAAAAAAATGGGAAAAGTTGTCTTTTGCCAAGATATTTCTCTCACCCAGCATGGGTATATGTAAAAAGACACCCCAAAACACATTCCCCAACTTCTCCCGAGTACGGAGATACCAGATGTGTGACACTTTTTTGCAGCCTAGGTGGGCAAAGGGGCCCATATTCCAAAGAGCACCTTTCGGATTTCACTGGTCATTTACCTACTTACCACACATTAGGGCCCCTGGAAAATGCCAGGGCAGTATAACTACCCCACAAGTGACCCCATTTTGGAAAGAAGACACCCCAAGGTATTCCGTGAGGGGCATGGCGAGTTCCTAGAATTTTTTATTTTTTGTCACAAGTTAGTGGAAAATGATGATTTTTTTTTTTTTTTTTTTTCATACAAAGTCTCATATTCCACTAACTTGTGACAAAAAATAAAAAGTTCCATGAACTCACTATGCCCATCAGCGAATACCTTGGGGTCTATTCTTTCCAAAATGGGGTCACTTGTGGGGTAGGTATAATGCCCTGGTATTTTAGGGGCCCAAATGTGTGGTAAGGAGTTTGAAATCAAATTCTGTAAAAAATGACGAGTGAAATCCGAAAGGTGCTCTTTGGAATATGGGCCCCTTTGCCCACCTAGGCTGCAAAAAAGTGTCACACATCTGGTATCTCCGTACTCAGGAGAAGGTGGGGAATGTGTTTTGGGGTGTCATTTTACATATACCCATGCTGGGTGAGATAAATATCTTGGTCAAATGCCAACTTTGTATAAAAAAATGGGAAAAGTTGTCTTTTGCCAAGATATTTCTCTCACCCAGCATGGGTATATGTAAAAAGACACCCCAAAACACATTCCCCAACTTCTCCCGAGTACGGAGATACCAGATGTGTGACACTTTTTTGCAGCCTAGGTGGGCAAAGGGGCCCATATTCCAAAGAGCACCTTTCGGATTTCACTGGTCATTTACCTACTTACCACACATTAGGGCCCCTGGAAAATGCCAGGGCAGTATAACTACCCCACAAGTGACCCCATTTTGGAAAGAAGACACCCCAAGGTATTCCGTGAGGGGAATGGCGAGTTCCTAGAATTTTTTATTTTTTGTCACAAGTTAGTGGAAAATGATGATTTTTTTTATATTTTTTTTTTTCATACAAAGTCTCATATTCCACTAACTTGTGACAAAAAATAAAAACTTCCATGAACTCACTATGCCCATCAGCGAATACCTTGGGGTCTCTTCTTTCCAAAATGGGGTCAATTGTGGGGTAGTTATACTGCCCTGGCATTCTAGGGGCCCAGATGTGTGGTAAGGAGTTTGAAATCAAATTCTGTAAAAAATGACGAGTGAAATCCGAAAGGTGCTCTTTGGAATATGGGCCCCTTTGCCCACCTAGGCTGCAAAAAAGTGTCACACATCTGGTATCTCCGTATTCAGGAGAAGTTGGGGAATGTGTTTTGGGGTGTCTTTTTACATATACCCATGCTGGGTGAGAGAAATATCTTGGCAAAAGACAACTTTTCCCATTTTTTTATACAAAGTTGGCATTTGACCAAGATATTTATCTCACCCAGCATGGGTATATGTAAAATGACACCCCAAAACACATTCCCCAACTTCTACTGAATACGGAGATACCAGATGTGTGACACTTTTTTGCAGCCTAGGCGGGCAAAGGGGCCCACATTCCAAAGAGCACCTTTCGGATTTCACTGGTCAGTTTTTACAGAATTTGATTTCAAACTCCTTACCACACATTTGGGCCCCTAGAATGCCAGGGCAGTATAACTACCCCACAAGTGACCCCATTTTGGAAAGAAGAGACCCCAAGGTATTTCGTGATGGGCATAGTGAGTTCATGGAAGTTTTTATTTTTTGTCACAAGTTAGTGGAATATGAGACTTTGTAAGAAAAAAAAAAAAAAAAAAAAATCATCATTTTCCGCTAACTTGTGACAAAAAATAAAAAGTTCTATGAACTCACTATGCCCATCAGCGAATACCTTAGGGTGTGTACTTTCCGAAATGGGGTCATTTGTGGGGTGTTTGTACTGTCTGGGCATTGTAGAACCTCAGGAAACATGACAGGTGCTCAGAAAGTCAGAGCTGCTTCAAAAAGCGGAAATTCACATTTTTGTACCATAGTTTGTAAACGCTATAACTTTTACCCAAACCATTTTTTTTTTACCCAAACATTTTTTTTTTATCAAAGACATGTAGAACAATAAATTTAGAGCAAAATTTATATATGGATGTCATTTTTTTTGCAAAATTTTACAACTGAAAGTGAAAAATGTCATTTTTTTTGCAAAAAAATCGTTAAATTTCGATTAATAACAAAAAAAGTAAAAATGTCAGCAGCAATTAAATACCACCAAATGAAAGCTCTATTAGTGAGAAGAAAAGGAGGTAAAATTCATTTGGGTGGTAAGTTGCATGACCGAGCAATAAATGGTGAAAGTAGTGTAGGTCAGAAGTGTAAAAAGTGGCCTGGTCTTTCAGGGTGTTTAAGCACTGGGGGCTGAGGTGGTTAAACCTATACCTGTCACATAGGGCAAAAAAAAAACAGGCCTGACATTTCTATTCAAGCAAATCTGTACTGTTTTAGCTGGTCAAGTTATTTGTAGTGACCGTAAAAGCACACTTTTTGTTATGGGTTGAAAAACTATTCCCAAATTTGCCATTCTCAAAATAACTAGTTTCTGGTATATGAGGCCTACTTGAAATCTATCCCAAAAAGGATATCTTACATTGAAGGTGCTGATAGTGTCATTCTGAAAAACCTAAGACACACGCTACCGTGCAGATAGAAGTCTGATTCTGTGATTAAACCTATACCTGTCACACAGCGCAAAAAAAAAACAGGCCTGACAATTCTATCCAACCAAATCTGTACTGTTTTAGCTGGTCAAGTTATTTGTAGTCACCGTGAAAGCACACTTTTTGTTCTGGGTTGAAAAACTATTCCCAAATTTGCCATTCTCAAAATAACTAGTTTCTGGTATATGAGGCCTACTTGAAATCTATCCCAAAAAGGATATCTTACATTGAAGGTGCTGATAGTGTCATTCTGAAAAACCTAAGACACACGCTACCGTGCAGATAGAAGTCTGATTCTGTGATTAAACCTATACCTGTCACACAGCGCAAAAAAAAAACAGGCCTGACAATTCTATCCAACCAAATCTGTACTGTTTTAGCTGGTCAAGTTATTTGTAGTCACCGTGAAAGCACACTTTTTGTTCTGGGTTGAAAAACTATTCCCAAATTTGCCATTCTCAAAATAACTAGTTTCTGGTATATGAGGCCTACTTGAAATCTATCCCAAAAAGGATATCTTACATTGAAGGTGCTGATAGTGTCATTCAGAAAAACCTAAGACACACGCTACCGTGCGGATAGAAGTCTGATTCTGTGATTAAACCTATACCTGTCACATAGCGCAAAAAAAAAAACAGGCCTGACATTTCTATTCAACCAAATCTGTACTGTTTTAGCTGGTCAAGTTATTTGTAGTGACCGTAAAAGCACACTTTTTGTTCTGGGTTGAAAAACTATTCCCAAATTTGCCATTCTCAAAATAACTAGTTTCTGGTATATGAGGCCTACTTGAAATCTATCTCAAAAAGGATATCTTACATTGAAGGTGCTGATAGTGTCATTCATTAAAACCTAACACACACGCTACCGTGCAGATAGAAGTCTGATTCTGTGATTAAACCTATACCTGTCACACAGCGCAAAAAAAAAACAGGCCTGACATTTCTATTCAAGCAAATCTGTACTGTTTTAGCTGGTCAAGTTATTTGTAGTGACCGTAAAAGCACACTTTTTGTTCTGGGTTGAAAAACTATTCCCAAATTTGCCATTCTCAAAATAACTAGTTTCTGGTATATGAGGCCTACTTGAAATATATCGCAAAAAGGATATCTTACATTGAAGGTGCTGATAGTGTCATTCAGAAAAACCTAAGACACACGCTACCGTGCAGATAGAAGTCTGATTCTGTGATTAAACCTATACCTGTCACACAGCGCAAAAAAAAACAGGCCTGACATTTCTATTCAACCAAATCTGTACTGTTTTAGCTGGTCAAGTTATTTGTAGTGACCGTAAAAGCACACTTTTTGTTCTGGGTTGAAAAACTATTCCCAAATTTGCCATTCTCAAAATAACTAGTTTCTGGTATATGAGGCCTACTTGAAATCTATCCCAAAAAGGATATCTTACATTGAAGGTGCTGATAGTGTCATTCAGAAAAACCTAAGACACACGCTACCGTGCAGATAGAAGTCTGATTCTGTGATTAAACCTATTCCTGTCACACAGCGCAAAAAAAAACAGGCCTGACATTTCTATTCAACCAAATCTGTACTGTTTTAGCTGGTCAAGTTATTTGTAGTGACCGTAAAAGCACACTTTTTGTTCAGGGTTGAAAAACTATTCCCAAATTTGCCATTCTCAAAATAACTAGTTTCTGGTATATGAGGCCTACTTGAAATCTATCCCAAAAAGGATATCTTACATTGAAGGTGCTGATAGTGTCATTCAGAAAAACCTAAGACACACGCTACCGTGCAGATAGAAGTCTGATTCTGTGATTAAACCTATACCTGTCACATAGCGCAAAAAAAAAAACAGGCCTGACATTTCTATTCAACCAAATCTGTACTGTTTTAGCTGGTCAAGTTATATGTAGTGACCGTAAAAGCACACTTTTTGTTCTGGGTTGAAAAACTATTCCCAAATTTGCCATTCTCAAAATTGTGGTGAACGGGAACAATGAGGAAAACATCTAATAAGGGACGCGGACGTGGACATGGTCGTGGTGGTGTTAGTGGACCCTCTGGTTCTGAAACAGCCACACGTCCTAGTAAACCAACTACCTCAGGTCCCAGTAGCCAGCAGAATTTACAGCGATATTTGGTGGGGCCCAATGCCGTTCTAAGGATGGTAAGGCCTGAGCAGGTACAGGCATTAGTCAATTGGGTGGCCGACAGTGGATCCAGCACGTTCACATTATCTCCCACCCAGTCTTCTGCAGAAAGCGCACAGATGGCGCATGAAAACCAAGCCCATCGGTCTGTCACATCACCCCCATGCATATCAGGGAAACTGTCTGAGCCTCAAGTTATGCAGCAGTCTCTTATGCTGTTTAAAGACTCTGCTGGAAGGGTTTCCCAAGGGCATCCACCTAGCCCTTCCCCAGGGGTGGAAGAGATAGAATGCACTAACGCACAACCACTTATTTTTCCTGATGATGAGGACATGGGAATACCACCTCAGCACGTCTCTGATGATGACGAAACACAGGTGCCAACTGCTGCGTCTTCCTGCAGTGTGCAGACTGAACAGGAGGTCAGGGATCAAGACTGGGTGAAGGACGATGCAGGGGACGATGAGGTCCTAGACCCCACATGGAATGAAGGTCGTGCCACTGACTTTCACAGTTTGGAGGAAGAGGCAGTGGTGAGACCGAGCCAACAGCGTAGCAAAAGAGGGAGCAGTGGGCAAAATCAGAACACACGCCGCCAAGAGACTCCACCTGCTACTGACCGCCGCAATCTTAGACCGAGCACCCCAAAGGCAGCTTCAAGGAGTTCCCTGGCATGGCACTTCTTCAAACAATGTGCTGACGACAAGACCCGAGTGGTTTGCACGCTGTGCCATCAGAGCCTGATGCATTAACGTTCTGAACCTTAGCACAACCTGCATGACCAGGCACCTGCATGCAAAGCATGAACTGCAGTGGAGTAAACACCTTAAAAACAAGGAAGTCACTCAGGCTCCCCCTGCTACCTCTTCTGCTGCTGCCGCCTCAGCCTCTTCTGCTGCTGCCGCCGCCTCGGCCTCTTCTGCTGCTGCTGCCGCCGCCTCGGCCTCTTCCTCTGCCTCTGGAGGAACGTTGGCACCTGCCGCCCAGCAAACATGGGATGTACCACCAACACCACCACCTGCGTCACCAAGCATCTCAACCATTTCACACGGCAGCGTTCAGCTCTCCATCTCACAAACATTTGAGAGAAAGCGTAAATTCCCACCTAGCCACCCTCGATCCCTGGCCCTGAATGCCAGCATTTCTAAACTACTGGCCTATGAAATGCTGTAATTTAGGCTGGTGGACACACACAGCTTCAAACAGCTCTTGTCACTTGCTGTCCCACAGTATGTTGCAGCCTTCCCTGCACAAACAAGTGTCCGATAAAATCAAGTGTGCACTGCGCAACGCCATCTGTGGCAAGGTCCACCTAACCACAGATACGTGGACCAGTAAGCACGGCCAGGGACGCTATATCTCCCTAACTGCACACTGGGTAAATGCAGTGGCGGCTGGGCCCCAAGGCGGAGAGCTGTTTCGCGCTCGTCCTTCCGCCACCAAGGATCGCAGGGCAACATTCTTTGCCTCCTGTCTCCTCCTCCTCCTACTCAGCTTCCTCCTCCTCTTCTTCCACCTGCTCATCCAGTCAGCCACACACCTTCACCACCAACTTCAGCACAGCCCGGGGTAAACGTCAGCAGGCCATTCTGAAACTCATATGTTTGGGGGACAGGCCCCACAGCGCACAGGAGTTGTGGCGGAGTATAGAACAACAGACCGATGAGTGGTTGCTGCCGGTGAGCCTCAAGCCCGGCCTGGTGGTGTGCGATAATTGGCGAAATCTCGTTGCAGCTCTGGGACTAGCCGGTTTGACGCACATCCCTTGCCTGGCGCATGTGCTGAATTTGGTGGTGCAGAAGTTCATTCGCAACTACCCCGACATGTCAGAGCTGCTGCATAAAGTGCGGGCCGTCTATTCGCGCTTCCGGCTTTCACACCCTGCCGCTGCTCGCCTGTCTGCGCTACAGCGTAACTTCGGCCTTCCCGCTCACCGCCTCATATGCGACGTACCCACCAGGTGGAACTCCACCTTGCGTATGCTGGACAGACTGTGCGAGCAGCAGCAGGCCATAGTGGAGTTTCAGCTGCAGCACGCACGGGTCAGTCGCACTGCGGATCAGACACACTTCACCACCAATGACTGGGCCTCCATGCGAGACCTGTGTGCCCTGTTGCGTTGTTTCGAGTACTCCACCAACATGGCCAGGGCGATGACGCCGTTATCAGCGTTACAATACCACTTCTATGTCTCCTTGAGAAAACACTTAGGGCGATGATGGAAGAGGAGGTGGCCCAGGAGGAAGAGGAGGAAGAGGGGTCATTTTTAGCACTTTCAGGCCAGTCTCTTCGAAGTGACTCAGAGGGAGGTTTTTTGCAACACCAGAGGCCAGGTACAAATGTGGCCAGACAGGGCCCACTACTGGAGGACGAGGAGGACGAGGATGAGGAGGAGGTGGAGGAGGATGAGGATGAAGCATATTCACAGCGGGGTGGCACCCAAAGCAGCTCGGGCCCATCACTGGTGCGTGGCTGGGGGAAACACAGGACGATGACGATACGCCTCCCACAGAGGACAGCTTGTCCTTACCTCTGGGCAGCCTGGCACACATGAGCGACTACATGCTGCAGTGCCTGCGCAACGACAGCAGAGTTGCCCACATTTTAACGTGTGCGGACTACTAGGTTGCCACCCTGCTGGATCCCCGGTACAAAGACAATGTGCCCACCTTACTTTCTACACTGGAGCGTGATAGGAAGATGCGCGAGTACAAGCGCACGTTGGTAGACGCGCTACTGAGAGCATTCCCAAATGTCACAGGGGAACCAGTGGAAGCCCAAGGCGAAGGCAGAGGAGGAGCAAGAGGTCGCCAACGCAGCTGTGTCACGGCCAGCTCCTCTGAGGGCAGGGGTAGCATGGCAGAGATGTGGAAAAGTTTTGTCAACACGCCACAGCTAACTGCACCACCACCTGATACGGAACGTGTTAGCAGGAGGCAACATTTCACTAACATGGTGGAACTGTACCTGTGCACACCCCTCCACGTACTGACTGATGGTTCGGCCCCATTCAACTTCTGGGTCTCCAAATTGTCCACGTGGCCAGAGCTAGCCTTTTATGCCTTGGAGGTGCTGGCCTGCCCGGCGGCCAGCGTTTTGTCTGAACGTGTATTCAGCACGGCAGGGGGCGTCATTACAGACAAACGCAGCCGCCTGTCTACAGCCAATGTGGACAAGCTGACGTTCATAAAAATGAACCAGGCATGGATCCCACAGGATCTGTCCATCCCTTGTGCAGATTAGATATTAACTACCTCCCCTTAACAATATATTATTCTACTCCAGGGCACTTCCTCATTCAATACTATTTTTAATTTCATTTTACCATTATATTGCGGGGCAACCCAAAGTTGAATGAACCTCTCCTCTGTCTGGGTGCCGGGGCCTAAATGTGTGACAGTGGCCTGTTCCAGTGGTGGGTAACATGAAGCCTGATTCTCTGCTATGACATGAAGACTTATTCTGTGCTGACATGAAGCCAGATTCTCTGTTACGGGACCTCTCTCCTCTGCCTGGGTGCCTGGGCCTAAATATGTGACAGTGGCCTGTTCCAGTGGTGGGTGACGTGAAGCCTGATTCTCTGCTATGACATGAAGACAGATTCTGTGCTGACATAAGGCCAGATTCTCTGTTACGGGACCTCTCTCCTCTGCCTGGGTGCCTGGGCCTAAATGTGTGACAGTGGCCTGTTCCAGTGGTGGGTGACGTGAAGCCTGATTCTCTGCTATGACATGAAGACAGATTCTGCGCTGACATAAGGCCAGATTCTCTGTTACGGGACCTCTCTCCTCTGCCTGGGTGCCTGGGCCTAAATGTGTGACAGTGGCCTGTTCCAGTGGTGGGTGACGTGAAGCCTGATTCTCTGCTATGACATAAAGACAGATTCTGTGCTGACATAATGCCAGATTCTCTGTTACGGGACCTCTCTCCTCTGCCTGGGTGCCTGGGCCTAAATGTGTGACAGTGGCCTGTTCCAGTGGTGGGTGACGTGAAGCCTGATTCTCTGCTATGACATGAAGACAGATTCTGCGCTGACATAAGGCCAGATTCTCTGTTATGGGACCTCTCTCATCTGCCTGGGTGCCTGGGCCTAAATGTGTGACAGTGGCCTGTTCCAGTGGTGGGTGACGTGAAGCCTGATTCTCTGCTATGACATGAAGACTGATTCTGCGCTGACATAAGGCCAGATTCTGTGTTACGGGACCTCTCTCCTCTGTCTGGGTGCCGGGGCCTAAATATGTGACAGTGGCCTGTTCCAGTGGTGGGTGACATGAAGCCAGATTCTCTGCTATGGCATGAAGAGACTGATTCTCTGCTGACATGAAGCCAGATTCTTTGCTATGGCATGAAGAGACTGATTCTCTGCTGACGTGAAGCCAGATTCTCTGCTATGGGACCTCTGTCCAATTGATATTGGGAAATTTTTATTTTTTTTATTTTTATTTTAATTCATTTCCCTATCCACATTTGTTTGCAGGGGATTTACCTACATGTTGCTGCCTTTTGCAGCCCTCTAGCTCTTTCCTGGGCTGTTTTACAGCCTTTTTAGTGCCCAAAAGTTCGGGAATCCATTGACTTCAATGGGGTTCGGGTTCGGGACGAAGTTCCGTTCGGGTTCGGATCCCGAACCCGAACATTTCCGGGAAGTTTGGCCGAACTTCTCGAACCCGAACATCCAGGTGTTCGCTCAACTCTAACCATGACTTCTCGAATCCACCAGAGGAAAGCTGATAAACATAAAGGCACTTTAAATGTCTTGTTTATAATGTACTGAATGCACTGTATTCCCAAGCACCCCTTCCACCACAAACAAGGGTATATGTTTAAATCTTCCTTTTCTCATTCTCATTCTCCTCTTCCATCATATCAACATGCTTATTCGTTGCATATAATGCCCTCACATATATGCCCTTCGTATATAATTTATTAGAGGGTCAGCTCACCATCAGGCCCTCACCTACAATGTTTTACGGGGTCATCTCACCAGCAGGCCCTCGCATATAAAGTTTTAGAGGGTCATCTTACCTGCAGGCCCTCACCTGCAATCTTTTAGAGTGTCAGCTCACCTGCAGGCCCTCACCTAATTATACCTAATAGGTAAGTTGCGTGCATGCTGCCTTGCTTGGTAGTGGTAGCTGTTTCTCAAGCCACCTCTCTAGAAACAAACCCTGATTCACCGTTACCCATGGTCACTGTGGTTCGCGCTAAAAATAACATCGAAATTTGATAGGGCAGACATCCTAATGGATCGTCGACGTCACAGGGACGTGAGATCGGGCCCAGGTTATCTACAGTCACCATAGCGGCAGCAGGCCCTCGACCATAATATTTTAGATGTTCAGATGAGCAGGCTTTTGCTCCAAATGTTTTTGAGGGTCACCAGCAGGCCATCAATCATAATTTTTCAAGGCTGTGTATGATGCCCTCCTTTATGTGTAACAAAGGGTGTATTGTAGTGCCAGTTCCTTGTAATTTCTGGCAGCCCTTTCACTTGCATGTAGCCCTTTCAGTGTATAGGCTTTATGAGTGTAGGAGTCCCACTACCTGAACAATTGTACCACAATGTGAATGAGGCCCTCCTTTATGTGATATACTGTATAGGTTGTATTGGAGTACCTCCTTCCTGTAATTTTTGGCAGCACTTGCACTTAATATATAAGCAAATATATAGGAAAGAATATTTCCTAACAATTTTTCCTCTATAAATCGATTTTATCTTTGGTTTTGTGCGCATTATTGTCAGTCTGTAAAAGTGGCGTACTACTCGGACAACATCGTTCCCAGCAGCGAACTGGGAGTCCAAGATGCATCCAGACATCCTCCCCATGCTGTTCCCGAACCATATCAGTGGTGTTACCATCAATTACTGACCTTTTCCTATGAACCAGGCACCCTCCCCTCTTCAGAGCAGGGGGTGCCTGGTTTAATGCTTGGGTTCTCCCATTGACTCCCATTGACTTCCATTGTGCACTATAGTGCTTGATCAACACTAGTCTGCATCTTATCCGCAAAAAAAATTGAACGGACACAGAAACAAAATACGTTTGTGTAATTGTAGCCTTAAACACATTAAGCTAACGCTGCAGTCTGCTATGAAAAGGCAGCATAAAAATGGCCTCAGATAAAGACATCATCCTTTACAAGAGTGAAATCTGCTCATCCTCCCTCTTCAGTTGTCACTTGGATACATAACGGCGTCGCAATATAAATCACTCGGCTTCGTTGTGTTATTAAGTGCATGAAGTCAGTAGCTACAAGTAGAAATGAGGCAATCACTCACTGTAATACAATGAATAGCTTCCTGTTCCTAGAGATAGACAAAAAATCAAAAGTAAAAAAATTGTCAGCGCAACTTCTAAGTGTAAAGACCAAATTAAAGGGGTTTTCCACCTGAAAAAGTATGTACAAAAATCTAAGACCTCAAGCATGACCGTATATTTGGTTCGCATCCAAACCACATTTTTTAAATTCATTCAATGCGGCTGCAAAAAATGTCTGTTCCGCAGTCCTTCAAAAAAGCTAGAACATGTTCTATTCTTGTCCATTTTGTGGACAAGAATAGGCATTGTTAACATAGGGTAAGATGTGCTGAACGGGAAAATGCCCGAGTCACACAGCCTGTATGTGTGGTTAGCGGATCCGTGATTTACAAACCACAAAACGGATTTGGTTATGTGCATGAGGTCTAATAGTGATGCTAACTTGACAGTTTCAATTTTGCCCATGTACCAATGCTGCCCGATACATCACCCCTCTTTGCTTTCTGGACCAGTGATGACATCCTGACACCGAGGCATGTGAGACCTGCCGACAATCACCAGCTGTAGCAGATCACAGTAGAGGAATAAATTACATCTAGAGATGAGCGAGTTTTTGAAAAGTTTGATTCGGCTAATTTGCTTTGTGATGAATTGAATCGCATTTTTTTGTAAGTAGCGGGTGCAATGACAGGGAGCTGCGATAGTGCCGCCCCCCATCATTGTACCACTCAGATGCCGCGTTCATGCATGATCGGAGTGTAAAAACGGTGTAAAATTAACATTAAAAAATTAAATCAAACTTACTGCCTGCATTTGCTCGCAACGGGCCAGCCGCAGCCATCTTGTTTGAAGATCTGGCACGAAATCTCGTGCATTGTGAGATTACGTCATCACGCTTACGTCACCACTTACAGGATTTCGGCCGAGATCTTCGATCAAGATGGCGGCTGGCAGCCATCGCGAGCAAATGGAGGAGGTAAGTATGAATTTTTTTTTGTTTTTTACACTATTTCAGGTTAAATCAATTCGCTAGCACGACAGCTTTGATTTTTGGCTGCAACAGGTAGCAATTTAAAAAACAATTTAGCGATTTTTTTGTAATGTGACAAAAAAAATTCTAGTTGGGAATATGTAAAGACTGGTGTTAAATATGTCAGGCCCTGGAGGTCCCAGTTGCCCACCCCCTCCTGCCAATGCCCCACGCACTTATTGGATTGTGGAGATTGTTAAAAAGTCAAAATGTTTGGTGCAGTACAGAACTTGCACCAGAATTTCCAACTCTGTACTCCAAAAAACTGGCGCACAAGAATTGAACATTCTCCCCATAGTGTCACAGTGACCTACCTACTACTGAACCAAAATGACTAATTTTGTATTCTCAGGACATTTCCAGGTTTACATCATACCTGCTCTTATGTTTTGATACATGTTAGGTTCAGTTACTCACTTCTCTTACTTTACGTAAAGGAAATCTTTTGTGCTATTTCCTCGCCAAGTGAACTTGCCCAGATCCAGATTTCACAGACACACATCAGCACGCCAGGAATTGAAATTGGATTGTGTCAACAAGATGGAATTGAATGTTTTGCATGCTGAAGTGGCCATTGGACAAGACGAAGAAGGTGATTCATGATCATGCCATTGTGCATGAGGTTAGCAAAGAGTTATGCATCAGCAGCTATAATAAAGATAGGCATCTGCTTTCAGCCCGTTCCCACTGAGACTCCTATCTAGGGTATGTCCTCTGACAGATTTTTTGGAGCCAAAACGTTCCTCTCATCGGGCTGCTGGATACCATCTGGACTGGAATGATAATTATTTCAGATGAGAAAAGAAAATAGCTGTGCAGCACTCCCTAGCGTGAAGCAAAAGTTCACACAGAGAGGATTCCTCCTGGGGATGCTGTTACAGAAAAGGGAACTTTCTGAAAATGGATGATATGGACCTTTTCGTAGCATGATCACAGCTAAAAATTTCCAACAGATTAAGCATTCTTAAACAGATGCCTAACTAAACATTAGGGATAATTATGGAAAATTAACTTTAAGACATAATGCTCCCACATCTGGCCTCTGTGTACTGTATGCTAGTCTAAAAAAGAATGAAGTAGATAATAAAACATGTTCAGTGCGTAATAAAACACATGGCTGCACAGAAGTGTGGTAAGCTAGAAGAATATGAATAATGAAGGAGATTTACTAAGTTAAAGTGACAGAAATCTGGCTCAATTTGCACCAAAAAAACACTGGCCTACATGCCTCGCACCAGATTTATTATGTGTTTTAAATGGTTTTTGCACCTCATTGGAAAACGGACAGTGGTTTAAAGGGCAAGGGACATGACTTAGCAGAATGAGTGTGGCTTAAAAGGGTTGTTTACCCCCCAATGATCTTTCTAGCAGACCTCCCAGCATGGCTGGACCTGTAGAGAGAATTTTTAAATTCCGCTATTGAGGTCCGTCATAGGAGATTTTGGCACAAAAAATGGGTCTAAAGCAGTGGTTGTGAACCTATAACACTAGTGCCAGAGGGGGCATTTAGAGCGCTCTCTGTGGGCATGTGAGCCCTGGAAAAAGTCTATGGTGTACCAATACGCCTTAGACTTTTCCTGCCATTCATCAGCACAGCGATTCTGCTGCTTCCTAAAACAACCAATAACATCGCGCCTTACAGAAAGGAGCTGTGTTTTTGGTCGTCTTGAGCGGGCTGCAGGAGCATTCGGCTCACCAATTTCAAGATATGGGGGGGGGGGGGGGCTCCTGCAGTGGTGAGTAATCTTCACCCAGAGACACCTGACAGTGTAAGCAGCCTTGCTGGGCTGTAGGGTGTCTGATGTTCAAGTGGTGGGCAGTGGGCTTTAGAGGGGGTCCCAGCTTTGAGACTCCTGCTGATCTCTATAACGAGAAGTCTGAAGCGCTAAGAAGAGTGGTGCTTCTCCTCACAGCGCTGTAGTGAAGACAGTCTCAAAATAAAGCCTATGGGATGATTCACCATTCTGCTCAGCAGTGAGGAGAAGCAGCATTCTACTGAGCGCTTCAGACTGCTCGTTATAGAGATCAGCAGGGCTCTCAGAACTGGGACCCCCGCTATCAACACTTTTGATATGCATATCAACAGTGTCAAAAAGTGTAGTCAATTTATAATGTTGGACAGGAGGTCTTCCTGGGGGTTCTGAGCCCCTGAAGGGGAAGGTCGGGTTCTGAGCCCCTGAGGGGGAAGGTCTGGATTGAATGCTGGCAAGCTATTATCAGTAAATGATAAAGTACATGGAAGATATACTATACTGGACTATAGTATTCAGGGTAAATCGCTGTGTTAGCACTTTGGGGATAAATAAGTGGGTTTTAGGTTGCAGTTTGGACACTCGGTCTGTGAAAGGTTCGCCATCACTGGTCTAAAGTAAGCCAACTAAAATGTGGCACAAAGTTAAGGAAAAAGTGTCTCAAGATAAGCAAAGTATATCATACAGCGTGACCCATTGTGAAAAATGTAGCACATCTCATAAATTGATCTAAATTAAAGACAGTATTAATAAACTTGCCCCACTGTGTCACACACATATTTACAGTATACTCATATATATATATATTACAGAGTTTTCCAGAATTTCAGATTGGTCTATTTTAGGATAAAATGTCAATGTGTGATTAGGGAGAGGTATCATCAGAACAAACGGGCTGGGGTGACTATTCATCACCAAACTCATTATAATGTCATCCACAAACACTTGGCTATGCCTTATCCTCAAATAAGACATAGACACATGGAGGAGAGTGAGGAGAAGCACCGCAAGGCTTTCATTCTGAGGGGGTTTCTGCCTAACAGTAAGAGGAACTGTGAGCTCTACTGACATGTCTGATCTTGTAATGGCCTCCAACGGCCATAGCAACCCATCAGCATCAAGCAATGATGTTGTGGGGTAAGGGGGACAATGTTGTTTTCAGTCACTCTAAAAAAATAAACGGCCATAATGGGAATTATCTTTAAACCTGACCTTTGCAGTAGAAGTCCGGATGTTGGTTATAGGTAGATCCCCTCACTGATTGTGCATGCGCAGTTCCTGTACCCACACGAGCAGGAAGATATTCATGAAAGGCAGTACACCCCATAGATCATGTACATGTATGTAATTTTGGGTTAAAAGTCCAAAGAGGACCTGTCAGCCCTCCTGACATGTCTATTTTAATAAATGCTTGCCTTCCAAATGTAATGCCAATTCTGGAGCATGTTTTTTATATCTTATAAATCTTTAGTATGCTGCTCCTTTGTTATTCTTTTTTTATAATTAGTGATGAGCAAAGTTAGGAAAAACTTGATTCAGCTGCTTCACTGAATTTCACAAAGAAATTAGATTTGTGATGAATTACTTTGTAGAAGTGCATTCCTTTGTATGTAGCTCACGCCGCCCCCAGACATTGAACCCCTTAGATGTTGTGTTCAGCTTTGATCGCGGCACCTGAGATTAAAATAAAGGCCTTTCAGTGGTTAATATGATTTAAAAAATAAAGTAAAAATACATACTCGCCTTATCCATTTGCTCATGGAGAGGCTGTCGCAGCCATCTTCATGGGAGACACCACGCAAAATCTCAGGCAGTGATGTGATGACATCATCATCACGCTGGCCTGACGCAGTGACATCATCACTGATGACATCGCTGTGCCCAGCCAGTGAGATGACATCACACGTCACCCCGTGCAAGATTTTGCATGATATCTTTTTTTTGCTGCCTTTACAGGAAAAATTGATTCGTTTCTACGGAGCACAAGGATATTTGGCTTCACGGCAAATCAAATTCTTCCTGAAATTCAGATCTAAGTCGTTTTCGCTTCCATTTGCTCAACATTATTTTAATGTATAAATAAGTTAACATCTTGGTCTCCACTGACATGCTGGCACTGTCCAATCAGTTTGGACAGAGTAGGGACAAACCCTTTGAGAAGTAACCTTCAGCTGTCTATTCATATATTTCTGGGATGAATAACAGAGGGGAAGTACAAGTTAAAACAAGTTCTAAGAAAAGTTGGTTCAGAAGTGTTATGTCATGGAAAGAACATGTACAGTATTTACTAAAACAGACATGTCAGGAGTAGGGAAAAGTTCTCTGGAAAACACCACTATGGTCACAGTAGGTCTACAAGACTATTTCAGAAATCATTTACAAGTTCAGAATTTAATATCTCAAGGTAATGTACACACATTGGAGATTTCTATGGCTGTATCTTCAAGCTCTACAAAGGTAACTTGAACCACCCATTTTCCTCTCTAGTGCACTATATACCAGTACAGGCACGAAAACAAAAATTAAATAAATAAAATTTTAATTAAAGTCCTTATGGGAACGTTTAGGGAGGTGTTTTTTTATCATAAGAAGATAAGGACTCTTTTTTTATTTTTTATTTTTTTGCATTCATTGCTTATATTAGTTTTTAATTAAAGATTTTGTGGCCTGGAAAAAAAAAAAATAATAGCCGGAGATCCTTTTTCTACACAGTGATGTACAGTATGTACCATATTTCCTATGTGTGTGACAGACGCTAAATGACAACTGCTAAAGAAAGACTATTAGGCTAGGTTCACACAGAATATTTCTAGTGTGGTTTTTGGGCTCAGATTCCGCACTAAAAATCCACGCCGAAAACACATGCACAACTTTTCCATTGATTTCAATTCAAATGTTAAACCACACAGCGCTGTTTTTTTTTCCATTCTTGGATTGTGCATGGAATCCTCATCCAGAAAATAGCAAGAAATGAGAATCCTTGCCGAACCGCACTCAACACCGTGTTAAAAGCATGTCAGAAAAAAAATGCATGAAAAAAACCTGCTGAATACTCCATCTGAAGATATTCCAACTGCCACTGCTGCTGCCACCCTCCCCACTCTGTCATGGGGCCAATACTGTCACTGCTACTGCACCCCCTCCCACCCCCAAGGCCAGTCAGCCAAGCAAGGTCATTTTTTCGTGAGATATTTTGGTTCTCTCATCCAAGTCATTGCTCACCATTTTAAACATACTTATGAGAGGAGTGTTCAATAATTTATCTGCCTGAATCAGCATTCCCTGATAGCAGCTTGTGATTTGCGAGACTTGTGAGCTGGCACATTCTCAGGAAGCCGCAACACACCTTCTGACAACTTCCCACGGTGTTTCTCTATGATTGCCTCACATAATGACTTCATTATTGAAGCATAGGTGTCTCCAGTACATGTGGTCTTGTGTGTCATAAATTCTAGTAATAAAATGCCTTCTGTATCTGTATCTGCGCTTCCATTGCATGGGCTCTTGTTTGGTCTTAGAATCATGGTGGTGGACCCATGTTTCATCACCCATAATAATTCAAGAATAGAAGTCTCCTGGATTTTCTCTAAGCATGTCTAAATTCTCTTGGCTAAATTGATATCTTAACATTTTTTGCTCAGACATCAACATTTGTAGCACCCACCGGAAACTGACCTTTGATATTATCAAAACATCATGAATGATACTGTAAACTGTGTAAATTGAAATGCCAAATTCATGAGCTATAACACTGACTTTGACCCAACGATTTTCCAATATCATGGCCTCCACTTTTTGGCAGGTTGCCGTGAGGGAGAGTCATCTTCAATTGATTCTCTACCCCATTTTAAATACTTGGCCCAAAACTTTACTTAGTAGTAGGAAGGTGCATCATCACTATATACAGAAGCAATTGTGACAAAACTGCAGCACTCTCCAGCCTTAGTTCTTTCAATCCTTTATTCACCAGTACAAATAATGCGACGTTTCGATCTATGTGATCTTTCTCAAGCAATACAATAAAGTGAAATAAACCGGATACTTATACTCTACTCAGCCGGTCACATGACTCAATCAATTTAATCAAATAAACCTGTGTGTACCTCCCTCTTCCCATGTTCAACCCTCAACAAGGTTAACCCATTACATCTCTCTCAAACATCCTTAATCGTGTATACATTATCGTGTTGATACATATAGGTCTGTCAACTTACTGTGATACATAGTGTGAACCAGGGGATAACATCACTGCGGTAGACTCCAATGACACATGCGGCCGATCGTATCACTCCAGCGTTCCTCTATGTCAATTGCGCATGCGTGTCTCCTCCATGATGTCAGCCGCAGGAAGCTCAGCTGGTGCCATGGAGACCGGGCGCCCACCATCCCCGTCACCGCTAGAGCAGAACGTGAGATCACGTCTAACCTCCGCGATGGTAGGAGATAGCGTCCGGCCTCCCGCCACCACGTAACGCCCCCGCAGCCGCAGCCATGGTAACGCTGTATACAATTACCTTCTGAGTGTAGCTTATAATAAAAGCTTCTATTTTCTTGTATATTCTTATCCTTAAGTATTTCTTACCCATAGCAAGGGGCAAATCGGGCCCTGTTCCTTCATATTAGGGGTTGATTTAAGCATTAAAAAGGAACTCAAGTGAAAGGGGAAATATGTATATATAAATAAATATAAATGAACTAGGTGTCCACTACTCGTCCATACCTTAGAATGAGAGTACCCAGTCATTAAATTGAGGTTGACCTAATGGTAAGTGGTTTGGGGCTCATGTGCTCATAAATAGGGGGTGGCACTATCCATTCCAAACTCAAGAAGCAAATCACTCCTGTTTCCAAGTGGACTAGCGCTCTCCCCTAACACCCAATTGTGATGGTCACACTGGTGTCGCGTCCCTCCCTGTTAAGGGGTCGACGCATACACCCCTGGACCACCCCATACAGTCTCAGGACGGTGTGCCTCCCAATCAGGAGAAACGACCCTCCTTATTATCCAACCATTCAAACCTGTCCTGTCAAGTGAGGTATGCCCGTTCCCGGGTACGCCTCTCTAAACCTGACAACCAGGTCAACTCATACAGTTCAACCCCCTCATTTATAGTCCCATAAAACATATGGCTGCTCAATAGAAGCTGTGTGCCTCATCTCCCGTATATGGAACAAGCGGTGAAAACCACATAATCTGATTAGATATAATATATAAACAAAGGCCCCAAATTTGCCCCCTATGGGAAAAAACACAAAAATAGATCTAAGGTGTCATTTACACAAAATTGACTACCGTACATTTATTTACGTTTAGTCTCCTCAATCCCTATCCCCAGGTCACACCTGCATGCACAGTCATCTAAAAAAAGAAGACAGAAAAATTGTGTAAATGTGGGAAAGAGTAATAAATTACAAAATTATCATAAATAATCTCAGCCTATCAGGTTGGGTACAATCTTAGTTTCTAAAAACAAATCCAATATATAAAAAAATATAGTATAAGTTAAACAAGTGTGGAGATGACTGGACCCCACAGAGTCAGTAGAGTGAGCCTATCTTAAACTCCCTGTTGAGGCCTTTAGGTTCGAGTGTTTGTAACTCATAGATCCACCTCAACTCCATCCTTTTTAGGAGTTTTTCCCTATCACCCCCTCTTCTTTGGGGTGGGACTCCATCTATAATTCGGAAACGTAACTGCGAAATGTTATGTTTATATTTGAGGAAATGTTCTGGAACGGGTAACTCTGTCTTTGAACTGTCGGCCTCCCTTACACCCGATAGTAATTTACGTATATCATAGCGATGTTGGTTCACTCTTTTTCTAAATTCCTGGGTTGTTTCTCCCACATAAAAAAGCCCACATGGGCACTGGAGCACATATATGACGTACTCAGATCTACATGTGTAATAGTTTCCAATCTGATAAGTTTTCCCTGTCCTGGGATGGGAAAAGGAACTTCCCTTTAAAATCCCATTGCAATTGCAACAACCCAGGCAGGGGAAACAACCCTTTCTCTGTATTAGGGGTGAACTGGACTGTTTGGTGTCTGCATTGACTAACTTATCACCTACATTTCGTGGTCTCCTGTATGACATGAGGGGAATGGTACGGAATGCCTCAATGACCGGAAATGTCTCAGTGAGAATGTGCCAATTGCTCTTGAGTACTTGCGCTATCTGTCTGCTGAATTTTGTATGCGTTGACACAAAGGGAACCCTCTTGTTCTCCTCTCGTTGTTCCTTACTCCCCAAGAGGTCTTCCCTCTTAAGTTGATTCACCCTCTGTTTGTGCCTCTGTACCATAGGCCTTGGATAGCCTCTCTCATAGAACTTATTGCACATATCACTGAGCCTTACCTCTAATTTGTCATTATCTGTTACTATTCTTTTTACTCTGAGTAACTGACTATAGGGTAGTGACTCTTTCATAAACCCTGGATGGTCACTCTGGAATAGCAACATATTATTTCTATCCGTAGGTTTTACAAATAAGTCGGTCTGCAGTCTACCATTTACACAATATACTGTCGTATCCAAGAACTGAATACTAGTTTGGGAGTATACGGCCGTAAATTGTAGTTCTTCATGGACTGAGTTTATATATCCCTGGAACTCGAGTAAACTCTCAAGAGATCCAGTCCAGACAAAGAAAATGTCGTCTATATACCTCATCCAGCCCCTCACCGAAGTGAAGTGGCTGGATGGGTATATAGAACATTCCTCAAATCTATTCATATAGATATTTGCATAAGTTGGGGCCACGTTGGACCCCATCGCGGTCCCCCGCTGTTGTACATAATAGGTATCCTCAAAGAGGAAATAGTTGCACGTGAGGACGATCTCTAATAAGGAGAGAACAAACCCTGCAATCTCTGGCTTGATCTCCCCCCTAGACAGGGTCCATTCAACTGAATCTAAACCCTTGACATGGTCGATACTCGTATGTCCTTCCTCTACCTGCAGAGTTTGTAATTTCCTGAGGAAGTCAGTTGTATCTTTTACATACGACCTGCTGGACATGGCATAGTGTCTAAGGTATTTGTCAAGAAACATAGCTGCTGGGGAGAAAACTGAGTCTATCCCAGAGACTATGGGTCGCCCAGGTGGGTCAAACAGGTTTTTGTGGATCTTGGGCAATATATATAATAGGGGTGTTACCGGTTTGTCCACCAATAAATATTCATATAGCTTCTCATTAATTACATCTGATGCAAAAGCATCATCTATTAGTAATTTGAATCGCCTCTTGATAGCGAATTTGGGGTCAGCATCCAGTGCTCGATATACCGCACTATCCCCCAATTGTCGCTGTATCTCCGCTATATATTTATTGGTGTCCATTATTACCGTAGCTCCTCCCTTATCCGCTTTTTTTATTGTGATCTCTTTTCTATTTCCCAACTCTCTCAGTGCTCTTTTCTCTCCCTGACTCAAGTTGTTATTATTACCTTGTCTATTGTTATTGTTCTTGATTTTTTCTATACCTTTTTTAACTAGGTCAATATATGTATTCACAGCATCTTTCATGACAGGTGGTTGAAAATCACTATGCAAATATAGACCTGCATCCTTAAGACACAACATATCAGTATTGGCAGTATCCTGCCTATTTGTCATGTTGGTCTCTTTAGGGGAATCTTTGAAGAAAACTTGTAATTTTATGCGCCTATAGAACTTCTGTAGATCTAACTCATAATTAAACCAGTCTACATTTGAGTATGGACAAAACGACAACCCCTTCTCCAACAGTGAAATTTCATCTTTAGACAAAGTAGCAGATGATATATTTACCACTAAAGTCCTTATTTCATCCGTTTTCATTAAATTCACTGTTTCTGTTGTTTCTGAGTCGTCTGTCCATGCTTGTAGTCCAGTGGTAGTTTCTTTGAACGAGTCACCCTCGGTGCCTCGTTTCCTCCGCCTATGGTGCTTGCGCCCCCCTCTCCTTGATGGTTTCTGGTGCCTTGCATCATTCTTTGCTCTAAAAAACGCTGGTCTTCACTTACTTCTCCAGAGGATTCAGTGTCCGTATTACGATTTTTTCTCATCTGTCTTTTTATCGGTCTTTGTCGTCCCTGTACGTTTCTTCTCTGACTCCCTTCAATTAAGTTTTTCTTATACACTTCTCCCTTTAGGTAGTCGTCCTGATCGCGGAACCACTTCTGTCGCTTTGAGGTCTTTATATTGGCTCTATACACCTGAAGGTCTTTATCTGTCTGTTCTTTCATTGTTGAATAATCCTGTGATGTCATCATGGATTTTAATTGTAATTCCAATCCTTCTACCCTTGTCTTGTCTTGTTTTCCATTAGTTCCTTTTGTAAATACTCCATATTGAGGAGCATGATGTCCATTGAATAGCGGTTAGAAATTTGCGTAAACTTCATACAAAATTCAGCATTTTTTGGTAACAGAATTGGCCTTAAGTGTGTTCTTAGTCCTCGTGGGATCCGCTCTGCAACATAATACTCCTTCATAGTAGACAGGTGTAATTCATAATTTATACATTGTTTCAACTCCGTCTCCCATTTTCTTTTGATTAGGTCTTTGGTTGGTTTGTTTAAGAATGAACCATCCCCCACCGCACCATCCAGGATCCGTGTCACCTCCTAACTTGAAAAAACCGATTTACTTGGTGAATCCATTGCTGGCTACCACTTATTACCCACAAACAAAAAAGTCCTTTAAGAAAATCTGTTTGTTCCTTTGTGGTTTAGTGTGCACGCTACCAGACTGATCATGGCAATAGAAAAATGAAAAAATGTAGCAGCACTACAAAAATTGAATACTGTTCCTTACTGTGGTGGTGCCCGCTGTGTCAGAAGCCAGTCTTATACTTCCCAGATCCAGATGCAATTGTGACAAAACTGCAGCACTCTCCAGCCTTAGTTCTTTCAATCCTATACAGAAATCATCCTTTTATTGATTTCTTTATGCTTCTTTTCTTCCTTTGTAAGGAATTTCAAGGGGTTGTCCCACAAAAATATTCTACAATTTTAAAACCAGCACCTCTAGCTAAATACTTTTATAACTGCATGCAATTAAAAAATGTTATTCAATGAAATATGTCTGTATAGTTTTCTCTTTTTCTTATTTCTTTGTCCAGCTCATTGACAAGGCCGCACATGCTGAGTGTTATCCTTCAACTGCCTCCTGAATTGTGATAGGGGGAGAGCTCCAGCAGAAAAGACACAACTCCTGAGCTGTAGCAGAAAAGACACTCCTCATGAGCTGCCAGCTTGATATAAATCTAGCAGAGCAAAGAATGGGGAGGTTTCTGGATCCATGTGATGTACAGGGCTGGTTCTAGCTTTGTTAAAAAGAGATTGTCATGTACTATATGATGTCCGAGTTTCATTTTTACATTAATCATGGAATAACCCCTGTAATCACGTAACAAAGCTCCAACTCCCTTACTTTCTTTGTAGACCCGCACTTTACTGCACTTGCCATCCTGTCACTTCCAGTGCTTTCATTAGACTGAAATGCTACTGTGTGTCTTGCATGTCCAGACATGTCTCAACCTGCACAGACAAGCTCAGACAGAACATGCTGGGGTAGATAACTTATTGAACACCCCTTGTATGTATTATGTAGCAAAACTAGGAAAAAATTTCTCTCAAAAAATTTGGGATGAATTCTGAATCGTGCTACTCATACAAGTTATTTGTATACTTATAACTTGTAGAAAAATCATAACAGGTTTTGGGTGAAAAAATTAGCCATTGGATATTCCCTGGCTGCAACCTAAAATATACATAATTTGACCCACCAAAATGTGCTTATTGCAATGCTTACTTGTCAACTGTAGAAGCTTTGAAACAGGTTTTTGGGGAAAAGGCTGTCTCTTGCACAGAGCACTGTTTCTTTAAAAATCCATGCCTTGTGTAGTATAACACATGAACAGCTTTAGCCCTAGCTACAGACACCCTGTACACTAACTGTCCCTATCCTGTCCCTAATTATAAAACTTGACTTTGTACCTATGTTTTTCTCAATCGCTACACTGTCCCTGTAAGGCTAAGTGTGTGATCCGTGGCCGTATTGCGAACCGCAAATTGCGGGCCTCAATACACGGCCACAGTTCCGTGTGCATTCCGCATCACGGATGCGGACCCATTCACTTCAATGGGTCCGCAAATCCGGAATTACGGAACGGCCGCACGGGACGGGACCCCTCGGAAGCACTACGGAGTGCTTCAGTGGGGTTACGTCCCGTACTTCCGTTCCGCAAAAAGACAGAACATGTCCTATCTTTTAGCGGAAAGGGAGGATCGCGGACCCATTAAAGTGAATGGGTCCGCGATCCGATGCGGCTGACCTACGGCCGGCGATCGTGCATTGCGGCCCGCTATCTGCGGGCCGCAGCACAGGCACGGGTCACACACGTTCGTGTGAACTCGGCCTAAGATTGTAAAATGGGTGGCTTGAGTGTCTAATTGATGTCTGTCAGAGACATGGCAGACATACTGTATCCTATCACATCAGCGGCTGAGCTCACAATGGACACTTAGTCACATAGAGCCTAATAGACCAGTCAATATTCTCCCTCCTGATTAGCTGTAAGGCTGACTGAACAGAATTATGGACAAGTCTGACATCTTCCCTGCCCTGTTTCCCTCACTAGACTACTAAATTTTAAATGTAAAATGGTGAGTCTCAAAAAGCTTTGGAATAATTTAGAAGAACAATTTTTTGGGGAACTTCGTGACAAATCCAACTCGTTTAGAATGAATTTACTCATCTCTAATGACAGATGCATGTCATATAATGGTCAGATATAGTGCTACAACTCATGTACATGCAACATTTGGCAGCTTTATCTGAAAAGTTATCTGAAAGTTTAGGGAAGCTTTAAACCTGCTTGTTATAAACTGGAAAAAACAAGATTTTGAGAATCAATTCAATCCGGGGAGATTTTTATTTTTTTGCTTAGACTACAAAGGAACAGTTCACCCAGCAGAGTAAACCATTTTATCTCCTGTTCAGGAGCTTTCAGAGACAAGCTATCACCAATAAAACTGATTCCCATTACACATTGTATCACTTAGATGTTCTAAAAAGCTTTGTATGACTCAATAAGAAGCACAGTTCTCTTGGCTGCATGTATTAATCCACAAATCTCTCTTCCACCATTTGGTCTTTATTTTTCATGTAATCAATGCATTGTTTCTTCTCGAAGTGTTTTCTGAATTTATGTAATAGCTAATCAATCTTTAAAGACAATTTGTCAATTTACTAATCACACTATACGTTGTATTAGTTATCTTGTATGCATTACAGATTTTATTAAACATGCCGCATTCACAATTTTGTAAACTTCAGAGCTAAACTCTCCCAGTATTATTTTCTTGTTTAGTGTCTATTAACAGCTTGTTCAGAAAACTTGCATTCTGGAAAATGTTGCCTCTACACCCGACACTGCACAGGTAGGTGAAAGGGGTTGTCTCACAAAGATAACCTTCTCAGAGGTGATTTGGACATCACAGAGGGGATCATTTTTGGACTAGAATGGGGACCAGATGAAAAAGAGTCTCTCTGCACAGTTGATGAAGTGAGGTGTTTTTTAAATATTTTTTTCTAACTCCTGAAAGACCCTAGTAGCCGTTTTCAACGGCCATTAGACTGGTGCCCTTCGTCTATGCTGCCATTAAAACAGGGCCCATTGGCTGTGCAAACAGCCAAAAAAGGATATGACCTATTTTTGATGGTCGCTATTCACTAGCTATTTAAAGAGGTTATCCCATGAGTAATGTAAAAAATGAGAATCAGACATCATATACTACATGACAATCTCTTTCTAACAAAGCTGAACCAGCCCCGCACCTCTCATGGATCCAGAGATCTCCCGATTCATTGCTTTGATAGATTTATATCAAGCTGGCAGATCAGGGGGGGGGGTCTTTTCTGCTGCAGCTCAAGAGGTGTGTCCACAGCTCTGGAGACAGTTGGAGGTTGAAACTGAGCATGTGCGGCCATCTCAGTAAGCAGGACAAAGAAATAAGAAAAAGAACAAAAAGCAGGTGGCGCTATACAGATACATTGATATATATATTGAATATCAAAACAACTGAAACAATAGCATACCTATTCTAATATTTTATATTAGCATCAATTTTTTATTTAGAGTATAAAAACTACAAATTATCAAAACGTTTTTTTGTACACATTACCTATAATAAAACAAAGACATTTTCAAAATTTATATAAAAAAAGGTACTTAAAATAGAAATTATTTTGGTAGCCCCCATACATTTAAAATTACTAAAATTAGGCATGAAGCTGAGTTCGGCTTCGTATTTTGATACAGTAACTTATGTGAATGAACAAAGTAACACGTAATAGAGGCAAGAAGAAATAAGTCTTGCAGTATTTTCTAAAACTTGGGAAAGACAATCTCTTTCTAACAAAGCTGAACCAGCCCCGCACCTCTCATGGATCCAGAGATCTCCCGATTCATTGCTTTGATAGATTTATATCAAGCTGGCAGATCAGGGGGGGGGGGGTCTTTTCTGCTGCAGCTCAAGAGGTGTGTCCACAGCTCTGGAGACAGTTGGAGGTTGAAACTGAGCATGTGCGGCCATCTCAGTAAGCAGGACAAAGAAATAAGAAAAAGAACAAAAAGCAGGTGGCGCTATACAGATACATTGATATATATATTGAATATCAAAACAACTGAAACAATAGCATACCTATTCTAATATTTTATATTAGCATCAATTTTTTATTTAGAGTATAAAAACTACAAATTATCAAAACGTTTTTTTGTACACATTACCTATAATAAAACAAAGACATTTTCAAAATTTATATAAAAAAAGGTACTTAAAATAGAAATTATTTTGGTAGCCCCCATACATTTAAAATTACTAAAATTAGGCATGAAGCTGAGTTCGGCTTCGTATTTTGATACAGTAACTTATGTGAATGAACAAAGTAACACGTAATAGAGGCAAGAAGAAATAAGTCTTGCAGTATTTTCTAAAACTTGGGAAAGACCTCTGTGGAAGCAATATATTTTACAATAGAATGGAGCCGATATTCTTAATGAAGTTTTTAAAAGAATTGGGTTCAGATACAGCAATCTGAAGCCCCTTCAATCAACCCTACTGATAAAATAAAGCCTGACACATTTTCTGTGTCACAATTGCTTTCTATTGTAGTGGATTGGCAAATTTTCTTTAAAAAAAATCAATTGGTGACAGAGCCGTGTACCTGAGATATTTTTATATATTTTCTATAACATTAAACCAAACCTGTTGCCTGTAAATAGCAGAATAAAATACAATGGAAAATATGGACAATCACAATACATTACAAAGTGCCTTCCATTAACTTTGTCTACATGATTATTATTATTTTATGCACTTACATAGCACTACTATATTCCACAGCATTTTACAGACATTAGCATCACGCTGTCCCCAACAGGGCTCACAATCTAAGTTCCTTATCAGCATGTCTTTGGAGTGTGGGAGGAAACCGGAGGAATCCCACGCAAACAGGGGAGGAACGTACAAACTGCATGCAGATGTTGTCCTTGGTCAGATTCAAAGCTAGGACCCCAGCGTTAACCACTGCCTGATGATAAATGCCATTTTCTGAAGTGAGACATCCCCTTTAAATTTGCATATTAAGCTCAAGTCCACTGGTTTCATATGGGCTTTTACATGATAAATAATTTTCCACTCTTTATATAAAAGGTAAAAAAAATCTTAAACCATCAGTAAGAAAACATCTCCGATATATTAGATGCCTTGATTTTTAGCATTTAGTTCGACATAGATGTGCCTTTTATCACCTAAGCCGTTGCTAATACTGAATGCAGCAGATTTTACACAATTAGATTTGTTCCAAGCCTAGAAGATGTGGTTGAGCATCATTTAAGGCATTTTGACAATCCTAAAATGGAACCGTGTTTGGTACAATTTTGAAGATAGTAATGTTATCCTGAGGAAAAGCTTTAGCGTAAAATACACAGTACAAAAAAAATTAAATTGTGATATTTTCTATGACTTCCTTGATTTGCTTCAGTTAAATGATCCGTACAAGAAAACTATAAAGCCATAGGCAGTTCTACAAAAGTTACAAATATGATTTCAATGAATGGAAGCTGGTTTTACAGAACAGACACATCGATTTTATTAAAATTTACAATGTGTTAGTGCAAGGTGTATTGGCACCTAAGGCAAAAAAAATGGCAAATTACACCTTAACTCCTGAATGTTTCTTCTTTAGTTATCAAACTTTAAACTTTAGCTCTGATAAATGATTAAACCAGAATACTTCTGCATTATCCTAATGCTTCCCAAAATGTTTCAGCTTATATTTTGTTTTCATTGAGAGCTAAACTAAATCTACAAGGAGAAGTTCCCAAGTTCTCTCTCTAAATGGAGCGATAGTGGATGTCGGTCTGATGGCCTGATGGAACAGTGTCTACTGCTCCATTCAGCAATAATGGAAAAGCAATAAGACACAGGCGCTCAGAGGGTAAGCATGTTTGGTAGAAGGGAACAAAAATTGTGTGGTAATACTTACCATTTGGTTTTGTGCAAATTAGGCACAGCACTAATATTGTTATTGGTATTATTGGTTGGTGCAGCAGATGTAATTTGGGTCCTAAAACCATTGGGTCTAATCCTCATGAGGAGATGTGTATAGAGAAGAACATCAGATCATTTTCAGACATCTCTTGGTGCAAACATGATCATAAGAAGGTGTAAGGAAGACTTCTTTATTCTAAACTTTGTAACACAACACGCAGGGGCAGACTGGGAACTTAAAGTGGCCCTGGAAAAAAAAGCGAAACAAAAGTGGCCCTTTATTCTAAGGGGATCGAACTTGACAGAAGTTAGGGCAACACAAGTAGGCACGGTAGCAATACCATAGTGTAAAATACTGTCCCAGAAAAACCATATACCACAGTATAGCACAATATATTGCCCCAAAAGTTGTCCCTCTGTGATGGCCATTAATATATGTCATTTTCTGTCCTCCTCCAGTTGTTTCTGTTTAATATATGGAGATGGAAGCTTAGGAGTAGTGTAGAGCGCGAATATTCGAAATCGCAAATTTTAATTGAGAATATCGCCACTATGAGAATTTGAGAATATTTTGAATATAGTGCTATATATTCGTTTTCACGAATATGCTAATTGCAAATTTATCGCAAATGTTTTGCGAATATCGGCACTTAGTAACATTCCTAGCAACCAATAGGAAAGTTACCTACCCCTTAGTGTTCATCACAAATATTCTAATCGTGAATTTTTATTGCAAATATATTACATTGCCGATTTTCGCAATCAAGTAAATAATGAATGGAGATCACAATTTCTTGAATTTGCGAATTTATGGCAAATAGTCGGCCAAAAATTTGATAAATATCGCAAATTCGAATATTGCCTATGCTGCTCATCACTACTTAGGAGGTGAGATCCGGCCACAGCAGTTAAATTCAATAAGGAATGTGCGGTTACTGGCTGGGTACATGAGTTCCTGATTTTCACAGTGTCCTTTGAGAGCTTATTATGTATCCGGCAAGTGGGAGAGAGGAGGGCTTGAGTGGTCCCCTGGGCATCAGCCCAACAGAAAATTTCCCTGTAAGGTATATGTCTAATCCACCGTTGCCAATATGTTTCGGAGTACGAGTGCTCTTTCTCAAGTCTGTGAGGAAGATCTTGGTGATGTTGATCAGCTGCTGTACACCATCCACTTCAGTTAGGCCTCTTTCAGACGGGCGTTGCGGGAAAAGGTGCGGGTACGTTGCGGGAACATGCGCGATTTTTCTGCGCGAGTGAAAAACCTTGTAATGCGTTTTGCATGCGCGTGAGAGAAATCGCGCAACCATGTTATAAGGGAAGATAATAATGATCGGGTCTCCATCCCGATCGTCTCCTAGAAACCGTGTTAAAATGAAGAAGTCTTCCGTACACATTATGGTCGTGTTTGTGCCAAGAGACATCTGAGAATGGGTGGGTGTATATACACCCACATCTGATGATCTATACTGCTTCAATCAAAGGGGACTAGGGAACCCCTCACTTGCAGGACCACAGGAAGACCCAGCAGTCAGACCCTCCACAATCCAACATTTATCACTTATTCTGTGGATAGACAATCCCCTTTTTAGGAAATGATCCATTTAAGTTATCCATACAAATAAAGTTGTTTGAAAATTGATGGTCGACAGCATACTACTGTTTGCTAACAATAAGGTCAATCAGGTTAGATTTTTTTTCATTCATTGACAACTTGATCTTCATGTATATGGTATGATCAGCCAAGTATGGTAGTTCACATGTCATGTTGCCCAAGTCCATAGTTTTTCTTTACATTTTTGAAAGGCTACTACTATATTTTATATTTTATTATTTTACTCACTTATATAAGATTAACATTTTCTGCAGATCTTTATAGACATGATTTGCTGTCCCTAATGGAGCCCACAACCGAATCCTTTACAGTATGTCTACGGAGTTTTGGATGAAACTGAAGTACCCGGAGGAAACTCACGCAAATACGGGGAGAAAATACAAACTCTATGCAGATGTTGTCCTTGGTTGGATTTGAACCTAGGACGATAATCTAGATGTGACAATTTAGTCTGGTGTGTTAAAGGTTGGAGAATTGACTACACTGTGTGGAGAGGAGGTTTAAGGAGGTTTTATGAAATTTTGAAAACTAGGCCAGAAACAGCCTTACTTTTGCCTGTAGACTGCATCTGATATTGCAGCTCCGCCCCATCATTTTTGAATTATGAATGACTTGTAAAGTCATCATAGCCCATAGACAGAAGTGGTGCTGCTTCTACAAATAAACCAAACAGAACTGTTGTCATGCAATCCACAACACTAAACTTATAAATGAAACATAAACGAAAGAGAGCTATGAATCAGGGCCTAATAGAATTGCTTACCTATTAATCAATGTGTCTGTCTATAATAGAACAGATTAAGAATTAATGGTGTAGCAAGTGAACTAGGTAAACGCGCCTATATATTAGACTGCCTGCTGACACTAAGTCTGATGCACAGTAAGTCTATGTATAATAGAAGAGATTAAATATTAATGGTGTAGCAAGTGAACTAGTTAAAAGCGCCTATAATTTGATTCACTTTGATTCGCTCAACACCAACTATAATCACTCTATTATGGACCACCTGTTCTCAAAAATATAACAATCTACAGTCTATAGAGATATATGATATTCTATTGTTATAAATAATTATAATCTGTATTAAAATACATGTACTATACAGGCAGGTAGAGTTCACAAATATCAGTCACTTCTTCTTTCTAAATGTATATCAAGCTCTGCCACATATCCAATATTAGCTGCAGTAGATAAAAAAGAATAAAAAGACTTGGGCTCCCAGGCACTTCCCAAACCGTTGCTCCTATAATGTGATGGGATCATGGCTAGATCAGGCAGGTCTGATAGTGCTGTATACATTTCTTCTTCACTGTTAGGTCAGCCATGTGTTCCTCACGCATGCGCAGTGAAATAGGTGAAATGCTGACATCTCGTGCCAGAGGGCTTCCAATATTCACAATTGTGAACAGTAGGGAAGGTTCACATTGACGGCAGATAAATTAACACAGCAGAACACTGGCAAAATGCAGACTTCTAAGAAAATATGCCTTAGAACTGGTCTATTATGTGGAATGTAGGTGTTTTCTAAAACAGACATGTCAGGAGAGGTGCCAGGTTCTCTTTAAAGAGGGCCTCTCACCACTCTTGACATGTCTGCTTTATCCTATTTTAGTTAACTCTTGTATTCATCATGAAATAACAACTTTCAGCAGTGGTGTACATAGAGAAATAAGGGCCCTGTTGCAAGGATCAGACCAGGCCCCCCACACAGGACAGAAGGGTTTCTGCCAAAAGCCTTTTCAATGACCCTTGGGCCATTTTTCCACTGCCTCTTTTGCTAAAAGTTGTTCCTTTAGAGGCTAGAGTCCTGAGAAAGTTTTCACCTCCAGTAGAAGAGGAGATAATCCCAACTGAGACTTGACCTGGGGCCCATAGAAGTCGCATGGTCTGCCGCTATGGTAGTTACGTCCCTGACATTGAGACATTTATATGGTGTGCTGTTCCTCTATTACTTCTAATAGAGGTTCATGGATAAAGAGACAACTGGTTGTTACCAGTCGGGGTTGTGTCCCTGCACAGGCTGACTTTGTCCAATCAGTGTTGGCTGTAAAAGACAGGGGCACGCCTCTTTGACAAGGGAAATGGTAACACTCAGTTGTCGATATTTTCATAAATTTCTAGTAAGAAAAATAGAGGAATGGCACAACATACAGTTAATATAAATGGTACTCAAGAAAATGGGAAATTCAACTAATTACTGAAACAGACATATGAGGAAATGTGTCGGGTTCTCTTTATCCATGACATGAACTGTTTTCTGGAACAGCAGTTGAACATACAGCAGGGGTTTTATAATTTTGAACATTGGTGGCATATCGCTAGGATATGCCACCATTGTCAGATAGGTGCAGGTCCCACCTCTGGACCTTCACCTATCTCTACAATGGAGTGCCTAAAGTTCAGAAGAGAGCAAACTCTTCATTCATTTCTAAGGGAGTACCAAAAATAGTCGAGCACCGGTTTGTCTGCTTCCGGCAGTTCCATAGACACGAACAGTGCAATGGCTATGCTTGTGTGCTGCGCTCTCCATTCATTTCTATGGGACTTTCAAAAGCCAAGTGCGCTTCTCGCCTAATTTTGGCCCTCCCATAGAAATGAATGAAGGGTGGCTGCACATGCACAGGGAGCATTTCGTTCTAGAGATAGGTGGAGCTTTGAACTGCACCTGTCTGACATTGGTGGCCTATCCTAGCACGATGCCACCAATGTTCAAGGGGTGACAACCTTATTATTAACCTTTATTTTGTGATGTTTTTATTGACCTTTATTTTGTGATGTTTTTGCCTCCATATATTGTCCTCTTCATTTACTTCTTTACCTATATACATTTTTTTTATTTTATTATCTATTTGTTTAAGGGGAAAAAATCAGTCTTCATTTTATGAAAAAAGGTAATTGGTACATTAACTCTGTCGCAGTGGCTTATGCATTCCAATCCATTATCTGCTTGTTTGCACAGAATCTAAGCATGAGTATTATAGAGAACAATTGGAAGAGTGAATTAGAGTCATTATTTGTCCCTGCTTAATTAAGGCTCATCTATCCCAATATCTTCTTTAAAATTACTTTGTCTAATGTTATTCTAATGTCCACTAATAGAAAAGTAACTAAATCTATTAAATACAAGAGTCGTTCCTTTAAATATTTCATTATCTTCTATCAATAAAAGCTGATACTAAGAACATTTATAACTAGGAACGGTTTTCCCTAATCAATGAGGAATTAGCATTCTGCACCGGAGCATGGTGTTAATACAGGGCCTACTTTTAGCAGTTAATGGCAAGAGGTGTTTTCACGGAGAAAATGATAATTTTGTTATAATATCATAGCTTAGGCAGGGTACTGGCTCTCCTTAAAGAGACCAGACCTGTTGGGAGACTTACTGGAAGTACTCCATGGTATGGGGACTTATTGTCAATGCTCTATGGGAAAACAATATGAAAAGAGGCATCTCCCAGGGAAAGAGAACCATCTCATTAGTGCCACCTTGTGGAAGTGGCTCCCTACGAGTCAAAATCTGACTTTTTAACATTCATTGGGATACAACAAGAGAACATAGCCAAGCTACTTCCACAAGTAGTGCTAGCAAGATGGTTCTCCTTCATTGGGAGATACTTATTTGCATATTATAATATCATAGAATTACACGATGCATTAGTGTATAATAAAAATTTGCACAGCATTTGGTTTGCCATCATTGGAGACTTCAGCGTACTAAAGTGGCAATAATTGAAGACAACAAACCATTTAGGGAAGTTGCCATTGACTTCAGGAGACACTGGGTTAGGCACCTGAAAGGGCTGATCTGAGACTTCCCTGGTTGCTGTGTTTTCCCCTCCCTGGGAGCTGTCATGTTGCAGGAGAGGGGGGAGCATGGAGTTATGCTGCTCTAGGCATGGTTTGGCATGTCTTCCCTCCCTCTCCTCACCCCCTCCCCTGTGGGTTGTGAATAATGGCACTATCCTATCAGTGTTAATATAAGGGACTGCTTAATGCTCCAACTTGGATCACCAGTGGATTGTTGGAGCTTCCCGCCCTCTCTGCTTTGATAATTTACCTTGTGCCATTTGTCTACGTGCTTCTGTTGACATGTATTTTTTTTAGTTTTAGCAGGATTTATTGCTTTCAATTTAATAAAGTAACAGCTGGCAGTTGGTGGTTGCTTGGAGATAAGGTGGTGGAGCTGAGGGACGGATTTGCCCACCAGGGGGGCGATGATTGGTATAATGCTTCCGTTCCCCCTTTTGTTCTGGTTACAATGTTTGGAGAATATCTTGGTGGTTATAATTAATCAGTACAATAATATGCGACTGACCCCCTTCCAATAAATGGGTTTTGTTACACTTCTGATTCCTGAGTCCTTCTTTAAGTGGAAAGTTGAAAAGGGGTTGCGGGAGGGTGATAGTGTTCTCTGCAGTCTTAAGAAGTACTGTATATTTATTCAGGTCTAGATTATCATTTTACACAAGAAGTCTTCTGCACCAATAGAAAGGTTTGTTAAAGCTCTAGTTACAATTATTTTTATTCATTGCTATTTTTTTGAATCTCCATCCTTTATTGGCATGATATTTTTAGGGTCAAAATGATTAGAGATGAGAAAATCTCATTCTAACAAATCAATTTTGTTCAAAATCAGCCTCCTGGAGCATCAAGGAGCTGGCTCCTGTGCTCAAGAGGCTTCCTCCTTCCGTCTTGATGGACAGGGCTAGATATCCTGCCAGGCCTGACCCTGTCAATCATCAATGCCATTTCTCCAAATATCGGTGAAAGTGCAGAGATCTGCTGGTATCTGTGCAGTGCAGATACCAACTATGCATGTGCCCCTGATATCTGGGTATACCTGAAAGTGGAGATGGCATATCTTCATCCAAAGTCGCCACCTCCAATTCCGGGTGTAACTAGATGTCAGCAGAGAATGGAGATCCTCTGCGCTTGCCCCGATACTCAGAGCTATGAATTGAGATTGACAAAGCCAAGTGAAATCCCTACCCCTGTCAATCAAAGGGGGACGGCGTCTTTTGGGCTGAGGGCCAATCTCTTAATTCTCCATATTGCTGATTTTGAATTAATTCAACTAATCAGAATTGATTTGCTCATCTCTAGATATAATTCATTTACACCACTGTCCCTACCTACTTGGCCTATCCGTCTTAAATGGCTGCCACCAACTGGGCAATGGTCCCTTACCTGACTACCTACTTAGGTAAGACAAAAAGAAAAAGTGAGGCAGGCCAATTCAACACCAGAGAATTCTGTGAGAGCCAATGAAGACATAAATGCAGAGTAATATAACAAGCAGGGTCAAAACCAGGAGTTAATGTCAGAACTTGAATCAACAGACAGAGGCAAAATCACTACCAGACAGATGGTCAGAAGTGTAAGGATCCACATGAAAGACAAACTAAGCATGCAAGGCAAGAAGTTGTCTGTTTAACCACCTCAGCCCCTATAGCTTAAACACCCTTAAAGACCAGGCCACTTTTTACACTTCTGACCTACCCTACTTTCACCGTTTATTGCTCGGTCATGCAACTTACCACCCAAATGAATTTTACCTCCTTTTCTTCTCACTAATAGAGCTTTCATTTGGTGGTATTTCATTGCTGCTGACATTTTTACTTTTTTTGTTATTAATCGAAATTTAACGATTTTTTTGCAAAAAAAATGACATTTTTCACTTTCAGTTGTAAAATTTTGCAAAAAAAACGACATCCATATATAAATTTTTCTCTATATTTATTGTCCTACATGTCTTTGATAAAAAAAAAATGTTTGGGTAAAAAAAAAAAATGGTTTGGGTAAAAGTTATAGCGTTTACAAACTATGGTACAAAAATGTGAATTTCCGCTTTTTGAAGCAGCTCTGACTTTCTGAGCACCTGTCATGTTTCCTGAGGTTCTACAATGCCCAGACAGTACAAACACCCCACAAATGACCCCATTTCGGAAAGTAGACACCCTAAGGTATTCGCTGATGGGCATAGTGAGTTCATAGAACTTTTTATTTTTTGTCACAAGTTAGTGGAAAATGATGATTTTTTTTTCTTACAAAGTCTCATATTCCACTAACTTGTGAAAAAAAATAAAAACTTCTATGAACTCACTATGCCCATCAGCGAATAACTTGGGGTGTCTTCTTTCCAAAATGGGGTCACTTGTGGGGTAGTTATACTGCCCTGGCATTCTAGGGGCCCAAATGTGTGGTAAGTAGTTTGAAATCAAAATGTGTAAAAAATGACCGGTGAAATCCGAAAGGTGCTCTTTGGAATGTGGGCCCCTTTGCCCACCTAGGCTGCAAAAAAGTGCCACACATGTGGTATCGCCGTACTCAGGAGAAGTTGGGGAATGTGTTTTGGGGTGTCATTTTACATATACCCATGCTGGGTGAGATAAATATCTTGGTCAAATGCCAACTTTGTATAAAAAAATGGGAAAAGTTGTCTTTTGCCAAGATATTTCTCTCACCCAGCATGGGTATATGTAAAATGACACCCCAAAACACATTCCCCAACTTCTCCTGAGTACGGAGATACCACATGTGTGACACTTTTTTGCAGCCTAGGTGGGCAAAGGGGCCCATATTCCAAAGAGCACCTTTCAGGTTTCACCGGTCATTTTTTACACATTTTGATTTCAAACTTCTTACCACACATTTGGGCCCCTAGAATGCCAGGGCAGTATAACTACCCCACAAGTGACCCCATTTTGGAAATAAGACACCCCAAGGTATTTCGTGATGGGCATAGTGAATTCATGGAAGTTTTTATTTTTTGTCACAAGTTAGTGGAATATGAGACTTTGTAAGGAAAAAAAATATATAAAAATTCATCATTTTCCGCTAACTTGTGACAAAAAATATAAAATTCTATGAACTCGCCATGCCCATCACGGAATACCTTGGGGTGTCTTCTTTCCAAAATGGGGTCACTTGTGGGGTAGTTATACTGCCCTGGAATTTTCCAGGGGCCCTAATGTGTGGTAAGTAGGTAAATGTCCTGTGAAATCCTAAAGGTGCTCTTTGGAATGTGGGCCCCTTTGCCCACCTAGGCTGCAAAAAAGTGTCACACATGTGGTATCGCCGTATTCAGGAGAAGTTGGGCAATGTGTTTTGGGGTGTCTTTTTACATATACTCATGCTGGGTGAGAGAAATATCTTGGCAAAAGACAACTTTTCCCATTTTTTATACAAAGTTGGCATTTGACCAAGATATTTATCTCACCCAGCATGGGTATATGTAAAATGACACCCCAAAACACATTGCCCAACTTCTCCTGAGTACGGCGATACCACATGTGTGACACTTTTTTGCAGCCTAGATGCGCATAGGGGCCCACATTCATTTTATGAGGGCATTTTTAGACATTTGGATCCCAGACTTCTTCTCACGCTTTAGGGCCCCTAGAATGCCAGGGCAGTATAAATACCCCACATGTGACCCCATTTTGGAAAGAAGACACCCCAAGGTATTCAATGAGGGGCATGGCGAGTTCATAGAAATTTTTTTTTTTTTTGGCACAAGTTAGCGGAAATTGATATATATATTTTTTTTCTCACAAAGTCTCCCTTTCCGCTAACTTGGGACAAAAATTTCAATCTTTCATGGACTCAATATGCCCCTCACGGAATACCTTGGGGTGTCTTCTTTCCGAAATGGGGTCACATGTGGGGTATTTATACTGCCCTGGCATTCTAGGGGCCCTAAAGCGTGAGAAGAAGTCTGGAATATAAATGTCTAAAAAATTTTACGCATTTGGATTCCGTGAGGGGTATGGTGAGTTCATGTGAGATTTTATTTTTTGACACAAGTTAGTGGAATATGAGACTTTGTAAGAAAAAAAAATATAATTTCCGCTAACTTGGGCCAAAAAAATGTCTGAATGGAGCCTGACAGGGGGGTGATCAATGACAGGGGGGTGATCAATGACAGGGGGGTGATCAGGGAGTCTATATGGGGTGATCACCTTCCTGTCATTGATCACCCCCCTATAAGGCTCCATTCAGATGTCCGTATGTGTTTTGCGGATCCGATCCATGTATCAGTGGATCCGTAAAAATCATACGGACATCTGAATGCAGCCTTACAGGGGGGTGATCAATGACAGGGGGGTGATCAATGACAGGGGGGTGATCAGGGAGTCTATATGGGGTGATCACCCCCCTGTAAGGCTCCATTCAGATGTCCGTATGTGTTTTGCGGATCCGATCCATGTATCAGTGGATCCGTAAAAATCATACGGACATCTGAATGCAGCCTGACAGGGGGGTGATCAATGACAGGGGGGTGATCAATGACAGGGGGGTGATCAGGGAGTCTATATGGGGTGATCACCCCCCTGTAAGGCTCCATTCAGATGTCCGTATGTGTTTTGCGGATCCGATCCATGTATCAGTTGATCCGTAAAAATCATACGGACATCTGAATGCAGCTTTACAGGGGGGTGATCAATGACAGGGGGGTGATCAATGACAGGGGGGTGATCAGGGAGTCTATATGGGCTGATCACCCCCCTGTAAGGCTCCATTCAGATGTCCGTATGTGTTTTGCGGATCCGATCCATGTATCAGTGGATCCGTAAAAATCATACGGACATCTGAATGCAGCCTTACAGGGGGGTGATGAATGACAGGGGGGTGAACAATGACAGGTGGCTGATCAGGGAGTCTATATGGGGTGATCACCCCCGTCATTGATCACCCCCCTGTAAGGCTCCATTCAGACGTCCGTATGCGTTTTGCGGATCCGATCCATCTATCAGTGGATCCGTAAAAATCATACGGACATCTGAATAGAGCCTTACAGGGGGGTGATCAATGACAGGGGGGTGATCAATGACAGGGGGGTGATCAGGGAGTCTATATGGGGTGATCAGGGGTGATCAGGGGTTCATAAGGGGTTAATAAGTGACAGGGGGGGTGTAGTGTAGTGTAGTGGTGTTTGGTGCTACTTTACTGAGCTACCTGTGTCCTCTGGTGGTCGATCCAAACAAAGGGGACCACCAGAAGACCAGGTAGCAGGTATATTAGACGCTGTTATCAAAACAGCGTCTAATTTACCTGTTAGGGGTTAAAAAAATCACATCTCCAGCCTGCCAGCGACCGATCGCCATTGGCAGGCTGGAGATCCACTCGCTTACCTTCCGATCCTGTGAGCGCGTGCGCCTGTGTGCGCGCGTTCACAGGAAATCTCGCGTCTCGCGAGAGGACGCATATATGCGTGACTCTGCGCAGGGCTGCCGCCTCCGGAACGCGATCCTGCGTTAGGCGGTCCGGAGGCGGTTAAATACTCTGCCAACAGGAAGCACATGGTGCCAGTGCTGACACTGATTGGCCAAGCATCCTTGCTCCCTGATAGGCCAACCAGCTCTATTATCAGCAGGGCTCTGCAGAATTGGCAGATGGAGCACGACCAGGTAAGTACGTGACATACAGAGCTCCAATTCCCCTGCATAGAATTAAATTATAAAATTCAGTCAATGGCTACCACTAGGGACACTCTTTGCTAGCTGGTATATTCAATAAATAAACAGTATACGGAAAACTCCATAACTCCCTCTAGTGAAGGCTGAGTTAACTAATTTCAATCTTTAGATGTCATGATATATAAAAAAAAAGGGATGGATTTTCTGTGCCCAGTTTGAGCATGTAATTATTTTAGCTGCCATCCTTTGTGAAATTATAATGGTGTAGTTAGGCATCAGGAAAGATGTGTCAGGAAATGCACCATTACATGCAACGTTGCCTAGTTGCATAAAGCTTTGCCATAGATAAGTCATGGTGCAGATATCTGCTGCATTATTCGGTGCTGTATGAATATACTCTAAAACTGGCCATACACCTACATCTTAGATAACTGTCAGCCAACCAAGCACCTCTTTGGCCAACAGCATTTCTATCTGAACCAGCCCCCCACCCCCCATTAATGTGCATGCACACTTGCATGAGCTTACAGGTATTTCTGAATGCAGAGAGTGGGGTAGTCTGCTACCAGACACATATGAAGTCACCCAATCTGCCCTGAGAACAAAGGATCAAGCATGCTGAAATACAATAGAGATGGGTGAATTTCCCAAAATTTCTTTTGGGTCCGATTGAGTAAAATTGGCCATCAGACTCTATTCAGTCCTAATAGATTTGTTCAGAATAGAGAGTGCCCCAATTGTCCTGACAGGTCATGTATGACACTATGAGGTCTTCTATGTACGCAACCCTTATCAAGCTCTTTAACGCCAAGACAGCATTAGTAATGTCAAAGTGATAGCTACATATAAGACTAGGGGTAAACGGGTGGTAGCTGGTTGTAACAAACAAAAAGTTTAAAATGCAAAAATGGTCCAATAGTTATCCTTTTTAATGGTAGATGTCTTCTTGTCTGTCATCTGTAAAATTGTGGCTGCCATTTTGAGCGGGTCATCTGGGATGAATCGCAAAAGTTTGGGATTCTTCAAAATTTGTATCTTTGAGACGTTTGTAATGAATATAATTCTTGTAAAATTCACTCTTCTCTAGTAATAAGATCTGCAGTTGGGCGGGGACTTAGGCCTCATGCTGTGATGTGGTGACCGGTAATAGGGCATCCATGGGTTGTATACTGTCATTGTGTACCTGCAATATCATACAGAGGTTTTTCTGTTGGATTTCAAATGAATAATAAAAAAAAAAAACTGTTGCATGTTTTATGACATGGCCTGTTACAAATGTTACCTACAATATATCTGGACATATATGGAGTGCCGCCATACATCTGCTTGAACAGGGCCTTGCCTTGTGCATGCACTCTTACTTGAATCATGATTTTGTCAGTACTTTAAGGGTACCTGCGCTCGGTGCAGATTTGTGTGCAGAAAATCTGCAAGAAATCTGCACCAAAACTGCAGAAAAAATGCACATAAATCTGTATGATTTATTGCGGTTTTGGCTCGTTTTGGTGAAAATTTGATGCAGTTTTGCCTTAGATCTCATTCTTTCATTGAAATAAATGACATCTGCACAAAAAAACACAACAATTGATATGGTGTCGATTTCAAAATCAGCACAGCAGATACATTTTTCTAATCTATACACTTTGCTGTGACTGTATTAAGCTTCGGTTTTTCCACACAAAATCCGCACTGAAAAACTGCTCGTAATCCACGCCGTGGGCAGGTACCCCACATGGATGTACTGTACACCTTTAAACAGCTGTATATAATTGGCAGTAATTAATACATGCTAATTACCACAGCTCAAGGAGCTTCGATTCTGCTTGGACGCTCTGAAGTAGCCTCCCCTGATACCAGTAGATTTAAATGCACTCTGCATCCCTCTCATCATGTTCTTATCTTTCCCAGGACGCGAGCACCGGAGCATCTGCACTTGTGATGTTTGAAGCAATGTCATGAGTGCAAGCCTACAGTAATTGTTAACATAATTCATTTATCAATGCATAACAGAGAAGGAAACGGACACTCGGGTGTTTGATCCCGCACCCAGGGACAAGCCGGTCCCCTGTAAACTCTGACACAACACATTGGCGGGTTAATAAGATTATTCAACAAAATCAGTATCAGAACTACTGAAGTCTGATAAAAAAAAAGGGGCAAAGACTTAAAATAAAGGGATTGATATTGAACTTCAAAGAAGAAGAAGAAGCCTTTCTTGCAGCGAGCAGCCTTGCGAAATCTCTAGGGGAACAGTGCAGAGCTTGGATGCGGAAAAGTATCTCGGAGAGGGAGCAAAAGCAGATCAGATATAACTGAATTTAAGCATTATGCTCCAAGCAGATGGCGTGTAGCTCTCTGCAGGCATTGTTTGGTCCAGTGTTTTGCATGAGAGAAAAACATCTGCCTAGTTTATCATGCCGAAATGTATAGTACCTAAACAGTGAACATACACGGCGGCTGTTTATATCAAAATCAGCTGTTCTGTTATGTGCGACAATACATGAGAGACAGGAGCAGGGAAACATTAGAAGAGGCCTCTGGGCCTCAGGCATCAGTCTCATAGAATCTATGGCTAACGTATAATCAAAGCATAAACATAAGACAATAGGTCATCTGTCAGGGGAAAAGGCCTGGAAACTAGGGAAAGGAGAGGTTCACCTCCTAGTAAAACCCTAATCAAAGTCCTGACTGACTGCAAGTATGAACTGACCCCAGAGGTAGGTGGGTTTATACACAGGAACCTAAAGTCTTAACTCACCCTGTACTAATGTCGGGACAAGTTACAACCTGTTCCTCCAAACGAACAGGAGTCTCCCTCAGGTCTAAAAACAAATGGCAGGGAAAAGAGCAACACAAGAAAACCCCAACAATAACAGGGGAAGGAGACACTTAGCTTCAAATGGCTATGGAAGCAGAGGAACTCCACCGAGATCCAAACACCAGCAATCCACAACGAGACTAAAGCTATAAACCACACAGCATGGTGGGAGAAGCCACAATAAATAGGGAAGGTCAAATGACCACATAAGCAACACCTGAGGCAAAGGGTGTGGCCATTACCAGAAACAACACAGTCACAAATTGATCCACAAGAAACCTGTCAGATCAAACCACTTGTTGCCAGTCTCACTGATCTCCTGGCACCTGTCACGGGAACATCTGTGACATCAGCAGATCCTGATGATCTCAACAGGTTCTGATGTCATCACAGACATGTGCTGACCAGGGTCTCCTTGAGCAGCATATGTGTAACGTAAAGTGAATTTGAAATATTTGAGAATGAATAAGCTTACGCAGGCTACATGAATAAATATATTTATTAAGTGATTAAATATACAATAGCACAAATAAATCATATACAGAATAATAAAAAGTAAATAAACTTCACTAGCTTCGTCGATCATGCTATAACCCACCACATTGTGTACAAAAGAGATAGGGAAATCATACTCACATCCTACCTAGAATGGAGGGCCTGGTGGAGTTTCCTGGAAAATGTGTGCCACAGAGTATAAACCTGTTAGCCCCTCCTCCATTGTGCATCACGCATGCCTCTGAGATCACTCAGATCTTGTGATCTTATCAGCACAACGGGGGATAGGTACTATATCTAATCCACATCAGAACCGCTTACAAATGCTGCACAGTACAAATGCACTATAAAGAAATTATATTATAGGTATATCACACCCCTGCCTCAATCAGTTTTTTTGGGGGGCAACTGGTATATCACACCAGTTGCAATTAGTTGTTCCAATAGCGTTTGTCTCTCTCTATAGCTGCGGTATCTTAGCAGAACCGCTTACAAATGCTGCACAATACAAATTCACTATATAGAAAGGATATTATGAGTTTATTACACCCCTGCCTCAATATTTTTTTTGCGGGGGGGCAACTGCTATATCACACTAGTTGCAATAAGTTGTTCCAATAGCGTTTGTCCCTTTGTATAACTGCGGTATCTCAGCAGAACCGCACACAAATGCTGCACAATACAAATGCACTATGTAGAAAGTGAATTATAGGTATATCACACCCCTGTCTCAATCAGTTTTTTTAGGGGGCAACTGGTAAATCACACCAGTTGCAATGAGTTGTTCCAATAGCGTTTGTCCCTCTGTATAGCTGCGGTATCTTAGCAGAACCACACACAAATGCTGCACAATACAAATACCCTATATAGAAATTATATTATAGGTATATCACACCCCTGCCTCATTCATTTTTTTTTGGTTGCAACTGCTATATCACACCAGTTGCAAATAGTTGCTCCAATAGCGTTTGTCCCTCTGTATAGCTGCGGTACCTCAGCAGAACCGCACACAACTGCTGCACAATACAATTGCACTATATAGAAATTATATTATAGGTATATCACACCCCTGCCTCAATCATTTTTTTGGGGGGCAACTGCTATATCGCACCATTTGCAATTAGTTGTTCCAATAGCGTTTGTCCCTCTGTATAGTTGCGGTATCTCAGCAGAACCGCTTACAACTGCTGCACAATACAAATGCACTATATAGAAATTATATTATAGGTATATCACACTCCTGCCACAATCAGTTTTTTTAGGGGGCAACTGGTAAATCACACCAGTTGCAATGAGCTGTTCCAATAGCGTTTGTCCCTCTGTATAGCTGCGGTATCTCAACAGAACCGCACACAAATGCTGCACAATACAAATGCAGTATATATAAAGTATATTATAGGTATATCGCACACCTTCCTCAATCATTTTTTTGGGGGGGCAACTGCTATATCACACCAGTTGCAAATAGTTGCTCCAATAGCGTTTGTCCCTCTGTATAGCTGCGGTATCTCAGCAGAACCGCTTACAACTGCTGCACAATACAAATGCACTACATAGAAATTATATTATAGGTATATCACACCCCTGCTACAATAATTTTTTTTGGGGGGCAACTGGTATATCACACCAGTGTCAATTAGTTTTTCCAATAGCGTTTGTCCCTCTTTATAGCTGCAGTATTGCAGCAGTACCGCACACAACTGCTGCACAATACAAATGCACTATAATATACTTTCTATGTTAGAAAGTATATTATAAGTATATCACACTCCTCAGTATGTCACACTTATTGATAGGACACCTATACCAGTCCTTAAAAGGACTTTTGTGGCCCTATTAGCTAGCATTTTGTTTCTCTAACAGTCTGTCCCTGCTCCACACAGCAACCTCTCCCTACACTGGCTGTCAAAAGACTGAATGTAAAATGATGGCCAGATCGGGTTGATTTATAGGGTAGGGGGTGTTTCTATGTGCTGAAACATCTCAATTGGCTGTCCTGTCCCACCTGATGGATGTGTCATGGGTCAAAGTTCAGCACAATGCAAAATATGTTTGCATGTTCGGTGAACAGCGAACGAGCAAAGTTCGCCGTGAAATGACCACCGGGCCAACCGCAAGGCAATCTCTAGTCCTCAATATCAGATATACGTAAAGGTGTCCAGAGTGGTGACGAGTCCAAAATACAGTATGGCGATCAGTCAGATTATCATGGACACAGGGGGGTAAGCCAAAATCAGAAGTTTACTTATCTTTACAACTCTAGAAGTACAATTTGCTTGAATGACACAAAGTTCCAACTGCAAGAGGGGTAAGGAGCTAGACAACACAGTCCAATTATTTACACAGTCCACCTCTTATAACCAGACTGTTTGCTCTTTTGGTCAGAACATTAAGAGTCCTCCCTAGGTTACTCCATCAAAATGACAGAGCTCCAAAAGGGCACTGTGGAGCAGTAACCCCACTCTTTAGCTAACTGAAACATGACAACCCCATGTAGTCTGGTTCCCCTCTCCCCTTAGAGTTATAACTTGCAGTTTGCATAATGTGTACATGCACATTCCCAATCACACTGCTGATTGCATCCCCATTCCTTTACACATGTATGGAAACTTCTTAGGTCCATGGGAAAAAAATATGCAAATTAAATCATTCCAGACAAACCAGTGACTCCTCCAAAAGGAACTGGAAGATGGTTCTTTCTGGGTTGGTGGCACAGAGCAAGCTAATGGTTAGTGACATGTGACATCTTAGAAGCAGCTTAGGGGTATATGTAAACTTTTTTTAAGGCAATGATAAATGCTCAATTTGCTCATTTCTAGTGTTGAGCGAATAATGTTGGACTTCGAACACAATTTCAGGGAAAAATCGATTCACCGTGAACTCGAATTTCCTCATGCTTCGTGGTATAAAATAAATTTTCCCTAAATGGCAGTAAAAAATAAAAAAAATCATACTTACCTCATCCATTTGATCCTGATGAGCCGGTCTCCGCTATTTTGATTGAAGTGACACGGGCTGCGCAAGATTTTGTGCTAGATCTTCATTCAAGATGGTGGTGGCCGGCTTGTTGCGATCAGGTAAGTATGAGTTAATTATTATTTTTTTTTACACTGTAATATCAATGTCAGATGCCGCAATCAGTGATGAACACGGCATCTGAGGGGTACAATGAAGGGGAACAGCATAATTGCTGTTCCCTGTCATTGCACCAACTACTTACAAATAGGGATGAGCGAACCCGAACTGTATAGTTCGGGTTCGTACCGAATTTTGGGGTGTCCGTGACACGGACTCGAACCCGAACATTTTCGTAAAAGTCCGGGTTCGGGTTCGGTGTTCAGCGCTTTCTTGGCGCTTTTTGAAAGGCTGCAAAGCAGCCAATCAACAAGCGTCATACTATTTGCCCCAAGAGGCCATCACAGCCTTGCATACTATTGGCATGGCTGTGATTGGCCAGTGCAGCATGTGACCCAGCTTCTATTTAAGCTGGAGTCACGTAGCGCTGCACGTCACTCTGCTATGATCAGTATAGGGAGAGGTTGCAGCTGCGACGTTAGGGCGAGATTAGGCAGAATAACTCCTCCAAAAGACTTCATTCTGTGATCGATCTGCAGCTGTGGATCATTGAAGTGCTATTATTGACCTGCTCACTTTTTTGAGGCTGCCCAGAGCGTTTTTAGATCACTTTTTTTCTGGGGTGATCGGCGGCCATTTCGTGACTTGTGGTGCGCCAGCACAAGCTATCACCAAGTGTATTTAACCATCGATAGTGTGGTTATTTTGTGCTATATCCTACATCAGCTGCAGGCTGAGCCTGTGTCACCGAAGTGCATTTAACCATCAACAGTCTGGTTATTTTTTGGCCATATACTACATCAGCTGCAGGCTGAGCCTGTGTCACCGAAGTGCATTTAACTATCGACAGTCTGATTATTTTTTGGCCATATACTACATCTGGTGCAGGCTGAGCCTGTGTCACCCAAGTGCATTTAACCATCAACAGTGTGGTTATTTTTTGGCCATATATTACATCAGGGGCAAGTTGAGCCTGTCACCCAGCGCCTAAAAAATTGACCTGACATTTCTATTCAACCAAATCTGTACTGTTTTAGCTGGTCAAGTTATTTGTAGTGACCGTAAAAGCACACTTTTTTTTCTGGGTTGAAAAACCATTCCCAAATTTGCCATTCTCAAAATAACTAGTTTCTGGTATTTGAGGCCTACTTGAAATCTATCCCAAAAAGAATATCTTACATTGAAGGTACTGATAGTGTCATTCAGAAAAACCTAAGACACACGCTAGCGTGCTGATAGAAATCTGATTCTGTGATTAAACCTATACCTGTCACACAGCGCAAAAAAAAACAGGCCTCACATCTCTATTTAACCAAATCTGTACTGTTTTAGCTGGTCAAGTTATTTGTAGTGACCGTAAAAGCACACTTTTTTTTCTGGTTTGAAAAACTATTCCCAAATTTGCCATTCTCAAAATAACTAGTTTCTGGTATTTGAGGCCTACTTGAAATCTATCCCAAAAAGGATATCTTACATTGAAGGTATTGATAGTGTCATTCAGAAAAACCTAAGACACACGCTACCGTGCAGATAGAAGTCTGATTCTGAGATTAAACCTTAACCTGTCACACAGTGCAAAAAAAAACAGGTCTCACATTTCTATTCAAGCAAATCTATACTGTTTTAGCTGCTCAAGTTATTTGTAGTGACCGTAAAAGCACACTTTTTTTTCTGGGTTGAAAAACTATTCCCAAATTTGCCATTCTCAAAATTGTGGTGAACGGGAACAATGAGGAAAACATCTAATAAGGGACGCGGACGCGGACGTGGACATGGACATGGTCGTGGTGGTGTTAGTGGACCCTCTGGTGCTGGGAGAGGACGTGGCCGTTCTGCCACAGCCACACTTCCTAGTGTACCAACTACCTCAGGTCCCAGTAGCCGCCAGAATTTACAGGGATATTTGGTGGGGCCCAATGCCGTTCTAAGGATGGTAAGGCCTGAGCAGGTACAGGCATTAGTCAATTGGGTGGCCGACAGTGCATCCAGCACGTTCACATTATCTCCCACCCAGTCTTCTGCAGAAAGCGCACAGATGGCGCATGAAAACCAAGCCCATCGGTCTGTCACATCACCCCCATGCATATCAGGGAAACTGTCTGAGCCTCAAGTTATGCAGCAGTCTCTTATGCTGTTTGAAGACTCTGCTGCCAGGGTTTCCCAAGGGCATCCACCTAGCCCTTCCCCAGGGGTGGAAGAGATAGAATTCACTAACGCACAACCACGTATTTTTCCTGATGATGAGGACATGGGAATACCACCTCAGCATGTCTCTGATGATGACGAAACACAGGTGCCAACTGCTGCGTCTTTCTGCAGTGTGCAGACTGAACAGGAGGTCAGGGGTCAAGACTGGGTGGAAGACGATGCAGGGGACGATGAGGTCCTAGACCCCACATGGAATGAAGGTCGTGCCACTGACTTTCACAGTTCGGAGGAAGAGGCAGTGGTGAGACCGAGCCAACAGAGTAGCAAAAGAGGGAGCAGTGGGCAAAATCAGAACACCCGCCGCCAAGAGACTCCGCCTGCTACTGACCGCCGCCATCTGGGACAAAGCACCCCAAAGGCAGCTTCAAGGAGCTCCCTGGCATGGCACTTCTTCAAACAATGTGCTGACGACAAGACCTGAGTGGTTTGCACGCTGTGCCATCAGAGCCTGAAGCGAGGCATTAACGTTCTGAACCTTAGCACAACCTGCATGACCAGGCACCTGCATGCAAAGCATGAACTGCAGTGGAGTAAACACCTTAAAAACAAAGAAGTCACTCAGGCTCCCCCTGCTACCTCTTCTGCTGCTGCTGCCTCGGCCTCTTCTGCTGCTGCCGCCGCCTCGGCCTCTTCCTCCGCCTCTGGAGGAACGTTGGCACCTGCCGCCCAGCAAACATGGGATGTACCACCAACACCACCACCTGCGTCACCAAGCATCTCAACCATGTCACACGGCAGCGTTCAAACAGCTCATGTCACTTGCTGTCCCACAGTATGTTGTTCCCAGCCGGCACTACTTCTCCAAGAGAGCCGTGCCTTCCCTGCACAACCAAGTATCCGATAAAATCAAGTGTGCACTGCGCAACGCCATCTGTGGCAAGGTCCACCTAACCACAGATACGTGGACCAGTAAGCACGGCCAGGGACGCTATATCTCCCTAACTGCACACTGGGTAAATGTAGTGGCGGCTGGGCCCCAGGCGGAGAGCTGTTTGGCGCACGTCCTTCCGCCGCCAAGGATCGCAGGGCAACATTCTTTGCCTCCTGTCTCCTCCTCCTCCTACTCAGCTTCCTCCTCCTCTTCTTCCACCTGCTCATCCAGTCAGCCACACACCTTCACCACCAACTTCAGCACAGCCCGGGGTAAACGTCAGCAGGCCATTCTGAAACTCATATGTTTGGGGGACAGGCCCCACACCGCACAGGAGTTGTGGCGGGGTATAGAACAACAGACCGACGAGTGGTTGCTGCCGGTGAGCCTCAAGCCCGGCCTGGTGGTGTGCGATAATGGGCGAAATCTCGTTGCAGCTCTGGGACTAGCCGGTTTGACGCACATCCCTTGCCTGGCGCATGTGCTGAATTTGGTGGTGCAGAAGTTCATTCGCAACTACCCCGACATGTCAGAGCTGCTGCATAAAGTGCGGGCCGTCTGTTCGCGCTTCCGGCGTTCACACCCTGCCGCTGCTCGCCTGTCTGCGCTACAGCGTAACTTCGGCCTTCCCGCTCACCGCCTCATATGCGACGTACCCACAAGGTGGAACTCCACCTTGCATATGCTGGACAGACTGTGCGAGCAGCAGCAGGCCATAGTGGAGTTTCAGCTGCAGCACGCATGGGTCAGTCGCACTGCGGATCAGACACACTTTACCACCAATGACTGGGCCTCCATGCGAGACCTGTGTGCCCTGTTGCGCTGTTTCGAGTACTCCACCAACATGGCCAGTGGCGATGACGCCGTTATCAGCGTTACAATACCACTTCTATGTCTCCTTGAGAAAACACTTAGGGCGATGATGGAAGTGGAGGTGGCCCAGGAGGAAGAGGAGGAAGAGGGGTCATTTTTAGCACTTTCAGGCCAGTCTCTTCAAAGTGACTCAGAGGGAGGTTTTTCGCAACACCAGAGGCCAGGTACAAATGTGGCCAGACAGGGCCCACTACTGGAGGACGAGGAGGACGAGGATGAGGAGGAGGTGGAGGAGGATGAGGATGAGGATGAAGCATGTTCACAGCGGGGTGGCACCCAAAGCAGCTCGGGCCCATCACTGGTGCTTGGCTGGGGGGAAACACAGGACGATGACGATACGCCTCCCACAGAGGACAACTTGTCCTTACCTCTGGGCAGCCTGGCACACATGAGCGACTACATGCTGCAGTGCCTGCGCAACGACAGCAGAGTTGCCCACATTTTAACGAGTGCGGAATACTGGGTTGCCACCCTGCTGGATCCCCGGTACAAAGACAATGTGCCCACCTTACTTCCTACACTGGAGCATGATAGGAAGATGCGCGAGTACAAGCGCACGTTGGTAGACGCGCTACTGAGAGCATTCCCAAATGTCACAGGGGAACCAGTGGAAGCCCAAGGCGAAGGCAGAGGAGGAGCAAGAGGTCACCAACGCAGCTGTGTCACGGCCAGCTCCTCTGAGGGCAGGGTTAGCATGGCAGAGATGTGGAAAAGTTTTGTCACCACGCCACAGCTAACTGCACCACCACCTGATACATAACGTGTCCTTTTCGCAGGAGGCAACATTTCACTAACATGGTGGAACAGTACCTGTGCACACCCCTCCATGTACTGACTGATGGTTCGGCCCCATTCAACTTCTGGGTCTCCAAATTGTCCACGTGGCCAGAGCTAGCCTTTTATGCCTTGGAGGTGCTGGCCTGCCCGGCGGCCAGCGTTTTGTCTGAACGTGTATTCAGCACGGCAGGGGGCGTCATTACAGACAAACTGTCACGAGTTGGAGGTCCCAGGAGAGACCACCGCGTCGTCAAGCAATAAACGGAAATCAGGTACAGACACATAAGAGTTTATTGCACAAACAAAAACATGAAAGGCAGCACAGAGAAAACATGAGCTCTATGTACCGTCAGCACAGTGGGAGAAAACCCCCACTGCGCCACTGTCTAGTAATACTCCAGAGGGGCATGACTAATCAACTCCTGGTGTTCACTAGAGCCCTAGATGGTAGGGTTACACTTTGCCGCAGGAAGTTGCCAGGGTCCACTCTGGAGCGTGAACTAGACAGTGACAGCAGGAGCAAATGGACAACAGGTACCAGAAGGTACCGACGGCACATAGGCAAACATAACAGACAGGTAAATACAAAACAGGGCAAATAATAACACAAGCAGGAGTTCATGCAAGGGAGCAGGAGTGGCAATGAGCAGAGAAGGACTTGCTCCACCAGTAGTAAACTGCATGGCCTTGTCATGCCACTCTGCTGCAAAGGCTTGCTGAACACAGACATATGAATACAAAACAGGGCAACTAATAATACAAACAGGAGTTCACACAAGGGAGCAGGAGTGGCAATGAGCAGAAAAGGACTTGCTCCACCAGTAGTAAACTGCATGGCCTTGTCATGCCACTCTGCTGCAAAGGCTTGCTGAACACAGACATCAGAATAAACACAAAGTAACTAAAACATAACTGGTAGAACAGATAACAGAAAGACAGGAAAGAAGACATCAATGAACAAGTAGGGAAACTCACAGAGCACAGACAGACACAGATCCCATGGGTCAGCAGCATGGGAGAGAGTACAAACCAGGAACAGGACAGACAACACACACCAGGAGAGCTGACCCAGAACTGAGGAAACCTCAGCCTTATATACAGGTTCCATGGGTGCAGCAGAGAGACCACACCCATGGAGCAGACAGAGGATTAACTCCTAATAGGAATACAGGGGAGTTAACCCATACAGAACCACAAATAATACAGAGGAATGGAACTTCAGCGAGGAGCGCCGAACAAGCAATGACGGAAGGTCACAGCCAGAGATAGTGGCTGTGACACAAACGCAGCCGCCTGTCTACAGCCAATGTGGACAAGCTGACGTTCATAAAAATGAACCAGGCATGGATCTCACAGGACCTGTCCATCCCTTGTGCAGATTAGATATTAACTACCTCCCCTTAACAATATATTATTCTACTCCAGGGCACTTCCTCATTCAATACTATTTTTAATTTCATTTTACCATTATATTGCGGGGCAACCCAAAGTTGAATGAACCTCTCCTCTGTCTGGGTGCCGGGGCCTAAATGTGTGACAGTGGCCTGTTCCAGTGGTGGGTGACGTGAAGCCTGATTCTCTGCTATGACATGAAGACTGATTCTGCGCTGACATAAGGCCAGATTCTCTGTTATGGGACCTCTCTCCTCTGTCTGGGTGCCGCGGCCTAAATGTGTGACAGTGGCCTGTTCCAGTGGTGGGTGACGTGAAGCCTGATTCTCTGCTATGACATGAAGACTTATTCTGTGCTGACATGAAGCCAGATTCTCTGTTACGCGACCTCTCTCCTCTGCCTGGGTGCCTGGGCCTAAATATGTGACAGTGGCCTGTTCCAGTGGTGGGTGACGTGAAGCCTGATTCTCTGCTATGACATGAAGACAGATTCTGCGCTGACATAAGGCCAGATTCTCTGTTACGGGACCTCTCTCCTCTGCCTGGGTGCCTGGGCCTAAATGTGTGACAGTGGCCTGTTCCAGTGGTGGGTGACGTGAAGCCTGATTCTCTGCTATGACATGAAGACTGATTCTGCGCTGACATAAGGCCAGATTCTCTGTTACGGGACCTCTCTCCTCTGTCTGGGTGCCGCGTCCTAAATGTGTGACAGTGGCCTGTTCCAGTGGTGGGTGACGTGAAGCCTGATTCTCTGCTATGACATGAAGACTTATTCTGTGCTGACATGAAGCCAGATTCTCTGTTACACGACCTCTCTCCTCTGCCTGGGTGCCTGGGCCTAAATATGTGACAGTGGCCTGTTCCAGTGTTGGGTGACGTGAAGCCTGATTCTCTGCTATGACATGAATACAGATTCTGCGCTGACATAAGGCCAGATTCTCTGTTACGGGACCTCTCTCCTCTGCCTGGGTGCCTGGGCCTAAATGTGTGACAGTGGCCTGTTCCAGTGGTGGGTGACGTGAAGCCTGATTCTCTGCTATGACATGAAGACAGATTCTGCGCTGACATAAGGCCAGATTCTCTGTTACGGGACCTCTCTCCTCTGCCTGGGTGCCTGGGCCTAAATGTGTGACAGTGGCCTGTTCCAGTGGTGGGTGACGTGAAGCTTGATTCTCTGCTATGACATGAAGACAGATTCTGCGCTGACATAAGGCCAGATTCTCTGTTACGGGACCGCTCTCCTCTGTCTGGGTGCCGGGGCCTAAATGTGTGACAGTGGCCTGTTCCAGTGGTGGGTGACGTGAAGCCTGATTCTCTGCTATGACATGAAGACAGATTCTGTGCTGACATCAGGCCAGATTCTCTGTTACGGGACCTCTCTCCTCTGCCTGGGTGCCGGGGCCTAAATGTGTGACAGTGGCCTGTTCCAGTGGTGGGTGACGTGAAGCCTGATTCTCTGCTATGACATGAAGACTGATTCTGCGCTGACATGAAGCCAGATTCTCTGCTATGGCATGAAGAGACTGATTCTCTGCTGACATGAAGCCAGATTCTTTGCTATGGCATGAAGAGACTGATTCTCTGCTGACGTGAAGCCAGATTCTCTGCTATGGGACCTCTGTCCAATTGATATTGGTTCATTTTTATTTTTTTTATTTTTATTTTAATTCATTTCCCTATCCACATTTGTTTGCAGGGGATTTACCTACATGTTGCTGCCTTTTGCAGCCCTCTAGCTCTTTCCTGGGCTGTTTTACAGCCTTTTTAGTGCCCAAAAGTTCGGGTCCCCATTGACTTCAATGGGGTTCGGGTTCGGGACGAAGTTCGGATCGGGTTCGGATCCCGAACCCGAACATTTCCGGGAAGTTCGGCCGAACTTCTCGAACCCGAACATCCAGGTGTTCGCTCAACTCTACTTACAAATTCTTTTTTCATTTAATACTTAAAATTGGGTGAAGCTGTTCTTGACACTTGTTAGCACAGAGCAAAACCAATCCAAAACAGTGACCTTGTGGATATTGAAAGATGATAAGTAAGCGTCTTAAGCTAAAATGCTATTATAAAAATCATAGGGAGGTTTTAATTATCAGTGAGTGTAGAAAGCTGTTTTTAGAAGAGCTGTGGGGACAGGAGTTGCACAGAACAGACCAGCAATAAATCATGAATCCTTCACTCCAGCAATTAACAGAGTACAGTGTTAAGCTCTGCAAATGATCATTCTATCCAATAGATCACTGTGAAAACAAACATGAAATCAATCCCTTAAATGCTGCGGATTCAGCTGTGTGCAGTGAGCTCGAGACTTCTAATGCAAGAACATGCCAAACATCTACAGCACCGGGTTAGATTCTGATGAAGCAGAAACTGAATTTCCTATTTACCACAATATGCCAGAATATCACGGTGTCTTACACAGGTTCTTCATAATTCAGCCTGCATACTGAGATGTCTTATCTGAAACACACAAACGAAACTCTTCCTCCAGTGGAAGTGTCCTTCCCAGAAGTAATTCCAGGCATATTCTTCATTACAATCAATATTTTGCCATTGGTGCTTGAGTGATATTGAATTAGTCGTTTGATTTCAAGTCAATTATTTTGAGAGCTTTCAGAATGGTTAAGGGGAAGAGTTGAGCGAACCCGAACTTTAGGTTTTTCGGCACCCGGACCCGAACCCGAACATTTACGTAAAAGTTCGGGTTCGGTGTTCGGCGCTTTCTTGGCGCTTTTTGAAAGGCTGCACAGCAGCCAATCAACAAGCGTCATAATACTTGCCCCAAAAGGCCATCACAGCCATGCCTACTATTGGCATGGCTATGATTGGCCAACTGCAGCATGTGACCCAGCCTCTATTTAACCTGGAGTCACGTAGCGCCGCCCTTCACTCTGCTCGGATTAGTGTAGGGAGAGGCTGCAGCTGCTGTGAGGGAGAGATCAGGGAGAAATCTTATCAAGAACTGTTTTTTGTACTCAGCGATCTACAGCAAATGTGTTTTGTGGGTTCAGTGCACAATTTTTTTAAGCCTGCCCTGAGCCAACTACTGCTGAAAACGAACTTTTTTTTCTTCAGTTAGTCAATATCAATACATGATCGTCAGCCATTTTATGCAACGATAGTGCACCAGCACAGGCTATCTGCATGTCTGCAAGTCCAGAAATAAAGCTTTTTGGTTACTGGGGTTAAAAAAATACATCTGTTAAATATAGTGCACATCTGGGATTACATGTGCATAAGTGATTGTCACATTTAGGACAGAAATACAGCTTTTTGGTTACTGGGGTGAAAAAACCCTCTAATATACTGCGCATCTGGGATTAGACAAGAATAAGTGACTGTCACATTTAGGCCACAAATACGACTTTGTGCTTACTGGGGTGAAAAAAGCCTCTAATATATTGCTCATCTGGGATTACACATGCATAAGTGACTGTCACATTTAGGCCATAAATAAGGCTTTGGCATACTGGGGTGAAAAAAGCCTCTGATATACTGCACATCTGGGATTACACGTGCATAAGTGACTGTCACATTTAGGCCAGAAATACGGCTGTTTTGGTTACTGGAGTAAAAAAAAAAAAAACTCTAATATATTGCACATCTGGGATTACACGTGCATAAGTGACTGTCACATTTAGGCCATAAATACGGCTTTGGCATACTGGGGTGAATAAAGCCTCTGATATACTGCACATCTGGGATTACACATACATAAGTGACAGTCACATTTAGGCTAGAAATACGGCTTTTTGGTTACTGGGGTGAAAAAAAACACTAATATACTGCACATCTGGGATTAGACAAGCATAAGTGACTGTCACATTTAGGCCAGAAATACGGCTTTGGCAAACTGGGGTGAAAAAAGCCTCTTATATACTGCACATCTGGGATCACACGTGCATAAGTGACTGTGACATTTAGGCCAGAAATACGGCTTTGTGCTTACTGGGGTGAAAAACCCCTCTGATATACTACACATCTAGGATTAGACATGCATAAGTGACTGTCACATTTAGGCCATAAATACGGCTTTATGGTTACTGGGGTGAAAAAACCCTCTAATATACTGCACATCTGGGATTAGACAAGCATAAGTGACTGTCACATTTAGGCCAGAAATACAGCTTTTTGGTTACTAGGGTGAAAAAACCCTCTAATATATTGCACATCTGGGATTACACATGCATAAGTGACTGTCACATTTAGCCCATAAATACGGCTTTGGCAAACTGGGGTGAAAATAGCCTCTGATATACTGCACATCTGGAATTACACATGCATAAGTGACTGTCACATTTAGGCCAGAAATACGGCTTTTTGGTTACTGGGGTGAAAAAACCCTCTAATATACTGCAGATCTGGAATTGCACGTGCTTAAGTGACTGTCACATTTTGGCCAGAAATACGGCAATTTTGTTACTGGGGTGAAAAAACCCTCTAATATACTGCACATCTGGGATTACACGTGCATAAGTGACTGTCACATTTAGGCCATATATACGGCTTTTTGGTTACTGGGGTGAAAAAACACTCTAATATACTGCACATCTGGGATTACACGTGCATAAGTGACTATCACATTTAGGCCATAAATACGGCTTTGGCATACTAGGGCGAAAAAAGCCTCTGATATACTTCACATCTGGGATTACACATGCATAAGTGACTGTCACATTTAGGCCAGAAATATGGCTTTTTGGTTACTGGGGTGAAAAAACCCTCTAATATACTGCACATCTGCGATTAGACAAGCATAAGTGACTGTCACATTTAGGCCAGAAATACGGCTTTTTGGTTACTAGGGTGAAAAAACCCTCTAATATATTGCACATCTGGGATTACACATGCATAAGTGACTGTCACATTTAGCCCATAAATACGGCTTTGGCAAACTGGGGTGAAAATCGCCTCTGATATACTGCACATCTGGAATTACACATGCATAAGTGACTGTCACATTTAGGCCAGAAATACGGCTTTTTGGTTACTGGGGTGAAAAAACCCTCTAATATTCTGCAGATCTGGAATTGCACGTGCTTAAGTGACTGTCACATTTAGGCCAGAAATACGGCTTTTTGGTTACTGGGGTGAAAAAACCCTCTAATATACTGCAGATCTGGAATTGCACGTGCTTAAGTGACTGTCACATTTTGGCCAGAAATACGGCAATTTTGTTACTGGGGTGAAAAAACCCTCTAATATACTGCACATCTGGGATTACACGTGCATAAGTGACTGTCACATTTAGGCCATATATACGGCTTTTTGGTTACTGGGGTGAAAAAACACTCTAATATACTGCACATCTGGGATTACACGTGCATAAGTGACTATCACATTTAGGCCATAAATACGGCTTTGGCATACTAGGGCGAAAAAAGCCTCTGATATACTTCACATCTGGGATTACACATGCATAAGTGACTGTCACATTTAGGCCAGAAATATGGCTTTTTGGTTACTGGGGTGAAAAAACCCTCTAATATACTGCACATCTGCGATTAGACAAGCATAAGTGACTGTCACATTTAGGCCAGAAATACGGCTTTTTGGTTACTAGGGTGAAAAAACCCTCTAATATATTGCACATCTGGGATTACACATGCATAAGTGACTGTCACATTTAGCCCATAAATACGGCTTTGGCAAACTGGGGTGAAAATCGCCTCTGATATACTGCACATCTGGAATTACACATGCATAAGTGACTGTCACATTTAGGCCAGAAATACGGCTTTTTGGTTACTGGGGTGAAAAAACCCTCTAATATTCTGCAGATCTGGAATTGCACGTGCTTAAGTGACTGTCACATTTTGGCCAGAAATACGGCAATTTTGTTACTGGGGTGAAAAAACCCTCTAATATACTGCACATCTGGGATTACACGTGCATAAGTGACTGTCACATTTAGGCCATATATACGGCTTTTTGGTTACTGGGGTGAAAAAACACTCTAATATACTGCACATCTGGGATTACACGTGCATAAGTGACTATCACATTTAGGCCATAAATACGGCTTTGGCATACTAGGGTGAAAAAAGCCTCTGATATACTTCACATCTGGGATTACACATGCATAAGTGACTGTCACATTTAGGCCAGAAATATGGCTTTTTGGTTACTGGGGTAAAAAAAAACCTCTAATATACTGCACATCTGGGATAAGACGTGCATAAGTGAGTGTCACATTTAGGCCACAAATACCGCCACAAATTAGGCCACAAATATAGAGTTTAGTGCAATACCCTACATCAGGGTTTTTATTTGCGGTTAATTATTTTTAACAGACTTAACCACTTTTTACTTTGCTTTGTAAGCGCTAACTATGAGGCACAAATCTAATAAGGGACGCAGTCATGGTCGTGGTGGTGGTGTTGGTGGATCCTCTGGTGCAGGAAGAGGACGTGGCCGTTCTGCCACAGCTACACGTCCTACTGAACCTACTACCTCAGGTCCCAGTAGTCGTCAGAATCTACAGCGATATTTGGTTGGGCCTAATGCCGTTCTAAGGATGGTAAGGCATGAGCAAGTACAGGTGCTAGTCAATTGGGTGGCCAACAGTGGATCCAGCACATTCACATTATCTCCCACCCAGTCTTCTGCAGACAGCGCACAGGTGGCGCCTGAAACCCATGCTTATCAGTCTGTCACATCACCCCCATGCATATCGGGGAACCTGTCTGAGCCTCAAGTCATGCAGCAGTCTCTTATGCTGTTTGAAGACTTTGCTGGCAGGGTTTTCCAAGGGCATCCACCTAGCCCTTCCCCAGGGGTGGAAGACATAGAATGCACTGACGCACAACCACTTATGTTTACTGATGAGGACATGGGAATTCCACCTCAGCACATCTCTGATGATGACAAAACACAGGTGCCAACTGCTGCGTCTTTCTGCAGTGTGCAGACCGAAAAGGAGGTCAGGGAGGAAGACTGGGTGATAGACGATGCAGGGGACGATGAGGTCCTAGACCCAACATGGAATGAAGGTCGTGCCACTGACTTTCAGAGTTCGGAGGAAGAGGCAGTGGTGAGACCGAGCCAACAGCGTAGCAAAAGCGGGAGCAGGGTGCAAAAGCAGAGCAGCCGTCGCCAAAACAGTTCGCATGCTACTGGCCACCGTCAACAGGGACCGAGCACACTAAAGGCAGCTTCAAGGAGTTCCCTGGCATGGCACTTCTTCACACAATGTGCTGACGACAAGACCCGAGTGGTTTGCACACTGTGCCATCAGAGCCTGAAGCGCGGCATTAACGTTCTGAACCTTAGCACAACCTGCATGACCAGGCATCTACATGTGAGACACGGGCTGCAGTGGAGTAAGCACCTTCAAAACCAAGAAAGGGCTCAGGCCCCTCCTGCTCCCTCTTCTGCCTCGGCCTCTTCCTCCGCCTCTGGAGGAACGTTGGCACCTGCCGCCCAGCAAACAGAGGATGTGCCACCAACAACACCACCTCCGTCACCAAGCATTTCCACCATGTCACACGGAAGCGTTCAGCTCTCCATCTCACAAACCTTTGAGAGAAATCGTAAATTCCCACCTAGCCACCCTCGATCCCTGGCCCTGAATGCCAGCATTTCTAAACTGCTGGCCTTTGAAATGCTGTCATTCAGGCTGGTGGAGATGGACATCTTCAAACAGCTCATGTTGCTTGCTGAACCACAGTACGTCGTTCCCAGCCGCCACTACTTCTCCAGGAGAGCCGTGCCCTCCCTGCACAACCAGGTATCGGATAAAATCAGGTGTGCACTACACAACGCCATCTGTGGCAAGGTCCACCTAACCACAGATACGTGGACCAGTAAGCATGGCCAGGGACGCTATATCTCCCTAACTGCACACTGGGTAAATATAGTGGCGGCTGGGCCCCAGGCGGAGAGCTGTTTGGCGCACGTCCTTCCGCCGCCAAGGATCGCAGGGCATCATTCTTTGCCTCCTGTTTCCTCCTCTTCCTACTCGGCTTCCTCCTCTTCTTCTACCACCTCCTCATCCGGTCAGCGACAGACCTTCACCACCAACTTCAGCACAGCCCGGGGTAAACGTCAGCAGGCCGTTCTGAAACTGATGTGTTTGGGGGACAGGCCCCACACCGCGCAGGAGTTGTGGCGGGGTATAGAACAACAGACCGACGAGTGGTTGCTGCCAGTGAGCCTCAAGCACAGCCTGGTGGTGTGCGATAATGGGCGAAATCTCGTTGCAGCTCTGGGACTAGCCGGTTTGACGCACATCCCTTGCCTGGCGCACGTGCTGAATTTGGTGGTGCAGAAATTCATTCACAACTACCCCGACATGTCAGAGCTGCTGCATAAAGTGCGGGTCGTCTGTGCGCGCTTCCGACGTTCTCATCCTGCCGCCGCTCGGCTGTCTGTTCTGCAGCGTAACTTCGGCCATCCCGCTCACCGCCTATGCGACGTGCCCACCAGGTGGAACTCCACCTTGCACATGCTGGAGAGATTGTGCTAGCAGCAGCAGGCCATAGTGGAGTTTCAGCTGCAGCACGCACGGTTGGGTCGCACTGCGGAACAGCACCACTTCACCACCAATGACTGGGCCTCCATGCGAGACCTGTGTGCCCTGTTGCGCTGTTTCAAGTACTCCACCAACATGGACAGTGGCGATGACGCCGTTATCAGCATTACAATACCACTTCTATGTCTCCTTGACAAAACACTTCGGGCGATGATGGAAGAGGATGTGGCCCAGGACTAGGAGGAGGAAGAGGGGTCATCTCTAACACTTTCAGGCCAGTCTTTTAGAAGTGGCTCAGAAAGAGGATATTTGCAACAGCAGAGGCCAGGTACAAATTTGGCCAGCCAGGGCCCACTACTGGAGGAGGAGGAGGAGGATGGGGATGAAGCATGTTCACAGCGGGGTGGTATCCAACGCAGCTCGGGCCCATCACTGGTGCGTGGCTGGGGGGATACGGAGGACGCAGACGATACGCCTCCCACAGAGGACAGCTTGTCCTTACCTCTGGGCAGCCTGGCACACATGAGCGACTACATGCTGCAGTGCCTGCGCAACGACAGCAGAGTTGCCCACATTTTAACGTGTGCTGACTACTGGGTGGCCACCCTGCTGGATCCCCGTTACAAAGACAATGTGTCGTCCTTAATTCCCTCACTGGCGCGTGATCGGAAGATGCGCGACTACAGGCGCACGCTGGTAGACGCGCTTCTGAGAGCATTCCCGACTGACGCCGGGGGACAAGTGGAAGCACAAGGCGAAAGCAGGGGAGGAGGAAGAGGTCGCCAACGCATCTGTGTCAGCGCCAGCACCTCAGAAGGGCAGGGTTAACATGGTCGACATGTGGAAAAGCTTTGTCACCTCGCCGCAACAACCGGCCCCAACTGCTGATATGGAGCGTGTTAGCAGGAAGCAGCATTTGAACAACATAGTGGAACAGTACCTGTGCACACGACTACACGTACTGACTGATGGTTCTGCCCCATTCAACTTCTGGGTCTCCAAATTGTCCACATGGCCAGAGCTTGCCCTGTATGCCTTGGAGGTGCTGTCCTGCCCTGCAGCCAGTGTACTCTCTGAACGTGTATTTAGCACGGCAGGAGGCGTCATTACAGACAGACGTAGCCGCCTGTCCACAGCCAACGTGGACAAGCTCACGTTCATTAAAATGAACCAGGCTTGGATCCCACAAGACTTGTCTGTACCTTGTGCAGAATAGACATTTATACCACCATCAAACATACATTCTTGTACTCAAGTCAAGTGCAATGATTCTTTGTTTTCTTTTTTTTTTATTTGTCCCAATATTTTGGGGGCTTACTACCCCAATAAAAAATAAAAAAAAACATTGTTGGCTACCTCCTCCTCCTCCATTGCTGCCTCCACCTACAACACCACAGTCACCGCCTCCTCAACCTCCAACTCCATATCCACCTCCTTCTCTTTGCAGGTTAAGAATTTGTCATTTTTAGTAATTTTATTTCATTTTAAGTTATTTCCCTATCCACATTTGTTTGCAGAGCAGTTGCCATGCTCTTAAGCACATTTTACTGCCTTTTACATCCCTCTAGCCTTTTTTATGACTATTTTAGAGCCATTTTAATTTAAAAAGTGCCAATTTTAGTGCCCTAAATTGAAAAAATTCTTATTTTCAATTGTCGGGTGACATTTTACCATTTTTGGCGTATACAAACCCCTGCTGTGCCTGGGTGACAGGGGCCTAAATCTCTCAAAATCCTCTGTTCTATTGCTGGGTGACATGAACCCCCTTTTGCCGTGAATGAACCCCTGCTGTGCCTGGGTGACAGGGGCCTAAATCTCTCAAAATCCTCTGTTCTATTGCTGAGTGACAAGAACCCCCCTTTGCCGTGAATGAACCCCTGCTGTGCCTGGGTGACAGGGGCCTAAGATTTTAAAGTTTTTAGTCTTGCTTTGCTTTGGGTGCCTGCTCCAAATTAATGAACTGGTGCATCTTAATTATTTGTGTGGCGTGAGTGAATTGTGGTTTACACCTTTAGGTGTAAAAGTAGACCAGGGGGTTGCCTGGCTTGGGTTGCAACTTTTTTCGCTACTTTTGCAAAAATTGCACATAGTAAACGATCCGTATTCCAGGTCTAATCTCACTTTTAGCTGTTAAACATAGACATGTGAAAAGTTTAGAGGATCAAAAATGTCACAGAAATGTTGCAGTTAACATGACTGGTGACTTTTTTACTCCACAAAATGGACATATCTGATTTCATAAATGACCCCCATAGAACATTATTTTATTCAATTTGCAATTCATTGCGATCGGAATAAAATAAGAACAGCATTTGTTTTGACCCTGGTGTCCCTTATGTTCCGCTATGGCTTTATCCTTCTCAAGTAATACAAGCATGAATCCATTCACTATCACTACTGATATTTATCATCAATGTATTTACTATTGAAAATAGCATCCAACTATTTCATTCCATACCAAGCCTTCCTCAACTGGGTATGTCTATTTAGGGTCTGCTTCACACTATCGTTATAGCATTCCGTCAGGTTATTCCGGCACAGAATGCCGGGAATTGGCCAGACAAAAAACGCTGCATGCTGATTCTGTGCATATTTGCCGGATTTTGGCTCAATCTCTGCCAGACCCCATTATAGTTAATGAGGCTGGACGGCATAGTGGCATTGTCCACCAGTGACGGATCTGGTATGCTGTTCCCAAACTGGTAATAAAAGACGTTGCAAATGAATTGGCAAGTGCCCTGGAGCTTCCTTTCATACTTCTTACCTCCATTTCCGGTGCTTATGCTATAAAAATCAAAAACAACACTCATTTCTGTACTGGAAATCCATAACCCTGGAAGAGTCAGCAGCTGTAAAATAACATAAGTCATTAACCACCATTTTGCAAGTAGAGTATTTTTGATGGTGAGAAAGTTTGCTCACTGGGACCCAAAACCATTTCTATTTTCTTCAGAAAATTTTTAAAGTATCTTGTCAACATCGACTTCTAACGACAATGCTTGTTTTGCAGAAAGATCAAATGCTGTAGAGAGACACCTTAAGTAACATCTCTATCTTTTGAATCGCACAGTTAAAAGATTTGCAGCAGCATAAGTTGTCCGGACTAAAATTCTCTCTGCATATGAATGAAGCTCCTCATGTCTACTTTCTACATACAGCAGAGGAAAGTAGAGACTTTTCGGAGATCAGATTTTACTTGATGTATTTCACAGAAGTGTAGTGTGGTTTCATGATGCAGTGCTTATTACGAAAAATATTGAACAGGGTAGAAAAAAAAATCTATTTCCACATTTAAAGGCTAAATCACACAAAAGCAGAAACTCCAGCTTACCCGCGCTTGTCTTGTGGACGTGCAAGGAACTCCCAGACTAAGGTTAAACTTCAAAAGAAAAGCAACTTCCAGCATCCAGATGGTAGTAAAAACCATCCATCTTGCTTTAAAAGTCCATATGGCAGATAATAATCACAAAGTGATTAACAAATTTTGACGTGTTGTCTTAATCATGACCAATGCGTTTCGATGTGTTGTCTTAATCATGACCTTATAGCATATATACAAATCACTTCCTTAAAAATATGTATCAACCCATCAGCATGCCCCTTAACCATTGTTTAACCCCTTCCCACCCAGCACCGTAATAGTACAGCGAGCGGGACATGATTTGTCGCCAAGCGCATTACCGACAGTACCTAGATCAGCCCAAGGAGGTTGGTTCCCGCTGTTGCTGCCTACTCCAAGATCTCTATTGTTAGTGGTGGGAAAGGTGACGTCGATGATAACGTGTCGATGGACGTCACGTGGGTGCCCACAAGAGAGGAAGAGGAGGGCAGTTCAGAGGGAGAGATGGACTAGCAGATAAGGAGAAGAAGCAGGCAGAACTTACATTGCACAGGAGGCAAAAAGCAGACTGCTAATGTATCAGGAGCGAGCCATCTACCATGCACGGTCACATCTGGCGCTCCCAAAATGCCGGCACATGGCTCCGCAGTGTGGGCTTTTTTTAACGTGTCCGCTGCTGACAATAGTGTTGCCATCTGCAGCTTTTGCTGTCAACGCATAATTCACGGTAAGCCAAACACTCACCTAGGGACGACTGCCTTAAAAAGGCACCTGGACTCCCATCACCGAGCCCAGTGGGAGCAACGCTGTCAGAACCCACAAAGCTACACTCCAGGCGCTCACCGTCCAGCCTCTTCTCATCTCTCCTCCCAATTGTCCTCCACTCCACCTTCCATCGTGCCGTCCTCACGTTTATCTGGCAAAAGGAAGGCTTCCGTGGCCCAAATGTTCCAGCGTAAAAAGATGATGACAACGGATAACCCTCTTGGCCCAACAGTTGACCGCTGGCTTGTCGGAACTGCTAGCCCGCCAACTACTGCCATATAAACTGGTGGACTCGGAGGCCTTTAGAAAATTTGTGGCCATTGGAACACTGCAAAGGAAGGTCCCAGGAAGGAAATATTTATCCCAGAAGGGCATCCCAGAGCTATATGGCCACGTTCAGCAGCAAGTGAATGTATCTCTGGCACACAGTGTCGGTGCCAAGATACATCTGACCACAGACACGTGGTCTAGCAAACACGGGCAGGGAGGGTACATAACTTTTACTGCCCACTGGGTAAACCTTCTGACGGCCATCAAGCATGCAACCCGTGGCACCTGTGTAGATGTGGTGTTACCGCCACGGATTGCATGGAGGCCTGCCTCTTCTTCTCCTCCTCCTACTCCATCCTCCCTCTCCTCCGCGGCTGACTCCTCCTTTTCTGCTCCTACCGTCTCTTCCACTGCGCCCCCCAAGATCCCCAGAACCTATTCGACATGCCAGGTGAGATGTAGTCATGCTGTGCTGCGTCTGTTGTGCATGGAAGCCAAGAGCCACACCGGTCCTGCACTCCTTTCAGCTTTGCGTTCACAGGCAGTTCAGTGGCTAACCCGCTCAATTTGACAGTGGTTAAAGTGGTGTGCGACAACGGTGCAAATCTGATAAGCGCGCTGAAACAGGGCAAAATGACACACGTGCCATGCATGGCACACGTCCTGAACTTATTCGTGCAGTGATTCGTTGCCAAATACCCCGGGTCCAGGACGTCTTGCGGCAGGCCATTTCTCTGGCCATTTTAGAAGATCTTACATGGCCATGGCTCACCTTGCTGACATTCAGACATCTGATTTGTGACTGCCTGACGCAATGGAACTCCACCTTGTGTATGTTTGATAGGCTGCTCCAGCAGAAACGTGCAGTTAATGACTCCCTGTACGAACTCTGCGGCAGGACAGGTTCTGGGAGCTTGGTTTTTTTTCACCGCGCCAGTGGCTGCTCATGCAGACTTTTGCATCCATTTGATGAGATCACCAAACTGGTCAGTCGCAGCCAGGGCGCCATCAGTGACATCGTACCTTATGCCTTCTTTCTGGAGCATGCATCGCGTTGTGTCATTGATCAAGCCGTCGAGGAACAGGAGCAGGAAGATGAGGAAGTCGCAATGCTGGATGAATTCTCAGGGGGCTACTCCATCTGAGACAAGTCAACAACAGGAGTCTGAAGAGGAGTCAGAGGAGGATAGTGCCGGGGAGGATGAGGAGGAGCAAGAAGAGCATGTTTTAAACCTTTCTGGGATCCCTGGTGTTGTCCGTGGATGGGGGGAGGAGAACGAGGACAAAATTATCCTGGATGATGAGCAGGAGCCAGGCCACTACACCGCTTCCAGTTTAGTGCAAATGGGGGCCTTCATGCCACAGTGTTTTAAGAGGGACCCCCGTATTAAAAGCATAAAGGGCAAGGACCAGTACTGCGTGGCAACGTACTTAGACCCCCGTTACAAACAAACAATGACGGAAATGTTATTACCATCACAGACGCCTGTGCACTTCCAGGCCTTGCTTCGAGAAATGCTGCATTCTGCTTTTGCTGGCAGAGGACTTTCCACTCACAGAGAAACAGTTGCGGGTACCAATCCAACAGCGCCTGCAAGAAGAGGGCGGTTTGAAGATGTGTTGGTCACTTCTGATATTACAAAAACAAAATGGCTGCACACTATTATATATACAAACAATAGAGCTAGGAAATGGGGGTCATTCTAGATAAAAGTGGTACAATACCGACTATAAATGAGTATAAATGAATAATGGAAGCTCTTAGCGTGTCGGGCCCATCTACCAGGCGTCAGGGTGGCTTCCGCAGATGGGTCCCTATCACTAAAGAAACTGCCTCACTTTGGACTTACTTAAGCCTACAATATTCAGGGCAGTGTAGGAACCAGCTGGTTGTTACAGATGCGGCAAGAAATAATATGTTTCCTTATGTTTTAGTTATTTCTGTTTTACAAAATAAAACATTGTTGAACCAAAAACAATTCATGTTTTAGTGTCTTCATAGTTAGAGAGCCATATTATTATTTTTATTTGGCGATTGTCTAATGGTAGGGTCTCATTTTTGGCCGAATTAAATGACAGATTGGTACTATTTTGGGGGGTATATGCCTTTTTTGATAGCTTGGTGTTGCACTTTTAGTGATGTTAGGTGCCAAAATTATTATTATTTTTTAATTGTTTCTATTTTTTTTTTTTTACAGTGTTTACCTGAGAGGTTAGATCATAGGATATTTTTATAGAGACGGTCGATATGTACACGGTGGTACAAAATATGTCTGTCTATTTTTTACCTTTTTTTAAATCTTTATACTCATTGACGATTTAAATCTCAATACGTTAATTAGTGATATTTATGATGATTATATAGTTTATTAGTTTGTGATATTTCAGTACAGTATAATTTTATTTTGTTTGTTAGTTAGTGATAGTTCAATAGAGTTTAATATTATTTATTTATTTATTAAGTTAATGGTTTTAATGTAGATTAAAGAGTTATTGTCCAGTGTTCGTTTTTTGTATTACTATAGTGTATATTGTCCCCTCATTGTTGGCCCTTTTAATGTTTATGCATATGTTATGGATACATAATTATATTGCTATGTGCACATATTTACCCTCCTGGCGGGGGCTGGTGATCGCCTCCTCTTCCTCCGAGTCCTGAGACGGGGCGGTGCTGGAGTGTCCAGCACTTTCCACCTCCACCTCTTTCACTTCTCCCACATCTGGTGGGGGTGGCTCAATAGGCTGGGAAGGTCCGGCCTCCTCCTCCTCTTCCTTCTCAACCTCCACCCCCTCCACCGCCTCCGCCGATCGCCTTCTCCGAATGGGAGTCTCATTGGGAGTCTCAGAGCAGAGTTAACCCTTATTGCATTTATGGATTCACACCATGCAACTTTAATGGGAAATAGGAAAGATGTGGCCTATAAACGGAACCAATAAATCATAGTTTATAGTTCACTCTAACCCAAATAGGTCAGAGTGGGGGTCTCCATAGTCCTGGGTCCATAGCCCATCGGAAGGAGGCTAGCCCTCAGTCTTCTACTGCAGACCCAGTGATGGTTCAGTCACTTGTACAAAATCAGCTGGTTACATCCGAAATCTCGATTGCGCTGTGTGTTTAAAGGGAACCTGTCATGTGGATATTTGATTATAATCTAACTAATTATATACAATCATTAACTACTAAAAAGTGCCTTAGATGTATTCACTTACTGGTGTGACAGATGGTTACCTCATAATATACACACAAAGATGCCACGTGCCGCATGCTAATGAGCTGATTTGAGTCCAGCGTGATGTCAGTGAGTCCAGCGTTTTTTTTAATTCAGAGCTATAGCCACTCCCCTGCCCACCTGCTGCTGATTCATATGGAAAATAACTGTCAATCAGCAGCAGGTAGGCGGGGAGAGTCAGGAGCTCAGAAATATTCATGACTCATCATTATCAGCTGGAGCTTTTCAATACAAGATGTTGGCAGATTGACTGGGTCAATTAAAGAAAGTGACCCAGCATTTTGCTAAGAGAATTAGTCACTTATTTATGTTGCCCTTAGTTTGGACACCATAAAACTGGTGACAGGTTCCCTTTAAATATATATATATACACAAAGCAACCACAACTAGGTTGAGATGTTGGATGTAATTTGGTTAATTTGGGGCGTGTCCCACAAGGTACTAATTAATCAGTTGTAAAGGGATGAAATACTTATTTGCATTACTGTATATACAGTAGCTTCAAAATGTATTCACTCCCATTGACTTTTTGCTTATTTTGGCACATTACAGCCTTCTGTTTAAGATTTTGTTAATATGAATTTTATGTGATGGATCAGAACACAATAGTCTAAGTCGGTGAAGTGAAATGAGAAAAATATCTAAATAAAATTATTGTTTAGAAGTAGAAAACCGAAAATTGCCATGTGCGTATGTATTCTACCCCTTTGTTCGGAAGCCCATAAAAAGATCAGTGCTACCTATTACTTTCAGAAGTCACATAATTAGTAAAATGATGTCCACCTGTGTGCAATCTAAGTGTCACATGATCTGTTATTATATATACACACCTATTTTGAAAGGCCCCAAAGGCTGCAAAATGTAAGCAAGATGCATCACTAACCAAACACTGCCATAAAGACCAAGGAACTATCCAAACAAGTAAGGGACAATGTTGTTGAGAAGTAAAACTCTGGGTTGGGTTATAAAAAATACCCAAATATTTGATGATCCCCAGGAGCACCATCAAATCTATCATAACCAAATGGAAAGAACATGGCACAACAGCAAACCTGCCAAGAGACGGCCGCCCACCAAAACAGGGCAAGGAGGGCATTAATCAAAGAGGCAGCACAGAGACCTAAGGTAACCCTGGAGGAGCCGCAGAGTTCCACAGCAGAGACTGGAGTATCTGTACATAGGAAGACAATAAACCGTACGCTCCATAGAGTTGGGCTTTATGGCAGAGTAGCCAGAAGAAAGCAATTACTTTCAGCTAAAAACAAAAAGGCACATTGTGAGTTTGTGAAAAAGGCCTGTGGGAGACTCCCAAAATGTATGGAGGAAGGTGCTTTGGTCTGATGAGAATAAAATTGTACTTTTCGACACTCAAAGTAAACACTATGTCTGGCACAAAGCCAACACATTACATCACCCAAAAAACACCATCCCCACAGTGAGACATGGTGGTGGCAGCATCATAGTGGGGGGATGTTTTTCAGCAGCCGGGACTGGGAAACTGGTCAGAGTTGAGGGAAAGATGGACAGGGATATTCTTGAGCAAAACCTGTACCACTCTGTGCGTCATTGCCTAGTGAGGCTAGGACGGAGGTTCACCTTCCAGCAGGACAATGACCCCAAACACACTGCTAAAGCAACACTTGAGTGGTTTAAGGGGAAACATGTAAATGTGTTGGAATGGCCTAGTCACAGCCCAGATCTCAATCCAATAAAAAAATCTGTGGTCAGACTTAAAGTTTGCTGTTCACAAGCGCAAAACATCCAACTTGAAGGAGCTGGATCCGTTTTGCAAGGAGGAATGGGCAAAAATCCCAGTGGTAGGATGTGGCAATCTCATAGAGACTTATCCAAAGCGACTTGAAGCTGTGATTGCCGCAAAAGGTGGCTCTACAAAGTACTGACTTTAAGGGGTGAATAGTTATGCACATTGACCTTTTCAGTTATTTTGTCCTATTTGTTGTATGCTTTACAATTAACCAATTTAAAAAAAGGTCTAAGTTGTGGGCATGTTCTACAAATTAAATGATGCAAATCCTCAAACAATCTATGTTAATTCCAGGATGTAAGTCAACAAAAAAAGAACGAAGTCAAGGCAGTGAATACTTTAGCTTAGTACTGTATACATTACAGAGTGTTGGCAAAACATACAAAAGTTATTTACACATCTACTTGGGCATTTTTCATCCCAGATTCTTTTTATAAACCGGGTGTCTGCGCCTCATGTCTGACCATTTTTTAATGATGGCCAGACATCTGTGTTTAACACCTGTTTTGCACCAGATCTCAAATGCCAGCATCTGCACAATCCGCTGCTTCTCAGCATGGGACCGGGTGCGGTCAAATACCCGCCCCAACATCCGCTGCAAAATAAAAATACAAGCATAGAATCCCAATTTTTAACAATAATAGTATTGATAATAATTTACTCAAGTAAACTGCAGACAGTATTTAAGTCTTGAAAGGGAAATATTAGATTTAGGCTGCACACAGGCGTGTTTTTTCACAACTACGGACCGTACAAACATGGCCTGCCGTCCTGCAGAGTGGACGAGTGCACGGCATCATTGGTTGCTATGACGCTGTGCGCTTCCGGCCACCACCACTGTACTGTGATACACTTATTTGATCTATACAAGTGTATTACTGTACAGCGGTGGTGGCAAGAAGCGCACGGCATCATAGCGAGTTAGCAACCAATGACGCCGTGCGCTCGTCCACTCTGCAGGACAGCAGCCCGGGTTTTTAGGGTCCTAAGTTGTGAAAAAACATGTGCGTGTGCATGCGGCCTTATTGTTACGGTTAGAAGATGGGGTTGTATTACGACTGTATGTGGGTGGGGTCTGAGCTATCAGATATTGTCCAGCTAAGCAGAGATGTACCTGTCTAGTGAAGTGATGGTACGGTATGGGGTATACAGCTGGTTCGCCTCCCCGTGATGCACCCTGGGTAACTCTAAATGAACCAGCAAATACTGGCGGTTTGACAAAGAAAGCTTCTCCTGAGTTGTGACCAACAGGATACAAACTATAATCTATAGACTCTGTGTGTGTGTGCGGTATATAGTGTGCGTCTGTGTGTGTGCGGTATATATAGTGTGTGTGTGTGTGTGTGGTATATAGTGTGCGGCATGACAATGGATGTGCAATGTGCATGTGAAATACACTCACCTAAAGAATTATTAGGAACACCATACTAATACGGTGTTGGACCCCCTTTTGCCTTCAGAACTGCCTTAATTGTACGTGGCATTGATTCAACAAGGTGCTGATAGCATTCTTTAGAAATGTTGGCCCATATTGATAGTTGATGGAGATTTGAGGGATGCACATCCAGGGCATGAAGCTCCCATTCCACCACATCCCAAAGATGCTCTATTGGGTTAAGATCTGGTGACAGTGGGGGCCATTTTAGTACAGTGAACTCATTGTCATGTTCAAGAAACCAATTTGAAATGATTCGAGCTTTGTGACATGGTGCATTATCCTGCTGGAAGTAGCCATCAGAGGATGGATACATGTTCTCATTCTGTTTACGCCAAATTCGGACTCTACCATTTGAATGTCGCAACAGAAATCGAGACTCATCAGACCAGGCAACATTTTTCCAGTATTCAACAGTCCAATTTTGGTGAGCTCGTGCAAATTGTAGCCTCTTTTTCCTATTTGTAGTGGAGATGAGTGGTACCCGGTGGGGTCTTCTGCTGTTGTAGCCCATCCGCCTCAAGGTTGTGCGTGTTGTGGCTTCATAAATGCTTTGCTGCATACCTCGGTTGTAGCGAGTGGTTATTTCAACGTCAACGTTGCTCTTCTATCAGCTTGAATCAGTCGGCCCATTCTCCTCTGACCTCTAGCATCCACAAGGCATTTTTGCCCACAGGACTGCCGCATACTGGATGTTTTTCCCTTTTCACACCATTCTTTGTAAACTCTAGAAATGGTTGTGCGTGAAAATCCCAGTAACTGAGCAGATTGTGAAATACTCAGACCGGCCCGTCTGGCACCAACAACCATGCCACGCTCCAAATTGCTTAAATCACCTTTCTTTCCCATTCTGACATTCAGTTTGGAGGTCAGGAGATTGTCTTGACCAGGACCACACCCCTAAATGCATTGAAGCAACTGCCATGTGATTGGTTGACTAGATAATTGCATTAATGAGAAATAGAACAGGTGTTCCTAATAATTCTTTAGGTGAGTGTATATTTCTCTGCTTTCCATACAAATATGCTACTAACATAGTGGGTGTGATGTCACAGGAATACTTAGTGCAACAATCACTAATATCTAGTGAGATCTTATAAAATGTGAAGTTTTGTGCACTTAAGAAAAATTAGAATCGCAGAAGTTCGTTTTTTAAACACTCTTTATGCATATAAAGCGATTGTTCAGACATGCAGGTGAAATGTAATCAAATACACTACTTTAGTGTAAGATTACTTACGGTCACCAGGAGTTCTTCCTCTTCGTCGCTGAACTTGGTTCCAACCATCGCATCCATTTAATTTCTAGTCAGTGCAAACCAGTTGCTGTAGGCCACGCCTTCCTAGCGCATGTGCTCTTGCGATTAATACTTTGCCGAAATTTTGCATATAAAAAAATAATGCTTGTAGATTAGTGTCCATGTTGTGGGACTATTTGTGCACATCTAGTAAGTATTTTGTGGCTGCAAATATGACCTGGAGGTTTTTTCAGGTTCGCCTGCCATCAAACTGAAAGGGACCCGCGTTCGCGAACCGTCCATCACTACCTGTGAGATCCAGCCCCCTGGATCTGACAGGCAGCAGGCTGAAGTGTGTTACAATGTGTAATACACTTACAGCCAATGCATCACAATACAGAAGTATTGTGATGCATTGTAAAGAGGATCAGACCCCCAAAAGTTGAAGTCCCAGAGTGGTGAAAAAAATCTAAGTAAAAAAAAAGTAAAAAAAAAAAATTTGACAAAAAAATTTAACATTTCAAGTTAAAAAAAGCGTCCTTTTCCCAAAATATTTTATTTTATTTTTTTTTTAAATGAAAAGTAGACATATTAGGTATCGCCGTGTCTGTATCGACCGGCTCTAACCCCTCAGGTGAACACCGTCACAAAAATAAAAACTGTGCTATAAAAACACATTTTTTGGTCACCTTACATCACTAAAAGTGCAACACCAAGCGATCAAAAAGGTGTATGCGCCCCAAAATAGTACCAATCTAACCATCACCTCATCCCGCAAAAAATTAGCCCCTTCCTAAGACAATCGCTCAAAAAAAAAAAAAAACTATGTCTCTCAGACTATGGAGACACTAAAACATGATTTTTTTTGTTTCAAAAATGATATTATTGTGTAAAACTTAAATAAATATAAAAAAGTAGACATATTTGGTATTTCCACGTCCGTAACGACCTGCTCTATAAAAATATCACATGACCTAGTCCCTCAGGTGAATACGGTAAAATAAATAAAATAAAAAGAATGTCAAAAAGCCATTTTTTGTCACCTTACGTGTCCGTATGGACCGGCTCTATAAAAATATCACATGACCTAACCCCTCAGGTGAACACTGTCACAAAAATAAAATAAAAACTGTGCTAAGAAAATCTTTTTTTGGTCACCTTACATCACAAAAAGTGTAATAGCAAGCGATCAAAAAGTGATACGCACTCCAAAATCATACCAATCAAACCATCATCTCATCCCGCAAAAAATGAGAACCTACCTAAGACAAATCGCCCAAAAAATAAAAAAAACTATGGCTTTCAGAATATGGAGACACTAAAACATGATTTTTTTTTGTTTCAAAAATGCTGTTATTGTGTAAAACTTAAATAAATTAAAAAAGTATTCATATTAGGTATTGTTGTGTCTGAAAGAACCTGCCTTATAAAAATATCACATGACCTAACCCCTCAGGTGAACACCGTAAAAAATAAAATAAAACAAGTGTGTCAAAAAAGCAACTTTTTTGTCACCTTACATCACAAAAAGTGCAATACCAAGCGATCTAAAAGTCTTATGTACCCTAAAATAGTACCAATCAAACCGCCATCTCATGCCAAAAATAATTATTCCCTACAGTTGACCAAAATTTAAAAAAAATCTATGGCTTTCAAAATATGAAGACACAAAAAATGCATTTTTTTCAAAAATGCTTTATTATGTAAAACTGAAGCAAATAACTAAAAAAAGTAGTCATCTTTGGTATTGTCGCATCCATAACAGCCTGCTCTATAAAAATATCACATGATCTAACCTGTCAGATGAACACTGTAAATAGCAAAAAGTGTTACCGTGCTTTACAAAAAGTATAGAGCAACCAAAAATCATATATATCTTAAAATAGTACCCACAAAACTGCCAAATTTTCCCATAGTTTCCTAAATGGGGTCTTCTTTTGGAGTTTCTACTCTAGGGGTGCATCAGGGGGTCTTCAAAAGTGATATGGAAGCTTAATATCCCAGTGAAATCTGCCTTCCAAAAACCATATGGCATTCCTTTCCTTCGGTGCCCTGTCGTGTGCCCGTACAGCAGTTTAAGACAACATATGGGGTGTTTCTGTAAACTCCAGAATCAGGGCAATAAATATTGAGTATTGTTTGGCTGTTAAACCTTGCTTTGTTATCGGAAAAAAACGGATTATAATGGAAAATCCGCCAAAAAAGTGAAATTCTGAAATGTCATCTTCATTTTCCATTAATTCTTGTGGAACACCTAAAGGGTTAACAAAGTTAGTAAAATCAGTTTTGAATACCTTGAGGGGTGTAGATTCTAAAATGGGGTAATTTGTGTATTGTTTATATTATGTAAGCCTCACAAAGTGACTTCAGACATGAACTGGTCCTTAAAAAGTGGGTTTTGGAAATACACCTATAGAAATACACCTATAGAAATCCCCACACACATGAGACGAGGCTCTATGTTGAATGTAGAACAGGAACTCTTTATTGAACACACAGCATTAACTTATATACACATGACATACTGAGGACATGACATAGCAGCCAATCCTGTACAGTTTAAACACAAAACTAACCCTATACAACAAACACAATGGCATTGTCTGTGATGCAATTAACAAATACACTGGCATTGTGTTTGACGCAATCAACAATTAACATGCAAACAGATATCTTCACCCCCTCCATAATGAATGAATAGGGGATGAGGAGACACATGTGATGGGATTATCTCCTGAGTGTATCATAGGAGTCGGCTGCTATTATAATCAACTATCTTAATCTCATCACTAACACAATCAGTGGGAGTCTCAGTGCAAAGTTAACCCTATTTGTGTTGCTGAATCCACACCATGCCTTTCTAATGGGCCACAGGAAACATGTGGCATATAAATTACACACATAAATCAGGGTTCACAGTTCCCTGCAACCCCAAAAGGTCTGAGGGGGTCTCCATTGTTCTCGGTCCATAGTCTGCAGGAAGGAGGCTAGCCCTCAGGCTCCTCCAGCAGCCCCAGTGACGGTTCAGTCCGTCACATTACTATCTATTATAAAAGACAGAAAAAAAGGAGAAAAGACCCCGGATATCCTAGAAGCACAAGGAGAACAGTGTCTACACAATACAGACGTGCTGGGGGCATCCTAAAAAAAGGGGGTAACTCGGTACAAGCTCCGAGTGCAGTATCAGAGAAAAGAGGAAAGAAGCTCAGAGTACCAGAAGTAACAATTAAATAAATATTTTATTAAATCAAAGACATGATTAAAAACACACATACAATTGATGCCAAGGACAGGGTAGGGGGAACAGAGGAGGAGAAAACAAGCGCCACCCTGGATGAACACACTGGTCACACAGTACATGTAAAAATAGTATTAGGATCATGAGAAGAATAAATAAAGTACAATGACCAACTCATGAATCCAGTATAGCAAAGTATATATTAAGTAGTATAAGGTAAGTATGGATCAATAAGAGAACCAACCGTGGCTATAGTGCATGGTATGCTGACCAGAATACAGAAATAATAATATAAAGTCAGCAGAGCAATAAATAGAAGCCAAGTGAGAAATCTCAACATCGGCAGCACAAAGCCCTGGGAGGGAGACTATGATCAAGAGCTTACCCCAGGTGAACCAAGTGTGGACGCAAGAACCAGGATGGCGCTACCCCAACGCGCGTTTCCGCGTGCCTTCGTCAGGGGGTAATGCCATCGCTGTGGCCAAATATTTAAAGTCTCCTTGGACCAATGAACACGCAGCACTTACTCGTCCCCAGGTGTGTTGATGGCCTGGCGCGCAAAAACGATTGCTGAGACATCCGGCAACCCCACGGCCGGCGTCCCGTCGACACGCCCACATCGCGTGACGAAGTCACCTGATCGGGCGGCATCGACGTGAGGACGCTCGGGCGTGAGGCGCCGGAGGCAGCATCGAATGACGCGCGCACACATCACAGAAGGGGAGGAGGAGCAGGACGGCAATATATCAGAATGTAATTCTCAGCAATAGAATAGTTAAATGAAAAAGGGAACCTAAATAGTATATGCTACAGAGGCCGATCATCTACTCATCATATAATACACTGCTCAAAAAAATAAAGGGAACACAAAAATAACACATCCTAGATCTGAATGAATTAAATATTCTTCTGAAATACTTTGTTCTTTACATAGTTGAATGTGCTGACAACAAAATCAGACAACAATTACAAAATGGAAATCAAATTTTTCAACCCATGGAGGTCTGGATTTGGAGTCACCCTCAAAATTAAAGTGGAAAAACACACTACAGGCTGATCGAACTTTGATGTAATGTCCTTAAAACAAGTCAAAATGAGGCTCAGTAGTGTGTGTGGCCTCCACGTGCCTGTATGACCTCCCTACAACGCCTGTGCATGCTCCTGATGAGGTGGCGGACGGTCTCCTGAGGGATCTCCTCCCAGACCTGGACTAAAGCATCTGCCAACTCCTGGACAGTCTGTGGTGCAACGTGACGTTGGTGGATAGAGCGAAACATGATGTCCCAGATGTGCTCAATTGGATTCAGGTCTGGGGAACGGGCAGGCCAGTCCATAGCATCAATGCCTTCATCTTGCAGGAACTGCTGACACACTCCAGCCACATGAGGTCTAGCATTGTCTTGCATTAGGAGGAACCCAGGGCCAACCGCACCAGAATATGGTCTCACAAGGGGTCTGAGGATCTCATCTCGGTACTTAATGGCAGTCAGGCTACCTCTGGCGAGCACATGGAGGGCTGTGCGGCCCTCCAAAGAAATGCCACCCCACACCATTACTGACCCAATGCCAAACCAGTCATGCTGGAGGATGTTACAGGCAGCAGAACGTTCTCCACGGCGTCTCAAGACTCTGTCACGTCTGTCACATGTGCTCAGTGTGATCCTGCTTTCATCTGTGAAGAGCACAGGGCGCCAGTGGCGAATTTGCCAATCTTGGTGTTCTCTGGAAAATGCCAAACGTCCTGCACGGTGTTGGGCTGTAAGCACAACCCCCACCTGTGGACGTCAGGCCCTCATATCACCCTCATGGAGTCTGTTTCTGACCGTTTGAGCAGACACATGCACATTTGTGGCCTGCTGGAGGTCATTTTGCAGGGCTCTGGCAGTGCTCCTCCGGTTCCTCCTTGCACAAAGGCGGAGGTAGCGGTCCTGCTGCTGGGTTGTTGCCCTCCTACGGCCTCCTCCACGTCTCCTGATGTACTGGCCTGTCTCCTGGTAGCGCCTCCATGCTCTGGACCCTACGCTGACAGACACAGCAAACCTTCTTGCCACAGCTCGCATTGATGTGCCATCCTGGATAAGCTGCACTACCTGAGCCACTTGTGTGGGTTGTAGACTCCGTCTCATGCTACCACTAGAGTGAAAGCACCGCCAGCATTCAAAAGTGACCAAAACATCAGCCAGGAAGCATAGGAACTGAGAAGTGATCTGTGGTCACCACCTGCAGAACCACTCCTTTATTGGGGGTGTCTTGCTAATTGCCTATAATTTCCACCTGTTGTCTATCCCATTTGCACAACAGCATGTGAAATTGATTGTCACTCAGTGTTGCTTCCTAAGTGGACAGTTTGATTTCAAAGAAGTGTGATTGACTTGGAGTTACATTGTGTTTTTTAAGTGTTCCCTTTATTTTTTTGAGCAGTGTATAATATCAGGTTCTTATAATTGTACAGCATATAAACAAGAGCATTTTGAAATGAATACATATGAGCAGTGACTCCATAAATGAAGAATACAGACATTATAACAATAGACATCGAATCATAAATTCAAAACATGATGACAATAAAAATAATAATAATAATGATATGAAGAATAATAGATAGCAGCCAAAATACATTCCATAATTTTGAATAGAGACATATGAAAAGTAGAAAACAGATCATGATTAGAAATATATAAATAAAACAATAGATCCAAACCATGATCATAACAGTTGGTAAAAAGATTTCTATTATAAAGAAAAAAGTAATTAATAAAGTGACGAACCGCATAGTATCCATGCCATAGCTCGACATGAATATAACCGTACATGATAAAGTGCAAAAGTGCATATGAGTGCATATGAGGAGTTTTTTGTATATACTTATCGCCATGAATACATAATCAAGTGGTGGATAGATGGAGAATTGAGTCAATCTACCAACAAACATACATATAGCCAGTACATCAGAGAATCAGTGATGGTGATGAAAACATAAAGGAGTGCAAATGACCAAATAATGATATAAAGCCATGGGATATAGCATCAAAAAATTTATGATAGTGAATTTAATTATACAATAAAAACACAAGAGAAGTGTATAGGTGTTGTTCACAATAGTGAACACCATAGAATATGTATGATGTATGGTATGGTAAAATAAAATAATATGACATAAAAGTAAAAATGAGTGAAAATAAAATAAAATAACCAGGGGTGAAACATGTGAGTAATAATGAATAAAAAATACTTGATAATACATCAGGCACACTGTAATTATCTGTCCCCATACATAATGACACTAGGGTGGCAGAGAAATCCGTCAATACATCTATCGGAATCATAGCATAAATTCCAATGGTAATTAGCCGCCAAAGAAGGAAAGTCCTGTATTATCTCAAATCAACATGAGAAAGTGAAAAAATGACGTCCCTGCAAGGAAATAATGAAGTGCTGAAAAAAGAAGACAAAAATACGAAAAATCAATAAAAATTGTAAATTAGTAACACATATGCTGTTAAAAGAAATAAGAGAGTCCACAGTTGTGGGCCCAGCGGTTACAAAAAAGCAGAGAAACCCAGATTGTCATTAAGGCCCCTGGGACGTAATGTCCCCAAGGTCCAGATCCAGCGGCTCTCACGTTGAGCCAGCCTCTTGGATACACTTCCCGCACGTAAGTCCACCTTGATACAATCAATCCCCTTCACCTTAAGGAGCTTCGGATTGCACGAATGGAACTCCTTAAAGTGCCTCGCAATGGGTTTGAGGACGTCAGCCTCTTTCAACTCCTGTGCATTCAAGATATCCCTCACGTGCTCCCTCACACGGACCCTGAGTTCTCGTGTTGTTAGACCTACGTAGATCTTGGGGCAAGGGCACTGGGCATAATATACCACTCGTGTGCTGGAGCACGTGAGGGATTGATTAATCTTGAAGGTCCTTGTACCGGCAGAATCCACGAAATCAAAAGCACGCTCCATATTAGGACATGCGGCACATCTGCCGCATGGTCTAAAGCCAGTCTTGGGATTACCCTGTCCTGAAAAAAGAGGAGAAAGGGCTGGTTGGAGGTAGCCTCTCACCAAATTATCCCGTAGGGTGTTAGCCCTACGTGCTGTGACCAGAGGTCGTGGTGGTAACAATTTTTCCAGAACCGGATCAGTCAATAGAATCAACCAATGCGAAGCTAGACAATTCCTCATCTCATCCCAGTAAGAGTGGTATTTACTGATGAATCGGATCTTATTATCAGATATCCTATCTCCCTTAGTTTGTAGGAGTTGGACCTGTCCCTGAGTCTTGGCCCGCCAGTAGGCCTTTTTGATAGATCGGTGACTGTAGCCTCTCCTGAGGAAATGATCCCTCAGGTCACTGGCTTGTTTTTCAAAGGTCGCATCGTCGGAACATATCCGACGGATGCGTAAAAATTGGCCAATGGGAATTGCGGAAATTGTATTTTTAGGGTGTAGAGAGGTTGCATGCAAATATGCATTGACAGATGTCTCCTTGCGGAAAACATCAGTCCTCAGATGTCCACCATTATCCCTAAAAATGGATACGTCCAGAAAATCCACCTTTCACCGATGGTATGTATAGGTTAATTTTATATTTCTGGAATTAGTGTTAAGTAGCTTGAAAAAAACATGTAATTTTTCCTCCGTACCCTGCCAGATCATGAAGACGTCGTCTATGTACCGCGCCCATAAGATGGCGCGGTCCATGACGACGTGTCCGTCTGACAGGAATAGGTCCCTTTCCCACAGCCCCAGGAACAGGTTGGCGTATGCAGGCGCACAGGCCGCCCCCATTGCTGTTCCCTGGAGCTGCAGAAAAAAAGACCCATTGAAGGAGAAAAAATTCCTTGTAAGTACAAATTTCAAAAGTTGTAATAGAAATGAGGCAAAATCCCTAGGTAGGTTGCTAACAGAGAGAAAGAACTCTACTGCCCTCAAACCGTCCACATGTTGAATACTAGTGTAGAGGGATTCCACATCACACGTTACCATAATGTTGTCATCGTCAAGGGTAATTCCCTGCATCCTATTCAGAAAAACAGAGGTTTTCCTGACGTAAGATGGTAAGGTTTCTACAGGGGGTTTTAGATGAAAATCCAGTAGTTTGCAAACACTCTCCACCATGCTGTTACACCCAGAAATAATGGGCCTACCTGGAGGTACAGATGTGTTCTTATGGACTTTAGGTTAGAGATACAGGGTGGGGATGGATGGTTCCTGGATAATTAGGGCTTCATATAGCTGTTTGGAGATGATGTTCTTCTCCAGACCAGTATCCAGGATTTTCATCAGTTCACCTCTGAAGGAAATGGAGGGATTAAAGGTTAGTTTTTGGTAACAAATTGGATCATTAAGCTGTTGGTATGCTTCTGCCAGATACATATTCCGGGGCCAGACCACCAAGTTTCCCCCCTTGTCAGCCGGTTTATAGATCACATCTTTGATGTTTTTTATTTTATCAAGGCTAAGCCGTTGGTCCCTATGGAGGTTGTCATAACGTATAGACGAGGGGATTTGTTGAAAATCCCTACTGACCGTCTTGACAAAGAGGTCTATCGCCGGACACAGGGACAAAGGGGGAAATTTTATAGACTTTTTTCTAATCTCTGATGGTATCACATTAGTAGCATTGGTGGCCGGTCCTTCTTGTTCTGCCAATAGCCCTCCAACACACGGAGAGCACGTTGCTCATCTTCAGTGTTGAGGGCTCCCATGGAGTCACCTCTGGCATACCACCTCTTCATCATCAGGGAACGCCCAAAGAGGTGCAGATCCTTGATGGCGGTGAAGCAGTCGAAGCCGCAGCTTGGTGCATATGACAAACCTTTCTCCAATAGAGAGATGTCTGTCTTAGAAAAAGTATGGCCAGATAAATTAATTACCTTAGGCTCATTGTGAGATGGTCTCGCAGACGCAGTGGATTCCGGCTGTCTCTTTCTCCCAGGACCATTCCCATAATCCATCTTCCTCTTGTTGCGAGTCAGACGGGTAGGGTTGGTATCCTGTGGCTGGAAATCTCCAGCAGATGATACAGAAGACACTGAAGAAGATCTGCTGCGGGACCTGTTCTTATTTCTTTGGTTGTTAGATTCTCTATTTTTCCATTTATAGACACGGTTTTGTTGTAGGTCATTGCTATCCCTAGAAAATTTCTGAATTTTAACTTCCTGGGTCTCTTTTTCCCAGATTGGGTATTGTGTATCTAATTGCTCCTGGAAGTTCTTCAGATTATCTACGCTGCAATTGCTGGACAGACATGCTTGAAGTGAATCAATATCACTAACCATTTGTTCCAGGCTCTTTTTATTGTGACCGATAAGAAGCTCAATAAATTTGAAAGAGCTCTGGTTGCAAATCTCCTCCCATTTAGAGGCAAACATGTCATCTTCAATAGGAAAGGAGGGGAAGACTTGTATCCTTAGGCCACGCGGTATAAGGCCTCTCTGGAGATACTTTTCCAAAAAGGCCTTATTCCACCACGTGCGTGCTCTTTTATGTAAAAGCTGCTGAAGTGAATTCTGGGTCTCTCTGATCGTGCCACCGCTGGGACCACCCACTGCTCCCTCATCCTTGAAGACGGCCTCAAGTTGGGAGAGCCAGAACAGTTATCTGGTCTTGTAGTCCATAATTCGTGTAGGTAAGGGATCTGCGAAAATACACAGTAAAGAATTAGTCAGAAAAAAAGGAGAAAAGACCCCGGATATCCCAGAAGCACAAGGAGAACAGTGTCTACACAATACAGACATGCTGGGACATCCGAAAAAAAGGGGGTAACTCGGTACAAGCTCCGAGTGCAGTATCAGAGAAAAGCGGAAAGAAGCTCAGAGTACCAGAAGTAACAATTAAATAAATATTTTAATAAATCAAAGACATGATTATAAACACACATACAACAGAGGAGGAGAAAACAAGCGCCAACCTGGATGAACACACTGGTCACACAGTACATGTAAAAATAGTATTAGGATCACGATTGCTGAGACATCCGGCAACCCCACGGCCGGCGTCCCATCGACACGCCCACATCGCGTGACGAAGTCACCTGATCGGGCGGCAATTACATTCTGATATACTGACGTCCTGCTCCTCCTCCCCTTCTGTGATGTGTGCGCGCGTCATTCGATGCTGCCTCCGGCGCTTCACGCCCGAGCGTCCTCACGTCGATGCCGCCCGATCAGGTGACTTCGTCACGCGATGTGGGCGTGTCGATGGGACGCCGGCCGTGGGGTTGCCTGATGTCTCAGCAATCGTTTTGCGCGCGCCAGGCCATCAACACACCTGGGGACGAGTAAGTGCTGTGTGTTCATTGGTCCAAGGAGACTTTAAATATTTGGTCCACAGCGATGGCGTTACCCCCTGACGAAGGCACGCCGAAACGCGCGTTGGGGTAGCGCCATCCTGGTTCTTGCGTCCACACTTGGTTCACCTGGGGTAAGCTCTTGATCATAGTCTCTCTCCCAGGGCTTTGTGCTGCCGATGTTGAGATTTCTCACTTGGCTTCTATTTATTGCTCTGCTGACTTTATATTATTATTTCTGTATTCTGGTCAGCATACCATGCACTATAGCCATGGTTTGTTCTCTTATTGATCCATACTTACCTTATACTACTTAATATATACTTTGCTATACTGGATTCATGAGTTGGTCATTGTACTTTATTTATTCTTCTCATGATCCTAATACTATTTTTACATGTACTGTGTGACCAGTGTGTTCATCCAGGTTGGCGTTTGTTTTCTCCTCCTCTGTTCCCCCTACCCTGTCCTTGGCATCAATTGTATGTGTGTTTTTAATCATGTCTTTGATTTAATAAAATATTTATTTAATTGTTACTTCTGGTACTCTGAGCTTCTTTCCTCTTTTTTCTGATATCTATTCTAAAAGTAGAGAAATTGAAATTTGGAAATTTGCTAATTTTTCCAAATTTTTAGTAAATTTGGTCTTTTTTTATAAATAAATATGAACATTTTTGACTCAATTTTACCACTGTCATGAAGTACAATATGTGACGAAAAAAACGATCTCAGAATGGCCTGGATAAGTAAATGTGTTTTAAAGTTATTACCACATAAAGTGACACATTTCGGATTTGCAAAAAATGGCCTGAGCAGGAAGGTGAAAACTGGCACGGGGTAGAAAGGGTTAAGGAAGTGATTTTGTATATATGCTATAAGGTCATTATTAAGACAACAAGTCGAAACGCATTGACCGCTTTGTGATTCTTATCTGCCATATGGACTTTTAAAGCGATTAATAAACGTGGATGGATTTTACTACGGCCTGGAAGCTGAAAGTTGTTTTTCTTTCACATTTAAAGGCTATATGAAAATTGGAAACAGCTTAGAAAGAGTTAAAGGGGTTTTTACAACACTTTAATATTGATGTTCAGCAAATCAAACTGTCCGACATAAACTTCGATCTGAATTTCAGGGAAAATTCAATTTGCCATGAAGCAGAATTTCCTCTTGCTTCGTGGTGACAAGTTGATTTTCCCTGAAATGGGTTAAAAAAATAAAAATAAATCATACCTTATCCATTTGAGTGCAAAGAGGCTCCCGTCGCCCTCTTGAAAACTTGAAGACCATGCATGAAATCTTGTATGCGGTGATGTATGATGTCACCATGCCGGCCAGCATGATGACATCTTCATGAGCAGCGCAAGATTTTGCGATGGGTCTTCAATCAAGATGGTGGCATTGGGCTCAAATGGATTAAGTAAGTATGATTTTATTTATTTATTTTTATTATAGACCTTAATATTAAAGTCAGACGCCGCGATCAGTGATGAACGCGGAATCTGCTCCGTATTTATGCAAATCCGTTTGGATGTTTTATTCAAAGTCTTTTCGCTCATCCCTAATCACGATATTCTGACCCTCACAATTTTTATATAGTTATGTCTACGAAGATATGGGGGGGGGGCGTATCCTTTGCTGGACTATCTGTCGTTTTTGACAAAACTATTTTGGGGTGTGTATGACTTGATCACTTTTTATTCAATTTTCTTGGAAGATAAAGTGATGACAAAACGTGAATTGGCCTTTTTAAAAAAGAATTCTGTTACACCATTCACCATATGTGCTAACTTTTTAAAATATTTTAATAGTATGGGCGTTTTTGCATGCAGCGAAGCCCATAATGCTATATTTTTTTGTTTCTTTTTATTTTGGGGTGATTTAAAAATATATATATTTTTTTTTAAAAATGTATATTTTCAAAACTTTTTTATTTTATTTTTTTACTTTTTTTAAGTCCCCCAAGTGGACCACAACATAATTACAATCATCAGATGGAAATTGCTCCATTAGGCCTCTTTCACACGGGCGTGTGCACCCTGTTGCGGATCCGCAAAACACGGGTGCCGTTCCGTGGGCATTCCACATCACGGATGCGGACCCATTCACTTCAATGGGTCCGCAAATCCGGAGATGCGGAATGGTGCGGAACGGAAGCACGGATCGGAACCCTGGGGTTTCGTCCCGTACTTCCGTTCCACAAAAAGATAGAACATGTCCTATCTTTTTGCGGAATGGCCGGATCACTTGAATGGGTCTGCGATCCACTGCGGCTGCCCCATGGGCAGCAGCACGACTACAGGGCACACAGTGGGAAATACTAACAATGAGCCTAGAAGCCTAATACAAGCTGTGGCTTATTTATAAAACAGGGTGCTATTCCTAATCTCCACTGGGGAAAAGCGCGCCTGAAGAGGAATCCCACGTTTCTGGTTTTTAACACTCTCAAATGCCGTGAGTGAGGGGAACTCATTGCTGTGAGGAGAGGGGCCATGTGGGGTATTCTTGGGCCATGAGGGTGAAGAACTGTGTGAGGAGCTTTATGGGGTGTAAATCTGTGAGGGAGGTCCGGAATCGACAGAATATAACTGTGTTTTTTGATTTTGCCCAGGGCCACATTTTGTCTAAAACCGGCCCTGACATAGTTTTGCATCTAGGTCAAAAAGTTCAACTTTGGTATCATCTGACCAGAGCACCTTCTTTCACATGTTCGCTGTGTCCCCTACACAGCTTGTGGCAAACTTCAAACGGAACTTCTTATGGCTTCCTTTCAAAAATGGCTTTCTTGCTGCCACTCTTCCATAAAGGCCAGATTAGTAGAGTGCACGACTAATAGGTGTCCTGTGGACAGATTCTCCCACCTGAGCTGTGGATCTCTGCGGCTACTCCAGAGTGACCATTTGCCTCTTGGCTGCTTCTCTAATTAGTGGTCTCTTGGCCTTGCCTGGGCTGTCAGTTTAGGTGGACGGCCATGTCTTGGTAGGTTTGCAGTTGTGACATACTCCTTCCAGAGTTGTTCAGAGCTTGGGATATTTTTTTACAACTACTTTACACTTCTCCACAACTATATTCCTGACCTGTCTGGTATGTTCCTCAGTATCAATGTATCCTTTTGTTTCACTTGAAACATACTTGCTACTTTGTGTTGGTCTATCACATAAAATCCTAGTAAAATATATTTAAGTTTGCGGGTTTTAACAGGAAAAAATTTGGAAAAGTTGAAGGGTTATGAATACTTTTTCAAGGCACTAATGCAGTCATTTATCAAAGTGGTGTAAAGTAGAACTGTTTTTGTTGCCCATAGCAACCAATCAGATTCCACCTTTCATTTTCCAAATGAGCTGTCAAAAATGAAAGGTGGAATCTGATTGGTTGCTATGGGCAACTAAGCCAGTTCTACTTTACACCTGTTAGGTAAATGATATATATATATATATATATATATATATATACATACATAATTGAACTATATCTCTATCTATAGTTTTATATATATATATATATATATAAAAAAAATTGTATATAGGAAACATTATTATATTTTTCCAAGTTGCCATTTTTTCATTAAAGTTTTAATTAACTGTGCAGTAGAGATACACCCCCAAACTGATAATACCCTTTTGTCCATTTATTTAGAATTATATACAAGGAATGACAGAGAAACAACTAAACTGTTCTACAATAGTTCTACAATAATGAATGTCTGTTGGTCTAGGACAGCAAAGAGTTTGGAACTCTCCTCTGCCATCTTCCGGATTGTCCTTCCTGTACCAGGAAGCTGAATGAGGTCAGTCTGCCTGACGCTAATAATGTTAAGCTTCCTCTTCTTCCTTATTCCTTAGCAAGGATTATAGAAATTGTATAGATTAGTGCAGTGCGGGAGACAGAGAGTACTGTGCGTCTGTAACTCTACAGCTGCACAGTTCTGTGATTTATTGTGCAAATTAATGTTCTGCCTACAGGATTAGGTGGGTGATCCTGTTTAAATGTCTGAACTTGTAGGTAAAACTAGACCTTTTTTCATACAATATACCCTTTTAGTGAATTTTATCTTGAACTCCTAACTCAGGTGGAGAGCAGTTACAAAGAATATCTCATGCTGTGGAGAACTTGTCCTATCCTCCATGACAGCCAACTTGATTTATATAGGTAGTGTGTAAAGGACTACCTCCGGTCGTCGTCACAGCAGGCACAGTGGACAGTTTTAAAAAGGGTTTAGATGATTTCATAAAAATAAATGATATTAATGCTTATGAAAATGTGTAGAAATATGTGTCTCACTTCCTTCTAGGATTCGCGTCCCCACCTATCCCTTGGTTGAACTTGATGGACTTATGTCTTTTTTTCAATCGTATTAACTACATGTATTTAACTATGTAATGTTAAATTTCCCCCTATGGTGACACCAGAGGGCTGGCTTGAAAGATCATAACAAGATATGTATGAATAATATGAAGATCTGCTTTGCTAGGTAAATTGCAGAGTCTAGTGATGGAAAAGACACAAACAGACTGCCTGACTGTGAAAATTGAGAGAGAAAGAGAGAACACAGCCAAGTAGGTAGCAGTAATAAAACACTATTGTCAGCCATAGGTGTGGATTGGCATTGATCGGTCCTTAAATATCAAAAGCCCCATAGCAGCTACGTGATCACCCTACATTGGAAATAGGCACATCTAGAAGCTCTGGTACCCCAGCAAAACTGGGATCTCCACCTATCACATGTCATCAGCAGTTTTCACACCAGCACCTGAATCCAAAAACTTTTGTAATTGCATGTAATTTAAAATTTTGTATAGCCAGTGAGTTATTTCATAAAATGTATCTGTATAGCGCCACCTGCTTTTGCTTTTTTATTTTTTTATTTCTCTGTTCACCTCACTCTGGTGGATCTACAGGGTGGACCATTTATATGGATATACCTTAATAAAATGGGAATGGTTGGTGATATTAACTTCCTGTTTGTGGCACATTAGTATATGTGAGGGGGGAAACTTTTCTAGATAGGTGATGACCATGGCGGCCATTTTTAAGTCAGCCATTTTGAATCCAACTTTAGTTTTTTCTATAGGAAGAGGGTCATGTGACACTTCAAACTTATTGGGAATTTCACAAGAAAAACAATGGTGTGCTTGGTTTTAATGTAACTTTATTCTTTCATGAGTTATTTACAAGTTTCTGACCACTTATAAAATGTGTTCAATGTGCTGCCCATTGTGTTGGATTGTCAATGCAACCCTCTTCTCCCACTCTTCACACACTGATAGCAACACTGCAGGAGAAATGCTAGCACAGGCTTCCAGTATCCGTAGTTTCAGGTGCTGCACATCACGTATCTTCACAGCATAGACAATTGCCTTCAGATGACCCCAAAGATAAAAGTCTAAGGGGGTCAGATCGGGAGACCTTGGGGGCCATTCAACTGGCCCACAATGACCAATCCACTTTCCAGGAAACTGTTCATCTAGTAATGCTCGGACCTGACACCCATAATGTGGTGGTGCACCATCTTGCTGGAAAAACTCAGGGAACGTGCCAGCTTCAGTGCATAAAGAGGGAAACACATCATCATGTAGCAATTTCACATATCCAGTGGCCTTGAGGTTTCCATTGATGAAGAATGGCCCCACTATCTTTGTACCCTATATATCACACCATACCATTAATTTTTTTGTTCCAACAGTCTTGGAGGGATCTATCAAATGTGGGTTAGTGTCAGACCAATAGCGGTGGTTTTGTTTGTTAACTTCACCATTCACATAAAAGTTTGCCTCATCACTGAACAAAATCTTATGCGTAAACTGAGGGTCCTGTTCCAATTTTTGTTTTGCCCATTCTGCAAATTCAGTTCCCCGATCTGGGTCATCCTCGTTGAGATGCTGCAGTAGCTGGAGTTTGTAAGGGTGCCATTTGTGAGTAGCAAATATCCGCCGAAGGGATGTTCGACTAATGCCACTCTCCAGTGACATGCGGCGAGTGCTACGCTGTGGGCTCTTGCTGAATGAAGCTAGGACAGCCACTGATGTTTCTTCATTAGAGACAGATTTCATGCATCCACATTTTGGCAAATCCAACACTGAACCAGTTTCACGAAACTTAGCAAGCAGTTTGTAACTGTAACATGGGAGATGGGTGGTCTCGTAGGGTGTCTTGCATTGAAATCTGCTGCAATGACCCGGTTACTGCGTTCACCAGACATCAACACAATTTCTATCCGCTCCTCACGTGTTAACCTCGGCGACATGTCAATGGCTGTAAACAAAGATAAACTTGTAAATAACTCATGAAAGAATAAAGTTACGTTAAAACCAAGCACACCATTGTTTTTTGTGTGAAATTCCCAATAAGTTTGATCTGTCACATGACCCTCTTCCTATTGAAAAAACAAAAGTTGGATTCAAAATGGCTGACTTCAAAATGGCCGCCATGGTCACCACCCATCTTGAAAAGTTTCCCCCCTCACATATACTAATGTGCCACAAACAGGAAGTTAATATCACCAACCATTCCCATTTTATTAAGGTGTATCCATATAAATGGCCCACCCTGTACAATAGTGATGGACAAAAAATGGCTGGTACGATTCACAAACGCGATTGCGCAAACGCGATCAAATGTTTGCGAACCGCAAGTTCGCGGCTGGCCCCATTCATTTTAATGGCAAGATTCAGGTCATTATTGCCGCCACCAAATACTTACAAGAAGTGCACAAATCGTCCCACAACATGGACAGTTCCATACCAGAGGGGGATCAATGTCAAAAATTCCCACAAAAAATATGTATTTTAATCAGGGGCCATTTTTATGCATCTTAAAGGAAAACTGTCAAAAATGTGGCCTGCTGGAGCCTAGAGAAATTTTATTTTAGGCTACGAGAGTACAGGCCCCAAACATTAGGCATTCACCTGACAGAAAACATCAAGTGATTATGTGGCTGGAGGAATATTAGACGGTCATTGGATAACAATTTTACTTCAGGCCAGTGGAGTACAGGCCCCAAAAATTATTTCTTCAATGTACAGAAAAGAACAAGTAATTATGTGGCTAGAGGTATATTAGACGGTCATTGGATATACATTTTACTACAGGCCAGTACAAATAAATGTCAAATACATATGTTTAAAATAACTACACATATAAAATTTGATTAAAAACATGGCTAACGAAATCTCCCCTCTTGAATAAACCCCAAATGTTAATAGGTGAAATTCAATAACACGTAGTCGTCACAGATGTTGAATTCCTCCGAGGCCCCAGCAATTAGGCATTCACCGTGCAGAAAAGATCAAATGAATATGTGGCTGGAGGTATATTAGACGATCAATGGATATCAATTTTACTGCAGGCCAGTGGACTACAGGCCCCAAAAATTATTAATTCACTGTACAGAAAAGAACAATTGATAATGTGGCTGGAGGTACATTAGGCGCTCACCGTATAACAATTTTACTGTTGGCCAGTTAGATTACCGGCCCTAAAAATTATTCATTCACTGTGCATAAAAGATCAAGTGATTATGTAGTTGGAGGTATATTAGACGGTCAATGGATATCAATTTTATTGCAGGCCAGTGGACTACAGCAGTGCTCCAGACAAAAAAAAATACCTAGGAGCCATTGGCTACTGAACTGAAAAATGTAGTCGCCAAATTAAAATTTAAGTTGCCAAATTTAAATACATATAATTATAATTAAAAATGACTTGGAGGAGAAGATGAGACAGTAGTGAGCCAGCTCTACATACAGCATACTTTCTGCCAGAACTAGGAAACATATAGGAGTCTACATCAACACATACCTCTTCTATCCATTGACATCTCCTATCATGTAGACGTTCTCTTTTCTCTTCTCCTTTGTTTGACCCAGACCTCTATGACAGATTCTTTCAGCCGCATCTAGGCTCTGCATAGTTTGTTAAAAACATGTTAGATTTCTTAATTTTTCTATAAGCCTCCCCACATTTTCAACACAACCTCCCCACTCTGGTTTCCCAACAATGTCATCCTGCTGTCCCTCCCATCCCTTTGCCCACTGTGCTCCCCAATGCCCCTGCTGAAAAAATAGTGACCCCAGTAGACAGTGTCCCTATGGTGCCTCCAGCAATTATAATGCCCCCTAGAGTGCCCTTCCCCAGTAATAATAATGTCTGCTAAAATGCACCCAGTAATAATAATAATAAAACCCTATATTGTGCTCCTAGTAGTAATGCCTGTATAGTGTCCCCAAAAATATTGCCCCTAGTAGTAATGCCCATTTACAAACAATTCTGCTATAGTGCCCCAGGATTAAAATGTCCCCCCCATTGCATCCAGTAGTGCCCCATAAAAAAATGTCCTGGTAATGCCCCCTATAGGGCCTTAGTGTTAAAAGTCCCCAGTGCCTCCATTAATGGCCCTTATACTGTCCCCTGTATTAAAAATTCCTCTAGAGTGCCCCAATTATGCTGCCAGTTATGTCTCCCACAGTGCACCCCAGTATTAATGTCCCCCCCAGTTCCCTTCCAGCAGTAATGTCCCCCCCAAAGCCCCTTCAATAGTAATGTCCCCCACAGCGCCCCTCCAGTAGTAACGTCCCTCACAGCGCCCCCCCAGTAGTAACGTCCCTCAAGTAGTAAAGTCCCCCACAGCGTCCCTCCTGTAGTAATGTCCCTCATAGTGCTCCCATTGAGTAATGCCCCAAAGTGCCCCTTCAGTATTATGTCCCCAATGCCCCCTGCAGCGTTATCCCCTGTTAGTAAAGGCCCCCAAGTTTGCAGTGAAAAAAAAACAAATAATACTCGCCTGTATCCCACGTTCGCCGGTGTTCATGATGCAGGCCACAACCTCTTCTGGTCTACGGCCACATCACTTCATTGTGTCCTGGCGCAGGCAGGCGTGATTATGTCATCACGCATTTGCCGGCCGTGATGACGCAGGTATTTACTACCTCATAGGCTTCAGGCCTTCTAATCCTGAAGCCTATGAGGGTGATCGGCAGAAGGCAGAGACAAAGTCTTGTCGCCATTTGTAAATTCCAAGTCGCATTGGCGACCATTTTGGTCGCCATCTGGAGCCCTGTACAGGCCCCAAAAATTATTCATTCACCGTACAGAAAAGAACAATTGATAATGTGGCTGGAGGTACATTAGGTGCTCACCGTATAACAATTTTTCTGTTGGCCAGTTAGATTACAGGCCCCCAAAATTATGCATTCACCGTACATAAAAGATCAAGTGATTATGTGGCTGAAGGTATATTAAACAGTCAATGGATATTAATTTTACTGTAGGCTAGTGGACTATAGGCCCTAAATATTATTAATTCACCGGACAGAAAACATCAAGTGTTTATGTGGCTGGAAGTATATTAGATGGTCATTGGATATCAATTTTACTGCAGGCCAGTAAACTACAGGCCCCAAAAATTATGCATTCACCGTACATAAAAGATCGAGTGATTATGTGGCTGGAGGTATATTAGACGGTCAATGGATATCAATTTTACTGCAGGCCAGTGGACTACAGGCCCAAAAATTATTTATTCACCGGACAGAAAACATCAAGTGATTATGTGGCTGGAGGTATATTAGACTGTCATTGGATATCAATTTTACTGCAGGCCAGTACAAATACATGTCAAATACATATGTTTAAAAGAACAAAAAATATAAAATTGGATTAAAAACGTGGCTAACGAAATCCCCCCTCTTGAAAAACCCCCAAATTATAATAGTTGTAACACAGGGATTGAATTCCTCCAAGGTCCCAAGCATTTGGCATTCACCGGAAAGAAAAGGCCTTTTATGCTGCTGTATTTACATAATACAGGGACATTATATGCAGAATGTAAAAATAAATTCCCCATTAAAAGTGTCCTGTCTGACCCAGGAAGAAGTACATCAGCGACTTAAAAAGATTAAAATAGACAAATCGCCAGGACCGGATGACATACACCCCCGTATCCTAAAGGAATTAAGTAATGTCATAGCCAGACCCTTATTTCTGATATTTGCAGACTCTATACTGACAGGGAATGTCCGACAGGATTGGCGCGTGGCATATGTGGTGCCAATATTCAAAAAGGGGCCAAAAACAGAGCCTGGAAACTATAGGCCGGTAAGTTTAACATCTGTTGTGGGTAAACTGTTTGAAGGTTTTCTGAGAGATGCTATATTAGAGCATCTCAACGGAAATAAGCAAATAACGCCATATCAGCATGGCTTCGTGAGGGATCGGTCATGTCAGACTAATTTAATCAGTTTCTATGAGGAGGTAAGTTCTAGACTTGACAGCGGCGAATCACTGGATGTCGTATATCTGGACTTCTCCAAAGCATTTGACACTGTACCACATAAAAGGTTAGTATATAAAATGAGAATGCTCGGACTGGGAGAAAACATCTGTATGTGGGTGAGTAACTGGCTGAGTGATAGAAAACAGAGGGTGGTTATTAACGGTACACACTCAGATTGGGTCACTGTCACTAGTGGAGTACCTCAGGGGTCAGTATTGGGCCCTATTCTCTTCAATATATTTATTAATGATCTTGTAGAAGGCTTGCATAGTAAAGTATCAATTTTCGCAGATGACACTAAACTGTGTAAAGTAATTTACACTGATGAGGACAGTATACTACTACAGAGGGATCTGGATAGATTGGAGGCTTGGGCAGATAAGTGGCAGATGAGGTTTAACACTGATAAATGTAAAGTTATGCACATGGGAAGGAAAAATGCAAGTCACCCGTACATACTAAATGGTAAAACACTCGGTAACACTGACATGGAAAAGGATCTAGGAATTTTAATAAACAGCAAACTAAGCAGCAAAAACCAGTGTCAGGCAGCTGCTGCCAAGGCCAACAAGATAATGGGTTGCATCAGAAGGGGCATAGATTCCTGTGATAGGAACATAGTCCTACCACTTTACAAATCGCTAGTCAGACCACACATGGAGTACTGTGTACAATTCTGGGCTCCTGTAAACAAGGCAGACATAGCAGAGCTGGAGAGGGTTCAGAGGAGGGCAACTAAAGTAATAACTGGAATGGGGCAACTACAGTACCCTGAAAGATTATCAAAATTAGGGTTATTCACTTTAGAAAAAAGACGACTGAGGGGAGATCTAATTAATATGTATAAATATATCAGGGGTCAGTACAGAGATCTATCCCATCAGCTATTTATCCCCAGGACTGTGACTGTGACGAGGGGACATCCTCTGCGTCTGGAGGAAAGAAGGTTTGTACACAAACATAGAAGAGGATTCTTTACGGTAAGAGCAGTGAGACTATGGAACTCTCTGCCTGAGGAGGTGGTGATGGTGAGTACAATAAAGGAATTCAAGAGGGGCCTGGACGTATTTCTGGAGCTTAATAATATTACAGGCTATAGCTACTAGAGAGGGGTCGTTGATCCAGGGAGTTATTCTGATTGCATGATTGGAGTCGGGAAGGAATTTTTTATTCCCCTAAAGTGGAGAAAATTGGCTTCTACCTCACAGGGTTTTTTGCCTTACTCTGGATCAACTTGCAGGATAACAGGCCGAACTGGATGGACAAATGTCTTTTTTCGGCCTTATGTACTATGTTACTATGTTACTATGTTACTATTTCTTCTGTGTGGTGGCGGATATGTGTGGGCTGGCATGAGGAAAATTTATTAAACGCGGTTGTCGCAGGTGTTGAATTCATCCGAGATCCATGCCTCATTCATTTTTAGAAATGTGAGGTAGTCCACACTGTCATGAGCTAGGCGAGTGCGCTTATCAATCCCCCCTGCTGCGCTGAACATCCTTTCAAACAGGACACTCGACGAGGGGCAAGCCAAGAGTTCCATGGCAAATTGTGCCAGCTCTAGCCACAGGTCAAGCCTGCACAAACAATACTCCAGGGGTTCCTAGCTTCTTAGAGCATCCACATCGGCCGTTAATCCAATGTAGTCGGACATCTGTTGGTCTAGGCGTTCCCTGAGGCTGGATCCAGAGGGCGGCTGTCGATGGGTTGGCTGCCAAGAATGAGCTCATATCCGAAGTGAACAACACATCTTCAAACCGCCCTCTATTTGCATGCGCTGTAGGATTGGAATTTGCAACTGTTTCTCTGTGAGTGGAAATTCCTCTGCCAGCTCCCGCAATAGCAGAATGCAGCATCTCTCAAAGCAAGGCCTGGAAATGCTGCATTCTGACAGCCCTCTGTGATGCTGGTAACATGTCTGCCATTTCGTGTTTGTACCGGGGGTCTAAGTACGTCACCACCCAGTACAGGTCCTTGACCTTTATGCTTTTTATATGGAGGTCCCTCTTCAAATTCTGGAGCATGAATGCCCCCATTTTCACTAAATTAGAAGTGGTGGAGCGCCCTGGTTCCTGCTCATCGCCCAGGAGAATGTCGTCCTCGGTCTCCTCCCCCCAGTCACGGACAACACCAGGGATCCCTGAAAAGTTTAAAGCCTGCTCTTATTGCTCCTCCTCTTCCCCCCAGCCACCATCCTCCTCTGACTCCTCTTCAGACTCCTGCTGGCTTGTCCCAGATGGAGTAGCCCCCCTGGGAATTCATTCAGCATTGCGACTTCCTCATATTCCAGCTCCTGCTCCTCGACGGCTTGATCAATGACACAACGCAATGAACACTCCAGAAAGAAGGCGTAAGGTACGATATCATTGATGGCGCCCTGGCTGCGACTGATCAGTTTGGTGGTCTGATCAAATGGCTGCAGAAGTCTTCAGGCGTCGCGCATGAGCAGTTTAAAGAAACCAAGCTCCTCAGAACCTGTCCTGCCACAGAGTTCATTCAGGTAGACGTTATTGGCACGTTTCTGCTGGAGCAGCTTATCAAGCATATACAAGGTGGAGTTCCAGTGCGTCGAGCAGTCACAAATAAGACGTCTGACGTGCAAGTGGTGTCACCGCAAGACGTCCTGGACCCCAGGGTATTTGGCAACGAATTGCTGCACGACTAAGTTCAGGACGTGTACCATGCACGGCACGTGTGTCATTTTGCCCTGTTTCCGTGTGCTCAGCAGATTGGCACTGTTGTCGCACACAACTTTACCAACTGTCAAACTTTGTTGGGTTAGCCACTAATCGGCCTGTGACTGCAGAGCTGAAAGCAGTGCAGGACCGGTGTGGCTCTTGGCTTCCAGGCACAAGAGCAGCAGCACAACATGGCAACGTCTCACCTGGCACGTCGAATAGGTTCTGGGGAGCTTGGGTGGTGCAGCGGAAGAGGCGGTAGCAGTGGAAAAGTAGGAGTCAGCCGAGGAGGAGACGGAGGATGGAGTAGGAGGAGGAGAAGAAGAGGCAGGCCTGCATGCAATCCGTGGCGGTAACACCAAATCCACACGGGTTCCACGGGTTACATGCTTGATGGCCATCAGAAGGTTCACCCAGTGGGCAGTAAAAGTTATGTACCTTCCCTGTCTGTGTCTATAGTCATATGTATCTTGGCACTGACACGGTGTGCCAGAGATATATTCACTTGCCGCGGAAAGTGGACATATAGCTCCGGGATGCCCTTCTGGGATAAATATTTCATTTCGGGGACTTTCCATTGCAGTGTGCCAATGGCCACAATTTATATGGCAGTAGTTGGCAGGCTAGCAGTTCCGACAAGCCAGCAGTCAGCCATTGGGCAAGAGGATTATTTGGCGTCATCATTTTTTAAGCTCGAGCATATGGGCCACGGAAGCCTGCCTTTTGCCAGAAGAACGCGACGACGGCATGGTGGAAGGTCGAGTGGAGGACAAATGGGAGGAGAGCGGAGAATCAGAAGATGCAGGACGTGGAGCCCCGGGAGAGTGGTTTGGTGGGTTCTAACAGTGTTGCTCCCACTGGGCTTGGTGATGGGAGGCCAGGTGCCTTCTTATGCATTGACAGCACAGGCTGCAAATGGCAACACTATTGTCAGCAGCTGACATGTAAAAAAAATCCCACACTGCGAAGCCATGTGCCGGCGTCCTGGGAGCGCCAGATGTGACCGTGCATGTTGGATGGCTCGCTACAGATACATTTTCATTCTGCTTTTTGACTTCTGTGCACTGCGAGTTCTGCCTGATTCTCCTTCTTCTCCTCCCTATCTGCTGCTCCATCTCTCCCTCTGAACTCCCCTCCTCTACCTTTCTTGTGGGCACCCACGTGACATCCATCGACACATCATCATCGTCACCTTCACCACCAATGACATTAGAGATCTCGGAGTAGGCAGCAACAGCGGGGACCACCCTCCTTGGGCTTATCTGGGTACTGTCGGCCATTGCTACCTCCTCTTCCTCATCCGATGCATCCGTAAGGTCTGGGAATGGATGGGAAAATAATTCCTCTGACTCAAGTGGAGGGGCTATGGTGGTGGTGGTGTCTTTGGGGGTGCACACAGCAGAGAGTGAGGAGGGTGCTGATACAGAGGAGGGTGCAGAAGCGGAAGGCTGAGTGAGCCACTCAACCAACTCTGTTGTGTCATTTGTGTAATTGCATGCACCTTCTCCAACTTCCCACTTAGGCTCCAGCCTGATGCACCTGCCCGACGCCTACCACCCCTCCGGAATGGCCTGCCTCTTCCTTTGCCTGTCATTTTCAAAATGACCCTGTGACAAAGTAGTATTTGTGGAAGCAGGCATATAGAACTCCTAAATGAGTATTTTGTGGAAGCCGGTATAACAAACCACTTAATCAGTTTATTTTGGGGCAAGAGGTATATCACACCAGTTGCAATTAGTTATTCCAATTGTGTTTGTCCCTCTGTATAGCTGCGGTATCTCAGCAGAACTGCACACAACTGCTGCACAATATGAATGCACTATAAAGAAAGTATATAATAGGTATATCACACCCCTGCCTCAATCAGTTTTTTTTGGGGGGGCAACTGGTATATCACACAAGTTTCAATTAGTTGTTGCAATATCGTTTTTCCCTCTGTATAGCTGCCGTATCGCAGCAGAATACCACACAATTGCTGCACAATACAAATGCACTATCTATAAAAAATATTATAGGTATATCACACCCCTGCCTCAATCAGTTTTTTTGGGGGGCAACTGGTATATCACACCAGTTGCAATTTGTTGTTCCAATAGCGATGTCCCTCTGTATAGCTGCGGTATCTCAGCAGAACCGCACACAAATGCCCGCACAATACAAATGCACTATATAGAAATTATATTATAGGTATATCACACCCCTTCCTCAATCTGTTTTTTGTGGGGACAACTGGTATATTACACCAGTTGAAATTAGTTGTTCCAATAAAGTATATTATAGGTATATCACACCCCTGTCTCAATAAAAATTTTTGGGGGGGCAACAAGTATCGTATATCACACCAGTTGAAATTAGTTGTTCCAATGGCGTTTGTGCCTCTGTATAGCTGCGGTATCTCAGCAGAACCGCACACAAATGCTGCACAATGCAAATGCACTATATAGAAATTATATTATAGGTAGAGTTGAGCGAACACCTGGATGTTCGGGTTCGACGAGTTCGGCCGAACTTTCGAAAAATGTTCGGGTTCGGGATCCGAACTCGACCCGAACTTCATCCCGAACCCGAACCCCATAGAAGTCAATGGGGACCCGAACTTTTGGGCACTAAAAAGGCTGTAAAACACACCCGGAAAGGGCTAGAGGGCTGCAAAAGGCAGCAAAATGTAGTTAAATCCCCTGCAAACAAATGTAGATAGGGAAATGATGAGTTAACATAAAATAAATAAAAATTAAACAATATTAATTGGAGTGAGGTCCCATAGCACAGAATCAGGCTTCAAGTCACCCACCAATGGAGAAGGTCACTTACTATTATTTTGACCACAGCACCCAGACAAAGGAGAGAGGTCCCACAGCAGAGAACCAGGCATCATATCACCCACCACAGGAGTAGGCCACCATTTAGTTACTTTGACCCCTACACCCAGACGGAGGAGAGAGGTTACACAGCAGAGAATCAGGCATTTAGATCACCCACCACAGGAGTAGGCCACCATTGAATCAGACCCCGGCAACCATGTCAGATGGCACAAGCATAAGCTTTATATCAATCAGCACAGGAGAAGGCGACTTTGACAGACTTTGACCCCTACACCCGGACGGAGGAGAGAGGTTTCAAAGCAGAGAATCAGGCATTTAGATCACCCACCACAGGAGTAGGCCCCAATTTAATGGGACCCCCGGCAACCATGTCAGATGGCACAACCATCAGCTTCATATCAATCAGCACAGGAGAAGGCGACTTTGAAAGACTTTGACCCCTACACCCAGACGGAGGAGAGAGGTTTCACAGCAGAGAATCAGGCATTTAGATCACCCACCACAGGAGTAGGCCCCCATTGAATCAGACCCTGGCAACCATGTCAGATGGCACAACCATCAGCTTTATATCAATCAGCACAGGAGAAGGCGACTTTGAAAGACTTTGACCCCTACACCCAGATGGAGGAGAGAGGTTTCACAGCAGAGAATCAGGCATCATATCAACCACCACAGGAGAAGCCACCATTTAGTTACTTTGACCCCTGCACCCAGGAAGAGGAGAGAGGCACCACAGCACATATTCTGGCATCATATCAGCCACCACAGGAGAAGCCACCATTGAGTTACTTTGACCCCCGCACCCAGGAAGAGGAGAGAGGCACCACAGCACATATTCTGGCATCATATCAGCCACCACAGGAGAAGCCACCATTGAGTTACTTTGACCCCCGCACCCAGGAAGAGGAGAGAGGCACCACAGCACATATTCTGGCATCATATCAGCCACCACAGGAGAAGCCACCATTGAGTTACTTTGACCCCTGCACCCAGGAAGAGGAGAGAGGCCCCACAGCACATATTCTGGCATCATATCAGCCACCACAGGAGAAGCCACCATTTAGTTACTTTGACCCCTTCACCCAAACAGAGGAGAGAGGTTCCACATCAGAGAATCAGGCATCATATCAACCACCACAGGAGTAGGCCACAATTTAATGGGACCCCGGCAACCATGTCAGATGGCACAACCATCAGCTTCATATCAATCAGCACAGGAGAAGGCGACTTTGAAAGACTTTGACCCCTACACCCAGATGGAGGAGAGAGGTTTCACAGCAGAGAATCAGGCATCATATCAACCACCACAGGAGAAGCCACCATTTAGTTACTTTGACCCCTGCACCCAGGAAGAGGAGAGAGGCACCACAGCACATATTCTGGCATCATATCAGCCACCACAGGAGAAGCCACCATTGAGTTACTTTGACCCCCGCACCCAGGAAGAGGAGAGAGGCACCACAGCACATATTCTGGCATCATATCAGCCACCACAGGAGAAGCCACCATTGAGTTACTTTGACCCCCGCACCCAGGAGGAGGAGAGAGGCACCACAGCACATATTCTGGCATCATATCAGCCACCACAGGAGAAGCCACCATTGAGTTACTTTGACCCCTGCACCCAGGAAGAGGAGAGAGGCCCCACAGCACATATTCTGGCATCATATCAGCCACCACAGGAGAAGCCACCATTTAGTTACTTTGACCCCTTCACCCAAACAGAGGAGAGAGGTTCCACATCAGAGAATCAGGCATCATATCAACCACCACAGGAGTAGGCCACAATTTAATGGGACCCCGGCAACCATGTCAGATGGCACAACCATCAGCTTCATATCAATCAGCACAGGAGAAGGCGACTTTGAAAGACTTTGACCCCTACACCCAGACGGAGGAGAGAGGTTTCACAGCAGAGAATCAGGCATTTAGATCACCCACCACAGGAGTAGGCCCCCATTGAATCAGACCCTGGCAACCATGTCAGATGGCACAACCATCAGCTTTATATCAATCAGCACAGGAGAAGGCGACTTTGAAAGACTTTGACCCCTACACCCAGATGGAGGAGAGAGGTTTCACAGCAGAGAATCAGGCATCATATCAACCACCACAGGAGAAGCCACCATTTAGTTACTTTGACCCCTGCACCCAGGAAGAGGAGAGAGGCACCACAGCACATATTCTGGCATCATATCAGCCACCACAGGAGAAGCCACCATTGAGTTACTTTGACCCCCGCACCCAGGAAGAGGAGAGAGGCACCACAGCACATATTCTGGCATCATATCAGCCACCACAGGAGAAGCCACCATTGAGTTACTTTGACCCCTGCACCCAGGAAGAGGAGAGAGGCCCCACAGCACATATTCTGGCATCATATCAGCCACCACAGGAGAAGCCACCATTGAGTTACTTTGACCCCCGCACCCAGGAAGAGGAGAGAGGCACCACAGCACATATTCAGGCATCATATCACACACCACAGGAGAAGGCCTCTTTCAGTGATTTAGGCCTTTGGACCCAGACAGAGGAGAGAGGCACCACAGCACATATTCTGGCATCATATCAGCCACCACAGGAGAAGCCACCATTGAGTTACTTTGACCCCTGCACCCAGGAAGAGGAGAGAGGCCCCACAGCACATATTCTGGCATCATATCAGCCACCACAGGAGAAGCCACCATTTAGTTACTTTGACCCCTGCACCCAGGAAGAGGAGAGAGGCACCACAGCACATATTCTGGCATCATATCACACACCACAGGTGAAGGCCTCTTTCAGTGATTTAGGCCTTTGGACCCAGACAGAGGAGAGAGGCACCACAGCACATATTCTGGCATCATATCAGCCACCACAGGAGAAGCCACCATTGAGTTACTTTGACCCCTGCACCCAGGAAGAGGAGAGAGGCCCCACAGCACATATTCTGGCATCATATCAGCCACCACAGGAGAAGCCACCATTGAGTTACTTTGACCCCCGCACCCAGGAAGAGGAGAGAGGCACCACAGCACATATTCAGGCATCATATCACACACCACAGGAGAAGGCCTCTTTCAGTGATTTAGGCCTTTGGACCCAGACAGAGGAGAGAGGCACCACAGCACATATTCTGGCATCATATCAGCCACCACAGGAGAAGCCACCATTGAGTTACTTTGACCCTTGCACCCAGGAAGAGGAGAGAGGCCCCACAGCACATATTCTGGCATCATATCAGCCACCACAGGAGAAGCCACCATTTAGTTACTTTGACCCCTGCACCCAGGAAGAGGAGAGAGGCACCACAGCACATATTCTGGCATCATATCAGCCACCACAGGAGTAGGCCACAATTTAGTTTATTTGACCCCTGCACCCAGGAAGAGGAGAGAGGCCCCACAGCATATATTCTGGCATCATATCACACACCACAGGAGAAGGCCTCTTTCAGTGATTTAGGCCTTTGGACCCAGACAGAGGAGAGAGGCACCACAGCACATATTCTGGCATCATATCAGCCACCACAGGAGAAGCCACCATTGAGTTACTTTGACCCCTGCACCCAGGAAGAGGAGAGAGGCCCCACAGCACATATTCTGGCATCATATCAGCCACCACAGGAGAAGCCACCATTTAGTTACTTTGACCCCTGCACCCAGGAAGAGGAGAGAGGCACCACAGCACATATTCTGGCATCATATCAGCCACCACAGGAGTAGGCCACAATTTAGTTTATTTGACCCCTGCACCCAGGAAGAGGAGAGAGGCCCCACAGCACATATTCTGGCATCATATCACACACCACAGGAGAAGGCCTCTTTCAGTGATTTAGGCCTTTGGACCCAGACAGAGGAGAGAGGTCAGAGATTAGCTTCATATCCCCCAGCACAGCAGAAGACCGCTTTATTTGACTTAGGCCTCAGCACCCAGACAGAAGACAGAGGTAGCATGGCAGAGGTTATGGCTTCATGTCACCCGTTAGTTTAACCGGCCACTTTCATCTGGTTAGGCCCCGGCGCCCAGACAGAGAAGAGTTTCATTCAACTGTGGGTTTCATAAAATTTGTATCAAATAAAGAAGTGGCCCGTAGCACAACAAGACATGTTTTAGGCAGTTAATAAGGACTACTCTGCACAAGGGAGGGACAGGTCCTGTGGGATCCATGCCTGGTTCATCTTTATGAAGGTCAGCTTGTCCACGTTGGCTGTGGACAGGCGGCTGCGCTTGTCAGTAATGACGCCCCCTGCCGTGCTGAATACGCGTTCAGATAAAACGCTGGCCGCCGGGCAGGAAAGCACCTCCAAGGCATAACATGCTAACTCTGGCCACGTGGACAATTTCGAAACCCAGTAGTTGAATGGGGCCGAACCATCCGTCAGGATGTGGAGGGGTGTGCAGACATACTGTTCAACCATGTTAGTGAAATGCTGCCTCCTGCTAACACGTTCCGTATCAGGTGTCGGTGCAGATAGCTGTGGCGTGGAGACAAAACTTTTCCACATTTCTGCCATGCTAACCCTGCCCTCAGATGAGCTGGCCGTGACACAGCTGCGTTGACGACCTCTTGCCACTCCTCTGCCTTCACCTTCCACCTGTTCCCCTGTGACATGTGGGAATGCTCTCAAGAGCGCCTCTATCAGCGTGCGCTTGTACTCGCGCATCTTACGGTCGCGCTCCAGTTCAGGAATTAAAGTGGGCACATTGTCTTTATACCGGGGATCCAGCAGGGTGGTCACCCAGTAGTCTGCACACGTTAAAACGTGGGCAACTCTGCTGTCGTTGCGCAGGCATTGGAGCATATATTCGCTCATGTGGGCCAGGCTACCCATGGGTAAGGACAAGCTGTCCTCTGTGGGAGGCGTATCGTCATCGTCCACCGTATCCCCCCAGCCACGCACCAGTGATGGGCCTGGGCTGCCACCCCGCTGTGAACTTGCGTCATCCTCGTCCCCCTCCACCTCCTCCTCCTCATCCTCCTCGTCCTCCAGTACAGTGCCTTGGCTGGCGACTTGTGAACCTGTCCTCTGCTGCTTAAACAAACCTCCCTCTGAGCCACTTCGAACAGACTGGCCCGAAAGTGTTAGAAACGAGCCCTCATCCTCCTCCACCTGGGCCACCTCCTCTAACATCATTGCCCTAAGTGTTTTCTCAAGGAGACATAGAAGTGGTATTGTAACGCTGATAACAGTGTCATCGCCACTGGCCATGTTGGTGGAGTACTCGAAACAGCGCAGCAGGGCACACAGGTCTCGCATGGAGGCCCAATCATTGGTGGTGAAGTGGTGCTGTTCGGCAGTACGACTGACGCGAGCGTGCTGCAGCTGAAACTCCACTATGGCCTGCTGCTGCTCGCACAGTCTCTCCAGCATGTGCAAGGTGGAGTTCCACCGGGTGGGCACGTCGCATATGAGGCGGTGAGCGGGAAGGCCGAAGTTCCGCTGTAGCGCAGACAGGCGAGCAGCGGCAGGATGTGAACGGCGGAAGCGCGCACAGACGGCCCGCACTTTATGCAGCAGCTCTGACATGTTGGGGTAGTGGTGAATGAACCTCTGCACCACCAAGTTCAGCACATGCGCCAGGCAAGGGATGTGCGTCAAACCGGCTAGTCCCAGAGCTGCCACGAGATTTCGCCCATTATCGCATACCACCAGGCCTGGCTTGAGGCCCACCGGCAGAAACCACTCGTCGGTCTGTTGTTCAATACCCCGCCACAACTCCTGTGCGGTGTGGGGCCTGTCCCACAAACATATGAGTTTCAGAATGGCCTGCTGACGTTTACCCCGGGCTGTGCTGAAGTTGGTGGTGAAGGTGTGTGGCTGACCGGATGAGCTGGTGGAAGCAGTGGAGGAGGAAGCCGAGTAGGAGGAGGAGGCTACAGGAGGCAGAGAATGATGCCCTGCGATCCTAGGGGGCGGAAGGACGTGCGCCAAGGAACTGTCCGCCGGGGGCCCAGCCGCCACTACATTCATCCAGTGTGCAGTTAGTGAGATATAGCGTCCCTGGCCGTGCTTACTGGTCCACGTATCTGTGGTTAGGTGGACCTTGCCACAAATGGCGTTGCGCAGTGCACACTTGATTTTATCGGACACTTGCATGTGCAGGGAAGGCACGGCTGTCTTGGAGAAGTAGTGGCGGCTGGGAACCACATACTGCGGGACAGCCATGGCCATCAGCTTTTTGAAGCTGTCTGTGTCCACCAGCCGGAATGACAGCATTTCAAAGGCCAGCAGTTTAGAAATGCTGGCGTTCAGGCCAAGGGCTCGAGGGTGACTCGGGGGGAATTTGCGCTTCCTCTCTAAGGTTTGAGATATTGAGAGCTGAACGCTGCTGTGTGATATAGTGGAGACGCTAGTTGACGGTGGCGGTGGTGGTGGTGTCGGTGGCACATCCTCTGTTTGCTGCTCGGCAGGTGGCAACATTCCTCTCGAGGCGGAAGCCGAGGCAGCAGCGGTAGAGGGAGCAGGGGGAGCCTCAGCGAGTGCCTGGTTTTTAAGGTGTGTACCCCACTGCAGTTCATGCTTTGCATGTAGATGCCTGGTCATGCAGGTTGTGCTGAGGTTCAGAACGTTAATGCCTCGCCTCAGGCTCTGATGGCAGAGCGTGCAAGTCACTCGGGTCTTGTCGGTAGGACATTGTTTAAAGAAGTGCCATGCCAGGGAACTCTTTGAAGCTGCCTTTGTGGGGCTGGGTCCCTGTTGGCGATGTCCAGTAGCAGGCGAACTCTGGGGGCGGCGGCTCGTCTGCTTTGGCCCCCTGCTCCCTCTTTGGCTTCGCTGTTGTCTCGGTCTCACCACTACCTCTTCCTCTGAACTGTGAAAGTCATCGCCACGACCTTCAGTCCATGTGGGGTCTAAGACCTCATCGTCCTCTGCATCGTCTTCCACCCAGTCTCCCTCCCTGACCTCCTCCTGTTCAGTCTGCACACTGCAAAAAGACGCGGCAGTGGGCACCTGTGTTTCGTCATCATCAGAGAGTCGGTGACTCTGCTGTGGTGGTATTCCCATGTCCTCTTCATCTGGAGACATAAGTGGTTGTGCGTCAGTGCATGGTATGTCTTCCTCCACTGGGGAAGGGCTAGGTGGACGCCCCTGGGAAACCCTGGAAGCAGAGTCTTCAAACAGAAGAAGAGACTGCTGCATAACTTGTGGCTCAGACCGTTTCCCTGATATGCTTGGGGGTGATGTGACAGACTGATGGGCTTGGTTTTCAGGTGCCACCTGTGCGCTTTCCGCAGAAGACTGGGTGGAAGACCATGTGGTGAACGTGCTGGAAGCACTGTCGGCCACCCAATCGATTAATGCCTGTACCTGCTCAGGCCTTACCATCCTAAGAGCGGCATTGTGCCCCACGAGATATTGCGGTACATTCTGCCGGCTAGTTGAGGGAGTTCGTTCCCTACTGTCTGCGCCTGGGGCCGAACGGACACGTCCTCTACCAGCAACAGAGGCTCCACGGACACCACCACGACCGCGTCCTCGTCCCTTAATAGTATTTTTCTTCATTGTTGCGATTCAACTCGCACCACAATGAAATATATTATTTTTTATAAGCAAAATCCCCTCACTGGAATACTTTCAGTCTTTTGACTGTATGGATTACAGATGGAATGACTGTTATATGTGAGTACCGCTTTCTTTGACAGATTCTAGTATGGGTACATATATGTTTTCCCAACCCCAGCAAATTAGTTTGCTAATTCCAGATGTATGAAACGCAGGCCTAACTGTATCTAGTATATTGAACGCCAGATAAACTAACTTGGCCTTTTTTAAATAAAAAAAATTCCCTCACTGGAATACTTTCAGTCTTTTGACTGTATGGATTACAGATGGAATGACTGTTATATGTGAGTACCGCTTTCTTTGACAGATTCTAGTATGGGTACATATATGTTTTCCCAACCCCAGCACATTAGTTTGCTAATTCCAGATGTATGAAACGCAGGCCTAACTGTATCTAGTATATTGAACGCCAGATAAACTAACTTGGCCTTTTTTAAATAAAAAAAAAATTCCCTCACTGGAATACTTTCAGTCTTTTGACTGTATGGATTACAGATGGAATGACTGTTATATGTGAGTACCGCTTTCTTTGACAGATTCTAGTATGGGTACATATATGTTTTCCCAACCCCAGCAAATTAGTTTGCTAATTCCAGATGTATGAAACGCAGGCCTAACTGTATCTAGTATATTGAACGCCAGATAAACTAACTTGGCCTTTTTTAAATAAAAAAAATTCCCTCACTGGAATACTTTCAGTCTTTTGACTGTATGGATTACAGATGGAATGACTGTTATATGTGAGTACCGCTTTCTTTGACAGATTCTAGTATGGGTACATATATGTTTTCCCAACCCCAGCACATTAGTTTGCTAATTCCAGATGTATGAAACGCAGGCCTAACTGTATCTAGTATATTGAACGCCAGATAAACTAACTTGGCCTTTTTTAAATAAAAAAAATTCCCTCACTGGAATACTTTCAGTCTTTTGACTGTATGGATTACAGATGGAATGACTGTTATATGTGAGTACCGCTTTCTTTGACAGATTCTAGTATGGGTACATATATGTTTTCCCAACCCCAGCACATTAGTTTGCTAATTCCAGATGTATGAAACGCAGGCCTAACTGTATCTAGTATATTGAACGCCAGATAAACTAACTTGGCCTTTTTTAAATAAAAAAAATTCCCTCACTGGAATACTTTCAGTCTTTTGACTGTATGGATTACAGATGGAATGACTGTTATATGTGAGTACCGCTTTCTTTGACAGATTCTAGTATGGGTACATATATGTTTTCCCAACCCCAGCACATTAGTTTGCTAATTCCAGATGTATGAAACGCAGGCCTAACTGTATCTAGTATATTGAACGCCAGATAAACTAACTTGGCCTTTTTTAAATAAAAAAAATTCCCTCACTGGAATACTTTCAGTCTTTTGACTGTATGGATTACAGATGGAATGACTGTTATATGTGAGTACCGCTTTCTTTGACAGATTCTAGTATGGGTACATATATGTTTTCCCAACCCCAGCACATTAGTTTGCTAATTCCAGATGTATGAAACGCAGGCCTAACTGTATCTAGTATATTGAACGCCAGATAAACTAACTTGGCCTTTTTTAAATAAAAAAAATTCCCTCACTGGAATACTTTCAGTCTTTTGACTGTATGGATTACAGATGGAATGACTGTTATATGTGAGTACCGCTTTCTTTGACAGATTCTAGTATGGGTACATATATGTTTTCCCAACCCCAGCAAATTAGTTTGCTAATTCCAGATGTATGAAACGCAGGCCTAACTGTATCTAGTATATTGAACGCCAGATAAACTAACTTGGCCTTTTTTAAATAAAAAAAATTCCCTCACTGGAATACTTTCAGTCTTTTGACTGTATGGATTACAGATGGAATGACTGTTATATGTGAGTACCGCTTTCTTTGACAGATTCTAGTATGGGTACATATATGTTTTCCCAACCCCAGCAAATTAGTTTGCTAATTCCAGATGTATGAAACGCAGGCCTAACTGTATCTAGTATATTGAACGCCAGATAAACTAACTTGGCCTTTTTTAAATAAAAAAAATTCCCTCACTGGAATACTTTCAGTCTTTTGACTGTATGGATTACAGATGGAATGACTGTTATATGTGAGTACCGCTTTCTTTGACAGATTCTAGTATGGGTACATATATGTTTTCCCAACCCCAGCACATTAGTTTGCTAATTCCAGATGTATGAAACGCAGGCCTAACTGTATCTAGTATATTGAACGCCAGATAAACTAACTTGGCCTTTTTTAAATAAAAAAAATTCCCTCACTGGAATACTTTCAGTCTTTTGACTGTATGGATTACAGATGGAATGACTGTTATATGTGAGTACCGCTTTCTTTGACAGATTCTAGTATGGGTACATATATGTTTTCCCAACCCCAGCACATTAGTTTGCTAATTCCAGATGTATGAAACGCAGGCCTAACTGTATCTAGTATATTGAACGCCAGATAAACTAACTTGGCCTTTTTTAAATAAAAAAAATTCCCTCACTGGAATACTTTCAGTCTTTTGACTGTATGGATTACAGATGGAATGACTGTTATATGTGAGTACCGCTTTCTTTGACAGATTCTAGTATGGGTACATATATGTTTTCCCAACCCCAGCACATTAGTTTGCTAATTCCAGATGTATGAAACGCAGGCCTAACTGTATCTAGTATATTGAACGCCAGATAAACTAACTTGGCCTTTTTTAAATAAAAAAAATTCCCTCACTGGAATACTTTCAGTCTTTTGACTGTATGGATTACAGATGGAATGACTGTTATATGTGAGTACCGCTTTCTTTGACAGATTCTAGTATGGGTACATATATGTTTTCCCAACCCCAGCACATTAGTTTGCTAATTCCAGATGTATGAAACGCAGGCCTAACTGTATCTAGTATATTGAACGCCAGATAAACTAACTTGGCCTTTTTTAAATAAAAAAAATTCCCTCACTGGAATACTTTCAGTCTTTTGACTGTATGGATTACAGATGGAATGACTGTTATATGTGAGTACCGCTTTCTTTGACAGATTCTAGTATGGGTACATATATGTTTTCCCAACCCCAGCACATTAGTTTGCTAATTCCAGATGTATGAAACGCAGGCCTAACTGTATCTAGTATATTGAACGCCAGATAAACTAACTTGGCCTTTTTTAAATAAAAAAAATCCCCTCACTGGAATACTTTCAGTCTTTTGACTGTATGGATTACAGATGGAATGACTGTTATATGTGAGTACCGCTTTCTTTGACAGATTCTAGTATGGGTACATATATGTTTTCCCAACCCCAGCACATTAGTTTGCTAATTCCAGATGTATGAAACGCAGGCCTAACTGTATCTAGTATATTGAACGCCAGATAAACTAACTTGGCCTTTTTTAAATAAAAAAAATTCCCTCACTGGAATACTTTCAGTCTTTTGACTGTATGGATTACAGATGGAATGACTGTTATATGTGAGTACCGCTTTCTTTGACAGATTCTAGTATGGGTACATATATGTTTTCCCAACCCCAGCACATTAGTTTGCTAATACCAGATGTATGAAACGCAGGCCTAACTGTATCTAGTATATTGAACGCCAGATAAACTAACTTGGCCTTTTTTAAATAAAAAAAATTCCCTCACTGGAATACTTTCAGTCTTTTGACTGTATGGATTACAGATGGAATGACTGTTATATGTGAGTACCGCTTTCTTTGACAGATTCTAGTATGGGTACATATATGTTTTCCCAACCCCAGCACATTAGTTTGCTAATTCCAGATGTATGAAACGCAGGCCTAACTGTATCTAGTATATTGAACGCCAGATAAACTAACTTGGCCTTTTTTAAATAAAAAAAATTCCCTCACTGGAATACTTTCAGTCTTTTGACTGTATGGATTACAGATGGAATGACTGTTATATGTGAGTACCGCTTTCTTTGACAGATTCTAGTATGGGTACATATATGTTTTCCCAACCCCAGCACATTAGTTTGCTAATACCAGATGTATGAAACGCAGGCCTAACTGTATCTAGTATATTGAACGCCAGATAAACTAACTTGGCCTTTTTTAAATAAAAAAAATTCCCTCACTGGAATACTTTCAGTCTTTTGACTGTATGGATTACAGATGGAATGACTGTTATATGTGAGTACCGCTTTCTTTGACAGATTCTAGTATGGGTACATATATGTTTTCCCAACCCCAGCACATTAGTTTGCTAATTCCAGATGTATGAAACGCAGGCCTAACTGTATCTAGTATATTGAACGCCAGATAAACTAACTTGGCCTTTTTTAAATAAAAAAAATTCCCTCACTGGAATACTTTCAGTCTTTTGACTGTATGGATTACAGATGGAATGACTGTTATATGTGAGTACCGCTTTCTTTGACAGATTCTAGTATGGGTACATATATGTTTTCCCAACCCCAGCACATTAGTTTGCTAATTCCAGATGTATGAAACGCAGGCCTAACTGTATCTAGTATATTGAACGCCAGATAAACTAACTTGGCCTTTTTTAAATAAAAAAAATTCCCTCACTGGAATACTTTCAGTCTTTTGACTGTATGGATTACAGATGGAATGACTGTTATATGTGAGTACCGCTTTCTTTGACAGATTCTAGTATGGGTACATATATGTTTTCCCAACCCCAGCACATTAGTTTGCTAATTCCAGATGTATGAAACGCAGGCCTAACTGTATCTAGTATATTGAACGCCAGATAAACTAACTTGGCCTTTTTTAAATAAAAAAAATTCCCTCACTGGAATACTTTCAGTCTTTTGACTGTATGGATTACAGATGGAATGACTGTTATATGTGAGTACCGCTTTCTTTGACAGATTCTAGTATGGGTACATATATGTTTTCCCAACCCCAGCACATTAGTTTGCTAATTCCAGATGTATGAAACGCAGGCCTAACTGTATCTAGTATATTGAACGCCAGATAAACTAACTTGGCCTTTTTTAAATAAAAAAAATCCCCTCACTGGAATACTTTCAGTCTTTTGACTGTATGGATTACAGATGGAATGACTGTTATATGTGAGTACCGCTTTCTTTGACAGATTCTAGTATGGGTACATATATGTTTTCCCAACCCCAGCACATTAGTTTGCTAATTCCAGATGTATGAAACGCAGGCCTAACTGTATCTAGTATATTGAACGCCAGATAAACTAACTTGGCCTTTTTTAAATAAAAAAAATTCCCTCACTGGAATACTTTCAGTCTTTTGACTGTATGGATTACAGATGGAATGACTGTTATATGTGAGTACCGCTTTCTTTGACAGATTCTAGTATGGGTACATATATGTTTTCCCAACCCCAGCACATTAGTTTGCTAATTCCAGATGTATGAAACGCAGGCCTAACTGTATCTAGTATATTGAACGCCAGATAAACTAACTTGGCCTTTTTTAAATAAAAAAAATTCCCTCACTGGAATACTTTCAGTCTTTTGACTGTATGGATTACAGATGGAATGACTGTTATATGTGAGTACCGCTTTCTTTGACAGATTCTAGTATGGGTACATATATGTTTTCCCAACCCCAGCACATTAGTTTGCTAATTCCAGATGTATGAAACGCAGGCCTAACTGTATCTAGTATATTGAACGCCAGATAAACTAACTTGGCCTTTTTTAAATAAAAAAAATCCCCTCACTGGAATACTTTCAGTCTTTTGACTGTATGGATTACAGATGGAATGACTGTTATATGTGAGTACCGCTTTCTTTGACAGATTCTAGTATGGGTACATATATGTTTTCCCAACCCCAGCACATTAGTTTGCTAATACCAGATGTATGAAACGCAGGCCTAACTGTATCTAGTATATTGAACGCCAGATAAACTAACTTGGCCTTTTTTAAATAAAAAAAATTCCCTCACTGGAATACTTTCAGTCTTTTGACTGTATGGATTACAGATGGAATGACTGTTATATGTGAGTACCGCTTTCTTTGACAGATTCTAGTATGGGTACATATATGTTTTCCCAACCCCAGCACATTAGTTTGCTAATTCCAGATGTATGAAACGCAGGCCTAACTGTATCTAGTATATTGAACGCCAGATAAACTAACTTGGCCTTTTTTAAACAAAAAAAAAATTCCCTCACTGGAATACTTTCAGTCTTTTGACTGTATGGATTACAGATGGAATGACTGTTATATGTGAGTACCGCTTTCTTTGACAGATTCTAGTATGGGTACATATATGTTTTCCCAACCCCAGCACATTAGTTTGCTAATTCCAGATGTATGAAACGCAGGCCTAACTGTATCTAGTATATTGAACGCCAGATAAACTAACTTGGCCTTTTTTAAATAAAAAAAATCCCCTCACTGGAATACTTTCAGTCTTTTGACTGTATGGATTACAGATGGAATGACTGTTATATGTGAGTACCGCTTTCTTTGACAGATTCTAGTATGGGTACATATATGTTTTCCCAACCCCAGCACATTAGTTTGCTAATTCCAGATGTATGAAACGCAGGCCTAACTGTATCTAGTATATTGAACGCCAGATAAACTAACTTGGCCTTTTTTAAATAAAAAAAAAATTCCCTCACTGGAATACTTTATGGCTTTTCACTGTATGGATTACAGGTGGACTGGTATTAGTAGGGGTGACACAAGCACACCCAAGTCCCTGATGTAGGATTTCTATGGCACAGACCACTATTACAAGTGATTAATGGACGTTGGGAGAGATTGTGCTGCAGCACTAGTCCCAAGATGGCCGCCGCCTATCAGCCCAGTAACATGTGCCACAAAATGGTCTGCACAACCTTTAAAAAAAATAGCCTTGGACTGTGCTGCTAAATCGCTATTGGTCTGAATCCCAGGTGTAGATGTCTGACTTGTTTGGAGCTTTGGAATGCACACTGTGGCAGCTTCTGCTGCAGCACTACAAGTCGCAAAATGGCGGCCGGCGGTCAGCCCAGGTACATGTGGATGGAAAAATCACTCTGGCCACTCTAAAAATAGCCAATCCCTATCAAAAAAGCAGCTCAGCTGCAGTTGTTCAGATGAATCACAGGTGGAGGAGAGAAATTTGCTTCCAGTTATTCAATTATCCCTGCCTATTCTCGCCCTAGCATCAGCTGCGTCTATCCCTGTTCTATTCACATCGGGAGTGAGCACGTCCCGACGTGCGCACAAGCTTATAAGAGGCTGAGTCACATGCTGCACTTGGCCAATCACAGCCTTGCCAATAGTAGGCATGGCTGCGATGGCATCTTAGGGCAAGTAGTATGATGCATGTTGATTGGCTGCTTTGCAGCCTTTCAAAATGCGCCAAAATACATGCCGAACGACGAACCCGAACCCGAACTTTTACGAAAAAGTTCGGGTTCGGGTCCGTGTCACGAACACCCCAAAATTCGGTACGGACCCGAACTATGCTCGAACTGTTCGCTCAACACTAATTATAGGTATATCACACCCCTGCCTCAATCAGTTTTTTGTAGGGACAACTGGTATATCACACCAGTTGAAATTAGTTGTTCAAATAAAGTATATTATAGGTATATCACACCCCTGCCTCAATCAGTTTTTTGGGGGGGCAACAGGTACCGTATATCACACCAGTTGCAATTATTTGTTCCAATGGCGTTTAGTCCCTCTGTATAGCTGCGGTATCTCAGCAGAACCGCACACAAATGCTGCACAATGCAAATGCTGCACAATGCAAATGCACTATATAGAAATTATCTTATAGGTATATCACACCCCTGCCTCTATCAGTTTTTTGTGTCCGCAATTGCAGACAAGATTAGGCATTTTCTATTATAGTGCCAGCGATGTGCGGTCCACAAATTGCGGAATGCACATTGGCGGTGTCCATGTTTTGCGGATCCGCAAAACACTTACAGACGTGTGAATGGACCCTCATAGTAAAATTATTAAAGGTTACATTTTATCTTAATGTATATTCTAATGGATTGCCTTCCTTGTACAATGTTATAATATACTTTCTATATTAGAAATTATATTATAGTGCATTTGTATTGTGCGGCAGTTGTGTGCGGTTCTGTTGTGATACTGCAGGTATATATTGGAACAAATAATTTTTACTGGTGTGATATACCAGTCGTCCCCCAAAAAAACTGATTGAAGTGGGGTGTTATATACAAATATACTTTCTTTATAGTGCATTTGGGTTCTGTATAGTGCATTTGCGCATGCGCGTACGCGAAAATTATATTGCCAATATTTTGCATTGAAAACAAAAATGAATGCAGATCGCAAATTCGAATAATACATCTGGTATGTCACTGTCCATGTTGTGGGACTATTTGTGCACTTCTAGTAATTATTTCTTGTCTGCAAATATGGGCTGAAGGTTTTTCAGGTTCGCCTGCCATTAAAATGAATGGGACCCGCCGCAGACTTGCGGTTCGCGAACATTTGATCGCGTTTGCGAACCGTCCCGGCAGATGTTCGTCCATCACTAGCAACAGGTACCAGATATCACACCAGTTGCAATTAGTTGCTCCAATAGCGTTTTTCCCTCTGTATAGCTGCGGTATCTCAGCAGAACCGCACACAAATGCTGCATAATACAAATGCGCTAAATATAAATTATATTATAAGTATATCACACTCCTGCCTCAATGAGATTTTTTGAGGGGCAACTGGTATATCACACCAGTTGCAATTAGTTGTTCCAATAGCGTTTGTCCCTCTGTATAGCTGCGGTATCGCAGCAGAACCGCACACAACTGCTGCACAAGACAAAAGCACTTTAATATACTTTCTATGTTTGAAAGTATATTATACGTATATCACACCCCTCAGTATATCACACCTATCGATAGCACACCTATACCAGTCCTTGAAAGGACTTTTGTGGACCTATTAGCTAGTGTTTGGTGTCTCTAACAGTCGGTCCCTGCTCCACACAGCAACCTCTCCCTACACTGGCAAAAGACTAAATGTAAAATGGCGGCCAGATCACGTTTATTAATAGAGTAGGGGGTTTGTCCATATGCTGAAACGTCTCAATTGGCTGTCCTGTACCACCTGATGGATGTGTCATGGATCAAAGTTCAGCACAATGCAAAAGAATATAGTGCCGGCGGACATCGCCATATGTTCACCTGTTCGGCGAACCGCGAACAAGCAAAGTTCGCCGCAAAACGACCGCCGGGCGAACCACAAGGCCATCTCTAATCTACATGCTCAATTCCATTCTTCAACAGTGATATGGAGAAAGCTGCAACAGAAAGTACACCCCCTGAGCTGCAGCAGAAAGATCATGTCCCAACTTGAAATAAATCTTGCAGAGAAAATGGAACAAAGCAATGAGTGGGGAGATTGGACCCATGACATGCACAGGGCTGGTTCTAACTTTGCTAGAAAGAGATCATGCACTATCAGGGATGCTCAACCTGCGGCCCTCCAGCTGTTGCAAAACTACAACTCCCAGCATGCCTGGACAGTCTACTGCTATCAGCCTACAGCAGGGCATGATGGGAGTTGTAGTTTTACAACAGCTGGAGGGCCGCAGGTTGAGCATCCCTGCACTATATGATATTTGATTTTTAGTTTTTAAATTATTCATGGGAAAGTCCCCTTTAATGCGGGCCCTATGGCTTTTTCTCACCTTTATCTCTATCTATTAGTGGAATGAACCTGTCTAGGCCACCCAAAGAATCCCATGGATCAAAGCAACACAGAACAAAAGGGGGTGTATCAAATGCCTGGCTATTCCAGAATAGAGTGTGCGGTAGCTTATTTAATTTTTTTCGTTAAGTTGGAATAACTGTCAGCCGAATGATGATTTGTGCATCTTCTGATCCTCCCATACATATTGCCTCCGCAGGGCACACATCTGTAATAAATGGGGAAAGGGCAGAAAACTGCTGCCAGTCACTTATCTCCTGTGTTCTAATGGATGAAGCAGTTGAAATCTAACATGTCCAATCATTATATCCTTGGCATCAGCTGTCTGGGAAATGTCAGGGGGCCACTAAAGGTTTCTTCTATATGTGCATCTAGTGTTCCTCCTTTTGTAAGGTTGTTCTAATTTTTCCTCTTCCTTAAGCGGGTCCTGCACGTGTTGGAAGTGTGACATTCCGAACTTGGAGGCTCATCATGAGAAGGAGATGGACCCTTGTTGGCGCTTGACAGTGAATAATGCTGGAGATCAACAGATGCGAACAAGGTAATTGCACAGAGTATACTTGACTGGGGTCAACTTGCTCCCGGTGTGTAAGTTTACTAGTGACATAATTAACAGGTGTGGTGGAGGGTAATCTAATATACACGCTGCTTTTTGGGCTGGGCTTAACATATGTGTTCTCCCCTGATAATAGGCTGTTAGATTTGGTCAATGACCTTCTTCCTAGTATATACAGTAGAGTATTTTATAGTATAAGCTCATGATGTTTTAGAAAAAATCGATCCTTTTAAACTGGAAACCTTCTATCCCTCAGTGGAACTTTATGCTGCCGCTTTACTTTTTGTATACAGTAAATTAATATACTTGGCTAGAGGGGTACCTGATTGTTTGGATAAGATCTGGAGACCTTGGCTGGGGGCCTAAATGTCCTTCGCCATAGGGTCTGATTGATGATTGTATGGTGCTGTGGTGTGAATCTTGCTTGAGTTGTACCAAGAGAAATTAGAGATACGCACAGGGGCGTAGCTAAAGGCTCATGGGCCCTGGTGCAAGAGTTCAGCTTGGGCCCCCCTTCTCTCAGTGCTTTGTGGCCAGGGGCAGGAAAGCACATACTTGGTGCTGCCTGAGGCAAAAATTTAAATGACCCTCCCCATGCCAAATTCTTGATCTAACCCCTTCCCTCCAGCCAGAGGTGTAACTTGACCAGCATGCACTTTATATAATACCAGTGTATCCTTATGTGGCACCAGGGTCTTTGGGCCCCCTCAGGCTCCTGGGCCCGGTAGCGACTGCTACCTCTGCACCCCCTATAGCTATGCCCCTGGATACGCAATTGGTTTGTTTCCAAAGCATTTATTTGCATTGCTTTGGGTTTTTGGGAAAAATATTCAACGAAGATTTTTGACAAAAGAGAATTATTTTTCTTGCTCACTGATGCTAGACATGCTAGTTTGCATATATTTTTCCCCAGAAACCAAGAGGAACATAGCATAGCCTACAAAAGTGATCACATATTGTAACGAGGGGCCGGAAATGCTTCCTTCGCAGCACCGCAGGCACCCTGGGCAAGAAATGGGACAGGGATGTAGCCTGCGTCCTCGTCTCCATGACAGCAGGTGAGCTGCAGGAGAGCCGAGCGCCGATAATGATGATCGGTGCTCAGCTGAGTTGGGCTGCCGTGATGCTGGCCACGTCATGTGACTCACCAGCCAGGACTATTTAAACAGGCAGCCTGCTGGCCACAGGTTGCCTGTGAATAAGGTCTTTTCATTTACCAAGTTCTCTGTATTGGTTTGCATTGTACCTTGACCTTGGCGCTGTTTACTTGACCCCACTTCTGCTGTTTCCTCTGAATTGACGTGACCGCCTGGCATTCGGACCTCGGCTTGTGTTTGTTGTGATTTGGTTATTCCTTTGTACTAACGTGACCTCCTGGTACTGACATTGGCTTGTTTTGACCTTGCTTACTCTTTTACAGGGGAAACTTGAAAAATTTGAATATCGTGCAAAAGTCAATTTATTTCAGTAATACAAATTAAAAAGAATGGCATTAATGCAGCTTAAAATTTGAATTTTGTGAAAAGGTTCACTATTCTAGGCTCAAAGTGTCACACTCTAGTCAGCTAATTAATCCATATCCCCTGAGCAAAGGGTACCTCAAAATTGAGACTTTTGGGTTTCTTAACCTCTTGGGGAGACATGACGTCATGATGTTCCAGTACTTAAGGACACATGACGTACCGGTACGTGATGTGTAGTTCTGATCACCGCCGCGCAGCGGGTGGTGATCGGAACTGGGTGCCTGCTCAAATCATTGAGCAGGCACCATGGGACAATGCGCAGGGGGAAGCCTGTGACCCCCTCCCCGTATTGGCGATCTCGGCAAACCGCAGGTCAATTCAGACCTGCGGTCAACTCTTTTGTGCTGTCCCGGAGCGCTGGCAACACAGGGAAATTCCTGCAGTTCTATCAGGCAGTCCTCAAGGCCCTGTTTTTTTCTGACGGGGAAAGAGCAGGCTGGAGTACCTCGGGAACTGGAGGTGCCCGGATCGTCCCTTGCCAACACTTTCCAGGGGTGGTCCCCCATACTGGAAAGAAGGGACGGATCCAAAAAAGGTGCAGAGTGTGTCACAGGAGGGGGATACGGAAGGACATCACCACCCAGAGTGACACGTGCCCCGATCATCCGGGCCTCTGCATTATTGGTTGCTTCAGGGAGTGCCACACCTCCATGGAGTACTAAATTTATCGCCGCGTTGGTAAGAATTTGCTCTATAAAAATACCCCATGACCTAACCCCTCAGATGAACATGGTCAAAAATATAAAATAAAAACGGTGCAAAAAAAGGTATTTTTTTGGCACCTTACATCACAAATAGTGTAATAGCAAGCGATCAAAAAGTTATATGCCCCCCAAAATAGTGCCAATAAACATTTCTATTTTTGGTAACCTTGCCTCACAAAAATGTAATATAGAGCAACCAAAAATCATATGTACCCGAAAAATAGGCCAATAAAACTGCCACCTCATCCCATAGTTTCCAAAATGGGGTCACTTCCTAATCTTGGGGTGCATCAGGGGGGCTTCAAATGGGACATGGTGTAAATAAACCAGTCCAGCAAAATCTGCCTTCCAAAAACCACATGGTGCACCTTTCCCTCTACGCCCTACCGTGTGCCCGTACAGTAGTTTACAGCCACATATGGGGTGTTTCTGCAAACTACAGAACCAGGGCAATACATATTGAGTTTTGTTTGGCTGTTAACCCTTGCTTTGTTACTGTAAAAAAAATGGATTAAAATGGAAAATTAGCCAAAAAATTGAAATTCTTAAATTTCATCTCCAGTTGCCAATGACTCTTGTGGAACACCTAAAGGGTTAACAACATTTGTAAAATCAGTTTTGAATACCTTGAGGGGTGAAGTTTCTTAGATGGGGTCACTTTTATGGAGTTTCTACTCATGGGGTGCATCAGGGGGACTTCAAATGGGACATGGTGTAAATAAACCAGTCCAGCAAAATCTGCCTTCCAAAAACCACACGGCGCACCTTTCCCTCTACGCCCTACTGTGTACCCGTACAGTAGTTACGGCCACATATGGGGTGTTTCTGCAAACTACAGAATCGGGGCAATAAAAATTGAGTATTGTTTGGCTGTTAACCCTTGCTTTGTTACTGGAAAAAATTGATTAAAATGAAAAATTTGCCAAAAAAATCGAAATTCTGAAATGTTATCTCTATTTGCCATTAACTCCTGTGGAACACCTAAAGGGTTAACAACGTTTGTAAAATCAGTTTTGAATACCTTGAGGGGTGTAGTTTCTAGAATGGGGTCATTTTCGGGTGGTTTCTATTATGTAAGCCTCACAAAGTGACTTCAGACCTGAACTGGTCCTTAAAAAGTGGGTTTTTGAAAATTTATGAAAAATTTCAAGATTTGATTCTAAACTTCTAAGCCTTGTAACATCCCCAAAAAATAAAATGTCATTCCCAAAATGATCCAAACATGAAGTAGACATATGGGGAATGTAAAATAATAACTATTTTTGGAGGTATTACTATCTATAATAAAAGTAGAGAAATAGAAATTTGGAAATTTGCTAATTTTTCTAATTTTTTTGTAAATTTGGTATTTGTTTTATAAATAAAAAAGATATTTTTTTACTCCATTTTACCAGTGTCATCAAGTAGAATATGTGACGAATAAACAATCTCAGAATGGCCTGGATAAATAAAAGCGTTTTAAAGTTATTCACATATAAAGTGACACTGGTCAGATTTGCAAAAAATGGTCTGGTCCTTAACCCCTTCCCGACTGCAATTCGTTTATATACGTGCTATTTGCACATGCCCCGTGCAGCTAGCACGTGTATAAACGTCAAGCCAGCTCTTTAATCCAAGCGCTGCAAAATGCTTGGATTAAAGCTTCTGCCCCTGCCCTGCTGCTGTCACGGACAGCATACAGTGCAGTAATGCCGGCAAGGGACCACAAGGGACAATCGATCAGATTGGTTAGTCTGTGCAGACTAACCAATCAGATCGCGGCAGTGAAAAAATACCTGTTCCAGGCTCTGATCTGCGCTCTGCAGATCAGAGCCTGAAATCAGGTAATGTGTCCTCGTGCCCCCGATCTGTGCCCCCTTCCTGTGCCCCTCCTGTCCCCGCCTGCCCCTGATGCAGTTCCCCCCGCCCCCATCCCCCCATCCATATTCATGCAGACTGCCCCTGATGCGGTCCGCCCCCTCCCCGCCCCTTATATTCATCCTGCCCCATTTGCTCCTGCCCCTCAATGCTGGCCATACCTTCCCCCTCCCCCTTTCCAGCGCTGCCCCCTGCCCTTTGCCCCCGATGCGGTCCCCCTGCTGTTTGTGATGGCGGTGGCTCTGTTCCTGAGCCGTCGCCATCAGCAGCGAGTGTCAGCTCTATGCTGACACTCTGCTGTAACCCCTTAGATGCCTCGGCAGCGGCATCCATTGGGTTAATAGAGGGAGGGGGCTCCCTCTCTCAATTATCGGGGCTGCCGCGCTGCGTCCGGTGTTGCCACCTACAGGACATCTGATAGTATTATACTTTGCAATGCAAGACCATTGCAAAGTATAGTACAGCCATCAGCCCCACTGGATCTTCAAGATCCAAGAGGGACTTGATAAAAAAAAAAAGTGAAAATAATAAAACTTAAAAATAAATAAAATGAAAATGTAAATTAAAATAATAAATTGCCTTTTCCTATAAAAAATGAAAAAAATAATTAAAATTGCCTTCCAAAAACCATACGGCGCTGCTTTTCTTCTGCGCCCTGTCGTGCAGTGGGTTTTGGAAATTTTCTTAAAAATTTTAAGAATTGCTTCTAAACTTCTAAGCCTGAGAAATGATGCCAACATAAACTATACATATGGGGAATGTTAAGTAATAAATATTTTATTAGGTATGACTTTCGGTTTTAGAAGCAGAGAAATTGAAACTTAGAAAATTGTGAATTTTTTAAAATTTTGGGTAAATTTGGGATTTTTTCATAAATAAAGGTGAAATATATGGACTCAAATTTATGACTATCATGAAGTACAATGTGTCACGAGAAAACAATCTCAGAATGGCTTGGATAAATTAAAGTGTCCCAAAGCTATTACCACATAAAGTGACGCATGTCAGATTTGTAAATTTTGACCTGGACACTGGGACATCAATGACCCTTGGTCATGAAAGGGTTAAGGTGAAAATGAGCCCGGTCCATAAAGGGTTAAGCTGTAAACCATAATCATCCAAATTATAACCAATAAAGGCTTGAAATATCTCACTTTACAAGTAATGAGTCTATCTCATATATTAGTTTCACCTTTTAAGTTGCATTACTGAAATAAATGAACTTTGCACAATATTCAAATTTTTCGAGTTTCACCTGTATATGTATCTTTCGTCCTGTATTTTGACCACTGTTTATATTTACATTGTTTGTGTAATTACCCCTCTGTGCCTGCCTGTCACGTTGTTTATTATTTTCTCCAGTTTAATTGTTCACTTTAAGTCCCAGCATGTACTCCGTTTAGGGAACATCGTCCAGTTGTAGACAACGTCGCCTAGGGCGGACCGTGCAAGTAGGCAGGGACAAAGGTGTGGGTTTAGCTCAGGGCTTGGCACGCTCTCCCCTTCCATGACACATACACTCACCTAAAGAATTATTAGGAACACCTGTTCTATTTCTCATTAATGCAATTATCTAGTCAACCAATCACATGGCAGTTGCTTCAATGCATTTAGGGGGGTGGTCCTGGTCAAGACAATCTCCTGAACTCCAAACTGAATGTCAGAATGGGAAAGAAAGGTGATTTAAGCAATTTTGAGCGTGGCATGGTTGTTGGTGCCAGATGGGCTGGTCTGAGTATTTCACAATCTGCTCAGTTACTGGGATTTTCACGCACAACCATTTCTAGGGTTTACAAAGAATGGTGTGAAAAGGGAAAAACATCCAGTATGCGGCAGTCCTGTGGGCAAAAATGCCTTGTGGATGCTAGAGGTCAGAGGAGAATATGCCGACTAATTTAAACTGATAGAAGAGCAACGTTGACTGAAATAACCATTCGTTACAACCGAGGTATGCAGCAAAGCATTTGTGAAGCCACAACACGCACAACCTTGAGGCGGATGGGCTACAACAGCAGAAGACCCCACCGGGTACCACTCATCTCCACTACAAATAAGAAAAAGAGGCTACAATTTGCACGAGCTCACCAAAATTGGACTGTTGAAGACTGGAAAAATGTTGCCTGGTCTGATGAGTCTCGATTTCTGTTGAGACATTCAAATGGTAGAGTCCGAATTTGGCGTAAACAGAATGAGAACATGTATCCATCCTATGATGGCTACTTCCAGCAGGATAATGCACCATGTCAAAAAGCTCGAATCATTTTAAATTGATTTCTTGAACATGACAATGAGTTCACTGTACTAAAATGGCCCCCACAGTCACCAGATCTCAACCCAATAGAGCATCTTTGGGATGTGGTGGAACGGGAGCTTCGAGCCCTGGATGTGCATCACTCAAATCTCCATCAACTGCAAGATGCTATCCTATCAATATGGGCCAACATTTCTAAAGAATGCTATCAGCACCTTGTTGAATCAATGCCACATAGAATTAAGGCAGTACTGAAGGCAAAAGGGGGTCCAACACCGTATTAGTATGGTGTTCCTAATAATTCTTTAGGTGAGTGTATATTAACTGGTCTCCATAATATAGTGCCTAGCCAGAGGTCCACCCAAGGCAAATTTTATAGTTATGTTATGTAAGTTGGTTTAAAAGGTGGAGCAATGATTGGAATGCTATGCTGTACTTGTGAAACACTCAGCTTTTGTTAATCCTTTTTTTAAGGAGGCTGAATTTAATTTTTTCTTTTAAATTGCGAAATATTTGGGTGTGTTAGAATCAAAATTTATTTTTTTCAGGATAAATTCCATATTGATAGAATTGATTTGCTTAGCTGTAGTATGTATATTTATACATATATCCTTGTGCTTCATAGATCTATTTTCCCCTTATTTTTATCTAGTAAGTGTTTGGTGGTAGCTAGTGTTGATCGAGCACCGTAGTGCTCGGGAACTCAGGCCGAACACATCGGGATGTTTGGGTGCTCAACCGAGCACCCGAGTGTAATAAAAGTCAATGGGAGAACCCGAGCATTAAACCAGGTGGCCCCTGCTCTGAAGAGGGGAGGGTGCCTGGTTCATAGGAAAATGTCAGAAATTTATGGAAACATCACCTAATGGTTCTGTAACAGCATGGGGAGGATGTCTGGATGCATCTTGGACTCGCAGGTCGCTGCTAGGAACGATGTTGTCCTAATAGTACGCCACTTTTACAGACTGACAATAATACGCACAAAACCGAATAAAAAATTAGATTTTAGAGAAAAAATTTATAGGAAACATTCTTTCCTGTATATTTACTTGTATATAAAGTGCAAGTGCTGCCAAAATTTACAAGGAAGAGGCACTCCGATACAACCTACATATCACATAAAGGAGGGCCTCATTCACATTGTGGTACAATTGTTTATGTAGTGGGACTCCTACACTCATAAAGCCTATACACTAAGTGAAAGGGCTGCCAAAAATTACAATGAATCGGCACTGCAATACATCCTTTATTACACATAAAAGAGGGCGTCATACACTCCCTTGAAAAATTATGATTGATGGCCTGCTGGTGACCCTCAAAAACATTTGGATCAAGGGCCTGCTGATCTGACCATCTAAAACACTATGGGTGAGGGCCTGCTGACGCTGTGTTGACTCTAGTTAACCTGGGGCCGATCGCACGTCCCCGTGACGGCAATGATCCATTCGGATGTCTGGCCTATCGACTTTCAATGTTATTGTCAGCGCAAACCACGGGTAACAGGGAATCAGGGTTCGATTCAGGAGAGGGAGCCTGAGAAATGGCTACGGCTACCACATACAAGCAAGACAGCATGCGCGCAAATTACCTATGAGGTATAATTAGGTGAGGGCCTGCAGGTAAGCTGACACAGTAAAAGATTTTAGGTGCGGGCCTGCTGGTAAGCTGACCCTGTAAAAGATTTTAGGTGCGGGCCTGTTGGTGAGCTGACCCTGTAAAACATTATATGCGAGCGCCTGCTGGTGAGCTGACCCTGTAAAAGATTTGAGGTGCGGGCCTGTTGGTGAGCTGACCCTGTAAAAAATTATATGCGAGCGCCTGCTGGTGAGCTGACCCTCTAAAACATTATATGCAAAGGGCCTGCAGGTGAGCTGACCATCAAATTTTTTTTATGTGAGAGCCTTTAGGTGAGCTGACCCTGTAAAAGATTTGAGGTGCGGGCCTGCTGGTGAGCTGACCTTGTAAAAGATTTGAGGTGAGGACCTGCTGGTGAGCTGACCCTGTAAAAGACTGTTGGTGAAGGCCTGCTGGTGAGCTGACCCTCTAAAAATTAAATGCAAGCACCTTCAGGTGAGCTGACCCTGTAAAAGATTTGAGGTGCGGGCCTGCTGGTGAGCTGACCCAGTAAAAGATTGTAGGTGAAAACTTGCTGGTGCGCTGACCCTCTAAAAAATTATTTGTGAGGGCCTCCAGCTGAGCTGACCCTCTACAAAATTATATGCGAGGCGTGGGTCACTTTGGCTACATTTTTTTCAAGCTGCTAGAAGTTTCATGAGTTTCTCCTGAGACTGGAGAAAATGGTTGGCATGGAAAAACATTACTATAGCTTTATATGCAGATAGAGTCAAGTGCTCCAAAATATTCACGATTGTGCTAATCGGCAGTGATTATAATATTTATTCACACTACGTGCACGAAGTGAACAAACTCATGCTCGCACTCATCGCAGTGCATCCGGCCGGCAAGTACAGGTACAGAAGGAGATGATGTCAGGTGGATGACAAGTAGGGGGCGGGGCGCCGGCGGCGGCCAGCGCCCCCAGGCAGAGAGCGCTCTACGCGGTTGCCTACTCTGCTTATGGGTGGCGCTGGCCCTGCATGTTCTTGTGACTTTGGATGCTCAAGAGGTTGGGAATCAGGGCCCAAGATCTCATGTCTTTTTTCAAGTGTACTTGGCGAGAAGGCCAAATCAAGGAATGGTGCTGAAAAGAGCTCCTCGGAATATTCGAGTGTGGGATCACTTGTTTGGCCACACTGTAAATGGTGGGAGGAAGGAGGATCAGGTTGAGGATTGTGTGGACCAGACTCCTGGCTACTGACACTGGACTTGGTGGAAGACAGGGTGGTGCTTAACCGAGAAGCACTGGAAGCATTATCTTCTGCTATCCAACCGTCCACCTGGTCGCACTGGGCCGACTTCAAGAGTGATGTCCTGTGCCGCCCTGCAAACTGGGACATGAAGCTAGGTATCTTGGATGATTATTTTACTTGTGCTCTGGCAGCGGGCACAGTTTCTCCTTGTCCAGGGCCACGGCCTCTGCGTGCACCATCAGCATCACGGCCATTTCCCCGTCCCCTACTGCTCGCCTTCTTTATTTTAAATGTGATATATTCTTGAAAGTATGTCACATGTACAGGTAGCGTAGGATTTGGAAGTATATGTGCAATAAAAAAACAGTATACGTGATGAGGAAACGTTATACAGGACAGGTACCACAGGTAATGTCACAGTTCGCAGTGTCTACAGAAAAACTGCACTGGATGTCACTGATATTTTATGGATGCGCACACTTTAGACAGGAGATGTGGCGCGGATAATTTAACTGTCCACAGGGGACACCGTCTACGGAAAAACTGCACTGGATGTCACTGATATTTTAGGGATATGTCTGTTAACTTCACCATTCACATAAAAGTTTGCATCATCACTAAACAAAATCTTCCAATTTTTGTTTTGCCCATTCTGCAAATCCAGTGCGCCGATCTGGGTCATCCTCGTTGAGATGCTGCAGTAGCTGGAGTTTGTAAGGGTGCCATTTGTGAGTAGCTAATATCCGCCGAAGGGATGTTCGACTAATGCCACTCTCCAGTGACATGCGGCAAGTGCTACGCTGTGGGCTCTTGCTGAATGAAGCTAGGACAGCCACTGATGTTTCTTCATTAGAGACAGATTTCATGCGTCTCGTAGGGTGTCTTGCATTGAAATCTGCTGCAATGACCCGGTTACTGCGTTCACCAGACATTAACACAATTTATATCCTCTCCTCACGTTAACCTCGGTGACATGTCAATGGCTGTAAACAAAGAGAAACTTGTAAATAACTCATGAAAGAATAAAGTTACGTTAAAACCAAGCACACCATTGTTTTTCGTGTGAAATTCCCAATAAATTTGATGTGTCACATGACCCTCTTCCTATTGAAAAAACAAAAGTTGGATTCAAAATGGCCGACTTCAAAATGGCCGCCATGGTCACCACCCATCTTGCAAAGTTTCCCCCCTCACATATACTAATGTGCCACAAACAGGAAGTTAATATCACCAACCATTCCCATTTTATTAAGGTGCATCCATATAAATGGCCCACCCTGTAGTTATCCCTCACATAATTTTATTTTTGTTGTTCAGCCAATAAAAACAAATCATCTTCCAATTTGGATACTTTATCTATCCACTCTTTGTAATTTTTCTCTGTGGGGTTTTCAATGTATTTTTTTTTCCATATCTTTCCGCCTCTTATTTTTCCTTATTCCTTTATTTTTATTTTTTTAACAATTTTATTGATTTTAAACAATAAAACTGTTTCCAAAGTATGAGGTTACAGTAAAATGAAATATAGTATGAATTGACAATTCAGTTCACAGTTACACCTCATTCAGATATCAACAGCGGTGTAAACAGAAAGTAAAGAGAGAGTACAATGTATGCTTGGTTGTGTAACGACAATATAGTCATGGTTCAAGGCCACACATTCAGGTGTGATATTAGACAATGCAAATACCTCAAAGGGGGAAGGTATATAAAGAGGGAGGGGAGGTACATGAGAGATCTGAGGAGTTAAGAAAAGTTTCTATATTTTCTCCATGCTGACCAGATCGAAAGAAATTTCTTTCTAGTTCTCATCTCCCAATTAGAGAGCTCCTCTAGGCGGTAAATTTGGTCTATTATATTTTTCCAGTGATCAATTGAGGGAGTTTCTGAGGAGCGCCACCTTGCAAGGATTAACAGACAAGCTGCTGATAGCATAAAGGATAGGAGAGAGGTGTTTTGGCTGTTTGAAGCGGATAGGCTAAGGGACAGGAGAGCAATTTCTGGTAAGCATGGAAAATCAGATTTGCATATATTATTGCTCATTTGGAAGATTTGCTTCCACCAGGCCTGTAGAGGGGGGAAAGACCACCAGATATGCATAAAAGTGCCTACATCTGAGTTACATCTCCAACATGTATTGGGAACGTCGGGGTACAGGAGAGCTACTTTATCTGGAGTTCAGAGAGGTCCGAAAGATGCTGAGGGTCTAAGGATTTTTTGTGAATCTTTTCCATAGCATGGATATGGTCCAAAAGGGATGTTAATTGGTTATCTGCTTGTTTTTTTTAGATAGGAGCATTTTCTGATGAAGTGGCCTCTGATAAATGCTTTATGAGCATCCCATAATACCTGTGGGGAAATATCTGGGGTATCGTTAGAAGTGAAGTATTGTTCTAAAAGGGAGGAAAAATGCCTTACATGGGTATCATCGCTCAATATGGACTCGGGGAGTGGTCGGAGATGGTTATATTACCAATTTCAGGATCGAAGGTTTGGTGCAGGAAGTCCTTGGGTACAAAAATATAGTCGATTCTACTGTGTGATAGACCTGGAGTTGAATAAAAAGTATAGTCTTTAGATGTAGGGTTTATACACCTCCAAATATCTATCAGGCCTAGTACATGTAGTTTAGCATTAAGTTTATTCAGGAGTTTAGTAGAAGTAGAGGATTTTTTGGAGGACGTATCTACCGAGGGGTATAGGGCTAGATTAAAGTCACCAGCTAGAATAAGTGTACCTTCACGGACTGATTCCACTAGGGAAAGGACTGATAGGAGCCATGGGACTTGGTTGGAATTGGGCGAGTATATGTTTACAAAGGTGAATAATTTATGCCCAATGAGGCCTTTTAGGATGATATACCTTCCCTCGGGGTCTAAAATGTGTGTAGAATATTGAAAAGGGACGTTTTTCCGGAAGCCTATACTGACTCCTCTTGAGGCCGCCCCGTCTGCACCACAGTGGTACCATTCCGGAAATCTAGAATGGGATAAGTCTGGGAATTTGCCCTGTTTGTAATGGGTCTCTTGCAAGAAAATTACAGAGCAGCTCTTTTCCCAGCTGGTGATTAGGGATGAGCGAACCCGAACTGTATAGTTCGGGTTCGTACCGAATTTTGGGGTGTCCGTGACACGGACCCGAACATTTTCGTAAAATTCCGGGTTCGGTGTTCGGCGCTTTCTTGGCGCTTTTTGAAAGGCTGCAAAGCAGCCAATCAACAAGCGTCATACTACTTGCCCCAAGAGGCCATCACAGCCTTGCCTACTATTGGCATGGCTGTGATTGGCCAGTGCAGCATGTGACCCAGCCTCTATATAAGCTTGGGTCACGTAGCGCTGCACGTCACTCTGCTGTTACAAGTGTAGGGAGAGGTTGCAGCTGCAACGTTAGGGCGAGATTAGGCAGTGATTAACTCCTCCAAAAGACTTCATTCAGTGATCGATCTACAGCTGTGGATCATTGAACTGCTGCTATTCAATTGCTCACTGTTATTAGGCTGCCAAGAGCGTTTTTCATTCACTTTTTTCTGGGTTGATCGGCGGCCATTTTGTGGCTTGTGGTGCGCCAGCACAAGCTGCCACCAAGTACATTTAACCATCAATAGTGTGGTTATTTTTTTGGCTATATCCTACATCAGGGTCAAGCTGTCATCAAGTGCATTTAACCATCAATAGTGTGGTTATTTTTTGGCTATATCCTACATCAGGGTCAAGCTGTCATCAAGTGCATTTAACCATCAATAGTGTGGTTATTTTTTGGCTATATCCTACATCAGGGTCAAGCTGTCATCAAGTGCATTTAACCATCAATAGTGTGGTTATTTTTTGGCTATATCCTACATCAGGGTCAAGCTGTCATCAAGTGCATTTAACCATCAATAGTGTGGTTATTTTTTGGCCATATACTACATCAGGGGCAAAGCTGAGCCTGTCACGAAGTGCATTTAACCATCAATAGCGTGGTTATTTTTTGGCCATATACTACATCAGGGGCAAGCTGAGCCTGTCACCAAGTGCATTTAACCATCAATAGTGTGGTTATTTTTTGGCTATATCCTACATCAGGGTCAAGCTGTCATCAAGTGCATTTAACCATCAATAGTGTGCTTATTTTTTGGCCATATACTACATCAGGGGCAAGCTGAGCCTGTCACGAAGTGCATTTAACCATCAATAGTGTGGTTATTTTTTGGCCATATACTACATCAGGGGCAAGCTGAGCCTGTCACCAAGTGCATTTAACCATCTATAGTGTGGTTATTTTTTGGCCATATACTACATCAGGGGCAAGCTGAGCCTGTCACGAAGTGCATTTAACCATCAATAGTGTGGTTATTTTTTGGCCATATACTACATCAGGGGCAAGCTGAGCCTGTCACCAAGTGCATTTAACCATCTATAGTGTGGTTATTTTTTGGCCATATACTACATCAGGGGCAAGCTGAGCCTGTCACGAAGTGCATTTAACCATCAATAGTGTGGTTATTTTTTGGCTATATCCTACATCAGGGTCAAGCTGTCATCAAGTGCATTTAACCATCAATAGTGTGGTTATTTTTTGGCTATATCCTACATCAGGGTCAAGCTTTCATCAAGTGCATTTAACCATCAATAGTGTGGTTATTTTTTGGCCATATACTGTACTACATCAGGGGCAAAGCTGAGCCTGTCACGAAGTGCATTTAACCATCAATAGTGTGGTTATTTTTTGGCCATATACTACATCAGGGGCAAGCTGAGCCTGTCACCAAGTGCATTTAACCATCAATAGTGTGGTTATTTTTTGGCTATATCCTACATCAGGGTCAAGCTGTCATCAAGTGCATTTAACTGTCAATAGTGTGGTTATTTTTTGGCCATATACTATATCAGGGGCAAGCTGAGCCTGTCACCAAGTGCATTTAACCATCAATAGTGTGGTTATTTTTTGGCTATATCCTACATCAGGGTCAAGCTGTCATCAAGTGCAGTTAACCATCGATAGTGTGGTTATTTTTTGGCCATATACTACATCAGGGGCAAAGCTGAGCCTGTCACGAAGTGCATTTAACCATCAATAGCGTGGTTATTTTTTGGCCATATACTACATCAGGGGAAAGCTGAGCCTGTCACCAAGTGCATTTAACCATCAATAGTGTGGTTATTTTTTGGCTATATCCTACATCAGGGTCAAGCTGTCATCAAGTGCATTTAACCATCAATAGTGTGGTTATTTTTTGGCCATATACTACATCAGGGGCAAGCTGAGCCTGTCACGAAGTGCATTTAACCATCAATAGTGTGGTTATTTTTTGGCCATATACTACATCAGGGGCAAGCTGAGCCTGTCACCAAGTGCATTTAACCATCTATAGTGTGGTTATTTTTTGGCCATATACTACATCAGGGGCAAGCTGAGCCTGTCACGAAGTGCATTTAACCATCAATAGTGTGGTTATTTTTTGGCTATATCCTACATCAGGGTCAAGCTGTCATCAAGTGCATTTAACCATCAATAGTGTGGTTATTTTTTGGCTATATCCTACATCAGGGTCAAGCTGTCATCAAGTGCATTTAACCATCAATAGTGTGGTTATTTTTTGGCCATATACTACATCAGGGGCAAAGCTGAGCCTGTCACGAAGTGCATTTAACCATCAATAGTGTGGTTATTTTTTGGCCATATACTACATCAGGGGCAAGCTGAGCCTGTCACCAAGTGCATTTAACCATCAATAGTGTGGTTATTTTTTGGCTATATCCTACATCAGGGTCAAGCTGTCATCAAGTGCATTTAACTGTCAATAGTGTGGTTATTTTTTGGCCATATACTATATCAGGGGCAAGCTGAGCCTGTCACCAAGTGCATTTAACCATCAATAGTGTGGTTATTTTTTGGCTATATCCTACATCAGGGTCAAGCTGTCATCAAGTGCAGTTAACCATCAATAGTGTGGTTATTTTTTGGCCATATACTACATCAGGGGCAAGCTGAGCCTGTCACAAAGTGCATTTAACCATCAATAGTGTGGTTATTTTTTGGCCATATACTACATCAGGGGCAAGCTGAGCCTGTCACCAAGTGCATTTAACCATCTATAGTGTGGTTATTTTTTGGCCATATACTACATCAGGGGCAAGCTGAGCCTGTCACGAAGTGCATTTAACCATCAATAGTGTGGTTATTTTTTGGCTATATCCTACATCAGGGTCAAGCTGTCATCAAGTGCATTTAACCATCAATAGTGTGGTTATTTTTTGGCTATATCCTACATCAGGGTCAAGCTGTCATCAAGTGCATTTAACCATCAATAGTGTGGTTATTTTTTGGCCATATACTACATCAGGGGCAAAGCTGAGCCTGTCACGAAGTGCATTTAACCATCAATAGTGTGGTTATTTTTTGGCCATATACTACATCAGGGGCAAGCTGAGCCTGTCACCAAGTGCATTTAACCATCAATAGTGTGGTTATTTTTTGGCTATATCCTACATCAGGGTCAAGCTGTCATCAAGTGCATTTAACTGTCAATAGTGTGGTTATTTTTTGGCCATATACTATATCAGGGGCAAGCTGAGCCTGTCACCAAGTGCATTTAACCATCAATAGTGTGGTTATTTTTTGGCTATATCCTACATCAGGGTCAAGCTGTCATCAAGTGCAGTTAACCATCAATAGTGTGGTTATTTTTTGGCCATATACTACATCAGGGGCAAGCTGAGCCTGTCACAAAGTGCATTGAAAGATCAATAGTGTGGTTGTTTTTTGGCTATATCCTAAATATGGGGCAAGCTGTCACACCAAGTGCATTTAACCATCAATAGTGTAATTATTTTTTGGCTATATCCTACATATGGGGCTTGGCTGTGCTTGCTATTTTATTGAGGGGTGAAATACAATTGCCAAAATAGCAGTACCCTAAATCTGGTGTTTCAGCTGTGGCAAGCCAATTGTAATACTGTCTGCTGTCTGGCAAAGGATATATTTTTGTTCAGGGTTGAAATACAATTCCCAATTTTGCAATTCTCTAAATTAGTGGTTTCTGCTGTATCAGGCCTACTTTAAATAAATCCCTAAAAGGTATATTAGATTCAAGGTGCTGATAGGGTAATTCTCAATAACTTCACACACACGCTACTGTGCAGATCCAAGTCTAATTCTGTCCGTAAACGTATACCTGTCACCCAGCGCCTAAATAATAGGCCTCCAATTTATATTCATCCAAATCTGTCATTATTGCTTTAGCTGGTCAAGTTATTTAGTGTCCGTCAAAGCACAGTTTTTGTTCTGGGTTGAAATACAATTCCCAATTTTGCAATTCTCTAAATTAGTGGTTTCTGCTGTATCAGGCCTACTTTAAATCTATCCCTAAAAGGGTATATTAGATTCAAGGTGCTGATAGGGTTATTCTCAATAACTTTACACATACGCTACTGTGCAATTCCAAGTCTAATTCTGTGTGTAAACGTATACCTGTCACCCAGCGCCTAAATAATAGGCCTCCAATTTATATTCATCCAAATCTGTCATTATTGCTTTAGCTGGTCAAGTTATTTAGTGTCCGCCAAAGCACAGTTTTTGTTCTGGGTTGAAATACAATTCCCAATTTTGCAATTCTCTAAATTAGTGGTTTCTGCTGTATCAGGCCTACTTTAAATCTATCCCTAAAAGGGTATATAAGATTCAAGGTGCAGATAGGGTTATTCTCAATAACTTCACACACACGCTACAGTGCAATTCCAAGTCTAATTCTGTGTGTAAACGTATACCTGTCACCCAGCGCCTAAAAAATAGGCCTCAAATTTATATTCAGCTAAATCTGTGGCTATTGCTGTAGCTGCTCAAGTTATTTTGTGTCCGTAAAAGCACAGTTTTTGTTCTGGTTTGAAATACAATTCCCAACCTAGCAATTTCCTAAATTAGTGGTTTCTGCTGTATCAGGCCTACTTTAAATCTATCCCTAAAAGGGTATATAAGATTCAAGGTGCAGATAGGGTTATTCTCAATAACTTCACACACACGCTACAGTGCAATTCCAAGTCTAATTCTGTGTGTAAACGTATACCTGTCACCCAGTGCCTAAAAAATAGGCCTCAAATTTATATTCATCTAAATCTGTCATTATTGCTTTAGCTGGTCAAGTTATTTAGTGTCCGTCAAAGCACAGTTTTTGTTCTGGGTTGAAATACAATTCCCAATTTTGCAATTCTCTAAATTAGTGGTTTCTGCTGTATCAGGCCTACTTAAAATCTATCCCTAAAAGGGTATATCAGATTCAAGGTGCAGATAGGGTTATTCTCAATAACTTCACACACACGCTACAGTGCAATTCCAAGTCTAATTCTGTGTGTAAACGTATACCTGTCACCCAGCGCCTAAAAAATAGGCCTCAAATTTATATTCATCCAAATCTGTCATTATTGCTTTAGCTGGTCAAGTTATTTAGTGTCCGTCAAAGCACAGTTTTTGTTCTGGGTTGAAATACAATTCCCAATTTTGCAATTCTCTAAATTAGTGGTTTCTGCTGTATCAGGCCTACTTTAAATCTATCCCTAAAAGGGTATATTAGATTCAAGGTGCTGATAGGGTAATTCTCAATAACTTCACACACACGCTACTGTGCAGATCCAAGTCTAATTCTGTCCGTAAACGTATACCTGTCACCCAGCGCCTAAATAATAGGCCTCAAATTTATATTCAGCTAAATCTGTCATTACTGCTGTGCCTGTAGTAGTGTAATACGGTACCTAAATAGATATCCAGATAGTGTTAGGTGTCTGTAAAAAAAGGCCTGAATTTGAATTCAATACATTGGGCCAAATAATATTTTTCTTATTGTGGTGAACGGTAACAATGAGGAAAACATCTAGTAAGGGACGCGGACGCGGACATGGTCGTGGTGGTGTTAGTGGACCCTCTGGTGCTGGGAGAGGACGTGGCCGTTCTGCCACAGCCACACGTCCTAGTGTACCAACTACCTCAGGTCCCAGTAGCCGCCAGAATTTACAGGGATATTTGGTGGGGCCCAATGCCGTTCTAAGGATGGTAAGGCCTGAGCAGGTACAGGCATTAGTCAATTGGGTGGCCGACAGTGGATCCAGCACGTTCACATTATCTCCCAACCAGTCTTCTGCAGAAAGCGCACAGATGGTGCATGAAAACCAAGCCCATCAGTCTGTCACATCACCCCCATGCATATCAGGGAAACTGTCTGAGCCTCAAGTTATGCAGCAGTCTCTTATGCTGTTTGAAGACTCTGCTGGCAGGGTTTCCCAAGGGCATCCACCTAGACCTTCCCCATCGGTGGAAGACATAGAATGCACTAACGCACAACCACTTATGTTTCCTGATGATGAGGACATGGGAATAGAACCTCAGCACGTCTCTGATGATGACGAAACACAGGTGCCAACTGCTGCGTCTTTCTGCAGTGTGCAGACTGAACAGGAGGTCAGGGATGAAGACGATGCAGGGGACGATGAGGTCCTAGACCCCACATGGAATGAAGGTTGTGCCACTGACTTTCACAGTTCGGAGGAAGAGGCAGTGGTGAGACTAAGCCAACAGCGTAGCAAAAGACAAAGAGGGAGCAATGGGCAAAAGCAGAACACCCGCCGCCAAGAGACTCCGCCTGCTACTAACCGCCGCCATCTGGGACCGAGCACCCCAAAGGCAGCTTCAAGGAGTTCCCTGGCATGGCACTTCTTCAAACAATGTGCTGACGACAAGACCCGAGTGGTTTGCACGCTGTGCCATCAGAGCCTGAATCGAGGCATTAACGTTCTGAACCTTAGCACAACCTGCATGACCAGGCACCTGCATGCAAAGCATGAACTGCAGTGGAGTAAACACCTTAAAAACAAGGAAGTCACTCAGGCTCCCCCTGCTACCTCTTCTGCTGCTGCCGCCTCGGCCTCTTCCTCCGCCTCTGGAGGAACGTTGGCACCTGCCGCCCAGCAAACATGGGATGTACCACCAACACCACCACCTGCGTCACCAAGCATCTCAACCATGTCACACGGCAGCGTTCAGCTCTCCATCTCACAAACATTTGAGAGAAAGCGTAAATTCCCACCTAGCCACCCTCGATCCCTGGCCCTGAATGCCAGCATTTCTAAACTACCGGCCTATGAAATGCTGTCATTGAGGCTGGTGGACACAGACAGCTTCAAACAGCTCATGTCGCTTGCTGTCCCACAGTATATTGTTCCCAGCCGGCACTACTTCTCCAAGAGAGCCGTGCCTTCCCTGCACAAACAAGTGTCGATAAAATCAAGTGTGCACTGCGCAACGCCATCTGTGGCAAGGTCCACCTAACCACAGATACGTGGACCAGTAAGCACGGCCAGGGACGCTATATCTCCCTAACTGCACACTGGGTAAATGTAGTGGCGGCTGGGCCCCAGGCGGAGAGCTGTTTGGCGCACGTCCTTCCGCCGCCAAGGATCGCAGGGCAACATTCTTTGCCTCCTGTCTCCTCCTCCTCCTACTCAGCTTCCTCCTCCTCTTCTTCCACCTGCTCATCCAGTCAGCCACACACCTTCACCACCAACTTCAGCACAGCCCGGGGTAAACGTCAGCAGGCCATTCTGAAACTCATATGTTTGGGGGACAGGCCCCACACCGCACAGGAGTTGTGGCGGGATATTGAACAACAGACCGACGAGTGGTTGCTGCCGGTGAGCGATAATGGGCGAAATCTCGTTGCAGCTCTGGGACTAGCCGATTTGACGCACATCCCTTGCCTGGCGCATGTGCTGAATTTGGTGGTGCAGAAGTTCATTCGCAACTACCCCGACATGTCAGAGCTGCTGCATAAAGGGCGGGCTGTCTGTTCGCGCTTCCGGCGTTCACATCCTGCCGCTGATCGCCTGTCTGCGCTACAGCGTAACTTCGGCCTTCCCGCTCACCGCCTCATATGCGACGTGCCCACCAGGTGGAACTCCACCTTGCACATGCTGGACAGACTGTGCGAGCAGCAGCAGGCCATAGTGGAGTTTCAGCTGCAGCACGCACGGGTCAGTCGCACTGCGGAACAGCACCACTTCACCACCAATGTCTGGGCCTCCATGCGAGACCTGTGTGCCCTGTTGCGCTGTTTCGAGTACTCCACCAACATGGCCAGTGGCGATGATGCCATTATCAGCGTTACAATACCACTTCTATGTCTCCTTGAGAAAACACTTAGGGCGATGATGGAAGAGGAGGTGGCCCAGGAGGAGAAGGAGGAGGAAGAGGGGTCATTTTTAGCACTTTCAGGCCAGTCTCTTCGAAGTGACTCAGAGGGAGGTTTTTTGCAACACCAGAGGCCAGGTACAAATGTGGCCAGACAGGGCCCACTACTGGAGGACGAGGAGGACGAGGATGAGGAGGAGGTGGAGTAGGATGAGGATGAAGCATGTTCACAGCGGGGTGGCACCCAACGCAGCTCGGGCCCATCACTGGTGCGTGGCTGGGGGGAAACGCAGGATGATGACGATACGCCTCCCACAGAGGACAGCTTGTCCTTACCTCTGGGCAGCCTGGCACACATGAGTAACTACATGCTGCAGTGCCTGCGCAACGACAGCAGAGTTGCCCACATTTTAACGTGTGCGGACTACTGGGTTGCCACCCTGCTGGATCCACGGTACAAAGACAATGTGCCCACCTTACTTCCTGCACTGGAGCGTGATAGGAAGATGCGCAAGTACAAGCGCACGTTGGTAGACACGCTACTGAGAGCATTCCCAAATGTCACAGGGGAAGAAGTGGAAGCCCAAGTCGAAGGCAGAGGAGGAGCAAGAGGTCGCCAACGCAGCTGTGTCACGGCCAGCTCCTCTGAGGGCAGGGTTAGCATGGCAGAGATGTGGAAAAGTTTTGTCACCACGTCACAGCTAACTGCACCACCACCTGATACGGAACGTGTTAGCAGGAGGCAACATTTCACTAACATGGTGGAACAGTACCTGTGCACACCCCTCCACGTACTGACTGATGGTTCGGCCCCATTCAACTTCTGGATCTCCAAATTGTCCAGGTTGCCAGAGCTAGCCTTTTATGCCTTGGAGGTGCTGGCCTGCCCGGCGCCTGTCTACAGCCAATGTGGACAAGCTGACATTCATAAAAATGAACCAGGCATGGATCCCACAGGACCTGTCCATCCCTTGTGCAGATTATACATTAACTACCTCCCCTTAACCATATATTATTGTACTCCAGGGCACTTCCTCATTCAATCCTATTTTTATTTTCATTTTACCATTATATTGCGGGGCAACCCAAAGTTGAATGAACCTCTCCTCTGTCTGGGTCCCGGGGCCTAAAAATATCTGACAGTGGCCTGTTCCAGTGGTGGGTGACATGAAGACTGATTCTCTGCTGACATGAAGCCAGATTCTCTGCTATGGGACATCTCTCCTCTACCTGGGTGCCTGGGCCTAAATATGTGACAATGGACTGTTCCAGTGGTGGGTGACGTGAAGCAGGATTCTCTGCTATGACATGAAGACTGATTCTCTGCTGACATGAAGCCAGATTCTCTGCTATGGGACCTCTCTCCTCTGTCTGGGTGCCGGGGCCTAAATATATGACAATGGACTGTTCCAGTGGTGGGTGACGTGAAGCCTGATTCTCTGCTATGACATGAAGACTGATTCTCTGCTGACATGAAGCCTGAATCTCTGTTATGGGACCTCTCTCCTCTGTCTGGGTGCCGGGGCCTAAAAATATCTGACAGTGGCCTGTTCCAGTGGTGGGTGACATGAAGCCTGATTCTCTGCTATGACATGAAGACTGATTCTCTGCTAAATCGCTGACATGAAGCCTGAATCTCTGTTATGGGACCTCTCTCCTCTGTCTGGGTGCCGGGGCCTAAATTATATGACAATGGACTGTTCCAATGTTGGGTGACGTGAAGTATGATTCTCTGCTATGACATGGAGACTGATTCTCTGCTGACATGTAGCCTGAATCTCTGCTATGGGACCTCTCTCTTCTGCCTGGGTGCCTGGGCCTAAATATCTGACAATGGACTGTTCCAGTGGTGGGTGACGTAAAGCCTGATTCTCTGCTATGACATGAAGCCTGATTCTCTGCTATGACATGAAGACTGATTCTCTGCTGACATGAAGCCAGATTCTATGTTATGGGACCTCTCTCCTCTGCCTGGGTGCCGGGGCCTAAATATCTGACAATGGACTGTTCCAGTTTTGGGTGACGTGAAGCCTGATTCTCTGCTATGACATGAAGCCTGATTCTCTGCTATGACATGAAGACTGATTCTCTGCTGACATGAAGCCAGATTCTATGTTATGGGACCTCGCTCCTCTGCCTGGGTGCCGGGGCCTAAATATCTGACAATGGACTGTTCCAGTTTTGGGTGACGTGAAGCCTGATTCTCTGCTATGACATGAAGACTGATTCTCTGCTGACATGAAGCCTGATTCTCTGCTATGGGACCTCTCTCTTCTGCCTGGGTGCCTGGGCCTAAATATCTGACAATGGACTGTTCCAGTGGTGGGTGACGTGAAGCCTGATTCTCTGCTATGACATGAAGCCTGATTCTCTGCTATGACATGAAGACTGATTCTCTGCTGACATGAAGCCAGATTCTATGTTATGGGACCTCTCTCCTCTGCCTGGGTGCCGGGGCCTAAATATCTGACAATGGACTGTTCCAGTTTTGGGTGACGTGAAGCCTGATTCTCTGCTATGACATGAAGCCTGATTCTCTGCTATGACATGAAGACTGATTCTCTGCTGACATGAAGCCAGATTCTATGTTATGGGACCTCGCTCCTCTGCCTGGGTGCCGGGGCCTAAATATCTGACAATGGACTGTTCCAGTTTTGGGTGACGTGAAGCCTGATTCTCTGCTATGACATGAAGACTGATTCTCTGCTGACATGAAGCCTGATTCTCTGCTATGGGACCTCTCTCCAATTGATATTGGTTAATCTTTATTTATTTAATTTTTATTTTAATTCATTTCCATATCCACATTTGTTTGCAGGGGATTTAACTACATTTTGCTGCCTTTTGCAGCCCTCTAGCCCTTTCCTGGGCTGTTTTACAGCCTTTTTAGTGCCGAAAAGTTCGGGTCCCCATTGACTTCAATGGGGTTTGGGTTCGGGACGAAGTTAGGGTCGGGTTCGGCCGAACTTCTCGAACCCGAACATTCAGGTGTTCGCTCAACTCTACTGGTGATCTAATACCCTTCACATTGAAGGATGTTAATTTGAAATCAGACATTAGGGTTTAAGTAAATGGAGAAAAAGAAATCCCATACCATACTGCTGGTCTCAGGTGTATAAGTCAGTGATAAGTGAGGTGCGGCCCCAAGAGGAGACAGGTCCTGGAATGACACAACTTTATATTTAAAATCGTACATCTGTATATCTCTCAAATAAGGGAATAACAAAGAAAAAATATAACGTATAACAAACCCATAGCAAAATCGCATGGGGAAACAAGTGTCATCAAAATGTAATATGAAGAAGTATATGGTGGGGATCACAAGGGGGGAAATGGTTAATCAGCCCTGTTGCGACCCCCTCAGCACATGGAGGATAACCTCTAACAAGAGGATTTCCGACAGACGGCATTAAGATCATGTAATAATACAGTGTGGGGGGGAGGTAAAGATAAAGGGGTAGAAAGCGTCCGCAACTGCCGACTGAAAGGGAGGGAGGGAGGATGAATAGGATAGGGATAGCAGAGGGAAGGAAGGCAGGAGCTTTGCATAGATGGTAAAGCAAGGTGTTTACTCTAATATGGTCAGACTCTATGGAGTTAACTGTGTGATCTTCCGCTTAAACTTCTGCGCTTTTGAGGTGCGTGGCAGTTCAAAGGGGGAAATTTTTGGGAGTTCTGGCAGCTCTGTGAGATCTTGGTATAGTTCCCAGTTTTCAATTTCTAGAGGAGGTATTTGAAGATGATCATAAGCTCAAATCAGATCATTGAATGTGGAAATGGTGAGACGACGACCCACATGGAAGAAAGATATTCCAAATGGAAAGGTCCATCTGTATAGGATCTTGTTGGCTCTGAGCCAATCTGTAAGAGGCTTCAGGTTTCTCCTCTTCTTCAGTGTCGATGGAGCCAGGTCTTGATATATTGTGATGGCAGCCTCCTCTTATGACAGATCTCCATGGTTTCTAGCAGCCTCCAGGACATCAGCTTTAACTTGGAAGTTAAGAAATCTGCATATTATATCTCTGGGGGGCTCTGAGACTTTGGGCTTAGGCCTCAGTGCTCTATGAGCACGTTCAATGATAATTTCAGAATGGTATTCTGGACCCAGGAGAGAGCAGCAGATTGTGGATATTGCTCCAGGGATGTCAGCCGCAGCAACAGACTCCAGTATCCCTCTAAATCGTAGGTTGTTCCTGCGGCCCCTGTTTTCTTGATCTTCTACCGCATCATGGAGCTCATTTAGGTAAGTGCGGCATCTCTGTAAGGAGGTTGAAGTCGCGTTTTGATGTTTCAATACTGCGGCCTGGCGGGTTTCTAGGGATACTACCCGGTCCCCTATATGATGCATGTCATGACGAAGGGCCGTAATCTCACTCAGTAACGGCTCCATGGCTTTGGTGAGTGAGTGCTTTAAGAAGCGGCGTGTGATCGGAAGCACCGTTTTGCCCTGGGAGTCTTCAGCATCGCTTTCTCCTTCAGAGAAGTCAGCCGAGCGTTCGCTCACCCTCTGTGAGGGTTCGGCGCCATCTTGGGCTCTCGGGACACCAGCGCGGCAGCGGCCTTTTTGATGAATTTATCCATGTCCCCGCTGTTGTTAGCCGCTCTGCTAGTAGATGAGGGTTCCCCGGATCTAGCTTGACCCATTTTGACCATTTTGTCGACTGTCTGCTAGCTTATGCTAGTGCTGAAGGGGATCTATCACAGAGAGCTCCTGACTATGCGGCCATCACAGTCCGGCGCTAGCTCCGCCCCTCCTTATTCCTTTCTTATACAGTACAGACCAAAAGTTTGGACACACCTTCTCATTCAAAGAGTTTTCTTTATTTTCATGACTATGAAGGCATCAAAACTATGAATTAACACATGTGGAATTATATACATAACAAACAAGTGTGAAACAACTGAAAATATGTCATATTCTAGGTTCTTCAAAGTAGCCACCTTTTGCTTTGATTACTGCTTTGCACACTCTTGGCATTCTCTTGATGAGCTTCAAGAGGTAGTCCCCTGAAATTGTCTTCCAACAGTCTTGAAGGAGTTCCCAGAGATGCTTAGCACTTGTTGGCCCTTTTGCCTTCACTCTGCGGTCCAGCTCACCCCAAACCATCTCGATTGGGTTCAGGTTCGGTGACTGTGGAGGCCAGCTCATCTGGCGCAGCACCCCATCACTCTCCTTCATGGTCAAATAGCCCTTACTTTCAAAGTTTTCCCAATTTTTCGGCTGACTGACTGACCTTCATTTCTTAAAGTAATGATGGCCACTCGTTTTTCTTTACTTAGCTGCTTTTTTTCTTGCCATAATACAAATTCTAACAGTCTATTCAGTAGGACTATCAGCTGTGTATCCACCTGACTTCTCCTCAACTGAACTGATGGTCCCAACTCCATTTATAAGGCAAGAAATCCCACTTATTAAACCTGACAGGGCACACAAGTGAAGTGAAAACATTTTCAGGGGACTACCTTTTGAAGCTCATCAAGAGAATGCCAAGAGTGTGCAAAGCAGTAATCAAAGCAAAAGGTGGCTACTTTGAAGAACCTAGAATATGACATATTTTCAGTTGTTTCACACTTGTTTGTTATGTATATAATTCCACATGTGTTAATTCATAGTTTTGATGCCTTCAGTGTGAATCTCCAATTTTCATAGTCATGAAAATAAAGAAAACTCTTTGAATGAGAAGGTGTGTCCAAACTTTTGGTCTGTACTGTATATTGCTGCGTATTTTGTGATAAGCCCTCTAATAAAGGACTTTGCAGCCTCCCATACCATGTTAATTTCCGCTGAACCATCATTTATATCAAAATACTCCCTTATCTCATTCAAAATCTTATTGTGTATGCCCATTATATTTATCCACCCTATATTTAAATTCATCCCTCTATTTTTTTATTTATTTTTTTGTGTTTATAATAATTGGATTATGATTTGAAATCCCACGTTGTCCGTGCTTAACCCGTTATATGTCAAGTGAGCCTTTATTATTAGTGAAAACTAAATCAATCCATGATAAGCTCATGTGAGTTTTAGAAAAACATGAATATTTTTTTTAATTTGGGGTGCATTACCCTCCAAATATCGATCCAACCCAATTCTTCTGTGATATTTTTAAATTTTGATCCAGTGCAAAATTCCTGAGTATTTCCTAATCTACATCTATCTAATTTACCATCCATTACGTTATTAAAGTCTCCTATAACTAAGAATGGTTTATCCACCGCATTAAGCGCAAAATCATGGATTTTTAATAGGACATCTGTTTTAAAAGGTGGCGATATAGACATTTGCTATTATCCAAGCTCTTCCTTCCAGTATACAATCCATCAGAACATAGCAGCCTTCTCTGTAACTATTTTTAAATATTTTTATATCTATATCTCGGTGTATTAGTATACTCACTCCTCTCGCATATGATGAGTAAACTGAATGGAAGGAGTGCTGCATCCACGGTCTAGTCACCCCAGTTATCATCTCACCTGTGAGATGTGTTTCTTGTAAGCAAATTATAGCAGGGAGAGATCTTTGTATTGCATCAAAGACAGCGACTCTTTTTACACCCCTACACAAACCCCTAATATTCCATGAAATTATTCTCATAAAAACCTATTAATACTAACTAACCATTTCCAAAATATAGTAGAGGACCCAAGGGAAAGAGGAGGGAGAGAATTTTTTTTTTTTTAAATAAACCCCGAACCAGAGGACGAGCAGTGCAGCAGGTTGCCCACCCTACCCATCCCTTTTTGAATGACCCAGGATAGCATCTAGCCCTGGCTCTCTATCTTAGCTTTACCCCCTCCTGACCTGCGCCCAGCCGTCTTACACCTCAGCTCTTTATCTCTTTAATCCATTCCGCAGCCACCTCCGCGGTGTCAAAAAAACTGGTTTTATTTTCCCATTCAATCCTCAGCTTGGCCAGAAACATCATTGAGTCCTATACATTGTTTAAGTGCAATTATTTTTTTATATCAATAAACTGGCTTCTTTCCCTTACTGTTTCCCTTGCATAATCAGGAAATAACATTACTGCTGCTCCTGAATACTCCAGCTTTCTTCCTTAACCTGCATAATATCTCCTCCTTATCCCTGACAGATAATAAATTAAAAATTATTGGTCTCGGTCTTGTTCCGGGAAGGGGGGGGGGGGGCAACTTTGCTGACAATCTATGGGCCCGTTCCACAAAGTTTTTATAATCTGAGATGTCTTGGCCCAATTGTTCCATCAGCCAAGTTTGTATAAAAGCACAGGTGTTTCGTCCCTCCGCACCCTCCGGGATCCCTAAACATCTCAGATTAGCCCTTCTGGACCTATTTTCTAAATCTAGTAGTTTATTTTTTAGTTCCCTATTTTCTTCCTTTAGGGTAGTTTTTTCTTTAACCATTATCTGCAGCAGGTCCTCAGAGTCCGATGTTCTTTTCTCTACTTCTGTCAGCCTATCTTTATATTTTTGTAAAGCCGCTCTGAGGAGCCCTACAGCCTCCCTAATATTTCCCGTCTGGAGAGAGAGGTCTTGTATTGCCAAACTACAGTTTTTTATTTCTAAGGAATATATCCTGCAGGCTAGGCACCTGCTCCTCTTTAGTAGAAGTGATTTTCTCCACATCTTTTGACTGTTTGCTACCTCTCTCTCAGGCTGGGAGCCCTCCTCAGGTAATTTCAGGTTAGCATTCTCTACCGAGCAGAAAGACTCGCCTCCTGGTCTTCAGATATATCATCTTTTTTTTTCTTAGGGGGGCTAGTCTGTCCGCGCATATTAGTCAAAAATTGTTGCTTAAATCTTTCTGCTTTTTTAAACATTGGGGAAATTGAGGTGTTTAACTCCAGTTGCCCCCTCACCTTTTTTCCTGCCCCCTGCCTAGCCATTTCTAAAAAAATTCCTTCTTCCCCCCCCCCTTTCCTCTCTCTTCCCTTGTCTTCCCCCTTTCCTTCCCTTTCTCCTTCCCCTCCCTGTTTTCTCCTCCTTTCCTTTCCCCAAAGCCAGTCCTCACCCCAGGTATATAGCCAAGATTAAAACACACTGACAGGTGGAACAGCTAGACAAGAAGGTCAAACACACAGTCCCAAGAAATTAATGTGTTAGTAAGACAACACGCAGTGGAAGTAGTCAACTAGGTACACTGGGTCATTCATCAAATATCAATTCTTCAGACCGGCCTCTCTTTATCCCTATATGGAAATTTCTGTTCAGGCCTATTATAACAAGCTGTCATTCAACTTAATACAGTTGACTTGATTGAACAGTTTTGTATGCTCAGTTAGTAAGGGGCAATGGATCTTTCAGTTATGAGACGACCGGTCTCAAGAGGTTAGTAACACAAGACTAATTGACAGTATTCAGTTAGTTAAATTAATTCATGCCCCACATGTCAGTTCTTCAGGCTGTCTCCTCTTTGTCTCTATGTATCTATAGCAGTCCAAGCATGTTATAGCAGACTCGCATTCAGGTTAGTATAGTTAATACAGTTGGGCTGTCTCAGGTTTATCCTCAGGTAGTGGAAAAATAACAGGTCTTTCAGTTATATGGCAAACAAACAGTCTTCCAGAGTTGCAAAGTCCCGCGGTCAGCACCAATAATATGGGGAGAAGGGGGAATGCACCCAGATCTCTGACCCTCCAATTACAGGCTCCCCTTCCAGGGGGGGCAGTTCTGCTTCACACCCTAAGGTTCCCAAAATGGAGAGGCCAAGCTGGTACAGCTTTCCAATCTGGGAGCAGGAGGAGGGCAGAAATAAACCTTTTCAGCTTTGTTTATTTCCATTCACTTACCACCTCCCCATTTTCTTTTCTGCTCTTTTTCCCCTGCCCCTGTTTTCAGAGTCAGGGTTAACTCCACCTTCTCACAAGCTTGAAAAATTTATGCTGCAGTGCTCTCTTTCACCAGCATACAACGGCCCTCCCCCTCCACTACCGCGATCCAGTCTTTTTGCTCTAGGTGTAGACTATTGGGGGGCACCATCCGGTTCCCGTATGTACGCTTTAGGACCGGTTGTCATGGCCACCTCAATTCCCCTCAACAAACACCCACACTTAGACCATCTTGCCTCACCTCGATGCTGTGTCGGCCTATTTAGCAGCCGAGGCTCCAATCAGGCACCAGCACCTATACTTCTCACCTCTGCGCTGAGTCTTGATGGGAGGGAGGGGGAGGGAAGCGCTCACACCGCCAAGGCAGTCATCTTCCTGTCACCTCCGGTCTTCTGTTTGTGATTGACTCCCGGTCTCTCTCCTGGAGTCGGAAGATCAGCTGGGCAGTGTCTCGCATGCAGGGCAGCAGGGCGGCGGCTAAAGCGGCAAGTAGTTCGTCTCACATCAGGCTGGGACTTGGTGGCCAAAAGGGAGGTGCGCACGTCACCTACGTGCGTCCGCGTGGCACGGATAATTTAACAGTCTGCAGCAGACACCGTCTACGACAAAATTGCACTGGATGTCACTGATATTTTAGGGATGCACACACTTTAAACAGGAGATGTGGCGCGGATAATTTAACAGTCCGCAGCAGACACCGTCTACGGAAAAAAAGGAAATATATATTTGCAATTAATATTCGCAATTCTAATATTTGCGCCCAACACTAATCATAAGCCACTCAAAGTTCCCCTGGGAAAAAATACATGAAATTAGCACATCTTACATCTGCTGGCATCAAATAGGCTAAGCAAAGAAAATTTGAATATCTTCCCCAAAAAACTCAGAGTAGCACTCTCTCTCTCTCTTTCTCTTACTCCCCATATTTGTCTTAAAATAAATTACAAAAGATTTAGTTTTGTTAGAATTGGATGTTTTTGGAAAATTCTGTTTGAATCAGGTTTGTTCAGAATCGATTTCCTCATCCTTAAAGAGGACCTTTCACCACCCCTAACCTGCCTATTTTAATAGCTACATGCATTCTCCACATACTAACAATTCGAGAACATCTATACTTATGTCTGTTTGTTGTGCATTTCTTTATTATTTCTACTAGAAGTTAAGAATGAATTGCTATCAGTCTTCAGTAAAAGTACAGAGGGGAGGTAACCAGTTGGGGGTGTGTACCTGCACAGTCTGACAATGGCAGCACTGATTGGATAGAGTCAGTCTGTGCAGGTACACACCCCCAGCTGGTTACCTCCCCTCTGTTCCCTTACTGAAGGCTAATAGCAATTTATTCATAACGTGTAGTACAAATAATAAAGGAATGGCACAACATAGAGCCATAAGAATAGATGTTCCAGAATAGTTTTTACATGGGTAATGCATGGAGCTATTAAAACAGGAATGTCAGGAGAGGTGAAAGGTCCTCTTTAACTGGAATCCTTTTTAAATCAATAAGGGTCATCATTATGGAAGGCACTGATCTTTTTGTCTTTTCCTTGACCTCTACTTGGCTACTTTTGCACCCAGGGAACTGTTATTATGGTACCGGGTGAATGGAATTGTTTTCCCCTGTTTTCTCATGTTTAACTCTGTATTTGATAAAAGTGCAAAAAAAATAACTTAAAAAAAACAGAAGAGTTATTGATCTAATTCTAGCAATATTATTTATATAGCAATATTGTTTATTGCTGCAGTTATTATTTATCAGTACTGCGTGCTTTTCCTTTAAAAATTCAAAAGTTATCTCTTCTGTACAACCTATGAGTTTAACCAAGTTTGCAATTTATATGCTCAATTCTAACACCTTGAAGTCACAGGTTTGAGGGGGATTTAAATCATGTTTTGCCTTCAGTAAATATGCATATCCATCTCAGATGTGTCATTCGTGTTTTCAATAACAGACTCTACTGTAACTACGCTTAAAAATAAAAGAACCAAATCATTATTAACATTTCAGCTTTGAAGACACCTGATATGCGATCTGCAATGCACATTTGCATTAATGGCAAATGTTATTATTGTTGAGTTTGCATTGGAGGAATTTGATCTTTTGAGGGAAATTTCAGGAGGCTTATCACTGATACCTCTTCAATCCATCCACATTTTTTTAATTTAAAGTATAAAAATTGGCTTTGCATCCTGTAGGTTTTAAAATATTCCGCAAGTGGACAAGCTAATCTTCTCTTGCATTTTTAATACTAATTTAAAAATAATCCATTTAATAAAATGTGACAGTGAGATATTTCATATCCATGCATGGGTTGCCCCCTAGAGGCGAACTGTGAACAGCAAGCGGTCTTGATATCAATTATTACTACTTCTGACTCTCAGTTACAGGATATACAAGTAAGAGAGACAGGAGGAAAAAAATGTAGCATGATTTACAGCAGCCTCTATCCTGTGTACCCTGTAATAATGTGCAAACCATGCCAAAATAAAGCACATGTAGTGTCATGGTAAGAAAATAACAATTCAACATATTACTAGTGATGATAGTGCACCAAAGTATTCGGGTGTTCGGCCCGAACACATTTATTCATGTGCTCAGTTGAGCACCCGAGTATAATGGAAGTCAATGGGAGACAACCAGGCGCCCCCTACTCGGAAGAGAAGAGGGTATCTGGTTCATAATAAAAGGTTAGAAATTGATGGATACCCTATCAAAATGGTTTGGAAACAGCATTAAGAGGATAGCTGGATGTATCCTAGACTCCTATTACGTATGACATACAATAGACAACAACACAAAGGCTACAATATATGCCAAAAGCCAGGTATGTGCCCAATCTATCCATGAGACAGATGACAGTCAGCATACCTTTTAATGGCAGCTTTGTGCATTGAATATTATGTTAGGACAAACGGAACACTTTTTGTCACCCTAATGATCTTGATCTAGGTGAGCAGGTCCACCGAAGCCATCCAACAGATGCAAAATAACTTTGAGGTTTACTGGTTCTCAGTCAGATGAGAGCAGGTTTGGAATATCTCATAGTGCACAAGACTGCCATTGTAAGGTACGCTGGCAGTTATCTGTCTCATGGATGGACAGATGGATGGCTTGTACATACCTGGCATTTGGCATATAGCCTTTGTGTGGTTGTCTATTGTATTTTGTACATAATAGGAGTCTAAGACACATCCAGATAAGATTAAAGGTGGTCGGTCAGGAGAGGCAATTATGTCTCCCTGACTACTGCTCAATTATCAATCAGGAAAAAACTATGAGGGGCAGTATACTTGGTAAAACTTCACTTTTATTAGCGTATAGGAGATAAAAGACGGCCCCTACAGACATACAACGAGTAAGACATGCGAACACTCAGCCTGGTGTGGTAAGTGAGCATAGACAATTACATAACAAACAAAAATGTAGGTAGTGGACTGGATCAATTATGGCAAGGCAGACGAGACTGTGTCAGAAAATCTAACCAACTGGCCCTAATGCCTCCCTGCTTGTCCTAGTCCGCCCTACAAAGTGTGTCCACGGGACAGGGTCCAAAAAAGCCCCGCAAGGGGTGGCCCAGACTGGAACTCTCTTCCTGTATAGGTGACCCCAATGAGGCCCTAGCACAGGGAAGAAAAGAGAGAAGCCCGTCCAGGGGATCCACACATATACAAAAATAATAGAGACGTAACCCCACAATAAATCCACTACAAGGGGATGGGGTGGGGGATATACTCATGTGTCCCGACGCGTTTCTTCAGAGGATGCCCCAGGATTCATCAGGGGACATGGGGCAATTACTGCAATCAGAGTATGGCTGAGTCTGAGGATAACATTAAAGGCAAAAATCCAGAGTAAGTAAAGTAACGTAGCATAGATGAACCTCCATCAGTCAACCCATATGGGGCCATGGAGGCAGATCACTTACATTTAGTTGGCAGCGGTTGGCGTATGGCTCTAGGTCCACCATCAAGCAAGGACCCAGGGTGGTGGTGTCTGCAGTGGTGGGGTGACCGGCAACTAATGGGGCAAAACCGCCCCCTCCTGATGAAGCATTAAGCGAAACGTGCGTCGAGGAGCACGCCAAACAGAGCCAGCCCACACTAATAGAGCACTGGATATAGGGTAACAAAAAGAGACTTTGATCGGCTTGACTATATACATTGTAGCATCATATGATACACCTTATAGGTTACATGGTGTCGGCCTCAACATAGGAATGTCATTCATACCCTGTCTATATATATGCTAGATGCATCTTAGGTCTAGGTAGCTGTGAGCATAGCCAGAGCCAGCCTTGATATTATATGCTGACCTGAACGTTTGTACACAGCTTTCCTACATTAAGATAGCTGACTTCATAGCGATTATCCATTGTTAAATAGTGACGCCATTGTCGACTGCCTTCCCTGGCACCCTGTATGGTCTCTACATTTATGTATGTGTATATGTCTTTTATGTCATTTAATAAAAAAACTCTTTTAATGGATACTATATAGTACCGATTCTCTTTGGTTGATATACCCTTATAAGGGCTGTAGGGCCATGTGAAGCGTCCCACAGCCTCCGGCGCCTATTCATGACGTCACAGGAGGTGTATCATTAGCATGGCCATGTGATCCGGAGAGTCGCGATCACATGTTCGCGCATGTGCACATAGCCTCCATGCGTTTCATGGGGCTGTAGGTGGAACGCACGGCTGTACTTCTGGATCACGTGACCGCCGTGATGCGCCCACGTCACAGGCTGTTGCGTCACAGCGGGGGTCACATGATCGGAGCACAGCAATAGCAGATATGTCCCAGATGATTAGGAGAAGCCAAGTCAGGCTGCATACCCAGTAGGTATAATATCACCCTGGGACATTATAAAAGACATGCATAACCGCTCCCCGGTCTGCATGATGCATAACTGGGTCGCCCCCCTCTTAAGGATATATTAATGGGAGGAGCTCGGCTCCAGTGGTTTAAGAGAATAGAATAAAGAGAGAATACATCAAGGGGGAGCAAGCCACTCGTTGGTCTGGTAGGACCATAACCTCCTTGTCCCTCCTAAATAAAGGGGAACATAACAGTGTGTGTCCATTGTCCCCATATTGGACCAAAAATATATACAGGGATTAAATGACCGGGAATATGATCCCAGGATTCAAACTGAAAAAATGTTATTTAGAGGAAACAGCTGAAATTTAATTGTTCATTCAAACTGTGAGGGGCGACCGTATTTAAGGTGAACGTCCACCAACACTCTCTTTGCAAAATCAGTCTATTCCAATCGCCCCCTCGTATAGGTTTGAGCACCCGTTTGATGGCCATGAAACTGATGGCCGAGGCGCGTCCATCATGGGATAACTGTACATGACGTGCTATAGGGGTTTCTCTATTATTTTGGATGTCCCCGAGATGCTCCCCCATGCGCTTACGTAGCTCCCTAAAGGTTTTGCCTATATAGCGAAGCCCACATATACATGTTGCCAGGTAGATCACACCCGCCGTACGACAGTTTATGAAACCCCTCACTTGGTAGATGGTATTATTTGGTTCCCCGGTGAAAGTCTTTCCTTGTGACAGGCTGCAACAGAAACTGCAGTGTCCGCATCTGTGGCAACCCGTCACAGGTGTATTCAGCCACGTCCGTGGCTTCACCGGTGGGGCAAAATGGCTGTGCACCAGCCTGTCCCTCAGGTTATTGCCTCTCCTAAAAGTGAGGGAGACGGTGGGGCTAAGGACATCAGAGAGGTCGGGGTCCATAAGGAGAGTATCCCAGTGCCGTGCCAGGATTCTCTTCACTTGGGAAGCTGCAGCATCAAACGTTCCTACTACCCGGACAGTACCTTGAGATTCATTCACCCTACCGGTTGGGTGGAGTAATTCAGTTCGCGTACGTGCTTTAGTTTTTTCGTATGCCAGTCTGAGGGTCCTGTCAGGATACCCTCTCTCCTGGAATCTCGATCTCAGGTCTCTCGCCTGATACTTAAAGTCACTCGGTTCTGAGCAATTGCGTTTTAATCTCAGGTACTGTCCGATTGGGACTCCTGTCTTAAGGGGCACAGGATGACAACTGTCCCACCTGAGCAGGGAGTTAGTGGAGGTCGGCTTACGGTAAATGGACGTGCTCAGACCGCCCTTGTCGTCCCTGCAGATAACCACATCCAGAAAGGGGAGGCGATCTTTAACAATCACCGAGGTGAACCTTAGGTTGAAGCTGTTTACATTCAACTCAGAGATGAGCCTGTCAAAATCGCTCTCTGGTCCACTCCACAGCACGAAAATATCGTCAATGTAGCGTGACCAGAGAGCGATGTTATCGATGAACCACAATGACGGTTCACCAAACACCACAGACTCATTTGCATACGATAGGGCACAAGAATTGCCCATCGTGGTGCCCCTGAGCTGGTGGTATATACGGCCGTCAAACAGGAAGAAGTTACTTAACAGAATAAAATTTAGCAATTCGAGGGTAAAGGTGTTGTGCAACATAAATTGTTGACCCCTAGTCTTGAGATAGTGGCTGGAGGCTTCCAAGCCGCGTTCCAAGACACATCCAGCTATCCTCTTAATGCTGTTGCCAAACCATTTTGATGGGGTTTCCATCAATGTCTAACCTTTTTTTATGAACCACACACCCTATTGTCTTCCGAGCAGGGGGTGCCTGGTTGTCTCCTATTGACTTCCATTACATTAAATTGTATTCAAGCACCCAAATTATTTGGCTGAGCACTCGGATCTGCCAAGCATAGCGATGCTTGAGCTGAACAGGTATTCGCCGAGCATGCTCGCTCATCACTACATATTACATATTATTAATTTAAAATGGTTATATGCTTAGCCCTCAGACATGTGCCCTATGGAGGATACAGACATCATAATGAAAGTTCAGTATCCTTCCGTAAAACAGTAGTACATCTGAATACATGAAACTTTGTAATAAACATTGGTAACGGAAAGTGACATCTTTGCAAACCCATCTTAGAATCCTTTTTCTGTAAATGTACAGAAATTTACTCATCCTATACGTAGCATTCTGTAGTATCCCAGACCTGGGGGTACTACAATTGTAAATAGTTTTGTATTATAATGTTATGCATTGTTTTTTATTTATTTGGCCGTTGTTACCAGTAAGGGTGTGGATGGTAAGGTTTAACCAGGAACAGAACTAACCACCCTGTTTCTCCCCTCTTGGTAAGAGTCGTCATGCTTTCTGCCAGGAAAGGAGGTTCCTAAGTAACCAGAGACAGAGAGGAAGCACAAGCCTGAGCTCCTGCTCCTAGATAGGATTCTCCAGAGAGATCGATTTACTCCAAGCCTCAAATGAAGTCTTGAAATGCTAGACATAAGAGTGAACTGCTACAACCAGCATTAAAGACATTGCTGAAAGATGAGAGACTATGACTAAGATACCCATCACCCAGGATATCACTACAAACTAAGTGCTAAGTTTCCACCAAGCAACCTGCCTTCATAAGCCTTACTGGTGCCAGAGAAGTTTTGCACTTGAAATCTTCTGCAATTGGATCTTTTTAAATGTATGTAGTACGTTGCACATACCATAGTAAAATGATTATTATACATTTAATTCCAATTCTACTTTAATTAATTACTAACTAATTCTTCGATACTACATTTCCACTGCACTAATCCCCAGGGAGCAACGGCCTGAGGGAGAACACCGTGACACAACACTGCATCAGGGCCACTACCAACCCCATCCTCTGGACCGGCTTCTCTAGGGATCTCTTCAATTCCAGTAAATACTAGACAGTAGGGAGAGGAGGGAGATGCTGCTACAGATGTAAGTGAGAATGCATGATATAAAAATTTAGGGAAAGCAGCAGTGGGGAGACATCCAACTGTGAGTACATCTCCCGCATCACACCAGGGAAAGCTCTCTGACTCAGCAGACATAAGATGTGAAAATACATATTTTTGAAAGGTGAGATAGAAAAAAATGGCAAGAATTTTTTCCCCTCTAATCACTGTTCACGCCAGCCTTTGTTTATAATGAAACCATGACATAGTTATTTAGTGCACTTAATAAACAGATATTTTCAGATAGCACTCACATGGATGTGGAAAAAATCCAGGAGTCCGGGACAGGCAGCCATAATATATGAAGAATAAAGTTTCAAAACGGCATATGTGGCGCCCAATCTCCCAAACTGCGGGACTAGGGAGAAATGACTTTCGGGACTTCTCCCAAGTCCCGTAGCTGAGGACAGTACTAGCGTGAACAGAAGCTTAACGCTAGAAGTTGTATCTATAAGCCAATACAACGCAATAGATTCTTTGCTTCATTATTTTTCGCACTAATGCAGGATTCACAAAGTGCAAAGCTACTGCTTGTTAAAGGGAACAGATCCTGCGGATAGGTCATCAATAGTGTTGAGAAAATAGAAGTATCCGAATTGGACTACGATCTAAATTTCAGGAAAAATTTTATTCGCAGCAAAGTCGAATTTCCTTGTGCTTCGTGGTAACAAATTAATTTTCCCTGAAATGGTAATAAAAAAAAAATCATACTTACTTCATCCATTTGAGTGCAAAGAGGCTACTGCGGCCATTTTAATTGAAGTCCTGCGCAAAATCTTGCTTTTGGTGACGTATGATGGTCCCCACACTGGCCAGCGTGATGACATCATCATACATTGAGCAAGATTTCATTCGGGATCTTCAATGAAGATGATCGCTGTGAGTATTTTTTTTCACTGATTAACCCCTGAAGGCCCTAATTTTTTTTATTCTCAGATGCCTCGATCAGCGATGAACGCAGCATCAGAGGGGTTCAATGACGGGGGCGCAATCACCGTTCCCTGTCACTGCACCCACTACTCACAAAGAAATACGTTTCGTGACAAAGTAATTCATCAAGAAGCGAATTTCTATGTGAAATTTGGCGAAGAAACCAAATCAACATTTTCATAACATCACTCATCTCTAGTCATCAATATCAGAATATCATATCAGTGGAGGTCTAACACCCGGAGGCAGACAGTTCTGTGCAGTGGTCGTACAGTAGTACTGTGCTCTACTTCCAATACTCATTAATTGGAGGTTCTGCTTAAACTCCGAACACAGTATAGGTTCTGGCACTCCGTTAGCCTGAAACTGGTGATCTGGGGGGTAACGGGCCACCAATCTGATACTGATCACCAATCCTGAGCTTGATATCTGTAGCTTGAAAAATTCCTTTAAAGGAAACCTGTCACCAGGATTTTGTGCATAGAGCTGGGGACATGGGCTGCTAGATGGCCGCTAGCACATCTGCAATACCCAGTCCCCACAGCTCTCTGTGCTTTTATTGTGTTAAAAAAACGTTTTGATCAATATGCAAATGAACCTGATATGTGTCCTGTGTCCGGAGATGAGTCCAGCGGAAAGGAGCCCAGCACCGCCCCGCGTCCTCTGAATCTCCTCCTTGCTGGCTGACGTCACAGAGCTGGAGCACCGAAATCTCGCGATGCGCGAGCTAGCGCATGTGTAGTTCGTTCGTTGTGCTGATGCCAGCACAGGGAATGAACATGATGCCGACACTTCGCATGCGCTAGCTCTGTGACGTCAGCCAGTAAGGAGGAGATTCAGAGGACGCGGGGCGGTGCTGGGCTCCTTTCCGCTGGACTCATCTCCGGACACAGGACACATATCAGGTTCATTTTCATATTGATCAAAACGTTTTTTTAACACAATAAAAGCACACAGAGCTATGGGGACTGGGTATTGCAGATGTGCTAGCGGCCATCTAGCAGCCCATGTCCCCAGCTCTATGCACAAAATCCTGTTGACAGGTTCCCTTTAACTACAGATCCTCTTTAATTTGCATAATTGTATATACATTGACGAGGAAAAGGGTAACAATGTTTCGAACTTTTGACTTTTAGACTCCATATCTCACGATTCACTACAGCTTTGAACGTGAGACTATCGTCATTTTATAGACAATCATCTTGGCTATCTTATACATAAATTTTAAACTAATTATCATATGATTAGTTATGCAGATTATTGTTGTGTAACTTCATTGTTACTGTTTTGCTCCTAAATAGAGTTGAGTGGACACCTGGATGTTCGGGTTCAACGGGTTCGGCGAACTTCAGAAAAAAGTTCGAGTTTGGGACCTGAACTTGACCCGAACTTGACCCAGAACCCCATTGAAGTCAATGGGGACCCGAACTTTTGAGCACTAAAATGGCTGTAAAAATGTCATGGAAAGGGCTAGAGGGCTGTAAATGGCATCAAAATGTGGTTAAGAGCATGGCAAGTGTTCTGCAAACAAATGTGGATAGGGAAATTACTTAAAATAACAAAATACGTAAAAATAAAAAAATTATAATCTTGATCTAGGACGACGAGGTCCATATGGAGTAGGAGGTTGAGGAGGCGGTGGATGTGGCGGTGTAGGTGGAAGCGGTGGTGGAGGAGGAGGAGGTAGCCTACACTGCTTTTTAGTTTTAAATTTTTTTTATTATTAGGGTACACCCCAAAACATTGGAAAATATTACCTGTAATAATCCCCTGCTGTCATGCTAAACACACGTTCAGACAATACACTGGCTCCAGGACAGGCCAGCACCTCCAAGGGGTAAAGGGCAAGCTCAGGCCATGTGCCCAATTTGGAGACCCAGAAGTTGCAGGGGCTGACCCCTGTCAGTCAGTTCGTGTAGGCGTGTGCACACTTACTGCCCCACCATGTTGCACGTCCCCGTGATGTTCACAATCCAATTTAATGTCTGCTCTATCAACTTTCGATGTTCTTTTATGCGCCTAACATGGTGATCACGGGTGGTGGGGAATCAGTGTTCCACGCCGCAGAGGGAGCCTGAGAAAGAGAGACCACATCCAAGGGAGGATACATTTTTTCAAATTTAAAATTATAGAGTGGAATTATAGGACAAATTATTAAAGCATAAAAGTGTGACAACTTTTTAACATCTTTAGGACACAGGGCGTGCAGGTACGCCCTGATGTCCTGGTACTTAAGTATTTCAGATCACTGCCATGCGGCGGGCATTGATCAGAACCCGGTGCCTGCTCAAATCATTGAGCAGGCACCCGGGGCCAATGCACCGGGGGGTCCTGTGATCCTCCCGTGTTGGCAATCGCAGCAAACCGCAGGTCAATTCAGACCTGCGGTTTGCTGCGTTTTCAGGTTATTCGGGTCTCTGAGGACCCGATAACCCGGAACAGGATGGTGATCGGTGGTGTGATATTACACCACCAATCACCATCCTGCGATCCTGAGAGGTGATGTGGCATCACCTCTCAGGATCGGCTCTGATTGGTAGGCGGGCGGGCGGCGGGAGGTTCAAATCATAGCAGCGCTCCTCTCCTCCTCCTTTTGTGTCCGGGGAGCCGCTGCACGTCGTAGCATCTCAGCACCCCCATCTGTCCAGGCAACACCCCATCTGTGCCCAGCACCCGATCTGTGCCCCAGCACCCCCATCTGTACAGTCAGGTACTTAGGGAAAGGCTAGGGAAAGGTTGGGTTAGGCAGGGATAATAAAGGGAAAGTTAGTGGAAGTAAAAAAAAAAAGTTTGTGATTGCATCACCCTAAATCGGGTGTCTGGGATCCACAGCACAGCTGTGTGACCCTAGACTCCCCCCCCAGGGGTGCTGCAGCTTGCCCCCCTGCCCCCCCTCCCCTCACAACTTTTTTGGGGCGCAGGCAGTTTTTTTTTTTTTTTGTGCGTACACTGACTGTGGCCGTCACTCTTATCGTCCGGCCACTTTTAGCGCATCGCACACCACACCGCTGATCAACTTCGGACGGTTGATCAGCGGTTTTTATTTTTTAACATTTATTTTTTCTAGAGGTGGGACGAATCCAATTTTTTTCGAAACCGAATCCGAAAAGGTTATCGAATATATCGAATCTTTCGAATCTCGAATCCTACGAATCCTGTACATAATTGTGTGAACGCACGGTGTAAGAAACAAAGTCAGACCGCGTCAGTTTGTCTGAACCTCCACCTCCCAGTCACGGTCGCACCCTATATGATGACCCCTGCTATGACCCCTGCTCCTATCACTACAGAACATACAGGGTAATACAGCGCCACATACCTCTTACATCCAGTGACGTCTCTTTGATGTAGATGTTCTCTTTCCTCCTCTTCTCCTTTCAGACCTTCAGACCAGACACCATTTTTCGGCCATTTTTCGTCTCTGCAGTTTGACAAAAAAAAAAATCTTAGTTTACTACTTTTCCATCATCCTCCCATCTTCTGGACAAATCATCCTAACACCCCCAATACTGTTCCGCTGTGCTCCCCAATACTATACTGCAGAAACAGATAATACCCCTGATAATACTAGTACCACACAGAGCCCCCCATATAAAATACCCCTTCTTTGTGGCCTCAGTAGATGCCCCCATAGTGCCCCCCAATAATGTGCCAATAAGAAGTGGCCCCACAGTGCCACCCAATAATGTGCCAGTAAGTGTCCCCATAGATGCCCCCCTAATCATGTGCCAGTATCAAGTGCAGAGTGCCTCTCTCCTCCCCCCCATGTGCCGGTATCATAGCGCCATCTCCCCCCCCCCCATGTGCCAGTATTATAGTGCCATCTCCCCCCATAATGTGCCGGTATCATAGTGCCATCTCCCCCCCCCCAATGTGCCAGTATTATAGTGCCTCCCCCCCCAATGTGCCAGTATCATAGTGCCTCTCACCTCTCCCCCTGGCATCCACAGACCCCCCCACCCCATAACAGTGCCATCCACAGACCCCCCCCCATAACAGCGCCATCCACAGACCTCCCCACCACATAACAGTGCCATCCACAGACCCCCCACCACATAACAGTGCCATCCACAGACCCCCCCACCCCATAACAGTGCCATCCACAGACCCCCCCACCCCATAACAGTGCCATCCACAGACCCCCCCACAACAGTGCCATCCACAGACCCCCCATAACAGTGCCATCCACAGACCCCCCCACCCCATAACAGTGCCATCCACAGACCCCCCCACCCCATAACAGTGCAATCCACAGACCCCCCACCCCATAACAGCGCCATCCACAGACCCCCCACCCCATAACAGTGCCATCCACAGACCCTCTACCCCATAACAGTGCCATCCACAGACCCCCCACCCCATAACAGTGCCATCCACAGACCCCCCCCCACCCCATAACAGTGCCATCCACAGACCCCCCCACCCCATAACAGTGCCATCCACAGACCCCCCCACCCCATAACAGTGCCATCCACAGACCACCCCCCCACCCCATAACAGTGCCACCCACAGACCCCTCCACCTCATAACAGTACCATCCACAGACCTCCCCCTCACCCCATAACAGTGTAATCCACAGACCCCCCATTGCCGCTCCAGTACAGTTATAAAATGTGTAATTTAATTAATAATGAATAATTCATGCTGCCCCCTCTGTCTGTAGTACATTCAATATATCCAACTTACAGGGCTCCTGATATTGTAATGCAGGCCGGCCGGGCAGACGAGCGGCAGAGTGACTGACTGACGTCATCTGCTTGCGTCGCCTGCTTTATGAATGAAGCAGGCGGCGCAGACACGTGACGTCAGTCAGTCACTCTGCCGCTCGTCTGCCCAGCCGGCCTGCATTACAATATCAGGATCCCTGTAAGTTGGATATATTGAATGTACTACAACGGGGGCAGCATGAATTATTATTAATACTTAGAATTACACATTTTATAACTGTACTGGAGCGGAGGGGCCGGAGCACAGTGAACGCACCGGCCCCCAGCTCCTCCTCCCAGTCCCTCCCACCGGGATTCGTTGGATTCGTTTCAGGCAAATTACGTCTGGATTCGAGTCCACGAATCCCACGAATCCAGCAAGATTCGAGGGATTCGTGGATTCGACGAATCCCCCGTCACATCTCTAATTTTTTCACATTTTTGCCTTTTTTTTAGTTAGTCTTTTTTTTTTTGTCTGTTAGGTTTAGTGTGAGTTCGTGAACACCCGTGCCCCCACACGCACGAACACACACACACGCAGACGCACACTCCCCTATGGCCCGCTGGATGTTCTCGGCCGAGTCTGAGAGTCCTAGTGAGGACGAGGATGACCCCACTTTCCTGTTGTCATCCGCGTCCTTCTCATCATCTAGCGAGGATGATGAGCCCCCAAGGTGGCGAAGACGCCGCCAGGCAGAGCAAGGGGACCGCCATGCTAGGGACCCTGTGGCCCACCCTAGTGCGAGCAGCTCTGGGCCTCGTACTAGTTTTCCGGCCCACCAGTTAAATCCACCAGAGCCCCTGCCGGTGAATTTGTCTGGTGTACCCCAGAGCGTTATGAGCCTGTGATTCCTGATTTTGTAGGCCAACCAGGAATCCAGATTTCCACAGTGGGCTTCACTGAATACGACTAATTTAGTCTTTTTTTCAGTGACCACTTTGTAAATCTAATGGTGGAGCAAGCAAACCTGTACGCCCAACAGTTTGTTGCTCAACACCCGGGCTCTTTTTTGGCTAGGCCCGGTGGCTGGACCCCGGTCAGTGCAGCTGAGATGAGGACATTTTGGGGCCTCGTGCTGCACATGGGCCTAGTCAAGAAACCTAGTGTCAGGCATTACTGGAGTGGGGACGTCCTCTACCAGACCCCACTTTACAGTATGGCCATGACACGTACCCGGTTTGAGGCCATCCGGAAATCCCTGCATTATTCAGATAACGCAGCATGTCCCCCCCAAGGTGATCCTGCCTATGACTGCCTGTACAAAATCAGGCTGGTCATCGATCACTTTGGGCCCAAATTTGTACAGGCCTATGTACCTGGAAGCGAGGTCGCGGTTGATGAGTCTCTCATTGCATTCAAGGGGAGACTCATTTTCAGCCAGTATGTTCCCCCAAAGCGGGCGAGGTATGGCGTGAAGCTGTACAAACTTTGTGAGAGTACCTCAGGGTACACTTACAAGTTTTGTGTGTACGAGGGGCGAGATTCCCGTGTTCAACCCCCAGAATGTCCCCCCACTCTTGGTGTTAGCGGGAAACTTGTGTGAGACCTTATTTACCCACTACTAGATACAAGTTATCACCTATACGTGGATAACTTTTATACTGGTATCCCCTTGTTCCAGTCCCTCACCGCCAGATCCACGTCCGCTTGTGGGACCGTGCAGAAAAATCAACGGGCGGAAAAATCAACGCGGCCTCCCTGGCCACCCCATCCAGGTACCTATCCCCAGGGGTGAAACCCGTGCCCTTACCAGTGAAAACCTGTTGCTGGTCAGATTTAAGGACAAGAGGGATGTCCTTGTACTGTCCACAATTCATGGTAACGGCATCACCCCTGTTCCTGTGCGAGTTATTGTCGACTACAATTGGCATATAGGAGGAGTTGATCTCTCTGATCAAGTCCTCAAGCCATATAACGCTATGCACAAAACCCGGGCATGGTACAAAAAAGTTGTGGTGTACTTGGTGCAGGTTGCCTTGTACAACTCTTTTGTGCTGTCACCGAGCACTGGCAACACAGGGACATTTCTTCAGTTCTATGAGGCAGTCCTCAAGGCCCTGATCTTTTCTGACCAGGAAATAGAAGGCCGGAGTACCAAGGGAATTGGAGGCGCCCAGATCGTCCCTGGCCAACACTTTACAGGTGTGGTCCCCCATACTGGAAAGAAGGGACGGACCCAAAAGAAGTGCAGAGTGTGTCGCAGGAGGGGGATACGGAGGGACACCACTACTCAGTGTGACACGTGCCCCGATCATCCGGGCCACTGCATTGACGGTTTCTTCAGGGAGTACCACACATCCATGGAGTACTAAATTTATATCCCAATTTAGCCACTGACAATCGGATAAAAAACTGGTTCTCAGACTTGAGACACTAAAACGAAAAAAATAATAATTTCAATATTTTGTAAAACTAAAATAAATTAAAAAGTAGACATATTAGGTATTGACACATCCGTAATAATCTGCTTATTAAAAATACCCTCCCACCATAAAAACGGTGCAAAAGTTTTTTTTTGTCACCTTACATCACAAAAATTGTAATAGCAAGCGATAAAAAAGTCATATGCCCCCCAAAATAGTGCCAATAAAACCGACCTCTCATCCCTCAAAAAATTAGCCCCTACCTAAGATAATCGGCTAAAAACAAAAAAAAATGACTCTTAGACTATGGAGATACTAAAATGTTTTTTTTTGTTTATAAAAAGATAATATAGTGTAAAACATAAATAAATAAATAAATAAAAAGTAGACATATTAGGCATCGCCGTAAGAATCTGCTCTATAAAAATACCCTCCCCCCAAGCCCTCAGATGAACAAGGTAAAAAAAAAAAAAAAAAAAAAAAAAACGGTGCCTAAAAAGCAATCTTTTGGCAAATTTTCCATTTTTATTAGTTTTTTTCCAATAAGAAAGTAAGGTTTAACAGCCAAACAAAACTTAATATTTATTACCCTCATACCGCAGTTTACAGAAACACCCCATATGTGGTCGTAAACTGCTGCATGACCAAACGGCAGGGGGCAGAAGGAAAGGAACGCAGTATGATTTCTGGAAGGCACCATGTCCCATTTGAAGCCCCCCTGATGCACCCCAAGAGTAAAAACTTCATAAAAGCGACCCCATCTAAGAAACTACACCCCTCAAGGTATCCAAAACTGATTTTTACAAACGTCGTTGACCCTTTAGGTGTTCCACAAGAGTTATTGGCAAATAAAGATGAAATTTCAGAATTTCTATTTCTGATAACCTTGCCTCACAAAAATGTAATATAGATAAACCAAAAATCATATGTACCCTAAAAATAGTCCCAACAAAACTGCCACCTTATCCCGTAGTTTCCAAAATGGGGTCACTTTTATGGAGTTTCTAGTCTAGGCGTGCATCAGGGGGGCTTCAAATGGGACATGGTGTAAATAAACCAGTCCAGCAAAATCTGCCTTCCAAAAACCTGTGTGGTTTTTTTTTTGGAAGGCAGATTTTGCTGGACTGGTTTACCTCTACGCACCTTTACCTCTACGCCCTACCGTGTGCCCGTACAGTAGTTTACGGCCACATATGGGGTGTTTCTGCAAACCTCAGAATTGGGGTAATAAATATAGCATTTTGTTTGGCTGTTAACCCTTGCTTTGTTACTGGAAAAAAATTGATTAAAATGAAATGTGAGAATTATATTTTATTGGCAAATTTTCCATCTCCATTTGCCAATAACTCTTGTGCAACACCTAAAGGGTTAACAAACTTTGTAAAATCAGTTTTGAATACCTTGAGGGGTGTAGTTTCTTAGATGGGGTCACTTTCATGGAGTTTCTACTCTAGGGGTGCATCAGGGGGGCTTCAAATGGGACATGGTGTAAATAAACCAGTCCAGCAAAATCTGCCTTCAAAAAAACACACGGCGCACCTTTCACTCTACGCCCTACTGTGTGCCCGTACAGTAGTTTATGGCCACATATGGGGTGTTTCTGCAAACTAAATAATCGGGGCAATAAATATAGCTTTTTGTTTGGCTGTTAACTCTTGCTTTGTTACTGGAAAAAATTGATTAAAATGGAAAATTGGCCAAAAAATGGAATTCTCAAATTTCATCCCCATTTGCCAATTACTCTTGTGCAACACCTAAAGGGTTAACAAAGTTTGTAAACTCAGTTTTGAATACCTTGAGGGGTGTAGTTTCTTAGATGGGGTCATTTGTATGGAGTTTCTACTCTAGGGGTGCATCAGGGGGGCTTCAAATGGGACATGGTGTAAATAAACCAGTCCAGCAAAATCTGACTTCCAAAAACCATACGGTTCACCTTTCCCTCTACGCCCTACTTTGTGCCCGTACAGAAGTTTACGGCCAGATATGGGGTGTTTATGCAAACTGCAGAATCGGGGCAATAAGTATAGCATTTTGTTTGGCTGTTAACCCTTGCTTTGTTACTCGAAAAAATTGATTAAAATGGAAAGTTTGCCCAAAAATAGAAATTCTAAAATTTAATTCCTATTTGCCAATAACTCTTGTGCAACGCCTAAAGGGTTAACGACATTTGTCAAAATCAGTTTAGAACACCTTGAGGGGTGTAGTTTCTAGAATGGGGTCATTTTTGGGTGGTTTCTATTATGTAAGCCTCATAAAGTGACTTCGGACCTGAACTGTTCCCTAAAAATTGGGTTTTTGAAAATTTCTGAAAAATTTCAGGATTTGCTTCTAAACTTCTAAGCCTTGTAACATCCCCAAAAAATAAAAAATCATTCCCAAAATGATCCAAACAGGAAGTAGACATATGGGGAATATAAAGTAATGACTATTTTTGGAGGTATTACTATGTTTTATAGAATTAGAGAAATTGAAACTTGGAAATTTGCAATTTTTTACAAATGTTAGGTAAATTTGGTATTTTTTTATAAATAAAAATGAATTTTTTGGGCTTCATTTTACCAGTGTCATGAAGTACAATATGTGACGAAAAAACAATCTTAGAACGGTCTGGATAAGTCAAAGCATTTTTAAGTTATCACCACTTAAAGTGACACTGGTCAGATTTGCAAAAAATGGCCTTTCGTTAAGATGAAATAAGGCTGTGTCCTTAAGGAGTTAAAGTTTAAGCATTGAATGAAAGGATGTGGTGCGCATTAATTACTGAAGAATTTATTAAATTTTATTCCCTGTCAACTATGCAGAACAGGGGTTTCTATCTGGCAAAATTTGAAAAATGTCACCTGACAATGTAATTGATGATTTTTTAAAATGTATGTTCCTATCACCTATGTAGAGGTGCCCCAGTGACATCCACCATCCATTTGGATATCTTCTCTATCAACTTTCGATGTTCTCTTCTGAGCCTACCATGTTGATCATGGTAATCAGTGAATCAGGGTTCCACGCCGGAGAGGGAGTGTGAGAAAAAGAGACCAATTTTAAGGGAGATACATTTATTTTAAAAAATTGGGATCGAGCGGAAGTGTGGGAAAAGCTGTTAAATCGCAAATGTGGGACAAATTACAGAAGCCCAAAAGTGGGCCAGAAGAGTAAAGCGGAATTATGGGAAAAATTATTGAGGGAAAAATTTGGGACAAATTACAGAAGCCCAAGTGTGGGCCAGAAGAGTGAAGCGCAAATGTGGGAAAAGCTGTTAAAGCGCAAATGTGGTACAAATTACAGAAGCCCAAATGTGGCCAAAAGAGTAAAGCGGAAATGTGGGACAAAGTATTGAAGCGCAAATGTTGGCCAAAAGAGTAAAGCGGAAATGTTGGACAAATTATTAAAGCGCAAATGTGGTACAACTTGTTAAAGTTTAAGCATTGAATCAAAGAAGGTCGCATCAATTAAAGAAGAATTTCTGAAATTTTATTCCCTGTCACCTGTGCAGAGCAGGGGCTTATTCACGTCTAAAATTGTATAATGTCAACCCAAGAATGTAACAGAAAAATTAGTGAAATTTATTAACCTGTCTACTTGGTAGACCAAGAATGACAGAAATTTTTTTTTATTGTCACCCAAAAATGTAACAGACAATTTATTTTTATTTTTTTACCTGTCTACTAGGTATAGCAGTGGTACTTCACACCCAAAAATTTTTGAATTTCACCCAAAAATGAAACAGACATTTATTTTTATTTTTTACCGGTCTACTAGGTATAGCAGTGGTACTTCACACCCAAAAATTGGTGAATTTCACAAGAAAATGTAACTGACAAAGTAGTGAAATAAAATAAAATACGTACAATTTTGATTTATGAGGTGGAGTTCTATATGGAGTAGAAGTTTGAGGAGGCGGTGGACGTATCGGTGTAGGTGGAAGCGGTGGTGGAGGAGGACGAGGTAGCCAACACAGGTTTTTGGTTTTAATTTAATTTTTTTAAATTAGGGTACACTCCAAAAGAGTGTGAAATATCCAAAATACAAGAATGAGCAATTGCGCTGCAGTATAACAATGACTGGTTAGTGCCGGTATACATGTCTATTCTGCACAAGGTACGGACAAGTCCTGAGGGATCCATGCCTGGTTCATTTTAATGAACGTGAGCTTGTCCACATTGGCTGTGGACAGGCGGCTGCGCTTGTCTGTGATGACGCCCCCTGCCGTGCTAAACACACGTTCAGATAATACACTGGCCGCAGGGCAGGCCAGTACCTCCAAGGCGTAAAGGGCAAGCTCAGGCCATGTGCCCAATTTGGAGTCCCAGAAGTTGAAGGGGGCAGACCCGTCATTCAGTACGTGTAGGCGTGTGCACACATACTGCTCCACCATGTTGCTGAAATGCTGCCTCCTGCTAAGACGTTCCATATCAGCTTCTGGTGCTGGTTGTTGTGGCGTGCTGACAAAGCTTTTTCACATTTCGGCCATGCTAACCATGCCTTCTGAGGTGCTGGCGGTGCTCCAGCTGCTTTGGCGATCTCATCCTCGTCCTCTGCCTTCGCCTTGTGCTTCCACTGTGCCCCAGCTGTCAGGTGGGAATGCCACCAGCAGCGCGTCTACCAGCGTGCGCTTGTACTCGTGCATCTTACGATCACGCTCCAGTGATGGAATTAAGGATGGTAAGTTGTCCTTGTAATGGGGATCCAGTAGCGTGGCCACCCAGTAATCAGCACAAGTTAGAATGTGGGCAACTCGGCGGTCATTGCGGAGACACTGCAGCATGTAATCGCTCATGTGTGCCAGGCTGCCCAGAGGCAACAAAAAGCTGTCCTCTGTGGGAGGTGTATCGTCTGTGTCCTCTGTATCCCCCCAGACATGCACCTTTGATGCCCATGAACTGGTCTGGGTGCCACACTGCTGTGAACATGGTTCCTCCATCTCCTCCTCCTCCACCTCCACCAGGGCCGTCTTTAATATTGATTGGACCCTGGGCAAGAATTTACTTGGGCCCCCTGGATCCCGCCCCCCCCCCCACACTTTGCTGTACTTGCTATACAGCAGCACTTACCTTTCACGTCCAGGGCCTCGAGGTGACGTCTCCTCTCTGTCATCATCTTCTCTGTAGATCTTCTCTCTCATCATCTTCTCCACTCGGTCTGGACAACTTCTCTCAGCCGCCTCGTCTCTGCAGAGTGTGACACACAGACATCTTAGCTTCCTCACATTCTATCATTATCCCCCAACTGGAGTCCCCACAGTGTTATCCTGCTGCTTGCTGTCCCCCCCCCCCCCCAGGGGTGTAGCTATAGGGGGTGCAGAGGTAGCAGTAGCTACCGGGCCCAGGAGCATGAAGGGGCCCAAAGACACTTGTGCCGCATAAGAAGACACACAAAGCACTGAGGGAAGGGGGGCCCAAGCTGAACTCTTGCACCGGAGCCCATGAGCCTTTAGTTATGCCCCTGCCCCCCCCCCCCAATACCCCCAAATACTATCCTGAAGAAACATTACTGCCCCCCATAGTAATAGTGCTCCTCATAGTCCCACCAATAGTAATTCCCTTCTAGAATGCCCTCATTAGTAACACTGCCCCAACCGTGATAATGCTCCTCAACAATGCCCCCATTATTAGAAGAGCCCTCCTATATTAATAATACCCTCACAGAGTCCCCAGTAGAAATAAGGCCCCCTATTGTTCCCCCAGTGGTAATAAAGCTCCCTACAGACCCCTCAGTAGTAATAAGGCCCCCATAGTGCGCTTAGTAGAAATAAGGCGGATCTATAAGACCCTCCTATAGAGCCCCCAGTAGTAATAAGACCGCCTATAATGTCCCCTGGATCTGCAGTGCCCCCTGCAGTTATAATCCTCCCTCCACCTTACAGTCCCATGTAAATAACATCACCTCCTCCCCAGCCGCCTCCAACACACAATCCCATGTAAACATCACCCCCTAAGGCTACTTTCACACTTGCGTTCATGCGGATCTGTCCTGTACTTGTACAGGACGGATCCGCACCGATAATACAAACGAATGCATCCGTTCAGGACCGATTCGTTTGTATTAGATTTGAATTTCTAAGTCCCAATACGGATCCATCCTGACTTACATTGAAAGTCAATGGGGGACGGATCCGTTTACAATTGCACCATTTTGCGTCAATGCAAAGGGATCCGTCCCCATTTACTTACATTGTAAGTCAGGACGGATCCGTTTGGCTCCACAAGGCCATGTGGACACAAAAACGCTGCTTGCAGCATTTTGGGGTCCGCCTCCAAAACGGAACGGGGGGCTGTACGGAGCCGAACGAATGCATTCTGAATGGATCTGCATCCATTCAGAATGCATTGGGGTTAAACTGATGCATTTGGGGCTGCTTGTGAGAGCCTTGAAACTCTAGCCTAAACATTAAGTCCCATGTGCATAAACATCATTCCCCCCCACCATCCACTTTCAACATACAGCCCCATGTAAATAACATCACTCCCTCCCCCAGCCACCTCAAGCACACAGTTCCATGTCAATAACATCCCTCCCTTCAGCCCTAACATACATCCTAGTTAAATAACTACAACTCCCAGCTTTGCTCTGCCTTTCCCTTCACTTACCTCTCCAGTCCTCATATACAGACATCAGCATTAGGCTCCTTCTCCTCTTCACTCCGGTCCATTCCTGCACTGGTCACATGATGGTGACATCATCCAGGTCATCCTATCACAGCCTGTTTTGCTGATCACATGACCTGTGATGTCACCACAGGTCCTTCACCTGTATTAGATTCAATTGTATAGCCGTTCTGTGTACGGCAATACAGTTGTATCTAGCAGGCAGGCAGGACATTCGGGGCCTGGGACAAAACATCAGGGGCCCAGGCCCCGAATGTTTTAACCTAGCGACGCAGTCACTAGTGAATGGGAGTCGGGAAACTGAGCTCCCTTAGGCCCCCAGGAGCAACTGGGCCCGGGGCAGCTGCCCCTTTTGCCCTGCGGCAAAGACGGCCCTGACCTCCACCTCGTCATCCTCCAGAACTGTGCCCTGGCTGGAAAATTGTGTACCTTGAATTTGTGGGTGCAGGATCCCACCCTCGGAGCCACTTGGAAATGACTGGCCGGAAACCCTATGAAATGATCCCTCTTCCTCCTCCTCCTGTGCCACATCCTCTTCCATCATCGCCAGCAGCGTTTTTTTCAAGGAGGCATAGAAGTGGGACAGTAACGCTGAGAACAGCCTTATCGGCACTGGCCATGTTGGTGGAGTACTCGAAACAGCGCAACAAGGAACACAGGTCTCGCATGGAGACCCAGTCATTGGTGGTGAAGTGGTGCTGTTCCGCCGAGCGACTCACCCGTGCGTGCTGCAGCTGAAACTCCACTATCTAATAGGTTATCTAGGACGGATCTCTCTTGGAAACGTAAGCGCTTACAAACCAACGGAGATTAGAACACATGGCAACGTCCGGTGTACGTCAGGAAAAAGCAGGAAGTTAATTAAATCCCCACCACCTGCACAGATTCGATCCGGAGACACGAGGGACGCCAGAGATATTCTGGAGGCCGGACGACAAATAGTCCCTGAATCAGATTACATAGCAGAGCTACATATACCAACTTAAACAAACTACTGCATCTGCACTGAGGTAATACAGAAGCCTGCTATTGACGATCGCCACAGAGGTAAGCTTACCCTTTACCTACTACACGTGGGACGCCACGCATAGAGAAGAATCCATCTACGTGTGAGTACTCAAATTATCTTCAGTGAATCGCAGTATATATCATCGATCTACTTTGATTATGTCCAACTAAAGTTGAAATCAAAACATTGCACATGATTGTACAGACTGCAACATTGGATATAGACTGCAACATTGAATACAATATCAAATAGCAAGTAACATCTCCGGTATTACTCATATGGAGAAGTTTCGCCTATCGGGCAATTTATCTATATTGGCATTGTGATCACCTTCTATAGATTTTTTTATAATTTTTATACTTTTTTAGGATTTTATATTTACATTTTATACATTTGTTTTCTTTACAAATTTTTTTGAGCACGCTTGCACTTTTGGAAGATTACCTGCTATCTGCCACACATTTGCCACATCTTTTGGATTAACCTTCAACGGGTTGTTTGACACTTTCACTGGTATATATACTTATGGATTAATGAACGTATTTTTCCACATATATTGACTATTTACCCTCGATTATTTGGATACCATTGTTGCTATATAAATATATGAGACACTTGAACATAAAGCTACCATACTACTAACGTATGTTACTAATCCCATTAGATATTGAACTATTTCAAGCTTGAGACTATACCCACTTGAGATCGATATCAATTTCTTCAGATCACTTAACTTCGCTTGGATTTTGGGGCCCATATTTTTAAGCTTGCGTCCCAGACAGCCGCCCTACAGTGGATGTCTGCAGATTACCATTGTGTGGTTGCTGATCCATATGTTTTAAACAAGATCTTTCAAACAAGATCTTACTGTTTCTAACTGCATTTATTATTTATAAGTTTTTGTAGCATTGTACAGTATTGCCTTTTAGGAAGTATTGATCCGGACATTTTTTACATTCTTGACATTTTTGACATTTTTAATATTGCTAGATATTCTATTTGTACTGACATTGAGATATATATATATATATATATATATATATTTACATGTAGTACAATGCTGGAAACTGCACTGATCTAATAAATTAATATAGTGACATACTTATATTGAGTCCACGTGAGTTCACTTATAAGAGTGTCCATCCATCCCCTTTCTGTACTATTTGAAACTCCACTATGGCCTGCTGCTGCTCGCACAGTCTGGCCAGCATGTGCAAGGTGGAGTTCCACCTTGTGGGCAAGTCGCATATGAGGTGGTGAGCAGGAAGGCCGAAGTTACGCTGTAGCGCAGACAGGCGAGCAGCGGCAGGGTGTGAACGCCGGAAGCGCGAACAGACGGCCCGCACTTTATGCAGCAGCTCTGACATGTCGGGGTAGTTGTGAATGAACTTCTGCACCACCAAATTCAGCACATGCGCCAGGCAAGGGATGTGCGTCAAACCGGCTAGTCCCAGAGCTGCTACGAGATTTCGCCCATTATCGCACACCACCAGGCCGGACTTGAGGCTGACGGGCACCAACCACTCATCGGTCTGTTGTTCAAGTCCCGTCCACAGCTCCTGCGCGGTGTGGGGCCTGTCCCCCAAACAGATACGTTTTAAAACTGCCTGCTGTCGTTTACCCCTGGCTGTGCTGAAGTTGGTGGTGAAGGTGTTACGCTGACCGGATAAGGAGGCAGAAGAGGATGAGGAAGCAGAGTAGGAGGATGAAGCAACAGGAAGCAAACTGAAGCACCCTGCAATCCTCGGTGGTGGAAGGACATGCGCCAAACTGCTATCCACCTCAGGCCCAGCCGCCACTGCATTTACCCAGTGTGCTGTTATGGAGATATAACGGCCCTGACCGTGCTTACTGGTCCACGTATCCGTAGTCAGGTGCACCTTGCCACAGATGGAGTTGCGCAGTGTACACCTGATTTTGTCCCGTACTTGGTTGTGCAGGGAAGGGATGACTCGCCTAGAAAAGTAGTGGCGGCTGGGAACGACGTACTGTGGTACAGCCACTACCATAAGGCCTTTAAAACTATCCTACTCCACCAGACGGAATGACAGCATTTCAAAGGCCAGTAATTTAGAAATGCTGGCATTCAGGGCTAGTGATCGCAGGTGGGTAGGGGGGCACTTCCTCTCCAGTGTTTGGGAGATGGAGAGCTGAACGCTTCCGTGGGACATTGTGGAGATGCTTGGTGACCCACGTGGTGGTGTTGCTGGAAGATCCTCTGTTTGCGGTGTGGCAGATGGCACTGTCACTCCAGAGGTGGATGAAGAGTCCGAGACTGCAGCAGAATAGGAAGCAGGAGGAGCCAGAGACCTTTCTTGGTTTTTGAGGTGTTTACTCCACTGCAGCTCGTGCTTTGCACTTAAATGCATGGTCATGCTGGTTGTGCTCAGGTTGAGAACGTTTATGCCTCGCTTCAGGCTCTGACTGCACAGCGTGCAAACCACTCGTGTCTTGTCGTCAGCACATTGTCTGAAGAACTGCCACGCCAGGGAACTCCTTGGAGCTGGCTTTGGTGTGCTCGGTCCCTTGCTGCGGTGGGCAGTAGCAGGCGTACTGTCTAGAAGACGGCCGCTCCGCTTTTGCACCCTGCTCCCTCTTCTGCTGTGCTGGTGGCTCTGTGCGACCACCGCCTCTTCCTCCGAACTACATAGGGCACTCACATGACCTTGATTCCATGTGGGGTCGAGGACCTCATCGTCCTCCACATCATCTTTCACCCAGTCTTCACCCATGCCTTCCTTGTCGGTCTGCACACTTTTGAAAGCCCCAGCAGTTGGCACCTGTGTTTCATCATCATCCGAGACGTGCTGCGATGGTCCTCCCATGCACTCATCTTGAAAGATAAGTGGTTGGGCATCGGTGCACTCAATCTCTTCCACTTCTGGGGCAGGGCTAGGTGGAAGGCCCTGGGAAACCATGCTAACAGAGTCATCAAAAAGCAGAAGAGACTGCTGCATGACTTGGGGCTCAGACTGCTTGGCTGATTTGCAAGGGGGTGAGGTGAAAAACTGATGGACATCGGCTACAGGTGCCAACTGTAGTCTTTCAGCATGAGACTGGGTGGGAGACAATGTGAAGGAACTGGAGCCACTGTCAGCAACCCAATCTACTATCACCTGTACTTGTTCAGGCCTTACCATTCGTAGAGCCGCATTAGGCCTGACCAAATACCGTTGCAGGTTCTGTCGCCTACTCTCACCTGAGGAAAGGGTTTCACTTGTGCGTGTAGCTGGCACAGATTGACCACGTCCTCTCCCTGCAACAGGAGCTCTACCAGCAGCACCACAACATGGGCCACGTCCCTTATTTGACGCTCTTTTCATATTTCTCGAATTTAGGATCTTGCCCTAAATGGGTGTTTAATTAATAGTAGAATAGAACGACAGTATGTACAGGGTGTATCTCACACGGTCTCAACCAGACTAGGCCTCAATTAAATTTGTTTGCCCAAAATGGCTGTTTTTCAAATACCTGAATAGAAGCCCTGTACTTAAAGGGTGTATCTCACATGCCCTGAACCAGACTAGGCCTCAATTAAATTTGTTTGCCCAAAATGGCTGTATTTCAAATACAGTTGTGTTAAAAATTATTCAACCCCCAATGCTGTAAAGGGTTTTAGGGAATTTAGTGTACATTTGTAATTGTGTTCAGAATGAAATATTACAAGGACTTTTTAAAGAACCAAATGCAACTAAAATGACATCAATAGTTTTTTTAATACAGTATTAAATTTTTTTTTTGTGATTTCTTCATTGACACAATTATTCAAGCCCTTAAAGACTACCACTCTTAAGAACAGAGGTTCATTCAAGTGTTTTCGATCAGGTATTGAAAACACCTGTGGATGTCAAGGAGCAGCAATCAAGCATAATAAGCACCAATTAGGCAGATTTAAAAAGGACTGTGATACTCAGCTCCTTCTAGACATTTACTGGTGTGTTTACAAACATGGTGAAGTCAAGAGAATGGTCCAGGAAGACAAGAGAAGAGGTGATTTCTCTTCACAGGAAGGGCAATGGCTATAAGAAGATTGCAAAGATGTTAAACATACCAAGAGACACCATAGGAAGCATCATTTGAAAATTCAAGGCAAAGGGCACTGTTGAAACGCTACCTGGTCGTGGCAGAAAGAAGATGCTGACTTTGTCTGCTGTGCGCTACCTGAAGCGCAAAGTGCAGAAAAGTCCCTGTGTGACTGCTGAGGAACTGAAAAAAGATTTGTCAGATGTGGGTACTGAAGTTTCAGCCCATGAAGGCCTGCGTAATGAAGGCCTCCATGCCAGAACTCCCAGGTGCACCCCCTTGCTGTCTCCAAAGAATAAGAAGAGTCGACTGCAGTATGCCAAAAGTCATGTGGACAAACCACAAAAGTTTTGGGATAGTGTTCTGTGGACTGATGAAACAAAATTAGAACTGTTTGGGCCCATGGATTAACGCTATGTTTGGAGGAGGAAGAACAAGGCCTATGAAGAAAAGAACACCTTGCCTACTGTGAAGCATGGCAGGGGGTCAATCATGCTTTGGGGCTGTTTTGCTTCTACAGGTACAGGGAAGCTTCAGCGTGTGCAAGGTACCATGAATTCTCTTCAGTACTAGGAGATATTGGATGAAAATGTGATGCAGTCCGTCACAAACCTGAGGCTTGGGAGACGTTGGACCTTTCAACAGGACAATGATCCCAAGTATACCTCCAAGTCCACTAGAGGATGGTTGCAGATTAAAGGCTGGAACATTTTGAAGTGGCCATCGCAGTCACCAGACTTCAATCCGATTGAGAACCTCTGGTGGGACTTAAAGAAAGCAGTTGCAGCGCGCAAGCCTAAGAATGTGACTGAACTGGAGGCTTTTGCCCATGAAGAATGGGCGAAGATACCCGTAGATCGCTGCAAGACACTTGTGTCAAGCTATGCTTCACGTTTAAAAGCTGTTATAACTGGAAAAGGATGTTGTACTAAGTACTAAGATTGAATGTCACTTGGGGGTTGAATAAAACTGATAATGATGTGAGCACAGAAAAGACATTTGTGGTTATTTCATTATAAATGTTATGTTATATTTGTCTGACTTACAAGTGCCTCTTTGATTTAATTGTAAACAAGATGACTTAGGCTACTTTCACACTAGCGTTTGGAGCGGATCCGTCTGATGTTTCATCAGACGGATCCGCTCCGATAATGCAGACGTTTGCATCCGTTCAGAACGGATCCGTCTGCATTATAACTTAGAAAATTTTCTAAGTCTGAAAGTAGCCTGAGCGGATCCGTTCAGACTTTACATTGAAAGTCAATGGGGAACGGATCCGCTTGAAGATTGAACCATATGGTGTCATCTTCAAGCGGATCCGTCCCCATTGACTTCCATTATAAGTCTGGACGGAACCGCTCGCTTCCGCACGGCCAGGCGGACACCCGAATGCTGCAAGCAGCGTTCAGGTGTCCGCTCACTGAGCGGAGCGGAGGCTGAACGCTGGCAAGCGGATGCATTCTCAGTGGATCCGCCTCCACTGAGAATGCATTGGGGCCGGACGGCTGCGTTCAGGACCGCTCGTGAGCCCCTTCAAACGGAGCTCACGAGTGGACACCTGAACGCAGGTGTGAAAGTAGCCTTAAATGATCAAAATCAATGTCAAACTGGCCAAAACACTCAATTTCAGTGGGGGTTGAATAATTTTGAACACAACTGTACATGAATAGAACCCCTGTATTTAAAGGGTATATCTCATAATAACATATGCAGCAAAGGCTGGCAACAATTTTTTTTTAAAACGTCTTGATGCTGCAAGGCATGAAAAATTGTGTATTTTGCCCAAAAAAGGGTCTTTTATTAATAGAAGAATATAAGCCCTGTATATACAGAGTGTATCTCGACCGGCCTGACCCACAGTAGGCCTCAATTAAAGATTTGTGCACCAAATGGTGGTATTTCAAATATCTGAATATAACCCAAATATATAAAGGGTGTATCTCACAATGACATATACAACCAAAAATTTGCTTGCAAATAGGATAATATGTGTGTTAATTCAACAGAACACCCATAAAGTCTCACACATATATAATAACTCAATCTTTATTAGTTAAAAAGAGGATAATACATCATTAGTAGAAAAATGCGATTACATATAGTGATAGTGATGCAGGAGGATAATGTGACAAATACAAAAGGGAGCCACCATCAATCCTCACACTGTGGATACATATGGTAAAATTGGACTGGGTCATGAAGTTGCAACTGAACTGATGCGATGTAGTGATAACAATACATGTATATACCCACACAGGGGATAAGCAACTGTATATCAGACCACTTGTCACAAATAACTCATATTCATTGCAATAATGTTGCAGGGAGGTCAGCACAAGGTGTGCAGAAGCACAAAATGTGGAACAAAATACTGACCCACATGCAACAAACAATTGAAGGAGACAGTGGAACAGCCCATACTAACCAGGAGAGGAAAAGCAGGATGGTGGCTCCTAGCCCGACGTGCGTTTCGCCTCACTTCTTCAGGGGGCGTGTAATTGCTCCTCACCCACTGGCCAAATATAAATACCCCCCCTCCCTACCTCCCTCCCCCCTATAGAACCAATAAGCAGCCCGGAATCTAAATGCCACACACCTGTGTGTCGACGCTCCAATCTGCTCCAAGCCTGATGATCTGTACGTCTAGATGTCCAAACCAATCATATCGTAGCAAGGAGGAGTGTCTGCCCACAAGTCACAATATCCTGCTCACAGTCACGCGAGAGTGCAACATAGTCGCGCGGCTGGAGTCCACAGGCCGTTCACGTAGCTACGGCGCATGCGCACACCGCGCTCAGTGGCTCATCGAAAGCCACTCAGACGGGAAGAAAGTCACATGACCCAACGTCATGGTGAAGATGGTAGACCGCCTCAGAAATGATACTGGCCCACCCATACCAGCAGATGTGTCACGTGATCCACCGGGAGAGGTCACCGACACCATCTTAGATCGTGGCAGTACCTCTCCCATACACATATCAAGTTAAATCCAAGATACCAAACGGCCTATAATCAAGGTCGCATTAAGGAGCAGCCGTTAGTACAGGTTATTAACTCCTTGAACACCTTAGAGAGTGATATAGAATAACAATAGTGTGTAACGAATGGGCAATTGATATTGCATACCCTGTGTGTGATTGAGGTCCATTAATACATTGTTTATCAAGCAGCAAATATATAACCCTCAAATCCATCCATCAACAAACATGATATAAACATGAAGATACCAACATGATGTTAAAAACAATTCATAAAGGGTCCATAAGGTAATAACCAACAACAAATAATCATGAACACATCCAAAATTATAAAGTGGGCACCGTTGACCCTACCTAGAGGGCCAGAGGTGCTCACAAGTTAGTGATATAAGTTCAAGTGAACAATTGAACATGATAATTATATTTAAAAAGGATGAAAAAAACATGTAAGTGACAGCCTATTATAATTAGCATAATAAAAACAATTGATTGGTGCATGATAATAGTGAAAAATAAAACCATAAAGTGACAGTGCAAGTGAAGTGAGGGTGGTGCAGACCAGTTACATGCAGTGCATAAGATTATAATAGTATATAAGAGAGCCAAGACACGGCCAGAGCAGGACCATGGATGGCCCAATTGGAACCATGATTATACATGTTGTATGGCAGCAGACCAAAGAAAATGTGTATATGAACAAAAGTGTCCAAGACACCGATCTACTCGAGCTTGTAGACCATTCCCTTGTAGACCGGGGATCCTCATGTGGGAAGAGGAGATGGAATGATGGAGGGGGAAAGTGGGAGAGGGGGGGGAGGGGAACCAGCTCCCGTCACGGACAACGTATACAGATCCCAGGATACACGACATCAAATAAACATTAAGGAAAATCCAACGGTCCGGCAATTCTGGAGGGAACATAATTCAGAATTAATAACTATGGTTGAGCAGAAGAAAAAAAAAAACTGATAAAGATAATAACAGTTAAAATCACAACAATTAAAGTTTAAACAAATTATACTGTTAAAATAGGTCGGTACTGAGGGACACCAGATCAGAGGGAGCACTGTAAAGAGCCTGCAACAGACACAATAGTGCTGGTAACTGTTCACAAAAAGGGAACAAAGCTTTTCCCCTCATTAAGTCCAAGGGGGGCGTTGGTGTTCAAGGTATAAATCCATCTTGTTTCTTTCTGTCCTAGTATCTTTTTCCAATCACCAGATATTATCTTTATCATTTTTTTTTTTTGTTCTTCTGCTCACCCATAGTTATTAATTATGAATTATGTTCCCTCCAGAATTGCCGGACCGTTGGATTTTCCTTAATGTTTATTTGATGTCGTGTATCCTGGGATCTGTATACGTTGTCCGTGACGGGAGCTGTCCCCCCCCCCTCCCAGTTTCCCCCTCCATCATTCCGTCTCCTCTTCCCACATGAGGATCCCCGGTCTACAAGGGAATGGACAAGCTCGAGTAGATCGGTGTCTTGGACACTTTTGTTCATATACACATTTTCTTTGGTCTGCTGCCATACAACATGTATAATCATGGTTCCAATTGGGCCATCAATGGTCCTGCTCTGGCCGTGTCTTGGCTCTCTTATTAATAGAAGAATATAAGCCCTGTACATACAGGGTGTATCTCACGCGGCCTGACCCACACTAGGCCGCAATTAAAGATTTGTGCACAAAATGGCGGTATTTCAAATAACTGAATAGAACCCCTGTATTTAAAGAGTGTATCTCACAATGACATATGCAGCAAAGGCTGCCAAATAAACTTTTTTTTGCCCAAACGGGTGTTAGTTTAATAACTGAATATGACAGCAGTATATAACCCTGGAATTTCAAATGTCTTGATACTGCAAGGGCGCAAAAATTGTGTATTTTGCCCAAAAAAGGGTGTTTTATTAATAGAACAATATAACTCCTGTATATAAAGGGTATATCTCACACGCCCTGACCCACACTAGGCAGCAATTAAAGGTTAGTGCACAAAATGGCTGTATTTCAAATACCTGAATAGAACCCCTGTATTTAAAGGGTGCATCTCACATGGCCTGACCCACACTAGGCCGCAATTAAAGATTTGTGCACCAAATGGCGGTATTTCAAATATCTGAATATAACCCAAATATATAAAGGGTGTATCTCACATTGGTATATGCAGCAAAGGCTGCCAAATAAACTTTTTTTCCCTAACGAGTGTTTGTTTAATAACTGAATATGACAGCAGTATATAACCCTTGAATTTCACACATGCTGATGCTGCAAGGGCTGTAAAATTGTGTATTTTGGCCAAAAAGTGTGTTTTGAAAAACCCAGAAAATTATGGCTGTATTTCTAGCTTAAATTGCACACTGACTAATCCAGATGTTGTATATTGCCAAAAAAGTGTTTTTACTAACAGAATATGAAAGCTGTATATAATGTTTGAATTTCACACGTCCAGATGCAGCTAGGGATGTAAAATAGTGTATTTTGCACAAAAAGGGTGTTTTAAAAAATCCAGAAAATTATGCCTGTATTTCTAGCTAAAATTGCACACTGACTAATCCTGCAAATACACCAGATGTTGTATATTGCCAAAAAAGGGTGATTTTTTACAACCAGATTATTAGTGCAGTTTTTCAAGCTTGGATTAGAATGTCACAAAAGCTCAGATGCAGTGCTGGTGCACTGAGCTTGAATAAAATGGCCGCCGCCGCCCACCTAACTAACAGACGGATAAAAGTTGTTGTTTTTTGGTCAATAGGCTTAGGTGCCCTGCACCCACACAACTAATAGTATGTAGATCGCAGAGTTAGATTCTCTCCTATTCTCTCCCTGAAATCACCAGTCCAGCAGCATCCTCTCCCTACACTTGTAACAGCAACGTGACGTGCAGCACTATGTGACTCATGCTGCACTGGTCAATCACAGCTATGCCATTAGTAGGCATGGCTGTGATGGCTTCTAAGGTCAGACAGTTAAACGCTTGTTGATTGGCTGCTCTGCAGCCTTTCAAAAAGCGCCGAGAAATTGCCGAACACCGAGCCCGAACCCGAACTTTTACTGAAATGTTCGGGTTTGGGTTCGGGGTCCAAAAATTCTAAAGTTCGGTATGAACCCGAACTTTACAGTTCGGGTTCGCTCAACCCTACTCCTAAATTCTAAATTTTCATAAATTTTGGCTTTGGCTTTCAACACTGCCTGAATCCTTCTGGGCATGCTCAGATTCAAGTATGTCTCAACCGAAATCTGTTCCCAGGTCTCTTCTACACGTTCCCAATGTTGGTACATACTGGTTGATGTACTTTACTTGGGTAGGAATGCTACTTTTTCCTCAGCTCGATGGGGTCAATCCAGCACCTCTACTTCAATGTCATTGAGCCATTTCTTTGCCAATCTCGACGTATGCTTTGGGTCGTTGTCCTGCTGGAACACTATGTCGTTCTTTTCATACTCATAGTACTCAAGTGTATGAAACCACTATCAATTCTGGTCAAGCGTCCAACACCTTTGGCTATGAAACAACCCCATATCATCAGGCTTCCTCCACCAAACTTGACAGTTCTTTCAATTTCCTAATCTGTTAGCCCCCATTTCTTCCAGACCCATTAGGAGTTTAAACAAGCTTTAGGGGCCAAAGTCAACTGCAGGAAGTCGGAATACATGCTCTTTGGGGACTGGCAACTGACTTTTTCTGCCCCCTTCCCATTTACCATAAAATTGGACTTCATCAAGATTGGGAATCTGGTTCAGGAAGGAAAGTGCAGCCCTCAATTCTTGGGAAGAAGGCTTGGCCAAAGTCAACTAGAGAATTGGACTGTGGAGCCTCAGACAACTCACTATTGAGGGCAAAGCACTAGTCCTGCGTAACGAAGTTCTGCCTGTAATACAGTACACCACACAGGCATGGCCCCCTCTCGCCACCGTTTCCAGGGCCATCATGAGGACAGTGTTTCTCTTTGTTTGGGGATCCAAGATGGACAGAGTGAAGCGAGCCATCATGTACAAAGAGCCCCGCAAGGGCGGAAAGGGCATTCCGGACCTGCCCACTTTACTGCAGATCGCCTTTGTTTGTGACAGCGTTCGTCAGACTCTGAGAATGGCTAATGGCTCTGTGGGCAAGGCTATGTCTCGCTTCTTCCTCCTACCCCTCTGGAGGGGTCTAGGCTGGGACAAGTGGGACAGCTCAATCCCTTACAACTGGCATGCTCCCTGGAGATATCATCAAGTTTGTGAGGGAACATCAACTGGAGGGCCTCAAGCCCGACTTGTGGAAACGAAAGACTATCCCCAAACTCATCAGAGCAAAGAATACAGTGGAGTCAATTCCATGGATCCATGACGACACGGTAGAAACAGATTGGACTAATGTGTTGTCAGACAGGTTAACCAACGAGCACAAGGACTTGTCATGGATGGCCATACAGGGAGAACTGTCAATTCGGTCATTCATGCACGCCCGCAACCTGTGCAACACCCGGTACTGCCCCAGGTGCCCTTTCAAGGAGGAAACATCGTACCACCTCTTTTGGGAGTGCCCCTTTGTGCAGGGCCTGTTGGATGCCCTGGAACATGAACTGAAAGACTCTGTGCCCAGGAACAGCCTGCAATACAGTTCGGTGCTGTACGTACTATTTCCTGGGATTCATACTGTTGAGGCCATTCATACTGTTGTGGCTTGTGAGGAATCAGCTCATTCTCAGCAGTCTGTCCTGGACTGCTGCAGACTTATCCACAGTCTGCTGCGGGACTACAACATCTTGGACGTCGACGACGAAGAAGAGGACTAAACCTCTCTCCTTCCCTCTCTCCCCCCGTTTGTTTCTGTCTACTCAATAAAGCTTCGGGCATGTGATTTCCCCTCCCTACCCCCTCCTTCCCATCCCCCACCCCTTATCACTGTCTAAATGCTTTGCTGGAAGGTTTTGTGATTGAATAGGTATGCTAGTGTAGCATGCATAGCGATGTATAGCGTAGGTTAGCCTGTGCTTTGCATAATACTAGAGATGGGACGGGGGATTCGTCGAATCCACGAATCCCTCAAATCTTGCTGGATTCGTGGGATTCGTGGACTGGAATCCCGACGTAATTTGCCTGAAACAAATCCGACGAATCCGGTGGGAGGGACTGGGAGGCGGAGCTGGGGGCCAGGGCGTTCACTGTGCTCCGGCCCCTCCGCTCCAGTAGTTATAAAATGTGAAATTCTGATTAATAATCATGCTGCCCCCTCTGTCTGTAGTATAACATTCAATGAATCTTACTTACAGGGCTACTGCTATCGTAATGCAGGCCGGCCGGGCAGACGAGCGGCAGCGTCACTGACTGACGTCACCTGCTTGCGCCGCCTGCTTCATTCATAAAGCAGGCGACGCAGGCTGGTGACGTCAGTCAGTGACGCTGCCGCTCGTCTGCCCGGCCGGCCTGCATTACGATAGCAGTAGCCCTGTAAGTAAGATTTATTGGGGGGGTCTGTGGATGACACTGTTGAGGGGTGGGGGGTGGGTCTGTGGATGGCACTGTTATGGCGTGGGGGGGTCTGTGGGTGACACTGTTAAGGGGTGGGGGTGGGTCTGTGGATGGCACTGTTATGGGGTGGGGGGGTCTGTGGATGGCACTGTTATAGGGTGGGGGGGTCTGTGGATGGCACTGTTATAGGATGGGGGGGTCTGTGGATGGCACTGTTATAGGATGGGGGGGTCTGTGGATGGCACTGTTATGGGGTGGGGGGGTCTGTGGATGGCACTGTTATGGGGTGGGGGGGTCTGTGGATGGCACTGTTATAGGATGGGGGGATCTGTGAATGCCAGGGGGAGAGGTGAGAGGCACTATGATACTACTGGCACATTGGGGGGAGGCACTATGATACGGGCACAATATGGGGGGAGATGGCACTATGATACGGGCACATTATGGGGGGAGGTGGCACTATGATACGGGCACATTGGGGGGGGAAATGGCACTATGATACCGGCACATGGGGGGAGGAGAGAGGCACTCTGCACTTGATACTGGCACATGATTAGGGGGGCATCTATGGGGACACTTACTGGCACATTATTGGGTGGCACTGTGGGGCCACTTCTTATTGGCACATTATTGGGGGGCACTATGGGGGCATCTACTGAGGCCACAAAGAAGGGGTATTTTATATGGGGGGCTCTGTGTGGTACTAGTATTATCAGGGGTATTATCTGTTTCTGCAGTATAGTATTGGGAAGCACAGCGGCACAGTAATGGGGGTGGTAGAATGATTTGTCCAGAAGATGGGAGGATGATGGAAAAGTAGTAAACTAAGATTATTTTTTTTGTCAAGCTGCAGAGACGAAAAATGGCTGAAAAATGGTGTCTGGTCTGAAGGTCTGAAAGGAGAAGATGAGGAAAGAGAACATCTACAAGAGACGTCACTGGATGTAAGAGGTATGGCGCTGTATTACCCTGTATGTTCTGTAGTGATAGGAGCAGGGGTCATCGCGGTCATATAGGGTGCGACCGTGACTGGGGGGTGGAGGTTCAGACAAACTGACGCGGTCTGACTTTGTTTCTTACACCGTGCGTTCACACAATTATGTACAGGACTCGTAGGATTCGAGATTCGAAAGACTCGATATATTCGAGAACCTTTTTGGATTCGGATTCGAAAAAAATTGGATTTGTCCCACCTCTACATAATACCATGCTCGCAAAGAAGACTGTAAGTAATTTATTAAGTGCTGCCTCATGGCCTGCGCTGCGTCACAGTACTAAAGTATGTATGTATAACAATTGATTGTAATAAAGTGGTTTTCAATAAAAAAAAACTGCCTGCAGATGAGGTACTGGCTTATTTAATATCCGAGTCATGCCTCAAGGCCTATTTAAAGGGTCAAACATTGACTTATAGGATAGCTGCTTTACATCTGGTGGCATTAGAGGCAGAGCTTGTTAAGAGCTCATTTGCATCCCTTTCTTTTCATATTACAGAATTACTTTATATCATACTGTTGCTCATTTTTAATCAGGATACAGACTGAACCATCATTTTTTCACCCCAAACTGATTCTGAAAAATGTTTTTTTCAGAGAACTTCTGAGCAGATGTTTTCTACTTCTGAAGCCCATATATCTTTTTCTTCTATCTTCTGTCGTCCATCATGTGTCATAAAATGGGACATTGCAGCCTGAAATCATCATTACACCGAGCTTTTAACACTCGGGCTGGATCAATTTATAAGCTGAAGACGTAGCATAGCTCAGTCTGTTCTTCCTCCTCCTGCGCAGTGCCACATGGAGGGAAAAGTAGGAGAAAAACACGTTAAATATAGACCAAAGCAAAAGTCTTATTTCTGTTACATGTAACTGCACAGGTTAGTGTGATCTACTTTTCCGGGGAGAGGCTGAATGTAGTGTTCCTTTATCAAAGGTTTAGTCCAGAAAAATGTCATGATCACTACTTTTCTACATATTAAAGGGTTTTTACCAGCGAGATAACTTTTTTTTTTTTTTTAAAGGGGTAGGATGGTGTAACAAATTAATTCCTTGACACTGCTGTTCTGTCACTTACTAAACCTGAAAAGCCTGAAAATGGTATATAACATATATATGCTGAGGTTCTCAACTAATGGATTGTAACTGCTATTATCCCCAATCCTTCCTGTACAACAGTATATTCGCATGTATATTTGTATGGTACCGATTTACACCACTGTTGGTGTTCTGTTTACACTGTATATTTTCTGAAAGTGAAAATAAAATATTTTAAAACTTAAAAAAAAAAAAAAAAAAAAAAAAGCAAAAAATGGCTCATTCAATCAAATCACCTGCGGTTTCCTTTGTGTCGGATCCGGACAGAGAAGCGAGGACTAGTGGAGATCTGATATTTTTACAAGATTCTGCCCCTTATTTTAAAAAATTATTTCTTTTACCAGAAACCCCTTTTATTTGTAATTCAGCATAAGCAATATACAAAGAAGTATTTAACATTTATTTTATCTTGGTTTATATAGTGCAACCAACATATTCCATAGTGCTATAGAATAGTGTTGATCGGGAACTGTAGTGCTCGGGTGTTCGGGGTCTCAGGCCGAACACTTTGGGATGCTCGGGTGCTCCAAAATGATCCGATAGGCGATCAGGCGGCGTTATTCCCATGACCCGCCGAGCAGCTTCCGGGAAACCCAATTCTTTGGGTTCCAGGGGGGAATATGGTTGCAAACCTGAAACCTAAACTAATTGATGGAAGGGCACCACCAGGAGTGTAGCCTGCGGCTTAATTGGACTCAACACGGCAAACCTCACCTGGTCCCGACACAGAAAGGATTGACAGATTGATAGCTCTTTCTCGATTCTGTGGGTGGTGGTGCATGGCCGTTCTGAGTTGGTGGGCGATTCGTCTAGTTAATTGCGATAACCAACGAGACTTCTCTGTGCTAATTAGTTACGTGACCCCCGGCAGTGAGGATTGTGCTGACCAGACTCTTATGGGAGAGCGCCTGCTGCTTAACTGACCATCGAAAAAATTATGGTTGAGGGCCTGTAGGTGAGCTGACCAATGAAATATTATGGGCGAGGGCCTGCTGCCGCTTTGTTGACTCATTTGATAACTTTTGCCTGAACATCCCTGTGACGTTGATAATCCATTTTGATGTCTGCCCTATCAACTACCTATGTTCTTTTATGCGCCTAACATGGTGACCACGGGTAACGGGGAATCAGTGTTCGATTCTGGAGAGGGAGCCTGAGAAAGAGCTACCATCCAAGGAAGCAAACGGGGGCACTCAAATTAGCGGGGAGGGGAGGTAATGATGATAAATAACAATACAGGACTCTTAGGAGGCCCTGTTATTGGAATGAGTAATAAAAAAAATTACAGGGAATGTCACTGGTATTTAGGATGAGGTACCACAGGTAATGTCACTGTTTGCAGTGTCTATGCAAAAAGTACACTATATGTCACAGATATGCCCAGGGCCTGCAAGTGAGCTGACCATCGTAAACATTATGGGTGAGGGCCTGCTGCCGCTTTGTTGACTCTAGATAACTTCTGCCTGATCGCACGTCCTCGTGACGTCGATAATCCATTTGGATGTCTGCCCTATCAACTTTCGATGTTCTTTTATGTGCCTAACATGGTGACCATGGGAAACTGGGAATCATTGTTCGATTCCGAAGAGGGAGCATGAGAAACCACTACCACATCCAAGAAAGGCAAGCGGGGGGGCCACGCAAATTACCCACTCCCGACTGTCAGAAGAGGACACTGTCTATTGAAAAATTACATTTTATGTCACAGAAAATATTTTGAAGCGCACAAGTTACACAGCAGATGTGGGCCTAATAAGGTCACTGTCAGAAGCGGACACCGTCTACGGAAAAACTGCACTGGACATCACTGATATTTTAGTGATGCGCAGACTTTAAACAGGAGATGTGGCGCGGATAATTTAATTGTCTGCAGCGGACACCGTCTAAGGAAAAAGTGTATTGGATGTCACTGATATTTTAGGGATGTGCACACTTTACACAGGAGATGTAGTGCGGATAATTTATCTGTCTGCAGGGGTTACCGTCAACAGAAAAACTGCACTGAATGTCACTGATATTTCAGGGATGCGCACACTTTAAACGGGAGATGTGGCGCGGATAATTTAACTGTCCGCAGCGGACACCGTCTATGGAAAAAGTGTACTGGATGTCACTGATATTTTAGCAATGCGCACACTTTAAACAGGAGATGTGGCGCGGATAATTTAACTGTCCACAGCGAACACCGTCTACGGAAAAAGTACACTGGATGTCACTGATATTTTAGGGATGCGCACACTTTAAACAGGAGATGTGGCGCGGATAATTTAACAGTCCGCAGCGGACACCGTCTACGGAAAAAGTGCACTAGATGTCACTGATATTTTAGGGATGCACACACTTTAAATGGGTGATGTGCAGGATGCGCTAAAAATATATATTGCTGCTGTCACACAAGTTTTTTGTATAAAAAATCTTCCTATTACACTCCCTACACTGTCTGTCCCTTCCTATGCACAGCTTTCCCTAACACTGAGCAATTTAGCGTAGGTTGCGCTACAAACATACTGTATATTGCTGCTGTCTCACACAATAGTCCTTACAAGTACTTTTGGGTCTCTGAAACGTTTTTGTATAGAAATAATATTCAATTACACTCCCTACACTGTCTGTCCCTTCCTACGCTCAGCTCTCCCTGACTTCGAATGAGCCGAACACGTGTCATCGGGTGCTATATAGCACCAGATGCCGCGTTCCAGCCAATCACTGTAATGTCAGTAGCCAACATAGCTACTGGCATTTCAGTGAGGGCAGTACTTACCTGCACGTTTATTGGCTGCCTAGCATCCGTGAAACGTGCGGGGAGGAGACTCGAGCATTGCGCTCGAGCACATGTGGTACTCGGCCGAGTACTGCCATGTGCCGAGCATAGCGATGCTCGAGTCGAACTGGTATTTGGCCGAGCATGCTCGCTCAACACTACTATAGAGTCACCACTGAGAATCAGTACTTGTTCCCAAAGGACTGATATCCCTAATATATCTAAAAGAGATAAGCAAATTTCCCAAAATTTGTTTTGGGTCTGATATGGTCGAATCGGCCATCAGAAAGTGCCCCAATTGTCCTGAAAAGTCATGTATGATACTTTGTGTTCTCCTAGAAGTGTTTTCAACCCCTTTCAAGATATTTGATGCCAAGACAGCATTAGTAATGTCAGAGTAACGGTGATATATATGCCTATAGGTAAATGATTAGTAGCCTGTGGTAACAAACAACCTGTCTTATAACATACTGCACTGTTGAATTATTTTCTTATCTGGCTTATTACTTTTTCTCTTTCTTTTGATCTGTTGGCCATTGTTTTGAGTGCATTGTGTTGGATGAATCACAAAAGTTTGCAGAAATTAGAATTTTTGATGACATTCATAACAAATTTGATTTGTGCAGAATTGATTCATTCATCTCTAATAAGTAATATTCCTGTCACAACGACACAAATGTTAAAGGGATTGTGTCACTAAAAATATTCTACATTCTTCAAACCAGCACCTGGATCCGAATAATTTTGTAATTACGTGTCATTAAAAATTTTGTATAGCCAGTGACCAATTCAATAAAATCTGTCTGTATAGCGCCACCTGCTGTTTGCTCTTTTCTTTATTTTTTTGTCCATCTCCCTGAGCTGGTCAAATGTGCTCAGTTTTAGGGCTCATGCACTGGTCCATAGGAGACTAGTTCCCGTATTGTACGGGTCCGCAATCCAGGAGATACTGTGTGGTGTGGAATGGAGGCCCATGGAACCACTACGGAGTGCTTCCGTGGGTTATCTGTCCGTCAGTGCCTTTGCGTTTGTAAATTACATCTCCAGCATACTTCTTCCCCACAGCTTCTTGCTGATTTTCTGCCATTCTATTGTGCTGTAATTGTCGAGAAAGCTTGTGTCCGAACAGAAGACTATATGGGCGTCATTAAATAACTAGGTGTAGTACCCTGGAGCAGGGATACTTTGAAGTCTGGACATTTGCAGACATTTGCCCTTGTTTCCCTTATGCAAAGTCATCAACTCCTTACTTTATTTCACTTTACAGGGTTAACTTGCATTGACTTATACTGGTAAATACTGTGTAACTGCATTTTATATGTATGTTGTGATATACATCCTGTTCATTTGCACTGTTTGCATGGCACTGTGGAAAGGGTTAATGAAGTGGGAAAAAAAAGCCTTGTTGCTGACTACTAAGTCCATGCTTAATCCTAAATCCATGCCTAAATTGTATATAAGAAGAGCAGTCAGAGCTCCTAGTGTTCTACTGTTAGGAAAAAGTGCGTAGAAGAGAAGACTCTGCCAGACTACTTGAGTGACCAGAATAAAATGCTGAGATGGGGTTAGTCTGCCCCAGACCCAGGATCACAGCTGTTAACCAGGGTACCAGCCTTCTAAGAGAGAAGGACAGCTAGTTCAGGCCTTTTCTCAGCATCCCAACCCTTCTACAGCCAGGGAGGGGACTGGAGAAGCCAGCCCTATGCCTCTCCTGTATTGTTTTGCACCTTAATTCCTCCAGTAAAGAAGCATACTGGTTTACTGCAGACCCTGACTCTCTGGACTTATTTGTTATTAGGGTGCATCATGCCTTACCATCCCTTCTGGAGAGAAGCAACACGTGGTGACCCCTCGACGGTGTCCGGGGGACACAGCGTAGTGCTGGGGCCACTCCAAACCCAACCACTCCAATTTGACATCATGAACAGGATATGGTCCAGCGAGAGTAGAGAAAGTCATCATGGATACAGCTTGCTAAAAATGTTAAGATGATACAAAAAGAGGTACAGGGCATGAAACAAGTCCGCCAGCCTGATAAAGGTACTTTTTACCTTAGAGATAGACCGAGATATGGTTGTAATGGTAGCCTAAGGAATTATGGTTGATTACCCACTGACCAATTTGATGCCAATGGTCAACCGATAAGTCATAAGTGTCAAAAACGTAGTTATAGCGAGCATGAATGCCAGCAGTTAAACTAGCATCTCTTGGAACAATGGACCAACCCTCAGGGGGAGACTGTTTGGGTCCAAACTTTTCCGCCCCCATTCCCCCTTGAACTCATCACCTATCAAAAAATTTAAGAAAATTAGGGACAGTTCCTAGGGCTGCCACATTTAATTAATACATCTTACACAACAAATAATATTGTATGTTTTTCAGTCTACCTCTTTTAAATAAGATAAGGTAACAATTATATAGAGTTTCTGCATAATTAGAAGAAGAAAATATAGTTTTATAAGTTTTGAATATGTTTTTACATAAGGGATTATCAATTATATAAGTGAAATAGATTCTGGACACAGTAAGAAGGGAAAATACACCTGGACACAGTATCAGCATAATCACTTTGTCATAATCAACTTGCCGGTTTCAACGTACTGTGACTACATCCATTCACAATAAGCAGGAGCACTCCAGAACTCTGGCCAATTAGCAGCAGATTTCTGAGCTTGTCGGCATCCTAAAAGCACGTGGGACGCCGAAGTCAGCACAAGGATATACAGATATCAGAGCTGCAACGATACCTCCGCACTCAGCACAAGAGCTCTCCTGGACACATACAAGAACAGGTAATGTAATGATCTATTGCAATTTAAAAGGGAACCTGTCACCTCCCAAAACCATCCCAAGCCGCCAGCAGTACCTGCGTGTAGCCAGCAGTGTGTTTCTGATGATGCTTTTCTTCCTGAAGGCAGATACAGCAAAAGTACTGAAACCGTTGTTTTATCCCCTGCCTGCGCGCTTCTCCACACATGCTTGAAGTCAAGGAGGCAGAGGCCTCCTTGTTTCAAGTCAAGGTAACCACGCCCCCTTCCCTGCCCCTTCGCTGTAACTGACAGCGCTTATGCAGAGAGTAAGCAAAGCCAGCCGAACTGTCAGCTGTCAGTCACAGCAAAGGGGCAGGGAAGGGGGCGTGGTTACCGTCACTTGAAGCAAGGAGGCCGCTGCCTCCTGGACTTCAAGCATGTGTGGAGAAGCTCGCCGGGCAGGGGATAAAACAACGTTTTCAGTATTTTTTCTGCATCTGCCTTCAGGAAGAAAGGCATCATCAGAAACACACTGCTGGCTACTCCCAGGTACTGCTGGCGGCTTGGGATTGTTTTGGGATGTGACAGGTTCCCTTTAATATAATACTTACCAGAGTGTTGACATTAAGAGAGCAGCTTGCAAAGAAGTAAAGGTGAATGTACCAATTCTTCTTGTAACGAAAGACTCTGTTATTCAGAACTGCATAGGTATTGAAATCCACTACAATACTAACCATAGTGTTGACATTAAAGTGTAACTGCCGTTTCATTTTTTATTCCCTAATGGTATAGTACACCCTGCTGTATAAGTACTTTTGTGCTTTAAAATTGGATCATTTTCAGTTTTACCTGCTAATAACACCCACAAATGCATAGAGGAAAAAAAAAGACAATGGGGAACGTCTAACAGAGATCACCTTGACGTACGGCAGACGGGCTCAGATGGTTTTGTACAAAATGCATTGGTCAAGCATCTCACTTTATAAATAAGCGTAGCATTAGCACTATAATTTTTGGCATTATTGTACTTTATCTGATTTGCAGGGTGCTGCTGCATTGTCTTTTTTTCCTCTAGGTCTTTGCCATGGCAGCGTGCACCTGCACACTGGGAGGTGCTGACTAACCCCCTTTTTTTTGCAGAGTCCCACAAATGCAAGCTACTTTCCTATTCTGCAGCTTTCATCTCACAGCATTGCCATGTGCAGTCAGTCTTTTCAGTATTATAACAAGAGACGGATGAGCTCTGGAAGGAGGAGCTCAGCCCTGACAGCCTGGAGCTGGGTTGAGGCAAAAAGTGGAGGGGGGAGGGCTGCTTTAGATGGTGATATGTTCTCAATAGTAGCAAGAAATATGCCACTGGTCTTGTTTGAAAGCTGACAGTCGAGGCTTTCATACAAAACCAGAATGACAGCTCTAGTCCAAGCAACAGAGGAGAAATCACTGTTAGAAATAGAGTCGGGAATAATCGCCCATATTTCTAGCTGGTACCATACCAGAGATATAAGCAGCTAAAGTAGCTCCCCCCCTCCCTGTCAGTCTGGAAGAGAATGAGGGAAAACTGGCTATTAAGAGGTTAAAAGAAATGCTTATTGATTTAATGTAATTGCAGGGCTTGTCTCTGGTTAGCTGTATGTGAGGATACACACTGCTCTGTGTACTGTGGGAAGTTATCTGCGTTCTGATTGGTCCTGCTAGTTCATGTGAGGAGAGCAAGGGCTTATGGGAAGGGCAAAGATCATCACAAGAAGAGCAGCAGAGTCCATCTTAGGAAGTTTCTGAAATAGAGTCACAGAGAAATATGGTTGCTAAGGGCTGAATACAGACATCAGAAAGGTAAAATTAGCTGAAAAGTGCAGCTTCATGAATATCTTCCCTTCAGCATCACATATGTTAGGAATTTCATTTTTGGTAGTGAAATGGCAGTTACACTTTAAGTGAACCGCCTGCAAAGAAGTAGCAGAGACTATATCAACTTCACTTATAAGAAAAGACTATACTAATCAGAACGGATATTAAAGCAAACTATTGTGGTATATGAATTAATAGGAGTTATTTATATGGAATAATTTTCGTGATAATGATCTAATACTGCATTTTAAGTGGGACATTTGATTGGACATACAGTACAGACCAAAAGTTTGGGCACACCTTCTCATTCAAAGAGTTTTCTTTATTTTCATGACTATGAAGGCATCAAAACTATGAATTAACACATGTGGAATTATATACATAACAAACAAGTGTGAAACAACTGAAAATATGTCATATTCTAGGTTCTTCAAAGTAGCCACCTTTTGCTTTGATTACTGCTTTGCACACTCTTGGCATTCTCTTGATGAGCTTCAAGAGGTAGTCCCCTGAAATGGTCTTCCAACAGTCTTGAAGGAGTTCCCAGAGATGCTTAGCACTTGTTGGCCCTTTTGCCTTCACTCTGCGGTCCAGCTCACCCCAAACCATCTCGATTGGGTTCAGGTCCGGTGACTGTGGAGGCCAGGTGGTCATCTGGCGCAGCACCCCATCACTCTCCTTCATGGTCAAATAGCCCTTACTTTCAAAGTTTTCCCAATTTTTCGGCTGACTGACTGACCTTCATTTCTTAAAGTAATGATGGGCACTCGTTTTTTCTTTACTTAGCTGCTTTTTTCTGCCATAATACAAATTCTAACAGTCTATTCAGTAGGACTATCAGCTGTGTATCCACCTGACTTCTTCTCCTCAACGCAACTGATGGTCCCAACCCCATTTATAAGGCAAGAAATCCCACTTATTAAACCTGACAGGGCACACCTATGAAGTGAAAGCCATTTCAGGGGACTACCTCTTGAAGCTCATCAAGAGAATGCCAAGAGTGTGCAAAGCAGTAATCAAAGCAAAAGGTGGCTACTTTGAAGAACCTAGAATATGACATATTTTCAGTTGTTTCACACTTGTTTGTTATGTATATAATTCCACGTGTTAATTCATAGTTTTGATGCCTTCAGTGTGAATCTACAATTTTCATAGTCATGAAAATAAAGAAAACTCTTTGAATGAGAAGGTGTGTCCAAACTTTTGCCACCACATAAATTGTAGATTCACACTGAAGGCATCAAAACTATGAATTAACACATGTGGAATTATATACATAACAAACAAGTGTGAAACAACTGAAAATATTTCATATTCAAGGTTCTTCAAAGTAGCCACCTTTTGCTTTGATTACTGCTTTGCACACTCTTGGCATTCTCTTGATGATCTTCAAGAGGTAGTCCCCTGAAATGGCTTTCACTTCACAGGTGTGCCCTGTCAGGTTTAATAAGTGGGATTTCTTGCCTTATAAATGGGGTTGGGACCATCAGTAGCATTGAGGAGAAGTCAGGTGGATACACAGCTGATAGTCCTACTGAATAGACTGTTAGAATTTGTATTATGGCAGAAAAAAGCAGCTAAGTAAAGAAAAACGAGTGGCCATCATTACTTTAAGAAATGAAGGTCAGTCAGTCAGCCGAAAAATTGGGAAAACTTTGAAAGTAAGGGCTATTTGACCATGAAGGAGAGTGATGGGGTGCTGCGCCAGATGACCACCTGGCCTTCACAGTCACCGGATCTGAACCCAATTGAGATGGTTTGGGGTTAGCTGGACCGCAGAGTGAAGGCAAAAGGTCCAACAAGTGCTAAGCATCTCTGGGAACTCCTTCAAGACTGTTGGAAGACCATTTCAGGGGACTAACTCTTGAAGCTCATCAAGAGAATGCCAAGAGTGTGCAAAGCAGTAATCAAAGCAAAAGGTGGCTACTTTGAAGAACCTAGAATATGACATATTTTCAGTTGTTTCACACTTGTTTGTTATGTATATAATTCCACATGTGTTAATTCATAGTTTTGATGCCTTCATAGTCATGAAAATAAAGAAAACTCTTTGAATGAGAAGGTGTGTCCAAACTTTTGGTCTGTACTGTATGTATGTAGTGCAGTAAGTCTACTGTGCTATGTGCCACTTGTGCAGAGGGTGGGAGACTAGGGGCCCACTTTGCTCAGGGACCCACCAGGGGATTTACCTGTACCTCTGTGGGCCAGTCCGAGCCTGCTCATGCACTAGGGATAGTGTTGCTGCAAACTATTAACAGAGAGTGCTGGATCATATTGGAGAGGGAGAGTGCAGGAAGTGCGTAGGAGACTGCTGAACTACAGACTCTGCTACAATTTATCACCATGTACCTAAGTGTGCAGTGCACCGATATTCATAATTAATCCGTTCTGTTAGCTGTACAGTTACTGTGCATTGGTATTACTGGCAGGTCTAATTTATCACCATGTACATAAGTGTGCACTGCAGGGCACTAATATTTATGGCTAATTCTTTCTGTTAGCTGTAGAGTTACTGTGTGTCAGTATTACAGACAGGTCTAATTTATCACTGTGTACTTAAGTGTGGACTGCAGTGCACCAATATTCATAGGTAATCTGTTCTGTTAGCTGTACAGTTATTATGCATCAGTATTACAGACAATTCTAATTTATCGCTGTGTACCTACGGTAAGTATGCAGTGCACCAAGATTCATAGCTAATCCATTCTGTTAGCTATAGAGTTAGGCTGCGTTCACACGAGCGTGTCCGGATTAGTTCCGGATGCGTCCCGGTGTGTTGCGGCAAACCCGCGCGAGTAGGAATGCAATTGCAGTCAGTTTTGACTGCGATTGCGTTCCGATGTTCAGTTTTTATCGCGCGGGTGCAATGTGTTTTGCACGCGCGTGATAAAAAAACGACTGTGGTACCCAGACCCGAACTTCTTCACAGAAGTTCAGGTTTGGGTTTGGTGTTGTGTAGATGTTATTATTTTCCCTTATAACATAGTTATAAGGGAAAATAATAGCATTCTGAAAACAGAATGCTTAGTAGGTGATCAGTTGAGGGTTAAAAAAAATAAATAAAATTAACTCACCTTCTCCGTTTGTTCGCGTAAGTCCCGGTCTCTTCTTTACTTCTCAAAAGATGAACTATGGGCTAAAGGACCTTTGGTGACGTCAGATCACATGCTCCAATCACATGGTCCATCACCGCGGTGATGGACCATGTGATTGGAGCATGTGATCTGACGTCACCAAAGGTCCTTTAGCCCATAGTTCATCTTTTGAGAAGTAAAGAAGAGACCGGGACTTACGCGAACAAACGGAGAAGGTGAGTTAATTTTATTTTTTTTTTTTAACCCTCAACTGATCACTTACTATGCATTCTGTTTTCAGAATGCTATTATTTTCCCTTATAACCATGTTATAAGGGAAAATAATACAGTGAATAGACTGTCACCTAGCAACCATGCGTGAAAATCGCACAGCATCCGCACTTGCTTGCGGATGCTTGCGATTTTCACGCAACCCCATTCACTTCTATGGGGCCTGCGTTGCGTGAAAAACGCAGAATATAGAGCATGCTGCGATTTTCACGCAACGCACAAGTGACGCGTGAAAATCACCGCTCATCTGAACAGCCCCATTGAAATGAATGGGTCAGGATTCAGTGCGGGTGCAATACGTTCACCTACCGTATTGCACCCGCGCGGAATACTCGCCCGTGTGAACGCAGCCTTACGGTGGTTCAGTATTACAAGCAGGTCTAATTTATTGCCGTGTACATAACTATGCAGTGCACCAAGATTCATAGGTAAATCGGTTTTGTTAGCAATACAGTTGATATACACTATGGTCAACAGACTGTTGCCTGGGTCCTACAAAGGAACAGGAAGTGGCAAAATTTATGTTCTTCCCCAACATCGCCTGAAATTTGACGCTTCCACCTGTGGAACTCTGCGTTCCATAAGTTAGACCACCTACACAAGCAGAGCAAGGCGGTCAATGATTTATTAATGCAGCAGACGGACAGGTTTACTGCCCAGTGTAACTTCCATCTTAGCCAGTGGCAGCTCATACGTGACACTTCCATTTGCTTTGGCTGTTTCAGGAGACCACTTAATTTGTCAGTTGGCAACTACAGGATGAATTATGTCATTCCACTCCTTCACATCCTGCAGGGGATGCTGAGAAATATGATTGACAAGAGGACAGAAGATGTGGCACCTACATCTCTCGGTCACATAAGCCCTGAGGAGGATGAACTGGCAGACGAGGAGAAGGGGGACAGGGAGCAGGACATAAACGCCCAGGAAATTTATACACAACTAGGTGATTTATCTGCCCAAAAGACAGGAGAGGAGCAGATGGAGCAGGGCGAGCTAGAGGAGTACGATGACTCAGATACTCCAACAGACTTTGACAGTATGCAGTGGAGATGGAGGCAGAGAGGCACTCAGAGTCCCTTGCTCAAATGGCCAGATGAATGCTGTCATGTGGGATTACTACTGGCTATCCACATTGTTAGACCCTCACTACAGGTCAAAAATGGGGGCCTTTTTTAGACCCTTTGAGGGGGATGCAAAAATGGCCTACTTTAGAGATGCTATGTAGTCAGTTGGTCACTGCCTACGAGCATCATATGCCGTGCTTAGGAAGGTCTGACCGGGGAACCCTCTATGCTCACACTCCTCTGCCATGACTGGGGGGATTGGGGGGCAGGAGCAGCACTTCTGAAGAAACCACCCAGCAGCGGGACATTCATCAGAACCTGAACCAGCAGGTGGTGGCATACTTGGACTGCACCCCATCACCCATGATCCCAGATCCCCTGTACTACTGGGCATGCAAACTTGAAGTGCGGCCATAGCTGGCTGAGTTTGCCATGGGCATGCTTTCCTGCCCAGACAGTAGTATTGCATCAAAGCAGGTGTTCAGTGCAGCAGGGGCATAGTTTTCATAAGAGAACTTGCTTTTCCTCTCAAAATGTTGAAAGATGAATCAGGCATGGATCAACCAGGATTTCCAGACGTCGGTGCCTGATGCAACAGAATAGATCATTCTGCCACTAATAATCATTCTGTAGTATGCTGCCACACTGCAATATTGTTCAAAATGGGCTGTTACTTCTGGCCTCATGTTGCTGCCACCATTGTGATGCTGCCACCAGCATGATGTCACCCACGTGCTTCCTCAACTGCCATTCCTACAATGGGGCTTCTTGGCCTACTGATATGTACATGTTACATTTTTAAAAGGATATGCATGCCACTGGGCCTTGCTATCACAATACTGTTGTTGGATTCTGCTACTACTGTGTTGTATGCCACTGTTGCCCTCCCCACTCCATCATGAGACCACTACTGTCACTGCTACTGATGCTGCCACCCTCTCCACTCTGTCATGGGGGTACTACTGTTACTGCTACTGTCACTACTGTCACCCTCCCCACTCTGTCATGAGCCCACTATTGTCACTGTTACTGCAACTGCTTGCACTGCCACCCTCCCCACTCCTTTATGGAACCACTATTGTTATTGTTACTGCCACTGCTGCTGCCACCGTCCCCACTACGTTATACTACTTTGTATGAAATTTATTTCACACTTCGACAGCACACTGGGATTGGGCCCCAAGTTGGTTAAAAATACTTCATTATGCAGCTTCCAAGGCTTCACACTAAGATTGGGCCACTAAGTGGGAACAATATGCCTTAGGGTGGGTTCCACCAGCGTTTCGCAGGTTTTCAGCCTTCCGTCCAATGGATCCATCTGCTTATGGAATGGAATGTTTCCGTTTTGTTTAACCTACTCTTCAATGGAGGACGGATGTCATTGTATTGACATCCGTTTGCTCCAATTCCAACTGAAATCCTTTATTATGCCAGATTTGAAAATGCTGCTTCTAGGCAGATTTGCCTGGGTATACCTGATTTATAGCGATTCGTGACAAATTAATTTGTAACAAATCAAATTTCTTGTTGAACTTCGGAGAAGCTGGCGAATTCAAATTTTTCTAAACTTTGATCGTCTTTAGCCAGCAGTTCTCTATTCTTCACACTAAGCTACACAATCCCTCCTCTCTGCTCCGAGTGACAACTGCAGTGGTCACCTGGGTGGATACTACAGCTGTCACTCAGAGCAGAGAGACTGTGAAGCATAGAGCATAGCATACTTCACAGTGAAGCCCCACCTCCTCTGCAATTGCAGGAGTAGAATTTGGCAGAAACTCAATACTTTTGATGAATTACACAAAAAAGGCCAATCGGGATAGAAAATAATAAATACCTTTATTCATACATAATTCATAAAATACAGCTTAAAATCAGTTGGTGGTGCAGACGCACATAAGGCAGTAAAATGCCCTCACAGGAGATAACAAACAGTATATGTGCCAAAGTATGGGTCGTTCATACATAAATTAGGGTATAAAGCCACCACATAAAGTTTCACAAGATCATCACATAAAGTGCCAAGTGCCTCACTACGAATGGATAGATAATCCCAACCTCCTAGATCCCCACATGGTCACATAGGTATACCTACAACAAAAATCTGTATCTCGCGTCACGACGAGCGTTTCGCTCAAGGCTTCAACAGGGGGTAGCGCTCATTGGCTTTTTTTGTGTAATTTATCTTGGGATAATGTCCAGATGGTGTTGTCTTTTTTCCCATATATATTGGTGTTTACTACTTTTGATGAGAAAAGCTACACAGAAGTTATGTTTCTACTGTTCTCCCCAGCACCTACCTAGTGCTGTCAGCAGTCTATCATGGTTAGAACGGCTGACATACTCCATTTTCCCATTTTACTTCCAGTCTTCCCAGGGCCATAACATTTTTATTTTTCCATTCACATAGCCGTATTAGGCCCCTCTCACACGGGCGTTGCGGTTTGGGGCCAGATGCGTTCAGGGAAAATGGTGGGATTTTGACACTAAATCAAGTCAGTTTTCACTGCGATTGCGTTCCATGTTTGCGTTTTTTCCACGCGGGTGCAAAACATTGTAATGCTTTTTGCACGCGCGTGAGAAAAATCGGCATGTTTGGTACCCAGACCTGAACCCGAACTTCTTCACAGAAGATCGGGTTTGGGTTAGGTGTTGTGTAGATTTTATTATTTTCCCTTATAACATGGTTATAAGGGAAAATAATATCATTCTTAATACAGAATGCATAGTACAATAGGGCAGGAGGGGTTAAAAAATAAAAAAATAAATAATATAACTCACCTTAATCCATTTGATCGCGCAGCCCGGCTTCTCTTCTGTCTTCTTCTTTTCTGTAAACAGGAATAGGACCTTTGATGAAGTCACTGCGCTCATCACATGGTCCATCACATGATCTTTTACCATGGTGATGGATCATGTGACGGACTATATGATGAGTGCAGGGACGTCATTAAAGGTCCTATTCCTGTTTATAGCAAAGAAGAAGACAGAAGCGAAGCCGAGCTGCTTGATACCGTGGTTTAAGGTGAGTTATATTATTTATTTTTATTTTTTAACCCCTCCAGCCCTATTGTACTATGCATTCTGTATTAAGAATGCTATTATTTTCCCTTATAACCATGTTATAAGGGAAAATAATAATGATCGGGTCCCCATCCCGATCGTCTCCTAGCAACCGTGCGTGAAAATCACACCGCATGCCCACTTGATTGCGGATGCTTGCGATTTTCACACAGCCCCATTCACTTCTATGAGGCCTGCGTTGCGTGAAAAATGCAGAATATAGAACATGCAGCGATTTTCACGCAGCGCACAAGTGATGCGTGAAAATCACAGCTCATGTGCACAGTACCATAGAAAGGAATGGGTCTGGATTCAGTGCGGGTGCAATGCGTTCACGTCACGCATTGCACCCGTGCGGAAAACTCGCTCGTGTGAAAGGGGCCTTAGGGCTTTTTTTTTTGTTTTTGTGGGACAAGTTGGATTTTTTAATGGCACCATATACTGTTGCATACAATGCGGTGGTAAGCTGGAAAACATTTTTTAAATGGGGTAGAATTAGACAAAAAACACAATTCCACAATTATGGGTTTTGTTTTAACAGCATTTCTTATGCTGTAAAAGTGACCTGTTACCTTCATTCTATGGATCAATGCCACATTTTTTAAAGTTTTTTCTTGTTTTTTAATACTGGAAAAATAATAAAAACTTTGGAGTGTGTATGACTATTTAGTCACTTTTTATTACATTTTTTGGGAGAGGCGAAGTGACAAAAACTGACTAATTGTTGATTTTGATTATATTTTTCCATTATGTTATTCGCAGTATGGGCTAAATAGGAACATACCTTTGGCAGCCTCAGATCCCTCAGGGGGACCGAGGCTGCCACAGGAAATGAACATATCCCCCCAATTGACCCAAGGGGAGCTGTTCCAGCCCAGTTTTGCTCTTCCAATTTTTGAGCTTTCACACGTCGTGGTTAGGGATGAGCGAACCCGAACTGTATAGTTCAGGTTCGTACCGAATTTTGGGGTGTCCGTGACACGGACCCGAACCCGAACATTTTCGTAAAAGTCCGGGTTCGGGTTCGGTGTTCGGCACTTTCTTGTCGCTTTTTGAAAGGCTGCAAAGCAGCCAATCAACAAGCGTCATACTACTTGCCCCAAGAGGCCATCACAGCCTTGCCTACTATTGGCATGGCTGTGATTGGCCAGTGCAGCATGTGACCCAGCCTCTATATAAGCTTGGGTCACGTTGCGCTGCACGTCACTCTGCTGATTCAAGCATAGGGAGAGGTTGCAGCTGCGACGTTAGGGCGAGATTAGGCAGATTAACTCCTCCAAAAGACTTCATTCTGTGATCGATCTGCAGCTGTGGATCATTGAAGTGCTAATATCGACTTGCTCACTTTTTTGAGGCTGCCCAGAGCGTTTTTAGATCACTTTTTTTCTGGGGTGATCGGCGGCCATTTTGTGACTTGTGGTGCGCCAGCACAAGCTATCACCAAGTGTATTTAACCATCAATAGTGTGGTTATTTTGTGCTATATCCTACATCAGCTGCAGGCTGAGCCTGTGTCACCGAAGTGCATTTAACCATCAACAGTCTGGTTATTTCTTGGCCATATACTACATCAGCTGCAGGCTGAGCCTGTGTCACCGAAGTGCATTTAACCATCAACAGTCTGGTTATTTTTTGGCCATATACTACATCTGGTGCAGGCTGAGCCTGTGTCACCCAAGTGTATTTAACCATCAACAGTGTGGTTATTTTTTGGCCAAATACTACATCAGGGGCAAGTTGAGCCTGTCACCCAGCGCCTAAAAAATAGACCTGACATTTCTATTCAACCAAATCTGTACTGTTTTAGCTGGTCAAGTTATTTGTAGTGACCGTAAAAGCACACTTTTTGTTCTGGGTTGAAAAACTATTCCCAAAGTTGCCATTCTCAAAATAACTAGTTTCTGGTATTTGAGGCCTACTTGAAATCTATCCCAAAAAGGATATCTTACATTGAAGGTGCTGATAGTGTCATTCAGAAAAACCTAAGACACACGCTACCGTGCAGATAGAAGTCTAATTCTGTGATTAAACCTATACCTGTCACACAGCGCAAAAAAAAAACAGGCCTCACATTTCTATTCAACCAAATCTGTACTGTTTTAGCTGGTCAAGTTATTTGTAGTGACCGTAAAAGCAGACTTTTTGTTCTGGGTTGAAAAACTATTCCCAAATTTGCCATTCTCAAAAAAATAGTTTCTGGTATATGAGGCCTACTTGAAATCTATCCCAAAAAGGATATCTTACATTGAAGGTGCTGATAGTGTCATTCAGAAAAACCTAAGACACACGCTACCGTGTAGATAGAAGTCTAATTCTGTGATTAAACCTATACCTGTCACACAGCGCAAAAAAAAAAAACAGGCCTCACATTTCTATTCAACCAAATCTGTAGTGTTTTAGCTGGTCAAGTTATTTGTAGTGACCGTAAAAGTAGACTTTTTGTTCTGGGTTGAAAAACTATTCCCAAATTTGCCATTCTCAAAATAACTAGTTTCTGGTATATGAGGCCTACTTGAAATCTATCCCAAAAAGGATATCTTACATTGAAGGTGCTGATAGTGTCATTCAGAAAAACCTAAGACACACGCTACCGTGCAGATAGAAGTCTAATTCTGTGATTAAACCTATACCTGTCACACAGCGCAAAAAAAAACAGGCCTCATATTTCTATTCAACCAAATCTGTACTGTTTTAGCTGGTCAAGTTATTTGTAGTGACCGTAAAAGCAGACTTTTTGTTCTGGGTTGAAAAACTATTCCCAAATTTGCCATTCTCAAAATAACTAGTTTCTGGTATATGAGGCCTACTTGAAATCTATCCCAAAAAGGATATCTTACATTGAAGGTGCTGATAGTGTCATTCAGAAAAACCTAAGACACACGCTACCGTGCAGATAGAAGTCTAATTCTGTGATTAAACCTATACCTGTCACACAGCGCAAAAAAAAAAAAACAGGCCTCACATTTCTATTTAACCAAATCTGTACTGTTTTAGCTGGTCAAGTTATTTGTAGTGACCGTAAAAGCAGACTTTTTGTTCTGAGTTGAAAAACTATTCCCAAATTTGCCATTCTCAAAATTGTGGTGAACGGGAACAATGAGGAAAACATCTAATAAGGGACGCTGACGCGGACGTGGACATGGTTGTGGTGGTGTTAGTGGACCCTCTGGTGCTGGGAGAGGACGTGGCCGTTCTGCCGCAGCCACACGTCCTAGTGTACCAACTACCTCAGGTCCCAGTAGCCGCCAGAATTTACAGCCATATTTGGTGGGGCCCAATGCCGTTCTAAGGATGGTAAGGCCTGAGCAGGTACAGGCATTAGTCAATTGGGTGGCCGACAGTGCATCCAGCACGTTCACATTATCTCCCACCCAGTCTTCTGCAGAAAGCGCACAGATGGCACATGAAAACCAAGCCCATCAGTCTGTCACATCACCCCCATGCATATCAGGGAAACTGTCTGAGCCTCAAGTTATGCAGCAGTCTCTTATGCTGTTTGAAGACTCTGCTGCCAGGGTTTCCCAAGGGCATCCACCTAGCTCTTCACCAGGAGTGGAAGAGATAGAATGCACTAACGCAAAACCACTTATGTTTCCTGATGATGAGGACATGGGAATACCACCTCAGCACGTCTCTGATGATGACGAAACACAGGTGCCAACTGCTGTGTCTTTCTGCAGTGTGCAGACTGAACAGGAGGTCAGGGATCAAGACTGGGTGGAAGACGATGCAGGGGACGATGAGGTCCTAGACCCCACATGGAATGAAGGTCGTGCCACTGACTTTCACAGTTCGGAGGAAGAGGCAGTGGTGAGACCGAGCCAACAGCGTAGCAAAAGAGGGAGCAGTGGGCAAAATCAGAACACTCGCCGCCAAGAGACTCCGCCTGCTACTGACCGCCGCCATCTGGGACCGAGCACTCCAAAGGCAGCTTCAAGGAGTTCCCTGGCATGGCACTTCTTCAAACAATGTGCTGACGACAAGACCCGGGTGGTTTGCACGCTGTGCCATCAGAGCCTGAAGCGAGGCATTAACGTTCTGAACCTTAGCACAACCTGCATGACCAGGCACATGCATGCAAAGCATGAACTGCAGTCGAGTAAACACTTTAAAAACAAGGAAGTCACTCAGGCTCCCCCTGCTGCCTCTTCTGCTGCTGCCGCCTCGGCCTCTTCTGCTGCTGCCGCCGCCTCGGCCTCTTCTGCTGATGCTGCCTCCGCCTCAACTTCTTCCTCTGCCTCTGGAGGAACGTTGGCACCTGCCGCCCAGCAAACATGGGATGTACCACCAACACCACCACCTGCGTCACCAAGCATCTCAACCATGTCACACGGCAGCGTTAGCTCTCCATCTCACAAACATTTGAGAGAAAGCGTAAATTCCCACCTAGCCACTCTCGATCCCTGGCCCTGAATGCCAGCATTTCTAAACTATTGGCCTATGAAATGCTGTCATTTAGGCTGGTGGACACACACAGCTTCAAACAGCTCATGTCACTTGCTGTCCCACAGTATGTTGTTCCCAGCCGCCACTACTTCTCCAAGAGAGCCGTGCCTTCCCTGCACAAACAAGTGTCCGATAAAATCAAGTGTGCACTGCGCAACGCCATCTGTGGCAAGGTCCACCTAACCACAGATACGTGGACCAGTAAGCACGGCCAGGGACGCTATATCTCCCTAACTGCACACTGGGTAAATGTAGTGGCGGCTGGGCCCCAGGCGGAGAGCTGTTTGGCGCACGTCCTTCCTCCGCCAAGGATCGCAGGGCAACATTCTTTGCCTCCTGTCTCCTCCTCCTCCTACTCAGCTTCCTCCTCCTCTTCTTCCACCTGCTCATCCAGTCAGCCACACACCTTCACCACCAACTTCAGCACAGCCCAGGGTTAACGTCAGCAGGCCATTCTGAAACTCATATGTTTGGGGGACAGGCCCCACACCGCACAGGAGTTGTGGCGGGGTATAGAACAACAGACCGATGAGTGGTTGCTGCCGGTGAGCCTCAAGCCCGGCCTGGTGGTGTGCGATAATGGGCGAAATCTCGTTGCAGCTCTGGGACTAGCCGGTTTGACGCACATCCCTTGCCTGGCGCATGTGCTGAATTTGGTGGTGCAGAAGTTCATTCGCAACGACCCCGACATGTCAGAGCTGCTGCATAAAGTGCGGGCCGTCTGTTCGCGCTTCCGGCGTTCACACCCTGCCGCTGCTCGCCTGTCTGCGCTACAGCGTAACTTCGGCCTTCCCGCTCACCGCCTCATATGCGACGTACCCACCAGGTGGAACTCCATCTTGCATATGCTGGACAGACTGTGCGAGCAGCAGCAGGCCATATGGAGTTTCAGCTGCAGCACGCACGGGTCAGTCGCACTGCGGATCAGACCCACTTCACCACCAATGACTGGGCCTCCATGCGAGACCTGTGTGCCCTGTTGCGTTGTTTCGAGTACTCCACCAACATGGCCAGTGGTGATGACGCCGTTATCAGCGTTACAATACCACTTCTATGTCTCCTTGAGAAAACACTTAGGGCGATGATGGAAGAGGAGGTGGCCCAGGAGGAAGAGGAGGAAAAGGGGTCATTTTTAGCACTTTCAGGCCAGTCTCTTCGAAGTGACTCAGAGGGAGGTTTTTTGCAACACCAGAGGCCAGGTACAAATGTGGCCAGACAGGGCCCACTACTGGAGGACGAGGAGGACGAGGATGAGGAGCAGGTGGAGGAGGATGAGGATGAAGCATGTTCACAGCGGGGTGGCACCCAAAGCAGCTCGGGCCCATCACTGGTGCGTGGCTGGGGGGAAACTCAGGACGATGACGATACGCCTCCCACAGAGGACAGCTTGTCCTTACCTCTGGGCAGCCTGTCACACATGAGCTACTACATGCTGCTACATTTTAACGTGTGCGGACTACTGGGTTGCCACCCTGCTGGATCCCCGGTACAAAGACAATGTGCCCACCTTACTTCCTACACTGGAGCGTGATAGGAAGATGCGCGAGTACAAGCGCACGTTGGTAGACGCGCTACTGAGAGCATTCCCAAATGTCACAGGGGAACCAGTGGAAGCCCAAGGCGAAGGCAGAGGAGGAGCAAGAGGTCGCCAACGCAGCTGTGTCACGGCCAGATCCTCTGAGGGCAGGGTTAGCATGGCAGAGATGTGGAAAAGTTTTGTCACCACGCCACAGCTAACTGCACCACCACCTGATACGGAACGTGTTAGCAGGAGGCAACATTTCACTAAAATGGTGGAACAGTACCTGTGCACACCCCTCCACGTACTAAATGATGGTTCGGCCCCATTCAACTTCTGGGTCTCCAAATTGTCCACGTGGCCAGAGCTAGCCTTTTATGCCTTGCGTTTTGTCTGAACGTGTATTCAGCACCGCAGGGGGCGTCATTACAGACAAACGCAGCCGCCTGTCTACAGCCAATGTGGACAAGCTGATGTTCATAAAAATGAACCAGGCATGGATCCCACAGGACCTGTCCATCCCTTGTGCAGATTAGATATTAACTACCTCCCCTTAACAATATATTATTCTACTCCAAGGCACTTCCTCATTCAATACTATTTTTTATTTCATTTTACCATTATATTGCGGGGGCAACCCAAAGTTGAATGAACCTCTCCTCTGTCTGGGTGCCGGGGCCTAAATGTGTGACAGTGGCCTGTTCCAGTGGTGGGTGACGTGAAGCCTGATTCTCTGCTATGACATGAAGACTTATTCTGTGCTGACATGAAGCCAGATTCTCTGTTATGCGACCTCTCTCCTCTGCCTGGGTGCCTGGGCCTAAATATGTGACAGTGGCCTGTTCCAGTGGTGGGTGACGTGAAGCCTGATTCTCTGCTATGACATGAAGACAGATTCTGCGCTGACATAAGGCCAGATTCTCTGTTACGGGACCTCTCTCCTCTGCCTGGGTGCCTGGGCCTAAATGTGTGACAGTGGCCTGTTCCAGTGGTGGGTGACATGAAGCCAGATTCTCTGCTATGGCATGAAGAGACTGATTCTCTGCTGACATGAAGCCAGATTCTTTGCTATGGCATGAATAGACTGATTCTCTGCTGACGTGAAGCCAGATTCTCTGCTATGGGACCTCTGTCCAATTGATATTGGGTCATTTTTTTTTTTTTTTAATTCATTTCCCTATCCACATTTGTTTGCAGGGGATTTACCTACATGTTGCTGCCTTTTGCAGCCCTCTAGCTCATTCCTGGGCTGTTTTACAGCCTTTTTAGTGCCCAAAAGTTCGGGTCCCCATTGACTTCAATGGGGTTCGGGTTCAGGACGAAGTTCGGGTCAGGTTCGGATCCCGAACCCGAACATTTCCGGGAAGTTCGGCCGAACTTCTCGAACCCGAACATCCAGGTGTTCGCTCAACTCTAGTCGTGGTCACATTTGACCACATTATTGCTGGTCGTAGACTTTAGTGTCTGTTGCTTATGGTGAATGGTTGGAAAGGGGTTAATTCCATGAAGAACTAAAGAATAGCTGAGCAGCAATAACAGACCCAATCCATGGACAAAAGTATTGTTGTTTCTGGAAATATTCAGACCTCTGTTCTTATGTCAAACAGTCTTTTTGAACTCAATATTTTGGTATCACTAGATATAAAACTGCAGAATTAGTTCACTTCTTTCCGCATGAATTGAAATATTTGTTGTTATTCTACAGCTTCTGTGAATGTTTTCCTGGGGGACGCATCCTACTTCATCTATCTTATTAATTTTTTTTCTCATGTCGGGTCTGGTTTTGATAATTGTTTTATTAAAGCTATTGAAGTTGCTAGTAGCACTGGAATATTTCTGCTCTGTATTGTAGTTTATTTTTTAGCCATTTCAGCACACAATTACTTATGTACAAATAATCCAAATGTCCCATTTATAAATGTTATTGGTAATATGTTGAAAGAGGTCATAACTGTTACTGCTATTACATACACATCCTGATAAGTCATAACATTAAAAAGTACCTTCCTAATATTTTGTAGATCCCCCTGATGCATCCAAAACCGATCTGGCCCAGAAGCAAGTCCAATAAAGGTGTCCTGTGGTATCTGTCACCAAGAGGGGGATTATAAGTTCCTCCAGCACATGCAACAGATGTTTGATCAAATTGAAATCTGGGGAATTTGGAGGACAAGTCAACACTTTGAACCTCTTATCTTGTTTCTCAGACCAAACACCTTTTAAGTGAGACCAGCAGGTCCGCTCCAGATCCTGAAATACCTAACAAACAGCTTATTTTGCTAATGCCATTAAACATTTCCCAGAAGCAAATGGTAGTCCATGTAATACATTTATAGCTTGAGTCTGCTAGAGCCACAAGACCCCCCAACATGACTGATAGCTCATGTGGATGGTGGTTGTCCCTTAAGGGCTCATGCATACAAATGTATTTTTGGTCTGCATCTGATCCACATTTTTACGGTGTGGACCCATTCACTTCAATGGGGCCGCAAAAGATGCGGACAGCACATCCGTGTGCTGTCCGCATCCCTATGCCTATTCCGCGGCCCCGCAAAAAAAAAATATAGAACATGTCCTATTCTTGTACATTTTATGGACAAGGGCAGGACAGTTATATAGAGTGCAGGATGTTCAATTCCACAAAATGTGTTTTGCAGATCTTCAATTTGCGGCCGTGTGCATGAGCCCTAAAGGAGTAGTTTTAACAGATGCCTATAGCCTTACCTCTGCTGTGGAAAGAACTATACTTACCTTCTTCCGCTGCTTCAGTCCTGCATGCTGGATCCCACGTGTTCATCTTCGGTCCATGAGTTGTTTACTCCTTCCCCGACATTGGCATGGTCACATAGTCCACTGCAGCAAATCACTGGCTTTAGCAGTGACGTGTCCACATGGTTCTTTTCCACAGTTAAAACTTCTGTATTGCCAGACTTTTATACTGATGATCTATCCTCAGAACAAGTCATCAGTATCTGATTTGTGGGGGTCCGACACCTAGGACCCCTCCGCTCAGCTGTTTGAGAAGGTACTGACTGACACTCCTGTGAGCACCGCAGCCTTCTCCATGATTGCCAAGCACAGCGCCATACATTGTATAGCAGATGTGCTTGGTATCACGCAAAGCCCCATTCACTTCCTCATCCTTCTCCTCCATGGCAAATTCCTTTTGCGTGTCCTCAACAGCTATAGGGCAGACAAGATGCGTCAGCTGCTCTTCTCCCGCCATGGTTCCCTGCTGTAGGACCTTCAGAGACTGTTCTAAGATAAATATGAGAGGGATGATGTAGTCCATGCTACAGTTGTCCCTGCTGACAAACTTTGTGGCCTCTTCGAGGGCCTTCAGCACCAGACTGGCATCTCAGTTGAGCATGACAAAATTGTTCACGGTTTTCCGCTGCTCATAGAGACACTTGAGCATGTGCAATGTGAAATTCCAGCGAGTTGCGAATTAAGCTGTGTAGCAGCAAGTCATTCTGTCACTGCAAGTCCAGGAGAACATTGCTTTCCATGCAAGAGTGGTTGAAGTGCTTGGAAAATCTCCTGGACTTTGCCAGCACCTTGCGCAAGCCAGTGTACTTATTTAGAAAGCGCTACATGACTAGGTTGTTAATGTGCGACATGCAGGGAGGATGTGTTATTTCACCAAGGTTCAGGGCAGCCATAATGTTGCACCCATTGTCTCTGACCATGTTGTCCAGTTGTAAGGGACAGGGTGACAGCAAGTGGGATGTTTGCTGCTTGATGTACCTGAGCAACTGCTCGGCAGTGTGGCTTCTCTCCTCCAGGCTGATCAGCTCCAACACATCGTGGCAGTGCTCACGCTTGAGTTGACACGATATTGTGATAAGAAGGGTGGGTAGTGTGAGTGACACTGTGCCCTACTGCTGTTGGATACAGGACCGTATCAATGGAGGAGAAGGTGGAGGAGAAAGGTAAGTGCTTGCTGTGGGAGCCAGCCCCATGATATGGTGGGGAGGGGTCAGAAGGACCTGGGTATGGTACTGGGATACTGCCTCTTCCCTGCCGTAAAAAACATTGACTTAGTGGGCCATGAAAGGCATGTACTGTCCCTGCCCGTAACAGCTGCTCCAGGTATCCACCGTGGAGTGCAGCTTGAGCTACAGTGAAAATCGCAAGGAGTGGCCCACTGTCACGGTCCCTCCCATGACAGAAGATAGAAGATCGGAGAGACTAGCGGCACGTGAGGGTATCTGACAGTCTCTCTATGTTTTTTCCTTTTAGTGTTGTGTTTGGTAATGACCACAGCTCTTGTCAGGAGCAGCTTGTAGTCATTACTGAGGCCCTATTTAGTTCTGACTCTCACTGCTTACCATGCGGTTGATATTTCCTGCAGGAGTTGGTTGAGCTGGTGTGTTGTTCCTTTGGATCTACTGCTCCTCCATTCTGCTTTAAGTTAAGTGCATTTTGTCTTGCATTTTGTTGTTCACTTGTGTGTGTTGTTGTCTAGGCCTAAGGGAGATGCTGGTTCCTTCATCTGGGAAGGAACCAGTAGTCTTATTCCCTGCCACCATTCCTAGGGGCTTCCAGGGGCTTCAGGGCCTAGGTTCCGGTGTATGAGTATTTCCACCTTCAGGGTCTACTCATACTGGCAGTAGTCAGGGAGAGGTCTAGGGATTCCTAGGAGGTCGCCATCACCTCCCCATTACTCGTGACACCCACATTCTCTGCCATGTGAAAGAACAAGACTCTATTACAATAGTACTACAGCGACTGCACCAACAGCAACATGACCAGATGACCATTTTTATGGCCAAATTTTCCATTATAAATGTCTCACGATGGAGCTGAGGAAAAGGAGAAGTCTAAGCAGGAGAAGTAGAAGGAGATGATGATGACTAATGATGAGCAAAGTGAGCTTCGGTTGTTACATCCGAAGTACACAAATCACTGCAAAAAATGCACCAAAATAATCTGCAGCTAACAATACTTGCTAATTCCTCAAGCCAATGTTAAAAGCTGAGAACTTTGCCAATATCTTCCAGTCAGGAACATATCGGAGCCCCTCATGCACCACGTCACGGTGTCTCAGCAAGCAGGGTGTCACAGGGTTCCGAAGGTGCACTCGGTCCCCCATTGCCCGCAGAACTGTTGCTTAGCTTTTGGAATGAGGTTCTGTGTTTGACCTCATTCCCAGGGTGGCTTTACTAGCTGGGTGGCTCCCTGCTCCTAGTCTGCCTTGAGCGCCGAGCTGATCACTCGGTGCTCGACTGGTTGGTCTGACGGTCATGTGACGCTGGCCACGTCACATGACCCTCACTCCCCACTATAAATACAGGCAGCCTGCTGGCTACAGGTTGCCTGTTAATTTCTAGGTTCCTGGCTATTTGTTGGACTGCTGAATACTTACCTGATCCTGTTCCTGACCATCCTCTTGCCTGCTCCTCTTGTACTGCGCTTCCGTCCTGGTATTGTGACCTCGGCTCCCACCTGACTACTCTCTTAGGACTCCTCTTGTACTTCTCTGCTCTCCTGGTATTTATGACCCCGGCTTCTCCTGACAATTCTCTGCTTGCTCCATTTGTACTTTGCAGCTTTCCTGGTATTGACTCGGTCCGTTCACGTCCTGTTGTTTGTCTGTCTGTCATCCCTGCACTTACTCTAAGTTAGGGATTGCCGTCCAGTTGTCCCCTGTCATTAGGACTCGTGAGGCAAGTAGGCAGGGCCAGGGGTAAGGGTGGAGCGCAGTGGTCACTTCCATCCCCCCTGTGTGTGTGTACGCGACCATTACAGATAAACAGGCCCAATAACCACTGTATTATGAATCCTCTGGTGACCCTGACTGACCATGTCTCTAATCTGACGCAGAGGGTGCAGGAGTTAGGGGGAAAACTCAGTTCTTTTGAGTTAGGGCAAGGTTCTTCCACTCCCTCAGGCCTCCAGTCCGCATTTTGAGCCCCAGATTAAGCTCCCAGAACCCTTTCAGTAGACCGGAGGAAGTTCTTCTCTTTTAAGGAGGGTTGCAAACTTTACTTCCGTTTGCGCCCCGTGTCCTCTGGCCCCGAGAGTCAACGCTGTGGGCATTATCATTTCCCGATTACAGGGTGATCCCCAGGACTGGGCGTTCTCTTTACCTGCTGGCACCAGTTGTTTATATTCTGTGGAGGGGTTCTTTCAGGCCTTGGGTACCCTCTATGATGAACCAGACAGGGCTCTAGTAGCCGAGACGGCTCTAAAGCACTGGTTCAGGGCAATTTACCAGCGGAGGATTATTGCACCCAATTCAGAAGGTGGTGTGTCCCCTCAGGATGGAACGAACCAGCCCTGAAGAGTCAGTTCAGGTCAGGTCTGTCTGATAAATTAAAGGATCTTCTGGTCAGTTATCAACTTCCAGAGACCTTAGAGGAGATGATGACCCTTGTTGTCCGACGGGTTAGAGAGAGACGACAGGAACAACAGTTCTCTTCCCAGATGGTGGTCCAGCCAGAGGCCTATCCCAGAGACAATGCTGAGGTCTCCACCGAGGAACCAAGCAGGTTGGCATGACCCGAGGGAATCTTCGCCGCAGACGTGGAGAATGCTTTTACTGTGAGATCCTGACCATTGGATCAACCAGTGTCCTAAGAAGGTCCTCTCTGTCAAGTCTCCTAAGACAAGGCAACCTAAAGACCAGGTACACCCTGAATTTTCTAAATGTAAGCTTTCGGTACCCATTACGATTTCTCTGGGAGTAGATAAGTGGCCGGGGTAAGGCCTTTATTGATTCTGGCTCAGCGGCTAGCTTATTGACTCTGAGTATGCTGTTAGATTGGGTATTCCTATGTTTTGCCTTACCAACTCCTATCCATGTCATGGCTATTGATGCTACTCCTCTTATTGGTGGTACGGTGAGCTTATGTACCTCGGAGATTTCTCTAACCGTGGGTGTGTGCCACTCAGAGAGATGTTCGCTTCTAGTCCTGGAGAACCTACCTGCTGAGGTGGTACTAGGGTTGCCTTGGCTCCGACTACATAACCCCACTATAGATTGGTCCAATGGGGAGTTGGTGAGATGGGGGCCTAAGTGTGACTCGTGCTTGTCCGTGGTACAGGCTGGGGTCTCAGTAAAGTCTGATACTTTACCCTCTGTTGTTAAAGAATATTCTGATGTATCTCATCACCACCCCGGAGGTTCTACCCCCCCATAGACCTTATGATTGTACCATAGAGTTAGTAGAGGGGGCCAAGTTTCCTAAAGGACAAATTTATAATCTTTCTATGCCCGAACGCAAGGCCATGGAAGATTATAATAAAGAGAGCCTTGGTAAAGGGCATATTAGACCTTCTGTCTCTCCTATGGGGGGCGGGGTTTTCTTCGTTAAGAAAAAAGATGGTGGTCTTAGGCCATGTATCGATTACCGGAGCTTAAATAAAATCACTGTCAGAATAGATACTCCCTCCCATTGATCCGGATTTATTAACCAGGTTCTGGGGGCAACCTGGTTTTTCCAAAATTGACCTGAAAGGGGCATACAATCTAATCCGAATCAAGGAGGGAGACGAATGGAAGACGGCGTTCAATACTCCGGTAGGACACTTGGAATATCAAGTGATGCCTTTTGGACTCAGCAATGCCCCAGCTGTGTTCCAAAACTTCATGAATGACATTCTTAGGGAGTACTTAGGTAAATTTGTTATTGTCTATCTTGACGACATTTTGATATTCTCTCCTGACTTCGAATCCCATGTGTCTCATGTTAAACAAGTATTAGAGGTGTTGAGGGAGAATCAGCTATCCGCTAAACAAGAGAAATGTGTCTTTGGTGTACAGGGAGATTCTGTTTCTCGGGCATGTTCTGACTCCTCACGCCTTCAAGATGGATCCTGGTAAGTACTAGCAAATTAAGGAATGGGTAAGACCTTCATCCTTAAAGGCCTTACAACGGTTCTTAGGTTTCGCCATTTACTATCGTAAATTTATTATGAATTTTTCCGTAATTGCTAAACCGTTGACCGACCTTACTAAGAAAGGGGCGGATTTGGAGAATTGGTCTACTGGGGCCATTTCTTATTTGAAAAATTAAAAGAGGCATTTAGTAGCGCTCCCATTCTTGATCCAGCCTGATCAGGAGAGACCTTTTATTGTGGAGGTGGATGCGTCCGAGGACGGCATAGGAGCAGTCCTTTCACAAGGTCCTGCTAGCCTCACTATCTGAGACCATGTGCCTTTTCTCCAGGAATTCTCTCCACGGAGAGAAACTACGACATAGGGAATAGGGAGCTGCTGGCCATTAAATGGGCATTTGAGGAGTGGAGGCATTTCCTGGAGGGGGCCAAGACATTGTGTAACTGTTGTCACTGACCATAAAAACCTTATGTTTCTCGAGTCTGCTAAGAGGTCGAATCCCTGTCAAGCCAGATGGGCTCTGTTTTTTACTCGTTTTGATTTTTCCATCACGTTCAGGCCGGGAAGTAAAAATGTGAAGGCGGACGCATTATCTCGGAGCTTCCAGCTTTTCAACCTACTGAGGTACCACCTGAATCCATCCTACCAGCAAAAATCTTCTTAGCAGCTCTTACCCAGGATATCTCGGCTCGCATTAGGTCTGAACAAACATCTGGCACCGGTATCCACCCCAACAGATAAGTTGTTTGTTCCCGTACAATTTCGTCTCCAGCTGTTGGGTGAGTGTCACGATTCTGCCTTTTGTGGACATCCGGGTGTTGAGGGCACTAAGGATCTGGTTCTCTAGATTTATCGGTGGCCCACTCTAACTAGGGATGTCAAGTCCAAAGTGTCAGCCTGTGAGGTTTGTGCCAGGTCCAAGACACCTAGGACTCGCCCTGCTGGTAACCTACGACCCCTACCCCATTCCCAGTAGACCCTGGTCCCATACCTCGATGGACTTTATAACTGACCTACCGCTGGCGGAGGGTAAGACTGTGGTTTGGGTAGTGGTCGATAGGTTTAGCAAGATGGTTCATTTCATTCCCCTGTCTAAACTTCCGAATGCTAAAACCCTGGCATCTATTTTTGTGAGAGAGATTGTTCGTTTACATGGCATCCCGGAAAATATTGTTTCTGACAGGGGTGTGGCAGTTTGTGTCCAAATTCTGGAGGGCCTTCTGTCAAAGATGTAAAATTTCATTGTCTTTTTTCTTCTGCCTACCATCCTGAGAGTAATGGGCAGACTGAACGCCTTAACCAGTCTGTGGAACAATTCTTGAGGTTGTATTATTGCTGATGACCAGCAATTATGGGTCAAATTTCTTCCGTTGGCTGAATTTGCTTTGAATAACCGTGTCAATCTTCTGCTGGGGTCTCCCCTTTCTTCTGTAACCATGGTTTTCATCCCCGTTTTCATTCTGGGTCGTCCGTCTCCTCCTCTAACCCCTGAAGCGGATAAAACTCTCCTCCGAACTGTGCACAGTTTGGGCCCGGGTTCAATCGAACCTAGAAAAGGCTCAATGTCTCAAAAACTCAAGGCGATAGGAGACGTTCAAGGGGTGGTAAACTTTCAGGTTGGGGATAAAGTATGGTTGTCCTCCAAGAATCTATCTCTCAAGGTAACTTCTAAAAAATTTGCTTCACGTTTTATTGGACCATATAAGATCACGGAAGTGATTAACCCAGTAATCTTTTAGGTTGGAGCTGCCTGAGTCATTCCACATTCATAATGTGTTCCATAAATCTCTGCTTAAAAAAATATTTTGAACCGGGTAGTACCATCAAAAGCCTCGCCTCCGCCGGTTCTTGTTAATGATGCTGTCGAGTATGTGGTGTCTAAAATAGTGGATGTCAGGAAGGTGCGTAATTCCTTGCAGTACCTGATTCACTGGAAGGGGTATGGACCTGAAGAGAGATCTTCCTGCTCCTAGTCTGCCTCGAGCACCGAGCTGATCACTCGGTGCTCGACTGGTTGGTCTGACGGTCATGTGACGCTGGCCACGTCACATGACCCTCACTCCCCACTATAAATACAGGCAGCCTGCTGGCTACAGGTTGCCTGTTAATTTCTAGGTTCCTGGCTATTTGTTGGACTGCTGAATACTTACCTGATCCTGTTCCTGACCATCCTCTTGCCTGCTCCTCTTGTACTGCGCTTCCGTCCTGGTATTGTGACCTCGGCTCCCACCTGACTACTCTCTTAGGACTCCTCTTGTACTTCTCTGCTCTCCTGGTATTTATGACCCCGGCTTCTCCTGACAATTCTCTGCTTGCTCCATTTGTACTTTGCAGCTTTCCTGGTATTGACTCGGTCCGTTCACGTCCTGTTGTTTGTCTGTCTGTCATCCCTGCACTTACTCTAAGTTAGGGATTGCCGTCCAGTTGTCTCCTGTCATTAGGACTCGCGAGGCAAGTAGGCAGGGCCAGGGGTAAGGGTGGAGCGCAGTGGTCACTTCCCTCCCCCTGTGTGTGTGTACGCGACCGTTACACAGGGGGTCCTACCACTCAAAACTGCCCGTAGTGTGTGCACAGGGTCTGAACAGTGCTAGAACCCAATCCACAGCCAAGCTCTCAGATGCTCTATAGTGGTATCACCAATGCACTGTGAGGTAGAATAAAGCTGTGAGCCGCACCCACAACAGACCATGTGACACAGAAGCTACCAGGTGCAAAAGAACGTTACCAGAAAATGAAGTGGGACATTCCATACACATAAAGACAAAAACTCACTGAAAAAAGTGGCCTAAACGGGTGGAAATGCTCCAACCCAGACACTGTAGCATGTCTATAACCGGGGGAGCAATTCCTCGCATGCGGTCTGCAGATAACGGCAATCCCCAGCAAAAAATTCGTACAATGGAGGATGCCGGGTGGACCGCATGCACCACAAGGACATCTTACACAAAATGATACATTGTGCAGATGAAAATATATACATACACAAATCACTGCAAAAAATGCACCAAAATGATACTCAACTAACAATACTAGCAGTCAGGAACATATCGGAGCCCCTCATACACCACGTCACGGTGTCTCAGCAAGCATGGGGTCCTACCACTCAACTGCCTGTGGTGTGTGAACAGGGTCTGAACAGTACTAGAAACCAACTCACAGCCAAGCTCTCACATGCCTCCATAGTGGTATCACCAATGCACTGTGAGGTAGAATAAAGCTGTGAGCCACACCCACAACAGACCATGTGACACAGAAGCTACCAGGTGCAAAAGAACATTACCAGCAAAATGAAGTGGCACATTCCATACACATAAAGACAAAAACTCACTGAAAAAAGTGCATTGGTGATACCACTATGGAGGCATGTGAGAGCTTGGCTGTGAGTTGGTTTCTAGCACTGTTCAGACCCTGTTCACACACCACGGGCAGTTGAGTGGTTGATCAAGCCGTTGAGGAGCAGGAGGATGAGGAAGAGTCGCAATGCTGAATGAATTCTCAAGGAAGGCTACTCCATCTGAGCCAAGTCAGCAGGAGTCTGAAGAGGAGTCAAGGAGGATGGTGGCTGGGAGGAGGGAGAGGAGCAAGAAGAGCCATGCTTTGAGGGTGACTTTAAACTTTTCGGGGATCCCTGGTGTTGTCCCGTGGCTAGGGGGAGGAGAATGAGGACGACATTCTCCTGGCAATGAGCATGAGCAATGGCGCTCCACCGCTTCCAATTTAGTGCAAATGGGGGCCTTCATGCTCCAGTGTTTGAAGAGGAGACCCCCGTAAAAAAAAGCATAAAGAGCAAGGGCCTGTACTTGTTGGCAAAGTACTTAGACCCCCCGGTACAAACACAAAATGGCAGACATGTACCAGCATCACAGAGGGCTGTCAGAATGCAGCATTTCCAGGCCTTGCCTGCGAGAGATGCTGAATTCTGCTGTTGCGGGCACTGGCAGAGGAATTTTCACCCACAGCGAAACAGGTGCGGGTACCAATCCTACCACGCCTGCAAGAAGAGGGTGGTTTGAAGACGTGTTGGTCACTTCGGATATGAAATCATTTTTGCTAGCCAACCCAATCGACAGCTGCCCTTTGGATCCAGCCTCAGGGAACGCCTAGACCGATAGGTGTCCGACTGCATTGGGTTAACAGCCGATGTGGACGCTCTGAGAAGCGAGGAACCCCTGAACTACTGGGTGTACAGGCTTGACCTGGCAGAATTTGCATGGAACTCTTGTCTTGCCCCTCGTCGAGTGTCCTGTCCGAAAGGACGTTCAGAGCAGCAGGGGCGATCGTGACCAATAAGCGACTCGACTAGCTCACAGCAGTGTGGACTACCTCACATTTCTAAAAATGAATGAGGCATGGATCTCGGAGGAATTTAACACCTGTGATGACCACTTGTAATTGAATTTCCTCATGCAGCCCACACATATCCGCCACAACCCAGAACAAGAATGGTCCTTGTCTTATATATATACACAGCAGCATAAAAGGCCTTTTCTGTCAGATGAATGCCTAATTTTCGGGGCCTCTACTCTAGTGGCCTACAGAAAAATGTTATCCAGTGACTGCCTAATGTACCTCCAGCCACATAATCACTTGTTCTTTTCTGTCAAGGTGAATGCCTGGTTTTTGAGGCCTGTACTGGCCTACAGTAAAATTGTTATCCAGTGACCGCCCTAATGTACCTCCAGCCACATAATCACTTGCTCTTTTCTGTCAGGTGAGTGCCTAGTTTTTGGGGCCTATACTCCACTGGCCTACAGTAAAATTGTTATTCAGTGACCACCTAATGTACCTCCAGCCACATAATCACTTGTTCTTTTTGTTCAGGTGAATGCCTAATTTTTGGGGCCTGTACTGGGCCTACAGTAAAATTGTTATCCAGTGACCGTCTAATATACCTCCAGGCCTGTACTCCACTGGCCTACAGTAAAATAGTTATTCAGTGACCACCTAATGTACCTCCAGCCACATAATCACTTGTTCTCTTCTTTCAGGTGAATGCCAAAATTTTTGGGGCCTGTACTGGCCTACAGTAAAATTGTTATCCAGTGACCGTCTAATGTACCTCCAGCCACATAATCACTTACTCTTTTCTGTCAGGTGAGTGGCCTAGTTTTTGAGGCCTATACTCCACTGACCTACAGTAAATTTGTTATTCAGTGACCACCTAATGTACCTCCAGCCACATAATCACTTGTTCTTTTCTGTCAAGGTGAATGCCTGGTTTTTGAGGCCTGTACTCCACTGGCCTACAGTAAAATTGTTATTCAGTGACCACCTAATGTACCTCCAGCCACATAATCACTTGTTCTTTTCTTTCAGGTGAATGCCAAATTTTTGGGGCCTGTACTGGCCTACAGTAAAATTGTTATCCAGTGACCGCCTAATGTACCTCCAGCCACATAATCACTTGCTCTTTTCTGTCAGGTGAGTGCCTAGTTTTTGGGGCCTATACTCCACTGACCTACAGTAAAATTGTTATTCAGTGACCACCTAATGTACCTGCAGCCACATAATCACTGTTCTTTTCTTTCAGGTGAATGCCAAATTTTTGGGGCCTGTACTGGCCTACAGTAAAAATTGTTATCCAGTGACAGCCTAATGTAACTCCAGCAACATAATCACTTGTTCTTTTCTGTAAGGTGAATGCATAATTTTTGGGGCCTGTACTCCCGTGGCCTAAAATATTTTTTTTTCTAGGCTCCAGCAGGGCACATTTTTGAGAGTTTCCCTTTAAGACGCATAAAAAATAGCCCCTGATAAAAATAAATATTTTTTTGTGGTAATTTTTGTCATTGATCCCCCTCTGATATGTCACTGTCCATGTTGTGGGACTTTTTAACTTCTAGTAAGTATTTGGTGGCTGCAAATATGACCTGAAGATTTTTCAGGTTCGCCTACCATTAAAGTGAATGGGGCCCACTGCGAACACGCGATTCGCGAACATCTGCCGTCACTAGTGTTGGTCACCTAAATGCTAGTTAAATTGAATTGAACCAATCCCAAAAAACATTTACATTCCAATCGTGTGGGAAATATAATTCACGTAAATGGCCTGATGCTCAATTTCTTCTTAAATACACACAGTTACTGTAGATACATTTATAGTGATGGCCAGTTCGCAGTGTTCGCCGACGAACACATGCGATCTGCCATCTTTATTCTAAGCCCGTACGATGCAGAGGTAAGTCCTTACCTGTGCCTGCGCCGCGAGCCGCTCTGAAACACATGCAGTGACCGGGAGCAGGCAGTTCCGAGAACAGCCAGATGCCTTAGTGTCAAGGTCCTTTGTTTGCTAAGCTCCTGATACTCACGTGTGCTCCTGACTTATACCTCGTTCCTGGATTCTGCTACTCGTCTGATCCCTGCCTGCTTGCCTGGACTCTCCTGTTGCCGATCCCGATTGCCTGACCTGTTCCTGTGCCACCTGCCCTGACCTTTTTGCCTGTCTGACTACGCCTCTGCCTCATCCTTTGGTCCTGCACTGTTGCTCCTGGTAACTGCCTGCCTGACGCTGGTACTTCTGGTACCTACTCAGGTACCTCCTGGTCCACCTGGACCAGCTGCCTCATGTTCCTACCCTCCTCAAGAGGTAGCGACCTGGTGTTCACCTCAGAAAAGTCTATATCCACCATCAGGGGTACTGTTAAGAATCGATGGGTACACTTAGACAACGCCCTTAGAGGAGTTGGGACACGTGGTACAGTGGGTTCACACCCGCTGGTTCGTGACACTGCCACAACAGCCAACCATGAAAGCACAGGGTGAAAATCTCCACTTAAAAACCTAGTCTATGACGTTCCCTGGTGGCGGCTGTGCAAAATTTCGTTATTGTTAAGTGCAACGGTGCAGATTCCCTTAGCGGACATACATACATATATACACTCAGCTTTATATATTATATATATGTATACTAGTTTAATTACATTTATCAATGCAAAAAAAAAAAAATATTTATTGCGACTGAGTGGAAATTTTACAATAACACATAAAGGTAGATTTCTGCCACACTTTGAGTATTGCTGCAGTAATCACGTGCTGGAGCAGGGTTAGCCATTGTTAGGACTACAACCATCTTTATTGCCACAGCCACTCAACTCCTCCTCTCCAGTCCCACATCTCGTTTCCTGTGGGCCAGCACACTGCTTAAACACAAAGAGAACATAAAAACTTCATACTGAGGTTGCTCTTGGTTGGATTTGAACCAAGGACTCAAGTGCTTTAAGATGACAATGCAAAACACTGTGCCGCCTTGCTGCCTAGATGCTAGGCTTGGGAAAGAATGAACAAAAAATTGCCTATCTTTCATTTTACTGTAATGGAAAGACTCCAGATTCTACCAGCTTCTGATATCATGCCCTCTATGATGTCAGCATCTACTCATATCAGCACATTTTGTATTACAGCTTGTTCTATGTTTCAATCCAAGATAAACTCTGATATATTCAGTGGAAATTCATTTAAATCCCATTATGATTGCAAGATGAAAGAGAAGGAAAATATTGAAAATTATGTGATAATGTCATGACTATGTCACAATTGCTTTGGCAGCTCGATGTTCGTACCAAGTGCTAATATCTAGCGAGCAGTTTACATTACTCTGCATTCACGGCAAACTACTGTGGAGGTGAATTAAACATGATGCAAAATTGCAGATTGCGGCTTTGTTGGAGTTTATCACACATCACAGCGTGTTACCTCTTAATAAATCACTCCCTGTGGGTGACATCTGAAGTAAATGTCACTTTGTCATCTGTTTTAAATAAAAGGAAGGAATGTAATGCATGATCTTTGTTAGCAACATGAAAAATAATAAGATTTCTGTTGTTTAACCTTTTGCTTACCCTCGCACTACTATATAAGTCACATCGGTAAGCTCTCAACTATAACCCGACGTAAAAAAGATGTCGAGTTACATACGGTCTGCCGGTGTCGGGGCGCTGCAGGTCGCTGTGACCGTACTGTCATTAGAAAGCGGCGGTAACAGTAAGGATCTCTGAGGCAAGGCAAAGTGGTCTCTCTTGCAGGGTGCAAAAGTGCAAAAGCGCAAAAACCGACAGGGGACTGCTCTTCTTCATGTGAGAGTGCCCCCTGCTGGCTGGAAAATTAACTGTGAGCCTGCCCTGAATGAAATAATAGAAAGTTAAATAAATAAATAAACAAATAAACAAAATATTTATTAATTTTAGCAATAGTAAAGTGGACTTTGTATAAAATATACAAAACATACACACATTTTTTCCTTAAACATTTGAAATGTTTATTATTAAAATAATTTGTAGATCAATAAAGGAAAAATATGCATTTTTTCATAATTTTCACAGTTTTTCCTTAATGTTTTTTTTTTATATCTGTCATCTAATGGTACAAAAGAAAGATCTAAGATGTCCCATGAAAAAATATTATCACGTACATACAGTTTGGCTCAGAAATTAATTTATTTGTAGTTATTTCAGTTTGATAAGCCAATTGATAAAACTTAAAAATTGGCCTGGTATGAGAGTGTGTGTGTGTGTGTGTGGGGGGGGAGGGGGGACCTGTCAATGCAGACCTGTCAATGGTATAGGTTACCAAAAACTCGAAAATAAACATGTACAGTAGTAGATGTGTTTGGCTTCAGTATGTGTGCTCTGAACTAATCATATCTTAATCCTGTGAGAGAAACTGCAGCCACATCTCCCTCTTCCCCCTCCTTTGTTCCATTATTTACAGCTTTACACTAGAGGGATTTATTTTTGATGACTGGGAAGGTTTCTGACCATTTACAGAGAGTCTCTAGGCAGAAAAACGGTGTCTACAAGCAGTAGCAAAAATTCAAGAAAGAGAGTTTCTCACACATTTTCACATACATATACCGTATCTGTGGGGGAATGTGGTCTTTTGCCGCATTCCCACGTGAATGTACGTGATACGGTTTAACTGTCACTAGTAATGAGCAAACTGAGCTTCGGATGGTACATCCGAAGTCGCTTTGTCCAAAACTTTGAATTAATACTGTACAGAGATCCGTCTCCATACAGGTATTAGATTTGTATGGGCTCCGATGAGCCGAAGTCAGTTAATTTGCGAAGTTGAGCATGACGTCATTGAATAACTTCGGTAGTTTTTTAAAGTGGGAAAACCATCTTTTAACTTGAAAACCGAACTCAGAGCTACTAGTCGGAACTGAAGCAGAGTTTGATTCCAAGTTTTAAAGGGGTTTTCCATTTAAAAAATAAACTACAAAGTTATTCAACAAAGTCTTGTGCGACTTCGCGAATAACTGACTTTGGTTAATTGGAGCCCATACATTTTAATACTGTACGGAGACGGATCTCGTCAGTGGTATAGCGATGGTGGGGGGGGGTGCTTTTGCCCTGGGCTCCAAATTGCAGGGGGCGCCAGGCAGCAGACATTTCAATGAGGGCCATGTCCCCTCTGTTGTGTCTGATAGGCTTCAGGTCACTTGGGCTGAAGCCTATGAGGCAGTAGAGCGGCGCAAGAGATCGCAATTACCTCACTGTGACCTCCTGTATTGGGAGTATTTTTTTTTTAAATGTAAGTACCCTAAGGCAGGCCGTACTAGGGGTACTATGGGGGTGGGGGGCATTATCAATAAAATATGGATGGCACACACTATATTTGGACTATATTGACAAAGGAATAAAATATATTTATTAAGAAAAAAGTATAAAAATATAAATATATAAAAATATAAAAATATGAAATTAATCATACAATGAGGGATAATTCTATAGATCAATGTCTGACATTTTTTGGATACAAATTAATTAATAAAAATAGTGATGGTATATTGAGATCAGACAATAGGTATAGAGGATAGGTTGGATGGAGAGTGTCAAAAACTGTTAGGATAATCAATATCTGCTCTCGATAATATCAATACCGCAATTAGATATAAGATATCATGTAGGTGAGAGTACCAATATCAAAATGACTGTACATTAAACATAGAAATAATACTTAGTGTCCATTTATATGGTTGTATCTCTTAGGGTGGGTTCACACTAGCGTTATGGAGTCCGTTATCGCTTCCCGTTATAACAGGGTTATAACGGAACATGACGTAATCCATAAAGGCATTAAATTTGCTCTCCGTCCTAATAGAAGTCTATGGGAATCAAAATAGATCGTCTGGTTCTGTTATGCAAGACGGAAAACAAAGTCCCGTCGACAGGACTTTGTTTTCCGTCTTGCATAACGGGACCCAGACGGATCCGTTATGTTTTTCCCATAGACTTCAATTAGGACGGAGCAAAACGGAATGCCTTTTAAAGGCTTCTGTTTTGCATTCCATCCTATGGATTCCGTTATGTTCTGTATAACCCTGTTATAATGGAAAGCCATAACGGACTCCATAACGCTAGTGTGAACCCACCCTTAGTTGTCAAGGTGGTGTAATTATCTTTAGTAAATGCAACAAAGTACAATAGTATAATAGTGAAAGTATACTTCTTAATTGTTAATCTTCCTTTGGTGTAGGTATAGAGAAATAAAAATGTAGAAAAATAGTTTAAAATTGTTGAAAATAATGGTTCTTCAGGTTGTAGCAATATCTCTACTTGTAGTAAGGTAAATAATGCCCCAGATGGTTGATGGTTAATAATTAAATCATATTGGAAACATCAATATTCATGATTAGTAGTTAGGTCATATTAGAAACATTGCCAGTCATCACAAAAGTCCTCTATGTGACTAGGTCTCCTATATCCCGCAGCAAATCAGACTGCCGTTTGCAATAAAGTAAGACCATAGTTTACAATGGGTCTCCTCTTTGGCTCAAAGAATGTCCCTTCATAGGGTAACTCACGCTTTTTGGTGGAATGTACTGCCAGGCACCTCGCTTACACCCGTCTCTTTCCGATCCTAGTTGCGAGTTTCCAGCCGCGCTGTTGGCGTCTCACGCAACTCATGGCGTCCCACGTGGTTAGTCACACTGCTTCTATCCGCCCGGTGACTTTATATGCTTGCAGTTTGGAGTAGATAGAGGCTGTGAGAGAAAGGAGGATGTCCATCCTATAATTCAAGCTGAAATTGATTACAGCTAATATATACAGGCAGGTCCATAAAAATTTGGAAAATCGACACATTTCTCACATTTTTGGCTCTATACACCACCACAATGGATTTGAAATTGAAATGAATAAGATGTGATTTAACTGCAGGACTGTCAGCTTTAATTTGAGGGTATTTACATCCAAATCAGGTGAACGATGTAGGAATTACAACAGTTTGCATATGTGCCTCCCACTTGTTTAAGGAACCAAAAGTAATGGGGCAGAATAATAATCATAAATCAAACTTTCACTTTTTAATACTTGGTTGCAAATCCTTTTGCAGTCAATTACAAGCTGAAGTCCTGGAACGCATAGGGACATCACCAGACACTGGGTTTCATCCCTGGTGATGCTCTGCCAGGCCTCTACTGCAACTGTCCTCAGTTCCTGCTTGTTCTTGGGGCATTTTCCCTTCAGTTTTGTCTTCAGTAAGTGAAATGCATGCTCAATCGGATTCAGGTCAGGTGATTGACTTGGCCATTGCATAACATTCCACTTCTTTCACTTAAAAAACTCTTTGGTTGCTTTTGCAGCATGCTTTGGGTCATTGTCCATCTGCACTGTGAAGCGTCGTCCAATGGCTGAATATGAGCAGATAATATTGCCTGAAACACTTCAGAATTCATCCTGCTGCTTTTGTCAGCAGTCACATTAATAAATACAAGAAAACCAGTTCCATTGGCAGCCATACATGCCCACGCCATGACACTACCACCACCATGCTTCACTGATGAGGTGGTATGCTTAGGATCATGAGCAGTTCCTTTCCTTCTCCATACTCTTCTCTTCCCATCACTCTGGTACAAGTTGATCTGGGTCTCATCTGTCCATAGGATGTTGTTCCAGAACTGTGAAGGCTTTTTGAGATGTTGTTTGGCAAACTCTAATATGGCCTTCCTGTTTTTTGAGGCTCACCAATGGTTTACATCTTGTGGTGAACCCTCTGTATTCACTCTGGTGAAGTCTTCTCTTGATTGTTGACTTTGACACACATACACCTACCTCCTGGAGAGTGTTTCTTGATCTGGCCAACTGTTGTGAAGGATGGTTTTCTTCTCCACGGGAAGAATTCTTCGGTCATCCACCACAGTTGTTTTCTGTGGTCTTCCGGGTCTTTTCGTGTTGCTGAGCTCACGGTGCTTTCCTTCTTTTTAAGAATGTTCAAAACAGTTGTTTTGGCCAGGCCTAATGTTTTTGCTATGTCTCTGATCTTTTGGTTTTGTTTATTCAGCCTATGATGGCCTGATAATTCAGCCTGATAATGACAGCTCTTTGGATTTCATCTTGAGAGTTGACAGCAACAGATTCCAAATGCAAATAGCGCACTTGAAATTTACTCTGGACCTTTTATCTGCTCATTGTAATTGGGATAATGAGGGAATAACACACACCAGGCCATGGAACAGCTGAGAATCCAATTGTCCCATTACTTTTGGTCCCTTAACAAGTGGGAGGCACATATGCAAACTGTTGTAATTCCTACACCGTTCACCTGATTTGGATGTAAATATCCTCAAATTAAAGCTGACAGTCTGCAGTTACAGCACATCTTGTGCATTTCATTTCAAATCCATTGTGGTGGTGTATAGCGCCAAAAATGTTATAATTGTGTTGATGTCCCAATATTTATGGACCTGACTGTATATCCATTTAAGGTATCCATGGTTAAAAAGAAAAAGGCATTCCGTTATACATTCCGTCATCGAATTGCATTATGGTCCGTAGTAACGGAATCCATAACGCAATTCACATTTTACCAGTAAACGAAGCGTGAATGAATTTCATGACCTGAAATTCGCTCATCTCTTGTCATTATAATAAGAATAATACAGAGGGGGCCATTATAATAATATGGAGGGGGGCATTATATTAATAATACAGAGGGGGCCAGTATAATAATAACACAGGGGGACTATAATATACAGAGGGAATATTATTATGGGGGACTATCTATATGGCACTAGCTCAGTATTGGGGGTAGCAGCAGGATGACAGTGTTCAGGCACAGGAGGGGGAGGGTTGAAAATAAAGTGACAATGTAAAAAAAAACGCAATTGACTTACCGGTAATTCCGTTCCTTGAATCCACCATGACGACCCACATTGAGATTGACCCTTGACCTCTGTAGGGGCAGGAACACCATAGAGAGTTTAAGAACCCCCACCCCCTCCACCTCCTCAGTGCTTTACAATTACCCGAAAGGTGGAACAAAAAGTAAAAGGATATTGATTCATACCCTTAAACTCCTATTAATCTTATGCATGTATATATAACTATATATATATATATATATATATATATATATATATATATATTATTTTTTATTTTTTGGGAAGGGGAATAGTATGGGCCGTCATGGTGGATTCAAGGAAACTGAATTACCGGTAAGTCTAATTGCGGTTTTTTCCATTTCATCCACCATGACGGCCCACATTGAGTATATCAGATAACTAAGTGGGTGGGGATATCGCTGTAAAACCCTCCGGCCGAAAAAGAGCTTCATTCGAGTCCGGAAGATTAAGACGATGATGTCTTACAAAAGTATTAGCGCTTGACCAGGTTGCGGCTTTACAGATCTGGTCCAGCGAGACCCCTCCTTTCTCGGCCCAAGAGGAGGCAGTGGCCCTAGTAGAGTGGGCCTTAACATTACCAGGACTCGGCTTGTTCTGAATCCTGTAACAGCATTCAATGGTGGATCTGATCCATCTGGCTATGAAAGACCTAGCTAACTTCTTTCCCTTATTTCTTCCTGAAACTGAATAAGAGATTGTTATCAACCCTAAAATCCTTGGTAGAATCCAGGTAATGGATAACTATATCCCTAACATCTAAGAGATGTAACTTTTCGCTAGACCCTGTATACTCGGTTTAGGGATAGAGGGTAGGAAGATCTCCTGTTCTCGATGAAAAGATGAGATACTTTAGGAGAAAATCTGGATCGAGAGTTAGACGGATGTGATCTTTGCTGATCTGGAGGTAGGGCTCTCTACAAGAAAGGGGCCTGGATCTCTCCAATACGTCTGGCTGAGGTGATTGCAATCAAAAAGGCAGTCTTCAGGGATAGGTGTTTTAAAGAGATTTCCGACAATGGTACAAAGGGAGGTTTTTGTTAGGCCTTCTAGGACGATGTTAAGATCCCAAGTAGGAGCTCTGGATCTCAGAGAGGCGCTCAATCTTGAAACCGCTCTAAAGAACCTCCTGATCCATCTGTGATTGGCTAGGCTGCAGTCGTAGAAGGAGCTGAGGGCAGAAAATTTGGACCTTCAGAGTACTAGGTCTCAGGCCTAATTCCAGGCCGCACTGTAGAAAGTCTAAAATCCTATTGATGGGAGGAGAGGAGTGTCTGGGCGTCAACTCCTAACCAAGAACAGTATTTCTTCCAGATCTTAAGGTAGATGGAGGAAGTCACCTTTTTCCTACTAGCCCTCAGAGTAAGTATCACCTTTTCGAAAGACCCCTGCTTCTTAAAGTCTCGCTCTCAGGATCCAGGCTGACAGCTTGAATATACCTGGGTCTTGGATGAAGAAGAGGGCCTGGACTAGAATATCCCTTGGAAAGGAATCTCCACGGATCTTCTAGCGATAGCTGTTTTAGAGTGGAGAACCAACTCCTCTTTGGCCATAGAGGGGCTATTAGGATGAGAGTAGTTGGTTCCCCTAGGAGCTTCTGGACAACCCGAGGTAATAGAGGTATTGGGGTGAAAGGTTGTAGGCTAGTTTCCATTTCCAATGTATTGACAGGGCATCGATTGCCATGGTCTGTCTTCTAGGTTTAGGGAGCAGAAACATTATACCTACGTATTTCTTCTGGAGGCGAATAAGTCTACCTCCGGAGGCCCCCCCATCTTTCTGAGATCTTCTTGAAGATATTCCTGTTCAGAGACCATTCTCCCTGGATCTATTGTCTCTCTGCTCAGGAAGTCTGCTACTGTATTTTCGCAGCCCCTTAGGTGGATGGCGGAGAGAGATAAAGCGTTCTCTTCTGCCCAGGAGAAGATTCTTCTTGCTATCGCACCCAGAGGCGTGACCTTGTCCCTCCTTGGTGTCGCAGATAAGCCACCGTTGTGGTATTGTGGGACATTATTCTTAGGTGTCCCCTTTTTTAAAAGACTCTCTCCTTTTAATAACGCTTCCAGGACTGCGTACAGCTCTCTGTAGTTGGAGGATCTGTCTCTTATCTCGGCTGGCCAGGTACCCTGCAGAAGATGATCTCCTATCTTTGCTCCCCAGCCTCCGAGGCTTGCGTCCGTGATTACCTGAACGGCCGGATGGTTCTGCACTGTAGGCCTCCGAGCAGTCTTCTTTTTACTTTCCACCAATCCAAATCTGTTTTTACGGCCTGTGGGATCGGGAAATCCTGTCTAAACTTACTTGCTTTCCGTCCCAAATACTTAAGATCCAACTCTGGATCACCCTTGTGTGGCTTTGGCACATGCAACCGAGGGAATGCAGGCGGTTAGGATTTCCAAGGAGACTCATGGCTTTCTGATGGAGCAATTGCCCTCTGGAACGTTCAGATTTTTTCTGTCAGCGCAGTAGCTTTGTCCTGAGGGAGGAAGGTTTTCAACAGGGATGAGTCCAATTCCACACCAGGAACCCTTATTCTCCTGGATGGGATTAGGGTGGAATTTATTTATATTTATGATCCAGCCGAGATTTTTTAAGAATTCGAGAATCTTTGGGTTGCCAGAAGGTTTTCGGATTCTGTCTTGCCCAGAATTAAGAAGTCGTCGAGATATGGGATGATTGTAATTCCTTCCTGACGAAGGTAGGCCACCTCTCTACCACGGACTTTTGTGAACGACCCTGGCGAGCCGAGGAAATACCGAAAGGGAGGGCGACATTATTGAAGTGATGATTGACATGTCCGGTCCCCTTAGAGCGAATTTAGATATTTCTGGGAGAGATGATGAATAGGGACATGGTAGTAAGCGTCTTTAGATCGATTGATGACATGAACGCCCCCTTTCTGGATCAGAGGGATTGTGGATGGGATGGTTTCCATCCTGAACTCCTGTATAGAATAGACCTGTTTAGGGGTTTTAGGTTTATTATAGTGCGAAAAGATTGGTCTATTTTTTTTTACTAAAAAGAGGCTGGAATAAAACCCTCTCCTTTCCTCTGGGATAGGGACCTTTTGAATTACCCCTAGATCTAAGAGGTCCTGGACGCCCTGCAAATTTTCGGAAGTTCTGATTTGCGCTGAGGTGAGATGCAGAATCCTTCTTGGGGGGACTGATGTGAATTCTATCTTGTAAGCCCTGAGAGATTACGTTTAGAACCCAGGGATTTAAGGTTACCTGTTTCCAGGAAGATAGAAAACCCATCAGTCCCCCCTACTCTGGCGTCATTGCTGTTTATTTTGTCTATTCTGGGGATTGAGGATGAAGCCTCTTCCTCTCCCCCATTTTGGATAGCTCCATCGGCCAGATTTCCCTTTCCCCCTGTAGGATCTCTGCTGAGGCTGGAATTGACGAAAGGGCTTCTTTTTTGATTCTTTGTCCTCTGGAAAACCCTTCTTATTGTCTGCTGCTCCCTCTAGGATCTTATCCAGAGTGGGACCGAAGACAAATTCCCCTGAAAAGGGGATAGAACAAAGTTTGGCCTTGGATGCCTTGTTCCCAGACCAGGCCTTCATCCATAATGCCCGCCAGGCTGCATTAGAAAGAGCAGCATCTTTGGCTGAGAAACGGATGGACTCTGCTGAAGCATCGGCCAAAAACGCTGTGGCGGAGCGGAGAAGAGGGAGAGAATCCCTGATCTCTTCTCTTGGAGTCTTGTTTTTTAGATGTTCGTCCAGTTCTCCTAGCCATATATACATCGCCCTGGCAACGGAGGTAGCAGCAATATTAGTTTTTACCCCGAACATAGCCGACTCCCAGGATTTTTTTAGGAGCCCATCTGCCTTTCTATCTATAGGATCGCCCAACTGTGAGGAGTCTTCAAAGGGTAGGGCGGTCTTCTTTACTACCTTGGCCACCTGTAAATCGACTTTAGGGGTCTGATTGTATAATTTGCTTTCAGTCGGGTCAAAGCAGAGTCTGTTTCTGAATTCTTTGGGAACGCCTAATCTCTTCTCCGGGTCTGACCACCTCGTCCAAAATTTCCCCGTCAGACAAGGGTTCCTCATTAGGAAATTGTCTGGATGAGGCGGAGGCCACTTCAACCTCTTCACCATCAGAAGAGGAGATAACGGACAGTTTGCGTTTCTTAGAAGGGTTGGGGTTACTAGTGGGGGCAGACAAGGTGGCTAAAGAAGACTTAATCTCGTCCGCAATAAAGGACTTCATTTCAGAGAGTATATCTGGTTGTTCTTCCTTCCATATTTCCGTTGTGCAAGATTTGCACAGCCTTTTTTTGTAGTTCTCAGGGAGACGCTTGGAACAAGCACAGCATTTTAAGAGTTTAGGTTTTGATTTAACTCCTTGCTGCCCTGGAGAGAGGAAGCAACCAGATATGCCAAAATTAGTATTTCAAGATAAAGAATCTGAAATATACACCCCCCAGAAGGGGACTCACGGTACTGGTGGCAGTAGGATCAGGACCTTCCTGGCGGGGAGCAGGTGTCTCAGACATCGCGGTGTAGCAGGCGAAGGGCCGGAAGGAACCGCAGGCTTTTCTTTTTTTTAAAACCCGGCGTCTGACGTCATCTAGCTGCGCCCCTGGTGACGGCGTGGGCCTGCGCAGCACCAGCCTACTAGAGGATACGTGCGCCGCCCGGCCCGCCTCCAGAAGCGCTCCATGCGCCGCACCTGCTCCCCCTGCCGGTCACAAGCGCTCGGCCCGCCTCCAGAAGGAAGGGACGCCGAGCGCAGCGCGCGAGATGTCCAGTGAAGCCGGCACCCCCGACTGCTTCCTCAAGGAGGGAAGGAAGTTCAAAGGTATGGGAGGACCGCAGGCCTCGGCATAGGCCAAGACGAGGGTCCTTGATGCTCCAAGCTGGCCAGCCTTAGCCCATGCCGCGGGAGGCCAGCTGGAGAACTTGTAAAGAAATAAAGTTGTTATCCTCCTTAAAGGAGGATCCTCTCCACGTGTTGGCCCCTGTGGGGGCAGGAAAGCACTGAGGAGGTGGAGGGGTGGGGGGTTCTTAAACTCTCTATGTGGTCCTGCCCCTACAGAGGTCAAGGGTCAATCTCAATGTGGGCCGTCATGGTGGATGAAATGGAAAAATTCTGTGCAACACTGCAGAGACAAGACGCGGTGAAAGAAGGTATCATGACGGTCTTATCTCCTAATAAAGACATTGAGGAAAGAGTCTACATCACAGGAAATGTCACTGGATGTAGGGGTATGTGGTGCTGTACTCTACTGTATATATTGTAGCGATGTATGAAATGTCCATCCAAATATCTGTTTCTAGTAGGGTTGGGGGGATGGGACGGTGGATATAGAATTTGGCACACACTGCTGCAGCCTGGCCCCAGACTGTATGTATTGTGAATTCTGCAGCCTTAAACCCATCTACTACATTTTCTATACTCAGAATTATCACTGTGTTATCTGTAGTGTTACATAGGACTGCAGGTGACATCTACTACATTACCTGTAAAAAAGACAATAATTGGCTTGCCCCGGCTGCTGGAAACCCACGCTACGGCAATTATCTCCGTAAAGTATTAACCCGAAGCTCATCACTAACTGTCACTGCATAGAGCCACGTGATGACAGTCCATCCGTATTTTAACCCCTTCAGGACCCTTCCATTTTTCACCTTAAGGACCAGGCCATGTTTTGCAAATCTTACATGTGTCACTTTATGTGGTGATAACTTTAAAAAGCGTTTACTTATCCAAGCCATTCTGAGAATGTTTTCTCGTCACATATTGTACTTCATGACAGTGGTAAATTTGAGTCAAAATATTTCATTTTTATTTATAAAAAAAATACCAAGTTTACCAAAATTTTTAAAAATTTCCAAATTTCCAAATTTCAATTTCTCTACTTTTATAATAGATAGTAATACCTCCAAAAATAGTTATTACTATACATTCCCAATATGTCTACTTCATGTTTGGATCTTTTTGTGAATGCCATTTTATTTTTTGGGGACGTTAGAAGGCTTAGAAGTTTAGAAGCAAATCTTGATATTTTTTTGAAAATTTCCAAAACCCACTTTTTAAGAACCAGTACAAGTCTGAAGTCACTTTGTGGGGCTTACATAATAGAAAACACCCAAAAATGACCCCATTCTATAAACTACACCCTGAAAGTATTCAAAACTGATTTTATAAACTTTGTTAACCCTTCAGGTATGCCACAAGAATTAATCGAAATTGGAGATGAAATTTCTGAATTTCAATTTTTGGGCAGATTTTCCATTTTAATCCATTTTTCCCCGCTAACAAAGCAAGGGTTAACAGCCAAACAATACTCAATATTTATTGCCCTGATTCTGTCGCTTACAGAAACCCCCTATATGTGGTCGTTAACTGCTGTACGGGCACATGGCAGGGCGCAGAAGGAAAGGAACACCATATGGTTTTTGGAAGGCAGATTTTGTTGGACTGGTTTTTTTGACACCATGTCCCATTTGAGCCCCCCTGATGCACCCCTAGAGTAGAAACTCCAAAAAAGTGGCCTCATTTTGGAAACTACAGGATAAGGTGGCAGTTTTGTTGGTACTATTTTAGGGTACATATGATTTTTGGTTGCTCTATATTACACTTTTTGCGAGGCAAGGTAACAAAAAATAGCTGTTTTGGCACAGTTTAAATTTTTTTGTTATTTACAACGTTCATCTGACAGGTTAGTTCATGTGCTATTTTTATAGAGCAGGTTGTTACGGACGTGACAATACCAAATATTTGGTTGTTTGTTTCACTTTTATATAATAAAGCATTTTTGAAAAAAAAAAGATTTTTTTAGTGTCTCCACATTCTGAAAGCTGTATTTTTCTATTTATTTTTTGGGCAACTGTAGGGGCTCATTTTTTTCGGAATGAGATGAGGGTTTGATCGGTACTATTTTAGGGTGCACAGGACTTTTTGAACGCTTGGTATTACACTTTTTGTGATGTAAGGTGACAAAAAAAATTATTTTAGTGTCTCCATAGTCTGAGAGCCATAGTTTTTTTTATTTTATGGGCGATTGTCTTGGGTATGATATCATTTTTTGCGGGATGAGATGACGTTTTGATTGGCACTATTTTGGAGTGTATAAATCTTTTTGATTGCTTGCTATTACACTTTTCGTGATGTAAGGTGACAAAAAAATAGCTTTTTGACACAGTTTTTATATTATATTTTTTTTAACGGTGTTCACCTGAGGGGTTGCGTAATGTGATATTGTTATACAGCAGGTTCTTACGGATGCGGCGATACCTAATATGTATACATTTTTATTTACTTAAGTTTTACACAATAACAGCATTTTTTAAACCAAAAAAATGATGTTTTAGTGTCTCCATATTCTGAGAACCATAGTTTTTTTTATTTTTTGGGCGATTGTCTTAGTTAAGGGCTAATTTTTTGCGGGATGAGGTGACAGTTAGATTGGTACTATTTTTGGGGGGAATACGCCTTTTTGATCGCTTGGTATTGCACTTTTAGTGATGTAAGGTGACAAAAAAAAATTTTTTTAGCACAGTTTTTATTTACATTTTTTGACGGTGTTCACCTGAAGGGTTAGGTCATGTGATTTTTTTTTAAAAGAGCAGGTCATTACGGACGTGGCAATACCTAATATGTATACTTTTTTTTATTTATTTAAGTTTTACACAATGATTTCACTTTTGAAACAAAAAAAAAATCATGTTTTAGTGTCTCCATAGTCTGAGAGCCATAGTTTTTTTATGTTTTGCGCGATTATCTCAGGTAGGGTATCATTTTTGTGGGATGAGATGATGGTTTGATTGGCACTATTTTAGAGTGCATATGACTTTTTGATCGCTTGCTATTACACTTTTTGTGATGTAAGGTAAAAAAAAAAGGCTTTTTGACACAGCTTTTATTTTTTATTTTTTACGGTGTTCACCTGAGAGGTTAGGTCATATGGTATTTTTATAGAGCAGGTTGTTATGGATGCGGTGATACCTAATATGTCTACTTTCTATTTTTATTTTTTTACATTTAACACAATAAAAGCATTTTTTAAACCAAAAAAAATCATGTTTTAGTGTCTCCATAGTCTGAGAGCCATAGTTTTTTTTTTTCTGCACCCCACCCGATCACAGTGACGTCCATGTACGGCGCTGGTCCTTAAGTCACGGACATCTGCACCATACATGTATGGCAAGGGTTTTCTACTGGTTAAAGATAATACAACCAGATCCGTTCATAATGGATGCAGGCGGTTGTATTAACAGAACGGAAGTGTTTTTCTTTATCCATGACGGATCCAGCAAAAACGCTGGTGTGAAAGTAGCCTTAGTGATGGCCAGTTGGCAGTGTTCGCCTGCGAACACATGCGGGCTGCCATTTTGACTCACAAGTCCGGCGATGCACAGGTAAGCCCTTACCTGTGCCTGTGCCGGGAGCCGGTCTGAAACAAATGCGGTCACTGAGAGCAGGCAGTTCCGAGATCAGCCCCCCGGGGCCTTCATTGGAACTGCCTGCTCCCGGTGACCGCATTTGTTTTAGACTGGCTCCCAGCACAGGCACAGATAAGGGCTCACCTGTGCATCGCTGGACTTGTGAGTCAAGATGGCAGCCCGCATGTGTTCGCGGGCGAACACTGCAAACTGGCCATTACTGTTGTTCACATCACTGGTATGGATTCCGTCATTGTTTTCCGTTATAACATGGTTATAATGGAAAATAACGAAATCCATAAGACGGAAGTCAAAACGGAAGCTTTTAAGAGGCATTCCACTTTGATCCTTCATAATACAAGTCTATGGGCAGCATAATGGATCCGTCCTGGTTTCCATTATGCAGGAGTCCAGTCCTGTATAACAGAAACCAGGACAGATCCATTATGCTGCCCATAGACTTGTATTATGACTGAATGCAAAACAGAAAATGATAAAATCATGATAAAAGTCTATGGACATCATAATGGATCCGTCTGGTTTCATTATGCAGAACGGAAAAAAAAAGTCCTGTGGACAGGACTTTGTTTTCCGTCTTGCATAACAGAAACCAGACGGATCCGTTATGATTCTTATAGACTTCTATTATGACGGATCAAAACGGAAAATCTCTTAAAGGCTTCTGTTTTGACTTCCATCTTATAGATTCCGTTATTTTCCGTTATAACCATGTTATAACGGAAAACAAAAACATAATGCACAACGGTGATGTGAACTCGCCCTTAATTTGTTAACCTTGCACAGCAACAGGGTCTGGAAAGCTTTAAGCAGGTTAACTTTGCTGAATGACATCTCGCATGACCACGCAGTTTCCCAAGCTTGTTTCTCATTCTCTCTTGCGGTAGCAGAAGCAGAAGATATCATGGAGATCTATGAGTCTACAGACTCTTGAAGCTGGAGGCCTGAGGAGAGAAGCACATTTGGGGTCATTTATTAAGACCGGTGTCTAAAACATATATAAATACCCCTGCGCTGGTGCTTGATGCGCCTATGTTATGTAGAGGAGCCGGCCTCTGCAAAACTTAGGCGCATTTACTGCTGGCACCTAATAGCCTTAAACCTATGCCAGCAAACTTCCTTGCATAGATTTAGATAATTTTCTTAGATAAATGAAACGGGTCTGCCAGCCCACCCTCTTCCCTGTCCACGCCACTCCCCCTTTTTAGAACTGGCTTACGTGGCATGGAAAGGGAAGAAGTTAAAGATTCTTGAATAAAATCTGCAACAGATAAATGCCAAACAGTGGTGTATATCTAATTATAAATGACCCCCATAGTGTCTGCTCCTTACTCCTTCAAGCTCTCCGTCAGGCTCCCTAGAACGATCTAGAGCTAGGGGTGGAGTCGGCCCACACCCTATACTCTTAAGAAGGCTGGGCCAGGATTAGTTAACCCTGACTGTGCACATACTATGCATAGACATACTGACTACATACTACATAGCATTGTAAATCATTACAAAACATTGCAGTACATAGTATTACAAAGCATTTGAGAATTCTTCCTGTACTGGGGTACTGCACATCCTTGGTAAAGGTACTGTGCAGAGAAATAGCGATATTATCCAATTGAAAAGTGAAATTATCCAAAAACTCACGGATATCAAGGTACCCAGATCTTATATGTAGAAAAACATTCAAATTGTACTTAAAAAAAGTTCTCTTTTTATTTCTCTTTAATTTCTTATTTCAAAACAAGCAGCCGTGTAACTTAAAAAGCGTGATGTACTTTACCAAAACTCAGTGAAAGCATACAGAGGAAGATCTCAACAGGCAATGAAAAGTGATTTCCTTATGTTCAGTTCTATTAGTACCGCACTATGGGAATGACAGCATGCAACATGGCAAAATCACTATCTTTATTATTGTAAGTGAATTACAGAGCAGCCTGTTGAGTTTAAGATTTTGTTTTTTATCTGAAGTAAATCTTCTACAATAGTTTTTCAACAAGGAGAGCACCTTCCATTGAAAGATGTGATACCACTACCCATCCCCCACCGCACCATATATCAATGTTAAATATCCTCTCATATTTGTATAGAATAGATTCCTCTTATTTTTGTTTGCAAGGATTTTAATGTTTTCATTGCTTAGCACTGTGTGCATGGGGATTGCTGCAGCATCACATGGGGTTCGAGATAATGTATCTGTCTATATCATTTAGGCCTCTTTCACATGAATGATACAGATTGTGTCAGGATGCGTTCGGGATGCGTTCAGTGAATCTTGAACCATTTCACAAGCAAGTTCATTCAGTTTTGTCTGCAATTGTGTTCAGTGTTTCAGTTTTTTCCACACAGGGGCAATATTTACAACATCTTCTAGCAGAATGGAAGAATGTAAAGTAAATTTCCCATTAAAAATGTCCTGTCTAACCCAGGAAGAAGAAGAGCTGCGGCTTAAAAAGATGAAAATAGACAAATCGCTGGGACCAGATGGCATACACCCCCGTATCCTAAGAGAATTAAGTAATGTCATAGCCAGACCTTTATTTCTGATATTTAAGGACTCTAAATTGACAGGGAGTGTTCCACAGAATTGGCACACAGCAAATATGGTGCCAATACTCAAGAAGGGTCCAAAAACAGAGCCCGGAAACTATAGGCCAGTAAGCTTAACATTTATCGTAGGTAAACTGCTTGAAGGTTTTCTAAGAGATGCTATCTTGGAGTACCTCAATGAAAATAAGCAAATAAGGCCATATTAGCATGGCTTCATGAAAGAAAGGTCATGTCAAACTAATTTAATTAGTTTCTATGAGGAGGAAAGTTCTAGACTTGACCGTGGGGAATCAATGGATGTTGTATATCTGAACTTCTCTAAAGCATTTGACACTGAACCATATAAAAGGTTAGTATATAAAATGAGAATGCTTGGACTGGGGAAAAAATATCTGTATGTGGGTAAGTAACTGGCTCAGTAATAGAAAACAGAGGGTGGTTATTAACGGTACACACTCAGATTGGGTCACTGTCCCTAGTAGACTACCTCAGGGGTCAGTATTGGGCCCTATTCTCTTCAATATATTTATTAAGGATCTTGTAGAAGGCTTACACAGTAAAATATAAATTTTTGCAGATGACACTAAACTGTGTAAAGTAATTAACACGGAAGAGGACAGTATACACATGTGGAATTATATACATAACAAACAAGTGTGAAACAACTGAAAATATGTCATATTCTAGGTTCTTGAAAGTAGCAACCTTTTGCTTTGATTACTGCTTTGCACCCTCTTGGCATTCTCTTGATGAGCTTCAAGAGGTTGTCCCCTGAAATGGTCTTCCAACAGTCTTGAAGGAGTTCCCAGAGATGCTTAGCACTTGTTGGCCCTTTTGCCTTCACTCTGCGGTCCAACTCACCCCAAACCATCTCGATTGGGTTCAGGTCCGGTGACTGTGGAGGCCAGGTCATCTGGCACAGCACCCCATCACTCTCCTTCCTGGTCAAATAGCCCTTACTTTCAAAGTTTTCCCAATTTTGCGGCTGACTGACTGACCTTAATTTCTTAAAGTAATGATGGCCACTCGTTTTTCTTTCCTTAGCTGCTTTTTTCTTGCCATAATACAAATTCAAACAGTCTATTCAGTAGGACTATCAGCTGTGTATCCACCTGACTTCTGCCTAACGCAACTGATGGTCCAAACCCCATTTATAAGGCAAGAAATCCCACTTATTAAACCTGACAGGGCACACCTGTGAAATGAAAACCATTTCAGGGGACTACCTCTTGAAGCTCATCAAGAGAATGCCAAGAGTATGCAAAGCAGTAATCAAAGCAAAAGGTGGCTACTTTGAAGACCCTAGAATATGACATATTTTCAGTTGTTTCACACTTGTTTGTTATGTATATAATCCCACATGTGTTAATTCATAGTTTTGATGCCTTCAGTGTGAATCTACAATTTTCATAGTCATGAAAATAAAGAAAACCCTTTGAATAAGAAGGTGTGTCCAAACTTTTGGTCTGTACTGAATATATATATATATATATATATATATACACTCACCTAAAGAATTATTGGGAACACCATACTAATACGGTGTTGGACCCCCTTTTGCCTTCAGAACTGCCTTAATTCTGCGTGGCATTGATTCAACAAGGTGCTGATAGCATTCTTTAGAAATGTTGGCCCATATTGATAGTTGATGGAGATTTGAGGGATGCACATCCAGGGCACAAAGCTCCCGTTCCACCACATCCCAAAGATGCTCTATTGGGTTAAGATCTGGTGACTGTGGGGGCCATTTTAGTACAGTGAACTCATTGTCATGTTCAAGAAACCAATTTGAAATGATTCGAGCTTTGTGACATGGTGCATTATCCTGCTGGAAGTAGCCATCAGAGGATGGATACATGTTCTCATTCTGTTTACGCCAAATTCGGACTCTACCATTTGAATGTCTCAACAGAAATCGAGACTCATCAGACCAGGCAACATTTTTCCAGTCTTCAACAGTCCAATTTTGGTGAGCTCGTGCAAATTGTAGCCTCTTTTTCCTATTTGTAGTGGAGATGAGTGGTACCCGGTGGGGTCTTCTGCTGTTGTAGCCCATCCGCCTCAAGGTTGTGGCTTCACAAATGCTTTGCTGCATACCTCGGTTGTAACGAGTGGTTATTTCAGTCAACGTTGCTCTTCTATCAGCTTGAATCAGTCGGCCCATTCTCCTCTGACCTCTAGCATCCACAAGGCATTTTTGCCCACAGGACTGCCGCATACTGGATGTTTTTCCCTTTTCACACCATTCTTTGTAAACCCTAGAAATGGTTGTGCGTAAAAATCCCAGTAACTGAGCAGATTGTGAAATACTCAGACCGGCCTGTCTGGCACCAACAACCATGCCACCCTCAAAATTGCTTAAATCACCTTTCTTTCCCATTCTGACATTCAGTTTGGAGTTCAGGAGATTGTCTTGACCAGGACCACCCCCCTAAATGCATTGAAGCAACTGCCATGTGATTGGTTGACTAGATAATTGCATTAATGAGAAATAGAACAGGTGTTCCTAATAATTCTTTAGGTGAGTGTATATATGTATATATATACACACTACAGAGGACATTATACTGTATATATATATATACTACAGAGGACATTATACTGTATATTACAGAGGACAGTACACTGCTGAAGATGGATTTTGATAGATTGGAGGCTTGGGCAGAGAAGTGGCAGATGAGGTTTAACACTGACAAATGTAAGGTTATGCACATGGGAAGGAATAATACAAGTCACCTGTACATACTAAATGGTAAAACACTAGGTAGCACTGACATGGAAAAGGACCTAGGAATTTTAGTGAACAGCAAACTAAGCTGTAGAAACCAGTGCCAGACAGCTGCTGCCAAGGACAATAAGATAATGGGTTCCATCAAAAAGGGGCCTAGATGCCTGTGATGAGAACATAGTCCTGCCTCTATACAAATCACTAGTCAGACCACACATGAAGTACTGTGTAAAGTTCTGGGCTCCTGTGAACAAGGCAGACATAGCAGAGCTGGAGAGGGTTCAGAGGAGGGCAACTTAAGTAATAACTGGAACAGGTGAACTACAGTACCCAGAAAGATTATTAAAATTAGGGTTATTAACTTTAGAAAAAAGACAACAAAGAAGCGATCTAACTATGTATAAATATATCAGGGGTCAGTAGAGAGATCTCTCCCATCATCTATTTATCTCCAGGACTGTGACTGTGACAAGAAGACATCCTCTGCATCTGGAGAAAAGAAGGTTTATCCACATACATATGCAATGAGCAGGACCGTGGTACGGTCGCCAATTATGCAGTGGGTCAGGATATGTGTATAAAAGTCTATGATTTGTTTGTGACGCCAATTGCTGTTTGCGCAGGGTACTGTTGCAGGGCCCTTTAAGATGTTGTAACTCACGTACCAGATGAGGAATGCCAGAGTGGGGATAATGTCTCTATGTAGTGTCAACAGTGTCTCCTACCTGGGTACGGCTGGACTCCTGGATCCTGGCTCACTTGCAATAAAATGAGAGTTGCTAGTAGGAGTAATTGAGGAACTTGGTGGTAATGAATGAGATCCAGACTTGTAATAAAGTTCAACTTGTCTTTACTGGTTGCAGCTTTAATCCATACGAGATAAAGCATTAGTCTTAGGTCCCAGCAGGTTTCTGGCAATGTATGGCAGGGATCAATATCTCTTCTGCTTCTATACTAAGTGCCCGGAGAATATGGCAGGAATCTGTCTTCTGCTCTATCTTCTGCTTGGTGTGGGACTGACTAGCTGAGGAGGAATTTGGCTTCTCCTGGTCTCTGGATAAGTTACTCACAGTTCTGCTCGCAGGGAATGTTTCGTCCTGGAGATCTGTAGTTCTGGAGGTGCTGCTTGCTTGTCAACCAGCTGAGGCTGAGGGCTCAGTCTGGGTAAGGTTATCTTTGGTCTCAGCCGAGACAGATCCTAGTCTGGTATCCTTATTTCTGGGAGCTCCTACCAACACAGTCTTCCCCTAGCAGGGGTAGCTGGCACACTAACTAAACTTCCTTTCCTCCCCATGAGGCAGGATGTGGGAACATTCCACACCTCCTCAAAGAGGAGGGAGCTAGACTGGAATGTACTATTCCAGTCTAGAAACACTAAACTGAACTAAGACCTGCTGAATACATTGCTGCCACCTGCTGGTGAACATGAAAATTACAGCAAATTATATGTAACAGGCTGAGAATAATGCACATAATTGAGAAAGTGATATAAATTACACAGGATGACATTATACATACACTTAACAGGATGTAGCGGGGAGAAAGAGTTTAGTAACATAACTCTGGGATGTTACATTCCCCTTTACTTTGAGGTAAGCCGTCCTCAGCTTATGCTTAGGAGGGAGAGAAAGAACCAGCTCTGGGGTACCCAATAAATACAAAGTGCTGCGTGACTTACATATAAAGACATACAAAGACAAAACATGAACCGGCTTTCCCCAGGTTCCTGCCCGCTAGAGTAAGGTGTCCAAAACACAGTTTTCTTCTCTTGGTATAACCAGGTAACCTAAATACCGCACAAAGCAAAACCTTTACTGACTGTCTTTTAAGTACTGTCCACCAATACCAAAGAAAGCATGGGGGTGTCTTTACTCTGTAATCCCACCATTGTGTAATGGAATGCCCGCAAATGAAAGGGTGGCTTTATCCTGTATTCCCTTCCCTGCACCAAAGTTTGAGAAATTTGGCTTAAAGCACGATCACTATGGTGACTATGGGGTAGCTAAGTTATGGCTCTAAGGCTTGAGGCGCCTTACCTTAGGCAAAATGGCTCAGAAGGGGAGGTATTTATCGTCTCCGTATACTTCTGGCAATGTCACAGGAGGAGGGCATTATGATCCCATGGAAATGAGACACCTCAGGATGGGAACAATCCTGAACATAAAACAATCGGGAAGGAGCAGTCTAGGACTTCTAACAATTCCCGAAGCAGTGGGGGTACCTGTGTAGTAACTGGATCTGCCAGGACTTACCACTTGGTCCTACCCTGGGTACCTATGGGTATATATCACCGGGTGTAGGCCATTAGTATTCAGCGTCCGTATGAAGACAGTCCGTATAAAGGGGGGAAAGAACAAGAGCTGTTAAATACGGCAAACTTAGTAAATTGCTGCATTTTAAGTTAAGTGCAATGGTAAGTGCAATCATCACAAATAGTGCAGGAAGGTCACATTGCGGCACCTGGAAAAGAATACACACAATGGGCATAAGATTCTTAAACGTTACATAACATGTAAACTGGTACAATAAGTGCAAAAATATTAAATAGGACATCACAAAGAGCTCAGGTATCGTTGGAGTCTTTTCTCTGGGTGCAAGCTTTTATGTTGCAGTAAACATTTTTATATTAAAAGTAGTGCAAATTTTTTAGTGCAAGATTAGGCTCAACAATAACTTAAGTCCTTTTTCCTGGAAGTGCTTGAAGTTGTAGAATCCTCTGGAAACTTTTAAAAGTCAATTGTAATCCACAGGGATAAAAGAGTTAATTGTAATCCAAAGGGTGGTATAAAATGTTTAAGAGCACAAGGCTATCAAGTAACCTGAGAAAGGGGATAAAACAAAGTAAACTTGGACATGAGGGGTTAAATACTGATGGGGGGAGTCCTTACAGAGCATGATCATCAGGGTGAGGATTAACTAGGCAACCTGAAACAGAAAAACGTTAAAACATACACAACGCCAACAGGTCCTCACCCGTCAGGAGTAGTCCATGACTTGGCTCCCAAATGTTACTATTTTTGTTGTAGGACACATTTTAGAGGAGGGCGTCCATGTCCTCCTCGCTGCTAAAGCTACTAAAGCACATAAGAGGGCGCTCCTGCTTCTGGTAGCTCATGGTCGCAGCTGTAGTAGTGCGCCACTGACCTCTAGTGGTGGCTGGCTGTATTGGCTGTGCTGACAGCCTGGAAAATGCAGCTGAAACCTGTTGTAGCCCGGAATCCCTAGCCAGTACAGAGGGGTTCAGAACCTCTGGCTGAAGGGGCTCAGGCAAGGATGCAGTAGGTACCTAAGGCTGCTTCCAAGGCAGTATGTACGGCTGAACCTTGGGGTTGAAGGTTAAGACAGAGTTGTTAATCTGGCCTACCCGCAGGGTTGGTGGCGCGGCCAGGTCAGGTATAAGTATAGCAGGTTCAGGCTGGGGCTGCTCTCTAAACTGCATTCTGCCATCCGGGGTCTCTTGTAGGCATCTGATTTTGCCCGCAGAGCCTGGGTCCTCCTGCCAGGTCTCTGGGGTGACTGCAGGGGTGAGTGGCTTGTCCAATAGGGTCACACCAGCGGCAAAGGGACCCTGTATGGAGCGCATGGGGGTATACTCCACCTGGTCCACCACGTATAGTTTATGACGGGCCTGCGGCAGGTAGTGTCGCTTTACTGAGCGACGGCCCACTAAAACCTCCGATCCGGAGTAATTGTCCTGTAGGAACCCGACTCCCCTCTCAACGGAGAACCATAGGACGGTTCCAGTCCGTCTAGTCAGCTTGGGGTCTCCTGGTTGGGGGTCATCCGCTACCTGTTTCACCCATTCCTCAACGGCGGATTTGTATTCCCAAGCCGTCTGGGCAAAGGCAGTTATCTCATGGGGCACCTCAGGGTTCAGGCTTCCTGGCTTAATGGGAGTGGAGCTGGGCGGCGGAGTGGAAACACCAGCCGCCTCCGCCGCACCAGTGGGTGTCTTCGGCGGAGCAGGCCTAGGCCTGGTGATGATTTCAGGAGCCGCGGGACGCGGTGCAGGGGCAGGTACGGACCGGGCCAGGGCCTCAGGGAGCGCGGCAGCTCCTACCTGTTGTCGCGGTCGGGCGGCCAGTTCCGGTGCCTCCTGGTAGTCATCACGGGGTCCCATCTCCGTCTGTGGTGCTGGCTAGTCAGAGGCATACACAGCGACATCAGCGGCGTCCTCCCCGGGAGCAGGTTCGACGTCGGCGCCCATCTTCCGTGACGTCTCGCCTTTTGTGCTGACAGGATTGGAAGCGGAGGGATCCACACCCTCCAGGGACTTGATCTGAGTCTTGTCTTCCTCCGCGGAAACTGGATTCGTGACAGCGGTCTCCTTTGGTACATCAGGAGCGCTGCTCAGGGTAAGTGATGCAGTCTCTTTGGCCACGGAGGGATCCACTGCCTCCGGCCTTGTGGCAAAGGCGGAGGGTCCACTCTTTTTCACCAGTTGCGAGACTTGGATCTCTGGCAGGTACTCTTCATAGACTGGCTCTCCACCAATAGCCATCTGATTCCACCTGGGCTGGGGAAACGCCATCTTTACTGCCTCCTTGATCAAGCAGAATGCCAGAGATAAGGGTGGAGCCCAGAGGGAGGAGTCTTTATCCCCTCGGCTCACAATAGAAAGTTCATGGTGGGCAGTCGTTAGCTTTCCCACTTCTAGGGGGGCGTATTCGACATCTTCGCGCTCTTGAGGAGGCGTTGCTTAGTTTTCCCACTTCTGGGGGGCGTATTCGATAATTTTGCGCTCTTGAGAGGGCGTTCTTGAATTTTCCTGCTTCTTGGCATGAAGAAGAAGCGCCATTTTACGAATATGGCGAATTAACCCTTTGAATGCTGGAGCGCACGTTTAGCGCTTTCTGGCACAGCACAAAGCAATAAAGTCAATTTTCAGGGTTTTGTACAATTCTCAGAACTTGCAGTACTGTGATCCGGTTAAACACACAATTGGATCCGGTTCTGTTGTCAGGGATAGGCACACAATTCAATCCAATCCTGTTCCAGTGACGCCACTTAATGCAATGAGCAGGACCATAGTACGGTGGCCAATTATGCAGTGGGTCAGGATATGTGTATAAAAGTCTATGATTTGTTTGTGACGCCAATTGCTGTTTGCGCAGGGTACTGTTGCAGGGCCCTTTAAGATGTTGTAACTCACGTACCAGGTGAGGAATGCCAGAGTGGGGATTAAATCTCTATGTACTGTCAACGGTGTCTCCTACCTGGGTACGGCTGGACTCCTGGATCCTGGCTCACTTGCAATAAAATGAGTGTTGCTAGTAGGAGTAATTGAGGAACTTGGTGGTAGTGAATGAGATCCAGACTTGTAATAAAGTTCAACTTGTCTTTACTGGTTGCAGCTTTAATCCATATGAGATACAGCATTAGTCTTAGGTCCCAGCAGGTTTCTGGCAATGTATGGCAGGGATCAATATCTCTTCTGCTTCTACACTAAGTGCCTGGAGAATATGGCAGGAATCTGTCTTCTGCTCTATCTTCTGCTTGGTGTGGGACTGAATAGCTGAGGAGGAATTTGGCTTTTCCTGGTCTCTGGATAAGTTACTCACAGTTCTGCTTGCTTCGAATGTTTCGTTCTGGAGGTGCTGCTTGCTTGTCAACCAGCTGAGGCTGAGGGCTCAGTCTACGAAGGGTGATCTTTTGTCTCAGCCGAGACAGATCCTGGTCTGGGATCCCTATTTCTGGGAGCTCCTACCAACACAGCCTTCCCCTAGCAGGGGTAGCTGGCACACTAACTAAACTTCCTTTCCTCCCCATGAGGCAGGATGTGGGAACATTTCACACCTCCTCAAAGATGAGGGAGTTAGACTGGAATGTACTATTCCAGTCTAGAAACACTAAACTGAACTAAGACCTGCTGAATACATTGCTGCCACCTGCTGGTGAACATGAAAATTACAGCAAATTATATGTATCAGGCTGAGAATAATGCACATAATTGAGAAAGTGATATAAATTACACAGGATGACATTATACATACACTTAACAGGATGTAGCGGGGAGAAAGAGTTTAGTAACATAACTCTGGGATGTTACACATAGAAGAGGATTCTTTACGGTAAGAGCAGTGAGACTATGGAACTCTCTGCCTGAGGAGGTGGTGATGGTGAGTACAATAAAGGAATTCAGGAGGGGCCTGGATGTATTTCTGGAGTGTAATAATATTACAGGTTATAGTTACAAGAGATGGGTCGTTGATCCAGGGACTTATTCTGATGCCTGATTAGAGTCAGGAAGGAATTTTTTTCCCCTAAATTAAGGAAAATTCGCTATAGGCCTCATGCACACGACCGTTGTGTGCATCCGTGGCCGTTGTGCCGTTTTCCGTTTTTTTTCGCGGACCCATTGACTTTCAATGGGTCAGTGGAAAAATCGGAAAATGCACCGTTTTGCAGCCGAGACCGTGATCCGTGTATCCTGTCCGTCAAAAAAATAAGACCTGTCCTATTTTTTTGACGGACAACAGTTCACGGACCCATTCAAGTCAATGGGTCCGTGAAAGAACACGGATGCACACAAGATTGGCATCCGTGTCCGTGATCCGCGGCCGTAGGTTACTTTTATACAGACGGATCCGTGAAAACTCAGAACCGACAGTATATTCTAACACAGAGGCGTTCCCATGGTGATGGGGACGCTTCAGGTTAGAATATACTAAAAGAACTGTGTACATGACTGCCCCCTGCTGCCTGGCAGGTGCTGCCAGGCAGCAGGGGGCAGCCCCCCCCCCTGTAGTTAACACATTGGTGGCCAGTATGGCCGCCCCCCCCCCTCCCTCCCCTGTAGTTAACTCATTGGTGGCCAGTGGGGCCCCCCCCTCCCCTGTAGTTAACTCATTGGTGGCCAGTGCGGCCGGCCCCCCTCCCTCCCCTGTAGTTAACTGGTTGGTGGCCAATGGGCCCCCCCCTCCCTCCCCTGTAGTTAACTCATTGGTGGCCAGTGGGCCCCCCTCCCTCCCCTGTAGTTAACTCGTTGGTGGCCAGTGGGCCTCCTCCCCTCCCTCCCCCTCCTAATTAAAATCTCCCCCTATCATTGGTGGCAGTGGAGAGTACCGATCGGAGTCCCAGTTTAATCGCTGGGGCTCCGATCAGTAACCATGGCAACCAGGACGCTACTGCAGTCCCGGTTGCCATGGTTACTTAGCAATTTGTAGAACCATTATACTTACCTGTGAGCTGCGATTTCTGCGTCCGGCCGGGAGCTCCTCCTACTGGTAAGTGACAGGGAGGGAGGGGAGAAGGCCCACTGGCCACCAACGAGTTAACTACAGGGGAGGGAGGGGGGCCCACTGGCCACCAATGAGTTAACTACAGGGGAGGGAGGGGGGGGCCCACTGGCCACCAACGAGTTAACTACAGGGGAGGGAGGGGGTCAAGCCGCACTGGCCACCAATGAGTTAACTACAGGGGAGGGGGGGGCCCACTGGCCACCAATGAGTTAACTACAGGGGAGGGGGTGGCGCCCGCACTGGCCACAAATGAGTTAACTACAAGGGAGGGAGGGGGGGCCGGCCACACTGGCCACCAATGTGTTAACTACAGGGAAGGGGGCTGCCCCCTGCTGCCTGGCAGCACCTGCCAGGCAGCAGGGGGCAGTCATGTACACAGTTCTTTTAGTATATTCTAACCTGAAGCGTCCCCATCACCATGGGAACGCCTCTGTGTTAGAATATACTGTCGGATTTGAGTTTCACGATGTAACTCAAATCCGACGGTATATTCTAACATAGAGGCGTTCCCATGGTGATGGGGACGCTTCAAGTTAAAATATACCATCGGATTGGAGAAAACTCTGATCCGATGGTATATTAACTCCTGACTTTACATTGAAAGTCAATGGGGACGGATCCGTTTGAAATTGCACCATATTGTGTCAACGTCAAACGGATCCGTCCCCATTGACTTGCATTGTAATTCAGGACGGATCCGTTTGGCTCCGCACGGCCAGGCGGACACCAAAACGACCTTTTTTTCATGTCCGTGGATCCTCCAAAAATCAAGGAAGACTCAAGGACGAAAAAACGGTCACGGATCACGGAAAAACGGAACCCCGTTTTGCGGACCTCAAAAAAATACGGTCGTGTGCATGAGGCCTTAACCTTACAGGTTTTTTTTTTTTTGCCTTCCTCTGGATCAATTTGCAGGATAACAGGCTGAACTGGATGGACAAATGTCTTTTTTCAGCCTTATGTACTAAGTTTATGTTACTATGTTAGCAACCATCAGTGAAAAATGCATTGCTTCCGAAATGCATCCGGATTACATCTGGATGCAATGCGTTTTTCACTGAAGCCCCATTCACTTCTATGGGTCCAGGGCTGCGTGAAAAAAGCAGAATATAGAACATGCTGTGATTCTTACTCAGAAATGATGCATGAAAAACAACGCTCATGTACACAGACCCATAGAAATGAATGGGTGAGGATTCAGTGCAGGTGCTATGAGTCCACTTCACGCATAGCACCCGCTTGGAAAACTCGCTCATGTAAAAAAGGCCTTAGAGGGACAGACAAGGAGGTCGTCCTTTCTGTATCTATATTATATACAGTATAAAGCCTCATGCACACGGCCGTTGTTTTGGTCCGCATCCGAGCCGCAGTTTTGGCTGCTCGGATGCGGACACATTCACTTCAATGGGGCCGCAAAGGATACGGACAGCACTCTGTGTGCTGTCTGCATTCGTTGCTCCGTTCCGTGGTCCGCAAAAAAAATATAACCTGTCCTATTCTTGTCCGCGCTTTGCGGACAAGAGTAGGCAGTTATATTAAAGGCTGTCCATGCCGTTCTGCAACTTGCGGAACGCACACGGATGCCATCCGTGTTTTGCGGATCCGCGATTTGCGGACCGTAAAACACACAACGGTTGTGTGCATCTAGCCTAAAGTAGAGAGGAAGTAGTATATCTATATTATTTGAAAGCGATACTACATGAAAGGAAAAGGAGGTAGTACTTTTTCTGTTTGCATTATTTACAGGAAGGGACGGTAAGATAGTACTATTTTTTACCCACATCACTTAAAAGGATGGACAAGGAGGTAGCACTATCTGTGTGTACATTATTCTGAAAAAAACCTAAGCACACTTATTATGGTCACCACACTGTAACATGATCTGTTGATATGCAAAGCCTGCATATAAAATATCAAAAGAACCATTGCAATGGTTCTAGTCATTCTTTGCTGATGTTCTGCCTGTAACATGATCACTGCAATCATTTGCATCAGTGTCTCATATTTTTGACACCTTCTCCTTTACTCCATTTTTTTTCCATCTTGGAAAATGCCTTTTAAAACGGACCCAATTCCATATGGCAAGAACATTTTGAACAATTTGATAAATGCCCCAGGAGGAAATTTACAAGACACAATTGGAGCAGATAGAGCGGGAAAAACAAAATTAAAATGATGGAAAATTAAAGGAATTGTCCAGCTTTTTTTAAAAAACTTTTAAAAATTTTAACCCCACCTTGGTTCACCTGTGGGGAAAAAAAAAAACATACTCACCTGCTCCATGCATCTGTTCCAGCTCCTTGTCTCCCTTCACTGGTATTTTGGTTCCTGTCCTGTAAGCTTCGTTGTAATTGAGGTCTTTTGTGCCACAACAGTCAATGACTGGCCTCAGAAGGGATGTATCCCTAAGTGGCACATGACCCCAAAGTGATGTGCCACTTGGGAACGCCTCACATCTAAGGTCAGTCATTGGCTCCAGTGGTGCACCCCATCTGTTCAGAAGTTTGAAGAATGGGGACCAGAAGACTGCTGATGGGAGCTGGAACGGTGTGCCATTAAAAAGTCAGTTTTTTTATTTTTTCCACAGGTACAGCAGGCTGGGATTAAAATTTAACAAAGTAAAAAACAAAAACTGGACAGCTCCTTTAAGATCTTGATTGCATTGACTAATTTAGTTCTAGAAACATGGAGGGAGAGCAGAAAAACCATATCCCCATCATTTTCATGAATAGAAGAACATTTGAATTATTTATAGGCCAAATTGCTCTTACGGCAGTATAATCAGCGTGGGAGCATGCGATAACTCATAAACACCTAATCAAAAATTAAAGCTGCTCCATAGATGAAATGTTTATTTTTGGTTCTGCTTACCTTTTATAACTGCAAATGTTCATAATGTGAAATAAAGACAGTTTGAGAAACCTAGTTTTAACAAATGTTAGGTTTCATATGCTCACTTTATTTTCCATGTGAGATTAGGGTTTCATGTGACAGTAATAAAATTTGTTTATTGCCGTGGTTTGTGGTTGGCAGGGTATTTGCTTTGTTACGATATTGGAACTTTGTATAAGAAGAACAGAGATCCAATGGCCATAAAGACATGAATAAAGGTGGACATTGCTTTAAACATTAGCAAGAGTTATGGCAAGTGTAGTCTTCACCTTTGCTGTTAATGTTGTTGTCCCATTGCTACTCACCTCTCTACATTTAGCCAACCCAAAAGACGTTTCAACCCAAGTCACTACAGAAAAATGGTTATCAGAAGACTGAAATACTTTATACCTATGGCATAGTTCCTTAGCCCTATCTACTGACTCTACTGAAGGTATGGTGCCAAGTTTAGAAGTTATCCCCTCTCTGCAGGATCTCCCCACCGATCTCGAGAACAAGGGTTTTGTTCTCCCGATCTGATGGAGTGGCAGGTCGAGCTTGTGCTCTGCCACTCCATTCATTCTATATGGGACTGACTGAAATAGAAACCAATTTCTATCCAGCCCAATGGTAACTAATTCACCTCTTGGAGCACTCTTCAAGATCATAGAGTATCCCGACCTCTATACATTTTATCAGACACTTGACTCTCTCTCCGCTGCTACTCTACAAACTTTATTGCAAAAGTGCTTTCATCTCCATTCAAATGAGTAGTTCAAGTGTTGGAGGCTGAAGGGATTGATGAGGGTGCATGATGTCAGACCCCACCAATCTAAAAATACTGTATCTCTTACCTATCTTGAGGACTTATTATTGCCAGGGTTGCCAACCTTCTTTTTACCTTCTGAAAAGGACAAATGAACAATTTTACAGATATACACCCTGCCCCTATTTTGAGGCCCTCATTCAATACCGTCAAAATGTCTTAAACATAATGCCCTTGAATAAAAAAAAAACACCACAAAATGAAATGGGATGTCCAGTAGTTAAAATATGATAGCAGCATACTGGAAAAAAAAAATCACAATTCTCATCTGTTACATCCTTCGCCACTGTATTTTTTTTATTTCTGCAGTGATGATTTGTGTGATGTGCTGGACTTTCTGGCATCAGAATGTCTGACAGGGATATAATGGCAAGTATTCACATCACTATGCATGTCACAGTGTCGGTATGCATAGTCATGTGCTGCAGACATATGGCATATGACCACCATACCCAATCACTGTCCTCAGTTTTTGACCACTGAGGACAGCGATTCGCTGTAGAGGTAACATACCAAATACCAACACACCCGCACTGCAATTTGTAAACAGATAACAGAAGAGGGGGCAGACCAGAGCCGCAGAGAATGGTGCTGAAGAAAGTGGTAAGCATATACATGTATTCCCATTGCATGTGTGACCAAGTCTTGATCCAAATAGATTACCCCCCTCACACACACACACACACACACACTTAAAGGCCTAGCATTAAAGACATATTTAGATGAACATTTTATTTAGCACTGCCTAACATACAGGAGAATACTGCACCAAATACTTCTTACATAGATTGACATTGCCTCTGATGTGGGTGTTATTTTTCTTTATCTTCTCTATTTGGCCCAGACCATCATGACAAATTATTCAGCCACATCTCATCTCTGCACAGTTTGTCACACTGATCTTAGGTTCCTAACTTTTTCATAATTCTCCCCTTCCTGATGCTTCAACAGTCTCATCATGCTGCACCTCAATACGAGACTCACTGTGCTCCCCAATGCTTCCAAACATTATACTCCAGAAATAATAGCCCCCATGCTCATAGTCCCCATATAGTAATAGTGTTCCCCCAAGTCCCATCAATAGTAACAATTCTCTTCCAGAGTGCCCCTACAATACCTCCCTGAAAGTACCTTGGTTGACAGTATTGCCCTCCATATTGTCCAAATAATGACACCACCCCAAGAGTACCCACATAGTAGAAATAGATTTCCTCCCGGCCCAGTAGTAATAAAGCCCCCCATAGTACCCTCAACCCCAAAGAACCCCCTTATAGCCCACACTATTATGAACCTGTAATGACCCAGTAGTAAAATTGCCCTCAAAGTGCCCCCAGGAGTGATAGTGGCGCTCCCATAAAACCTAAAGATCTCCATAGTGCTCCCATAAAACCCCCATAGTACCCTTAATAGTTATAAGGCCCCTCTAAAGTGAACCCAGTAAAAAAAATGTCCCCTATAGTGCCCCAGTAGTTACAATGACAATGTGGTTATAACGTCCCCTGTAGTGCCCCAGTAGTTATAATGCTCAGCTATATGACCCTAGTAGTGATAATGCTGTAATATAGTTTAAGTGGTGCCCTATAATTCCCCAGTAGTTATAATTAGTGTTGATCGAGCACCAAAGTGCTTGGGTGCTCGAGTAGAACACCTCGGGAAGTCAATGGGAGAATCTGAGCATTAAACCAGACACCCCCTGCTCTGAAGAGGGGAGGGTGTCTGGTTCACATGAAAAGGTCAGAAATTGATGGAAATACTACTGAAATGGTTTGGGAACAGCATGGGGAAGATGTCTGGATGCATCTTGGACTCCCAGGTCGCTGCTGGGAACGCAAATTTTACAGACTGTCAATAATACGCACAAAACAGAAGATAAAATCGATTTTAGAGGAAAAATTGTTAGGAAACATTCTTTCCTGTATATTTACTTGTATATAAAGTGCAAGTGCTGCCAAAAATTACAAGGAAGAGGCACTCCGATACAACTGTATATCACATAAAGAAGGGCCTTATTCACATTGTGGTACAATAGTTCAGAGAGTGGGACTCCTACACTCGTAAAGCCTAAGCACTAAGTGAAAAGGCTGCCAAAAATTACATGGAACTGGCACTCCAATACAACCCTTATTACACATAAGGGAGGGTATCATACACAACCTTGAAAAGTTATGACCACTAGCCTGCTGGTGACCCTCAAAAACATTAGGAGCAAAGGCCTGCTGGTGAACCTCTAAAACATTAGGGGCGAAGGTCTGCTTCTGAACTGACCATCTAAAACATTACGGGTGATGGTCTGCTGTTGAGCTGACCATCTAAAACATTAGGGGTGAGGGCCTGCTTTTGGGCTGACCATCGAAAAAATTATGGTTGAGGCCCTGCTGCTGAGCTGACCATCGAAAAAATTATGGATAAGGGTCTGCTGGTGAGCTGACTCTCTAAAACATTAGGGGCGAGGGATTGCTGCCGAGCTGACCATCTAAAACATTATGGGCGAGGGCCTGCTGCTGAGCTGACCATCTAAAACATTAGGGGTGAGGGTCTGCTGCTGAGATGACTATTGAAAAAATTATGGATGAGGGCCTGATGCTGAGCTGACCTTCTAAAACATTAGGGGTGATGGTCTGCTGCTGAGATGACTCTCTAAAACATTAGGGATGAGTGCCTGCTGCTGACCTGACCATGGAAAAATGTATGGTTGAGGCCCTGCTGCTGAATTGACCATCGAAAAAATTATGGTTCAGGGTCTGCTGGTGAGCTGACTCTCTAAAACATTAGGGGCGAGGGCCTGCTGCTGATCTGACCATGGAAAACATTATGGCAGAGGGCCTGCTGCTTAGCTGACCATCTAAAACATTAGGAGTGATGGTCTGCTGCTGAGCTGACCTTCTAAAATGTTAGGGGTGAGGGTCTGCTGCTGAGCTGACTCTAAAACATTAGCGGCTAGTGCCTGCTGCTGATCTGACCATCTAAAATATTATGGGCGAGGACCTGCTGCTGAGCTGACCATCTAAAACATTAGGGGTGACGGCCTACTGCTGATCGGACCATTGAAAAAATTATGGGTAAGGGGCCTGATGCTGAGCTGACCATCTAAGACATTAGGGGTGAGTGCCTGCCGCTGACCTGACCATGGAAAAAATTATGGTTGAGGACCTGTTGCTGATCTGACCATTGAAAAAATATGGGTGAGGACCTGATGCTGAGCTGACTATCTAAACAATTAGGGGTAAGGGTCTGCTGCTGAGCTGACCATGGAAAAAATTATGGCTGAGTGCCTGCTGCTGAGCTGACCACCGAAAAAACTATGGTTGAGGGCCTGCTGCTGAGCTGACTCTCTAAAACATTAGGAGCGAGGGCAGCCTAATAAACATGCTGATATGATGGTGGAGGAGGACGAGAAAAGGAAGAATGAACCATATACCCTTTTTTGTGGTGGAAGGGGTGCATGGGAATACAGTGTATTTAATACACCATAAAAGCCACATTTAAAGCGCCGCTTTCATCTGGTGGAGTAAAGAAGTCAGAGCAATCCAGGCCTTGTTCATTTTGATAAGAGTCAACCTGTCAGCATTAGTGATGAGCAGCAGGGGCTATATTCGAATTTGCAATATTTTACAAATATTTTGGTGAATATTCGTCATATATTCGCAAATTCGAGATTATTTTCTTGATCGCGAAAAATTGGCAATGTAATATTTGCGTAATGCATGCGAAATACAGGAATGGGTCACTTTTTTAACATTTTCCAAGCTGCTAGAAGTTTCCTGAGACTGGAGAAAATGGTTGGCACGGCAGAACATTAAAAATGGCTTTATATGCAGTTAGAGTGCTCCAATATATTCGCTATTGCGCAAATCGGCACTAAGGATGCAAATATTTTGGCGCAATACGTGAAACTTCACATTTTAGCTGGTCTGCATGTATGTATGGACATCAGAAGCTATCACACTACTTACACACTGCACTGCAACAGCTACACTATATCAGGATATAACCTACACTGACTATCTCCCACTAACTATCTGTATTATATATATAAGCTATCTAACTATCTATCTAATGTAGTGTGGAAAGCACAGAGCACAGCAATGACACTGCTGTCTCTCTCAGAACTTTAAAAAAATTTAGAAAATGAGGTTCCTTTACGTCCTACCAGCAGCACAGATGGGGTTAACTACCCCCCGTGGACTGGTAGGACCGGCGGAATTTCAATGAGCCCAAGAACCAATAACAAAGCTTTACACCCCTACAAAAGGAGGGAACACCCCCCAGCCCACTGTGTTCTTTTCTGGGCTGGGGTGTGTCTGGCGGTTTCTTTTCGCCTACTTTGGTATTTTTTTTCTCTTAGCCCCCCTTTACTTAGTTTCGGGGCTTCTCCTTTCTTACCTCCCCTCTTCCCCGTCTGGCGCCACGTCTCCGATGGGCGCCGCCATCACCGGAAGTGACGTCGGCCCCTTCCCGGCGTCACTTCCGGTTCGGCCGACGTCACTTCCGGTTTTCGGCTTTGGTCGAATATATTCCTTTTTTCGGACAGATTTTTTTGAGGCGATAGATGCTCTGTCTGTATTATGGCTGCGCTAGGGGAGGGGGAGTAGTTTAGCCTATTTTATCTAATTATAATATGCTTATTCTGTCTCAGAGTTAGGATCTAGTTTAGATCCTCCTAGGGGCGGGAGCTCTGCCCTTTGGGGTGGAGCTCCTCCAATTTAAAGCTCCTTTTCTCTCTCAATCGTCCTCTGGCAGCACACGCTTTCTAAGCTAGCTCCCAGAGCCCATTAGTACCTGGTACTTCTTCTATTGTTCGCATTGCAGTTTTTTTTTCTGCTGCGCTACTTCGGTGGGCCTCTGCTATGCCCTTTCTCCTGATGGTTGTCAAATTGTCAGAATTATTAATTCTTTTTTCTTTGCAGCGATGGCTTCACCTAAGGACCCAGAGACCCGTAATTCGGTCTCAAAGAGGAAGCATCTGGCCTGCTTTGACTGCAGTACGCTGCTAGATGACAATTGTCCCTTTTCGAGGTGCGAGGCTTGCCGTAGATCCCAATCGGCCATGGAACCCACCATACAAGAAATGTACCAGTGGGTCAAGGGATATGTGGATGAATCCATCAAAGGCGTGGTTAACCTGCTGGACGAGAGGCTTCCTGCCGCTACTCAAGCCCCCATGGATACCTCCGCGCCTGTGGAAAGACCTGCCACAATTTCTTTGGTCTCCTCCTCTTCGGATGAAGAGGAATTAACATCATGTTTTTTTCCACCAGAGAAAACTCAGAAATTGCTAAAGTCCATCAGGTCGGGGGACCATGATGTTGACACCGGGGAGTCCTCCGATCCCGCCGGTCGGGCACAGCGTGTCTTCAAGGCGGATGAGACCCTTTTTTCCGTTATGCGGATGGAATGGAAAAAACCTGAGAAAGGTCCAGTCCTGAAATTCAGGACCATGTTTCCCATGGCAAACTCCTTGGTGGAATCGTGGGGTTCCATTCCCAAGGTGGACATGGCTATCGCCAAACTGTCCAGACGCACTCTTGTGCCAGCAGACGATGGGTCTAGTCTGCAAGACCCCCTTAATAGGAGGGCAGAGTGAACGTTAAGAAGAGGCTACTCGGCCGCTGCAGCCTCTGCTTCGACCGCTATCGCGGCTACGGAAGTTTCATCCTTCCTCCGTTCCCGCCTAAATCAAATCCAGACGGATGTGGACCAGAGGGTGTCCCGGGACGACATCCTGGTCGCATTTAAGACCATCAATCTGGCGACGGACTTTCTGTGCAACACGGCATAGTTACAGCTAAAATTGGCAGCTAAGTCCATGGCTCTGGTCTCTGCAGCCCGCAGGCCCTTATGGCTCAAACCATGGGTCACTGATAACGCATCAAAATATAATTTGTGCGGTCTCCCCTTTGAGCCTGACCGCTTGTTTGGCTCACAATTGGACAAGATTATGGAGGATCTCTCCGATAAGAAGGGGAAAAGTCTTCCCCAGCAGCCCTTTCGGGGACGGGGCAGACAAGAGCTCGGCGGTAGATCCGGCCAACAAGCGCAAAATAGATCGCGTAGAGACTGGGGGGGCGCAACGAAAATTTTCGAAGCGCCCTCGCAGAGGAGCTAAGGAGGCTAAGCCCTCCTGACTATGGGCCTCTCGCAGGCTCTTGGTTAACCCCCGCTACTCCTTCCGGAAGATTTTCCTATTCCTTATCCCCTTGTGCCTGTCAGGGGGCGTCTCGCCCAGTTCAAGGATGTCTGGGCTCAGGATATTCCGGACCCTTGGGTCCTAGAGGTCATTTCCGAGGGCTACTTAATAAACCTCAAGTCGCCTCCTCCGGACAGATTTGTCATCAACCAGCGCCTACCGCCCGCCAGGCAGGCGATTCTGGAGGCCTATATCCAGGACTATATCCTAAAGGGCGCTCTGAAGGAGGTTCCGGCAGGAGAGCGGGGCTTAGGGATCTATTCTCAGTTTTTTCTAGTTCCCAAGAAATCCGGAGACCTCCGGATGATTATCGATTTGAGATTTTTCAATCGATTTATAAGGAAAGCAAAGTTTCGTATAGGAAACTATCAGGTCAGTGATCTACGTTCTCAACCCCGGAGACGTGATGGCTACCCTGGACCTCCAGGATGCCTATCTTCACATCCCCATCCATCCTGCTTCCCAGAGGTATCTCAGGATCGCGGTCCAGGTCTCGGGGGTCCTCAGGCACCTTCAATTTGTTGCCTTACCCTTCGGGATTTCCTCTGCTCCTATCACCTTCACCAAGGTGATGGTTTTCGGTGGTGGCAGCTCTGAGGCTTCAAGGGCTGACCGTAATTCCTTACCTGGACGATTGGCTCCTAAAAGCCTCCTTGGTTCCAGTTCTTACCCACCATCTTCATGTGGCTATCTCTTTTCTGCTCCGCCTAGGGTGGATCATCAACTGGCAGAAGTCGAACGTGAGCCCGTCGACTTCAGTAACCTATCTTGGCTTCATAGTAGACTCCGTTGGGATGTCCCTCCAGTTGACTCCAGAAAGAAGAACTCGGATTCTGGACCTGGCAAGGTTCCTATCTGTTCCTCATCGAGTTTCCATCAGGACTCTCATGAAGATGTTGGGGCTCATGTCAGCGGCTGCGGAGGCAGTCCCTTGGGCTTTGTGGCACCTCCGCCCTTTACAATCGGAGGTCCTTGCCAAATGGGGTTGGCAGCCCTGCTGGGCTAAATTCCCTGTGTTCCCTGTCTTGTCAGTCTCGAACCTCCCTGAGATGGTGGCTCCATCTCCCGGGGGAAAAGTCTATAACCCAGCCATCCTGGTTCATATTGACTACGGATGCGTCCCAAGTAGGCTGGGGCGCTCACCTACACGATCAGTCGTGCTCAGGGGTTTAGCATCTCCCCCCTTTGAGCCTTTGAAGGAGGTGGATTTAAAGTTTGTGACTCTGAAGTTGGTCTTCTTACTGGCGGTGACCTCGGCCAAGAGAATCTCAGAGCTTCAAGCCTTCTCGGCCTCAGAACCCTATACCATCTTTCTTCAAGACCGGGTTCTCCTGAGATTCCTTCCATATTTCAGGCCTAAGGTCCCTTCATTTCAGAACATTAATCAGGTGATTTCTTTGACAGTTTTATTTTCTCCTTCTACCTCCTCCAGGGATCCTGTCAAGCATCCATTGGATATCTCGAGATGCCTCCAGATCTATGTGTAAAGATCCAAGGAGTTCAGGATAGATGAGAATCTCTTCATCCTGTTTTCCGGTAAGTCTAAAGGCCGCAAGGCATCCAAGGCGTCGATTAGTCGCTGGATTAAGGAGGCCATTAGAGAATCTTTTGTTTCTCAGGCTTTAGATCCTCCAGAGTTTGTGAAGGCCCATTCCACAAGGGCCATCTCTACTTCCTTTGCTGAAAGAAGTCTCCTTCCTCTGGAGATGATTTGTAAAGCTGCCTCCTGGAGCTCTGAATCCACTTTCATCTCCCACTACAGACTAGACTCCAGGGTAGCGGCGTTTTTGGCCTTTGGACAGGCTATCCTTAGCTCTGCCAGGCATGAGGGCCCTCCCTGTGCTGCTGGTAGGACGTAAGGGAATCGTTAATTTCTAACGATAATTTGTTTTCCCTTAGTCCTAACAGCAGCACACAAATTTCCCACCCTAGTAAGTTATTCTTGCCATAGACACAGTGGGCTGGGGGGAGTTCCCTCCTTTTTTAGAGGTGTAAAGCTTTGTTATTAGTTCTTGGGCTCATTAAAATTCCGCCGGTCCTACCAGTCCACGGGGGGTAGTTAACCACATCTGTGCTGCTGTTAGGACTAAGGGAAAACAAATTATCGTTTAGGAAATTAACGATTCTTATATAGTAAGGGGTAGGCAACTTTCTTATTGCTTGCTAGAGATGTTGCTGAGCTCAGACAAAGACATTGCAGCCTTCTCATTGGCCATCAAGCAAGAAGGGAGGTTACTGATGAAAAAAAAATCTAGAATATTTGAAATTACGAATAAATATCACAATATTCAAAATATTTGCGAATTCTCGAAGTGCCAATATTCACGATTAATATTCGCAATTTGAATAATCGTGATCAACACTAGTCAGCATTTTCAGTTGACAGCCGGATGCTCTTATCAGTTATTATGTCCCCAGCAGCACTAAATACCCGCTCTGACAAAACGCTGGCGGCAGGGCAGGCCAGCACCTCCAAGACGTAGAGGACCAGTTCGTGCTACGTGTCCAGCTTGAACACCCAATAGTTGTAAGGCACAGAGGGATTATTGAGGACGCTGACACGGTCTGCTACATACTCCTTCACCATCTTCCAAAACTTTTCTCTCCTTATGACACTAGGCCATGCATCAGGGTGAGGTTGTTGGCGGGGTGTCATGAAACTGTCCCAGGCCTTGGAGAGTGTTGACTTGCCTCTGTTGGAACTGCTGTGTGTTCCCCTCATCTCCCCTCCTCGGTTGCCCAAGGAACTACGGACTCTGCTGCCAGCATTGTCAAATGGAAATTTTTGGAGCAATTTTTCCACAAGGATCTTCTGGTATTGCACCATTTTGCTAGTCCTCTTCACCACATGAATGAGAGATGAGAAGTTCTCTTTGTAACGGGGGTCAAGAAGGGGGAACAACCAGTAATCGGTGTTGGCCAAAATGCATATAATGCGAGGGTCACGGAAAAGGCAGCATAACATTAAGTCAGCCATGTGTGCCAGAGTCCCAACAGACAAGACTTCGCTGTCCTGACTCTCAATCTCCTTTTCTTCTTTGACCCATCCACGCTGAACAGATGGAATAAACCTGCTGTGGGTACTACCCTCTGTAGCGGAGGCAACCGTCTCCTCCTCCTCCGTCTCCTCATCATCATTATCCAATTTGCGCTGAGAAGATAAATGGAGGGCGGTCTGGCTATCACCCTGTTTAATGTCTTCCCCCATTTCCACCTCTTCCACATGCAAAGCGTCCTCCTTCATTGTGAACAGTGAGCGTTTCAGTAGACACAGAAGTGGGATGATTACGCTGATAATAGCGGCATGGCCACTCACCATCTGTGTTGATTTCTCAAAATTGCCCAAAACCTCACAGAGTTTAGACATCCATGCCCACTCGTTCCTTGTGAAGAGCAGACTGACTGGAAAGGCGATGACCATTTTGCAGCTGGTATTCCACTACTGCTCTCTGCTGCTCACAAATCCTGGCCAACATGTGGAACGTGGACTTCCAGCGCGTGCTCACGTCGCACAAAAATCGGTGAGCTGGCAATTGCAAGCGCTGCTGCAGCGTTGCCAGACCGGCGTCAGCTGTAGATGACTTTCGGAAATGGGCACACACGCAGCGCACCTTCACCAGAAGCTCAGGCAAATTGGGGTAGGTTTTGTGAAACCACTGAACCACTAAGTTGAACACGTTGGCTAGGCATGGTATGTGTGTGAGCTTGCCGAGCTCCAAAGCTGACACCAAGTTACGGCCATTATGAGACACAACCATGCCTGGTTGTAGGTTGAGTGGCGAGAGCCACAGCTCAGTCTGGTCCCTTATACCCTGCCACACACTCCGCTTCCCCAGTGCAGTGTTACACTGCTTCCACCTACTGACTGATGGCTGACTGGTGCTGCAAGATGATAATTCAAAGGTGGAAGTGGAGGAGAAGGTGAGGAGGAGAAGGGGGGGTTGCAGCCAGTAATGTAGGTGGTGGCGGAAATCCTGATGGAAATAGGGCCCGCAATCCTTGGCGTTGGTAGCACCTGTGCCATCCCAAGGTACTACTCGCTCCCTGCCTCCACAACATTCACCCAGTGTGCCATCAGGGAAATGTAGCATCCCTGGCCACAAACACTTGTCCATGTGTCAGTCGTTAAGTGGACCTTCCCAATAACTGCGTTGGTCAGGGCACGGGTGATGTTACGGGACACATGCTGGTGTAAGGCGGGGACGGCACATCTTGAAAAATAGTGGCAGCTGGGGACTGAGTAACGAAGGACCGCCGCCGCCATCAGGCTGTGGAAAACCTCAGTGTCCGCAAGCTTAAATGGCAACATTTCCAGGGCCAGCAATTTGGAAAGGTGCGCATTTACAGTAGGTGTTTGTGAGATTGTGTTTTCAGCACGACAGCGTCGCGCTGATACTCGGCGACGTGGTGCCGAGATCTCGCACTCACTGGGATAGCGACAGCACATCCCAGCAAGCGCGTCATAGAAGCGACGGGAGATCCGACTTGGATTCCCGCCAATTCTACACGTGTGCGGCGTTTGTTATGAATCCTGAGGGGGAAGTCCCCGCCGGATTTTAAATAAAAATCCGACCTGGGTCCCGCCCTCAGGAGCATACTGGGCCCTTAGGTCTGTTATGGGTTGTAAGGAGAGCCCCCCCTACGCCGAAAAAAACGGCGTAGGGGGTCCCCCTACAATCCATACCAGACCCGTATCCAAAGCACGCTACCCGGCCAGCCAGGAAGGGAGTGGGGACGAGCGAGCGCCCACCCCCCTCCTGAGCCGTACCAGGCTGCATGCCCTCAACATGGGGGGTTGGGTGCTCTGGGGCAGGGGGCGCACTGCGGCCCCCCCACCTCAGAGCACCCTGTCCCCATGTTGATGAGGACAGGGCCCCTTCCCGACAACCCTGGCCGTTGGTTGTCGGGGTATGCGGGCAGGAGGCTTATCGGAATCTGGGAGCCCCCTTTAATAAGGGGGCCCCCAGATACCGGCCCCCCACCCTAAGTGAATGAGTATGGGGTACATCGTACCCCTACCCATTCACCTGCAAGAAAAGTGGTAAAAACACAAATAAACCACACAGTGTATTAAAATATTTTATTTTTCTGCTCCGGAGGCCGCCCCCTGTCTTCTTTATTAGCTCTTTTACCAGGGGGGGCTCTTCTTCTTCCGATATCCCGACGGGTCTTCTCCGCTATCCGGCGGGGTCTTCTCAACTCTCCGGGGTTCTCCTTCTGTCTTCTCCTTCTGTCTTCTCCTTCTGTCTTGTTGTCTCGGCGCACCCCGATTCTTCGTCTTCTCTTCTTGTTTTCGCCTCTCTCTGTTGTTGACTCGGCGCACCCCGGTTCTTCGTCTCGCGAGACTCGGCGCACCCCAATTCTTCGTCTCGCGAGACTCGGCGCACCCCGATTCTTCGTCTCGCGAGACGAAGAACCGGGGTGCGCCGAGTCAACAACAGAGAGAGGCGAAAACAAGAAGAGAAGACGAAGAATCGGGGTGCGCCGAGACAACAAGACAGAAGGAGAAGACAGAAGGAGAAGACAGAAGGAGAACCCCGGAGAGTTGAGAAGACCCCCCCGGATAGCGGAGAAGACCCGTCGGGATATCGGAAAAAGAAGAGCCCCCCCCGGAGACAGAAGACAGAAGGAGACAACAAGACAGAAGGAGAAGACAGAAGGAGAACCCCGGAGAGTTGAGAAGACCCCCCCGGATAGCGGAGAAGACCCGTCGGGATATCGGAAAAAGAAGAGCCCCCCCCGGAGACAGAAGACAGAAGGAGACAACAAGACAGAAGGAGAAGACAGAAGGAGAACCCCGGAGAGTTGAGAAGACCCCCCCGGATAGCGGAGAAGACCCGTCGGGATATCGGAAGAAGAAGAGCCCCCCCCTGGTAAAAGAGCTAATAAAGAAGACAGGGGGCGGCCTCCGGAGCAGAAAAATAAAATATTTTAATACACTGTGTGGTTTATTTGTGTTTTTACCACTTTTCTTGCAGGTGAATGGGTAGGGGTACGATGTACCCCATACTCATTCACTTAGGGTGGGGGGCCGGTATCTGGGGGCCCCCTTATTAAAGGGGGCTCCCAGATTCCGATAAGCCTCCTGCCCGCATACCCCAACAACCAACGGCCAGGGTTGTCGGGAAGGGGCCCTGTCCTCATCAACATGGGGACAGGGTGCTCTGAGGTGGGGGGGCCGCAGTGCGCCCCCTGCCCCAGAGCACCCAACCCCCCATGTTGAGGGCATGCAGCCTGGTACGGCTCAGGAGGGGGGGGGGGGCGCTCGCTCGTCCCCACTCCCTTCCTGGCTGGCCGGGTAGCGTGCCTTGGATACGGGTCTGGTATGGATTGTAGGGGGACCCCCTACGCCGTTTTTTTCGGCGTAGGGGGGGCTCTCCTTACAACCCATAACAGACCTAAGGGCCCGGTATGCTCCTGAGGGCGGGACCCAGGTCGGATTTTTATTTAAAATCCGGCGGGGACTTCCCCCTCAGGATTCATAACAAACGCCGCACACGTGTAGAATTGGCGGGAATCCAAGTCGGATCTCCCGTCGCTTCTATGACGCGCTTGCTCTCCATTGCGGCAAGCCAGCTCGGCGCTGGCTCCCGCGATGGGGCTCGGATGTGCTCAATCTCGCCGAGAAATACAGCGAGATTGACACAAAATCGGGTTCACCTACTGTAGTGCTATGGCCTGTGGGTGGGTGGCTGGGTATTTGCGCTTTTGTTCTAAGGCCTGGAGTATGGATATCTGTACGCTGCACTGGGACACATAAGTGGATGTGCTAGCTGATGGTGCTTGCGAAGGTCCAGGTGCAGGGCAGGAGGCATCCGGGCTTGCGTCTTGGACAGGGGATTGGCCAGCACATAACACAGGGGAAGAGGAGGCAGTGGTGTGACCCGCAGACACCGATTGTGGACCCAGGCATTCGGCCCACCAATCAGGGTGCTTTGATGCCATGTGGCATATCATGCTGGTGATGTTACTAGTAGGGTTGAGCAAACCGATGTTACTAGTAGGGTTGAGCAAACCCGAACTGTAAAGTTCGAGTTCGTACTGAACTTTAGGATTTTTTGACCCCGGACCCGAACATTTCAGTAAAAGTTTGGGTTCGGTGTTTCGGCGATTTATCTGCGCTTTTTGAAAGGCTGCCTACTAATGGCATGGCTGTGATTGGCCACTGCAGCATGTGACCCAGGCTCTATATAAGCTTGAGTCACGGAGAACTGCACGTCACTCTGCTGTTACTAGTGTAGGGAGAGGATGCGACTGGTGATTTCAGGGAGAGAATAGGATAGAATCTTTGGTTCAGAACGTGAGTCTAACTCAGCGATCGACCTACATTTAGTTGTGTAGGTGCAGGGCACAATCTTTTTACCCTGCCCTGAGCCCAGTGACCGAAAAAAAAGAACTTTTATCCGTCTGTTAGTTAGGTGTCCGGTGGCATTTGGTGCATTTGCAGGATTAGTCAGTGTGCAATTTAAGCTAGAAATACAGCCATAATTTTCTGGGTTTTTAAAAACACACTTTTTTGCCAAAATACACTATTTTACATCCCTAGCTGCATCTAGACGTGTGAAATTCAAACGTTATATACAGCTTTCATATTCTGTTAGTAAAAAAACACACTTTTTTGGCAATATACAACATATGGATTAGTCAGTGTGCAATTTAAGCTAGAAATACAGCCATAATTTTCAGCGTTTTTTAAAAACACTTTTTGGGCAAAATACACCATTTTACAGCCCTTGCACCATCAGCACGTGTGACATCCCAGGGTTATATACTGCTGTCATATTCAGTTATTAAACAAACACACGTTTGGGCAAAAAAAGTTTATTTGGCAGCCTTTGCTGCAGATGTCATTGTGAGATACACCCTTTATATACAGGAGTTCTATTCAGGTATTTGAAATACAGCCATTTTGGGCAAACTAATTTAATTGAGGCCTAGTCTGGATCAGGGCGTGTGAGATTATTATTATTAATATTATTTATTATTAAAGCGCCATTCATTCCATAGCGCTGTACATATGAGAAGAGGTATACATACATAATACAGACAACTGCACTAATCATAAACAAGACGGGTTACAAACTGGTACAGAAGGAGAGAGGGCCCTGCCCGTGAGGGCTTACAATCTACATGGTATGGGAGAAGGACACAGTAGGTGCGGGTGAAGTTGGTCATGGCGGTATGGAAGCAGCAGGGTCACTGGTTGTAGGCTTGTCTGAAGAGGTGGGTTTTCAGGTTTCTTTTGAAGGATTCCACTGTAAGTGAGAGTCTGATATGTTGGGTATGCACGGGAGAAATCTTGGAGTTGATTGTGGGAAGAGGCGATAAGAGGAGAGGAGAGAAGGAGTGCGTGTGCTGATGTATCGGGAAAGTAGCTCAGAGATGTAGGGAGGGGACAGGTTATGGACGGCCTTGTATGTATTTGTTAGTACTTTGAAGTGAATTTGCTGGGCAATGGGGAGCCAGTGAAGGGATTGGCAGAGGGGAGACGCAGAGGAGTAATAGGGTAAGAGGTGGATTAGTCGGACAGCAGAGTTGAGGATAGATTGGAGGGGTGCGAGAGTGCTAGATGGAAGGTGACAGAGGAGAGTGTTGAAGTAGTCTAGGCGGGAGATGATGAGGGCATGTACAAGCATTTTCGCAGATTCAAAGTTAAGGAAAGCACGGATACGGGAGATGTTTTTGAGTTGGAGGCGGCAGGTGGTGGAAAGGGCTTGGATGTGCGGTCTGAAGGAGAGGGCAGAATCCAAGGTCACTCCAAGGCAGCGGACTTGGTTGACCGGGGAGAGTGTGCAGCCATTGATCGTGATAGATAGGTCTGTTGGGGGGGGTTGAGCAAGATGGGGAAAGATTATGAATTCTGTTTTATCCATGTTAAGTTTTAGAAAGTGAAAGGCGAAGAAGGATGATGTAGAAGATAGACATTGTGGGATTCTTGATAGTAAGGTGGTGATGTCTGGACCAGAGAGGTAGATTTGTGTGTCGTCAGCATAGGAGTGATACTGAAAGCCATGGGACTCTATGAGCTGTCCCAGGCCAAAAGTGTAGATAAAGGAGAGCAGGGGTCCAAGGACAGAGCCTTGCAGGACACCAACAGAGAGGGAATGAGACGAGGCGGTGGTGTGGGAGTGGGAGACGCTAAACGTCCGGTCTGTGAGGTATGATGTGATCCAGGAGAGGGCCAGGACAGTGGTGCCAAGAGCTGAGAGAGTTTGCAACAGAAGGGAGTGGTCAACAGTGTTGAATGCAGAGGACAGGTCAAGGAGAAGGAGGACAGAGTATTGTTTCTTGGTTTTGGCTGTCAGTAGGTCATTGGTGACTTTGGTAAGGGCAGTGTCAGTCGAGTGGTGGGGTCGGAAGCCAGATTGTAGGCGGTCAAAGAGGGAGCAGGAGGAGAGGTGAGAGGACAGTTCAGAATGGATGTGTTGTTCAAGTAGCTTTGAGACATACGGAAGAAGTGATATGGGGCATAACTGGACAAAGAAGATGGGTCTAGTGAAGGCCTTTTGAGGATGGGTGTAATGGTAGCATGTTTAAAAGCAGAGTGGAAAACACCATAGGTTAGTGATAGGTTGAATAGATGAGTTAGGGCTGGGATAAACACTGTGGTGAGGTTAGGGATCAGGTGGGATGGGATTGGGTCAAGTACACAGGTGGTCAGATGTGATCTGGAGAGTATAGTGGAGAGTTTTCCTTCTGTAATGGTGGAGAAGTGGGTTTTGGGAGAAGAGGACCGAGCAGTTGTGTAGAGGGTCTGTGGGGACTGTGTAGTGAAGCTTTCTCTGATGTTGACTCTCTTTTGTTTTAAATATTTGGCAAAGTCCTCAGCTGAGAAGAGAGGAGAGGATGGGGGCGCTGGGGGACGGAGAAGGGAGTTAAAGTGCTAAAAAGTTGTTTAGGGCTGCGGGCCAGGGAAGATATGAGAGATGAGAAGTAGGCCTGTCTGCATCAGCGAGTGAGGATTTGAATATGAGGGGGGATTGCTTGTATGCAGTAAAATGATCTTTAGAATGGTATTTCTTCCATCGCCGCTCAGCAGCCCTGGAATCTTGTCTGAGTTTTTTGGTCAGGTTGGTGTGCCAGGGTTGTCTATTAATTTTTCGGGTTTTGTTGTGTGTGAGGGGGCAACAGTGTCCAGAGCTGTACTTATTGTGGTGTTATATAGGATGGTGGCAGCATCTGGGTTTTAGAGGGAACAGATGGTAGAGAGTCGGAGAAGAGAGTCAGAAAGCAAGCGAAAGTCGAGATGTTTAAGGTTCCTGCAGGGGTGTGCTAGTGTGTGGACCGGGGGTGCAGCAGAAGAGACCAATGAAGAGAAGGTTAGTAGGTTGTGGTCGGATAGGGGGAGAGGCGAATTAGAAAGGTTAGATAGGGAGCAGAGGCGGGTAAAGATAAGATCCAGAGTGTGACCATCTCTGTGGGTGGGAGCTGAAGACCACTGTGATAGGCCTAATGAGGAAGAGAGCAACAGGAGTTTAGAGGCGGCCGAGTGGCAGGTGTCAATAGGGATGTTGAAGTCACCCATTATGATAGTGGGGATGTCGGCAGAAAGAAAGTGTAGTAGCCAGGTGTTAAAGTGGTCAAGAAAGATGGTGGCTGGGCCTTGGGGGCGGTAAATGACGGCTACTTGAAGGTTGGAGGGAGAGTAGATGCGAAGAGAGTGTACTTCAAATGATTTGAGCGTAATGGAGGGTGGCAGTGGAGTTGGGCTGTAGGAGCAGGTGTCTGATAGGAGAAGACCAACTCCTCCACCATGTTTGCAGACGGGGAGGGGGGTGTGAATGAATTGAAATCCACTATAAGAGAGTGCAGCAGGGGAGGAGGTGTCAGAGGGTGTCAGCCATGTTTCTGTGAGACCCAGAAAGGAAAGGTTTTGAGAGATGAAAAGTTCATGAATGTACGACAGTTTGTTACAGACAGAGCCTGTGTTCCATAATGCTCCTGCAAGAGGAACCAAAGGAGCAGGGATCAGAGACATGGTTATTAGGTTTAAGGGGTTGCAGAAATTTGTAGAAGGAGATTTGTATTGGGACGTAGAGGTGATAGTGGGGATTTGCTGAGGGGGGCCTGGATTTGGAGAGATATCACCAGCAATAAGGAGAAGCAGAGAAAGTGTTAATAGGTGAGAATAGGAGAGGGCATGAGGTATCTGTGTGTGTTTGGGAAGGAAGTGTTTTATGTTGCCAAACAGGTTTGTGCAAGCTGTCAGATGAGAAGGTAAGATGGAGGAAGAGATGAATAGTTCCTTGCTGGGTGAATGGATGTGTGGCTATTTCAGGAGGTTGTGGAAAAGTGGGAAGAGTAAGATGGAAAATTGAAACATTGTTTCCATTAACTATTTCTGTAATTACCTGTGGTCCCATTCTGGTATAATTCAGTCTGTGCACTTAAGAGTTGCACTTGAGAGATGTTGCATTTGGAAAGACCAAGGTCTAAAAAGACCTAGGAACTTAGATTTATACCACTCACTGTTCAATCAGGTGTGACCAAGAGGGGAGGGGGCTACATTTGGACTATTCTAGGAGGACCAGATACAGGGGTGAACTAGTCAATGTAAACAAATACTCAATAAATCCAGCAGGGAAGGAGACATTAATAGTTCAGACAAGACATACCGGGATTTAGAAGGAAATATGAGAGGGGTGGACAATGTCAGACTGTGGAAAAGCTGGGTGCAGCAGTAATCTTCAGATAAGACATACCAGGATTTAGAAGGAAAGATGAGAGGGGTGGACAATATCAGACAGTGTAAAAGAGATACACCCTTTATATACAGGTGTTATATTCAGTTATTTGAAATACAGCCATTTTGGTCACAAATCTTTAAATTGCGGCCTAGTGTGGGTCAGGGCGTGTGAGATACACCCTTTATATACAGGGGTTATATTCTTCTATTCATAAAACACCCTATTTTTGGCAAAATAAACAATTTTTCCGCCCTTGCAGCAACAACACGTTTGAAATTCCAGGGTTATATACTGCTGTCATATTCAGTTATTAAACAAACAACCGTTTGGGCAAAAAATGTTTATTTGGCAGCCTTTGCTGCAGATGTCATTGTGAGATACACCCTTTATATACAGGGGTTATATTCTGGTATTTGAAATACAGCCATTTTGGTCACAAATCTTTAATTGTGGCCTAGTGTGGGTCAGGGCGTGTGAGATACACCCTTTATATGCAGGGGTTATATTCTTCTATTCATAAAACACCCTATTTTGGGCAAAATAAAAAAAAATCCGCCCTTGCAGCAACAACACGTTTGAAATTCCAGGGTTATATACTGCTGTCATATTCAGTTATTAAACAAACAACCGCTTGGGCAAAAAAAGTTTATTTGGCAGCCTTTGCTGCAGATGTCATTGTGAGATACACCCTTTATATACAGGGGTTATATTCTGTTATCTGAAATACAGCCATTTTGGGCACAAATCTTTAATTGCGGCCTAGTGTGGGTCAGGCCGTGTGAGATACACCATTTATATACAGGGGTTATATTCTTCTATTCATAAAACACCCTTTTTTGGGCAAAATGCACAATTTTTCTGCCCTTGCAGCATCAAGATGTTTGAAATTCCAGGGTTATATACTGCTGTCATATTCAGTTATTAAAGAAACACCCGTTTGGGCAAAAAAAAGTTTATTTGGCAGCCTTAGCTGCATATGTCATTGTAAGATACACCCTTTATATACAGGGGTTCTATTCAGGTATTTAAAATACAGCCATTTTTGGCAAACAAATTTAATTGAGGCCTAGTGTGAGTCAGGGTGTGTGAGATACACCCTGTACATACTGTCGTTCTATTCTGCTATTAATTAAAACACCCATTTAGGGCAAGATCCTAAATTTGAGAAATATGAGGAGAGCGTCAAATAAGGGACGTGGCCCACGTTGTGGTGCTGTTGGTGGAGCTCCTGTTGCAGGGAGAGGACGTGGTCAATCTGTGCCAGCTACACGCACAAGTGAAACCCCTTCCTCAGGTGTGAGTAGGCGACAGAACCTGCAGCAGTATTTGGTCGGGCCTAATGCAGCTCTACGAATGGTGAGGCCTGAACAAGTATAGGCGACAGTAGATTGGGTTGCTGACAGTGCCTCCAGTTTCTTCACAATATCTCCTACCCAGTCTCCTGCTGAAAGATCAGAGTTGGCACCTGCAGCCCATGTCCATCAGTCTTTCACCTCACCCCCTTGCAAATCAGCCAAGCAGTCTGAGCCCCAAGTCATGCAGCAGTCTCTTCTGCTTTTTGATGACTCTGTTAGCAGGGTTTCCCAGGGCCATCCACCTAGCCCTGCCCCAGAAGTGGAAGAGATTGAGTGCACTGATGCCCAACCACATATGTTTCAAGATGAGTACATGGGAGGACCATCGCAGCACGTCTTGGATGATGACGAAACACAGATGCCAACTGCTGGGGCTTTCGAAAGTGTGCAGACCGACAAGGAGGGCAGGGGTGAAGACTGGGTGGAAGATGATGTGGAATCAAGGTCATACGAGTGACGTATGTAGTTCAGGGGAAGAGGCGGTGGTCGCACAGAGCCACCAGCACAGCAGAAGAGGGAGCAGGGTGCAAAAGCGGAGCGGCCGTCCTCTAGACAGTACGCCTGCTACTGCCCACCGCAGAAAGGGACTGAGTACACCAAAGCCAGCTCCAAGGAGTTCCCTGGCGTGGCAGTTCTTCAGACAATGTGCTGACGACAAGACACGAGTGGTTTGCACGCTGTGCAATCAGAGCCTGAAGCGAGGCATAAACGTTCTCAACCTGAGCACAACCTGCATGACCAGGCATTTAACTGCTAAGCACGAGCTGCAGTGGAGTAGACACCTCAAAAACCAAGAAAGGTCTCTGGCTCCTCCTGCTTCCTCTTCTGCTGCATTCTCGGCCTCTTCATCCACCTCTGGAGTGACGGTGTCACCTGCCAACCCGCAAACAGAGGATCTGCCAGCAACACCACCACCTGGGTCACCAAGCATCTCCACAATTTCCCACGGAAGCGTTCAGCTCTCCATCTCCCAAACACTGGAGAGGAAGAGGAAGTACCCCCCTACCCACCCACGATTCCTAGCCCTGAATGCCAGCATTTCTAAATTTCTGGCCTTTGAAATGCTGTCATTCCGTCTGGTGGAGACGGATAGTTTTAAAGGCCTTATGGCGGTGGCTGTCCCACAGTAAGTCGTGCCCAGCCGCAACTACTTTTCCAGTTAACCATCCCTTCCCTGCACAACCAAGTAGGGGACAAAATCAGTTGTGCACTGCGCAACGCCATCTGTGGCAAGGTGCACCTCACTACGGATACGTGGACCAGTAAGCACGGTCAGGGAGGTTATATCTCCATAACAGCACACTGGGTAAATGCAGTGGCGACTGGGCCTGAGGCGGATAGCAGTTTGGCGCATGTCCTTCCACCTCTGAGGATTGCAGGTCGCTTCAGTTTGCCTACTGTTGCTTCCTCCTCCTACTCCGCTTCCTCATCCTCTACCAGCTCCTCATCTGGTCAGTATAACACCTTCAACACCAACTTCAGCAGAGCCAGGGGTAAACGACAGCAGGCAGTTTTAAAAATTATCTGTTTGGGGGACAAACCCCACACCGCGCAGGAGCTGTGGACGGGCCTTGAACATCAGACCGATGAAATCTCGTAGCAGCTCTGTGACTAGCCAGTTTGACGCACATCCCTTGCCTGGCGCATGTGCTGAATTTGGTTGTGCAGAGATTCCTTAAAAATTACCCCGATATGTCAGATCTGCTGCATAAAGTGCGGGCCGTCTGTGCGCGCTTTCGGCGTTCTCACCCTGCTGCTGCTCGCCTGTCAGCTCTGCAGCATAACTTCGGCCTTCCTGCTCACCGCCTCATATGCGACGTGCCCACAACGTGGAACTCCACCTTGCACATGCTGGCCAGTCTGTGCCAGCAGCAGCAGGCGATAGTGGAGTTTCAGCTGCAGCACACACGGGTGAGTTGCTCTGAGGAACTGCATCACTTCACTACCAATGATGCGAGACCTGTGTTCCTTGTTGCGCTGTTTCGAGTACTCCACCAACATGGCCAGTGCCGATAACGCCGTTCTCAGCGTAACTATCCCACTTCTATGCCTCCTTGAAAAAACGCTGCTGTCGATAATGGAGGAGGATGTGGCACGGGAGGAGGAGGAGGAAGAGGGATCATTTCATAGGGTTTCTGGCCAGTCATTCACAAGTGGCTCTGAGGGTGGGTTCCTGCACCCACAAACGCCAGGTACACAATTGTCCAGCCAGGGCACAGTTCTGGAGGATGACGAGGTGGAGGATGAGGAGGAGGAACCGTGTTCACAGCAGGGTGGCACCCAGACCAGCTCATGGCTATCACTGGTGCGTGGCTGGGGGAATACAGAGGACACAGACAATACACCTCCCACAAAGGACAGCTTTTCGTTGCCTCTGGGCAGACTGGCACACATGAACGAGTACATACTGCAGTGTCTCCGAGGTGACCGCCGAGTTGCCCACATTCTAACTTGTGCTGATTACTGGGTGGCCACGCTGCTGGTTCCCTGTTACAAGGACAACGTAATGTCCTTAATTCCCTCACCGGAGCGTGATCGTAAGATGCTCGAGTACAAATGGCATTCCCACCTGACAGCGGGGGCACAGTGGAAGCACAAGGCGAAGGCAGAGGACGAAGAAGAGGACGCCAACGCAGCTGGGGCACCGCCAGCACCTCAGAAGGCAGGGTTAGCATGTCCAAATGTGGAAAAGCTTTGTCAGCACGCGACAACAACCAGCACCACCAGCTGATATGAAACGTCTTAGCAGGAGGCAGCATTTAACGGTCGCATACACACACACACAGGGGGGAGGGAAGTGACCACTGTGCTCCACCCTTACCCCTAGCACTGCCTACTTGCCTCGCGAGTCCTAATGACAGGGGACAACTGGACGGCAATCCCTAACTTGGAATAAGTGCAGGGATGACAGACAGACAAACAACAGGACGTGAACGGACCGAGTCAATACCAGGAAAGCTACAAAGTACAAATGGAGCAAGCAGAGAATTGTCAGGAGAAGCCGGGGTCATAAATACCAGGAGAGACGTGAAGTACCAAAGGAGTCAGCAGAGGATCGTCAGGAGGAGGCCGGGGTCAGAAAACCAGGAGAGCAGAAATTCCTCATTAATTGATGCGCGACACATCCTTTCATTCAATGCTTAAACTTTAAAAAGTTGTCCCACTTTTACGCTTTAATACTTTGTCCAATATTTCAACTCTATAATTTAAAATTTGAAAAAATTAATCCTCCCTTGGATGTGGTCTCTCTTTCTCATGCTCCCTCTCTGGCTTGGAAAGATGATTCCCCTTCACCCGTGATCACCATGGTAGGCGCATAAAAGTACATTGATAGTTGATAGGGCAGATATCAAATTTGATCGTGAACATCATGGGGATGTGCGACATGATGGGGCAATAAGTATGCACACGCCTACACAAACTGACTGAAAGGGGTCAGGCCCTGCAACTTCTGGGTCTCCAAATTGGGCACATGGCCTGAGCTTGCCCTTTACCCCTTAGAAGTGCTGGCCTGCCCTGCAGCCAGTGTATTGTCTGAACGTGTGTTTAGCACGACTGGAGGGGGTTATCACAGGTTATATTTCCCAATGTTTTGGGGTGTACCCTAATTTAAAAAATAAAATAAAAATGAAAACCAAAAAGCAGTGTAGGCTACCTCCTCCACCGCCGCTTCCACCTACACAGCCACATCTACCGCCTCCTCAACCTCCTACTCCATATGGACCTCGTCCGCCTAGATCAAGATTATTATTTTTTATTTTAACATATTTTATGTTATTTAAAGTCATTTCCCTATCCACATTTGTTTGCAGAGCACTTGCGATGCTCTTAACCACATTTTGATGCCATTTGCAGCCCTCTAGTCCTTTCCATGAAATTTTATACAGCCATTTTAGTGCTCAAAAGTTTGGGTCCCCATTGACTTCAATGGGGTTCGGGTTCGGGGTCAAGTTCGGGTCAAGTTCGGGTCCCGAACTCGAACTTTTTTCTGAAATTCGGCCGAACCCGTCGAACCTGAACATCCATGTGTCCGCTCAACTCTAGTTACTAGTGTTCACGCCCCTGCTTATTTAGGCACGGCACAGGTTGCAAATTACAAGACTGTTGGTAACCAGGAATGGACTAAACAGGGAAGGGGATACCTGGTCGGGCCCCCGTTGGTAACCTTTACCTTTAAATAAGACACTGACAACTGTTATTCATTTAATGCTGGGTGGTGATCAGCCACAGCTTTCTTTATTTAACAGTAAAAACTCCTTAAACTGTAAATGGCGCAGTATGCCAGCCGCTGGACTCCCAGCGGGCAAGTCCGCCTTGTGCTATAACCAACCACATAATGAATTAGATACCACCACGGAGGAGGCCCGTGCCTATACTGGGCTCCGACCACCACCCAGCAAAAACATGGCCTGTTCAACACCGTCCTGAATACCCGACAAGAATATATCCAAACCGATGTCGTTGAGATGCACCCCGTCCGGTCTCATTAAAGACCGGTTGTCACCTTCGAGTAGTCGATGCCGAACAACAACACCCCCTTTAGAGCGCACAAACCGGGAGATTTGTGCGTTCACCGTTAGCTTACACTTCTCCAACGCCTCTCCATCGCGAGCCCCATGCCAGACTACCCTAGGGACAATCTCCGACCACACTAACACCATTTCCCTATAAAATGACGGGAAGCGTTCCACATCGGAACGCATGAGGGTCAACAGTTCTGCCACCCGCAAATGGCAAAGGTCATTGCCACCGGCATGCAGCACCAAAATCACTGGACCTACAGAGCGCAATCCCATATCCACCACCTCTGTGAGTAACTGAGACCACCTTAACCCACGAACTCCTCTCCAAAAGACATCCACGTTCCGGAATCCGACATTGCGCCCACCAGGCCGGCATTCTGCCCGCTGTGCAGCCCAAAACACATAAGAGTGACCGACTATCCACACCGCTGGACGCCCCGTACCTGAAAAGACAACAATATTAGAAAAGCCAGCAACACTAAACAGCAGACAGCCTTTTTAGAAAAAGAAACGCCACCACATACAAACTTAAAATGTATTATTATTTTTTGTATACCTACGGCAACAATTCCGTCCGGACATAACGCGCAAAGCAAGCAGAGCGCCAGCTATCAATGCTCATCACCTCAGCCTCCGGCAAACCCGCTCTCGCCGCTTCCGTCGCTGCGCCAATACGGAACGAATGAGTCCCGAATTCCTTCGGGTCAGCCCCCACCTCTGCAAAGCACCGTCGAAAAACCGCCGAAAACTGGAACTTCGTAACCGGGGACCCATCCTGGTGAGCAAAGAAATTGGCCCCTTGCACACGCTTGGCGCTAAATTTCCTCACCAAACAAACCGGACAGGCACCGGGAACAGGGTGCAGGGGAATCCAAACCCCCTTACCATATTGGTCAGTTCTTTTGACTGTCGAATTCTAATTCGCAAAGCATCATTACCCAAGACCACATCCTGAACTAACAAACCTCCTGACTTCTTCAGGTACGGGGCAAACAATTCTCCAACCCGAAGGGCCGCGAAAAAAGCAACGCTAAAACTGGCAGCAAAAAGAGACCCTTCAAACACAGAGATGCAAACACCGGCGCAACTAATTACGAGCTTGAACAGCAAAGCAAAGGACACCGGCCGACGCGTGTCGCGAACAACATACTCCTTGCGCCAACCTTGCATGGCCTGACGTACCACAAAATGCTTCGTCACGTCCATCCACCCGCACAACTTTAAAAATAACGCTACCCCCGACAGCCGACGGAGGGCGACGGGGGCAGACACCCCCGCACCATGTAATCGAAGCAACCATTCCATGGTACCTCCAGCCAGAGATCATCCCGGGAAGCCATGTCCCTCGAACCCACCATTGCCAACCAGTCAGACCATGCCTTACCATGAGACTGCCATGTAGCCGGAGAAACCGAGGAGCTGATCAGCGACATCAACTGTCCACCAGGCACCACAGGAACAGCGGGCACTCCTTGCCAACCGGATCCGCCCCCGGATGAAGTTCCCAAAAGACCTGCCAATGGAAACGAGAAAGAGCATCAGCAATTCTGTTATCCACTCCAGGAACATTACGAGCCCGAGAGTAAATGTTCCGCTCCAGGCAACGTAAGACCAGATGGCGCAGCAACGCCAGAACTGGAAGGGAAGAGGAGGACAGCCTGTTGATACCAAAAGCAAACATGCTTATTCGCTAGCCTGTCCCCCCAAATCTCAACTGCGACCACAATAGGGAACAACTCTAGCAACGCTAAATTCCTACAGAACACGGATTCCCGCCATGACTCCGGCCACGGCAAGGCGGACCATTCACTGCCTAAAATGGTCCCAAAACCACAAGAACCATCCGCATCCGACCACAAGTACAACTCTGAACTCTGAATCTCCCTAGAAATATAACAAGTATGACCATTGTAATAGCTCAAAAAGGATCGCCAAAAATCCAAATCCGCCTTTAGCGACTTAGTCAGTCGAATACGATGTCTCGGGGACGAGAACCCCCTAGTGGCAAGCGAAATCCGGTGATAAAAGACACACCCCATAGGCATTACCAGGCATGCGAAACAAAGCAACCCCAACAGGGATTGAAGCGGCATGCGAAACAAAGCAACCCCAACAGGGATTGAAGCTGCTTGAGGGTGACCTTTTGAACGGCCAGAAAACCCTCAATCAGCTCCAACAACCTGCCAAGCTTGTCACCGGGCAACCGGAAAACCATCTCGACCGTGTCGATTTCAATACCCAAAAAGGACAAGCAAGAGACCGGGCCCTCAGTCTTATCAGCCGAGGTGGGCACTCTGAACTCAGATTTCCATGCCAAGAAAACCGACAACAAATAACGACATCCGTCCCCCGAACCGGGCGCAATAAACAAAAAATCATCCAGATAATATATCACAGATGACATGCCAGATTCATAGCGAACTACCCATTCTAGAAAGGAACTGAATAGCTCAAAATAGTGACACGAGATGGAACAGCCAATGGGTAGGCATGTGTCATAGTAAAACTGGCCCTCCAAGCAATCACCCAGTAGATGAAAACAATCCGGATGAACGGGAAGGAGCCTAAATGCCGACTCAATATCGGACTTCGCCAACAAAGCGCCCTTACCTGCGTCCCTAACCAAAGAAACAGCTCTGTCAAAGGAAACATAAGAAACCGACGCCTCCTCCTGGAGAATAGCATCGTTAACTGAAGTCCCCTTCGGGTGGGACAAATGGTGGATCAAACTAAACTTACCCGTTTACTTCTTCGGCAACACCACCCACGGGGAAACCCAGAGGTTAGGAAACGGAAGAGAAGGAAACGGGCCCTGAATCCTACCCACCTCTATCTCCGTCGCTAGCTTGTCCCTCAAAACCTCCGGATTTTCCCGGGCCGACTTAAGATTATCACTAAAAACAGGGAAGAGCAAACGGAATAAAGAAACCAAACGAAAACCCGAAACGAAGCTGGGCAGGTACCTGTTTATTGGGGTACTTGTCTAACCACGGGGACATCGCGTCCACGCTCACCGGGGTCCTTGGAATCACTCGGGGTAGACATCTTGGAGAACCTAGCTGCCTGACGGGAGCACCTAATTCCTGCATGGGGACCTCCACATACGGAGCACTCATGCTTGTGCTTGCATAATCACGCATACTTGCAGTTGCCTTCATTGAAAAGCCAACAGGCTCCTGAGCGTCTAACGGCCACCGGTCCCTGAGCAGGGGCCGCTCCTGGAAAGGGGGGCTGTCTCTGAGACAACATCAGCCGCAACCACACGTCGGTCGCCTTAACCCCCCAACCCTCTTCGGGCTGCAGCGCCAGGCGCCTCCTAAACTTCTCATCATGCCGCCACCAAGCACTGCCCCCTTGAGACTCGTACGCACTGTATATAGTATCCACATAAATAAACAACTCTGAACACCATTCCGGATGACGCTGGCCCATAACACACCCCAAAACCGAAAACGTCTGCAACCAGTTACCTATAATTTTTGCCACCTTCGGCTTACGCTCATACGGCCTATCCAATACCCGCCGTTCCCTATCCACCGTATGCTGATCAACTGAGATAAGCGACCAAATGTCCACATATTGATTGGACCAAATTTCTTTTTTTGGGTCTCTAACACCAACCCTGCCTAACAAAAAAATAAAATTATATTACCTACACTATCTGTCCCTTCTACAGCACAGCTCTCCCTGACTAAGACTGGCCGAACCACGTGTCATCGGGTGCTTTATAGCACCCGATGACGCGTTCCGGCCAGCCAGCCAATCATTGTAATGCCAGTTACCAACATGGCTATGGCATTACAGTGAGTGGCAGTAATTACCGTCACATTTATTGGCTGCGTAGCAGCCAACAAATGTGCGGGGAGAAGACTCGAGAAACGCCCTCGAGCACATGCGGTATTCAGCCGAACACCGCGTTGTGCCGAGCATCGCGATGCTCGATCCGAACTGGTGTTCCGCCGAGCATGCTTGATTAACACTAGTTATAATGCCTCCCAATAGTGCCCCTATTAGTTAAAAAGGTCCCCATAATGAACCAAGTTGTTATAGTGCCTCCCTGTAGATCCTCAGTAATGCACCCGATAGCTATATTGGTCTATATATGCACCCTACAATGCCCCCAGGATTTTTAATGATACCCTATAATGTTCCAAATAGCTATAATGGTCCCCTATGATGTCCCCAGTAGTTTTAATACTGTCCTATAGTGCCCCTAGTAGCTATAATGGTCCCCTATAGTGCCCCAGTAGCTGTTTCAAGACATGGTCTGTGATGCAGGCGGCATGCTGCCTGAAGTGCACAGTGGTCGCACTGCACGATAATTTCATTGTGACCACGTAGACACTATGTGGTCATCACGTGGCATGCCACCTGTGCTGGGACAGAGGCAACTTAGACTACAGCCTGTATCAGGAGGTGAATATTTTTATATTTTTTTTTACTTCCACAGTATTATTGCTCAACTCGCCAGAGTTAGCATGTGTTCTCAGTAGAGAAAGGGGGGAAAGGGAAAGCCACTGCCAGACCCTTTTTATTTCCCTGAGAACAAAAGGAATAAACAGCAGACCCTCCACCACCATCATCCTCTCTACACATTAGACAGTCATGCCCACCAAAATTGGTGGATTTAGCCAGCTTTAGACAATGAGGATAGTCACCTGTAAGTAGTATGTCTGGTACCTTATCCTTTTATACAGAGATTGTATTAATTGTGTATGAAGTGGAAGGGATTATGTTGAGAGTAGAGGTTTGATGTGTTTTAGCTTCTTAGGCCTATTGCACACGACCGTATGGCTTTTTCACTGCGGTCCGTTTTTCACGGATCCGTTGTTCCGTTTTTTGTTTCCGTTGTGTTTCCGTTTTTGTTCCGTTTTTCCGTTCCGTTTTTCCGTATGGCATATACAGTATACAGTAATTACATAGATAAAATTGGGCTGGGCATAACATTTTCAATAGATGGTTCAGCAAAAAACGGAACGGAAACGGAAGACATACGGATGCATTTCCGTATGTGTTCCGTTTTTTTTGCGGACTCATTGACTTGAATGGAGCCACGGAAAGTGATTTGCGGGCAATAATAGGACATGTTCTATGTTAAAACGAAACGGAAATACGGAAACGGAATGCATACGGAGTACATACCGTTTTTTTTGCGGAACCATTGAAATGAATGGTTCCGTATACGGACCGTATATGGAACGCAAAAAACGGCCAGTAAACGGGAAAAAAAAACGGCCGTGTGCAGGAGGCCTTAACTAAAATCTACCTCTTTGCAATAATTTTGTCAGGGGGTGTTCAAAGCTGTTAAGTCTTCCACTGTTTGTGCTGTTTGGTTGCTATCAAAAATAAAGGCGTAAAGCCCTATGGGCACTGCATTACTGTGTATAGAAACAGAGATAAAGCTCAATATGAACTAGGAGTGACTGACATACTGTACACTACACTCTTCTACCATTCATTTGAGGTATTATGCGGCTTGAAAGCTATTCCTCCTACCTGCTGGTTTCTCATGAAGGATTTCACATGCGTTGGTTGTTCCTATATATATCATAGGTAAAAATCCAATAAATAACATAAAAGGAAAATAATCAAGTTTCCATTTTCAGAAACAATGCCAATAGATTATTTTAGTAACTTTAGTCTTGTGGTATCTGTGAAAAATCTACTGTATAAAAAGTCAAGCATTTCCTTACCTTTTTTATACAATTCCTTAATTTTTTTACATCTTAAAGAGGTCGAATCGGCAGAGGGTCTTTTAGGCAGAACCTCCAGCAGGGCTGGACCTGCAGAGGGAATCATGCTTATTTTGACTTCTGAATGCAGTGTTTATCGTTGACGGCACCTATTCAATCCCACCGATGCTCCAATGGTCCCCAGTGGTCATTGCTCATGGCTTGCCATACATCTAAATAACTGCTTCAGATGTATGTCATTGCTGGAGGGGACCACAAGAGCATCACCACTGAAGAGGCATAGATTTAATACATAAATATTCGTTATTTTTGTACTTTATCACATTTCCTACCTTTAGACTTATTCACTAAACTCATTGAAACACCCTTTAAATCTGTTGAACTTGTAAGAAGGTACCAGGAATCATCGTGGGTGGAAGGTATGTGTCACCGAGTTTCCTGGCCTCGGTGAAGTAAAAGCCGGTATTTTATGTGTCAGCAGCAGCTATTGCTAATTGACACCTTGAGATTTAGCATGGCTGTCATAGTTAATCCGGGACAGCTCTTACTGGGAGTAGTCAAAGTGCTGAATACATAAATTACAGAGATCGATCTTCCTACAACACATATATAGAACGGCCACTTGTATCAAATAACAGATATCACTTATTTATAAATGACCTCATACCATAGAAACACATAGCCATAAATAAGTAGTGTCCACCTCAGATCGTTTATATATGTGATATCTGTTATTTGATACAAGTGGCCGTTCTCTATATGTGTTATAGGAAGATCGATCTCTGTAATTTATGTATTCACTCATAGTGGATGTGTTCATTTATTTTGGTGATCGATCTCAATATATATACACTGTGTATATATATATATATATATATATACACACACACATATACGTTTTCACTTACGGCTTTACCTTCAGGGTATTGATAGTTGGTCTTGGTTTTTTGAGATATGCACTTGCACTTTGATATGACCCAGATACTTGCAATATTTATGTGTGATATATACGTTTACATACCAGCACACTTGGTATATACTCTAGCCATTTGTGGTTTCTTTTTTGCCCTCCATCTTTTGGTGTAATGTTATGATGTTATGCCCCCTCAGGTGTAGTCCACTTTTTATCTGATGTATTGCATCCTATTTACAATTTTTATGAGAATTATTGAATAAAGTATATTTATATTTCATTACTAAACCCGTTTAGTCTCAGTTTAAGCAGGGGTATATCACAGCCCAAAATTTGTGAATGTCACCCGAAAATATATCAGACAAATTAGTGAAATTTGTTTACCTGTCTACTAGGTAGAGCAGGGATATATTACAGCCAAAAATTGGTAAATGTCACCGAAAATGTAACAGACAAATTAGTGAAATTTGTTTACCTGTCTACAAGGTAGAGCAGGGGTATATCACAGCCAAAAATTGGTGAATGTCACCCGAAAATGTAACAGACAAATTAGTGAAATGACATAAAATAAAATACGTACAAATTAAAAAAAAATATCTTGTTGTATGAGGTGGAGGTCCATATGGAGTAGAAGGTTGAGGAGGCGGTGGACGTAGCGGTGTAGGTGGAAGCGTCAGTGGAGGACGAGGTAGCCAACACTGGTTTTTGGTTTACATATATATTTTACATACATACATGTCTATTCTGCACACGGTACGGACAAGTCCTGTGGGATCCATGCCTGGTTCATTTTAATGAACGTGAGCTTGTCCACATTGGCTGGGGACAGGTGGCTTTGCTTGTCTGTGATAACGCGCCCTGCTGTGCTAAACACACCTTCAGATAATACACTGACTGCAGGGCAGGCCAGCACCTCCAAGGCGTAAAGGGCAAGCTCAGGCCATGTGCCCAATTTGGAGACCCAGAAGTTGAAGGTGGCAGACCCGTCATTCAGTACGTGTAGGCGTGTGCACACATACTGCTCCACCATGTTGCTGAAATGCTGCCTCCTGCTAAGACATTCCATATCAGCTGGTGGTGCTGGTTGTTGTGGCGTGCTGACAAAGCTTTTCCACATTTCGGCCATGATAACCCTGTCTTCTGAGGTGCTGGTGGTTCCCCAGCTGCGTTGGCGACCTCTTCCTCCTCCTATGCCTTAGCCTTGTGCTTCCACTGTGCACCCGCTGTCAGGTGGGAATGCTACCAGCAGCGCGTCTACCAGAGTGCGCTTGTACTTGTGCATCTTCCGATCACGCTCCAGTGACTGAAGTAAGGACGGTTGTCCTTGTAACGGGGATCCAGCAGTGTGGCCACCCAGTATTAAGCACAAGTTAGAATGTGGGTGTCACAGCCAGACAGCTGAGAAGCGCTCACAGGAGCTTCTCAGATCCTCCTCCTTGAATTTCTTTGTTTTGGTTTAGTTTCTCATCTCGTTAGTCTATCTCAGCTGTCATGCAGTCAGACTGATCGCTACCCTTTAAGTTCCTCCCCATAATGCAGTAGTGTGCGGCTGATACAACTTCCTGGAGTGTGTGTGCATGCTGTTCCCAGTTCCCAGTTCCCAGTCCTCAGTCGTCTGCAGATAAGTGCTGTTTATGTATTTATGTTTTTGTCTTTTCTGGATCCAGGTGACCCTGACTCCCTCAGTGTCAGTGTAGGGAGCCGGTGGTCGTGTCCCTTCACTATTGTAGGGTCTTCAGGTAATAGATAGCCGAGGAACGTGGATATGCGGCCATCCACTTTTGGGGTGTTCGCATAGGCTGAGCAGTGAGGGAGAGCGGCAGGTCTATTGCAGGGGTCTCCCTTTGTTCCTTAGTTGTGGATCCAGAGAGACATTGTTTATATGGTTTTGTCTTGTTTCCTGTACACCATCCGTGACATTATCAGCCGCCAAAACCGTCTCAAGCATGGATCCGGTTTCACTTTTGGCTGAACGCCTCCAGGGTCTTTCATTGGAGGTAGCTGATCTCCGTAGGATTTTTTCTCAGTTTCAAGTGACCGGTTCAGCTTGCGTTCATGGAGTTTGTGCTGAGCCCAAGGTCTCGCTCCCGGATACGTTCTCTGGGGGTAGTGAGAATTTTGTGCGTTTTAAAGAGGCTTGCAAACTCCATTTTCGCCTTCTTCCCCATTCTTCTGGTGATGAAGAAAGGAGGGTGGGGATCATTGTATCGCTGCTCAGGGGTAACGCTCAGTCTTGGGCCTTTTCGCTACCGGAGGGGGCACGGCCCCTCCGCTCAGTGGATGAATTCTTTTTAGCCCTGGGTCAGATATATGATGATCCGGATCGTATTGCTCTGGCTGAGTCTAGACTACGTCTGTTATGCCAGGGTAAACAATCCGCAGAGATATACTGCTCCGAATTTCGGAGATGGGCAGCTGATACTGGTTGGAATGATGCTGCACTCCGAAGTCAATTTTGCCATGGTCTTTCAGAGGGATTGAAAGATGCATTTTCCTTTCATGAGAGGCCTATCTCCTTGGACTCTGCTATGTCTCAGGCCGTTCGTATTGACAGGCATCTTAGAGAGAGACGAGAGATCTCTCCTTCCTGTCCTACTCAGTCTCGGAACAGTGCAGCGGTCTCATTCTGTGCGCAGGAGTCTCAGCCGCTGTCAGCCCCTTCTGAGCAGGAGCCCATGCAGCTGGGGTTGATTGCCTCTGACAATAGAAGATTCAGCCCGCATGGGAGGGTTTGTTTTTGTTGTGGAGGTATAAATCATTTGGCAAATGTTTGTCCCTCAAGGAGATTCAGGCAGTTTTCTGGGAGTAATAAAGAGACAAAAAGGAAAAAATCTTTTAAAAATGTTCCGTCTGTTACTATTGGCAGGGTTGAGGCGGAAATTGAAGGCTTTCCGTTTGCTTGTAGTTCCCGTTTTTGTCCTGCCTGCTAGGGTGGCGCTAGAGAGCAAAAGCATTTTTTGTGAGATTTTTGTGGATAGTGGAGCAGCCGTCAACCTCATTGATAATCAATTTGCAATAACTCATGGTTTCCAGGTATGCACTTTGGGAAGGGATATTACTGTTTTTGCTATTGATTCAGCTCCACTTTCTCAGAAATCATTAAAGGGCATAGTTCACAATATCCGTTTAATTGTGAGTGATGCTCATGTTGAGGATGTGTCATGTTTCATCCTTAGCGGTTTGCCTACTCCTCTAGTGTTGGGGCTACCCTGGCTCACTAAACATAACCCCACCATTGATTGGCAAGCGAGGCAAATAAATGGTTGGAGTGACTTTTGCAGAGAGAATTGCCTCATAACATCTGTTTCTGAGGTTTCTACTAAGACTGTACCACCTTTCCTCTCTGAATTTTTGGATGTCTTCTCTGAGAGTGGAGTTCAGGGTTTGCCTCCGCACAGGGAGTATGATTGCCCTATTAATCTCATCCCAGGAGCCAAGCAGCCTAAATCTCGTTTATACAATCTCTCCCAACCTGAGAGGGTCGATATGCGGGCTTATATCTCTGAGAGTTTGAGAAAAGGACACATACGACCCTCGAAGTCACCTGTTGCCGCTGGTTTTTTCTTTGTTAAGAAAAAAGATGGTTCTTTAAGACCTTGTCTGGATTTCAGGGAGCTGAACAGTATCACTATTCGTGATCCTTATCCGCTTCCTCTGATCCCGGACCTGTTTAACCAGGTTGTTGGGGCTAAAGTCTTTTCCAAATTAGACCTAAGAGGGGCATACAACCTGGTTAGGGTCAGAGAAGGAGACGAATGGAAGACTGCTTTCAATACCCCTGAGGGCCATTTTGAGAATTTGGTTATGCCTTTTGGTTTGATGAATGCCCCAGCCGTTTTTCAGCATTTCGTCAACAGCATTTTTTATCATTTAATGGGAAAATTTGTATTAGTGTATTTGGATGACATTTTGATTTTTTCTCCTGATTTCAAGACTCATAAGGAACACTTACGTCAGGTCTTGCTTATTCTGCGGGAGAATAAATTATATGCGAAACTGGAAAAATGTGTGTTTGCGGTTCCAGAAATCCAATTTCTGTGGTTTCTTGTCTCCGCTTCTGGTTTTCGCATGGACCCCGAGAAGGTCCGCGCTGTGCTTGAGTGGGAGCTTCCTGAGAACTAGAAGGCGCTGATGCGTTTTTTGGGCTTTGCCAATTATTACAGGAAATTTATTTTGAATTATTCCTCTGTTGTTAAACCACTCACTGATATGACCAGAAAGGGGGTAGATTTTTCTTCCTTGGTCGGTAGAGGCGCTTAAGGCCTTTTCTAATATCAAGGAGAGTTTTGCTTCCGCTCCCATCCTAGTACAACCTGATATTTCGTTACCCTTCATAGTTGAGGTTGATGCTTCTGAGGTAGGGGTGGGTGCGGTCTTGTCTCAGGGTTCCTCTCCTGCCAAATGGCAACCGTGTGCCTTTTTCTCAAAGAAACTCTCCTCCGCAGAGAGAAATTATGATGTGGGAGATAGGGAATTGTTGGCCATCAAGTTGGCTTTTGAGGAATGGCGCCATTGGCTAGAGGGAGCCAGACACCCTATTACCGTGTTTACTAACCATAAAAATCTGGCCTATTTGGAGTCAGCCAAGCGTCTGAACCCGAGACAGGCCAGATGGTCTTTGTTCTTTTCAAGGTTTAATTTTGTTGTTATGTTCCGCCCTGGGGTTAAGAATGTGAAGGCAGATGCCCTGTCACGTTGTTTTCCAGGAGGTGGGAATTTTGAAGACCCGGGTCCCATTTTGGCTGAAGGTGTGGTGGTCTCTGCTCTTTTTCCTAAATTGGAGGCAGAGGTGCAGGCAGCCCAGTCAGAAGCTCCTGATCTTTGTCCTCCTGGGAGGTTGTTTGTGCCTCTCGCTTTGAGACACAAGATTTTTAAAGAACACCACGACACGGTCCTTGCTGGGCACCCGGGGGCAAGAGCCACACTGGATCTCATCGCTCGGAGATTCTGGTGGCCTGCGCTTCGTAAGTTGGTTGAGGGTTTTGTGGCAGCTTGCGAGACTTGCGCTCGTGCCAAGGTCCCTCATTCACGGCCATCAGGTCCTCTCCTTCCTTTGCCCATTCCTTCCCGTCCTTGGACACATCTGTCCATGGATTTCATAACGGACTTGCCTCGTTCCTCGGGGAAGTCTGTGATTCTGGTGGTGGTGGACCGTTTTAGCAAAATGGTGCATTTTATCCCTTTCCCTGGTTTGCCCAATGCTAAGACGCTGGCGCAGGCATTTATTGACCACATTGTCAAATTGCATGGGATTCCTTCAGACATAGTCTCTGATAGGGGCACGCAGTTTGTTTCCAGATTCTGGAAGGCTTTCTGTTCTCGCTTGGGGGTTCGGTTGTCATTCTCTTCTGCTTTCCATCCGCAGTCGAATGGCCAGACAGAGCGCGTCAATCAGAATCTGGAGACATATCTGCGCTGTTTTGTGGCGGAGAATCAGGAGGATTGGTGTTCTTTTTTGTCCCTTGCTGAGTTTGCTTTAAATAACCGTCGTCAGGAGTCTTCTGATAAGTCACCATTTTTTGGTGCATATGGGTTCCATCCGCAGTTTGGGACTTTCTCGGGAGAGGGCTCTTCTGGTTTGCCTGATGAGGACAGATTCTCCTCGTCTTTGTCATCTATTTGGCAAAAGATTCAGGATAATCTAAAGAGCATGAGTGAGAGATATAAGCGTGTGGCGGATAAGAGACGTGTGCCTGGTCCGGACCTGAATGTTGGTGATCTGGTGTGGTTGTCTACCAAGAATATCAAATTGAAGGTTCCCTCCTGGAAGTTGGGTCCTAGGTTTATTGGGCCTTACAAGATCCTGTCTGTCATCAATCCTGTTGCCTACCGTCTTGATCTTCCTCAGACTTGGAAGATCCATAATGTTTTTCATAAGTCCTTATTGAAACCTTATGTTCAACCTATTGTACCCTCGCCTTTGCCTCCTCCTCCGATTATGGTTGATGGAAATCTTGAATTTCAGGTCTCTAGGATTGTGGATTCTCGTCTTGTCCGCGGTTCCCTCCAGTACCTCGTTCATTGGGAGGGTTATGGTCCTGAGGAGAGGATGTGGGTCCCAGTGACGGACATTAAGGCCTCTCGTCTCATCAGGGCTTTCCATAGGTCCCATCCTGAGAAGGTGGGCCCTGAGTGTCCGGAGTCCACTCCTAGAGGGAGGGGTACTGTCACAGCCAGACAGATGAGAAGCGCTCACAGGAGCTTCTCAGATCCTCCTCCTTGAATTTCTTTGTTTTGGTTTAGTTTCTCATCTCGTTAGTCTATCTCAGCTGTCATGCAGTCAGACTGATCGCTACCCTTTAAGTTCCTCCCCATAATGCAGTAGTGTGCGGCTGATACAACTTCCTGGAGTGTGTGTGCATGCTGTTACCAGTTCCCAGTTCCCAGTTCCCAGTCCTCAGTCGTCTGCAGATAAGTGCTGTTTATGTATTTATGTTTTTGTCTTTTCTGGATCCAGGTGACCCTGACTCCCTCCGTGTCAGTGTAGGGAGCCGGTGGTCGTGTCCCTTCACTATTGTAGGGTCTTCAGGTAATAGATAGCCGAGGAACGTGGATATGCGGCCATCCACCTTTGGGGTGTTCGCATAGGCTGAGCAGTGAGGGAGAGCGGCAGGTCTATTGCAGGGGTCTCCCTTTGTTCCTTAGTTGTGGATCCAGAGAGACATTGTTTATATGGTTTTGTCTTGTTTCCAGTACACCATCCGTGACAGTGGGAAACTCAGCGGTCATTGCGGAGACACTGCAGCATGTAATCGCTCATGTGTGCCAGGCTGCCCAGAGGCAACGAAAAGCTGTCCTATGTGGGAGGTGTATCGTCTGTGTCCTCTGAATCCCCCCAGCCACGCACCAGTGATGGCCAAGAGCTGGTTTTGGTGCCACCCTGCTGTGAACATGGTTCCTCCTCCACCATCTTCTCATCCTCCACCTCATCATCCTCCAGAACTGTGCCCTGGCTGGACAATTGTGTACCTGCCGTTTGTGGGTGCAGGAACCCACCCTCGGAGCAACTTGTGAATGACTGGCCGGAAACCCTATGAAATGATCCCTCTTCCTCCTCCTCCTCCTGTGCCGCATCCTCTTCCATCATCGCCAGCAGCGTTTTTTCAGGGAGGCATAGAAGTGGGATAGTAACGCTGAGAACGGCGTTATCGGCACTGGCCATGTTGGTGGAGTACTCAAAACAGCGCAACAAGGAACACAGATCTCGCATGGAGGCCTCAGTCATTGGTGGTGAAGTGGTGCTGTTCCGCAGAGTGACTCTCTCGTGCGTGCTGCAGCTGAAACTCTACTATCGCCTGCTGCTGCTCGCACAGTCTGGTCAGCATGTGCAAGGTGGAGTTCCACCTTGTGGGCACGTCGCAAATGAGCCAGTGAGCGGGAAGGCCGAAGTTACGCTGCAGTGCTGACAGGCGAGCAGCAGCAGGGTGAAAACGCCAAAAGCACGCACAGACGGCCCGCACTTTCTGCAGCAGCTCTGACATATCAAGGTAATTTTTAAGGAACCTCTGCACCACCAAATTCAGCACATGCGCTAGGCATGGGATGTGCGTCAAACCGGGTAGTCCCAGAGCTGCTATGAGATTTCGCCCCTTATCGCACACCACCAGGCCGGGCTTGAGGCTTACTGGCACCAACCACCCAACGGTCTGTTGTTCAAGGCCCGTCCACAGCTCCTGCGCGGTGTGGGGTTTGTCCCCCAAACAGATAAGTTTTAAAACTGCCTTCTGTCGTTTACCCCTGGCTGTGCTGAAGTTGGTGGTAAAGGTGCTACTCTGACCGGATGAGGAGGCGGTAGAGGATGAGGAAACTGAGTAGGAGGAGGAAGCAACAGGAGGCAAACTGAAGCGTCCTGCAATCCTCGGTGGTGGAAGGACATGAGCCAAACTGCTATCCGCCTCAGGCCCAGCTGCCACTGCATTTACCCAGTGTGCTGTTATGGAGATATAACATCCCTGACCGTGCTTACTGGTCCACGTATCTATAGTTACGTGGACCTTGCCACAGATGGTGTTCCGCAGAGCACACCTGATTTTGTCCCTCACTTGGTTGTGTAGGAAAGGGATGGCTTCCCTGGAAAAGTAGTGGCGGCTGGGCACAACGTACTGTGGGACAGCCACCGACATAAGGCTTTTAAAACTCTCCGTCTCCACCAGACGGAATGACAGCATTACAAAGGCCAGTAATTTTAAAATGCTGGCATTCAGGGCCAGGGATCGCGGGTGGGTAGGGGGGTACTTTCTCTTCCGCTCCAGTGTTTGGGAGATGGAGAGCTGAACGCTTCCGTGGGACATTGTGGAGATGCTTGGTGACCCAGGTGGTGGTGTTGCTGGCAGATCCTCTGTTTGCGGGGTGGCAGGTGCCCCTGTCACTCCAGATGTGGATAAAGAGGCCGAGACTGCAGCAGAAGAGGAAGCAGGAGGAGCAAGAGACCTTTCTTAGTTTTTGAGGTGTCTACTCCACTGCAGCTCATGCTTAGCACTTAGATGCCTGGTCTTGCAGGTTGTGTTCAGGTTGAGAACGTTTATGCCTCGCTTCAGGCTCTGATTGCACAGCGTGCAAGCCACTCGTGTCTTGTCGTCAGCACATTGTCTTAAGAACTGCCATGTCAGGGAACTCCTTGGAGCTGGCTTTGCTGTGCTCGGTCCCTTGCTGCGTTGGGCAGTAGCAGGCGTGCTGTCTAGGGGATGGCCACTCCGCTTTTGCACCCTGCTCCCTCTTCTGCTGGGCTGGTGGCTCTGTGTGACCACCGCCTCTTCCTCCGAACTACACAGGTCACTCGCATGACCTTGATTCCATGTGAGGTCGAGGACCTAATCGTCCTTCACATCATCTTCCACCCAGTCTTCACCCATGCCCTCCTTGTTGGTCTGCACACTGCAGAAAACCAGCAGTTGTCCCCTGTGTTTCGTCATCATCCGAGACGTGCTGCGGTGGTCCTCCCATGTACTCATCTTGAAACATAAGTGGTTCGGCATCGGTGCACTCAATCTCTTCCACTTCTGGGGCAGGTCTATGTGGATGGCCCTGGGAAACCCGGCTAGCAGAGTCATCAAAAAGCAGAAGAGACTGCTGCATGACTTGGGGCTCAGACTGCTTAGCTGATTTGCAAGGGGGTGAGGTGAAAGACTGATGGACATCGGCTGCAGGTGCTAACTCTGATCTTTCAGCAGGAGACTGGGTGGGAGACAATGTTAAGGAACTGGAGGCACTGTCAGAAATGCAATCTACTATCGCCTGTACAGCCATGTCCCTTATTCAACGCTCTCCTCATTCTCTGCAAATTTTGGATCTTGGACAAAAAAATTTAATTTTTTTTTATAACAGAATAGAACACCAAATGGAAAAGGATTTAGGAAAACTAGAAGAATGGTCAGAACTCTGGAAACTGAAATTTAATGTGGATAAGTGCAAGATAATGCACCTGGGGCGTAAAAACCCAAGGGCAGAATATAGAATATTTGACACAGTCCTGACCTCAGTATCTGAGGAAAGGGATTTAGGAGTAATTATTTCAGAAGACTTAAAGGTGGGAAGACAATGTAATAGAGCAGCACGAAATGTCAGCAGAATGCTTGGATGTATAGGGAGAGGTATAAGCAGTAGAAAGAGTGAAGTGCTTATGCCGCTGTACAGAACACTGGTGAGACCTCACTTGGAGTATTGTGCGCAGTACTGGAGGCCATATCTCCAGAAGGATATAGATACTCTAGAGAGAGTTCAGAGAAGAGCTACTAAACTAGTACATGGATTGCAGGATAAAACTTACCAGGAAAGGTTAAAGGACCTTAATATGTATAGCTTGGAAGAAAGAAGAGACAGAGGGGATATGATAGAAACTTTTAAATACATAAAGGGAATCAACTCGGTAAAGGAAGAGAGCATATTTAAAAGAAGAAAAACTACCACAAGAGGACACAGTTTTAAATTAGAGGGGCAAAGGTTTAAAAGTAATATAAGGAAGTATTACTTTACTGAGAGAGTAGTGGATGCATGGAATAGCCTTCCTGCAGAAGTGGTAGCTGCAAATACAGTGAAGGGGTTTAAGCATGCATGGGATAGGCACAAGGCCATCCTTCATATAAGATAGGGCCGGGGGCTATCCATAGTATTCAGTATATTGGGCAGACTAGATGGGCCAAATGGTTCTTATCTGCCGACACATTCTATGTTTCTATGTTACTATCTAACACATGTATTTCACACTGACAGATGCATCAAAGGCTACAAATTTACTATTTTGCCTAAAATGGGTGTTTTTTTTAACCCAGAATATTTTTGCAGTATTTCTAGCTTGTATGTCACAGTAACAAATGCAGCATAGTCCCCAGATGTAGGATATTGCCAAAAATTTGTGTTTTTTTAAACCCAGAAAATTATTGGAGTATTTCAAGCTTGTATTTCACACTGACAGATGCAGCCAAGGCTGCAAATTTAGTATTTGGCCCAAAATGGGTGTTTTTTTAATAACAGAATAGAATACTAGTATCTAACGCTTGTATTTCACACTGACAGATGCAGCAAGGGCTGTAAAATGTAGTCATTTGCCCAAAAAGGGTGTTTTTTTAAAACCAAGAAAATTATTGCAGTATTTCAAGCTTAAATTTCACACTGACTAATGCTGCATAGGCCCCAGATGGATGGAATTGCCAAAATGAGGTGCTTTTTTAAACCCAGAAAATTATTGCTGAATTTCAAGATTGTATGTCAATGACAGATTCAGAAAACACTGCAAAATTATGATTTTTCCCCTAAATGGGTGTTTTTTTAATAACAGAATATGACAGCAGTATATAACTCTTGTATTTCACACTGACAGATGCAGCAAGGGCTGTAAAATTTTGTATTTTGCCCAAAAAGGGTGTTTTTCAAAACCCAGAAACTTATTGCTGTATTTCAAGCTTGTATGTAACAATGACAGATTCAGCAAACGCCGCAAAATTATGATTTTGCCCTAAATGGGTGTTTTTTTTATAACAGAATATGACAGCAGTATATAACGCTTGTATTTCACACTGACAGATGCAGCAAGGGCTGTAAGATTTTGTATTTTCACAGAAAGGGTGTTTTTAAAACCCAGAAAATTATTGCTGTATTTTAAGCTTAAATTGCACACTGACTAATGCTGCATAGGCCCCAGATGGAGGCTATTGACAAAAAGGGGTGCTTTTTTAAACCCAGAAATTTATTGCTGTATTTCAAGCTAGTATTTAACAATGACAGATGCAGCAAACGCCGCAAAATTGGGATTTTGCCCTAAATGAGTGTTTTTTTAATAACAGAATATGACAGCAGTATATCATGCTTGTATTTTACACTGACAGATGCAGCAAGGGCTGTAAAATTTAGTATTTTGCGTAAAAAGGGTGTTTGTTAAAACACAGAAAATTATTGCAGTATTTCAAGCTTAAATTGCACACAGACAAATGCTGCAAAGGCCATAGATGTAGGGTCTTGCCAAAAATGGGTGTGTTTTTTTAAACCCAGAATATAATTGCAGTATTTAAAGCTTCTATTTGACTGTCACAAATGCACATATTCTGTGATGGTGCACAGAACTTGCATAAAATCGCCGCTGTTGCCCACCTAACTAACAGACGGATAAAAGTTTTTTTTTCTCGGTCACTGGGCTCAGGGCAGGGTAATAATATTGTGCACTGCACCCACAAAACAAAATCTAGGTAGATCGCTGAGTTAATAAGTACTTCAGATTAAAGATTCTGTCCTATTCTCTCCCTCACAGCAGCAGCATCCTATCCCTAATCAGAGCAGAGTGACGTGCAGCGCTATGTGACTCCAGCTTATATAGAGGCTGGGTCACATGCTGCACTGGCCAATCACAGCCATGCCATTAGTTGGCATGGCTGTGATAGTTTCTAAGGGCACACAAGTTAAACACTTGTTGATTGGTTGCTCTGCAGCCTTTCAAAAAGCGCTATTAACTCGCCGAACACCGAACCCAAACACGAAATTTTACTGAAAAGTTCGGGTCCGGGGTCCATAAATCCTAAAGTACAGTACAAATCCAAATGTTACAGTTCGGGCTCGCTCAACCCTAGAGATGATATGAGAGTAGTGAAGTAGTCCAGTTTAGAAGAGATAAGTGCAGACTTGAAGTTGAGAACTGCTTGTTTGTATGTAATTAAGTTTTCCTTGGAGTGGGTTTTCTTCCAGTGTTGTCCTGCAGCTCTGGAAGCTTGTTTGAGTTTTTTTGTCTGGTTCATGTGCCAGGGTTCTCAATTGATATGAAGGATTCTGCTGTATATGAGATGGGTGAGAGAGTTAAGTGCTGAAGTACATCAATTTACTGTAGAAAACAACGACTGTGTCAGGAAAGGAAGACATGGTGGACAAAGGTAAGGGCCCATGCACACGACAGTATTTTGCGTTCAGTATACTGGCCGTTTTTTTAGTTCAGTATGCGGTACATATACTGAACCATTCATTTCAATGGTTCAGCAAAAAAAACTGAAGTGTCTCCGTGTGCATTCCGTTTCAGTATTTCCGTATTTCCGTACCGTGAAAAGATAGAACATGTCCTATTCTAGTCCGCAAATCACGGTGCTTGGCTCCATTCAAGTCAAAGGGTCAGCAAAAAAAACGGAACACATATGGAAATGCATCCGTATGTCTTCCGTATCCATTCCGTTTTATGCCCAGCCCAAATTTTTCTATGTAATTACTGTATACTGTATATGTATACGGAAAAACAGAACGGAAAAACGGAAAGGAAACAAAAAACGGAACAACGGATCTGTGAAAAACGGACCGCAAAACACTGAAAAATCCATACTGTCGTGTGCATGAACCCTAAGGCTGAGTTCACACGGGCGTTGCGGGAAAATGTGCGGGTGCGTTACGGGAACACCCGCGATTTTTCCGCGCGAGTGCAAAACATTGTAATGCATTTTGCACTCGCGTGAGAAAAATCGCGCATGTTTGGTACCCAAACCCGAACTTCTTCACAGAAGTTCGGGCTTGGGATCGGTGTTCTGTAGTTATAACATGGTTATAAGGGAAAATAATAGCATTCTGAATACAGAATGCATAGTAAAACAGCGCTGGAGGGGTTAAAAAAAAAAAATTATAATTTAACTCACCTTAGTCCAGTTGATCGCGCAGCGCGGCATCTCCTTCTGTCTCCTTTGTTGAACAGGACCTCTGGTGAGCATTCATTACAGGAACAGGACCTGTGGCGACGTCACTCCCGTCATCACATGATCCATCACCATGGTAAAAGATCATGTGATGACTGGAGTGACGTCACCACAGGTCCTTTACCTGTAATGAATGCTCACCACAGGTCCTGTTCAGCAAAGGAGACAGAAGGAGATGCCGGCATCGCGATCAAGTGGAATAAGGTGAGTTAAATTATTATTTTTTATTTTTTAACCCCTCCAGCGCTATTTTACTATGCATTCTGTATTCAGAATGCTATTATTTTCCCTTATAACCATGTTATAAGGGAAAATAATAATGATCGGGTCTCCATCCCGATCGTCTCCTAGCAACCGTGCGTGAAAATCGCACCGCATCCGCACTTGCTTGCGATTTTCACGCAACCCCATTCACTTCTATGGGGCCTGCATTGCGTGAAAAACACAGAATATAGAGCATGCTGCGATTTTCACGCAATGCATAAGTGATGCGTGAAAATCACCGCTCATGTGAACAGCACCATAGAAATGAATGTGTCGGGATTCAGTGCGGGTGCAATACATTCTCCTACCGCATTGCACCCGCACGGAAATCTCGCCCGTGTGAACGCAGCCTAAGAATGAGTCTGTGTGTGTGAGAGAGTGTGTGACTGGAGAGATGTTTGAAGTGTGCTAGTTTTTGGACTAGAGAGACAGTTGAAGTAAAAGTTGTTGAGAATGCACAAAGATTGTGGTCAGTGGTGGTGAGAGGAGAGTTTGAGATTAGATACAGAGCAGAAGTGGGTGAAGACAAGGTCTAGTGTGTGTCCATCTCTGAGGATGGCTGGTGAGGACCACTGTGTGAGTCCAAAGGAGGCAGTAAGAAATAGGAGTTAGGAGGCAGTAGAGTGGCATGTATCAACAGGAATGTAAAATTACCCCATGATGATGGTGAGGATGTTGGAGGAGAAGCAGTGTAGAAGTCATGCATTGAATGAAGTTATCAAAAAAAGGCAGTAGAAGTGGCCTGGGTGATGGTAGATGATGGCTATTTTGAGGTTGAAGGGAGAGTAAATGTGGACAGAGTGAACTTCGAAAGAAAAGAGGTCAAGAAAGGATGGAGATTGGTTCAACAAACAGTTACCTGTTAGGAGGAAACCAACAACATGACCATGTCTGTCTGGATGGGGAGCGTGTATAAATTTCCATGGAAAAGTTTGGCTAGTTAGACAGGGTCGTTGGGAATCAGCCATGTTTCTGTGAGACAAAGGTACGTTTCTGTGATATAAAAAGGCTGTATATGTAGAACCTAAAGATGAGAGAATTTCTAAAAAATTTGAGTCAGAAAAAATTTGGTTCAATACGAATTTATTCGTGGCAAATCGCGTTAAAAAAAAAGGCTATTTCCTGGCTGCAGAGAGCCTTTATAGTAGTGTAGAACACTGTGCCTTGCAGTAACATACAGTGGTAGTGAAACAATCCTGTCAGTATGACATGTAGACAGGCATCGCTCTTAGAATCACTGCACACTTCACTTATTTGGGCAGTTATGGGGCCAAAACTGAACGAATAACTCAAGTGTGAACTCAGCCTTACAGGTCAATGTTAGAGGCCCAAGATTCTACTATAGAGTGAAAGAGCGCACTCCTTTTACATCAATTCACTGATTCCACATAGATTTTTACAGAACCTGTTCTATTAAATGCTTATACACTCACCTAAAGAATTATTAGGAACACCTGTTCTATTTCTCATTAATGCAATTATCTAGTCAACCAATCACATGGCAGTTGCTTCAATGCATTTAGGGGTGTGGTCCTGGTCAAGACAATCTCCTGAACTCCAAACTGAATGTCAGAATGGCAAAGAAAGGTGATTTGAGCAATTTTGAGCGTGGCATGGTTGTTGGTGCCAGACGGGCCGGTCTGAGTATTTCACAATCTGCTCAGTTATTGGGATTTTCACGCACAACCATTTCTAGGGTTTACAAAGAATGGTGTGAAAAGGGAAAAACATCCAGTATGCGGCAGTCCTGTGGGCAAAAATGCCTTGTGGATGCTAGAGGTCAGAGGAGAATGGGCCGACTGATTCAAGCTGATAGAAGAGCAACGTTGACTGAAATAACCACTCGTTACAACCGAGGTATGCAGCAAAGCATTTGTGAAGCCACAACACGCACAACCTTGAGGCGGATGGGCTACAACAGCAGACGACCCCACCGGGTACCACTCATCTCCACTACAAATAGGAAAAAGAGGCTACAATTTGCACGAGCTCACCAAAATTGGACTGTTGAAGACTGGAAAAATGTTGCCTGGTCTGATGAGTCTCGATTTCTGTTGAGACATTCAAATGGTAGAGTCCGAATTTGGCGTAAACAGAATGAGAACATGTATCCATCCTCTGATGGCTACTTCCAGCAGGATAATGCACCATGTCACAAAGCTCGAATCATTTCAAATTGGTTTCTTGAACATGACAATGAGTTCACTGTACTAAAATGGCCCCCACAGTCACCAGATCTCAACCCAATAGAGCATCTTTGGGATGTGGTGGAACGGGAGCTTCGTGCCCTGGATGTGCATCCCTCAAATCTCCATCAACTGCAAGATGCTATCCTATCAATATGGGTCAACATTTCTAAAGAATGTTATCAGCACCTTGTTGAATCAATGCCACGTAGAATTAAGGCAGTTCTGAAGGCAAAAGGGTGTCCAACACCGTATTAGTATGGTGTTCCTAATAATTCTTTAGGTGAGTGTATAAGTAGAGTCCCCCGACACAGTGGAGTCGGTGTCAGCAATAAGTTGACGTCACTGATTATTTTGCCCGTCCTCTGATCTGTCAGAACAATAACCCCCAAAAAACGGATCCTGTGTGTGGAGCATCCACCGTCACTCGGTCAGCATTTGGTCATTAATCCATCAGTATTGCTAAAGCCAAAAAAAAACAGGAGTGGATCCAAAACAGAGAATGACATGTGAATGGAATATTTGAATATCTTCTGTGTTTTGTACCCACTCCTGCTTTTGGCTACCAAATCATAAGCCAATTCTGATGCAAAATAGGGACTATGTCATGCAGGCCTTATATAGACAGGATCCGTTGTGCATCTAATCTATAAATAAAATAAATACATTTCATTCTTTCTGACAGATCAGAAGGGTCAAATAAATTATGATGTCAGCCAGGCAGAAAGGCAAAATAGTGGACCAGTCATGAAGTGAGGAGTGTGGGAACAGCATGAGAAGTCCACAGAATGGCCCTATGATATAGTGATGAGGTGGAAGCAGCATGAGGAGACCACAGAGTGGGCCAATGACAGAATCTGGAGGTGGAAGCAGCATCAGGAGGAGGCCACAGGGTGACACAATGACAGTGTGGAGATGGCAGCAGCATCAGGAGGCCACAGTGTCACAATGACAGAGTGTGAAGGTGGAGGCAGCAGCAGCATCAGGATTAGGCAACAGGGTCACAAAATGACAGTTTGGAGGTGGCAGCAGCAGCATGAGAGGGGCCACAGAGTGGCACAATGACAGAGAGTGGAGGTGGCGGCAGCAGCAGCATAATAAGATGGCCACAGGGTGGCACAATGTGGATGTGGCAGGAGCATTAGGAGGAGGACACAGGGTGGCACAATGACAGAGTGTGGAGGTGGCGGCAGCAGCATCAGGAGGAGGCCACAGGGTGACACAATGACAGTGTGGAGTTGTTAGCAGCAGCATCAGGAGGCCACAGAGTGGAACAATGACAGAGTGTGGATGTGGCAGCAGCATCAGGAGGAGGACACAGGGTGGCACAATGACAGAGTGTGGAGGTGGCGGCAGCAGCATCAGGAGGCCACATAGTGGCACAATGGCAGAGTGTGGAGGTGGCGGCAGCAGGAGCATCAGGAGGAAGCCACAGGGTGGCACAATGACAGTGTGGAGGTGGCAGCAGCAGCATCAGGTGACCTTAGTGGTGAGGTGGCAGCAGCATCAAGAGACCACAGAGTGACCCGTTGACAGATTGGGCGGGTGGGTGGCAATACCAGTACCAGCTGAAGATGGTGGGTGAAAGAAGGAGCACTTGGCATCAGATGTGTGGCATCAGGCGAGTGACAGCATCAGAATAGTAGCTGAGGCAGGTACTGTAGCCAGAAGAAACCGGTCTCTTTTGTCAAAGTGTTTGTGTGGCACCATGGATGATCTAGTCTGATGCATCAGGCATTGGTGGGTGGAAATCCTGGTTGATCCACGCCTTATTCATCTTGACAAAGGTCAGTCTCTCCACATTTTGGGTGGAAAGGGGGGTTCTTCTTGGGGTAACTATGGCCCCCACCGCACTAAACACCCACTCTGATGCCAAAATCCTGGCCGGGAAGGACAGCTTTTGCAGGGCAAACTCTGCTAGTTGCAGCCACAAATCCAGTTTGGCTGCCCAGTAGTCCAGCAAATCTTCAATGTGGGGTGCCAGGGTGCTGTCCAAGTATGCCACCACCTCCTGGTTCATCTCCTTCTCCAGGTTTAGCTGCTGCTGGTGAGTAGTTTTTTTCGATAGGTGGGTGAAGAAAGCTGCTCATCAGAGACTCTAGACTCAAGTTGCTGCTGATGGAGCTGGAACTGCTCCGACCCCCCACCCTGCCACAGCAGCCATGGCAGAGGAACGTGAGCACAGAGGGCCCCCCCGGTCGGAACTACGAGAGGATGGACGATGGCTCAGATAGGCAGCGGCCAACTGACTACATAGGATGTCTCTATAGTAGTTCAGTTTGTCCTTCCTCTCAGCAGGTGTAAAAAAAAGACCCCCATTTTGGACCGGTAGCGAGGGTCCAACAAGGGGTAGAGCCAAAAGTCATCCTTCTGCCGAATGCTGACACTTCGGCTGTCACTACACAAGCAAGTGAGCATGCATTGGGCCATTTGTGCAAGTGATTTAGAGGGACTCCCTGACTCCATCTCCACTGCATACTGCCATGGTGTGTCTGGGTCCTCTGCCTAGTCTTCCTCATCTCACTTTAGTTCCTCTGGCTGCTCCTGCTCCTCCTCTTGGTCACCTGTATATAAAAACCACACATTTTACTTTACATTGCTTGTGCTCTAATGTCCTCCTTCTCCTTATCCTCCAGTTCAGCCCCCACAGAGTTTATGTGACCGTTAGATCTAGGGTCCACATCTCCACTCCCCGGTCCAGCCAGATTTGCCAGCATCTGTTCCAGGACATGAAGCAGTGAAATGACATGGTTCATCCCGTAGCCCTGGTGACTGAGAAATAACGTGGTATCCTCAAAGGGCCTGAGCAAACGACAGGAGTCATGCAGGAGCTGCCACTGGCTGACATCGAAGTTACACAGGGGAGTACTCCTGTCCACTTGGATCATCAAGAAATCATTTATGGCCTTTCTCTGTTCGTATAGTCACTTGGCCAAGTTGCTGATGTGGCTGTGCAGGAATCACATTCACCTAGTGGGCCATAAAGGACATGTATTGTCCCTGACCGTAGTTACAGTTCAACACATCAGCCATGCCGTGCAGTTCAACACAACAGGCTCAAGTACTGGCCCACCTTCTGTTCTCCATGTGTGTGCAGGGCTGGTACTACCTTTTCAGCAAAGAAATGACAGCTTGGGACTCTCCACCTCGGCTCAGCACAAGCCAACAGTTCTCTGAAAGGGAAAGGGAGGGACTGCAGCACCAGCAACAAGCCATCAGTTCTCTGAAAGGGAAAGGGAGGGACTGCAGCACCAGCAACTTGGCCAGGAGCACATTCAGCTTCTGCGCCGTTAGATGAGTACACGCATACTGTTGTCTCTTGGCAATTGCTTCGGTGATCGATTGCTGATGGAATGACTGATGAGGAGTAGGAGGAGCAGGAGCATCAGGACCAGCAGATGATAGGAAGGACTGACAGCTCCTTTCAGCTGAAGTGGTGGAGACTTGACTGCCTGAAATCGGGTGCGTGTCACTGGGTGATTCAGCGGTTGCTGCAGCAGGCTGGACCACCACATCGGAGCCACAGTTCTCCCAGACCACTTTATGGTGACGCTGCATAAGTTGACGCAGGGCCTTGGTGCCAACGTTGGCACCCTGGCCACATATCACCTTCTGCCCACAGATTCTACAAATGGCCCTGTTCGCCTCGGCTTAACAAAAAAACTGTCACACCGCCAAGCAGATGATTTTACCCCCAACACTCTGCACTGACTGACTGCTACAGCCACTGCTTCCGTGAACCCCTAAACCACTACTTTTCGGGCAGGTAGGCTCTTGTGAAGGGAGTGGTCTACCGCGGGCATGTTTGGCTCCCGACTTACCACTGCTGGCACCCTGCTGACTCCTGGCCACACTAGCGACTTCCTGGCTCAGCCGCTGCCTCACAGGCAAGCTGCCACCCTCTTCTCCCAGTGATGATGAAGCCCCTTCGTCGCCCAGCTCCCAAGTGCGATCAGCTGCATCATCATCATCGAGTACTGTCTGCACGTCACTGATGTCCGCCTCAACGGTCTCTGGGTCAGGAGCCTGACCGCTCGCAACACCAGCTTCCATGCCACTCCCCTCCTCACTACTTGCCCACCTACTGGAGGAAACGGCGGATGTCTCCTCAACATCTTGGCTGGTCAGTAGCTGCTGACTGTCCTCTAGTAGCTTGTCCTCGCTGTATAGTGGAGCTGAGCACACAGCATATAATACTTGTCTGGCTGAGAAAACAGAAAGGACAGAGGCAATTTGAGGACAGGTGAGGGCACAGGTCCTGCTCCCGGGCCATGCCAACTAAGGGTTGTGTCTGACGAACCCACCGACTCTTAGCTGTGGGTGTCTGATGTCACTTGGGCGGAAGTGGATGACCGAGTCAACCATTCAAGAACCGCTGGGTTGCTGGTCAAGACACGACTGCTAGATAACACCGGGAGCTCAGGCCTCTCGCTGCAACTCCTGCTGCCACGTCCCCTTACTCTGTTGCGATCTCTGCCTGCGCCAAAAACATTTAGGCCTCTGCCATTTCCCTGTGCAGGGCCTTGCACTTCTCTGTCTAACATACTGTTAGATCAAATAAATAAATAAAAAGGAAATTAAAACACCCTAAAAAAGTCTGTAATTTTCTCACTTCACCACAAAACGGCTAATAAGCACTTTTTTCCCCCCACTAAAACATGTCAAAGAAGGCATTAGAACATATAACTGCACCGCTGAATGGCAAAAAGGCCCTTACTTTTTTCCACTAACACACGCTTAAAAGGCTTTAGAACATATAACTGCACCGCTGAACAGCAAATATATATTTTTGCCACTAGTACATGCCAAAAAGGGCTTTAGAACATATAACTGCACCACTAAACGGCAAATAGGACCTTACTTTTTTCTACTTATACACACCACAAAAGGCTTTAGAACATATACCGTTTTTTTCGCCCTATGAGACGCACTTCCCCCCCCCCCCCCCAAAGTGGGGGAAAAATAGCAGTGCGTCTTATAGGGCGAATGCTGCGACCGTCCGATGAATATGCTGAGAGGGAGGAGGGGCTGGGGGCCGGCATCTGTTTCTGTAATGGCAGTGGGGCCCGGTGCAGTCACTGTATTCTACTACACTGGGCCCCACTCTCTGTAGTATACGGTAATCATATCTAACTTGTGGATATTGTTTAAAGTATTCCAAGCATCCTAAATCTAGCGCTGTACTACTTACAACTAACTTCTTGGCAGTCAGGAGGCTGGGCGTGCACTCGTAGCTTAGCTCACTACGCTCACTGCGCCTGCGCCGCCCACTTTATGAATGAAGCAGGCTGCTCAGGCGCAGTGAGTGTAGTGAGCTACGCTACGAGCGCCCGCCCAGCCTCCTGACTGCCAAGAAGTTAGTTGTAAGTAGTACAGCACTAGATTTAAGATGATTGGAATACTTTAAACAATACCCACAAGTTAGATATGATTACCGTATACTACAGAGAGCGGGGCCTGGTGTAGTAGAATACAGAGACTGCACCGGGCCCCACTGCCATTACAGAAACAGATGCCTTCCCCCATTCACTCCACAGGGACACTGTTATAGGGTATCTGTGGATGACACATAAGATGCTATATATGTGTCATCCACAGATGCCCCATAACAGTGCCATCCACAGATGCCCCCACAATGATCCCCCATAACAGTGCCATCCACATATGCCCCCATAACAGTGCCATCCACAGATGCCCCCATAACAGTGCCATCCACAGATCCCCCACAATAGTGTCATCTACAGACCACCATTATGGTAGTTCAAAACCCACCAAAAGCACACTTTTTGGTTCAAAATATTTTTTTTCTTATTTTCCTCCTCAAAAACCCAGGTGCGTCTTATAGGGCGAAAAATACGGTAACTGCACCGCTGAACGGTAATTTAATTTTTTTTGTCACTAATACACGCCAAAAAGGGCTGTAATTTTCTCACTTCACCACACAACGACAAATACTTTTTTTTGTGCCAGTAATACACGCCAAAAAAGGTATTTCGGACATATAACTGCACAACTAAATGGCAAATATATATTCTCTTGCCACTAATATAAGCCAAAAAGTGCTGTAATTTTCTCACTTCACCACACAACGGCAAATACTTTTTTTTGTGCCACTAATACACGCCAAAAAGGGCTTTAGAACATATAACTGCACCGCTGAACGGTAAATATATATATTTTTTGCCACTAATACACACCAAAAAGGGTTGTAATTTTCTCACTTCGCCACACAACGGAAGATACTTTTTTTGTGTGCCACTAATACACACCAAAAAGGGCTTTACAACATATAACTGCACCGCAGAACGGCAAATAATACATATTTTTTTGCCACTAATACACTCCAAAAAGGGCTTTAGAACATAGAACTGCACCACTGAATGGCAAATAGGCCATTACCTTTTTCCACTTATACATGCCACAAAAAGCTTTAGAACATATAACTGCACTGCTGAACGGTAAATATATATTTTTTTGCCACTGATACACTCCAAAAAGAGCTGTAATTTTCTCACTTTGCCACACAACGGCAAATACATTTTTTCTGCCACTAATACACGCCAAAAAGGGCTTTAAAACATATAACTGCACCGCTGAACGGTAAATATATATTTTTTTGCCCCATTTTGGAAAGAAGAGACCCCAAGGTATTCCGTGAGGGGCATGGCGAGTTCCTAGAATTTTTTATTTTTTGTCACAAGTTAGTGGAAAATGATGATTTATTTTTTTTTTATTTTTTTTCATACAAAGTCTCATATTCCACTAACTTGTGACAAAAAATAAAAACTTCCATGAACTCGCCATGCCAATCAGCGAATACCTTGGGGTCTCTTCTTTCCAAAATGGGGTCACTTGTGGGGTAGTTATACTGCCCTGGCATTCTAGGGGCCCAAATGTGTGGTAAGGAGTTTGAAATCAAATTCTGTAAAAAATGACGAGTGAAATCCGAAAGGTGCTCTTTGGAATATGGGCCCCTTTGCCCACCTAGGCTGCAAAAAAGTGTCACACATCTGGTATCTCCGTATTCAGTAGAAGTTGGGGAATGTGTTTTAGGGTGTCTTTTTACATATACCCATGCTGGGTGAGATAAATATCTTGGTCAAATGCCAACTTTGTATAAAAAAATGGGAAATGTTGTCTTTTGCCAAGATATTTCTCTCACCCAGCATGGGTATATGTAAAATGACACCACAAAACACATTCCCCAACTTCTACTGAATACGGAGATACCAGATGTGTGACACTTTTTTGCAGCCTAGGTGGGCAAAGGGGCCCATATTCCAAAGAGCACCTTTCGGATTTCACTCGTCATTTTTTACAGAATTTGATTTCAAACTCCTTACCACACATTTGGGCCCCTAGAATGCCAGGGCAGTATAACTACCCCACAAGTGACCCCATTTTGGAAAGAAGAGACCCCAAGGTATTCGCTGATTGGCATGGCGAGTTCATGGAAGTTTTTATTTTTTGTCACAAGTTAGTGGAATATGAGACTTTGTATGAAAAAAATAAAATAAAAAATCATCATTTTCCACTAACTTGTGACAAAAAATAAAAAATTCTAGGAACTCGCCATGCAACTCACGGAATACCTTGGGGTGTCTTCTTTCCAAAATAGGGTCACTTGTGGGGTAGTTATACTGCCCTGGCATTTTCCAGGGGCCCTAATGTGTGGTAAGTAGGTAAATGACCTGTGAAATCCGAAAGGTGCTCTTTGGAATGTGGGCCCCTTTGCCCACCTAGGCTGCAAAAAAGTGTCACACATCTGGTATCGCCGTACTCGGGAGAAGTTGGGGAATGTGTTTTGTGGTGTCATTTTACATATACCCATGCTGGGTGAGAGAAATATCTTGGCAAAAGACAACTTTTCCCATTTTTTTATACAAAGTTGGCATTTGACCAAGATATTTATCTCACGCAGCATGGGTATATGTAAAATGACACCCCAAAACACATTCACCAACTTCTACTGAATACGGAGATAGCACATGTGTGACACTTTTTTGCAGCCTAGGTGGGCAAAGGGGCCCAAATTCCTTTTAGGAGGGCATTTTTAGACATTTGGATCCCAGACTTCTTCTCACGCTTTGGGGCCCCTAAAATGCCAGGGCAGTATAAATACCCCACATGTGACCCCATTTTGGAAAGAAGACACCCCAAGGTATTCAATGAGGGGCATGGCGAGTTCATAGAAAAAAAAAAATTTTGGCACAAGTTAGCGGAAATTGATTTTTTAAATTTATTTCTCACAAAGTCTCCCTTTCCGCTAACTTGGGACAAAAATTTCAATCTTTCATGGACTCAATATGCCCCTCAGCAAATACCTTGGGGTGTCTTCTTTCCAAAATGGTGTTATTTGTGGGGTGTTTGTACTGCCCTGGCATTTGAGGGTCTCCGCAATCATTACATGTATGCCCAGCATTAGGAGTTTCTGCTATTCTCCTTATATTGAGCATACAGGTAATGAGATTTTTTTTTTCTGTTCAGCCACTAGGCTGAAAGAAAAAAATGAACGGCACAGATTTCTTCATTCGCATCGATCAATGTGGATGAAAAAATCTCTGCCAAAAAAAGAAAAAGGAGGGGAAAGGCGTCTGCCAGGACATAGGAGCTCCCCCAACATCCATGCCCACTTAGCTCGTATGCCCTGGCAAACCAGATTTCTCCATTCACATCAATCGATGTGGATGAATAAATCATTGCCTGGATTTTTTTTTTTTATATATACAAAGTGTTTGCCAAAGTATATGAACACCGCCACCTCCTCAGCTCATATGCCTCGGCAAACGTATCTTTTACTGCAGAGGAGAAATCTCGTCTTGCAGCGCCGCATACACCGACTTGCGTGTAATCTGACAGCAGCGCAATGCTTCTGTCCGAATGCACATCAGTGCTGCAGCTAGTCGATCGGTTGGTCCACCTGAAAGGTAAAAAAAACAAAACAAAAAAGAAAAAACCAGGCCGCAACGCAATAAATTTATTAACTGTTGAACAGAACATAGAAACTTTTTTTAAACTTTTTTAACTGAACGTTTAACTTTTTTACTTACCGGTATTTTTTTTTTTGTTTAGTTTTTTTTACCTTTATAGAACAAACCTCTCCTTCCCCATGGGACAATGTGCAAAGCGCAAATCGCCCAAAGATGTGGCGAAGTACGTTATGCACTTTATCCCAGGTGAAAGGAGAGGTTTGCAGCAGCTGTGAGTGAAGGGCCCTAATAGCCCTGTGTGCCTGTCCTGGTGAGATGTGATCCCTATGCTAGGTGTACCTGTGTGTGGTACTTCCGGAAACACTCTCCATAGCATAGGGCAGGGTGGTCAGCACAGTCAGGACAGAAATAGCGGGTGTCACGCCTTATTCCACTCCTGCTACAGACACGACATCTTTTTCGGGGTGACGGTTGGGTTGAGGTACCAGGAACGACACTGGGGAAATGTCGCTCGTGTAGACGGCTAACTACACTGGTGGATGGGGCCACGGAACCTCCTGGGTAAAGGAGGTTCTCGATGATCTCTTCCTGGAATTTGAGGAAGGATCCTGTTCTCCCAGCCTTACTGTAGAGAACAAAACTATTGTACAGCGCCAATTGAATCAAATATACAGACACCTTCTTATACCAGCGTCTGGTTCTGCGGGAAACTAAATACGGAGACAACATCTGGTCATTGAAGTCCACCCCTCCCATGAGCGCATTATAGTCGTGGACACAGAGGGGCTTTTCAATGACACGGGTTGCTTGCTCAATTTGGATTGTCGTGTCTGCGTGAATGGAGGAGAGCATGTAAACGTCACGCTTGTCTCTCCATTTCACCGCGAGCAGTTCTTCGTTACACAAGGCAGCCCTCTGCCCCCTTGCAAGACGGGTGGTTACAAGCCGTTGGGGGAAGCCCACGCGACTAGTTCGCGCGGTGCCACAGGCGCAAATCCGTTCTAGAAACAAATGCCTAAAGAGGGCCACACTTGTGTAGAAATTGTCCACATAAAGATGGTACCCCTTGCCGAATAAGGGTGACACCAAGTCCCAGACTGTCTTCCCACTGCTCCCCAGGTAGTCAGGGCAACCGACCGGCTCCAGGGTCTGATCTTTTCCCTCATAGATCCGAAATTTGTGGATATAGCCTGTGGCCCTTTCACAGAGCTTATACAATTTGACCCCATACCGGGCACGCTTGCTTGGGATGTATTGTTTGAAGCCAAGGCGCCCGGTAAAATGTATTAGGGACTCGTCTACGCAGATGTCTTGCTCAGGGGTATACAAATCTGCAAATTTCAGGTTGAAATGGTCTATGAGGGGCCGAATTTTGTGGAGCCGGTCAAAAGCAGGGTGGCCTCTGGGACGGGAGGTGGTGTTGTCGCTAAAATGCAGAAAACGGAGGATGGTCTCAAATCATGTCCTGGACATAGCAGCAGAGAACATGGGCATGTGATGAATTGGGTGCGTTGACCAATATGACCGCAATTCATGCTTTTTTGTCAGGCCCATGTTGAGGAGAAGGCCCAGAAAAATTTTAAGTTCGGAAACTTGGACTGGTTTCCACCGGAAAGGCTGGGCATAATAGCTTCCCGGGTTTGCGGTTATAAATTGTGTGGCATACTGGTTGGTCTCTGCCACGACTAAGTCCAAGAGCTCCGCAGTCAAGAACAGCTCAAAAAATCCCAGGGCCGAACCGATTTGAGCCGTCTCAACCCGAACTCCAGACTGGGCGGTGAAAGGGGGAACTACTGGTGCGGCTGAAGTTGGTGACTGCCAATCAGGATTTGCCAGCACCTCAGGGACTCTAGGGGCTCTACGGGCCTGTCTGTGCGGTGGCTGCGACGGGGTAACTATTGCACGTGCCACCGTACCAGCTTCAACTGCCCTTCTGGTGCTCGCTACTTCACCAGGTTGTACGGCAGTGCTGGTACTAGGTCCAGGAAGGGCTGCGCTGCTGGTGTATGCCTCACCACGTGATCCGGCAGCGACAGCCCCACTCTGCTGCTCTTGAAGCGGATCCTGCGTAACCTGTGGTCTAGCGACACGGGGCCGGGTACGCCTGGTGCTGCCAGGGACCTCAACCTCCTCGTCCGAACTTTGGGTCAGAGAGCCACTGCTTTCTACAGGTTCATATTCTGACCCGCTAGATTCGTCAGATGAGGGTTCCCACTCCTCATCCGACTGGGTCAGAATCCTGTAGGCCTCTTCAGAAGAATACCCCCTGTTTGACATTTTGGACTACTAAATTTAGGGGTATTCCCTGAGACTACCCAAGAAAAAAAGCAAGCCTGTCTTACAAAGGGGAGGCTAGCGAAGTACCGGAGGCTGCTGCGGTTGATAAAAAATATCAAAACTGATTTTTTTATCGCCGCAGTGCGTGTAAAATGAATGTGCAGTGATCAAAAAATATATATTTTTTGTCACTGCGGTGGGGCGGGCGTGGGTGAACGCACGTGTGGGCGACCGATCAGGCCTGATCGGGCAAACACTGCGTTTTGGGTGGAGGGCGAGCTAAGGTGACACTAATACTATTATAGATCTGACCGTGATCAGTTTTGATCACTTACAGATACTATAAAAGTACAAATGCTGATTAGCGATACGCTAAACAGCGAATAAAAGTGACTGCGGTGGGGTGGGCGCTAACTGACGCTAACTACCTAACCAAGGGGCCTAAACTATCCCTAAAACCTAACAGCCAATACCAGTGAAAAAAAAAAAGTGACAGTTTACACTGATCACTTTTTTTCCTTTCACTAGATATTGACAGGGGTGATCAAAGGGTTAATTGGGGTGCAGGTGGGTGATCTGGGGCTAAGGTGTAGTGTTTGGTGTACTCACAGTTCAGTCTGCTCCTGTGCTGGATCCAACCGACGAAAAGGACCAGCAGAGGAGCAGACAAGCCATATAACACATCATATTTACTAATATGATCTGTTATATGACTTTTGATTGGATTTTTTGAAAATCGCCAGCCTGCCAGCCAATGATCGTTGCTGGCAGGCTGGTGACGAAATACTTCTTTTAATTTTGCCGGCCCGCGATGCGCATGCGCGGGCCGGCTTTGATCGAAATCTCGCGTCTCGCGAGATGACGCGTATATGCGTGACTCTGCGCAGCGCTGCCACCTCCGGAACGCGATCCTGCGTTAGGCGGTCCGGAGGTGGTTAAATAGTTCAGTGTTTATTCACACAAAAGGCAAAACAAAATAACAGTTCGCAGTATTGGTGTATGTTCAAACCATGGAAAGTCCACAGAACACAAACGTTCACCTGGTTAGCAGTTTTTCATCAGCCATCCACTGCAGGCTTTAGGGGGCCTGTTTTCCAGCAATGCGTCTCTCAGCCCTTTAGCACGGCACACCTCATGCAGATCCCAAAACCACAGCGTCTCCACAGCTTCACTGTGAAGTGGAGGATAATCCACACAGCTGAGACTGCTGGCTGGGTTTTTATATCCAAAACCCAGCCTGGAATGTGAGGAGAGGCCAACCACCCTGCATTTTGGCTGCTCCCAGTAAGAGACGGCCTGGATCGGCTCTACAGCCATACTAAATAACAAATAGTGTCAGTCAGCACTAACTGCCGCTGACACTTAAAATTACCGGCTCTTACCTCACCGAGGCCAGGAATCTCTGTGACACATACCTTCCATCAATGACAGACCCTTGCGCCTTCCTACAACACCAATAAGGGCTTTAGAACATACAACTGCACCGCTGAACTGCAAATAAGCCCTTACTTTTTTCCACTTATACACGCCACAAAAGGCTTTAGAACATATAACTGCACCGCACAAGGGCAAATAAGACACATAAATATTTCCTTATAATAAACCCTTTTAATTGCTGTATCAAACAGCACTTGCACCCCAATAACAAAAACGGTTTGCTGGAATTACAGAGCTGTATAATGGCAATTTGGATCCGCAGTCAGTGCAGCAAGGTGTGATAGGATTGTTCTTATTACCCAGGCTGTAAACTCCCCTATTTAACCCTGTTCTGCATCAATACTGTGTAATGATTCCTCACTATCCTTTCCCTGAACTTCTATACAGAAAAATAAAAGTTTAAAAGTCTTTCCTACCACTGTCCCTAGCGCCTGCTGACATCTCTCCCTGCACTAAGTAAACTGGAAAATGGCTGAATCCAAGATGGCTGAGGCTATTTATAAAGCTGTGACATCACAGGGCTGGCTGGCTGCTGATTGGCTGCATGCATGGCATTGTGGGTGATCTCTTGTTCCCCGAGTTCCTTTCTCCATGTCCTAACACGTGCAGCAGCCATTTTAGAGAAAAAAGCGATTTGTTACCACGAAGCATAAGGAAATTCGGATTCGGTGCAAATCAATTTTTTTATGAAATTTGGATCGAATTCCACTTCAACTTCGATTCACTTATCTCTAGTAGGAACGCTTATTGCGAACAGAACATGAGTTCCGTAATGCCCCGAATAGAGAAACTGGGGGAGAAGGAGTCAGGTGAATCGGTATGAGGATTTAGAAGTAAGAGCATTTGGTTGCTATGGATGCACACAAGCTATGCTGTCTTATTGACTGTCTGCTCCAAAATTATAAGCTGTTAGTTTATCGTGCACGGAAAGACCACACTGACACTAAGAAAGTATCCAAGTAGAAGTCATTTATTACAGGAAGTTAAGCAGTTTTTATATAATCAGAGAGGGCGTTCCTCTACTGAAGCTCATGCCATTGTTTCATTGGCTAAAATATAAAAACAAGAAAAGAGATAACACTTGGCATCTGCGCATTGTGCATTAGTTTACAAACTTTGGTATGAAAAATATGTAAACATCTTAGGTGCCAGCGCCATATTGTAATGGCTTTACATCCTCAACATGGTGGTAGGGGCTCCGTGATAGAAGGGAGATAGGATAGTCAGGATTAGTTGAGGGGGCCCATGATATACAGTCAGAAGTAAAGAGAGGGGTAGCAGATGTGAGTAGGATAGAGCATGAAGTGGCTGAGTGTGTTTAGAAGGGAAGGTTTTGGTGCTCGGATGGAGGTCAGACATCTTAAACAACAAAATGTTTTCTTTTGTAATCACCATTGTTGTTTCCATATCTCTCAAAATATTTCATTACCCCACTATGCCTACACCAAGCAAGGAATTATTTCTCTCTCCATCCCTCCTATCCTCTCATCTGACTAGCTCCTAGTCAGGTGAGAGGATAGGAGGGATGGAGAGATAAATAATTCCTTGCTTGGTGTAGGCATAGTGGGGTAATGAAATATTTTGAGAGATATGGAAACAACAATGGTGATTACAAAAGAAAACATTTTGTTGTTTATCCCCTTAAGGACTCAGCCCTATTCCACCTTAAGGACTTGGCCATTTTTTGCAAATCTGACCAGTGTCACTTTAAGTGCTCATAACTTTAAAACACTTTGACTTATCCAGGCCATTCTGAGATTGTTTTTTTCGTCACATATTGTACTTCATGACACTGGTAAAATGAAGTCAAAAAAACAAAAAAAATTTGCATAAAAAAATACCTAATTTACTCAAAATTTGGAAAAATTTGCAAATTTCAAAGTTTCAGTTTCTCTACTTCTGTAATACATAGTAATACCCCCAAAAATTGTGATGACTTTACATTCCCCATATGTCTACTTCATGTTTGAATTATTTTGGGAATGATATTTTATTTTTTGGGGATGTTACAAGGCTTAGAAGTTTAGAAGCAAATCTTGAAATTTTTCAGAAATTTACAAAAACCAAATTTTTAGGGACCACTACAGCTCTGAAGTCACTTTGCGAGGCTTACATAATAGAAACCGCCCACCCCATTCTATAAACTACACCCCTCAAGGTATTCAAAACTGATTTTACAAACTTTGTTAACCCTTTAGGTGTTGCTCAAGAGTTATTGGCAAATGGGGATGAAATTTGAGAATTTCATTTTTTTGCCAAATTTTCCATTTTAACCCATTTTTCCCCACTAACAAAGCAAGTGTTAACAGCCAAACAAGACTGTATATTTATTGCCCTGACTCTGCCGTTTACAGAAACACCCCATATGTGGTCGTAAACTACTGTACGGCCACACAGCGGGGCGTAGAGTGAAAGGTGCGCCGTATGGTTTTTGAAAGTCAGATTTTGCTGGACTGGTTTTTTGACACCATGTCCCATTTGAAGCCCCCCTGATGCACCCCTAGAGTAGAAACTCCATAAAAGTGACCCCATCTAAGAAAGCACACCCCTCAAGGTATTCAAAACTGATTTTACAAACGTCGGTAACCCTTTAGGTGTTGCACAAGATTTAATGGAAAATAGAGATACAATTTCAAAATTTCACTTTTTTGGCAGATTTTCCATTTTAATATTTTTTTTCCAGTTACAAAGCAAGGGTTAACAGCCCAAAAAAACTAATTATTTATGGCCCTAATTCTCTAGTTTACAGAAACACCCCATATGTGGGCGTAAACTACTGTATGGCCACACAGCGGGGCGTAGAGTGAAAGGTGCGCCGTATGGTTTTTGGAAGCCAGATTTTGCTGGACTGGTTTTTTGACACCATGTCCCATTTGAAGCCCCCCCTGATTCACCCCTAGAGTAGAAACTCCAAAAAAGTTACTCCATTTTAGAAACTACGGGATAGGGTGGCAGTTTTTTTGGTACTAGTTTAGGGTACATATGATTTTCGGTTGCTCTATATTACACTTTTAGTGCGGCAAGGTAACAAGAAATAAATGTTTTGGAACGTTTATTTTTTTTGTTATTTACAACATTCATCTGACAGGTTATATCATGGGGTAATTTTATAGAGCAGGTTGTCACGGACGCGGTGATACCTAATATGTATACTATTTTTTTTATTTATGTAAGTTTTATACAATGACTTCATTTTTAAAACGAAAAAAATGTTTTAGTGTCTCCATAGTCTAAGAGCCATAGTTTTTTTCAGTTTTTGGGCGATTATCTTAAGTAGGGTCTCATTTTTTGCGGGATGAGATGAAGGTTTGATTGGCACTATTTTGGGGTGCATATGACTTTTTAATCGCTTGCTATTACACTTTTTGTGACGTAAGATGACAAAAAATGGCTTTTTTTACAACGTTTTTATTTTTATTTTTTTACGGTGGTCACCTGAGGGGTTAGGTCATGTGATATTTTTATAGAGCCGGTCAATACGGACGCGGCGATACCTAATATGCCTACTTTATATTTATTTATGTATTTACACAATGATTTCATTTTTGAAACAAAAAAAAATCATGTTTTAGTGTTTCCATAGTCTGAGAGCCATATTTTTTTCACTTTTTCGGCGATTATCTTGGGTAGGGTATGATTTTTGCAGGATGAGATGACGGTTTGATTGGTACTATTTTGGCGTACATGCGACTTTTTTGATCACTTTTATTACCTTTTTTGGGAAGTAAGGTGGGCAAAATTTCAATTTTCTCTTAGTTTTTATTTATTTTATTTAGTTTTTATTTAGTTTTTATTTATTTTTATGGCGTTCACCGTGCGGGGAAAGTAACATGACCGTTTTATAGATCAGGTCGTTACGGACGAGGCGATACCAAACATGTAAATATTTTTTTAATTTTTATTCAGTGATAAATATTTTTAGTTTTTTTTCTTAACTTTTTTTACTTTTTTTTACATTTTTTTGACCCAGACCCACTTGGTTCTTGAAGATCCAGTGGGTCTGATGTCTGTATAATACAGTACAGAACACTATATAGAGTTCTGTACTGTATTTTACTTACACTGAACAGATCTATGCTTTTAGCATAGATCTGTTCAGCACCATGGACAGCAGGACGCCTGAGAAGGCGTCCTGTTGCCATGGGAACCTTCCCCGTCTGCCACAACTTCGCAGACGGGGAAGGGTGAGCACGGGGCTGCGGAAAGCCGTGGAAAGGGTTAAACGGCTGACATCTGCACCGATGTCAGCCGTTTATACCAGGGTGTCAGCAATGTGCTGACACCCTGGTATAACCACTAGAAGCCAACGATCATTCAAGGGGAGGCGGGCGGGGGATCGCGATCCCGCCTGCCGCACCGCCCTCCTGCTGCACCGCCCGCACCGCCTGCGACACCCCCCCTGCACCTTTCACCAACATAAATCATGCAGGGGTGCAGATCAGCATTTTGGGCATTTTAAAAGTTTCTGATCCCTGCAGTCAGGGACCGCGGGGATCAGAAACTGCAGAAATCGCAGCAAACCGCAGGTCTGAATTGACCTGCGGTTTGCGGCGATCGCCGATACGGGGGGTCACATAACCCCCCCCCCGGCGTTGTGACAGGATGCCGGCTGAATGATTTCAGCCGGCATCCCGTTGCGATTAACCCCCGCGGCGCCGGAATGCCTATTTAAAGTTAGGACGTACCGGTACACCCTGAGTCCTTAAGGACTCGGGAAATAGGGCGTACCGGTACGCCCTGCGTCCTTAAGGGGTTATGATGTAGAGGGAAAAGATGACAGAATTTGTAATGGTATTGGTGTCACCTTCACACTGTTATGGGGGATCTGCGGATGTCATACTATTATGAGGATATTTAGGAGATTGGTGGGTGATGCACTGTTATGTGACTATAACACCCCTCATCCTTAAGAATGCAGCCATGGACTGCAGTACATGGGTGCATTCCTATGGATGAGAGGTTATAGTCATATTTAACACACAGTTAATTTTTAAGTCGGACGCTGAGCTGTCACTCACCCAGGGACTTTAGGTAACGGGATAGCACAGGGTGATGGAGGCCACTACAACTCCTTATTTCCTCCTATCTCACAGCAGTTGCAGCAGTGGTCATGGCAACGGCACTCATGGCCAGGCTGGAGGGAGGGAGTAAGCTTATTGGTGGATGTGCAATGAGCAGGACAGTGGTACAGTTACACTGATGCCAAATTATGCAATGGGTCAGGATATGGGTATAATAGTCTATAGTTTTGTTCGTGACGCCAATTGCAGCGTGCGCAGGGTACTGTTACAGGGCCCTTTAAAGGTGTTATAATGCACGTCCCAGTCTAGGAATGCCAGAGTGGTGTAATGTCTCTTGTGTCAACGGTGTCTCCTACCTGGGTACGGCTAGACTTCTGGATCCAGGCTCACTAGCAATAAATTGAGTGCAGTGCTAGTAGGAGTAATAGAGAAATTTGCAGCAGAAACTGAGATCCAGACCTTTGGTAAAGTTCAAACTTGTCTTTACTGAGGGTAACTTTCATCCAAGCAAGATACAGCTTTAGTATTTGGTCCCAGCAGGTATTGGCAATGGTTGGCAGGAATATATCTTCTGCTCTATCAACCTGGAGATTGCAGGAAGGGACGTCTGCTTAGTAGCTCTATACTGTGTGGCAGGAATTTGGCTTCTGCACTCTCTATCTTCTGCTGTATGGGGACTGACTAGCTTAGGAGGAATATGGCTTCTCCTGGGTCTCTGGACTTTACTCACAGTTATCTTCTCAGGGTATGCTTTCTTCCTGGAACTGGAGTTTGTCTGCTTGCTTCATCCAGCTGAGGCTGCCGGGCTCAGGCTGGGGATGATGATCAATGTCTCAGCCGAGACAAGATCCTGGCTTTCTTCTCTATCTCAGGGAGCTCCTAACATGCACACCCTACCCCTAGCAGAGGGTGGGCTACACTACTTCTAACTTCCTTCTCTCCTCATGCTGCAGGATGTGGGCACAGTCTTCTCTGCTCACAGAGGGGGAGCTAAGCTGGAATGAACTATTCCAGCTTAGAAATACTAAACTGAACCAAGCTCCTTGCTAACACATTGCTGCCACCTGCTGGTGAACATGGAAATTGCAACAATAATTTACATTTAACATGGTTTATGCACAGTTGTGAAGATATAATGTAAAATTACATCAGATGACAAAGTGAAAGCTCTTAACAGATTGTAGCAGGGTAAAGGAGTTTCGTAACACAACTCTGGGGTGTTACAGAGGTGGCAGTTCCCGCTGGTGCTCACCACCAATCAGCAGTACCATGTGGGTGGCAGAGCAGAGGAGAAGGAGAACTGCTCTCCTCTCTCCTCCTCCTCTTCTATGGAGCAGACCCAGGCAGCAGTCATGTATTAGGGACGTGCGGGCTGGTGGCATGGCTCTTCACTTAATGCTTAACTGCCGCTGCCTGCCCTACACTTACTGTAAGGGTCCGGTCACACATCCGTGTGTGTTTTTCGGATCCACAAATCCGCAAAACATGGACACCGGCCTTGTGCGTTCCGCATTTTGCGGACCGCACATAGCCGGCACTTAATAGAAAATGCCTAATCTTGTCCGCAATTGAGGACAAGAATAGAACATGTTCTATTTTTTTCGGGATCGGAATTGCGGACCCGGAAGTGCGGGTCCGCATTTCCGGATCCGGGCAGCACATTGTGCGGCCCCATAGAAATGAATGAGTCCGCAATTCTGTTCCGCAAAATGCGGAACAGAATTGCGGACGTGTGAAAGGAGCCTTAAATGACAGAATCAGGAGCAGGCCTTTTTTGCTTTCTGCATAACGGAAACCAGATGGATCCGTCATGCTTGCTCATAGACTTCTATTGTGATGGATCAAAACAGAATGCCTCTTAAAGGCTTCCGTTTTGCATTCTGTCTGGGCATTTGGTTATATTCTGTTATAAACTAAGCCTATAACGGAATGCCATAACGCAAGTGCGAACCCACCCTAAGTAAAAGCTCCTGCGATCCTGCAATACTGCTGCCCAGAATAGGTGAGGGTCTTTCCATTACACGTTACAATATGTCTGAGTAGGCTTCACTACTGGTTTTGGCTCACAATAAGTGATGGAAATAACCGACCAACTTACTGAAGGGTGAACTTGGCCTAAGGAAGAGTTCACATCCCTGTTTCATTTTCTGTTCTTCTGATCCATCAGAAGAACAGAAAAAAAGCAAAAACAGGATCCTGTAAAAAAAAAAACAGTCCTATGCATAACTGATGCAAATGGTTGCATAACTGATGCACAGGATCATTTTTTTTTTACAGGATCCTATATTTTTTTCTGTTTTTCTGACAGAACAGAAGAACGGAAAATGAAACAGAGATGTGAACTCAGCCTTAACATAGTAACATAGTTTAAAAGGCCGAAAAAAGACATCTGTCCATCCAGTTCAGCCTGTCATCCTGCAAGTTGATTCAGAGGAAGGCAAAACCCTGTGAGGTAGAAGCCAATTTTCCCCACTTAAGGGGAAATCAAGCAATCAGAATAACTCCCTGGATCAACGACCCATAGTAGCTTATAGCCTGTAATATTATTACGCTCCAGAAATACATCCAGGCCTCTCTTGAACTCACCATCACCACCTCCTCAGGCAGAGAGTTCCATAGTCTCACTGCTCTTACCGTAAAGAATAATTTTCTATGTTTGGGTACAAACCTTCTTTCCTCCAGACGCAGAGGATGTCCCCTCGTCACCGTCACAGTCCTGGGGATAAATAGATGATGGGAGAGATCTCTGTACTGACCTCTGATATATTTATACATAGTAATTAGATCTCCCCTCAGTCGTCTTTTTTCTAAAGTGAATAACCCTAATGTTGATAATCTTCAGGGTACTGTAGTCCCCCCATTACAGTTATTACTTTAGTTGCCCTCCTCTGAACCATCTCCAGCTCTGCTATGTCTGCCTTGTTCACAGGAGCCCAGAACTGTACACAGTACTCCATGTGTGGTCTGACTAGTGATTTGTAAAGTGGTAGGACTATGTTCTTATCACGGGCATCTATGCCCCTTTTGATGCAACCCATTATCTAATTGGCCTTGGCAGCAGCTGCTTGAAATTGGTTTCTACAGCTTAGTTTGCTGTTCACTAATATTCCTAGGTCCTTTTCCATGTCAGTGTTACCCAGTGTTTTACCATTTTATAAATATATATATATATATATATATATATATATACACTCACCTAAAGAATTATTAGGAACACCTGTTCTATTTCTCATTAATGCAATTATCTAGTCAACCAATCACATGGCAGTTGCTTCAATGCATTTAGGGGGGTGGTCCTGGTCAAGACAATATCCTGAACTCCAAACTGAATGTCAGAATGGGAAAGAAAGGTGATTTTAGCAATTTTGAGCGTGGTATGGTTGTTGGTGCCAGACGGGCCGGTCTGAGTATTTCACAATCTGCTCAGTTACTGGGATTTTCACGCACAACCAATTCTAGGGTTTACAAAGAATGGCGTGAAAAGGGAAAAACATCCAGTATGCGGCAGTCCTGTGGGCGAAAATGCCTTGTGGATGCTAGAGGTCAGAGGAGAATGGGCCGACTGATTCAAGCTGATAACAGAGCAACATTGACTGAAATAACCACTCGTTACAACCGAGGTATGCAGCAAAGCATTTGTGAAGCCACAACACGCACAACCTTGAGGCGGATGGGCTACAACAGCAGAAGACCCCACCGGGTACCACTCTTCTCCACTACAAATATGAAAAAGAGGCTACAATTTTGACGAGCTCACCAAAATTGGACTGTTGAAGACTGGAAAAATGTTGCCTGGTCTGATGAGTCTCGATTTCTGTTGAGACATTCAAATGGTAGAGTCCAAATTTGGCGTAAACAGAATGAAAACATGTATCCATCATGCCTTGTTACCACTGTGCAGGCTGGTGGTGGTGGTGTAATGGTGTGGGGGATGTTTTCTGGGCACACTTTAGGCCCTTTATTGCCAATTGGGTATCGTTTAAATGCCACGGGCTACCTGAGCATTGTTTCTGACCATGTCCATCCCTTCATGACCACCATGTACCCATCCTCTGATGGCTACTTCCAGCAGGATAATGCACCATGTCACAAAGCTCGAATCATTTCAAATTGGTTTCTTGAACATGACAATTAGTTCACTGTACTAAAATGGCCCCCACAGTCACCAGATCTCAACCCAATAGAGCATCTTTGGGATGTGGTGGAAAGGGAGCTTTGTGCCCTGGATGTGCATCCCTCAAATCTCCATCAACTGCAAGATGCTATCTTATCAATATGGGCCAACATTTCTAAAGAATGCTATTAGCACCTTGTTGAATCAATGCCACGTAGAATTAAGGCAGTTCTGAAGGCAAAAGGGGGTCCAACACCGTATTAGTATGGTGTTCCTAATAATTCTTTAGGTGAGTGTATATATATACAGTTCTGTTCAGAACAATAGCAGTATGTTTAAAAAAAATGAAAAAACGCTCAAAATCCTTCTAATAGCTTCTATTTCCATACACACAAATGAATTGGGAACACTACACATTCTATTCCAAATCAAAACATGAAGAAAAATATATGAAATTTGTGTTGTTCCTATAAAATAATTGTGATGAATAAAAATGAATATTAGACTGTTCAAAAAAATAGCAGTGTTTGTATTCTTCTTTGCAAACTCAAACATTCACTATATAAACTGAAAAATGTTTGAAGATTTTGCTTTCCTTTGAATCACTTAACTAATATTTAGTTGTATAACCACTGTTTCTGAGAACTGCTGTACATCTGTGTTGCATGGAGTCAGCCACCTTCTGGCACCTGTGAACAGGTATTCCAGAACAGAATGATTGGACTACATTCCACAGTTCTTCTCTATTTCTTGGTTTTGCCTCAGAAACTGCATTTTTGATGTCACACCACAAGTTTTCGATTGGATTAAGATCCGGGGATTGGCATGGCCACTCCATAACGTCAATCTTGTTGGTCTAGAACCAAGATTGCACATTTACTGGTGTGTTTGGGGTCGTTGTCTTGTTGGAGCATCCATTTCAAGGGCATTTCCTCTTCAGCATAAGGCAGCATGACCTCTTCAAGTATTCAAACTGATACATAATCCCTGGTATGCGATAAATAGGCCCAACACCGTAGTATGATAAACATCCTCATATCATGATGCTTGCCCCACCATGCTTCACTGTCTTCACAGTGTACTGTGGCTTGAATTAAGTGTTTATGGGTCGTCTGACAAACTATCTACGGCCACTAGACCCAAAAAGAACAATCTTACTTTCATCAGTTCCCAAAATGTCTCTTTAGGCCAGTCAATGTGTTCTTTGGCAAATTGTAACCTCTTCCGCACATGTCTTTTTATCAACAGTGGGACTTTGCGGGGGCTTCTTTCAGATAGCTTGGCTTCACATAGGCGTCTTCTAATTGTAACAGTACTCACAGGTCCTGGAGCTGATTATTGGCAGAGTCCTTGCCATTTTGGCTATTCTTCTATCTATTCGAATGGTAGTTTTTCGCTTTCTTACACGTCTTTCAGGTTTTGGTTGCCATTTTAAAGCATTTGTGATCATTTTAGCTGAGCAGCCTATCATTTTCTGCACTTCTTTATGTTTTCCCCTCTCCAATCAACTTTTTAATCAAGGTACGCTGTCTGGAACGACCCATTTTCCTCAGAATTTCAGAGATAAATGCACTGAAACCAGCATGTACAACATTTGCTGCCTTTCTTCCTTAAATAAGGGCAATAATTGCCACCTGTTTTTTAAAGAATGAATGACCTCACTCATTTAACTCCACATTGCTATTATTTTTAACATGCCCCTTTCAATTAGTGATTCAATTACACAGAATCAGCAGCATGCATGTCATGACTGTTGGGTCTGTTGGGTTTCTATTACTCTACTACACTTGCTAGTAAATTATTTGCCATGTAGAAATATCATTTCTACCAAAAACAGTGATTGATCAGATTAGTGATGTCTGACTGCTATTATTTTGAACACAACTGTATATATATATATATATATATATATATAAATAAATATTAGTATTCTGTCCTCTGTAGTATATATACAATATACTGCCCTCTTACATGTTAATTACTTTACACAGTATAGGCCTTCTACAAGATCATTAATAAATATATTGAAGAGAATAGGGCCCAATACTGACCTCTGAGGTACCCCAATAGTGACAGTGACCCAATCTGATTGCGTACCATTAATAACCACCCTCTGTTCTCTATTACTGAGCCAGTTACTTACCCACATACAGACATTTTCTCCCAGTCCAAGCATTCTCATTTTATATACTAACCTTTCATGCGGTACAGTGTCAAATGCTTTGGAGAAGTCCAGATATACGACATCCATTGATTCGCCGCTGTCAAGTCTAGAACTTACGTCCTCATAGAAACTGATTAAATTAGTTTGACATGACCGATCTCTCATGAAGCCATGCTGATATGGCGTTATTTGCTTATTTTCACTCCAAGATAGCATCTCTTAGAAAACCTTCAAACAGTTTACCCACGACAGATGTTAAACTTACCAGCCTATGGTTTCCGGGCTCTGTTTTTTGACCCTTTTTGAATATTGGCACCACATTTGCTATGTGCCAATCCTATGGAACACTCCCTGTCAGCATAGTCCTTAAATATCAGAAATAAGGGTCTGGCTATGACATTACTTAATTCTCTTAGGATACGGGGGTGTATGCCATCTGGTCCTGGCGATTTGTCTATTTTAATCTTTTTAAGATGCCGCTGTACTTCTTCCTGGGTCAGACAGGACACTTTTAATGGGGAATTTACTTTTATACTCTGCATTTCATCTGACAGTTTATTTTCCTCAGTGAATACAGTGGAGAAAAAAATATTTAATAGCTTTGCTTTCTCCTTATCGCTCTCTGCAACTCCCCCTTCATTACTCTGTAGAGGGCCGACACCCTCAGATTTATACTTTTTATTATTTATATAATTGAAGAACATTTTAGGGTTAGTTTTGCTCTCTTTGGCAATAAATCTCTTGGTCTCTAGTTTGGCTGCTTTTATTAGTTTTTTACATATTCTTTTTTTTCCCTTATAGTTTTTCAGTGCTTCCTCGCTACCCTCTGTTTTAGTGATACAAATGCTTTCTTTTTGTCCTGTTTTGCTTTCTTTACAGTTCTATTTATCCACATAGTTTTTTTTCTTGATCCTTAATCTTTTATTCCCATAAGATATGTACCTCTCACAATTAGATTTTAGGATGCTTTTAAAAATATCCCATTTTGTGGCTGTATTTTTATTTTTGAGGACTTTGTCCCGGTTAGTTAGGCCTATAGCCTCTCTTAGTTGGCTAAATTTAGCTGTTTTGAAGTTTGTTATTTTTGTTCCTCCCTCAAGAAACACTCTTTTGAATGACAATTGGAAGGTTATTACTTTATGGTCACTATTTCCCAGGTGTCCCCCAACCTGCACATCTGTTCTGTCAGGTGTATTGGTAATACTAAGTCCAGTATGGCTGTCCCTCTAGTCGTATCCTGAACCAGTTGGGAAAGGTAATTGTCATTGGTTATTGCCAAAAACCTGTTTCCTTTAAAAGATATACAGGTTTCAGTTTCCCAGTCTATATCTGGGTAGTTGAAGTCTTCCATAATAACGACCTCATTATGATCTGCAGCCTCCTCTATCTCGTTTAGTAGCAGATTTTCGGTGGACTCTGGTATATTAGGTGGTTTATAATAAACTCCTATTAGTATTTTATTATTGTTTTTGCTTCCATTTATTTCTACCGTTGAAGCTGCTCTCAATCAGGGCCAATTACATTTGCTCTACTGCTCCAAATTAGTAGTAATCCTAGAATTTTACATGCATGGAAGAACCCACACTGACACCAGGCAAGGGTCAAAGCAGTTCTCCTTTATTACAGGAAGTTAAGCAGTTTATAAGTACATCAGATGTGGCATCCCCCCTAAAGCTCGTGGCATTGTTCCATTGGCTGGAATACAAAAATAAGAAAAGAGATAACACTTGGAATCTGCTCATTGTGCATTGTTTTACTAACTCTGGTATGCAAAGTATGTAAACATCTAGGTGCCAGCGCCATATTGTAATGGCTTTACACTAACAGCAGTACAGCATACGTTATATATGACACATCAGGAAGGAGGGTCCTCTTGGAACTTGAGTGAATAAGGCCCTAGCAGAGAGCTGGAGGATATGGGGGCCATCTTAATTGATCAAGAATGATATCCACATCTCTATCAGTCCCCCTTTGAAGCCATTTCAATTGGCCAGACGCTGTCCCTAATCTAAGTAGGTTCTACAATATGTCCCATTGTACCTGTTGGTTGTTTCACCACTTTGGAGACAATCTATCCCTATTGGATAGATTCCCTTGTAATGGACTTATACAATGGTAAGTCAGATCCTCACCTATCCCTAATACAGAATATATGGGGGTGATGTTGAGTGGTGGATGATTAGTTGGGTTTCAGTCTTCAACTTCTCGATTATTGGGAACATAAAAACTATTAATACTGAGAATCTTTGGGCAATACTATCCATGGGTCACTGGACTGAAAGTATCAGGCTGTAACAGCTTTGTTCTTCCTTTTACACAACTTTTTCATGCCCCAGAAACCTATTTTTACTATCTCATTTGAAATCCATATTCTTTGAGTCAGGATCAGCAGTCACACAAGGGGGAACAAGAAACACTATCCTTTCAAGTCTCCAGACTCAACACCTTCTTGCAATGACTAGCGTAGATCCAACTAGGCTTTCCTTTGAACTTCACTGATAGTCAACAACACATTTAGAATGGACCATTAAAACAGAGTTTGAGGACTTTTTTAACGTGTCTTTTTACCACTACCCAATCTCCAGACAGAAGTGGTTGGGTTCCTGGTACTTTATCAAGATCTGGAAGTGAGGCTAAAATGCGAGAATGTATTTTAGTCAAATGCTTGTGCAAACTGATCACATAATCTGTCAGACAACCATGTTGCATCTGAAGCTGCTGTGGGAAATACAATCCTGTCCTAGGGGCTGACCCAAAAAGGACCTTATAGGGACTTAGGCCTGTCTTACGGTTAGGGGTATACCTTACTGAAAAGAGGGCTACTAGCAGGCACTCTGTCCATGGCTTGCCAGTCTCTGCCATGGCTTTTTTGAATATTTAAATTCAGTGTCCCGTTCAGTTCCTTTTTTCCTACCCTACCGCTGCTTTGTGGATGGTACGAAGCATGTAAGGCTTGTTCTACACCCAAAACCTTCATCATCTCCTGCATCACTTCACCTGTGAAGTGAATACCTCTCTTACTTTTAATGGTCTCAGGTACCCCATACCTCTATACAACTTCTGCCATAATCTTCTGTGCTGTGCTCTTAGCTACCGAGTATGCTTCTGGCCATTCTGAAAACAAGTCATCACACATCAATACATACTCATACTTGCCCAGCTTGGGTAGTTGAATGTAGTCTGCAAGCATTGAAATAGATACAAAGGGCAAGACGTGTGTTTCTGGGGTACCTTAACCACCTTGCCCACGTTGTTCTAAACACAAATCATATATTCTTGAGTATATCTGGCTGCTACAGTGCTGAATCCTGGGGCGTACCATGTACTAAATCACACAAAGCATTTTTTTGACTGGTGCGTCACCCCATGGGTTGCCTGTGCCATTGTGGGTTAGAGGGACCTGGGAAGGCAGAGTTTCCCTTGGAACTGTATTAGCCCTTACTCATTTGCAGCCCCCCCTTTTACATCCACTAGTCCCTTTCCTCCTTCCCCACCTGGTTCTGTAAAGTCTTAAGAACTTCCAGGAAGACAGGAGGAGTCATTTCAGGGACCTGAGCTGTGTCCACTAAGGCAGGGGTCTACCTAGGCAATTTGGCAGCCATCGTTGCCATCTGGTCTGCCTTTGCCTCCTCTGAGTCTGTTTTACAGTGACATTTCTTTTTATCACCGCCACTCAAGTTGGCGACATGAGGGCTTCCATAAGAGACCTCACTGCTTCCCCATTTTGATGGGTTTACCTGAAGCGGTCAGGAAGTCTCTTGCTTTCCAAATGGGCCCATAGTCATGGGCTATACCTATAATCAGTGTAAATGTGGGCTGTTTCCCATCTGCATATCTGCAAACCATCTCCAGAGCCCTTAGCTCTGCTTTTTGGGCAGACATGTGTGGTGGTAAGGTGGTAGTGTCATGTTTAGTCACCACTGCCCAACCTGTGTAGTACCTGCCATCCTGGCCATACCTCGATTCATCCACAAAGAGCACATAATCTAGATTATCTAATGGCTAATTTACCTCTTCCTCTGGATCTGGAATAAAAGTTTTTTAAGTGCCCCAACTCTTCCCTCCCCCCTTGCTCCAGAGGCAACAGGGTGGCTGGATTTAAAGTATTACACCTTTGCACAGTAACATTGTCAGGAAACAAAATGGAACACTGCATTATTAAACGATGGGCAACAAAAATATTTTTGAGTTGTACTTTCATGAGGACTCGGAGCAAGCACTGTTACTTTGTGGTTTAGGACTATCTCAGAGCTTTTATCACGCATGGCTTGTACAACTGCTATAGCTTTGACGCAGAAAAGGCACCTCTTGCTACGGGTCAAGTCTGGCTGAATAATATGCCACAGGGCGTTGTTGCTGGCCATGCAGTTGAGTGAGGACAGCTGAGGCATGACCATTTACTTCTGTACAATACAATCTAAATGCAATAATGTAATAGGCCCAGTGCGGGGGGAGCACAAAATTGCCAGGTTTAGGGCATAAAAGGTATCTACCACCTCATCTGTAAGGTGGAAGGGACTAAAAGACAAACAATCATAAAGAGGCTGCATCAAACTTGCCGATCCAAGGTCTGCAATAAGAAGCAAGACCCCAAGAGATACTGCTTCTTCCTGGGAAGTGGGGCGCCAGGTTTCATTTCCACTTCCACAGGAGGAACTGGGAGCTTGCCAATATCCTTGTGTCCAGTAGCCCACAGATGGCCTGTCATTCCGGCACGCAGAGCTTTCTTCTCATCTTCTGGGAGTACTGATACAAACATGGACCATGGAGATTTATCACTAACGGCCAACAAACAAAGTTCCTGGTCATTGAGGGCCCCTGTGAGTTTCACAGTACCATCCTTCTGGGATGAGATGCTGGCATGTACTTTTGCAAGCAAGTCTGCACCCAGGAGGCAACAGGGGGCGTTATCACTGACCAGCAAACGGGCAAGCACTTCTTGGTTAAGGGCAAACCTAACACGGATGGGTTCTGTTAAAAGTGGAGCGTACTACTTTCCCATCCACTCCTACACAAGGACGGTGTCCGTGGAGATTAAGTCAGGGGAGGACATGTTTGCTGTGCACAACTGTCTTGGCTGCTCCATTATTTTATTTTTTTAATCAGTTTACTTTTTATTGAAATAAACATTATCACATGAACATCATCAAGAAGTTCGTAGTTTTTTGTATAGTTGAAAATAAGTACAACAGCTTACAAAGATATTGGTGTACGCAGACACCCATGGCAATTATGGGAAATCAAGATTCATGTGAACATCACAACATTTAAATGATTGAAGTATTGTAACATTGCATTCAATAACACAATAACACCCTTCCCCCCACCCCATCCCAACTTGAGCAGAGAGACATCAGTGTCTGTAAATTTAAGGATAGTCAATACAATTGGGTACCAAAACAGTTCCGCCTAACTATAATAGCTCAGCCGTTCAAACACTATACAGTAACTATGTGGTTCCCCTGGAGAGGGAATGTAAGAAAGACATTTGTCCCCATATACAGTCTTGAACTAATGCCTGCGAAGCTAGTTGCGCTGACTCAACCCACCCCTGCCATAAAGATAGGAACTTATTAGGACTGTTTAGTTTAGCATATACTCCCTTTTCTAATCTCAGAATCACATTCATCCTATTAAAAAAATTCTTGTTTTGTGAGCGGGGTCTCTCGTATCCAGTGTTTAGCTATTAGTACCCTAGCCTGGAACAGGAGTCTATGAATACAAAGAGAGTTCCTGTCTCTCAGTCCCGGAGAGTCCAGTATCCCCAGTATACAAACTTTAGAGTCATCGGGTAAACATATCTGAGTTGCCATCACTATAATACTTCTGACATCCTCCCAATAGGATCGCAATCGTAAGCAGTTCCAAATCATATGGATCAATGTCGCATCCTCTTCCCCACATCTAGGACACTTTGAATCTGCGCGCACACCAATTCTGAAAAGGAATTGTGGGGTTCTATAACCTTGATGTATAAGGTACAGTTGTCATAGTCGCTGGGATTCACTAACCGTCAGAGATGGAGTAAGGGGCAGAATGTCTGTCCATTGTTCCTGGGACAATGCTCCAAGATCCTTTTCCCATTGGACCTTTGCCTTAATGGTAGTAGAGGAGGAGGAAGTATCAATAATATGTCTATATAGCAAGGATATAAGGCCCTTAGTGGAAGAACCCTTTAATAACTGTTTAACCACAGGGGGAGAATCAAAAATCTGTACACCCTTGGGAAATTGCGTCTGAAACGCATGTCTCAATTGTAAATACTGGTAGAAAAACTTGTTGGGTAAGCTAAACTCCTCCGGCAACTGCGTAAAGGATTTAAAAACTCCATCTGATTAAAGTTGTCCCATGAACAAAAGACCCTTCATCTCCCATGGAGAAAAGCCTTCCAGACGGAATATCTCAGGCACTTCGGGATTATGCCATAAAGGGGTAGCATCACAAAAACCACTGATACCAATCATACTTTTAAATTTAGACCATACTTTGCTCGCTAGGGACAGAGTAGGGAGTGTGGTGGTTGCTCCATTATAAATCAAAAACGGGACTACTTATTTATCACCCAGAGTGAGGGATATCATTGGGACTTGAATCTGCTAAAATGTTTAAGGGCACAGCCGATACTGGATTTCCTGTTTCCTTAACTTTTCCTCCTTACCTGTCTTTGTGTCATCCTCACTGCCTCCCCAGCCATCCCTAAAAACATGGGTGTCTGTAGGGACCGTCAGTGATCCAGGCACGGTCAAAAAAGAATATAATCCTCTCATGTGGTGTGGATGAGGAGTACCACACACAGCACAACACTCTTTCATCTGGGTTCTTGGTCCCGTAGACTCTGCAGGTCCCTCCCCCAGGGCCATTACAGGGTGGCAGACTTACTTTTTCCTTTCTCTGTTTGGGAGATGGTTTAACATTATCCTGAATATATTCATAACACAACTTTCTCTGTCTCTACACTTGCCTCACTACTCACAGCCAGACCTCTACCCATTCTGTGAGCATGTTATCTTTCAGCCACACTTTATTTCCCTCTCACTTCTCTGGATTCAGTTTACCATAGCTGACCATTTCCATCACAATCCCCTCATTTTGTGATTCTGGCAGATGGACAGGACCCCCAGGACCGCGTACTTCACTTGACCTGTAGTCCTGGACATCTGCACCAACCACAACAAACTGTTATGCATCGAGATAAAGTTGCCTCTAAGTGCTGACTTAATCCTAGTAAAGGAAACAAAAACATAGAAGTTAAGGCATTTAATCTAATTAAACAATACTACCAGTAATATCTTCACTTACTGAGTTGAGTACTCTATGTGGTGCTACTTAGATTTATGTGTATTTTCTCATGTTTGTAGCCGTATCAGGAAAAATACCAGTAACTAAGATGGCTGCTGGGCAGGGAGTGAAGTTCCCTCAGATAAGATAACCGCTGGGCCGGCCAGAAGTTACAGGAGTTAAGATAGCAGCCATGTCGGAAATTGGATTAGTTAAGATGGCTGCTGGTGAGGAAGTTATCTCAGTTAAGATGGCTGATGTGGGTGTGGTAGGGTCTCCCAGCGCCATCTTGTGTAACCGGATACAAAGAGGTGGGCCTAGGGCATGGTTTTGGCACTGACATACTTCACAGGTCCACCCCTCTGAAGACTGAGGGGGCTGGTGATATGGTGGAGGATGTGTCTGCTGGAGCATGGCAGGGTCCCCCCATGCTATTTTAGGGGGCTGTGTTGTGGCATGTAAAAGTAACAGCCAAAAAACAAAGTTCCTGGTATGCTTGCGTGTACTTTTGCAAGCAAGCCTGCATCCAGGAGGCACCAGGGGGTGTTATGACTGACCAATAAACGGGCAAGCACTTCTTGGTTAAGGGAAAACCTAACACGGATGGGTTTTGTTACTACTACCTACCCACAGTGACTCCATATGTTCATGTCCCTCACTTATATCTTCCCGGACTGTGGACTTTAGACAAGATTTTACATATAGGCAGACCGCTCCCCCTCTCTGGTTTTGGCGCTCCTTTCTACACAGACTATAACCCTGTACATTAACTGCCCAGTCATAGCTATCATCCAGCCAGGTCTCAGTTATTCCCACTATGTCATAGTCCTCCTCATACATCACTATATCCAGTTCACCTGTTTTATTAGTCAGGCTTCTGGCATTAGTATACATACAATTAAGAGATTTATGTATATTTTTTACCCTACACCTTTCCTCCTGAACTTTTTAAACACTCCTCCAACCTTCTAGCCATCTTCTCCCCCAACACAGCTGCCACTTCCCCATTGAGGTGCAGCCCACCTACAATAGAGCTTGTAGCCAACAGAGAAGTCAGCCCTGTTCTCCAGGAACCCAAACCCCTCCTTTGTACACCAGTTCTTGTACTTGTTAACCTCCCTAATCTCCCGTTGCCTTTCTTGTGTGGTTTGTCGCAAAGGTAGTATTTCAGAAAACACTACCATTGAGGTCCTTGCCCGAAGCTTGTGACCTAAATCCCTAAAATCATTTTTAAGGACACTCCACCTACCTCTAACTTTGTTATTGGTTCTGATATGGACCATGACTGCTGGATCTTCTCCAGCCCCTCCCAATAATCTGTCAACCCGATCCGCGATGTCTCGAACTTGAGCGCAAGGAAGACAACACACCGTTTGACGATCCCGGTCTTTGTGACAGATCGCCCAGTTTCTCCGTTTGTATACATGGATTTTAATTGAATATGTGAAAGAATAAAGCATTGGTTTTTAAGGAAAAGGAGCTGGACGTTCTTTTTCTATTCCTGGATTGCTCATCTGGCTGCGTCTAGACCAGTACAGTCCGTGACTCCTTTAAAAAACTGGAGGTGAGTGCTGCAGTAAATGAATAGTTTTTTTAGATCGCCCTATCTGTACCCCTAATAATTGAGTATCCCACTACTAGAACCTGTCTGGCCTGCCCTGCTCTCCTGGTCCCCTGCTTACTGGAGCTGACATTCCCCTGACTGGCAGAGAAAGGGTCCGGCTGCAGCAGTGCTCTCCCTGAACTGAAATCTCCCTCATCTGCCAACTGTGCAAACTTATTAGGGTGTGTCATATCAGGGCTAGCCTCCCTGGCACTTTTCCCTCTACCTTGCTTTCTAACTGTTATCCAGCTAGCTACATACCTCACTTTCCTGAGCCTCCATGCTACCACCCTCCCCCACATCTACCCCATAGAGTGCTTGCTCAATGAGCAGCAAACTCTTTTCCATGTTGTCAACACTTCTCAGTGTTGAAACTCGCCCGGTTATAGATGCACGATGTGCGATTCCAAACTGGCAATTTGCTCACATTTTTAACAAAGATATGCACACTCAAACGGCTGTTCCAGGACTGCATACATTAGACAAGATATGCACTGGACTGTGCTGTCAATAATGGAACACATACTAAGTGGGGATTACGCAAGAAAAGAGAAAAAATACAATATAGTGCAGTGATAAGAATCTAACTAAGGGCCATTTCACACTTGCGTTGTCCGGATCCGGCGTGTACTCCATTTGCCGGAATTACACGCCGGATCCGGAAAAACGCAAGTGAACTGAAAGCATTTGAAGACGGATCAGTCTTCAAAATGTGTTAAGTGTTACTATGGCACCCAGGACGCTATTAAAGTCCTGGTTGCCATAGTAGTAGTGGGGAGCGGGGGAGCAGTATACTTACAGTCCGTGCGGCTCCCGGGGCGCTCCAGAATGACGTCAGAGCGCCCCATGCGCATGGATGACGTGTCCATGCGATCACGTCATCCATGCGCATGGTGCGCCCTGACGTCACTCTGGAGCGCCCCGGAAGCCACACGGACGGTAAGTATGCTACTCCCCTGCACCCCGCTTCACTTTACCATGGCTGCCAGGACTTTAGCGTCTTGGCAGGCATGGTAACCATTCAGAAAAAGCTAAACGTCGGATCCGGCAATGCGCCGAAACGACGTTTAGCTTAAGGCCGGTGCCGGATTAATGCCTTTCAATGGGCATTAATTCCGGATCCGGCCTTGCGGCAAGTGTTCGGGATTTTTGGCCGGAGCAAAAAGCGAAGCATGCTGCGGTATTTTCTCCGGCCAAAAAACGTTCCGGTCCGGAACTGAAGACATCCTGATGCATCCTGAACGGATTTCTCTCCATTCAGAATGCATTAGGATAAAACTGATCAGGATTCTTCCGGCATAGAGCCCCGACGACTGAACTCTATGCCGGAATAAAAGAACGCAAGTGTGAAAGAGCCCTTACTGTAGTCCCTTCCTAAAGTCCCTGAATCTCAAGTCACGTAATCTAAAGTCACACACTTAATAGAAGCACACACTTGAACTCAAACACGCGAATGTTCCCAAACTCGCGTTGTTTGTCTGCTTGTATAAGTGTAGCTCTCAAACCAGACAGCTTTTTTTCTCTGGATTCAAAGGACTGAGCTGCCCTCTAGACTGGCTATTTAACTTCTCCTCAGTGGCGTTGCTAAGGCTGGTGTCACCCGGTGCGGTAGAAAATGGGGTCACCCCCCTGGGACGAGTCACGTAGGGGACGTCCATCAAGCTCTGCCCTGCCTCTGCCGCTGACATCCCTTCACGTCCTTCACTGAGTCTACTGACCGACCCAAGTGGTAACGCGGGGGGGGGGGAACGTTTGGATAGTAAACTGACCGCTGACGTGGGGGGGGCTAAGCAGACAGATCGCCAATGGGGGGGGATTTTAGGGGGGGATTTTGGGGGTGCTAGCAGGCAGATCAACAACGGGGGGAAGGGTCAGGGGTGGGATTCAAATTTTGGAGAACAGGTTCCCTATTCAACGGCGGACGCGCGTCGTCACGACATGTACACCATATATATCCAACACACATGCACATAAATACACCATACAGGGAGTGCAGAATTATTAGGCAAGTTGTATTTTTGAGGATTAATTTTATTATTGAACAACAACCATGTTCTCAATGAACCCAAAAAACTCATTAATATCAAAGCTGAATATTTTTGGAAGTAGTTTTTAGTTTGTTTTTAGTTTTAGCTATTTTAGGGGGATATCTGTGTGTGCAGGTGACTATTACTGTGCATAATTATTAGGCAACTTAACAAAAAACAAATATATACCCATTTCAATTATTTATTTTTACCAGTGAAACCAATATAACATCTCAACATTCACAAATATACATTTCTGACATTCAAAAACAAAACAAAAACAAATCAGTGACCAATATAGCCACCTTTCTTTGCAAGGACACTCAAAAGCCTGCCATCCATGGATTCTGTCAGTGTTTTGATCTGTTCACCATCAACATTGCGTGCAGCAGCAACCACAGCCTCCCAGACACTGTTCAGAGAGGTGTACTGTTTTCCCTCCTTGTAAATCTCACATTTGATGATGGACCACAGGTTCTCAATGGGGTTCAGATCAGGTGAACAAGGAGGCCATGTCATTAGATTTTCTTCTTTTATACCCTTTCTTGCCAGCCACGCTGTGGAGTACTTGGACGCGTGTGATGGAGCATTGTCCTGCATGAAAATCATGTTTTTCTTGAAGGATGCAGACTTCTTCCTGTACCACTGCTTGAAGAAGGTGTCTTCCAGAAACTGGCAGTAGGACTGGGAGTTGCGCTTGACTCCATCCTCAACCCGAAAAGGCCCCACAAGCTCATCTTTGATGATACCAGCCCAAACCAGTACTCCACCTCCACCTTGCTGGCGTCTGAGTCGGACTGGAGCTCTCTTCCCTTTACCAATCCAGCCACGGGCCCATCCATCTGGCCCATCAAGACTCACTCTCATTTCATCAGTCCATAAAACCTTAGAAAAATCAGTCTTGAGATATTTCTTGGCCCAGTCTTGACGTTTCAGCTTGTGTGTCTTGTTCAGTGGTGGTCGTCTTTTAGCCTTTCTTACCTTGGCCATGTCTCTGAGTATTGCACACCTTGTGCTTTTGGGCACTCCAGTGATGTTGCAGCTCTGAAATATGGCCAAACTGGTGGCAAGTGGCATCTTGGCAGCTGCACGCTTGACTTTTCTCAGTTCATGGGCAGTTATTTTGCGCCTTGGTTTTTCCACACGCTTCTTGCGTCCCTGTTGACTATTTTGAATGAAACGCTTGATTGTTCGATGATCACGCTTCAGAAGATTTGCAATTTTAAGAGTGCTGCATCCCTCTGCAAGATATCTCACTATTTTTGACTTTTCTGAGCCTGTCAAGTCCTTCTTTTGACCCATTTTGCCAAAGGAAAGGAAGTTGCCTAATAATTATGCACATCTAATATAGGGTGTTGATGTCATTAGACCACACCCCTTCTCATTACAGAGATGCACATCACCTAATATGCTTAATTGGTAGTAGGCTTTCGAGCCTATACAGCTTGGAGTAAGACAACATACATAAAGAGGATGATGTGGTCAAAATACTCATTTGCCTAATAATTCTGCACGCAGTGTATACATGGTACACATACATAAATACACTATATATACGGCCCCAATGAATATGCCCTAATTCTCTAAGTCCCCCCCTCCCCCCGCATTTTGCTGTACTTGCTATACAGCAGCACATACCTCTCACATCCAGGGCCTCCCAGGTGACATCTCCTCCGATGTAGATCTTCTCTGTCATCATCTTCTCCATTTGGTCCAGACACTTCTTTCAGCCGTGTCTCATCTCTGCAGAGTGTGACACACGGACATCTTAGTGTCCTCACTTTTCTATCATCATCCCCCAACCTCGAGTCCCCACAGTGTTATCCTGCAGCTCGCTGTGCTCCCCAATACCCCCAAATACTATCCTGAAGAAGAAATATTAGTGCCTCCATAGTAATAGTGCTCCTCATAGTCCCACCAATAGTAATTCCCTTCTAGAGTGCCATAATTAGTAATACTGCCCCTACACTGCCCCACATTAAGTAATATTCCCCCTACACTGCCCCACACTAAGTAATTTGTCCCCACATTGCCTCACATTAAGTAATTTTCCCCCCACACTGCCCCACATTATGTTGTTTGCCCCCCACACTGCTCTCCATTATGTAATTTGCCCCCGCTAAGTAATTTTCCCCCACACTGCCCTCCATTATGTAGTTTGCAGCATTTCCAGGAAATGCACTTTAATGCTCCATGAGCCATGGAGCATTAAAGTGCATTTCCACCTTCTGTTCAAGCTTTAGCATGGCTGGACCTGAAGGGATGTAGGCCCCAACCCCCCCACCCCCCTAAATATAATAAATACTATAATGGGGTATTACATTAAATCATCTAAATATAAAGTCAATATGCGCTCTCTGCGCTACCTACCACACCTCCTCCTCCTTCAGGCGCGGCAGTGGCAGGTCTGGATGACTGTGTGAGTGAGTCACTGCAGTCACGTGACTCACCACGCAATCCATTAGCTCCAGACTCCAGTCCTGGGCCTGCTGGCTGCTCCTGCAGTGCAGCTGCCACGGCGCCAGTCACCAGGCAGTCACACCCCTTCACCACGTGATGGCCGGGCCGACGTGCTTGTGAGTGAGTAAGGAGAACTCCGGCGGCCGGCGGGTGACACCCCATCAAACTGGTGTCACCCGGTGCGGCCCGCACCCACTGCACCCCCCTCGCAACGCCACTGCTTCTCCTATTTAGATAGCCACACCCGAATTACTCACCTTTGCAACACCCTGGAGAAGCAAGAGAAAAAAAAATAAAGAAAAAAATGTAATCACAGTATACTCTCAGCTGCTATGAAACAAACCTGGCAGCAAAAGCAAGTCACAGTGTATAAACTAGACTATACTACTCTGACTTGGTATAGAGTACAATAAAGTCAGGCACAGCCACTCAGCAATGCACACAAATAATTTAGCTCTCTCAGATACCTTTACGTAATCTAAAGTCACACACCTAATACAAACACACACTTGAACTCAAACACGCGAACGTTCACAAACTTGCGTAGTTTGCTTGTATAAGTGTAGCTCTCAAACCAGACTTCTTTTTTTTCTCTGGATACAAAGGACTGAGCTGCCCTCTAGACTGGCTATTTAACTTCTCCTAATTAGATAGCCACACCCTAATTACTCACCTTTGCAACACACTGGAGTAGGAAGAGAGAAAAAAATAAAGAAAAAAATGTATGCTCTCAGCTGCTATGAAATAAACCTGGCAGGAAAAGCAAGTCACACTGTATAAACTAAACTATACTGCACTGACTTTTTTGTTTTTGGTTTGAGGACCTTCCTGGTGTGACGCGAGCGGTCATGTGCCTGGCCATCGCGTGACCGCCCCTTCATGTAGCGGATCTATGTGCGCTGCCGCCTGACTGGCCATCGGGCGGTTCTGCACATCCCACCCACTTCCCAGGGACGTCATCCCCAATAGACACATGGAAAATCTGCTGATTTAATTTAATTTAATAACACACAGGTGAGCTGGGCGTTTTAAATACGGGCACATCTACAGGGTGAGCCACATCTCCCAGAGGAAGGCATTCTAGCCGAAACGCCGTTGGGGTACGTGGCTCTGCAGAGATAGACACTACTTATTCATGGGTATGTGACTTTATGGTATGAGGTAGTTTTTAAAACATAAGTGACACATGTTATGTTTGGTACACTTGGCCGTTCTTTATGTGTTAGAGGAAGATCGATCTCTGTGATTTTTGTGTTCACTTATAGTGGATGCATTTATTTAAGTGACCGATCTTTATACATATATATACCTCTATTTACGGCTCTATCTTTAGGTTAGAGATATGTATTTGTACTTTGATATGATCTGGGTATTCGAGATATGCACTTGCACTTTGATATGATCTAGATATCTGTAATATTTATGTGATATATATTTCTACATATCAGGACACTTGGTATATATTTTAGCCATTTGTGGTTGTCTTTTTGTCCTCTACCTATTGGTTTATTGTGTCATGTCCCCTCAGGTGTAGTCCACTTTTTTATCTGAGGTATTATATCACACATATATTTTTTATGAGAATTATTGAATAAAGTATATTTATATTTCGCTACCAAACCCATTTAGTCTCAGTTAATCTTTTGTTTGTGTATGCTCTGACTTGGTATAGCGTACAATAAAGCCAGGCACAGCCACTCAGCAATGCACACAAATAATTTAGCTCTCACATGTACTCCCTCACGTAATCTAAAGTCACACATTTAATACACACACACACACTTGAACTCAAACACACGAACGCTCACAAACTCATGTTGTTTGTCTGCTTGTATAAGTGCAGCTCTCAAACCAGACAGCTTTTTTTTCTCTGGATTCAAAGGACTGAGCTGCCCTCTATACTGGCTATTTAACTTCTCCTAATTAGATAGCCACACCCTAATAACTCACCTATGCAACACCCTGGAGAAGTAAGAGAAAAAAGATAAAGAAAAAAATGTAATTATAGTATACTCTCAGCTGCTATGAAACAAACCTGGCAGCAAAAGCAAGTCACAGTGTGTAAACTAGACTATACTGCTCTGACTTGGTATAGAGTTTAATAAAGTCAGTAACAGCCACTCAGCAATGCACACAAATAATTTAGCTCTCTCAGATACTCCCTCACGTAATCTAAAGTCACACACTTAATACAAACACACACTTGAACTAAAACACATGAATTCTCACAAACTCGCTTTGTTTGTCTGTTTTTATACGTAAGTGCAGCTCTCAAACCAGACTGCTTTTTTTTCTTTCTCTGGATTCAAAGGCTGAGGTCATCCTTAAGTTATTTGATTAGTTATTTCTATCAGTTATCGTGAGCCAAAACCAGTAGTGAAGTCTAAATATGGAGAAGGGATAATGATTTCATTTGCATCTGTTCTGTTTTTTTGACCCGCACCTGATTCTGGCTCCCAATAACTTACCAAATAACTGAAGTGTTAACTCAGCCTAAGAAATGCTAATTCCTTTAAAAAAAAAAAACTGGGAGGAGCGTTAGGCCTAATCAGGACAAACAGTTGTAAGGAAATTCAGATCTATACAGATGGGGGGTCATATGTCATTTTTATTCCAGCTTTGGCATAAAAATAGTCACAACCACAAGCCCTCTTTTCGTGACTTTTTAAGCAACTGTGCAACAATATTGTAGAATTATATAAAATTATTATAAATTATTTACATATGGGTTTAAAGTATGTTTTCTTCAGAAGGAATTAACCGCTTGCCGTCATACTAACGTTGATAGGCATCAGTGCGGCGGCACTCTCAGGTCTCAGCGACGCCTATTGGCGTCATCTCGTGAGACCCGAGATTTCCTGATCATTCGCTGGCAGGCTGTAGATGTTAAAAAAAATCGCATCAGAAAGGTATATTAGACGCTGTTTTGTTAACAGCGTCTGATATACCTGCTACCTGGTCCTCTGGTGGTTCCTTTTGCTTGGATCGACCACCAGAGGACACAGGCAGCTCTGTAAGTAGCACCAAGCACCACACTACACTACACACACCCCTGTCACTTTTTAACCCCTTATCAACCCCTGATCACCCCATACAGACTACCTGATCACCCCTCTGTCATTGATCACCCCCCCTGTAAGGCTCCATTCAGACATCCGTATGTGTTTTGCGGATCCACGGATCCGCAAAACACTGACACCGGCAATGTGCTTTCCGCATTTTGCGGATCCGCTCATTGCTAGAACTATATAGAAAATGACTTTTCTTGTCCACAATTGCAGACAAGAATAGGACATGTTCTATATTTTTGCGGAACAGAAGTGCGGACCCGGAAGTGCATATCCGCAATTCCAGATCCGAGCGGGACAAAGTCTGTCCCCATAGAAATGAATGGGTCCGCAATTCCGTTCCGCAAAATGCGGAACAGAATTGCGGACATGTGAATGGAGCCTAAGGGTCCCTTATCACCGCCAGTTAGCTAGCTATTTGTTAGGTAGTTAGGCCAACCGCACCGCATTCACTGATTAGTCACTGATTAGCGTCATCGCTGTCGCTAATCAGCACTAGTACTATATAGTATCTGTAAGTGATCAAGACTGATCGCAATCAGATCTATATCAGTACATTAGGGTCACCTTAGGCTCTACAAAAAACGCAGTGTTCGCCCGATCAGGCCTGATCTTGTGCGCACACTTGCGTTCAGTCAGCCCCACCGCAGTGACAGAATTTTTTTTTCTGATCACTGCAAAAACACCGTAAAATCGCTGCGGCGCTATAAAGATCACTTTTGAGCTTTTTGGATCTTTATTAGCGATCGCAGCTTTACTTCACAAGCACTCCTATGTCCTTTCCCCTCTTTTTTTTTTTTCTGCACATTTTTTGGCAGAGATTTTTTCATCCACATTGATCGATGCGAATGAAGAAATCTGTGCCGTTAATTTTTTCTTTCAGCCCAGAGGCTGAACGAAAAAAAAAAATCTCATTACCCGTATGCTCAATATAAGGCCTCATGCACACGACCGTGACTTTTTTGCGGTCCGCAAACCGTGGATCCACAAAAAACGGAAGGCGTCCGTGTTGCCTTCCGCAATTTACGGAACGGGCAATATAAATGCCTATTCTTGTCCGCAAAGCGCGGACAAGAATAGGACATGTTATATTTTTTTAGCGGGCGGCGGAACGGAGCCACGGATGCGGACAGCACACGGAGTGCTGTCCACATCTTTTGTGGCCGCATCCGGCGGCTCGGATGCGGACCCAAACAACGGTCGTGTGCATGAGGCCTAAGGAGAATAGCAGAAACTCCTAATGCTGGCCATACATGTAATGATTGTGGAGACCCTCAAATGCCAGGGCAGTACAAACACCCGACAAATGACCCCATTTTGGAAAGAAGACACCCCAAGGTATTTGCTGATGGGCATATTGAGTCCATGAAAGATTGAACTTTTTGTCACAAGTTAGCGGAAAGGGAGACTTTGTGAGAAAAAAAAATAAAAAATCAATTTCCGCTAACTTGTGCCAAAGAAAAAAATCTTCTATGAACTCGCCATGCCCCTCACAGAATACCTTGGGGTGTCTTCTTTCCAAAATGGGGTCACATGTGGGGTATTTATACTGCCCTGGCATTTTAGGGGCCCTAAAGTGTGAGAAGAAGTCTGCAATCCAAATGCGTAAAAATGCCCTCCTAAAAGGTACTCGTTGGACTTTCGGCTCTTTGCGCATCTTGGCTGCAAAAAAGTGTCACACATGTGTTATCGCCGTACTCAGGAGAAGTAGGGCAATGTGTTTTGGGGTGTATTTTTACATATACCCATGCTGGGTGAGAGAAATATCTCTGTAAATTGACAACTTTGTATAAAAAAATTGAAAAAGTTGTCATTTACAGAGATATTTCTCACACACAGTATGGGTATACACTGCGTGCAGAATTATTAGGCAAATGAGTATTTTGACCACATCATCCTCTTTATGCATGTTGTCTTACTCCAAGCTGTATAGGCTCGAAAGCCTACTACCAATTAAGCATATTAGGTGATGTGCATCTCTGTAATGAGAAGGGGTGTGGTCTAATGACATCAACACCCTATATTAGGTGTGCATAATTATTAGGCAACTTCCTTTCCTTTAGCAAAATGGGTCAAAAAAAGGACTTGACAGGCTCAGAAAAGTCAAAAATAGTGAGATATCTTGCAGAGGGATGCAGCACTCTTAAAATTGCAAAGCTTCTGAAGCGTGATCATCGAACAATCAAGCGTTTCATTCAAAATAGTCAACAGGGTCACAAGAAGCGTGTGGAAAAACCAAGGCGCAAAATAACTGCCCATAAACTGAGAAAAGTCAAGCGTGCAGCTGCCAAGATGCCACTTGCCACCAGTTTGGCCATATTTCAGAGCTGCAACATCACTGGAGTGCCCAAAAGCACAAGGTGTGCAATACTCAGAGCCATGGCCAAGGTAAGAAAGGCTGAAAGACGACCACCACTGAACAAGACACACAAGCTGAAACGTCAAGACTGGGCCAAGAAATATCTCAAGACTGATTTTTCTAAGGTTTTATGGACTGATGAAATGAGAGTGAGTCTTGATGGGCCAGATGGATGGGCCCGTGGCTGGATTGGTAAAGGGAAGAGAGCTCCAGTCCGACTCAGACGCCAGCAAGGTGGAGGTGGAGTACTGGTTTGGGCTGGTATCATCAAAGATGAGCTTGTGGTGCCTTTTCGGGTTGAGGATGGAGTCAAGCTCAACTCCCAGTCCTACTGCCAGTTTCTGGAAGACACCTTCTTCAAGCAGTGGTACAGGAAGAAGTCTGCATACTTCAGGAAAAACATGATTTTCATGCAGGACAATGCTCCATCACACGCGTCCAAGTACTCCACAGCGTGGCTGGCAAGAAAGGGTATAAAAGAAGAAAATCTAATGACATGGCCTCCTTGTTCACCTGATCTGAACCCCATTGAGAACCTGTGGTCCATCATCAAATGTGAGATTTACAAGGAGGGAAAACAGTACACCTCTCTGAACAGTGTCTGGGAGGCTGTGGTTGCTGCTGCACGCAATGTTGATGGTGAACAGATCAAAACACTGACAGAATCCATGGATGGCAGGCTTTTGAGTGTCCTTGCAAAGAAAGGTGGCTATATTGGTCACTGATTTGTTTTTGTTTTGTTTTTGAATGTCAGAAATGTATATTTGTGAATATTGAGATGTTATATTGGTTTCACTGGTAAAAATAAATAATTGAAATGGGTATATATTTGTTTTTTGTTAAGTTGCCTAATAATTATGCACAGTAATAGTCACCTGCACACACAGATATCCCCCTAAAATAGCTAAAACTAAAAACAAACTAAAAACTACTTCCAAAAATATTCAGCTTTGATATTAATGAGTTTTTTGGGTTCATTGAGAACATGGTTGTTGTTCAATAATAAAATTAATCCTCAAAAATACAACTTGCCTAATAATTCTGCACTCCCTGTATGTAAAAATATACCACAAAACACATTGCCCTACTTCTTCTGAGTACGGCGATACCACATGTGTGACACTTTTTTGCAGCTCTAGGTGCGCAAAGGGGCCCAAATTCCAATGAGTACTTTTAGGATTTCACAGGGCATTTGGATTCCAAACTACTTCTCACGCTTTAGGGCCCCCAAAAATGCCAGGGCAGTATAAATACCCCACAAGTGACCCCATTTTAGAAAGAAGACACCCCAAGGTATTCCGTGAGGGGTATGGTGAGTTCATGTAAAATTTTATTTTTTGTCACAAGTTAGTGGAATATGAGACTTTGTAAGAAAAAAAAAAATAATTATAATAATCAATTTCCGCTAACTTGTGCCAAAAAAAAAACATCTTCTATGAACTCACCATGCCCCTCACGGAATACCTTGGGGTGTCTTCTTTCCAAAATGGGGTCACTTGTGGGGTATTTATACTGCCCTGGCATTTCAGGGGCCCTAAAGCGTGAGAAGTAGTTTGGAATCCAAATGCGTAAAAATGCCCTTTGAAATCCTAAAGGTACTCATTGGAATTTGGGCCCCTTTGTGCACCTAGGCTGCAAAAAAGTGTCACACATGTGGTATCGCCGTACTCAGAGGAAGTAGGGAAATGTGTTTTGGGGTGTATTTTTACATATATCCATACTGTGTGTGAGAAATATCTCTGTAAATGACAACTTTTTAATTTTTTTTATACATAGTTGTCAATTTACAGAGATATTTCTCTCACCCAGCATGGGTATATGTAAAAATACACCCCAAAACACATTTCCCTACTTCTTCTTAATACGGCGATACCACATGTGTGACACTTTTTTGCAACGAGTACCTTTAGGCTTTTTTTTGCCAGAAGTTAGCAGAAATGGAAACTTCATTTTCCGCTAACTTGTGAAAAAAAAGAAAATCATACATAAACTCACCATGCCCATCCGCGAATACTTTGGGGTGTCTTCCTTCTAAAATGGGGTCATTTGGGGGGTATTTATACTATCGTGGCATTCTACCACCTCAAGAAACATGACAGGTGCTCAGAAAGTCAGAGCTGCTTCAAAATGCGGAAATTCAAATTTTTGTACCATAGTTTGTAAATGCTATAACTTTTGCGCAAACCAATAAATATACACTTATTGGATTTTTTTTTTTTATCAAAGACATGCAGCACAATACATTCTGACACAAACCTGTATAGAAATGTAATTATATTTGAACAATTTAACCAGAGAAAGTTAAAAATACACTTTTTTTGAGAAAATTGCGGTCTATTTTGATTAATATCAGAAAAACGAAAAATCTCAGCAGCAATCAAATACCACCAAAAGAAAGCTGTATTTGTGAGAAGAAAAGGAGGTAAAATTCATTTGGGTGCCAAGTTGCATGACCGAGCAATAAACCGTTAAAGTTGTGAAGTGCCGATTTGTAAAAAAGGACCTGGTCACTAGGGGGGTATAAACCTGTGGTCCTTAACCTCTTTAGGACACAGGGCGAACAGGTACGCCCTTATGTCCTGGTACTTAAAGGCACAGGGCGTACCTGTACGCCCTGTGTATTTCTGATCACCGCCGCGTGATCGGAAGCCGGTGCCTGCTCAAATCATTGAGCAGGCACCTCGGCTAAATGCCCGGGGGGGACCCGTGATCGCCGCAAACCGCAGGTCAATTCAGACCTGCGGTTTGCGGCTTTTACCTATTGCGGCGGCGGCAGGCGGTGCCATCGGGTCCCCATGCGGCTGTAGGGGGGACCCGATGGAATGGAAGGCAGCGCGATGTCTAAGGAAGGCATCGCGCTGCCTTCCTGTGATGTACCTGTGAGATCCAGCCCCCTGGATCTCACAGGCCCTGGAAGCTGTATGAGTAATACAAACAGTATTACTCATACAGCCAATGCATTCCAATACAGAAGTATTGGAATGCATTGTAAAGGATTAGACCCCCAAAAGTTCAAGTCCCAAAGTGGGACAAAAAATTAAGTGGAAAAAAAAGTTGAAAAAATAAAGTTTTCCCCCCCAAAAATTTTAAGTTTCAAGTAATAATAAACAAAAACGTCATTTTCCCCAAATAAAGATAAAAAAAATTGGTAAAGAATAGGGTAAAATAAGTATACATATTAGGTATCGCCGCGTCCGTATCGACCTAACCCCTCAGATAAACACCATAAAAAATAAAAAATAAAAACTGTGCTAAATAAACCATTTTTTTGTCACCTTACATCACAAAAAGTACAACAGCAAGCGATCAAAAAGGCGTTTGCCCACCAAAATAGTACCACTATAACCGTCACCTCATCCCGCAAAAAATGAGCCCCTACCTGAGACAATCGCCCAAAAAATAAAAAAACTATGGCTCAGAATTTGGAGACACTAAAACATAATTTTTTTATTTTGAAAAAAGCTGTTATTGTGTAAAACTTACATAAATAAAAAAAAAGTATACATATTTTGTATCGCCGAGTTCGTATCGACCGGCTCTATAAAAATATCACATGACCTAACCTCTCAGATTAACACCGTAAAAAAAAACAAAAAAAAACTGTGCTAAATAAACCATTTTTTGTCACCTTACATCACAAAAAGTGTAATAGCAAGCGATCAAAAAGGCACACGCACCACAAAATAGTGCCAATAAAACCGTCATCTCATCCCGCAAAAATCATACCCTACCCAAGGTAATCGCTCAAAAACTGAAAAAATTATGGCTCTCAGACTATGGAAACACTAAAACATGATTTTGTCGCGGATGATGTTGCGGATAGCTGGAAGTTATGGATAAACATCCGACTGGCTTGATCCCAAACTAAGGAGCATAAAGGTGACCCCTATAAAACCCTAAGAGCTCACCCTGACTGCTAAACACATACGAGGGTCTCAGAGGTAGACGATTGCATGCCCTCGTACCTAGACTGTTTTACACCTGAAAACCCTATAATAGTGAGGGGACACGACCACTGGCTCCCTGCAATTGATACGGAGGGAGTCAGGGTCACCTAGAATTAAGCCAGCAAGAATACACAATACATGAAACGACTTATCTGAACAAGCAGCAACAGAAGTCTGCAGCAGTGATCACTTCAATCCAGGAAGTAGTATAAACCGCTAAGTGAGGCAGTATGAGAGGGAAACCTGAAATTCAAGATTACCATCAACAACAATCGGAGGAGGAGGCAAAGAGGAGGGTACAGTGGGTTGGACATAAGAATTTAAGAGGGATCTATGAAAAACATTATGGATCTTCCAAGTCTGAGGAAGATCAAGACGGAAGGCAACGGGATTGATGACGGACAAGATCTTGTAAGGCCCAATAAACTTAGGACCTAACTTCCAGGAGGGAACCTTCAGTTTGATATTCTTTGTAGACAACCACACCAGATCACCAACATTCAGGTCCGGACCAGGCACACGTCTCTTATCCGCCACACGCTTATATCTCTCACTCATCCTCTTCAGATTACCCTGAATCTTTTGCCAAATAAATGACAAAGACGAGGAAAATCTCTCCTCATCAGGTAAACCAGAAGACCCCTCTGCAGAGAAAAAAACTGGTGACTTATCAGAGGACTCCTGGCGACGGTTATTTAAAGCAAACTCAGCAAGGGACAAAAAAGAACACCAATCCTCCTGATTCTCTGCCACAAAACAGCGCAGATATCTCTCCAGATTCTGATTGACGCGTTCGGTCTGACCATTCGACTGTGGGTGAAAAGCAGAAGAGAAAGACAACCGAACCCCCAAGCGAGAACAGAAGGCCTTCCAGAATCTGGAAACAAATTGCGTGCCCCTATCAGAAACGATGTCTGAAGGAATGCCATGCAATTTGACAATGTGATCAACAAATGCTTGCGCTAGCGTCTTAGCATTGGGTAACCCAGGAAAGGGAATGAAATTCGCCATTTTGCTAAAACTTTTTGCTAAAACCTTCCAAGGACGGTAAGGAATTGGTAACGGGAGGAGAGAACCCGATGGCCGTGAATGAGGGACCATGGCACGAGCACAGGTCTCGCAGGCTGCCACAAAACCCTCAACCGTCTTACGATTTGCCGGCCACCAGAATCTCCGAGCAATGAGATCCACTGTGGCTCTACTCCCCAGGTGCCCAGCAAGGACAGTATCGTGGTGCTCCTTAAAAACCTTGTGTCGTAAAGCGAGAGGCACAAACAACCTCCCAGGAGGACAAAGATCAGGAGCCTCTGCCTGAGCTGCCTGAACCTCTGCCTCCAAATCAGGATAAAGAGCAGAGACGACCACCCCTTCAGCCAAAATGGGACCCGGGTCTTCAAAGTTCCCCCCTCCCGGAAAACAACGTGACAGGGCATCAGGCTTCACATTTTTAACCCCAGGGCGGAACGTGACAACAAAATTAAACCTAGAAAAGAACAAAGACCATCTGGCCTGTCTCGGGTTCAGACGCTTGGCTGATTCCAAGTAGGCCAGATTCTTATGGTCGGTAAACACGGTAATAGGGTGTCTGGTTCCCTCTAGCCAATGGCACCATTCCTCAAAAGCTAATTTTATTGCCAACAACTCCCTATCTCCCACATCGTAATTTCTCTCTGCGGAGGAGAGTTTCCTTGAGAAAAAGGCACACGGTCGCCATTTGGCAGAAGAGGGACCCTGAGATAAGACCGCACCCACACCCACCTCAGAAGCGTCCACCTCAACAATAAAAGGTAGAGAGACATCAGGTTGCACCAAAATGGGAGCGGAAGCAAAACTCTTTGATACTAGAAAAGGCCTTAAGCGCATCTACCGACCAGGAGGAAAAATCTACACCCTTTTTAGTCATATCAGTGAGTGCCTTAACAACAGAGGAATAATTCAAAATGAACTTTCTGTAATAATTGTCAAAAACCGCATCAGCGCCTTCTGATTCTCAGGAAGCTCCCAATCAAGCACAGCGCGGACCTTCTCAGGGTCCATGCAGAAACCAGAAGCGGAGAGAAGAAAACCAAGAAATTGAATCTCCGGAACCGCAAACACACATTTTTCCAGTTTAGGTAATCCGCTTAGGACGAAACATGACATATCCTCAACATGGAATCTGTATTCAGTGCACTCTGTATGGAGACTGACTGTAGGGTTCCACCCCAATAGATCCAATAAAAATTAACAGCAGGTTTATCTATCGATGCTTAGGTACATTTATTGATGTTAGTTTCACATGCGACAGTATTTATAACGTTTTAGTAATGACGAATAGGCAACTATCATATTCTATCAGCCGTACTATCGTTACAGAATGGTGGAATTAGAGTGAAAAATAGGAAAAGCAGAGAAAAGAAATAACAAGTCGCAATGAGAATATTTTGTCAATATTCCTTAATATAAGAGTGACAGATTGAATTTTAACAGGCTTTATTGGTCCATTTTTCCAATGAGAGACCCCCTTGCCTGTCTGGATTCCTTGTTTTTGTATGCTTTGCAGTACCTAATATACGGATTACTTAACCTGTATTGTCCACTGATTTTCCTGCAACGTTTGATGCAATTGCCAAAATGAACTTGATTTTGTACAATCTTGTATGCTCACTGGTCATGTACTATGTTCTTTATGTTTTCTTTGTGTCTAATATGATTTCAAATTCTCTTTTTCTGTAGTATCTGACGAAGGCATTGATATGCCGAAACGTTATAAATACTGTCGCATGTGAAACTAACATCAATAAATGTACCTAAGCATCGATATATAAGGTTGCTGGTAATATTTATTATATCCTCAACATGAGCATCACCCACAGTCAAACGGATATTGTGAACTATGCCCTTTAACGATTTTTGAGAAAGTGGAGCGGAATCGATAGCAAAAACAGGTATATCCTTTTCCAAAGTGCATACCTGGAAACCATGTGTTATAGCAAATTGATTATCAATGAGATTGACAGCTGCTCCAATATCTACAAAAATCTCACAAACAATGTTCTTGCTATCTAGCGCCACCCTGGCAGGTAGGAGAAAACGGGAACTACAAGCAAACGGCAAACCTTCAATTTCCGCATCAACCTTGCCAATAGTAGCAAATGGACAGTTTTTAGAGGGTTTTTTTCTTTTTGTTTCTTTATTACCCTCAGAAAACTCCCTGAATCTCCTAGAGGGGCAAACATTAGCCAAATGATTTATACCCCCACAACAGAAACAACCCCTCCTCTGAGAGCTGAATCCCATACTATCAGAGGCAAGCAAACCCAGCTGCATGGCCTCCTGCTCAGAGTGGATTGAGAGAGACTGCACACTGAATGAGACCGCCCCACTGTCCTTGGACTGAATATGACAGGAAGGAGTGGTCTCTCCTCTCTCTCTAAGATGCTTGTCAATACGAACAGCTAGAGACATGGCAGACTCCAACGAGGCAGGTCTCTCATGAAAAGCAAATGCATCTTTCAATCCCTCCGAAAGACCATGGCAAAATTGACTTCGGAGTGCAGCATCGTTCCAACCAGTATCAGCTGCCCATCTCCGAAATTCAGAACTATATATCTCTGCGGACTGTTTACCCTGGCATAAAAGACGCAGTTTAGATTCAGCCAGAGCAATACGATCCGGGTCATCATATATCTGACCCAGGACTACAAAAAATTCATCCACCGATCGGAAGGGCCGTGCCCCCACCAGCAGCGAAAAGGCCCAAGACTGAGCGTTATCCCTGAGCAGCGAGATGATGATCCCCACCCTCTGCTCCTCATCACCAGAGGAATGGGGAAGTAGGCAAAAATTGAGTTTGCAAGCCTCTCTAAAGCGAACAAAATTCTCACTACCCCCGGAGAACGTATCCGGAAGCGAGATCTTAGGCACGGAACAAACTCCATGAACGCAAGCAGAACTGGTCACCTGAAACTGAGACACAGTTTTACGGAGATCTGCTACCTCCAGTGAAAGACCTTGCATGCGGTCAATCAAGGCTGAAACCGGATCCATGCTTAAGATGGTAATGGCGGTTTATAATGTCACAGATGATGTTGCAGATAGCTGGAAGCTATGGATAAACATCCGACTGGCTTGATCCCAAACTAAGGAGCATAAAGGTGACCCCTATAAAACCCTAAGAGCTCACCCTTACTGCTAAGCACATACAAGGGTCTCAGAGGTAGACGATTGCATGCCCTCGTACCTAGACTTTGTGACATCTGAAAACCCTATAATAGTGAGGGGACACGACCACCGGCTCCCTGCACTTAATACGGAGGGAGTCAGGGTCACCTAGAATCAAGCCAGCAAGGAAACACAATACATGAAAGGACTTATCTGAACAAGCAGCAACAGAAGTCTCCAGCAGTGATCACTTCAATCCAGGAAGTAGTATAAACCGCAAAGTGAGACAGTATGAGAGGGAATATAAAGGGAGGCAATTAGTGTAAATAGGTGACAGCTGGGAGAAGGAAAGGAGATGACAAAGTGAAACCAAAACAAAGAACATCATGCAAGAGGTAGAGAAGAACGTCTGCCAGACCTTCTCAGAGAGCTGGCGGTGACAGATTTTTTTTGCTTCAAAAATGAAATCATTGTGTAAAACTTACATAAATAGAAAAAAGTGTACATATTAGGTATTGCTGCGTCCGTGACAACCTGGTCTATAAAAATACCACATGATCTAACCTGTCAGATGAATGTTGTAAATAACAAAAAATAAAAACAGTGCCAAAACAGCTATTTCTTGTTATCTTGCCTCACAAAAAGTGTAATATAGAGCAACCAAAAATCATATGTACCCTAAACTAGTACCAACAAAACTTCCACCTAATCACGTAGTTTCTAAAATGGGGTCACTTTTTTGGAGTTTCTACTCTAGGGGTGCATCAGGGGGGCTTCAAATGGGACATGGTGTAAAAAAAAACAGTCCAGCAAAATCTGCCTTCCAAAAATCGTATGGCATTCCTTTCCTTCTGCGCCCTGCCGTGTGCCCGTACAGCAGTTTACGACCACTTATGGGGTGTTTCTGTAAACTACAGAATCAGGGCCATAAATATTGAGTTTTGTTTGGCTGTTAATCCTTGCTTTGTTACTGGAAAAAATGGATTAAAATGGAAAATTTGCCCAAAAATTTTAATTCAGAAATTTCATCTCCATTTGCCAATAACTCTTGTGGAACACCTAAAGGGTTAACGACGTTTGTAAAATCAGTTTTGAATACCTTGAGGGGTGTAGTTTCTTAGATGGGGTACATTTATGGAGTTTCTACTCTAGGGTTGCATCAGGGGGGCTTCAAATGGGACATGGTGTCAAAAAAAACAGTCCAGCAAAATCTGCCTTCCAAAAACCGTAAGGCATTCCTTTCCTTCTGTGCCCTGCCGTGTGCCCGTACAGTAGTTTAAAACCACATATGAGGTGTTTCTGTAAACTATAGAATCAGGGCCATAAATAATGAGTTTTGTTTGGCTGTTAACCCTTGCGTTGTAAAAGTAAAAAAAAATATTAAAATGGAAAATCTGCCAAAAAAGTGAAATTTTGAAATTGTATCTCTATTTTCCATTAATTCTTGTGGAACACCTAAAGGGTTAACAAAGTTTGTAAAATCTGTTTTGAATACCTTGAGGGGTGTAGTTTTGGGTGGTTTCTATTATGTAAGCCTCCCAAAGTGACTTCAGACCTGAACTGGTCCCTAAAAATTGGGTTTTTGAAAATTTCTGAAAAATTTCAAGATTTGCTTCTAAACTTCTAAGCCTTGTAACATCCCCAAAAAATAAAATATCATTCCCAAAATGATCCAAACATGAAGTAGACATATTGGGAATGTAAAGTAATAACTATTTTTGGAGGTATTACTATGTATTATAGAAGTAGAGAAATTGAAACTTGGAAATTTGCAATTTTTTACTAATTTTTGCTAAATTTTGTATTTTTTTATAAATAAAAATGATTTTTTTTACCTCATTTTACCAGTGTCATGAAGTAAAATATGTGACGAAAAAAGATTATCAGAATTTCCTGGATAAGTCAAAGCGTTTTAAAGTTATCACCACTTAAAGTGACACTGGTCAGATTTGAAAAAAATGGCCTGGTCCTTAAGGTGAAATAAGGCGGTGTCCTTAAGGAGTTAAGTGGTTAATGGATCACTAAGTGAAAGACATCATTATATTCAGCTAGCCCTACAAGGCTTTGTGTCTGGATTATCAGTGAATTTTCTGGTGACAGACTCCTTTTAAGGGCTCATTCACACGACCGTGGTTTTGTTCCGCATCCAAGCCGGATTTTTTTGTGGCTCGGGTGCGGACCCATTCACTTCAATTGGGCCGCAAAAGATGCGCACAGCACTCTGTATGCTGTCCGCATCCGTTGCTCCGTTCCATGGCCCAGCAAAAATTATGAGTCATGTCCTATTCTTGTCCGTTTTATGGACAAGAATAGCCATTTCTATAAAGGACCGTCCATTCCGCAAATTGCGGAAGGCACACGCATCCTTGTTTTGTGGATCCACAATTTGCAGACTGCCAAATATGTCATGTTTGTGTGAACAAGCCCTTAGTTGCTCATACACCATACGCAAGTGTTCAGCAGATATCTATCTCTATCTCTCTGAGCTCTCCATTACACATACACATTCAGTGTCGCTGAGCATTTATGTGTCTTCAATGAGAAGAGAAAGCCATCGCCTGAGGTTTATATCCCCGGAGAACAAAAAGAACTGTTGTGAATTGACAAGGGTCAAGAGCTCCCCACACACATTAGATTATTAGATTGGTGGCCTGTCCCTCTGAAAACAGCTTGTTCTGCCTACAGTACACCACAGGGGCCTTTATATGGTATACTATGTGTCTTTCCTTAAAGGGGTTGTGTCACTTCAGCAAATGGCATTTATCATGTAAAAAAGGTAATACAAGGCACTTACTATTGTGGTATGATTGTCCATATTGCGTCCTTTGCTGGCTAGATTCATTTTTCCATCACATTATACATTGCTCGTTTCCAGGGGTTATAACCATCCTGTAATCTCGCAGCGGAGGCCATACTTGCACACCATAGGAAAAAATGCTGCCCTCTACAGTGGCCAGGACCACAGAAGTGCGCATAGGCTGGAACTTTTTCCTATAGTATGCAAGCATGACCACCACTGATGGATTGCAGGATGGTCGTAACCCCTGGAAACAAGTAGTGTATAATGTGATGGAATAATGAATCAAGCCAGCAAAGGAAGCAATATGGACAATCACAATACATTAGTAAGTGCCTTATATTAACTTTACATGATAAATGCCATTTGCTGAAGTGACACAACCTCTTTAAAAGGTGTTAGCCACCCCTGGAGGCCTTTTCTGTAGACTTCCCAGCATGAACGGACCTGCGGTGGGAATCATACTTACCTGATCTCCCCCTCGGGTGTAGCAGGTCTTGGGTCTCCCGGTATCAACATCTGGTTTGACGTGGGTCACATGGCATCTTAAGCTACTGATTAGCCTCAGCGATGATGCCACTTATGCGTCAGGTCAGTGGGCTATGTGATGCATGGGTGACATCTCACTGTTGCAGCAAGTCAAACCGCATGTTGACGCGAGGAGACACTAGACCTACGCGCCTGAGAGGGAGAGAAGTAGCTGGAACCCGGCACTGGGAATCAGGTATGTATGATACCCACCATGCATCTGGCCACGCTGTGGGATAGGGCTCTGCAGTAGAAGTCAATAGGAGTGAACAACCTCTTTTACTTTCCTCTTGGTTCAAAATGTCCAGCTGGTAATCTCCACAACTCATCTCAAGATATCTTGAGCAGATAGCAAGGGTTAATAAGGACATACAGTAACTTTAATTCTCAATAACTGAAGATATGATTTCTACTGGTGATTTGGTACTATTTGTTGTGGTGTAGGGGACATGTTCATTATTATTTCAATGTACCTGAGTGGTTTGACCTCCGTTTTATCATAGGACTTGAGTTCCCAGTTTAGAATTCGGCAGTGTGGTGGTACACGTTTTTTTATCTGATATGTGGTTACATAATTTGATTCTGTAGTTGTTTTGTTTGCCTCTTTGCTGCACAGAAGCTGATGCTAATTGAAAATATATGATACATAGCATATGGGGAGACATATGTGCAGTGCGGAGAAAGGTGATGCTGCAAGCCAAGGGATATAAAAAGAATGGAAATTGCAGAACATTGTCTGATTTTATTAAAGTATAGGATGCATTAACCATTATGTACCCTTGGGTAAATGGAGGGAGGATTTTAAGTAACCAATTTAAAAATATCGTAAAATCAGAAGGTTAAATACTTTTATTCAATAGGAAACAACTTACTTACTTCCAAGTGAAGGTTACCCCTGTTGTATATAAAGAAACCAGGCATTAACACAGTTGTGCAGGCAATATATATTGATGACCCATCCTCAGGATAGGTCATCAACATCTGATCGTCAGGGATCTGACACCCAGCACTCCCGTCGATCGGGTGTTTGAAGAGCTAATTAAGAAGTAACAGAGGAATGGCACAATATACAGTTATACAAATTGATGCTCTAGAATTGCCTTTTTATGTGGAATACAAGTCGTTGCTAAAACAGACTTATCAGGAGAGGTGGCAGGTCTTCTTTAAATGCTATATACACCTTTGGGGGCAATATTTTATTATTGCATTGTAGTTATTTTGATTTAAAAATAATTTTTTCAATTGGTCTTTATTAGTGTTGAGCAAGCATCACTATGCTCTACACATCGCAGAGTTCGGCCGAACACCGCATGTGCTTGAGCGCGATGATCCAGTCAGTGTATTTAAATCTAATTTAGCCTCTATTTCTATGCAGAAGATCTCTGTACAGTGAGGGAATCCCTCAGTGTGAGTCTGCAGCTTAGAAGTCCCTGCTCTGACTCCATATATATCTATGTCCATATATGGAGTCAGTGCTTGGGGAAACCCCAGTGTATTTAAATCTAATTTAGCCTGAATTTCAGAAAAGTTTCTGCTGGAATTCAAACTTACAACCTTCTGCATTAGAGGCTAGGCACTTAACCACTCAGCTATAATAGCTGCATAGACAGTTACTTAAAAAGATAAATATGAGACTTCTAATGTACTGTACTTTTAATATATATACACTGCTCAAAAAAATAAAGGGAACACTTAAACAACACAATGTAACTCCAAGTCAATCACACTTCTGTGAAATCAAACTGTCCACTTAGGAAGCAACACTGAGTGACAATAAATTTCACATGCTGTTGTGCAAATGGGATAGACAACAGGTGGAAATTATAGGCAATTAGCAAGACACCCCCAATAAAGGAGTGGTTCTGCAGGTGGTGATAACAGACCACTTCTCAGTTCCTATGCTTCCTGGCTGATGTTTTGGTCACTTTTGAATGCTGGTGGTGCTTTCACTCTAGTGGTAGCATGAGACGGAGTCTACAACCCACACAAGTGGCTCAGGTAGTGCAGCTTATCCAGGATGGCACATCAATGCGAGCTGTGGCAAGAAGGTTTGCTGTTTCTGTCAGCGTAGTGTCCAGAGCATGGAGGCGCTACCAGGAGACAGGCCAGTACATCGGGAGATGTGGAGGAGGCCGTAGGAGGGCAACAACCCAGGACCGCTACCTCCGCCTTTGTGCAAGGATTAACAGGAGGAGCACTGCCAGAGCCCTGCAAAATGACCTCCAGCAGGCCACAAATGTGCATGTGTATGCTCAAACGGTCAGAAACAGACTCCATGAGGGTGATATGAGGGCCCGACGTCCACAGGTGGGGGTTGTGCTTACAGCCCAACACCATGCAGGACGTTTGGCATTTGCCAGAGAACACCAAGATTGGCAAATTCGCCACTGGCGCCCTGTGCTCTTCACAGATGGAAGCAGGTTCACACTGAGCACATGTGACAGACGTGACAGAGTCTTGAGACGCCGTGGAGAACGTTCTGCTGCCTGCAACATCCTCCAGCATGACCGGTTTGGCATTGGGTCAGTAATGGTGTGGGGTGGCATTTCTTTGGAGGGCCGCACAGCCCTCCATGTGCTCGCCAGAGGTAGCCTGACTGCCATTAGGTACCGAGATGAGATCCTCAGACCCCTTGTGAGACCATATGCTGGTGCTGTTGGCCCTGGGTTCCTCCTAATGCAAGACAATGCTAGAACTCATGTGGCTGGAGTGTGTCAGCAGTTCCTGCAAGACTAAGGCATTAATGCTATGGACTGGCCCGCCCGTTCCCCAGACCTGAATCCAATTGAGCACATCTGGGACATCATGTCTCGCTCTATCCACCAACGTCACGTTGCACCACAGACTGTCCAGGAGTTGGCAGATGCTTTAGTCCAGGTCTGGGAGGAGATCCCTCAGGAGACCGTCCGCCACCTCATCAGGAGCATGCACAGGCGTTGTAGGGAGGTCATACAGGCACGTGGAGGCCACACACACTACTGAGCTTCATTTTGACTTGTTGTAAGGACATTACATCAAAGTTGGATCAGCCTGTAGTGTGTTTTTCCACTTTAATTTTGAGGGTGACTCCAAATCCAGACCTCCATGGGTTGAAAAATTTTACATTTTTTTATTTTTGTGTGATTTTGTTGTCAGCACATTCAACTATGTAAAGAACAAAGTATTTCAGAAGAATATTTAATTAATTCAGATCTAGGATGTGTTATTTTTGTGTTCCCTTTATTTTTTTGAGCAGTGTATATATATATATATATATATATATATATATATTAGTAATTACACATTTATTTTGTGCCATACATTTTTTACAATTACTAAAAAAAAATGTAAAATATATAAATCTAATTTAACCTTTATTTCTGAGGTTATCCCAGAACTTTAACCACTACACCATGTAGCTGCATATCCAGTCACTAAAAAAAGAAAAAAAGAGATTTCTACTGTACTTTACTTCTATTGAGACCTATACAGTAGAAGTCTCATATTTATTAATTTTTTTTAGTGACTGAATATGAAGCTATATAGTGTAGTGGTTAAAGTTCTGGGCTCTGATGCAGAGACTGTGAGTTCAAATCCTGTCACAAACTTTTATACAACATTTATATTTTTTTAGTAATTGTAAAAAATGTATGGCACAAAATAAATATGTAATTACTAGAAAAGGTTCCTGACACTATTGATTTTTTGTGTGGCTGTAAAGCCGATCTGGGCCGGGTTTTGGTTTGGGATAAAAACCCAGCCAGCAGTCTCAGCTGGGTGGATTATCCTCCATCTGATAGTGGAGCTTTGTGAGTCTGGGTGTTGGAGCCTGAGAGTTTGGGCCGGGACTAAGGCCTGCTATATTGTTTGGGAAAAAGCACGTACACTTCTGCTTCACCCAAGGACTTATGTGCTGCAGCCTGGTGTGAACAAACACCAGACTCAAGGTGACTGTTTTTCCTTGAAACTGCATTTTTGTTGTCACTTTACTTATGTGTGAATAAAACACTGCACTGTTTAAGTTAAAGACGTTGTTATTGCCTCTGTACTGCGTCCGAAAGCCTGTCTACCAGAGCAAATCCCCACAATATATATATATAATCATACTTCTGATATATATGAATGCATAATATGTGAGAAACTACTACCAATGTTTTAGCCATAACATATTATAATATATTTTATATTACATAGTAACATAGTACATAAGTACATAAGTCCGAAAAAAGACATTTGTCCATCCAGTTCAGCCTGTTATCCTGCAAGTTGATCCAGAGGAAGGCAAAAAAAACCTGTGAGGTAGAAGCCAATTTTCTTCACTTTAGGGAAATAAAAAATTCCTTCCCGACTCCAATCAGGCAATCAGAATATCTCCCTGGATCAATGACCCCTCTCTAGTAGCTATAGCCTGTAATATTATTACACTCCAGAAATACATCCAGGCCCCTCTTGAATTCCTTTATTGTACTCACCATCACCATCAATACAGCCATATCACAAGTGTAGTTCATTCAATTCCACAAAAACCAAAAGTGTAATAATAAAAATTCCATAGCGTGATTCATACAATGCAGAATCGCCAGAATTACACAATTAAAAATCAAGTGTGATTAGTGAACAGGTGTGTTACCATAATACATCAATAAAAATTGTTAAAAACCTTTGAATGGATCACATTAGGCCGGAAAGACTTGGTGGGAACTGTTGGCGTCCGGAAAGAGTGTCGGCGCATGCGCCGCTCCGTCCGCTATCGCGAGACTCACAGTAATGATAAACAGCATACATGACCACAACAAAGATGGCCACTATTGGACATCGCATTCGAGCGCATGCGCGTGCCAGCACAGCCGCCCATACAAAATTAACTGACACAAATACAGTGTCAAAAAGCCCCGCAGTAAACAGCAGACAAAGGTGGTCCATGCATCGGGGACCAGCGGTTCAACGCCGGCCACCAAATCGGACATCTGTATCAGCTGGGTGATGCGGTAGCCACACCGCTGACACCCCGCTGTCCAGAATTAACAGAATATCCGCTCCGTGTCACTAGCCACCATATAGTGGATAGGATCCACATTGCTGTGAGTCCACCACTACTGCCAGTGGGAAGGACATGGACACACTGCATTGGGGCTCATGATATATTAATGTTACACATGACAGCAACACCCGTCTGCACAGATGCCACCCAAGTCCCAAAAGGGGCTGGAGTCGCACCAAAATGCAGACAGGGGCTGTCACTACACAATGGTTCAACATAATAGAATAATAAAAAATGTAAAGAAGGATCACCGTCACAGTTCCTCTAGTCTTCGCCGTACATGACCATTCGTAGTGTATATTCCAAAATAGTATCCTACAGAAAGGATAGAAAAAAACAGTTTTGTATATAGCACATGTTGTTTTCCATACATACAATGAGAAAAAAAGAGAACAGACATGATCAATGACTAGACAACCCTAAACTCCACATTTAAGCCCTGTAGTTTCAAAGTACCAAGTGTATAGATCCAATAGAGCTCACGTCTCTTCAATAACTTATTTCGATCACCACCTCGCCTTGAGGGGGATATTTGCTCCAAAATTCTAAAACGTAAATCATTTGTGTTTGGCTTCAGTAAAGTTTTTTGACACAGGAAGATCCATTTTTTGTTTTCTAATAGAATATCGGTGTTGGTTGAGACGGGTTTTGACTAGAGTTGAGCGAACACCTGGATGTTCGGGTTCGACGAGTTCGGCCGAACTTTCGAAAAATGTTCGGGTTCGGGATCCGAACTCGACCCGAACTTCATCCCGAACCCCATAGAAGTCAATGGGGACCCGAACTTTTGGGCACTAAAAAGGCTGTAAAACACACCCGGAAAGGGCTAGAGGGCTGCAAAAGGCAGCAAAATGTAGTTAAATCCCCTGCAAACAAATGTAGATAGGGAAATGATGAGTTAACATAAAATAAATAAAAATTAAACAATATTAATTGGAGTGAGGTCCCATAGCACAGAATCAGGCTTCAAGTCACCCACCAATGGAGAAGGTCACTTACTATTATTTTGACCACAGCACCCAGACAAAGGAGAGAGGTCCCACAGCAGAGAACCAGGCATCATATCACCCACCACAGGAGTAGGCCACCATTTAGTTACTTTGACCCCTACACCCAGACGGAGGAGAGAGGTTACACAGCAGAGAATCAGGCATTTAGATCACCCACCACAGGAGTAGGCCACCATTGAATCAGACCCCGGCAACCATGTCAGATGGCACAAGCATAAGCTTTATATCAATCAGCACAGGAGAAGGCGACTTTGACAGACTTTGACCCCTACACCCGGACGGAGGAGAGAGGTTTCAAAGCAGAGAATCAGGCATTTAGATCACCCACCACAGGAGTAGGCCCCAATTTAATGGGACCCCGGCAACCATGTCAGATGGCACAACCATCAGCTTCATATCAATCAGCACAGGAGAAGGCGACTTTGAAAGACTTTGACCCCCACACCCAGACGGAGGAGAGAGGTTTCACAGCAGAGAATCAGGCATTTAGATCACCCACCACAGGAGTAGGCCCCCATTGAATCAGACCCTGGCAACCATGTCAGATGGCACAACCATCAGCTTTATATCAATCAGCACAGGAGAAGGCGACTTTGAAAGACTTTGACCCCTACACCCAGATGGAGGAGAGAGGTTTCACAGCAGAGAATCAGGCATCATATCAACCACCACAGGAGAAGCCACCATTTAGTTACTTTGACCCCTGCACCCAGGAAGAGGAGAGAGGCACCACAGCACATATTCTGGCATCATATCAGCCACCACAGGAGAAGCCACCATTGAGTTACTTTGACCCCCGCACCCAGGAAGAGGAGAGAGGCACCACAGCACATATTCTGGCATCATATCAGCCACCACAGGAGAAGCCACCATTGAGTTACTTTGACCCCCGCACCCAGGAAGAGGAGAGAGGCACCACAGCACATATTCTGGCATCATATCAGCCACCACAGGAGAAGCCACCATTGAGTTACTTTGACCCCTGCACCCAGGAAGAGGAGAGAGGCCCCACAGCACATATTCTGGCATCATATCAGCCACCACAGGAGAAGCCACCATTTAGTTACTTTGACCCCTTCACCCAAACAGAGGAGAGAGGTTCCACATCAGAGAATCAGGCATCATATCAACCACCACAGGAGTAGGCCACAATTTAATGGGACCCCGGCAACCATGTCAGATGGCACAACCATCAGCTTCATATCAATCAGCACAGGAGAAGGCGACTTTGAAAGACTTTGACCCCTACACCCAGACGGAGGAGAGAGGTTTCACAGCAGAGAATCAGGCATTTAGATCACCCACCACAGGAGTAGGCCCCCATTGAATCAGACCCTGGCAACCATGTCAGATGGCACAACCATCAGCTTTATATCAATCAGCACAGGAGAAGCCACCATTGAGTTACTTTGACCCCTGCACCCAGGAAGAGGAGAGAGGCCCCACAGCACATATTCTGGCATCATATCAGCCACCACAGGAGAAGCCACCATTGAGTTACTTTGACCCCCGCACCCAGGAAGAGGAGAGAGGCACCACAGCACATATTCTGGCATCATATCAGCCACCACAGGAGAAGCCACCATTTAGTTACTTTGACCCCTGCACCCAGGAAGAGGAGAGAGGCACCACAGCACATATTCTGGCATCATATCAGCCACCACAGGAGAAGCCACCATTTAGTTACTTTGACCCCTGCACCCAGGAAGAGGAGAGAGGCACCACAGCACATATTCTGGCATCATATCAGCCACCACAGGAGAAGCCACGATTGAGTTACTTTGACCCCTGCACCCAGGAAGAGGAGAGAGGCCCCACAGCACATATTCTGGCATCATACTAACCACCACAGGAGAAGCCACCATTGAGTTACTTTGACCCCTGCACCCAGGAAGAGGAGAGAGGCCCCACAGCACATATTCTGGCATCATATCAGCCACCACAGGAGAAGCCACCATTTAGTTACTTTGACCCCTGCACCCAGGAAGAGGAGAGAGGCACCACAGCACATATTCTGGCATCATATCAGCCACCACAGGAGAAGCCACCATTGAGTTACTTTGACCCCCGCACCCAGGAAGAGGAGAGAGGCACCACAGCACATATTCAGGCATCATATCACACACCACAGGAGAAGCCACCATTGAGTTACTTTGACCCCTGCACCCAGGAAGAGGAGAGAGGCCCCACAGCACATATTCTGGCATCATATCAGCCACCACAGGAGAAGCCACCATTGAGTTACTTTGACCCCCGCACCCAGGAAGAGGAGAGAGGCACCACAGCACATATTCTGGCATCATATCAGCCACCACAGGAGAAGCCACCATTTAGTTACTTTGACCCCTGCACCCAGGAAGAGGAGAGAGGCACCACAGCACATATTCTGGCATCATATCAGCCACCACAGGAGAAGCCACCATTTAGTTACTTTGACCCCTGCACCCAGGAAGAGGAGAGAGGCACCACAGCACATATTCTGGCATCATATCAGCCACCACAGGAGAAGCCACGATTGAGTTACTTTGACCCCTGCACCCAGGAAGAGGAGAGAGGCCCCACAGCACATATTCTGGCATCATACTAACCACCACAGGAGAAGCCACCATTGAGTTACTTTGACCCCTGCACCCAGGAAGAGGAGAGAGGCCCCACAGCACATATTCTGGCATCATATCAGCCACCACAGGAGAAGCCACCATTTAGTTACTTTGACCCCTGCACCCAGGAAGAGGAGAGAGGCACCACAGCACATATTCTGGCATCATATCAGCCACCACAGGAGAAGCCACCATTGAGTTACTTTGACCCCCGCACCCAGGAAGAGGAGAGAGGCACCACAGCACATATTCAGGCATCATATCACACACCACAGGAGAAGGCCTCTTTCAGTGATTTAGGCCTTTGGACCCAGACAGAGGAGAGAGGCACCACAGCACATATTCTGGCATCATATCAGCCACCACAGGAGAAGCCACCATTGAGTTACTTTGACCCCTGCACCCAGGAAGAGGAGAGAGGCCCCACAGCACATATTCTGGCATCATATCAGCCACCACAGGAGAAGCCACCATTTAGTTACTTTGACCCCTGCACCCAGGAAGAGGAGAGAGGCACCACAGCACATATTCTGGCATCATATCAGCCACCACAGGAGTAGGCCACAATTTAGTTTATTTGACCCCTGCACCCAGGAAGAGGAGAGAGGCCCCACAGCACATATTCTGGCATCATATCACACACCACAGGAGAAGGCCTCTTTCAGTGATTTAGGCCTTTGGACCCAGACAGAGGAGAGAGGTCAGAGATTAGCTTCATATCCCCCAGCACAGCAGAAGACCGCTTTATTTGACTTAGGCCTCAGCACCCAGACAGAAGACAGAGGTAGCATGTCAGAGGTTATGGCTTCATGTCACCCGTTAGTTTAACCGGCCACTTTCATCTGGTTAGGCCCCGGCGCCCAGACAGAGAAGAGTTTCATTCAACTGTGGGTTTCATAAAATTTGTATCAAATAAAGAAGTGGCCCGTAGCACAACAAGACATGTTTTAGGCAGTTAATAAGGACTACTCTGCACAAGGGAGGGACAGGTCCTGTGGGATCCATGCCTGGTTCATCTTTATGAAGGTCAGCTTGTCCACGTTGGCTGTGGACAGGGGGCTGCGCTTGTCAGTAATGACGCCCCCCTGCCGTGCTGAATACGCGTTCAGATAAAACGCTGGCCGCCGGGCAGGAAAGCACCTCCAAGGCATAACATGCTAACTCTGGCCACGTGGACAATTTCGAAACCCAGTAGTTGAATGGGGCCGAACCATCCGTCAGGATGTGGAGGGGTGTGCAGACATACTGTTCAACCATGTTAGTGAAATGCTGCCTCCTGCTAACACGTTCCGTATCAGGTGTCGGTGCAGATAGCTGTGGCGTGGAGACAAAACTTTTCCACATTTCTGCCATGCTAACCCTGCCCTCAGATGAGCTGGCCGTGACACAGCTGCGTTGGCGACCTCTTGCCACTCCTCTGCCTTCACCTTCCACCTGTTCCCCTGTGACATGTGGGAATGCTCTCAAGAGCGCCTCTATCAGCGTGCGCTTGTACTCGCGCATCTTACGGTCGCGCTCCAGTTCAGGAATTAAAGTGGGCACATTGTCTTTATACCGGGGATCCAGCAGGGTGGCCACCCAGTAGTCTGCACACGTTAAACGTGGGCAACTCTGCTGTCGTTGCGCAGGCATTGGAGCATATATTCGCTCATGTGGGCCAGGCTACCCATGGGTAAGGACAAGCTGTCCTCTGTGGGAGGCGTATCGTCATCGTCCACCGTATCCCCCCAGCCACGCACCAGTGATGGGCCTGGGCTGCCACCCCGCTGTGAACTTGCGTCATCCTCGTCCCCCTCCACCTCCTCCTCCTCATCCTCCTCGTCCTCCAGTACAGTGCCTTGGCTGGTGACTTGTGAACCTGTCCTCTGCTGCTTAAACAAACCTCCCTCTGAGCCACTTCGAACAGACTGGCCCGAAAGTGTTAGAAACGAGCCCTCATCCTCCTCCACCTGGGCCACCTCCTCTAACATCATTGCCCTAAGTGTTTTCTCAAGGAGACATAGAAGTGGTATTGTAACGCTGATAACAGTGTCATCGCCACTGGCCATGTTGGTGGAGTACTCGAAACAGCGCAGCAGGGCACACAGGTCTCGCATGGAGGCCCAATCATTGGTGGTGAAGTGGTGCTGTCCGGCAGTACGACTGACGCGAGCGTGCTGCAGCTGAAACTCCACTATGGCCTGCTGCTGCTCGCACAGTCTCTCCAGCATGTGCAAGGTGGAGTTCCACCGGGTGGGCACGTCGCATATGAGGCGGTGAGCGGGAAGGCCGAAGTTCCGCTGTAGCGCAGACAGGCGAGCAGCGGCAGGATGTGAACGGCGGAAGCGCGCACAGACGGCCCGCACTTTATGCAGCAGCTCTGACATGTTGGGGTAGTGGTGAATGAACCTCTGCACCACCAAGTTCAGCACATGCGCCAGGCAAGGGATGTGCGTCAAACCGGCTAGTCCCAGAGCTGCCACGAGATTTCGCCCATTATCGCATACCACCAGGCCTGGCTTGAGGCCCACCGGCAGAAACCACTCGTCGGTCTGTTGTTCAATACCCCGCCACAACTCCTGTGCGGTGTGGGGCCTGTCCCCCAAACATATGAGTTTCAGAATGGCCTGCTGACGTTTACCCCGGGCTGTGCTGAAGTTGGTGGTGAAGGTGTGTGGCTGACCGGATGAGCTGGTGGAAGCAGTGGAGGAGGAAGCCGAGTAGGAGGAGGAGGCTACAGGAGGCAGAGAATGATGCCCTGCGATCCTAGGGGGCGGAAGGACGTGCGCCAAGGAACTGTCCGCCGGGGGCCCAGCCGCCACTACATTCATCCAGTGTGCAGTTAGTGAGATATAGCGTCCCTGGCCGTGCTTACTGGTCCACGTATCTGTGGTTAGGTGGACCTTGCCACAAATGGCGTTGCGCAGTGCACACTTGATTTTATCGGACACTTGCATGTGCAGGGAAGGCACGGCTGTCTTGGAGAAGTAGTGGCGGCTGGGAACCACATACTGCGGGACAGCCATGGCCATCAGCTTTTTGAAGCTGTCTGTGTCCACCAGCCGGAATGACAGCATTTCAAAGGCCAGCAGTTTAGAAATGCTGGCGTTCAGGCCAAGGGCTCGAGGGTGACTCGGGGGGAATTTGCGCTTCCTCTCTAAGGTTTGAGATATTGAGAGCTGAACGCTGCTGTGTGATATAGTGGAGACGCTAGTTGACGGTGGCGGTGGTGGTGGTGTCGGTGGCACATCCTCTGTTTGCTGCTCGGCAGGTGGCAACATTCCTCTCGAGGCGGAAGCCGAGGCAGCAGCGGTAGAGGGAGCAGGGGGAGCCTCAGCGAGTGCCTGGTTTTTAAGGTGTGTACCCCACTGCAGTTCATGCTTTGCATGTAGATGCCTGGTCATGCAGGTTGTGCTGAGGTTCAGAACGTTAATGCCTCGCCTCAGGCTCTGATGGCAGAGCGTGCAAGTCACTCGGGTCTTGTCGGTAGGACATTGTTTAAAGAAGTGCCATGCCAGGGAACTCTTTGAAGCTGCCTTTGTGGGGCTGGGTCCCTGTTGGCGATGTCCAGTAGCAGGCGAACTCTGGGGGCTCGTCTGCTTTGGCCCCCTGCTCCCTCTTTGGCTTCGCTGTTGTCTCGGTCTCACCACTACCTCTTCCTCTGAACTGTGAAAGTCATCGCCACGACCTTCAGTCCATGTGGGGTCTAAGACCTCATCGTCCTCTGCATCGTCTTCCACCCAGTCTCCCTCCCTGACCTCCTCCTGTTCAGTCTGCACACTGCAAAAAGACGCGGCAGTGGGCACCTGTGTTTCGTCATCATCAGAGAGTCGGTGACTCTGCTGTGGTGGTATTCCCATGTCCTCTTCATCTGGAGACATAAGTGGTTGTGCGTCAGTGCATGGTATGTCTTCCTCCACTGGGGAAGGGCTAGGTGGACGCCCCTGGGAAACCCTGGAAGCAGAGTCTTCAAACAGAAGAAGAGACTGCTGCATAACTTGTGGCTCAGACCGTTTCCCTGATATGCTTGGGGGTGATGTGACAGACTGATGGGCTTGGTTTTCAGGTGCCACCTGTGCGCTTTCCGCAGAAGACTGGGTGGAAGACCATGTGGTGAACGTGCTGGAAGCACTGTCGGCCACCCAATCGATTAATGCCTGTACCTGCTCAGGCCTTACCATCCTAAGAGCGGCATTGTGCCCCACGAGATATTGCGGTACATTCTGCCGGCTAGTTGAGGGAGTTCGTTCCCTACTGTGTGCGCCTGGGGCCGAACGGCCACGTCCTCTACCAGCAACAGAGGCTCCACGGACACCACCACAACCGCGTCCTCGTCCCTTAATAGTATTTTTCTTCATTGTTGCGATTCAACTCGCACCACAATGAAATATATTATTTTTTATAAGCAAAATCCCCTCACTGGAATACTTTCAGTCTTTTGACGTATTGGATTACAGATGGAATGACTGTTATATGTGAGTACCGCTTTCTTTGACAGATTCTAGTATGGGTACATATATGTTTTCCCAACCCCAGCACATTAGTTTGCTAATTCCAGATGTATGAAACGCAGGCCTAACTGTATCTAGTATATTGAACGCCAGATAAACTAACTTGGCCTTTTTTAAATAAAAAAAAAATTCCCTCACTGGAATACTTTCAGTCTTTTGACTGTATGGATTACAGATGGAATGACTGTTATATGTGAGTACCGCTTTCTTTGACAGATTCTAGTATGGGTACATATATGTTTTCCCAACCCCAGCAAATTAGTTTGCTAATTCCAGATGTATGAAACGCAGGCCCTAACTGTATCTAGTATATTGAACGCCAGATAAACTAACTTGGCCTTTTTTAAATAAAAAAAATTCCTCACTGGAATACTTTCAGTCTTTTGACTGTATGGATTACAGATGGAATGACTGTTATATGTGAGTACCGCTTTCTTTGACAGATTCTAGTATGGGTACATATATGTTTTCCCAACCCCAGCACATTAGTTTGCTAATTCCAGATGTATGAAACGCAGGCCTAACTGTATCTAGTATATTGAACGCCAGATAAACTAACTTGGCCTTTTTTAAATAAAAAAAATTCCCTTACTGGAATACTTTCAGTCTTTTGACTGTATGGATTACAGATGGAATGACTGTTATATGTGAGTACCGCTTTCTTTGACAGATTCTAGTATGGGTACATATATGTTTTCCCAACCCCAGCACATTAGTTTGCTAATTCCAGATGTATGAAACGCAGGCCTAACTGTATCTAGTATATTGAACGCCAGATAAACTAACTTGGCCTTTTTTAAATAAAAAAAATTCCCTCACTGGAATACTTTCAGTCTTTTGACTGTATGGATTACAGATGGAATGACTGTTATATGTGAGTACCGCTTTCTTTGACAGATTCTAGTATGGGTACATATATGTTTTCCCAACCCCAGCACATTAGTTTGCTAATTCCAGATGTATGAAACGCAGGCCTAACTGTATCTAGTATATTGAACGCCAGATAAACTAACTTGGCCTTTTTTAAATAAAAAAAAAATTCCCTCACTGGAATACTTTCAGTCTTTTGACTGTATGGATTACAGATGGAATGACTGTTATATGTGAGTACCGCTTTCTTTGACAGATTCTAGTATGGGTACATATATGTTTTCCCAACCCCAGCAAATTAGTTTGCTAATTCCAGATGTATGAAACGCAGGCCTAACTGTATCTAGTATATTGAACGCCAGATAAACTAACTTGGCCTTTTTTAAATAAAAAAAATTCCCTCACTGGAATACTTTCAGTCTTTTGACTGTATGGATTACAGATGGAATGACTGTTATATGTGAGTACCGCTTTCTTTGACAGATTCTAGTATGGGTACATATATGTTTTCCCAACCCCAGCACATTAGTTTGCTAATTCCAGATGTATGAAACGCAGGCCTAACTGTATCTAGTATATTGAACGCCAGATAAACTAACTTGGCCTTTTTTAAATAAAAAAATTCCCTCACTGGAATACTTTCAGTCTTTTGACTGTATGGATTACAGATGGAATGACTGTTATATGTGAGTACCGCTTTCTTTGACAGATTCTAGTATGGGTACATATATGTTTTCCCAACCCCAGCACATTAGTTTGCTAATTCCAGATGTATGAAACGCAGGCCTAACTGTATCTAGTATATTGAAACGTCAGATAAACTAACTTGGCCTTTTTTAAATAAAAAAAAAATTCCCTCACTGGAATACTTTCAGTCTTTTGACTGTATGGATTACAGATGGAATGACTGTTATATGTGAAGTACCGCTTTCTTTGACAGATTCTAGTATGGGTACATATATGTTTTCCCAACCCCAGCACATTAGTTTGCTAATTCCAGATGTATGAAACGCAGGCCTAACTGTATCTAGTATATTGAACGCCAGATAAACTAACTTGGCCTTTTTTAAATAAAAAAAATTCCCTCACTGGAATACTTTCAGTCTTTTGACTGTATGGATTACAGATGGAATGACTGTTATATGTGAGTACCGCTTTCTTTGACAGATTCTAGTATGGGTACATATATGTTTTCCAACCCCAGCACATTAGTTTGCTAATTCCAGATGTATGAAACGCAGGCCTAACTGTATCTAGTATATTGAACGCCAGATAAACTAACTTGGCCTTTTTTAAATAAAAAAAAAATTCCCTCACTGGAATACTTTATGGCTTTTCACTGTATGGATTACAGGTGGACTGGTATTAGTAGGGGTGACACAAGCACACCCAAGTCCCTGATGTAGGATTTCTATGGCACAGACCACTATTACAAGTGATTAATGGACGTGGGAGAGATTGTGCCTGCAGCACTAGTCCCAAGATAGCCGCCGCCTATCAGCCCAGTAACATGTGCCACAAAATGGTCTGCACAACCTTTAAAAAAAATAGCCTTGGACTGTGCTGCTAAATCGCTATTGGTCTGAATCCCAGGTGTAGATGTCTGACTTGTTTGTAGCTTTGGAATGCACACTGTGGCAGCTTCTGCTGCAGCACTACAAGTCGCAAAATGGCGGCCGGCGGTCAGCCCAGGTACATGTGGATGGAAAAAATCACTCTGGCCACTCTAAAAATAGCCAATCCTATCAAAAAAGCAGCTCAGCTGCAGTTGTTCAGATGAATCACAGGTGGAGGAGAGAAATTTGCTTCCAGTTATTCAATTATCCCTGCCTATTCTCGCCCTAGCATCAGCTGCGTCTAACCCTGTTCTATTCACATCGGGAGTGAGCACGTCCGACGTGCGCACAAGCTTATAAGAGGCTGAGTCACATGCTGCACTTGGCCAATCACAGCCTTGCCAATAGTAGGCCTGCCTGCGATGGCATCTTAGGGCAAGTAGTATTATGCATGTTGATTGGCTGCTTTGCAGCCTTTCAAAATGCGCCAAAATACATGCCGAACGATGAACCCGAACCCGAACTTTTACGAAAAAGTTCGGGTTCGGGTCGTGTCACGAACACCCCAAAATTCGGTACGGACCCGAACTATGCTCGAACTGTTCGCTCAACACTAGTTTTGACGTCCCATGTAGTCTCGCCGATGTATAAAAGGTTACAGGGGCACATCAACAAATAGATAACATAAGACGAATCACATGTTAAATATTGTCTGATTTTGACCCTCTGTCCAGAGACCGGGTGAACAAATGAGTCACCTCTCAACATCAATTTGCAATTAACACAGTTATGGCAAGGATTGCTATCCTTGCGGGTAGAACTAAAATAAGTCTCACACGTCTCTCTGGAGAGCCAATGTCAGACTTCACCAGTCTGTCATCTAAGTTGGGACTACGTCGATATGAGCATAAGGTAAGGATTGAATTCCTCCACCTTCTCAAAATTACTAGTTAGAATTCGCCAATGTTTTTTAATTATGGCAGCAATCCTATCACTATTGGTACTGTACTCCGACACAAAAGGGATCCGGGCTTGGGAACGTTTGGTGTCACCTAGTCCCTCCCTGATGGTCTCTTTAGTAAGGGGTTTAATTCTATTCACATGTTCTCGAATAAGTTTTTTGGTGTATCCACGTGTCTGGAATTTGACCCCATTTCCTGCAATCTAATATCTACTTTAGCTGGGTCTTGCACAATTTTCTTAACTCTGAGGAGTGACTGAAAGGAAGTGACCTTATCATAGGTTTTGGGTGGTGACTCTAAAAAAGCAATAAAGTATTTTTTATCTGTGGGTTTTCACATACAAGTCAGTCACTAACCTATCATTGTGGATGCTAACCTGAGTGTCAAAGTTTTGTCAGAGTGTGTCAATGTAAACTTGACACTGGATCAATAGTGTTCAAAAAAACAGTGGAAGGCGATGAGATCCTCTGCAGCGCCGACCAAATCAGGAAAAATGTCGTCCAATGTAACGCCACACCCCAGCACATGGCTGAAGTGGTGGCTCACATAGACGACAGACTCCTCAAGGTGTGACATGTAAAGATTTGCATAGGTCGGCGCCACATTGGACCCCATCGCGGGGTCCCACAGAGTTGTAAAAAGAAGTCATCCTGAAACAAAAAATAATTCCGAGTCAGGATGAACCTCAACAAAGTACTCAAAAATTGAGATGAAACCAAACGTTTAATTAGTTTGGAATTACACCTTGCTACTTTAAGTGAATATCATCTTGCACACAGGATCCCCAGAGGGATGCGTTCCCACTGAGGCTGGACTTATTTGTGAACAACGCCGAATTCATAATTGATGAGAATATTTTTGCTTTCTTGTACTGTGATAAGCCGGCTACGCCCATTTTTGTATACTTTACCCAAAATACATAAGTCTCTGACTTCACCCCCGGCACGACCATCGTCTCGGTGATGGAGTCACTGTTTTGTAAAGCAGCCATTTTTCTTGACAAGATTCTACGTCCCTTTGCCCTGTCATCAAGATCCTATATTAGAGATACTAATGACTTTCTGACTAAGATCGATGGTCTATCTATTCCCAAAGGGGCACAGTTGGCTTCTTTTGATGTGGTAAGCCTATATACCTCTATAGAACACGACTCATACGAGTCATTGAACAAGTCCTACAAAAGACACAATACAGCATTGATTGCCAAAATTTTTGAGTACTTTGTTGAGGTTCATCCTGACTCGGAATTATTTTTTTGTTTCAGGATGACTTCTTTTTACAACTACGTGGGACCGCGATGGCGCCGACCTATGCAAAATCTTTACATGTCACACCTTGAGGAGTCTGTCGTCTATGTGAGCCACCACTTCAGCCATGTGCTGGGGTGGTGGCGTTACATGACGACATTTTCCTGATTTGGGTCGGCGCCGCAGAGGATCTCATCGCCTTCCACAGTTTTTTGAACACTATTGATCCCAGTGTCAGTTTACATTGACACACTCTGACGAAACTTTAGAGTTTCTGGACACTCAGTTAGCATCCACAATGATAGGTTAGTGACTGACTTGTATGTGAAATCCACAGATAAAAATACTTTATTGCGTTTTGAGAGTCACCACCCAAAACCTATGATAGGACACTTCCTTCAGTCAACTCCTCAGAGTTAAGAAAATTGTGCAAACACCCAGCTAAAGTAGATATTAGATTGCAGGAAATGGGGTCCAAATTCCAGACACGTGAATACCCAAAAAAACGTATTCGAGAACATGTGAATAGAATTAAACCCCCTTACTAAAGAGACCATCAGGGAAGGGACTAGGTGACACCAAACGTTCTCAAGCCCGGGTCCCCCTTTTTGTGTCGGAGTACAGTACCAATAGTGATAGGATTGCTGTCCCTCTGGACGAGGGTCAAAATCAGACAATATTTAACATGTGATTCGTCTTATATTATCTATTGTTGATGTGCCCCTGTAACCTTTTATACATTTGCAAAGACTACATGGGACCGTCAAAACCCGTCTCAACCAACACCGATATTCTATTAGAAAACAAAAATGGATCTTCCTGTGTTAAAACACTTTTACTGAAGCCAACACACACAAAATGATTTATGTTTTAGAATTTTGGAGCATATATCCCCTCAAGGCGATGGGTGGCGATCAAATTAAGTTATTGAAGAGACGTGAGCTCTATTGGATCTATACACTTGGTACTTTGAAACCATAGGGCTTAAATGTGGAGTTTAGGGTTGTCTAGTCATTGATCGTGTCTGTTCTCTTTTTTTTCTGATTGTATGTATGAAAAACAACATGTGCTATATCTAAACTGTTTTTTTCTTTCCTTTCTGTAGGATACTATTTTGGAATATACACTACGAATGGTCTCGTATGGCGAAGACTGGAGGAACTGTGCCGGCGATCCATCTCTACATTTTTTATTATTCTATTATGTTGAGCCATTGTGTAGTGAACAGCCCCTGTCTGCTTTTTGGCGCGACTCCAGCCCCTTTTGGGACTTGGGTGGCATCTGTGCAGACGGGTGTTGCTGTCATGTGTAACATTAATATATCATGAGCCCCAATGCAGTGTGTCCGTGTCCCTTTCCACTGGCAGTAGTGGTGGACTCACAGCAATGTGGATCCTATCCACTATATGGTGGCTAGTGACACGGAGTGGATATGCTGTTAATTCTGGACAGCGGGGGTTGTCAGCGGTGTGGCTACCGCATCACCCAGCTGATACAGATGTCCGATTTGGTGGCCGGCGTTGAAACCGCCGGTCCCTGATGCATTAGACCAGCTTTGTCTGCTGTTTACTGCGGGGCTTTTTGACACTGTATTTGTGTCAGTTAATTCTGTATAGGCGGTTGTGCTGGCACGCGCATACGCCCGAATGCGATGTCCAATAGTGGCCATCTTTGTTGTGGTCTTTATGCTGTTATCATTACTGTGAGTCCTCGCGGATAGCGGACGGAGCGGCGCATGCGCCGACACTCTTTCCGGACGCCAACAGTTCCCACCAAGTCTTTCGGCCTAATGTGATCCATTCAAAGGTTTTTAACAATTTTTTATTGATGTATTATAGTAACACACCTGTTCACTAATCACACTTGATTTTCAATTGTGTAATTCTGGCGATTCTGCATTGTATGAATCACGCTATGGAATTTTTATTATTACACTTATGTTTCTGTGGAATTGACTATGAAGATAAATGAACTACACTTGTAATATGGCTGTATTGTCTATGCATTTGCACTTTATTATATTATGTATCAATTTGTAATCTTGTTAATCACTGACACTATTTAAGTATGTTATTATGCACATGTTACTCAGCTAGACAAAGGCTCCATAGAGAGAGCTGAAACGTTGCTGGCTGGTTGGGTGAATACCCCGTCCACTTTTTTTCATCACAAATTGAAGTGCTGCCTTCTTTTGCTTTTTTGTTTTATATATATATATATATATATATATATATATATATATACACTGCTCAAAAAAATAAAGGGAACACTTAAACAACACAATGTAACTCCAAGTCAATCACACTTCTGTGAAATCAAACTGTCCACTTAGGAAGCAACACTGAGTGACAATCAATTTCACATGCTGTTGTGCAAATGGGATAGACAACAGGTGGAAATTATAGGCAGTTAGCAAGACACCCCCAATAAAGGAGTGGTTCTGCAGGTGGTGACCACAGACCACTTCTCAGTTCCTATGCTTCCTGGCTGATGTTTTGGTCACTTTTGAATGCTGGCGGTGCTTTCACTCTAGTGGTAGCATGAGACGGAGTCTACAAACCCACACAAGTGGCTCAGGTAGTGCAGCTTATCCAGGATGGCACATCAATGCGAGCTGTGGCAAGAAGGTTTGCTGTGTCTGTCAGCGTAGTGTCCAGAGCATGGAGGCGCTACCAGGAGACAGGCCAGTACATCAGGAGACTTGGAGGAGGCCGTAGAAGGGCAACAACCCAGCAGCAGGACGCAACCTTCGCCTTTGTGCAGGAGGAACAGGAGGAGCACTGCCAGAGCCCTGCAAAATGACCTCCAGCAGGCCACAAATGTGCATGTGTCTGCTCAAACGGTCCAGAAACAGACTCAATGAGGGTGATATGAGGGCCCGACGTCCACAGGTGGGAGTTGTGCTTACAGCCCAACACCGTGCAGGACGTTTGGCATTTGCCAGAGAACACCAAGATTGGCAAATTCGCCACTGGCACCCTGTGCTCTTCACAGATGAAAGCAGGTTCACACTGAGCACATGTGACAGACGTGACAAAGTCTTGAGACGCCGTGGAGAACGTTCTGCTGCCTGCAACATCCTCCAGCATGACCGGTTTTGGCATTGGGTCAGTAATGTGTGGGGTGGCATCTCTTTGGAGGCCGCACAGCCTCCATGTGCTCGCCAGAGGTAGCCTGACTGCCATTAGGTACCGAGATGAGATCCTCAGACCCCTTGTGAGACCATATGCTGGTGCGGTTGGCCCTGGGTTCCTCCTAATGCAAGACAATGCTAGACCTCATGTGGCTGGAGTGTGTCAGCAGTTCCTGCAAGATAAAGGCAATTGATGTTATGGACTGCCCGCCCGTTCCCAGACCTGAATCCAATTGAAGCACATCTGGGACATCATGTCTCGCTCTATCCACCAACGTCACGTTGCACCACAGACTGTCCAGGAGTTGGCGGATGCTTTAGTCCAGGTCTGGGAGGAGATCCCTCAGGAGACCGTCCGCCACCTCATCAGGAGCATGCACAGGCGTTGTATGGAGGTCATACAGGCACGTGGAGGCCACACACACTACTGAGCCTCATTTTTGACTTGTTTTAAGGACATTACATCAAAGTTGGATCAGCTCTGTAGTGTGTTTTTCCACTTTAATTTTGAGTGTGACTCCAAATCCAGGACCTCCATGGGTTGAAAAATGTGATTTCCATTTTTTTATTTTTGGGTGATTTTGTTGTCAGCACATTCAACTATGTAAAGAACAAAGTATTTCAGAAGAATATTTAATTAACTCAGATCTAGGATGTGTTATTTTTGTGTTCCCTTTATTTTTTTGAGCAGTGTATATATATATATATATATATATATTTAATTAAAGTTCAGGGCTGTGATGCAAAAGCTATAAGTTCAAATCCTGTTGCAAGCTTCTTAAGAAATAGAGGCTAAACTTAAACCACTCACACTAAATAGCTGCATAGCCAGTCAATAAAAAAATAAATAAATATGAGACTTCTACTGTATAGGTCTCAGTAGAAGTACAGTACATTAGAAGTCTCATATTTATGAATTTTTTTAGTAACTGGCTATGCAGCTATTATAGCTGAGTGGTTAAGATTTAAATACAGTGGTGTGTCCCCAAGCACTGACTCCATATATGGAGTCAGAGCAGGGACTCCTAAGCCGAACTAGAGTCCCAACACCCTCCCCTCTTCAGAGCAGGGGGTGTCTGGTTAATGCTCGGGTTCTCCCATTGACTTCCATTGTGCTGGGTGCTCAGCAAGAAAAGGGGGGCGCCGTCGGCATCTATTACAGGCTGATAGCCACTGGCGGTTCCAGGGGGGCAACGGGACAATTGCCCCTCCGAGAATATAGTAAGAGTCAGGGCAGAGAGTGAATCGGGGTAGACGAGGGAAAGGTGTCTCCTTTCCTTGCTCCTCTGAATAGCTGCGGGGGCGGTGCAGGCAGCACTATGACGTCATCATGGAGGTAAGTATAAGTGTTTTTTACTTTTATACGGGACAATACTTGTGGCACATGATTTGGGGAATGGGACCTGAAGAGGCCTTTGTTACTGGGACTTGTTACTGGCACATCATTGGGGGGCATGAGAGGCACTTGTTACTGGAACATGATTGGGGGGCATGGAGAGGCACTTGTTTACTGGCACATGATTGGGGGACATGGAGAGGCACTTGTTACTGGCACATGATTGGGGCCAGGTATGGGGGTACTTCTTACTGGCACATTATTGGGGGAATCTATGGGGGCACTTCTTACTGGCATATTATTGGGGGCACTATGGGGGCACTTCTTACTGGCACATTATTGGGGGCACTATGGGGCATCTACTGAGGCACAAATAAGAGGTAATTTATATGGGGGAAGGGGGGATAGGAACACTATTGGGCTTCTATTGAGGCCACAAAGAAGGGGTATTTTATATGGGGGCTCTGCACATGATTGGGGGGGCATGGAGAGGCACTTGTTACTGACACATGATTGGGGGGCATGGAGAGGCACTTGTTACTGGCACATGATGAGGGGGGTCATGGAGAGGCACTTGTTACTGGCACATGATTGGGGGCATCTATGGGGGCACCTCTTACTGGCACATTATTGGGGGGCATATATGGGGGCACTTCTTACTGGCATATTATTGGGGGCAATTCTTACTGGCACATTATTGGGGAGCACTATGGGGGCATCTACTGAGGCCACAAATAAGAGGTATTTTATATGGGGGAAGGGGAGAGAGGAACACTATAGGAGCTTCTACTGAGGCCACAAAGAAGGGTATTTTATATGGGGGGCTCTGTGTGGTACTAGTATTATCAAGGGGTTTATCAGTGTCTACAGTATAATATTGGGGAGCACAGCAGCACAGTATTGGGGTGGTAGGATGATTTGTCCAGAAGATGGGAGGATGATGGAAAAGTAGTAAACTAAGATTTGTTTTTGCCAAACTGCAGAGACGGAAAATGGCTGAAAAATGATGGTCTGGTCTGAAGGTCTGAAAGGAGAAGTTGAGGAGAGAGAACATCTACATCAAAGGAGACGTCACTGGATGTAAGAGGTATGTGGGGCTGTATAGCAAGTACAGCAAAATGCGGTGTGGTGGGGGAGGGGGGCCTTAGAGAATTGGGCCATATTTATTGGGGCTTGGGCCCCCGGATCTTTTTCAACGTAAGCAACGCCCCTGACCTCCATTCATTCCACTACGCCCCGCCCACGAATGCCGTGACTGGCATCTCAACAGCAGCAGCATGGCCGTGCCTGTATTGTGGCCCGCAATATACTGGCACCGTACGTAGTGCCCACTGTATGATGGATGAAGCCCTATAAGGGGTTGTCTCACTTCAGTCAGTGGCATTTATCATGTAGAGAAAGTTAATACAAGCCACTTACTAATGTATTGTTATTTTCCATATTGCTTTCTTTGCTGGTTGGATTCATTTTACATCACATTATATACTGCTCGTTTCCATAGTTTACAGACCACCTGCAATCTATCAGTGGTGGTCGTACTTGCACAATATAGCAAAAAGCTCCAGCCTATGTGCGCTCCCATGGTCTGGCCACCAGAGAGGCTGATTGCTTTTTCCTATAGTGTGCAAGTACGACCACCACTGATGGATTGCAGGGTGGTTCTGTAACATGGAACGAGCAGTGTATAATGTGATGGAAAAATGAATCCAGCCAGCAAAGGAAGCAATATCGATAATAGCAGTATATTAGAAAGTGGCTTGTATTAACTTTTCTCAACATGATAAATGCAACTTACTGAAGTGAGACAACCCTTTTAAGGGGGGGTGAAAGGAATCCATGTTTTATATGTTAAAACTAATTCTGTTTTCTGCTAAGTTTCTGTTCTCTGTAACCATGAATTTTATCTCTTTGGCCACTACTCCCGGACAATACCCCAAATATGGATGTTCCGCTTTTTGCTCTATTGCCTGTAGAATAGAATGTGTTAATATATGATAGGTTGAATAAATAAACTTACGTTGATATGCTAATAAAGGGGGTAAAACCTCCACTATATAACCTGTGTGCACTAATAATAAACTTCAGAGCGTTCATTCAGTACATCATTGTTGTGTCTGTTATTCCCTACTGAGTAAAGCGCTCTCCTGACGTCAGAACAAGACTCAAACCAACCCGATACTAGAAGTTCGGTACCAGGGTACCTAACCAGTTTGGGGGATAATGTCGGGATCGAGAAGGTTATCCTCGGGTCCGGTAAGAAAGACATCTGTTGTTGTCCTCTGGCCAATCCGAGGACCAGTCTCGATCTAGTAAGTAGAACCTACAACTTCTAGTATAATTACTGTATCAGGGATACAGGGAACAGACTCCGGGAGTCTGGGGGAGTGACCCGGGGACTCCGGGAGTCCGCCCTGAGGATCACTCAGAGAAAATATATTGCGCACTAGAAAATATTGTCTCAGGGAGACAAGGACGGAGCTTGGTTTGACTCTTTTAAAGTTGTTTTAAAGTTGTTTTAAGGTATAAGAATATTAGAGTTGATATAAGGATACTGATGTCCGGGTGGTAAGTGTACGGACTGAAGTTCACTATTTGTATAGAGTTTTAAGGACATTGCATTGTTGTTTACTGTGTTGCGGAGGTCTGCAAGACGCCCCACCCCCCGGCTAGGAGCAATCCGTTGACCCGGGGATAGGTGAACGCAAGTGGCAGACCAAAACAACAAATTATATGTTTGATGAAACTCTCTGATATTTTGTGATCAGACCCGAGTCCTTTGCCTAGTTGACAGGATTTGTCGGAGCCTTCACGGTTCAGTACAGCCAGTCCTAGGAAAGTAGCATCATTAAAATATCAGACAGAATGGGGGCACAAGGAGTCAAAAACAGATTACCCCAAACCTGAGATGGGAGAAACATGTAATGTTTATGTTGCACGGTGTAGTCCCACAAATTACTTCCTAGTTAACCCATGGGTAGACAATTTGCAGGATGTGATATTTATGGAGATTTGAAAGTTAAAATGTGAAAAAGAATATTACAGAGAAACATTCCTGAGATAGAGAAGCAGCAAAGAAAAAAGGGGGAGTGAATCATGCAGAGTAAGTGATGTTATATGTGTAATAACATTATAGAAGACAAAGAATTGTTTAATAATTTTCTTTCTTCTTTCCAAGCAGTGTAATGTGGAATCCAGCTTTTAACAAAAATTATTATATTGGTAACACTAACTAAGACCACATGGCATATAAGATGATTTGGGTTTAACAAAAATACTGTATGATTATAACATGTATATTGTCTTCTTATAAGAGTTGATTAATCACAGAGTGAAGACCAGAAGACATTGGAAAACACAGCACAACAGCGACATAGACCATCAGCAATTCTGGGTGTGAGTGTGGCAATCTGTTTCCAGGAAAGCTGTGTTTGTCTGTGCTGCAAGTTTTGGGATGAAACAAAGAAAACTGTGTGGCGGGTTGAAGACAAATGATTCAGTGGAATGTGAATGGGTGTGGCTTTGAGTTGTAATTGAGTCAAAAATGTGTGAAGACTGATGGATGTTTTTAGCAGAGCTGTGTATGCAATTCAAAATTTATGTATAAGGGTGTGGTTATGAGCTGTTTGTGAAAAGGAGTACATGAAAATGTGAATGTGTATGGAGTACAATATTGTTTTCATATAATATGCGCATTAAGAATTTTATTTATATTTTTTTTGGAAGATTTTTGGTTTCTATTGGTGGCACACAGAGCAGTACATTTTTTTTTATTGAAGTCAATGAAAAGTTGCTATGGGCCCTTTGTGTGTTCATGTCTGTATTGTCAGATCTGTTTTGTTTCAATGTTTGAAGTTACGTGTTACATGTTAAGTTGTTGTGCTTAACATCAGAGCTCTGTTTCTCATGACAGCTGGGACACTACTGTCGGACAGAAGGAGGACCACAGTGTCTGACTAAAAGAGGTGGACTTAGATGGACTGAGAGTGGGAGGAAGGAGAGTAGGTTTTATGGTAGATAGCGGTGTAACCTCACGTGTGTTAAGTAAGGATTTGTACAAAGGACCATTGAGAAAATCAGAGCCCTCTATGGGAATTAATGGGGTATTGACAAAAACTTACAAAACTGACTCACTACCACTCGAGACCATGGACAGGGAATATATCACAGATCATGTATTCAGCATTATACAGATTGCCAGTCAGCTGTTAGGGAGAGATTTGTTCATTAAGCTTGACTTACAGGTATCAGCAAAGAATCAGGGCATAAAAGTACACTCAGATCTCATTCCAATCTCTACACCCGTGCCACTGATTCTTGCAAACATACAGGACCACCCAGAACTTAACAACATTAACCCTGCATTATGGTCCTCAAATGATATGACACAGGGCTCATAGATTGCACACCTTACAAAGCTACTGTGAAACCAGGTGTCAACTCAGTGTTCCAGAAACAATACCCGTTGTCCACAGAGGAAAATTGAGGGCTTAAGGCCAATGATTGAGGAATTTTTAAAGAAGGGCATTTTAGAAGAGGTGATTTCACCTTCAGCACTCCTTCGCTTTGTACAGGATTTAAGGGCAATCAACAACATCATTGTGCCTGTAGACCCTGTTGTACCTGACATCACTCAACTACTATCTGTCATCCAGCAGACGCTGTTTGGTTCAGTGTGATAGATCTGAAAAATGCCTTATTTTCTATACCAGTTGACAAGCGGACCAGACTACTTTTTGCTTTTTCCTTCGAAGAGCGACAATTGATGCCCCAAGGATATGCTGATTCACCTGTAGTGTTCAGAATCATCCTCCAAATGACTTTAAAAAGCATGGCACCCCCCCCCAGGTTCTGTGTTGTTGCAATATGTGGATGATTTACTGTTATGCAGTATGTCAGTGGAGGCCAACATTGAGGATGGTATATCACTGTTACAATGGTTGTTTGAATGTGGACACAAAGTGTCATTGGGGAAAATGCAATGGTGTAAAAAAAGCAATTGAATACTTGGGATTTGTCCTCACAAAGGGAGAAAGAGGATCAGTCCAGAGAGAGTCAGTCTGTAGCGGGCCTGATCACCCCGCACTCCAAGAAGGAAATGCTATCCTTCCTTGGAAATGATAAACTACTGCAGACAATGGATCCCAGACTGTTCCTACTATGACAATATCTTGAGGCAATCAACACTGGAGGACAAGATGGTCTTCAGAAATGTACAATGCCAAATTGATTATTTGAAATGTTCATTAATTTCAAGTCCAGTATTGGGCCTCCCTGACTACAAACTGCCTTCCACATGTATGCACGACAAAATAGTAAAACCATGGTGGGCGTACTGACACAAGAACATGGAGGCAAGTTGCGTCCATGTGCAATTTTTTCGAAGTAATGCCCACCTCTGTCCAAGGGATGACGGCATGTCTGCGTTCTCTTGCAGCCTGTGCTATGATGGTAGAGTTGGCAACTCCTTTCAACAATGGGACATCACACCATTTTGCCCACCACCCATGATGTTGTAGGCCTACTCAAGGGCATATGCACACAACACATGTCTGCACAAAGGCTTTCAGGATATGAGGTAATACTGCTCAGTGACCCCTCACTCAAAACAAGTATGCTTCCCACACCTCAGTCCAGCACCAATACTAAATGCTCTTTTAGGCCTTAAAGGACAGGAAGATTCCCCTTGCAGACACACATGACTGTTTACAGATACTAGAACAAAAAACTTCCCAAGACATGATTTGTCATCTACACCTATTGAAGGGGCACCAGAGGTTTTTGTGGACGGCTCATGCACCAGACCAAATGACACCAGATACTGTACAGGCTACGCCCTTGTCATGCTCCCAGATGTCGTCCTAGAGGCGAAACCCATAAAATTCCAGTCTGAACAGGCAGCTGAACTCATCGCCCTTACTAGGGCATGTAATTCTACATGCTGACAGACCTGTCACCATCTATACTGACAGTAGATATGCACATGGTGTAGTTTGGGATCATGGCAGCAGATGGTAAACCATCTCACACTCGCAGTTGGTCACAAATCTACTTGAAGCCATCAGATTACCCTCACAATTAGCAATTGTCCACTGCAAGGCACACACCAATGGCAAGGATAATGTCTCACAAGCAATGCGCTGGCAGATAAGGAGGCGAAACGATGTGGCCAAATGCAACCCCACAGGTCCATGTAACCATTGGGAGATGCCATGTTTGGCACCCCCAACCCTGAGATGTCACAGATGCTTACTAACCTTGTTATCCAGTATTGCAAAAAAATCCTAAGACAGGATTAGTCTGCAAAGAGGGGAAGCCATGCATCCCCAACACAGTGCTCCTTCTTTATAGCACATTTCCACAGAGTAGGACATAACAGCATTCACCTCTAAACTCAACAAGGAAAATTGCTAAATTAGTACAGATAGAATGAAAATGTCACATTCCATATCACCCACAGAGCTCAGGAATTGTGGAACGCATGAACAGGACAATCAAAGATAAATTGAGGAAGGCCACCGCAGGTACCTTTAAAAAAAAAAATGGAAAGAGATCCTACCCATACTTGCAGAGATAAGGATGACACCTAATAAGAAGTTAGGGTTATCACCATTTGAGATACTCATGGAAGCCTTTCCCCACCCCTTGGGCCAGACGCCCAATGATAGTACAGGAAGGGGACCTTGATTTAATAAGAAGGAGTATGTCACCAAATTGATACAGGTACTTTTATAAAACTGAGGAAAAGTTGCAGTAAGTCTCCCTCTCTTCACAGGAACCCACCCACCCATACAGGGTGGGGGAGAGATGATGGTCGAAATACTGAGAAAGGAAGAGCTCAAGGTGATTTTGCATATGGTCCACCCACTACCGTGGTCGCAGGAACCAGAACAGCTATACTGACCGAACAATCTCCGACGTGGATCCATGCCACACAAGTGAAGCTGGTAAAAGCAAGAGAGGAGGCAGAAACGGAGGCAGACAGCCTTGGCTTGAAAAAGAACCAGAGGTACTAACGGGGGCAGACAGCCCTGACCTCCAACGAGTCCCAGAAGTACTAACGGGGCAGCAGCCCTGATCTCCAACATGAAGATCCTCTCCCCTGTTTTGGGAAATGGTTGAGCATATTGATTAAGATTGCAATGGCCTCAATAACTTTATTGAGTTTACTAACCAATAGTAATAGGTGTAGTAGCATTATGTGTTATTCCTTGTGTGAGACGAATGCTTGAAAGGGGATCTCTAATATGTCATTTTATCAAACTCTCTTATCACAGGAGGATCAAAGCCCAGATGGGTATAAGAATTACCTAATATCATATAGAGAGAAAAAGGACAAGAAAGGAAAGAACCATGTAGTGTGACACACTAAAGGTTCTAAGAGGGGATTTGAAAGGAATCCATGTTTTTATATGTTAAAACTAATTCTGTTTTCTGCTAAGTTTCTGTTCTCTGTAACCATGAATTTTATCTCTTTGGCACTACTCCCGGACAATACCCCAAATATGGAAGTTCCGCTTTTTGCTCTATTTGCCTGTAGAATAGAATGTGTTAATATATGATAGGTTGAATAATAAACTTCAGAGCTTTCATTCAGTACATCATTGTTGTGTCTGTTATTCCCTACTGAGTGAAGCGCTCTCCTGACGTCAGAACTCAGAACAAGACTCAAACCAAGCCGATACTAAAAGTTCGGTACCAGGGGTGCCAAGTGGGACGTTGAGATTTCCTAACAGGGGGTGCGCTTTTTTAATGTTCGCCCTGTTGGTAAAATTCCCTAGAAACGGCCCTGCACCCGAGCATCGCATAGTGTTCTACTCGAGCACTACAGCACACAAGCACTTTGGTGCTCGATCAACACTAGTCTTTATTAAAAATATGGAATCCTTTTGTGTGTACAGAGCTGAGATGCTGTGGATTTCTGTCTTTTCCATCATCTGGGGAGCAGACGGGCTCCTTATCTCTGATATTTTACCTCCTAAACACTCATTATAACTCAGTTGTATAGAATTGACTTAAATAAGTGTTTATGACCCCTTAGTAGTTAGAGATAAGGTTTATTAGAGAACGGCACAAAGTGAAAGTGAAAGTACCAGTCTCATAGTTAGAAAAACAGTTAGCCTTTTGTGACAGAATGGCTAAATATTTTTAAGGTCAATTGAAAATATATTTTTAGCCAAAAATGGAGTAAAATGCAATCATAAACAAACTTGCATCAAAAGGTGTACATAGCCTTTAAAGGGACACTGACAGGCCTTCTGAGCATAATTAGCGTCTTTATCTGCGCATTATAAAAACGTTAAAAATAATCTTTATAATCACCTGTCCTTTCTGCCCAAGGGGCGTCCTTGTGCCGCATTTGTGCCCAGCCGGTCCCAACTGCCGGATCCCTTAGACACGCCCATTCATTAGTATTCACTTCGCTGGGCGGTATTTTCCAGTCCCGACCATTCGGAGATCCTGCGCATGCGCCCGGCACCCTCGCTCGCTGGGATCACATTGCGCCAAGTGAATACTAATGAGATGGGCGAGTCTAAGGATCGGCAGTTGGGACGCGGCTGGGCACAAATGCAGCACAAGAACGCCCCTTGGGCAGAAAGGACAGGTGATTATAAAGATTATTTTTAGCGTTTTATAATGCGCACAGGGATAATACTTATAGGAATTGGGAACTATTAAAGACCTACGGGGGCATATAAAGAGCTAATATGCTTAGAAAGGCCTGTCAGTGTCCCTTTAAAGGGGTCTTCAGATCTAGAAATGTTCCTGTTTATTTTGCAGCAACTCCACTAGAGGGCCCCATGGGGAGCAACCACTGTCTATTAATTTCACTTCCAAGAGTGGAAAACTTGAATAAAACTTTGATATTCCATTCCACTCATCTATCATCAGCTTAAATGATAGTAATGTCTTTGTGGAGCTAATGGTGAGTCTTGACAAAAAGAAAAAATGTTATACTTAACATAACAATGTAGGTTTTTATTCCTTAGTTATGGAGCTTCTGAGACTCAAAATTATGAATTATCTCATAAGCTTATTTCCAACATTATCCCCTTTAGAAATTCAAGGAGGAAAGAATTCAAAAGCGTACCTAGACTTACAACATACTGTATTTGTCACATACCCTATAAGACACACCTGCCCATTAGAAGCACCTAGGTTTTAGAAGAGGAAAATGAGAAAGAAAAATTCATCAGACCTCAGATCAGACCCCCAATGTTGATTAGACCTTAGCTCAGACCTCCAAACAGACCTCAGATCAGACACCACATTTTAATTAGACCTCACCTCAGACCCCCAATGGTAATAAGACCCCCAATCAGACCTCAGACCAGACCCCAAATTTTAATTAGACCTCACCTCAGACCCCCAAAATGACCACAGATCAGACCCCCAATATTAATAAGACCCCCAATCAGACCTAAGATTAGATCCCCAATGTTAATCAGATTCCCCGGTCCTATTGTACTAATGAGAGATTCCATAATGGAAGTGCTCATTAGTATTCATCCTATAAGACTCACTGGCATTTTCCCATTTCTATAAGTGTGTCTTAAAGGGTGAAAAATATGGCAACTTTATTAAAACAGAACGTAAATGTTCTGAAACAAATTTTTCAAATGTACTTTGATTTTTTTCCGCACTCTCATATTCCACTTTGTATGGGAGTACAGATTCCCTGTGGCCACACTAAGAACTGTAGAGGCAGGAGTTCCATAGCACGTGGCTGCTCCTGCCTGTACCAGCCTTGATCTCCTAAAGCCTGGCATAGATGGGCTACATTAAATGGTGAGCAATGTGTTATGTGAGCTCTTGCGCTGCGCTCGCTACACTCTGCTAATAGCCTCTATACGATATGGCATAGAGGCTATGAACAGGATGAAGCAAGAGCAGAATTTTCCCTGGCAGCAATTGATATCTTCTGCTGGACCTTTGAGACCCATTATTATATCAGAACCAGGGTCGACCAGAGGATTTCCTGATGCCACCCACAGGCCACCTTTATGGCCACCTTGAAGAACACATATTATGAATCTATGAAGACCATAACTTTCAAATTTCAAACAAATCAAAGCAAATGATCATCAAGGAGCTTGACAAATTTGTGGGCAAAATCCCAGAGCTGTTTTCGCATTATGTTACACCGATAGCTCTTGTCAATGAAGACATTTTAAGAAATCAGTTTCGAGTCCCAAAGCTTAGAATTAAAATTAAAACCACGTTTATTCCACAGATGAACACAGAGTGATAACACATAGGAAGCTATACTTGAAATGCACTAATTGTGGGGAAAGTTTGCACAAAAGGAAGCAGGAGTCGTTAGAGGTTACTGCTCTAAACATCTCAAGGTTGAGCTTACGAAGTTATAGCAAAACTCACTACAAAGTAAATCAAATTTATGGCATTATAAAAGCTTAGTAACAATGCAAGGAACTGAATGGCTTCAATGTACCATAGATTGAGGAAAAGTTACCAAGGTCATTGACTAATTCAACCAACTTTCATTGACTGCTTGAATGGAACGTGTGCGTTTCATAAGCGGCTCGTGAAGCTGATGGACAGGATGTTTTGTTCAGCTGTTATTTTCTGTTGAGATGAGCTCAAGGGAAGAAGGATGTAGCAATTGAGCCTGTGGTTGAAAATACATAAGCGTCATGTAATATTTATGAATATAAAATGTATTGTATATATTACAATAATACTGAACATGTTACAATAATTTAGCAGTCATGTAAAGAGGGCAGTGTGCCATAGCAACAGTGACCAAACTACTGTTCATACTACAGTATATTAAACTCCTTAAAAGGGTTGTCCACTTAAAAAAAAAAAATGTAATCCTCCCTTCAACCAGTAGGACCTGTGATAGTGTTATGCAAGTCGGTGTGGACCCACTGCACCACTTACCGGCTATACTCTGGAGGGGCATGGCTAAGTAACTACCTGGTCTTCACTAGAGCCTCTGATGGTGAGCATAGACTTGGGCCATTAGGGTAGTTACCAGGTACCACTCCAGAACAGTCACCGGGTCAGTGCCAGCTGACTAGGGGGTCAGAGATACTGGTGGAAGCAATGAGAGGAAAGACATAGTCAGGAAGTCTGGAGTCAGGGCAGGCAGCGATCAAGCAGAGTCTGTAATCGAAGTCCAAGGTCAGAGGCAGGCAGCAATCAAGTAAAATCTGTTAAATCGAGAAACAGGGTCTGGTACATAGAAAAGCAGAAACTTCCAAATACCTTCACAAAATTAACTAGACAAGCTAGTGACCAAGATTACCCAGACACCTTCCTGGATGAGGAAGTGCCTATAAAAACTTCCTGCAACCCAGCCATAGGCTGGGGAGATAAAGGGCATGTACGTGCTGTCTCACAAGGGAGGAGAGACATGCCCGTGCACACCCTAACAAACAGTACAGAACTCAAGCAGGAAGTATGCTCTGCCACGGAGCACAGTTGAAGCTACCTGCTGCTGCCTGTGCTTGTAAGCACAGTGCAAGGCAGCAGGAGGGAAAGAGGGAGCCGGGCGCCCGTAACTGCATGTAGGGCCAGCAGCGCAGGCATGGAGCACTGGGATGACAGATAGGAAGTATACTTACCTGTTCCCCGTCACTAATTTCTGGCTCTGTGGGTCCTGGGCTGTTTTCACTGCAGCTCCTGTACCTGCATGTAAACTTTCCGCACTGATGGGATCACATGTGATGCTGCTATCAATAAATTACCTTAACAATTATGGGTAACCAAGCAGCATGTGAGCCAGCATCAATGTACTGCTTGGGAACACATCAAAGATAAGGCCAGCCATTAGCTGCGGAGGTGCAACTGATAGAGTTTATGCAAGAAGTTTACATGCGGAAGTGAAGTGGACAGCCTAGGACCTATGGAGCTGACGGGGAGCAAGTAAGTGTACTTCTTTCATAGGTCTCCTAGATGGTGGGGGATTCAATAAAAAAAATCTGTCACCATATTTGACCAAGTTGAGAACACCACCAACAACATAGTGGTATACCGTATAGTCATGTTAACTGTATATACAGTAATACTTTCTGTCACATTTTTGGCAAATGGAGTACAATTCCTAGAATTGATCCATAAGAAGGAAAGGACATATTACATGACAGTTGTCAGAACAAGACAAATTTATTAAGAATATCGGGGCAGATACTTGGAAAATTAAGGCAAGGTCTTTGGTTATCAGGAACAAGACAGTAAACCTGAGCTACCTTGTCAGAAGTGGAGATGAGTAAATCTTTACAATTGCTTTTTTTCCATTTATCTTCCAAAGTATAAATCACTCAGATCTGGGGAATCAATTCTACCACATGTGATTATGAGGTACATGATTTCTTCTGTGGAGCACATATCAAGTACCTTGGTAGAAAACAGTTTTGTTCACAATGTGTATTTCAGACAGTTTGTTACTGTAAATGCTTTTGCAAGCTCATAAAACAGATTGGCTGCAGATCCTAAGGGCCCATTTACATCGGCCAATTATCTGGAACGAATGTTCGTACAAAAACACACATTCCCAATTAGTGTCCCATGTAAAGGTGCCACCTAAAATCATTGTTTTTGGCCACAGGAATCTGCTGCCCAGAAACAATGAATCTGTATGGGGATTCATTAATGCCCGTACAGAGGAGATGATCGCTGTTCTTACCTCTTCTCACGAGCAGGCAGTTATAATAGTAACATAGTACATAAGGCCGAAAAAAGACATTTGTCCATCCAGTTCGGCCTGTTATCCTGCAAGTTGATGAATGTTATGAATGTTTTTTTCCAAACATTTTCTAGCTCGTCAGGGGAGGTAAAATCTGTGTTTACATGCAGCAATCATCTACTCTATAGAGGGAGTAGTGATTACTAATGCAGTTGCTCTTTCCCATACGGATTCATTGTTTCTGGGCAGCAGATCCCTGCTTATACAACGATCAGGAGATTATCGGTAATGAACCATTCTTTCAGTACTCTTCAGGGGTACATGCTGCAATCATCTCTGTATGGGGATGAGAAATCCGCATTGTTAGTGCTCATCCCCATACAGATATAGAGATAAAAAGGTTCACGGGGTGCTTGTATAAACAGTAGATGTATTAAAAACAAAACAAATACTGAAAAAAACAACTACATATGGCTGTGTGATACATTGTGATGGCAGCTTGCTGTCTTCCTCAGGAAAATGTATTGGATAGGATCCTGGCTTCTAATCTGGAGCAGGAGCAAGCAACATGTGCACAGGGACAGGTCACACCCATCTTAATCCCTCACCAGTTTTTTGGTAGAGCACAACTCTGCCTGACCTGTCTTGTCTGGACCAGCGGCTCATTACCTGTATTTTTTATCTGCAGGAAACCATATGTTGGAGGTCTAATCAAGGAATGCTCGCAGGAGAAGCAGCCACTCATAATTGATTGGTGATCTTAGGCCTTGACGGGTGTATGCCTGTGCAGTCCCTCAGTGAAAGGGGGTATCTGCAAATGTTTGATTTGTAATGTTATGTAATGTTTAGAAATGTTGCAAAGCTACAGCGTTACAGTCAGCAGAATGTCCAGCCACCATAACCATCAAGACTTGCTGCAGGTGAGGGACTACAGCTCAAACACCCATCACCTTTGATCACATGATAGCCAGACACTCAGGAGAGAGACATCAGCAATATAGCATACTAGATGTGCCATTATCTGCCCCACTGCCACCGTACCTCATCATCTGATAGGAGAGCTTGCTCTGTGTTCAAACTACTGCTGCATGTACAATACTACAACTCATATTTTCCACTTAGTAAACAAAGGCTTTTATTCTTCTACTTTTGGCCTGATTCCTTTTACCACATTTGATCTGCACCAGTCCCCATGGATTAACGTTCTGATGAAATACACCATGACACATCATCTCATTGGGATCACTACCACTCCCATCCTCTGCCCCCGGCTTCTCAGGGGCTTGCTGCACCTTCAGTAACTATTTACCACCTCTTGAGGGGCTTTACACTTTGAATGCTTTTGCTCTCTTGCTCTTTAACATTTCATCCCCATAGAGATTCATTGGTTCTTAGTAGTAGATCCCTGTTTACACTGAATGATATGCTGCCCACAAATGATGATCTTGGTGTCTGCTCTCACCACATGAACTCTCTAGCTATTCGTCAATAGAACATCTCATTATAAGCACGCTAGATATTGACCACTTGGCATACAAAATTGAAGTCAAACACGGAGACAGGAAGGTAAAGGGAATTCATCACTTTATTTGTTTCTAAGTTCTGATTGTATATTCTTTAATCTATTTTCTTTACATTTCTGTGGAGGCAGACATGTTGCTTTGGGGACAGGCACCTTGCTATGAAAAAATTAAGGCCAAAAATGACTTACTGCTCCCTAACACGAGCAAAACTAATAATTATAGCATTAGTTCTGCTTGTGTGTATAATTATTTTATAATACCATGAAAAATTATTTTAAAAAAATCAAAAAGTATGATTAACACGAAGCTTAGATTGAAACAATATATCCCTTTAACTTTTTACGGACAAATGATCTGTAAATGTGATTATAGTGTCTAATATTCAAACAGAACAGATGTGTTCCTGATGGTTCATGGTGCAGAATCTGAAATTTCTATTTGTTTCAGAATTTTGCTATTTAGAGTCTTGCATTCATGTAAGGACTGGGTATTCATGGGTAAAACATGTGGTGTGGAATATAGGGCACACTTATTCACTCCATTTTGTACAATGGCTTTGGCTACTCTTCCAACATATTGTATCAGCAGATTTCATGGCATAATTCAGTGTTAGCATCTGATCTATTACAAAGCCAAACACATAAAGTGTGTCAGCGCTGGATCATCTGCCAAATGACAATGTTAAATGAAATCTGTCCTAGTAAGTACATGGGAAATGTTATGATTTTACCGAAGAATGTTCTTTATTCAATAACATCAGAGCCTAAATTAAATTCTAACTCTTTTTATATTAGTTCATACAATAAGATATACAAAATACTTGAAATATCAATATTGTTATTACTCAAATAAAAAAATCCTTTGCTTAGATTCTAAAAGCTTACCATATGCGCCTCTTTACTCATAATGAAGTCTCTGAGTACAGCATGGGCCACATTATGACTTCTATTATAAAATGGGAAAATGGAGCCAACCAATCATATTCAAACACTCATTTTTTAACATGTGACCATGTCATAGAATTCTACCAGCTAAATATGTAATAAAATGTAACATAAATGAAATAGAAAGTATAACTGTATAAATATGTAACATACATATGATAGACATATAAAGTGTCAAAATATAAAAAAAACATTTGAGTAACTCCCAAAAAACTTTGCTTTGGAACAATTTTCAGAAATGCCTTTAGGTTTCTCTGGTTGCCTTGGGGAAGAGATAGCAGTTTATCTCCATCTTGCTGCCACACATGGGACCTGCGGGTAGTCATACACATAACATAGCTGGTGGCTGACAGCTATCACTTCCAATCTCCCCATACACATGGCTGCTTGGCTCAGCTGCTGCCTCATCCCCTTTGAGAAGATTGGGCAGTTCTAATCCAACTTGAACAATACTTATCGCCCTCTACATCTGATATGGGAAGAAGAGTTGGGAGACCACAATACAGATTAGATAGTTGACTAGTCCTGCCAAAATTGTCAGGTTTGGCCAACAATCTGTATATCCAATTAGGATGGCCAGTTTAACAGCTTAGGAGTGACTTTGGAACTACCACCAGGCTTCATCAGTCACAATAGTGGATACTTACTATTTTAGAACCTTCCTCATAAGAATATCAAAGCAAATGTGGCAGCAAATTTTTCATATATAAGCACCACCCTAGCCCAAGTTGTTGTACTCAAAGTAGAATTTACATATTTGGAAGTGAAGCTATGGGTGCATTAGCATGATGGATTGGCATCAACAGACATACAGCTCACAGAGCTCGATAGGGTAGACTCAACACACTTGTCCCTTCACCTCTCGGGCCAAGGAAGTCCATCTAATGGAAAACCTACAGTCAGACTAATGGACACTGCAGACTGTTGCTGGAGTTTATTTTTAGCCAGTCAACATGTTTTAGGGATAGAAATGGGTCCCCTTTTGACATAAATATGATATAAAACCCAACAACTTCTGACAGAGTATCACAAGATCATGTTTTTTTTTTTTTTTCAAGCTGGTTCTCTGGCACCACACATCTCTAAATATGCTGAGCCAAGAGGAAAAGTAAGAAAAGACACATGTGAACAGTAGAAGTCAATTTGTAGCCAGGACAGTGTAAAAACCCACATGCTATTATTCCTAACATTTTGTCCACATCCCATATAACTATAGATGAGTGAATCGAAGCTGATGAAGTAGAATTTGTTTTGAAATTTAACTGAATGTGAAGTTCCTCGTGCTTCGTGGTAACGAATCGCATTTTTCCTAAAATGGCTGCTTCAAGTGTGAGGACATGGGGCAAGGAACTCTGGGAAGGCGGGATCACCCACAATGCCATGCACGCAGCAAATCAGCAGCCAGCCAGCCCCTGTGATGTCACAGCCCTATAAATAGCACAACCATCTTAGATTCTGCCATTTACCAGTATACTTAGTGCAGGAAGAGATGTCAGTAGCCGCTACGGACAGTGATAGAAAAAACATCATTGTGCTAAAAGAAAATGATTTACAAGTCCAGGGAAAGATTATTCAAGGTGTAGGGAAAGGATATGGAAAAATCGTTCCACAGCATTTCTGTTGAACAGGGTTCATTCGGGGAGGTGACAGAGGGGTAATAGGAACAATCCGATTACACCATGCAGCACAGACTGGGGATCCAAATTGCCATTATACAGCTCTGTAATTCCAGCAAATCATTCTTATTAGCGTGCAAGTGCTGTTTGATACAGGCAATAACAGGGGTTGTTACAAGGAAATATTTATACGTTTTATTTGCCCTTGTGCGGTGCAGTTTTAAATCATTTTTTGGTTTGTATTAGTGGGAAAAGGGAATTATTAGCCGTTATGTGGTGAAGTGCGAAAATGACAGCCCTTTTTGTTGTGTATTAGTGGCAAAAGTAAAATATACATGCTGTTCAGCGGTGAAGTTATCTGTTCTAAAGCCCTTTTTCTGTGTATTATCGGAAAAAGAAAAAATATACTTGCTGTTCAGCGGTGAAGTTATCTGTTCTAAAGCCCTTTTTTGCGTGTATTAGTGGAAAAAGGAAAAATATCTTTGCCGCTCAGCGGTGCAGTGAGATATTTTACAGCCCAGTTTGCCGTGTATTACTGGCGAAATACAAATATATTCGACTTTTATCATTGCACTTATCTATTGAAAAGCCTTTTGTGTAACAATAGAAAAAATTTCGGCCTATTTGCCGTTTAGTAGTGCAGTGATATATTCTAAAGCCCTGTTTGTTGTGTGTTAGTGGCGAAATAAAAAATATTTGATCTAACATTTGGTTATTTGATCTAACAGTATGTCAAGCAGAGAAGTGACAGGCCCTGCACAGGGGAGTGGCAGAGGCTGAAATGTTTCTGGCGTAGGCACAGGTCACAGCAGAGTAAGGGGCTGTGGCAGCAGGGGCCACTTCCAGAGGCCTGAGCTCCAAGTGTCAGCTAGCGGTCGTGTTGTGACCAGCAACCCAGCGGTTCTTGAATGGTTGACTCGATCTTCAACTTTGTCGTAACTTACATTAGACACCCCCAGCCAAGAGTCAGTGGGTTCATCAAACACAACCCTTATTTAGCATAGCCCGGGAGCAGGTCCTGTGCCCTCACCTGTCCTCAACCTGCCTCTGTCCTTTTCTGTTCCCTCACCACGAGAAGTATTATATGCTGTAGGCTCTGCTCCACTTTTCAGCGAGGAAGAGCCACTAGAAAACAGTCAGCAGCTTCTGCCCAGCCAAGATGCAGGGAAGTAGTGATGAGGAGAGTGGTGTGGGAGCTGGTGTTGAAAGCGGTCAGGCTCCTGACGCAGAGACGGTTTAGGAGGACATCAGGGTTGTTCAGACAGTACTTGATGATGATGATGAAGCTGATCGCACTTCGCAGCTGGGTGAATTAGGGGCTTCATCATCATCGGGAGAAGAGGGTGGCAGCTTGCCCATGAGGCAGCGGTGGAGCCAGCAAGTCGCTAGCGTGGCCGGGAGTCAGCAGGGTGGCAGCAGTGGGAGGTCAGAAGCCAAACCCTCTTCCCGGGATCCTACCTGCCCAGAAAGTAGCGGTGCAGGGGCTCAAGGAGGCAGCGGTGGTAGCAGTCAGGTAAAATCACCTACTCGGCGGTGTGGCAGTTTTTTTTTTAGGCCGCCGGAGGAGGTGAACAGGGCTGTATGTAGAATCTTTGGGCAGAGGATGAAGCTACGGCCCTGCGTCAACATATGCAGCGTCACCATAAAGTGGCCTGGGAAAACAGTGGCTCCAATCTGGTAGTGAAGCCTGACGCAGAAACCACTGTATCACCCACTGGCACACACCCTTTTTCTTTCAGTCAAGTCTCCACCACCTCAGCTGCAGGGAGCTGTCTGTCCTTCCCATCATCTGCCGGTCCTGATGCTCTTGCTCCTCCTACTCCTCGTCACGAATTCCATCAGCAATCAATCACTGAAGCGATTGCCAAGAGAAAACAGAATGCGTGCACTCATCCAAAGGCGCAAAAGCTGAATGTGCTCCTGTCCAAGTTACTCCTGTCTAAGTTGCTACTATTCTGATGCTGCCACCTGCCTGATGCCACACATCTTATGACAAGTAGGGTTGAGCGAACCCGAACTGAAAAGTTCGAGTTCGTACCGAATATTAGTTTTTTTGGACCCTGGACCCGAACCCGAACATTTCAGTAAAAGTTCGGGTTCGGGTTCGGGTTCAGTGTTCGACGCTTTTTGAAAGGCTGCAGAGCAGCCAATCAACAAGCGTTTAACTGTGTGCCCTTACAAGCCATCAAAGCCATGCCTACTAATGGCATGGCTGTGATTGGCCAGTGTAGCATGTGACCCAGCCTCTATATAAGCTGGAGTCAAGTAGTGCTGCACGTCACTCTGCTGTGCTTAGTGTAGGGAGAGGATGCTGCTGGTGATTTCAGGGAGAGAATAGGAGAGAATCGTTGCTCAAAACATAGAATCTTACTCAGAATCTACATATATTGTGTTGTGTGGGTGCAGGGCACAATTATTTTATCCTGCCCTGAGCCCAGTGACTGAAAAAAAAAAACTTTTATAAGTCAGTTAGGTGGCCGGCGGCGGTGGCCATTTTATGCACGCTCATTGCACCAGCACTGCATCTGAGCTTTAGGGACATTGAAATCCAAGCTTTAAAAACAGCACAAATAATCTGTTTGTAAAAAAATCTCAATTTTTGGGGCATTTTACACTGGTGCATTTGCAGGCTTACTCAGTGTGCAATTTTAAATTCTGCAAGTGTTAAATTCTGCAAGTGTTAAATTTTAGTTAAATATATACAGCTTTCATATTATGTTACCAAAAAAAACACACTTTTTTGGCAATATATAACATCTGGATTAGTCAGTGTGCAATTTAAGCTAGAAATTCAACCATCATTTTCTGGGTTTTTAAAAACACACTTTTTTTGCCAAAAACTACTATTTTCCAGATCTGCAAGTGTTAAATTCAAGTTTAATATATACAGCTTTCATATTCTGTTAGTAAAAAAACACTTTTTTGGCAATATACAACATCTGGATTAGTGAGTGTGCAATTTAAGCTAGAAATACAGCCATAATTTTCTTGATTTTTAAAAACACTTTTTTTGCCAGATTCCACAATTTTTCTGGCCTTGAAGAATCAGCACGTGTGAAATTCCAGGGTTATATACTGCTGTCAAATTCAGTTATTAAACAAACACCCGTTTGGCAACAAAAATTTAGTTGGCAGCCTTTGCTGCAGATGTCATTGTGAGATACCGCCTTTACATACTGTCTTTCTATTCAGAAATTTGAAATAAAGTCATTTCGGGCACAATTCTTTGATAGCGTCCTAATATGGATCAGGGCTTGTGAGATACACCCTTTAAATACAGGGCTTCTGTTCAGGTATTTGAAATACAGCCATTTTGGGCAAACAAATTTAATTGCGGCCTAGTGTGGATCAGGGCGTGTGAAATACACCCTGTATATACAGAGGTTCTATTCAGGTATTTGAAATACAGCCATTTTGGGCAAACAAATTTAATTGAGGCCTAGTCTGGTTCAGGGCCGTGTGAGATACACCCTGTATATATAGGGCTTATATTCTTCTATTAATAAAACACCCTTTTTGGGGCAAAATACACAATTTTTCAGGCCTTGCAGCATCAGCACGTTTGAAATTCCAGGGTTATATACTGCTGTCATATTCAGTTATTAAACAAACACCCGTTTGGGCAAAATAAAATTTTGTTGGCAGCCTTTGCTGCAGATGTCATTGTGAGATACCGCCTTTACATACTGTCTTTCTATTCAGTTATTTGAAATAAAGCCATTTTGGGCACAATTGTTTGATAGAGTGGATCAGGGCGTGTGAGATACACCCTGTATATACAGGGGTTCTATTCAAGTATTTGAAATACAGCCATTTTGGGCAAACAAAATTAAAAGAAGGCCTAGTCTGGTTCAGGGCGTGTGAGAAAAGGAAAATTTATTGGATAGGATCCTGGCTTCTAATCTGGTGCAGGAGCGAGCAACATGTGCACAGTGACAGGTCACACCCATCTTAATCCCTCACCAGTTTTTTGGCAGAGCACAACTCTGTCTGACCTGTCTTGTCTGGACCAGCGCCTCATTACCTGTATTTTGTGCAGTACCGCAGTGAAAGGGGGTATCTGCAAGCGTTTGATTTGTAATGTTATGTAATGTTTAGAAATGTTGCAAAGCTACAGAATTACAGTCAGCAGAATGTCCAGCCACCATAGCTATCCAGACTTGCTGCAGGTGAGGGACTACAGCTCAAACACCCATTACCTTAGATCACATGCAGACCAGGCCAACTTAAAAATCCTGCATTACATAGTGGACACCTACAGTGCCTAGTGCCATCTTACAACTGATAGCCAGACACTCAGGAGAGAGACATCAGCAATATAGCATACTAGATGTGCCATTATCTGCCCCACCCCACCGTACCTCATCATCTGATAGGAGAGCTTGCTCTGTGTTCAAACTACTGCTGCATGTACAGTACTACAACTCATATTTTCCACTTAGTAAACAAAGGCTTTTATTCTTCTACTTTTGGCCTGATTCCTTTTACCACATTTAATCTGCACCAGTCCCCATGGATTAACGTTCTGATGTAATACACCATGGCACATCATCTCATCAGGGTCACTCCCGTCCTCTGCCCCGGCTTCTCAGGGGCTTGCTGCACCTTCAGTAACTATTTACCACCTCTTGAGGGGCTTTACACTTTGAAAGCTTTTGCTCTCTTACTCTTTAACATTTCATCCCCATAGAGATTCAGTGGTTCTGAGTAGTAGATCCCTGTTTACACTGAATGATATGCTGCCCACAAATGATGATCTTGGTGTCTGCTCTCACCCCATGAACTCTCTAGCTATTCGTCAATAGAACATCTCATTATAAGCACGCTAGATATATGGAGACAGGAAGGTAAAGGGAGTTAATCACTTTATTTGTTTCTAAGTTTTGATTGTATATTCTTTAATCTATTTTCTTTACATTTCTGTGGAAGCAGACATGTTGCTTAGGGGATTTGCCTTATAGCAGGCACCTGGCTATGAAAAAATTATGGCTAAAAATTACTTACTGCTCCCTAACATAATAATCATAGCATTAGTTCTGCTTGTGTGTATAATTATTATATAATACCATGTAAAATTATTATTTTTTTTAAATCAAATAGTATGATTAACACGAAGCTTAGATTGAAACAATGTATCCCTTTAACTTTTTAAGGACAAATGATCTGTAAATGTGATTATAGTGTCTAATATTCAAACAGAACAGATGTTTCCTGATGGTTCATGGCGCAGAATCTGATATTTCTATTTGTTTCAGAATTTTGCTATTTAGAGTCTTGCATTCGTGTAAGGACTGGGTATTCATGGGTAAAACATGTGGTGTGGAATATAGGGCACACTTATCCCACTCATTTTGTACAATGCTTTGGCTACTCTTCCAACATATTGTATCAGCAGTTTCATGGCATAATTCAGTGTTAGCATCTGATCTATTACAAAGCCAAAACACATAAAGTGTGTCAGCGCTGGATCATCTGGCCAAATGACAATGTTAAATGAAATCTGTCCTAGTAAGTACATGGGAAATGTTATGATTTTAACGAAGAGTGTTCTTTATTCAATAACATCAGAGCCTAAATTAAATTCTAACTCTTTTTATATTAGTTCATACAATAAGATATACAAAATACTTGAAATATCAATATTGTTATTACTCAAATTCAAAAATCCTTCGCTTAGATCTAAAAGCTTACCATATGCGCCTCTTTACTCATAATGAAGTCTCTGAGTACAGCATGGGGCCACATTATGACTTCTATTATAAAATGGGAAAATGGAGCCCAACCAATCATATTCAAACACTAATTTTTTAACATGTGACCATGTCATAGATTTCTACCAGCTGAATTATGTAATAAAATGCAATAATAAATTTGCAACATAAATGAAATAGAAAGTATAATAACTGTATAAATATGCAACATACATATGAATAGACATATAAAGTGTCAAAATATAAAAATAACATTTGAGTAACTCCCAAAAAACTTTGCTTTGGAACAATTTTCAGAATGCCTTTAGGTTTCTCTGGTTGCCTTGGGGAAGAGATAGCAGTATTATCTCCATCTTGCTGCCACACATGGGACCTGCGGCTAGTCATACACATAACATAGCTGGTGGCTGACAGCTATCCTTTCCCAATCTCCCCATACACATGGCTACTCGGCTCAGCTGCTGCCTCATCCCCTTTGAGAAGATTGGGCAGTTCTAATCCAACTTGAACAATACTTATCGCCCTCTACATCTGGTATGGGAAAGAGAGTTGGGAGACCACAATACAGATTAGATAGTTGACTAGTCCTGCCAAATTGTCAGGTTTGGTCAACAATCTGTATATCCAATTAGTATATGGCCAGTTTAACAGCTTAGGTGTGACTTTGGAACTACCACCAGGCTTCATCAGTCACAATAGTGGATACTTACTATTTTAGAACCTTCCTAATAAGACTATCAAAGGAAATGTGGCAGCAAATTTTTCATATATAAGCACCCACCCTAGCCCAAGTTGTTGTACTTAAAGTAGAATTTACATATTGGAAGTGAAAGCTATGGGTGCATTAGCATGATGGATTGGTATCAACAGCCATACTGCCTCTCAGTGCTCGTATAGGGTAGACTCAACACACTTGTCCCTTCACCTCTCGTGCCAAGGAAGCCCATCTGATGGAAAAACCTACAGTCAGACTAATGGACACTGCAGACTCTGTTGCTGGAGTTTACCTTTAGCCATTCAACATGTTTTAGGGATAGAAATTGGGTCCCCTTTTGACATAAATATGATATAAAACCCAACAACTTCTGACAGAGTATCACAAGATCATGTTTTTTTTATTTTTTCAAGCTGGTTCTCTGGCACCACACATCTCTAAATATGCTGAGCCAAGAGGAAAAGTAAGAAAAGACACATCGTGAACAGTAGAAGTCAATTTGTAGCCAGGACAGTGTAAAACCACATGCTATTATTCATAACATTTTGTCCACATCACATATAACTATAGATGAGTGAATCGAAGCTGATGAAGTAGAATTTGTTTTGAATTTAACCCGAATGCGAAGTTCCTCGTGCTTCGTGGTAACGAATCGCTTTTTCCTAAAATGGCTGCTGCAAGTGTGAGGACACGGGGCAAGGAACTCTGGGCAAGGCGGATCACCCACAATGCCCATGCACGCAGCAATCAGCAGCAGCCAGCCCTGTGATGTCACAAGCCCTATAAATAGCACAGCCATCTTAGATTCTGCCATTTCCAGTATACTTAGTGCTGGGAGAGATGTCAGCAGCCGCTAGGGACAGTGATAGAAAAAACGTCATTGTGCTAAAAGAAAATGATTTACAAGTTCAGGGAAGATTATTCAAGTGTAGGGAAAGGATAGGGAGGATCGTCCACAGCATTTCTGTTTGAATAGGGTTCATTCGGGAGGGTGACAGAGGGGTAATAGGAACAATCGATTTCACCATGCAGCACAGACTGGGGATCCATATTGCCATTATACAGCTCTGTAATTCCAGCAAATCATTCTTATTAGGGCTGCAAGTGCTGTTTGATACAGGCATTAACAGGGGTTATTACAAGGAATATTTATATGTTTTATTTGCCCTTGTGCGGTGCAGTTATATGTTTTAAAAAGCATTTTTTGGCTTGTATTAGTGGGAAAAAGAGCTTATTAGCCGTTATGTGGTGAAGTGCGAAAATTACAGCCCTTTTTGTCATGTATTAGTGGCAAAAGTAAAATTATTTGCCACTCAGCGGTGAAGTTTATCTGTTCTAAAGCACTTTTTTGCGTGTATTAGTGTAAAAAGTTAAAATATCTTTGCTGCCTCAGCGTGCAGTGAGATATTTTACAGCCCAGTTTGCCGTGTGTTAGTGGCGAAATACAAATATATTCGCTGTTCATCATTGCACTTATCTGTTGAAAAGCCTTTTGTGTAAAAATAGAAAAAAAATTAGGCCTAAATGCCGTTCAGCGGTGCAGTGAAGATATTTTACAGCCCAGTTTGCCGTGTATTATTGGCGAATACAAATATATTCGACTTTCATCATTGCACTTATCTATTGAAAAGCCTTTTGTGTAACAATAGAATAAATTTCGGCCTATTTGCCATTTAGCGGTGCAGTGATATATTTCTAAGCCCTGTTTGTTGTGTATTAGTAGCGAAATAAAAACATTTGATCTAACATTTGGTTATTTGATCTAACAGTATGTCAAGCAGAGACGTGCCAGGCCCTGCACAGGGGAGTGGCAGAGGCCGAAATGTTTCTGGCGCAGGCACAGGTCGCAGCAAAGTAAGGGGCCGTGGCAGCAGGGGTCACTTCCAGAGGCCTGAGTTCAAGTGTCAGCTAGCGGTCATGCTGTGACCAGCAACCCAGCAGTTCTTGAATGGTTGACCTCGATCTTTAACTTTGTCGCAACTTACATAACACACCCCCAGCCAATAGTCAGTGGGTTCATCAGACACAACCTTTAGTTGGTATGGGCCAGGAGCAAGCTCTGTACCCTCACCTGTCCTCAACCTGCCTCTGTCCTTTTCAGTTCCCTCACCGCGAGTAGTATTATAGCTGTAGGCTCTGCTCCACTTTTTAGCGAGGAAGAGCTACTAGAGGACAGACAGCAGCTTGTGCCCAGCCAAGATGTGGAGGAGACATCCTCCGCTATGCGGGCAAGTAGTGATGAGGAGAGTGGCATGGGAGCTGGTGTTGAGAGCAGTCAGGCTCCTGACGCAGAGACGGTTGAGGAGGACATCAGTGATGTGCAGACAGTACTCGATGATGATGATGTAGTTGATCGCACTTGGGAGCCGGGTGAATTAGGGGCTTCATCATCATCAAAAGAAGAGGGTGGCAGCTTGCCCGTAAGGCAGCAGTGGAGCCTGCAAGTCGCTAGCGTGGCCGGGAGTCAGCAGGGTGGCAGCAATGGGAGGTCAGGAGCAAACCTCTTTGCGGGAGCCTACCTGCCCGGAAAGTAGCTGTGCAAGGGCTCAAGGAGGAAGCGGTGGTAGCAGTCTGTCAGTGCGTAGTGTTGGGGGTAAAATCACCTACTCGGCGGTGTGGCAGTTTTTTTTTACGCTGCCGGAGGAGGTGAACAGGGCTGTATGTAGAATCTTTGGGCAGAGGGTGAAGCGTGCCAGGGTGCCAATGTTGGCACTATGGCCCTGCATCAACAAATGCAGCATCACCATAAAGTGGCCTGGGAAAACCGTGGCTCCAATGTGGTGGTGAAGCCTGACGTAGCAAACGCTGCATCACCCACTGGCACGCACCCTGTTTCTGGCAGTCAAGGCTCCACCACCTCAGCTGAAGGGAGCTGTCTGTCCTTCCCATCATCTGCCGGTCCTGATGCTCCTGCTCCTCCTACCCTCGTCACGCATTCCATCAGCAATCAATCAACGAAGTGATTGCCAAGAGGACAACAGTATGCGTGCACATCATTCAACGGCGCAAAATCTGAATGTGCTCCTGTCCAAGTTGCTCCTGTCTAAGTTGCTACTATTCTGATGCTGCCATCCGCCTGATGCCACACATCTGATGCCAAGTGCTCATTTTTCACCCACCATCTTCAGCGGGTACTGGTATTGCCACACACCTCCACACTATGTCACCTTTTCACTCTGTGGTTTTCTCATGCTGCCACCACCTACACACTCTGTCATTGTGCCACTCTGTGGCCTCCTGATGCTGCCGCCACCTCCACACTATGTCAACTAGCCACTCTGTGGCCTCCTGTTGCTGCCTCCACCTCCAAACTATGTCACCTTGCCACTCTATGGCCTCCTCATGCTGCTCCTACCTCCACTCTATGTCACCTTGACACTCTGTGGCCTCCTGATGCTGCCGCCACCTCCACACTCTGTCATTGTGCCACTCTGTGGCCTCCGGATGCTGCCGCCACCTACAGACTCTGCGATTGGGCCACTCTGTGGTCTCCTTATGCTGCTTTCACCTCACCACTAAGTCTTTGGACTTCTCATGCTGTACCCACCCTCCCTACTTCATGGCTGGGCCACTATTTTGCCTTGTTGGCTTGGCTGACATCATCATTTATTTGACCCTTCCTCTGATCTATCAGAAGAAAGGTAAAATGAGACGCACAACGGATCCTGTCTGTATAGCAGCTGTAAAGCCTGTATGGTCCTATCAGAATTGGCTTGTGATTTGGTAGCCAAAAGCAGGAGTGGGTACAAAACACAGAAGACTTGCAAATATTCCGTTTTTTGTGGGTTATTGTTTTGACAGATCAGAGGAAGGGCAAAATAATCAGTGACGTCCACACAAACTTACTGCTGACACCCTCTCCACACTAGTAGAATCAAATATGCAGAAACAGCACGCAACGGTCCGTACTTATTACAGGGAGATGCAACAGCCCCGCACCAGCCGTAGATCCAGTCAGCCAGAAAATACATAGAAATCAAACAGCGGTGGCAGCATCTCCCATCACTTCATCTTTATTAAGGACTTCACAGCATACAAAAAACTAAGCAACGTTTCGGCTGTGCAACAGCCTTTGTCAAGCATAAAAACAGTATGACACAGATGCATATAAATACTAAAACCCATGGTCCACCCACTATTGTCAATGCCAATCAAGGCCCACCCTAAGCACACCCACATACTGTATCTCACTACCTATCCTTGCACAGATCTCAACATTCCTCTCATTACCATACTTTATTTAGTCATCACCTGTGATTATCCTTCACCTTGTCGGTAACACGTTTCTCATTGTGGTCCGCGTCCTCCATTCCGTACTGCGCATGTCTCTGCATCGGCGGCACTGCTTTAAGTCACGCACGCTCGTCAGAAGCGAGATCCCGCGATAGCTGACGTCAGCAACCAGCTGAGCGCAGCGTCACAGAGATCCCGCCCCACTCGTTCGCGCAATCCCAGAGCTAAGCATCACGTTGCCTAGGAGATCCCACAGTGCCAGTTTACCAGAACAGTGTATGGATCAAAACATGATTCCAGGCCACAACAGAAATACATTGTTATCCCATGTACGATCTATATCCATATCACAGCATAACGAATATTGACCAGATCAAATATAAGTATAAGACTGGCATTAGTTCGATCATTACAAAAACTAAAAACCATGTAGGACACATTGTATTGTGCCATGCAGCCATGTGTGCAAATGTAGCATGTATGTGCATAGAGACCTTAAATAGTGACATAGGATGAATGCCAATCTGACAATTTGTAATCACTAGTGTAGGTAGGACCTGGATTACCATGAAAACATATATTATGCAAACACAGATGTGGAACATACATCAACCCTAATCTATACTGGGCTACATTAAATTCTATATTCAGCCCATACGGCTGCAGTGATCTCAAAGTGTGGATCCATTTTAATTCCTTCCTTCTAAGTAGTTTATTTTTGTCCCCACCTCTCCTTAGTGGCCCTACAGAGTCTATAGCACGAAAACTGAGTTGATTAATCGAGTGTCCGCAGTCAATAAAATGTTTTGCTACCGGTTTTTCTATCATGGCCTTCATAATGGTACTCTTATGCTTGTTAATTCGCTCCCTGAGCTCCATGGTGGTTTCTCCCACATAAATGTAGCTACAGGGGCACTGTATCACATAGATTACGTCCATAGATCTGCAGGTATAGTATTCCCTAATTTTAAAGGTTTTCCCACTATATGGATGGGTGAAAATATCAGCTTTCATAATACCGCTGCAGTTGCAACATGATAGACATGGAAAATTGCCTGTTTTCCTCGGCGCAAATAGGGTCTGCTTTTCCATTCTAGCTCCACCTACATCGGACTTGACTAGTTTATCCCGTATACAGACACTCCGTCTGTATGCCATCATTGGGGGTGATGCAAACTCCTTCATAGTTGGCAATCCTCGATGGAGGATGTGCCAATATTTCCTGAGGATATTGGATATTGCACCACTGTCAACCCCGAAGATGGACACAAAAGGAATCCTGTTCTCTGTCACTGTCCGTGTGGATCCGCCCAAAACCGTTTCACGATTGACCGCCAAAACTTTTCTCCTAGTTTTCTGTAATAAAGTATGTGGATATCCCCTTCTCATAAACTTTCTACACATCTCATCTGCTCTGGTTAGAAATCTGTCATTATCAGATACTATTCTTCGTACCCATAGTAGTTGGCTCCATGGTAGAGATTCCACCATACTTCGAGGGTGATTACAGTCATATACCAATAATGTGTTTTTATCAGTCACCTTTTGGAAGAGATCAGTTCTAATCTCTCCATTCTCAATATACACTCACCTAAAGAATTATTAGGAACACCTGTTCTATTTCTCATTAAAGCAATTATCTAGTCAACCAATCACATGGCAGTTGCTTCAATGCATTTAGGGGTGTGGTCCTGGTCAAGACAATCTCCTGAACTCCAATCTGAATGTCAGAATGGGAAAGAAAGGTGATTTAAGCAATTTTGAGCGTGGCATGGTTGTTGGTACCAGACGGGCCGGTCTGAGTATTTCACAATCTGCTCAGTTACTGGGATTTTCACGCACAACCATTTCTAGAGTTAACAAAGAATGGTGTGAAAAGGGAAAAACATCCAGTATGCAGCAGTCCTGTGGGCAAAAATGCCTTGTGGATGCTAGAGGTCAGAGGAGAATGGGCCGACTGATTCAAGCTGAAAGAGAGCAGCGTTGACTCAAATAACCACTCGTTACAACCGATGTATGCAGCAAAGCATTTGTGAAGCCACAACATGCACAACCTTGAGGCAGATGGGATACAACAGCAGAAGACCCCACCGGGTACCACTCATCTCCACTACAAATAGAAAGAAGAGGCTACAATTTGCACAAGCTCACCAAAATTGACTGTTGAAGACTGGAAAAATGTTGCCTGGTCTGATGAGTCTCGATTTCTGTTGAGACATTCAAATGGTAGAGTCCGAATTTGGCGTAAACAGAATGAGAACATGTATCCATCCTCTGATGGCTACTAACAGCAGGATAATGCACCATGTCACAAAGCTCGAATCATTTCAAATTGGTTTCTTGAACATGACAATGAGTTCACTGTACTAAAATGGCCCCCACAGTCACCAGATCTCAACCTAATAGAGCATCTTTGGGATGTGGTGGAACGGGAGCTTCGTGCCCTGGATGTGCATCCCTCAAATCTCCATCAACTGCAAGATGCTATCCTATCATATGGGCCAACATTTCTAAAGAATGCTATCAGCACCTTGTTGAATCAATGCTTGTAGAATTAAGGCAGTTCTGAAGGCAAAAGGGGGTCCAACACCGTATTAGTATGGTGTTCCTAATAATTTTTTAGGTGAGTGTATACACGCACATCTAGGAATTGTAGCTCCTCCATAGATGCAGTCAATGTAAATTGTAACCCCGGGACACCACTATTCAGATGGAGATGAAATCGTTCAAGGTCATCTTTGGTCCCACCCCATATCATAAAAATGTCGTCGATGTAGCACCACCAGCATAGGACCCTCCCAGCAAACATTGTGCGGTATACCAATCTGTCCTAGACCTCCACCATGAAGATGTTAGCGTAGGTGAGGGCCACATTGGACCCCATGGCCACACCCGCTTCTGTTGGTAGAAGGTGTCCCTGAAGAGGAAATAATTCCTCCTCAGGACCACCTCCAGGGGGTCGAGGATCAGATGGCATGCGCCCAGGGAGAGTGCCATGCCGGCCAGGGCCACATCGACGACATTGAGACCATAAGTATGGTCGATGGAGGTGTAAAGGGAAACAACATCAAAGCTTACCAACATAAATACATTGGGCAATACAATTGTTTTAACTTTGAAAGAAAATCACCAGTATCCCTGACATAGGAGGGGGCCGAAGTTGCATGGACACGTAGAACCCTATCCAGAAATATAGAGACAGTATTGAAGACAGAGCCCCTGCCCGACACAATAGGTCGGCCCGGGGGGATCCACCAAGCTCTTATGTATTTTAGGGAGTATGTTATCACTGGGTGGACCGGTTGGCTGATTCTTGAATACTCATTGAAATCATCATCGATGATTCCTTCATCACTTGCCTTATCCAGAATACCCCCAAGGATACGCATAATGTCCCATTTGGGATCACCTCCCAGACCTCATAAACCTCCACATCCAGTAACTGTCTCATAACCTCTCCATGTGTCCCATGACAATGACGGCTCCCCCCTTGTCAGCTGGCTTGATTGTAACTTGTTTATTGCAACTCAAGCTCCTTGATGGCATGTCTTTCCACAGCAGATAAATTAGACCTATGTTGTTTCAGATTGGTACCCTGCAACACTGCAATATTCCTTTTCACGATGTCAATATACATTTCCACCGCATGGTTATTTTGTGGGGGTGAAAAGTTACTTTTATTCCTCAACCCATACAATTTACATGACAGTTCACCATTTTCAACATTTTTATTGGACCCAACATTTACGGTATTTGTCATAGAAAAAAATGCTTTCAGTCTCATCTCCTAAAGAAACGCTGTAGATCTAATTCAAACTCAAACCAGTCACGGTCACCTGTAGGACAAAAGGTAAGGCCACGGCTCAATACACGTATCTGTTCATGACTCAGTTCAACTGAAGAAATGTTCACCGCCAGATCTCTCATTTCCTCTGATTGCGTCTCGTCCAATCTGCCCCTGTTGGGCCCAGACTGAATCGGTGGTAGCTCTTTTTACGGGGCCGGCGTGGTGTTTCCTTCCACCCCTTTGATATCCACCCTCTCCTGTTTTGTTTACTGCCCCTAAAAAATTTGAAGACACTGATTCCCCCGTGGTGAATCCAAACCGACCATGGTCAAATCTTCTGCCTGCTTCCACCTAGATGCATTCTGTGACTGTGATGATTGCCAATTATAGACTTTGCCAGACCGATAATCGTCTATATCTCTGTGCCCATTTTTCCCTTTTCATACGCTCACTTCTGACCTATGGTCTCTGTACATGTTGTGTCACCTTTTCTTTCTGTCCAGCAAAGTCCTCTGTACTCAGAAGACCCTGGATCTGATTCTCCAATTCATTCAAGGATATCTTTAAGGTGTCAACCTCTTTTTGTAGGTAGTCAATGTTCAATAGCATGAGTTTAAACGAATACTTATTATCACCGCCTCAAATGCTTTACGAACTCAGCGTTGTTAGGGAATAGATTGGGGCGCAGATGAGATCTTAAACCCCTTGGAATCCTTTGGCTTTTAAAAGTATTCCCTCAAGGTAATGAGGTGTAAGTCCATAGTGCCAAGTCTCTTAGCCTCTTGCGCTTAAGCATATCAATAGAGGGCGCACTCAGGAAGGATGCATCACCCTCACCAGCATTGATCAGGCGGTGTATGTCCTCATCAGTGTACAGTCGTGGCCAAAAGTTTTGAGAATTACATAAATATTGGAAATTGGAAAAGTTGTTGTCTAAGTTTTTATAATAGCAATTTGGCAATATACTCCAGAATGCTATGAAGAGTGATCAGATGAATTGCATAGTCCTTCTTTGCCATGAAAATTACCTTAATCCCCCAAAAAAAACTTTCCACTGCATTTCATTGCTGTCATTAAAGGACCTGCTGAGATCATTTTAGTAATCGTCTTGTTAACTCAGGTGAGAATGTTGACGAGCACAAGGCTGGAGATCATTATGTCTGGCTGATTGGGTTAAAATGGCAGACTTGACATGTTAAAAGGAGGGTGATGCTTGAAATCATTGTTCTTCCATTGTTAACCATGGTGGACCTGCAAAGAAACGCGTGCAGCCATCATTGCGTTGCATAAAAATGGCTTCACAGGCAAGGATATTGTGGCTACTAAGATTGCACCTCAATCAACAATTTATAGGATCATCAAGAACTTCAAGGAAAGAGGTTCAATTCTTGTTAAGTAGGCTTCAGGGCGTCCAAGAAAGTCCAGCAAGCGCCAGGATCTCTCCTAAAGAGGATTCAGCTGCGGGATCGGAGTGCCACCAGGTGCAGAGCTTGCTCAGGAATGGCAGCAGGCAGGTGTGAGCGCATCTGCACGCACAGTGAGGCGAAGACTTTGGAAGATGGCCTGGTGTCAAGAAGGGCAGCAAAGAAGCCACTTCTCTCCAAAAAAACCCATCAGGGACAGATTGATCTTCTGGCAGAAAGTATGGTGAATGGACTGCTGAGGACTGGGGCAAAGTCATATTCTCCGATCAAGCCTCTTTCCGATTGTTTGGGGCATCTGGAAAAAGGCTGTCCGGAGAAGAAAAGGTGAGCGCTACCATCAGTCCTGTGTCATGCCAACAGTAAAGCATCCTGAGACCATTCATATATGGGGTTGCTTCTCATCCAAGGGAGTGGGCTCACTCACAATTTTGCCCAAAAACACAGCCATGAATAAAGAATGGTACCAAAACACCCTCCAACAGCAACTTCTTCCAACAATCCAACAACAGTTTGGTGAATAACAATGCATTTTCTAGCACGATGGAGCACCGTGCCATAAGGCAAAAGTGATAACTAAGCGTCTCGGGGACCAAAACGTTGACATTTTGGGTCCATGGCCTGGAAACTCCCAGATCTTAATCCCATTCAGAACTTGTGGTCAATCCTCAAGAGGTGGGTGGACAAACAAAAACCCACTAATTCCTGACAAACTCCAGAAGTGATTATGAAAAAATGGGTTGCTATCAGTCAGAATTGGGCCCAGAAGTTGATTGAGAGCATGCCCAGTCGAATTGCAGAGGTCCTGAAAAAGAAGGGCCAACACTGCAAATACTGACTCTTTGCATAAATGTCATGTAATTGTCGATAAAAGCCTTTGAAACGTATGAAGTGCGTGTAATTATATTTCACTACATCACAGAAACAACTGAAACAAAGATCTAAAAGCAGTTTAGCAGCAAACTTTGTGAAAACGAATATTTGTGTCATTCTGAAAACTTTTGGCCACAACTGTACATATATGTATGCTTGATAGAAGTCTCATGGCTCTTACCCGGACCTGTGGGGGTCTCCATCCTATGTTTTCAGACGTGTATTCCCACCATGGTCACTCTCCCAGGATCAACTAGAAGAATCAAATATGCAAGAACAGCACGCAACAGTCCGTACTTCTTACAGGAAGATGCAACAGCCCCGCACCAGCCGTGGATCCAGTCAGCCAGAAAATACGTAGAAATCAAACAGCGGTGGCAGCATCTCCCATCACTTCATCTTTATTAAGGACTTCACAGCATACAAAAACTAAGCAACGTTTCAGCTGTGCAACAGCCTTTGTCAAGCATAAAAACAGTATGACACAGATGCATATACAGTACAGACCAAAAGTTTGGACACACCTTCTGATTCAAAAAGTTTTCTTTATTTTCAGGACTATGAAAATTGTAGATTCACACTGAAGGCATCAAAACATCAATTAACACATGTGGAATTATATACATAACAAACAAGGTGTGAAACAACTGAAAATATGTCATATTCTAGGTTCTTCAAAGTAGCCACCTTTTGCTTTGATTACTGCTTTGCACACTCTTGGCATTCTCTTGATGAGCTTCAAGGGGTAGTCCCCTGAAATGGTTTTCACTTCACAGGTGTGCCCTGTCAGGTTTAATAAGTGGGATTTTCTGCCTTATAAATGGGGTTGGGACCATCAGTTGCGTTGAGGAGAAGTCAGTGGTTACACAGCTGATAGTCCTACTGAATAGACTGTTAGAATTTGTATTATGGGAAGAAAAAAGCAGCTAAGTAAAGAAAAACGAGTGGCCATCATTACTTTAAGAAATGAAGGTCAGTCAGTCAGCCGAAAAATTGGGAAAACTTTGAAAGTAAGGGCTATTTGACCATGAAGGAGAGTGATGGGGTGCCTCCACAGTCACCGGACCTGAACCCAATCGAGATGGTTTGCGGTGAGCTGGACCGCAGAGTGAAGGCAAAGCGGCCAACAAGTGCTAAGCATCTCTGGGAACTCCTTCAGACTGTTGGAAGACCATTTCAGGTGACTACCTCTTGAAGCTCATCAAGAGAATGCCAAGAGTGTGAAAAGCAGTAATCAAAGCAAAAGGTGGCTACTTTGAAGAACCTAAAATATGACATATTTTCAGTTGTTTCACACTTGTTTGTTATGTATATAATTCCACATGTGTTAATTCATAGTTTTGATGCCTTCATAGTTTGAAAATAAAGAAAACTCTTTGAATGAGAAGTGTGTCCAAACTTTTGGTCTGTACTGTAAATACTAAAACCACGGTCCACCCACTATTGTCAATGCCAATCAAGGCCCACCCTAAGCACACCCACATATCTCACTACCTATCCTTGCACAGATCTCAACATTCCTCTCATTACCATACTTTAATTAGTCATCACCTGTGATTATCCTTCAGCTTGTCGGTAACACGTTTCTCATTGTGGTCCGCGTCCTCCATTCTGTACTGCGCATGTCTCTGCATCGGCGGTCTGCTCTAAGTCACGCACGCTCGTCAGAAATTGTCAGATTGGCATTCATCCTATGTCACCATTTAAGGTCTCAATGCACATACATGCTGCATTGCACACATGGCTGCATGGCACAATACAATGTGTCCTACATGGTTTTTAGTTTTTGTAATGATAGAACTAATGCCAGTCTTATACTTATATTTGATCTGGTCAATATTCGTTATGCTGTGATATGGATATAGATCGTACATGTGATAACAATGTATTTCTGTTGTGGCCTATAATCATGTTTTGATCCATACGCGGTTCCGGTAAACTGGCGCTGTGGGATCTCCTAGGCAACGCGATGCTTAGCTCTGGGACTGAGCGAACGAGTGGGGCGGGATCTCTGTGACGCTGCGCTCAGCTGGTTGCTGACGTCAGCTAACGCAGGATCTCGCTTCTGACGAGCGTGCGTGACTTAGAGCAGAGCCGCCGATGCAGAGACATGCGCAGTACGGAATGGAGGACGCGGACCACAATGAGAAACGTGTTACCGACAGGGGCGTAGCTATAGGGGGTGCAGAGGTAGCAGTCGCTACCGGGCCCAGGAGCTTGAGGGGGACCAAAGACTTTGGCTTGGGGGGATGCCATTTCAATTTTTGACTCAGGCAGCATAAAGGGTATGTGCTTCCCTGCACCTGGCCACAAAGCACTGAGGGACGGGGGGCCCCAAGCTGAACTCTTGCACAAGGGCCCGTGAGCATTTAGCTACGCCCCTGGTTACCGACAAGGTGAAGGATAATCACAGGTGATGACTAAATAAAGTATGGTAATGAGAGGAATGTTGAGATCTGTGCAAGGATAGGTAGTGAGATATGTTGGCGTGCTTAAGGTGGGCCTTGATTGGCATTGACAATAGTGGGTGGACCGTGGTTTTAGTATTTATATGCATCTGTGTCATACTGTTTTTATGCTTGACAAAGGCTGTTGCACAGCCGAAACGTTGCTTAGTTTTTGTATGCTGTGAAGTCCTTAATAAAGATGAAGTGATGGGAGATGCTGCCACCGCTGTTTGATTTCTACCCTCTCCCCACTGTCGGGGCGGCTTTACTTGTATAAGCGTTTACTAGAACAGGTTCTGTAGACATCTATGTGGAATCCGCTGACACCGGTGTAAAAGGAGTGCGCTTCTTCTTGGAGCTAACATCGACCAAGGCTGAGTTCACACTTGAGTTTATTTGGTCAGTTTTAGCCCCGTGACTGCCCAAATAAGTGTGCAGTGATTCTAAGAGTGAAGCCTGTCATCTGTGTGTCATACGGACTCACAGTATTATTTCACTAGCACAGAAGACTCCCTATGCGTGTTACTGCAAGGCCCAGTGTTCTACACCACTATACAGACTCTCTGCAGCCAGGAAATAGCTGTTTTTTAATGTAATTAGCCGCAAATAAATTCGGATCGAAGCTAATTTTTCCCCAAAAATTTGGCGAACTGGCAAATCGAATTTTTGAAAAATTCGCTCATCTCTACATATGACCCATAAAATTGTCTGAACTGGTAGAAACAATCTATGCCTACTTTACTAAGCTATGACTGATGTATTGTATTCCATCTGGGCAGACACGTAGCATTTAATATAAATTTCTATCTCACTGCCTCATGGACACTTGTTTTTCCTGTTGCTCTTGACTTTCCAACCTAAGACAGCCAACTGGCAGTGTTCTGGCTGTCCCGGTTGTATATTTTAGGGGTAAATTTCTTCTATGAGCTCACCATATGATAGCATCAATGCTTGTTTTAGACAAATCAGTTCTGTGGGTAAGGCCTCCTGCACGCAAATATATTTTTGTTCCGCATCCGATTCACATTTTTTGTGGATCGCACGCTGACTTATTTCCATGAGTTCTCAAAAAATGTGATGTCATCCATGTGCTGTCCACATCTGTGTGGCCGTGCAACAAATTATAGAACATGTTCTGTTGTTGTCCATTCTACCGATAAGAATAGGCATTTTGACAATGGTGCCCATGGAGTGTGTGAGATGCACACGGTCAGTATCTGTGGTTTGCCGTCCACAAGATGGATACAACCATGTGAATGTAGCCAAAATTTCATGATGGGACACACTATACTGTGAGAAATAGAAGAGAGGTAAAAGTGAAATATACAGTTTGATATTTTGGCAGTTTGAGATGGGATATTCCCTAACTTTACTGCATCGATCATCACTTCAGATCACTTCAGATCACTCTACCTGGAGTTTTTACACATCTTACTTTTTTCACTTTCCCGAAGTGCGGGATCTTTGTTACACATTGTGCCAGTTTATTACACTTTGATATTTCTTATGGGCACTTTCACTTCTTGTCATTTATAATCACTCCTACATTCCACTCAGGCCAAATACATTTACCATAAAATCCGAGAACATTATTCATTTCCTCTGTCAGTGATAGGAGCTGCAACCATCAATTTTACCCTGACTCTATAATTCAACTAACAGTCCTGTGGCTAAATTGCATTTTCTTTGCTTTTATTCCTGGTACAATGATGTTTCTAAGCAAAATTCATTGAACAATAAATTAGCTCTGGCAGGAAAGAAAAGAGCCAGAGTAACGAGAGACAATGATACTTAATAAATGAGCAAAAATATTTCTTTTCAGAATATAAATCTCTGGAATTCCACATGTCAGTCGTGGGTCGGACTTGCTAGGATGTCAAATTAAATGTCTGTGGTTATCCAATAACGGATAAGTCTGGAAGCATCTCCTGTTCATTCTTGTAATGTAGTAGGGTCTCTCCTTGTCTATTCTCTTGGCTGGACATGTCCTTATATGTGTGTCACAAGATGACCAACTTTTCACGACAACATGATTTGGCAATATTGTGTCACAAGATGTCTGTCCTACCTGTGTGGCTGTGTATTGCAGCCTGTCAAGGATTTAGCTACTGTAGCATGATATGTAGATATTTAGAGCTAAAATAAGGGTAGCCACAGAGGTGGCTCTAGACTTTGTGAGGCCTTAAGCGAAACTCGAACATGAAGCCCCCACGAACACAAGATATTCTCTATCCACAGGATAGTAGATAAGATGTCTGATCGTGTGTGGAGGGGTGCGCCTCGATCTGCTGCCCAGTGCCCAGAACGCCGGTGTTCTGTCAGAAAACCTTAACTCGTCAGATTCCCTTACCCCACGTGACTTCCGGGGGTGTGCCAGGGGTGTGCGCCTCCACGCAAGCGCAGTACCACGGCACGGCGCCTCTGCGCAAGCGCAGTACCAGGGCATGGGTAAGGTAAAATTACAGAGAGCGTTGACTCATGGACGCGCGCACGGACACCGCGCGTGCGCTCTCAGGGGTAAGGAGATCTGACGGTCTTTTGTCTTGTTAAATCTCTTTACCCTCACACACGGATTGTAAAATTGTGTAGTGAGGGTAAGGAGATTTTACAATGCGTGCATGCGCAGTGTGAGTGTAAAGAGATTTAACAAGACAAAAGACCGTCAGATCTCCTTACCCCTCAGAGCGCACTCGCGGTTGGGTGCGCGACCATGAGTTAACGCTCACTGTCTGTCTATAGGCGGCAGCCAGACATGGACTGAGGTGAGGGCTCTGGCTCCTTCTTCTCCCCTGCGTGGCTGCGTAGCGCTCTGGAGGCGGGGCTGGCAACGTTCAGAAGACGTGCCTGTGCGCATGGGCGGACTGAGAACCCTCAGGGCCCCTGGGCAAAATAGATCAAGGGCCCCCTTCCAGGCACCACCCATGTTCCGCCTCCAGCCACGCACATATCCCGCCTCCACCCCGCGGTCGCACCGTGATCGTTACGCCCCTGATCCCATCACTACAGAAATACAGCACCCCATACCTCTTACATTCAGTGACGTCTCCTTTGATGTAGATGTTCTCTGTCCTCGTCTTCTCCTTTCAGACCAGACCACCATTTTGTCGCCATTTTCCATCTCTGCAGTTTGACAAAAAAAAAAGAAATCTTAGTTTACTACTTTTCCATCATCCTCCCATCTTCTGGACAAATCATCCTACCATCCCCAATACTGTGCCGCTGTGCTCCCCAATACTATACTGCAGAAACAGATAATACCTCTTATAATATTAGTACCACTAAGAGCCCCCCATATAAAATACCCCTTCTTTGTGGTCTCAGTAGAAGCCCCTATAGTGCCCCATAATAATGTGCCAGTAACAAGTGCCCCCCATAGATATCCCCCAATCATGTGCCAGTAACAAGTTCCTCTCCCCCCCATGTGCCAGTAACAAGTGCTTCTCCTCCCCATGCGCCAGTAACAAGTGCCTCTCTTTCCCCCCATGTGTCAGTATCAAGTGCCCCCCATGTGCTGGTATCAAGTGCCCCCCATGTGCTTTTATCAAGTGCCCCCCCATATGCCAGTATCAAGTGCCCCCCCATGTGCCAGTATCAAGTGCCCCCATGTGCCAGTATCAAGTGCCTCTCTCCTTCCCCCATATGCCAGTATCAAGTGCCTCCCCCCCATGTGCCAGTATCAAGTGCCTCCCCCCCCATGTGCCAGTATCAAGAGCCTCTCTCCTTCCTTCCCCCATGTGCCAGTATCAAGTACCTCTCTCCCCCCCCCCCATGTGCCAGTATCAAGTGCAGCCAGCCAGTACCGCGGTGCACGGTGGGTCGATGAGGGGCCGAACAATAACACACAGTTCAACGGTTTAATCACGGTTAGCAGAAAGCCTCCCTGGGCTGGCAGCACAGTGTTGAGGAAGACAGCACGAAATCCTCCGGGGCACGCTCTGTGGTAGGGAAGCATCAGCCAAGATGGAGGTTGAGGTGCCTTTGATGTCAGGGGTGCTTAGGGTGCTTGTTGCAGCTGAGTCCCTTGATAGTATTTGTCGTGATGCCAGTACCGTTAATGGTGGTACAACCAATTGTAAGAATGAAGTAGACAGTGGTAGGATACAACTCACAACTTTTACTGATGTTGGTTCCAGTTGCAGCATTTACATCCAGACAGAATACAGTCTTTTGCAATTTAGAGGAATTCTGTTGATCCACTGTTAATAGGTTTGGCTGGGTTTAGCTTAGCTTGAAGGTTCTGTATCAGTGTAAATTTGTAGGCGACTCTGCTTCAGGTCCCTAGTGAACCAGAGCTATTTGGTGAGGTTGCCTGTATTGCTTATCTGGTATGCTTAGTCCTTTTTGTTTCTGTAACTTCCAAGCCCTAGAACAGGTAGCTAATCTGTATTCTTCAAAGTATGGTGAGGCTGCCTGTAGCTAGATTGTCCTCCACCATGTGCAAAGGTGCCCATTAAGCCTTTAGTAATGGCTGTTATCACCGATGTCTCTCTTTAGCTTGGGGGTCTTCTTCCAGGGACGAAAACGCTATCCTCTGGTTATAGGTTCTGGGATCTAAGAAGGTCACAGGAGGAAAACGCTCTCCTGCACCTCATACCTTGGCTCTACCGCATTTCTGCATTTGGCTTCACCCACTAATCTGTGGTGTGTAGCCCCAGAGTAACCAACGACTCTTGTACTCTCTCTCTCTCTCTTTACTTCAACTACCAACTGACTACTCCCAACCTCTGATCTGTCTCACTAGGCCTGACCTAATTATTTATATGACCTAAGTGCTATCCCCATCTAGTGGTGGGATGTATAAATTACACCAGACCAGCCTATGAACAGGGATACAACAGGTGCGGTAATACAAAATGACATGCAATAGGATAATGCCATTTCACAGTACTTTTGCAGTTCCCACGTGTCCTGAGTGGGACGCTGCACAAGTACCTCTCTCCTCCCCCCCTCCCATGTGCCAGTAACAGATAGTCTGGAAAAAAACACTTTTACTTACCTCCGCTGCGATGCAGGCCTCTTCTGGCCTGTGTCCCGCGCTATACAGCTCAGGCGGCACGATGACGTCATGAACCGGCCTCTGATAGGCTGCCAGCACAAGGCCCGCAGCCTATCAGAGGAACAGGGAAGGGAGACGCCTCTCCCTCCCCTGCCCCACAGCACAGCTATCTGTATCGCTGTCCTAAGGACGGCGATACAGATGATTATTGAGATGAACGCTTCCACAATGTAAGCGTTCATCTCCCTGTGACCTTCCGCCGCGGGCCCCCTTCCCGGCCGGGCCCTCGGACCACGTCCGAAGTGCCCGGCCGCTAAGTCCGCCCGCGGTAGCCAATAATTGTACTTGCGGCGGTGTCGGGTGGGAGCCAGAGCGAGGCCCCCACCAGTGCGAGGCCTTAGGCGGTGGCCTAAGTGGCCTAATGGAAGAGCCGTATCTGAATCACTCAGGAGAAGAAATCCTTTGCGGATGTAGCCTTCCTTACCTTTCCTTTTTAGGCTTGGCATATCTCAAGTGGTGCGAGATGTCCAACCTTGGAAAAAATAGCAGGATTGTGCAATATTCTGTTGGCAGTTGTTTATGCTATATGTGTCTATATGTGGTCACCCAGTGGATGTGATGTGTTTTTTTAGCCTGCCCAAGGTTTTTCTAGCTTACCATTCCTGTTCACTTGACAAATCCCGAGAGTTGTGAGATGACTAGCTTAAAAAAAAAAACATGATTTTGCAAGACTCTGTTGGGAGTTGCTTGCCTTATGTGTTGCTATACATTTTGTGCTATTTGTCTCTATATATGGATGTGTTGTGAAGTGAAGCCTGACAATTTTGGATTTTGCTAGCATGTCATGATATTGCACTGAATTAGTTTCTTGAGAACTTTGAGTTCTTAAAGGGGTTATTCAATATTTTATCAGAGAGCAATATTTTATCGGACAGCATACCGTGTGCTGTCTGCATCTTTATGTCCGTTCTGAATAAGATAGAATGTGTCTATTTTTGTCCGTATTTGCATTTCTATGATGGAGAAGGAAGTTCCGTTCCACAAAGTACAGAAGGCACACAGCCAGTATACGTGTTTTTCAGATGAGCAATCGGCGGTTGGCAAAATCGGATATGGAATGTGAATAAGCCCTTACATTGATATCAAGATATCAACATCCTGTTGACAGGGGGCACATGAACGCTGCAGCCAATAGCTGGCCGCAGCTGTGACCGGCTCTCCTTGTGTCATGTGGCCATTTGTAGTGACACAAAGGGAGCAGGTCGCTGCTGCAGCCAATGATTGGCTGCAGCGTACAGGTGCCCCCCTGTCAACAAGATGATCTCAGTGAGATGAAGAGCCAGCCGTGGAATGATAGAAACCAAACCCAGAGCTGGGAACCAGTTAAGTATGTTCACCACCGCAGCTCCACCACCTTGTGAGGTCTGGTATAATGTCGGATATTCACTTTAACTATGTTATAGCTAAGGTAAAAGTGGAAACATCTGTATTAGTGATGAGCGGCATAAGCAATATTTGAATTTGCGATATTTAGCAAATTTGTGGCCGAATATTTGCCATGAATTTGAAAATTCGAGAATTCGTGATCTCCAGTCATTATTTATTTGATTGTGAAAATCGGCAATGTAATATATTCGCGATGAAAAATTTGCGATTAGAATATTCGCGATCAACACTAAGGGGTAGGCAACTTTCCTATTGGTTGCTAGAGATGTTGCTAAGTGCCAATATTCACAACAAATTTGTGATAAATTCGCGATTACAATATTCGCGATCAACACTAAGGGGTAGGCAACTTTTCTATTGGTTGCTAGGGATGTTTCTAAGTGCCAATATTCTCGACAAATTTGCGATAAATTTGCGATTAGAATATTCGCGATCAACACTATTCACAAATATGAATATATAGCACTATATTCTAAATATTTGCGAATTCTCAAAGTGGCGATATTCGCGATTAAAATTTGCATTTCGAATATTCACGCTCAACACTAATCTGTATCACCCAGTAGAGGAAATCCTGTACAAATGTATCCTGCCTTACCTTTTCTTTTTGCTTTTCATACTTTGAGTGGTGCGAGATATACCATTTTGGAGGAAAAAAGCATAATTTCACAACACTGTGTTGGGAGTTGTTTATGCTATATGTGTCTATACGGGGTCACCCGGTGGTTGTGATGTAATTTCTAGCCTCTCTAAGGTTTTGCTAGCATGTTGCGATCATGTATTCAATTTGTATCTTAAGAAGTTTGCCAAAAGGTAAGGGCGAAAAAAAATTAGAATGGTATTACCTTTCATGCCTTCCTTCCAAAAACTGGGAGGGAGCCCCCACAATTTTTTTTACGAGCATCTGTATAGAACTGGATATGTCCCCATATGCAGTTTCCAGCCGTCAAATTCTGGTTCAAAACTGTAATGTAAGATCAGGACCCACAAAATTATGTCTTTGTTGACCTCATTTTAATGTCCTAATAAAAGTGCCCATGTCACATGAAAGGTGCACATTAAAGGGAATGTGTCACAAGTATTTTTTGTTCTGCCAGGTCAAACGAGATGGCAACACATATCCTATTTTTCTAAGTTTATTTTTTATTGCAGATTTTTGCATTCTATTTTCTAAATATGATTATGGGGGCTGCCACCTTGTCTGAGTTGTTGCTAACAACATGTAACAGCGGCTGCTGTGCGCCGCTGTTCCCCTGCTTAACGCCACAGTCCTGGGCACAGTGTTCAGCAGTGATCTGCTGCCAGTGTTTCCTGCATGCTTGCTGCTTGTTTCCTGAAGCATTTCCTGTGTTTTATGGGTTGGATCATGTGACCTCGCCAACCAATCCTAGCCCTCCTGCACTTATATAAGTTGCTCGATCCCCTTCCCAGATGCCTCAGTGTCAAGGTCCTTGTGTCCTACTAAGGTTCCTGATATCTGCTTGTGTTCCTGTGTTCCTGACTCGTGTTCCTGGACTCTGCTACCTTTCTGATCCCTGCCTGCTTGCCTTCACTTTCCGGTTGCCGACCCGGATTGCCTGAACTGTACCTGTGCCGCCTGCTCGGACCTATTGCCTGTCTGACTTCGCCTCTGCCTCATCCTCCGGTTCTGCACTGTTGCTCCTGGTAACGACTCTGACAACGCCTGTAACTCTGCTACCTTTCTCAGTTGCCTCCTGGTCCATCTGGACCAGCTGCCTCATGTGCCTATCCTCCTCAAGAGGTAGCGACCTGGTGTTCCCCTCGGGAAAATCTATTCTCACCATCAGGGTTACTGTGAATATGGAGGGGTTCACTTAGACAAAACCCTTAGAGGAGGTAGGACACGTGGCACAGTGGGTTCACACCCGCTGGTTTGTGACAGTACACTGAGGTCCCGGACCCCGCTGGTCACCCCAAGCCTGTCGTTCAGGAATTGTTACATGAAGTGAGGCGTCAGAGCGAACGTCAGGATGTCATGATGCAGTTCATGCAAAATGTTGCTGCTCGTCTGGATGCCATCTCTTCCCCAGCTACTGCAGGGTCGCCAGTCGCTGCTACTCCTGCAATTTCCACTCCAGTGAATCCGTATTTGTGTGCCGCTGGTGTGCAAATCCCTCTGCCATCACGCTATAGTGGAGATCCAAAAACCTGTCGTGGGTTCCTGAACCATTGTCTCATTCACTTTGAGTTGCATTGGCAGAAGTTTCCCACTGAGCGGTCCAAGGTTGCCTTCATTGTGTCCCTGCTGTCTGATGTGGCCCTTGCTTGGGCAAATCCTATTTGGGAACATGGAGGTCCAGAGACCACTAATCTGCAGTCTTTCCTGGCTGCCTTCGGCTGGTCTTTGAAGAGCCCGGCCGCACGTCCTCCGCTGCATCAGCTCTGCTGCGTCTACAACAGGGTTTCTCATCTGTGGGTCAGTTCGCCATCCATTTTCGTACCCTGGCTGCTGAACTTGCATGGAACAATGAGGCTCAACTGGCGGTGTTCTGGGAGGGCCTTTCTGACCAGATTAAGTATGAATTAGCTTGTCGCGACCGTCCGTCTACTCTGAATGACCCGATCACCTTGGTCACAAGGATAGATATGCATTTCAGGGAATGTTCTAGGGAGGTCGCAGGCACCAGAAGACCACCCCGTTTGGTTCCATCCTTCCAGGGGCTGGTTATTCCTCTAGTGTCCATCCCATCTGAAGAGCCCATGCAAATAGAGCGCCTTCGATTGTCTGACCAGGAATGCTTACGTCGCAAAGCAGAGAACCTGTGTCTGTATTGGGGAGGCAAGGCCCACTTTGTGTGTAATTGTCCACAGAAGCCGGGTAAAACTAATGTCTAGGGTCAGTTGGAGAGATGGTCCTAGACAAGGAGAAGTCCTCTCCAAAACTTTCAATTCCGGTGAGTCTCTTTCACAATAAAGGAATACAATAAAGGAATTCAAGGGGGGCCTGGATGTATTTCTGGAGCGTAATAATATTACAGGCTATAGCTACTAGAGAGGGGTCGTTGATCCAGGGAGTTATTCTGATTGCCTGATTGGAGTCGGGAAGGAATTTTTTATTCCCCTAAAGTGGGGAAAATTGGCTTCTACCTCACAGGGTTGTTTTTTTTTGCCTTCCTCTGGATCAACTTGCAGGATAAGAGGCCGAACTGGATGGACAGATGTCTTTTTTCGGCCTTATGTACTATGTTACTATGTTACAAGGCACACCCAAGTCCTGGATCCCAACACGTGTTTCGCGGTCGCTTTCTCAAGGGAGAAAGCGACCGCGAAACACGTGTTGGCATCCAGGACTGTTTGGTCTGTATTTACCTTTATTGCATATATTTTCCCTGTGTCACTTTTTAGCTGAAGCACTATGCACTTTATGTATACTGACTGAGGGCTGTGACTGATTACTATTCCTCACAGCTTGGGATTTTTATTGCAAAGTTATATGTACTATAATGTAACAGACCTGTGGAGATCATCCTGTGTGATTTAATGCTGCTTATGTATGTTACAAGGCAGTAACACTGTCTGTGCCTGCGTTCTTGGACTCTGGGTCAGCCGGTAACTTAATTCAGCAAGCTCTGGTCCATCAGTACCGGCTTCCTACTATCCATCTAGAAAGGCCTCAGTCAGTGGCTTCTGTAAATGGACTGCCACTTCCCGAACCTGTGCTTTCTGTTACTATGCCCCTTAAGTTGCAAATAGGGTACTGCATTCAGAGATAATCACCTTCTTTGTGCTGCCAGCGTCCGTGAATCTGGATATGCTTGGTCTTCCCTGCCTACGTCAACACACTCCAGTTCTGGACTGGCACTCTGGTCAGATTATGCGTTAGGGATCATCCTGCCAGTCCACCTGCTTATCAGAGGTCCGACCTGCTTCCTCACCTACTGTACCTGTAGACCTGCCTGGGCTTGTGCAGCAGTTTGCCAGTTTTGCGGATATGTTCAGTAAGAAAGAGGCAGAGACCCTGCTTCCTCATCGTCCTTATGATTGTCCAATTGACCATCTGGTGCTACTCCTCCTCGTGGTCAAGTCTACCCACTCTCACTTCCTGAGACCCAAGCAATGTCTGATTACATCAAAGAAAATCAAGGGGTTTATCCGAAAATCTACTTCACCAGCTAGTGCCGGGTTCTTCTTTGTGCAGAAAAAAGATGGATCCTTATGGCCCTGTATCGACTATCGAGGTCTGAATAAGATCACAGTCAAGAGTCGATACCCTCTTCCGCTAATCTCCGAAATCTTTGACAGGATCTGCAGAGCTAAGGTCTTCACAAAATTCGGCCTGCGCTGCTGTCACGGCGGACGTGCACTCAGTATAAAAGATGACACACCAACCAGGCTCTGGACGAGAGACAGGGGAAGGGTCACCTCCTAGTTTATCCCTGACCTCTTTCCCTGCACTGCTCAGCCCACAGACAGACCTTGAAGGTAGGTGTGCTGTGTCCTCCAGCCTGGACTGAGAAAACCCTTAACTCCCTGAGATGGTGAAGTGGGTGTCACAACCAGACAGTTGAGAAGCTCTGTCAGGAGCCTTTCAGATCCTCCTCCTTGAATTTCTTTGTTTTGGTTGAGTTCCTCATCTCGTTAGTCTATCTCAGCTGTCATGCAGTAGGACTGATTGCTGCCCTTTAAGTTCCTCCCCAGAATGCAGTAGTGTGCGGCTTATACAACTTCCTGGAGTGTGTGTGCGCATGCTGTTCCTAGTTCTCAGTCCACAGTCCCCAGTCGTCTGGAAGATAAGTGCTGTTTATGTATTTATGATTTTCTGTTTTCTGGATCCAGGTGACCCTGACTCCCTCCGTGTCTGTGTAGGGAGCCGGTGGTCGTATCCCCTCACTATTGTAGGGTCTTCAGGTGTAAGATAGTCGAGGTACGTGGATATGCGTCCATCCACCTTTGGGGTGGTCACATAGGCTGAGCAATAAGGGAGAGCGGCAGGTCTCATGTAGGGGTCTCCCTTTTGTTCCTTAGTTGTGGATCCAGTGAGTCATTTTTTATATTGTATTGTCTTGTTTCCTGTACACCATCCGTGACATTATAAGCCGCCAAAACCGTCTCAAGCATGGATCCGGTTTCACTTTTGGCTGAGCGCTTCCAGGGTCTTTCATTGGAGGTAGCTGATTTCCGTAAGACTTTTTCTCAGTTTCAAGTGACCGGTTCAGCTTGCATTCATGGAGTTTGTTCTGAGCCTAAGATTTCGCTCCCGGATACGTTCTCCGGGGGTAGTGAGTATTTTGTGCGTTTTAGAGAGGCTTGCAAACTCCATTTTCGCCTTCTTCCCCATTCCTCTGGTGATGAAGAACGGAGGGTGGGGATCATTATATCGCTGCTCAGGGGTAACGCTCAATCCTGGGCCTTTTCGCTGCCGGAGGGCGCACGGCCCCTCCGTTCAGTGGATGAATTCTTTTTAGCCCTGGGTCAGATATATGATGATCCGGATCGTATTGCTCTGGCTGAGTCTAGACTACGTCTGTTATGCCAGGGTAAACAATCCGCAGAGATTTACTGCTCAGAATTTCGGAGATGGGCAGCTGATACTGGTTGGAATGATGCTGCACTCTGAAGTCAATTTTGCCATGGTCTTTCAGAGGGATTGAAAGATGCATTTGCCTTTCATGAAAGACCTACCTCCTTGGATTCTGCTATGCTCAGGCTGTTCGTATTGACAGGCGTCTTAGAGAGAGAGGAGAGATCTCTCCTTCCTGTCATACTCAGTCCCGGGACAGTGCAGCGGTCTCTTTCTGTGCGCAGGGGTCTCAGTCGCTGTCAGCCCCTTCTGAGCAGGAGCCCATGCAGCTGGGGTTGATTGCCTCTGACAATAGAAGATTCAGCCCGCATGGGAGGGTTTGTTTTTGTTGTGGAGGTATAAATCATTTGGCAAATGTTTGTCCCTCTAGGAGATTCAGGCAGTCTTCTGGGAGTAATAAAGAAACAAAAAGGAAAAAATCTTTTAAAAATGTTCCGTCTGTTACTATTGGCAGGGTTGAGGCGGAAATTGAAGGTTTTCCGTTTGCTTGTAGTTCCCGTTTTGTCCTGCCTGCTAGGGTGGCGCTAGAGAGCAAGAGCATTTTTTGTGAGATTTTTGTGGATAGTGGAGCAGCTGTCAATCTCATTGATAATCAATTTGCAATAACTCATGGTTTCCAGGTATGCACTTTGGGAAAGGATATTCCTGTTTTTGCTATTGATTCCGCTCCACTTTCTCAGTAATCATTAAAGGGCATAGTTCACAATATTCGTTTAATTGTGAGTGATGCTCATGTTGAGGATGTGTCATGTTTCGTCCTTAGCGGTTTGCCTACTCCTCTAGTGTTGGGGCTACCCTGGCTCACTAAACATAACCCCACCCTTGATTGGCAAGCAAGGCAAATAAATGGTTGGAGTGACTTTTGCAGAGAGAATTGCCTCATGACATCTGTTTCTGAGGTTTCTACTAAGACTGTACCACCTTTCCTCTCTGAATTTTCGGATGTCTTCTCTGAGAGTGGAGTTCAGGATTTGCCCCCGCACAGGGAGTATGATTGCCCTATTAATCTCATCCCAGGCGCCAAACTGCCTAAATCTCGTTTATACAATCTTTCCCAACCTGAAAGGGTCGCTATGCGTGCTTATATCTCTGAGAGTCTGAGAAAAGGACACATACGACCCTCGAAGTCACCTGTTGCCGCTGGTTTTTTCTTTGTTAAGAAAAAAGATGGTTCTTTAAGACCTTGTCTGGATTTCAGGGAGCTGAACAGTATCACTATTCGTGACCCTTATCCGCTTCCTCTGATCCAGGACCTGTTTAACCAGGTTGTTGGGGCTAAAATCTTTTCCAAATTAGACCTAAGAGGGGCACCCAACCTGGTCAGGGTCAGAGAAGGAGACGAATGGAAGACGGCTTTTAATACCCCTGAGGGCCATTTTGAGAATTTGGTTATGCCTTTTGGTTTGATGAATGCCCCAGCCGTTTTTCAGCATTTCGTGAACAGCATTTTTTATCATTTAATGGGAAAATTTGTATTAGTGTATTTGGATGACATTTTGATTTTTTCTCCTGATTTCAAGACTCATAAGGAACACTTACGTCAGGTCTTGCTCATCCTGCGGGAGAATAAATTATACGCGAAACTGGAAAAATGTGTGTTTGCGGTTCCAGAAATTCAATTTCTGGGGTTTCTTCTCTCCGCTTCTGGTTTTCGCATGGACCCCGAGAAGGTCCGCGCTGTGCTTGAGTGGGAGCTTCCTGAGAATCAGAAGGCGCTGATGTGTTTTTTGGGCTTTGCCAATTATTACAGGAAATTTATTTTGAATTATTCCTCTGTTGTTAAACCACTCACTGATATGACCAGAAAGGGGGTAGATTTTTCTTCCTGGTCGGTAGAGGCGCGTAAGGCCTTTTCCAATATCAAGGAGAGTTTTGCTTCCGCTCCCATCCTGGTACAACCTGATATTTCGTTACCCTTCATAATTGAAGGTTCCCTCCTGGAAGTTGGGTCCTAGGTTTATTGGGCCTTACAAGATCCTGTCTGTCATCAATCCTGTTGCCTACCGTCTTGATCTTCCTCAGACTTGGAAGATCCATAATGTTTTTCATAAGTCCTTATTGAAACCTTATGTTCAACCTATTGTACCCTCGCCTTTGCCTCCTCCTCCGATTATGGTTGATGGAAATCTTGAATTTCAGGTCTCTAGGATTGTGGATTCTCGTCTTGTCCGCGGTTCCCTCCTATACCTCGTTCATTGGGAGGGTTATGGTCCTGAGGAGAGGATGTGGGTCCCAGTGACGGACATTAAGGCCACTCGTCTCATCAAGGCTTTCCATAGGTCCCATCCTGAGAAGGTGGGCCCTGAGTGTCCGGAGTCCACTCGTAGAGGGAGGGGTACTGTCACAACCAGACAGTTGAGAAGCTCTGTCAGGAGCCTTTCAGATCCTCCTCCTTGAATTTCTTTGTTTTGGTTGAGTTCCTCATCTCGTTAGTCTATCTCAGCTGTCATGCAGTAGGACTGATTGCTGCCCTTTAAGTTCCTCCCCAGAATGCAGTAGTGTGCGGCTTATACAACTTCCTAGAGTGTGTGTGCGCATGCTGTTCCTAGTTCTCAGTCCACAGTCCCCAGTCGTCTGCAAGATAAGTGCTGTTTATGTATTTATGATTTTCTGTTTTCTGGATCCAGGTGACCCTGACTCCCTCCGTGTCTGTGTAGGGAGCCGGTGGTCGTATCCCCTCACTATTGTAGGGTCTTCAGGTGTAAGATAGTCGAGGTACCGTGGATATGCGTCCATCCACCTTTGGGGTGGTCGCATAGGCTGAGCAATAAGGGAGAGCGGCAGGTCTCATGCAGGGGTCTCCCTTTTGTTCCTTAGTTGTGGATCCAGTGAGTCATTGTTTATATTGTATTGTCTTGTTTCCTGTACACCATCCGTGACAGTGGGGAGATAGGACCACCCTGCTCGCACAGAACCTGGATGGGATAGATGACACAAACAACCAAACTAAAAATGACACTTATCTTCTGAGAGCAGGAACTGACAGCCAACCTTTCCTCCAAACTTCCCAGACCAAAATGATTAGTATAATCCGCTCAGAGCACTTAGCTGGAGATCATTTAAACTAATGACTTCACCCAGTGCACCTGATGAGAGGCGGATCCAGCACGGCACCAAAACAATACTAAACTCGTGCTGCAATCTTGGCCGACCTCCGCACATCGTCAGAGTGGGGCATGACAGCTGCGCATACAACCTTATCCGCATTCTAAAGGGCGATGAGTGGAAGACTGGCTTTCAACACTCGTGATGGAGACTACGAGTATCTTGTCATGCCCTTCGGTCTGTGCAATGCTCCCGCAGTATTGCAGGAGTTGGTAAACGATATCTTCTGGGACCTGCTCTATGTCTGCGTGATATTGTACCTAGATCATATACTGATCTATTCTCCAGATTTGACCACTCACCGGAAGCATGTACGTTTGGTTTTACAGCAGTTGAGAGAGAATCAACTTTATGCCAAACTCGAGAAATGCATCTATGAAAAATCTACCGTACCATTCCTCGGATACATAATCTCGGATTCCGGGTTGCAGATGGATCCTGAAAAATTTTATGCAGTAATGGACTGGCCCCGCCCACAGGGTCTTCGTGCTATACAGCGCTTCCTTGGATTTGCTCATTTCTATCGTCAGTGCATCCCAAATTTTTCATCTCTTACATCTCCGATCTCCGCTCCTACTAATAAAGGGGTTAATGCCAGAATCTGGACTCCTGAGGCGGAGGCCACCTTCGTCCAATTGAAAGGTCCTTTGCTTCTGCACCTGTTCTGCGTCATTCTGATGTCTCATGTCAATTCTTTTTAGAAGTGGACGTCTCCTCCATAAGAGCCGGTGCTGTTTTACTACAGAAAGGTTCCAAGGGCAAGATGTTTACATGTGGATTTTTCTCCAAGCTCTTCTCCACTGCTGAGAGGAATTACTGTATAGGACACAGAGAGCTTCTGGCCATAGAACTTGCCTTGGAGGAGTGGCGTTATCTATTGGAGGGGGCCCAACATCCAGTGATAATCTTCACCGACCACAAGAACCTTACATATCTGCAGATGGCCCAGCATCTGAACCCTCGCCAAGCCAGATGGGCACTCTTCTTATCCAGTTTTGATTTTGAGCTTCACTTTTGCCCGGCAGAGAAGAACGTCAAAGTGGATGATCTGTCTTGGTCATTTGACTTCTACAACCAGCAGGAGAAGCCCCAGTACATTGTAGATCCTGCTCGCTTGATCACAGTGGCTCCTGTCCTGTTAAAAGACATCCTTCCCGGGAAGACATTCGTGCCATCTACCAAGAGAAAATGGATTCTAGCTTGGGGGCACAACTCCAAACTGGTTGGTCACCCAGGGATCCCCAAGACCACAGAACTTTTGTCTCGCCACTACTGTTGGCCCTCACTGTCTAAGGATGTGCTTTATTATTAATGTTGGTCGAGCACCAAAGTGCTCGGGTGCTCGAGTAGAACACCTCGGTATCTACCTAGCACCCGAGCACAATGGAAGTCAATGGGAGAACCCAAGCATCAAACCAGACACCCCCTGCTCTGAAGATGGGAGAGGAGTGTCTGGTTCATAGTAAAAGGTCAGAAATTAATGGAAACACCACTGAAATGGTTCGGGAACAGCATGGGGGGATGTCTGGATGCATCTTGGACTCCCAGGTCGCTGCTGGGAACGATGTTGTCCGAGTGGTACACCGCTTTTACAGACTGACAATAATACGCACCAAACCGAAGATAAAATCGATTTTAGAGGAAATTCTTTTAGGAGATATTCTTTCCTGTATATTTATTTGTATATAAAGTCCAAGTGCTGCCAAAAATTACAAGGAAGAGGCACTCCGATACAACCTGTAAATCACATAAAGGAGGGCCTCATTCACATTGTGGTACAATTGTTCAGGTAGTGGGACTCCTACACTCATAAAGCCTATGCACTATGTGAAAGGGCTGCCAAAAATGACAAAGGAACCAGCACTCCAATACACCCTTTATTACACATAAAGGAGGGCATCATACACACCCTTGAAAAATTAGGAGCAAGGGCCTGCTGGTGACCCTCTTAAACATTAGGGGCGAGGGCCTGCTGCTGATCTGACCATCTAAAACATTAGAGGTGAGGGCCTGCTGCCGAGCTGACCATCTAAAAAATGTTGTGGGCGGGGGCCTGCTGCCCAAGCTGACCAGCTAAAAAATTATCTGCGAGGGCCTGCTGCCGAGCTGACCATCTAAAAAAAATTGTGGGCGAGGGCCTGCTGCCGAGCTGACCATCTAAAAAAGTTTGTGGGTGAGGGCCTGCTGCCGAGCTGACCATCTGAAAAATTTGTGGGCGAGGGCCTGCTGCCGAGCTGATCATCAGAAAAATTTTGTGGGTGAGGGCCTGATGCTGAGCTGACCATCTAAAACATTATGGGCGAGGGCCTGCTGCCGAGCTGACCATCTAAAACATTATGGGCGAGGGCCTGCTGCCGAACTGACCATCTAAAACATTATGGGCGAGGGCCTTCTGCCGAGCTGACCATCTAAAAAACTTTGTGGGCGAGGGCATGCTGCCGAGCCGACTATCTAAAACATTATGGGCGAGGGTCTGCTGCTGAGCTGACCGTCTAAAACATTATGGTTGAGGGTCTGCTGGTGACCCTCAAAAACATTATGGGTGAGGGCCTGCTGGTGACCCTCTAAAACATTATGGGTGAGGGCCCGCTGCTGAGCTGACCCTCTAAAAAATTAGGAGCGAGGGCAGCATAATAAGCATGTTAATATGATGGAGGACGAGGACGAGAAAAGGGAGATTGAACCATATACCCTTTTTAGTGGTGGAAGAGTTGCATGGGAATACAGTGTATTCAATACACCATAAAAGCCACATTCAGTCTACTTTTATGTTCAGCCACTTTCCTCTGGTGGAGTAGAGAAGTCAGGGGCAATCCAGGCCTTGTTCAGAGTCAACCGGTCAGCATTTTCAGTTGACAGGCGGTTGCGCTTATCAGTTATTATGCCCCCAGCAGCACTAAATACCCTCTCTGACAAAATGATGGCGGCTGGGCAGGCCAGCACCTCCAAGGCGTAGAGCGCCAGTTCGTGCCACGTGTCCAGCTTGGACACCCAGTAGTTGTAAAGCACAGAGGGATCATTGAGGACGCTAACGCGGTCTGCTACATACTCCTTCACCATTTTCCAAGATTTTTCCCTCCTTGTGACACTAGGCCGCGCATCAGGTTGAGGGTGCTGGCGGGGTGTCATAAAACTGTCCCAGGCCTTGGAGAGTGTTGCCCTGTCTCTGTTAAAAACTGCTGTGTGTTCCCCTCGTCTCCCCTCCTCCGTTGGCCAAGTAAATATGTACTCTGCAGCCAGCGTTGTCAACTGGAAATTTTTGGAGCAATTTTTCCACAAGGACCTACTGGTATTGCACCATTTTGCTCGTCCTCTCCACTACAGAAATGAGAGATGAGAAGTTCTCTTTGTAGCGGGGGTCGAGAAGGGTGAACAACCAGTAATCGGTGTTGGCCAAAATGCATACTACACGAGGGTCACAGGAAAGGCAGTCTAACATAAAGTCAGCCATGTGTGCCAGAGTCCCAACAGACAAGACTTCACTGTTGTCATCAGGAGGATGACTCTCAATCTCCTCATCCTCATCCTCCCCTTCGGCCCATCCACGCTGAACAAATGGAATAAAACTTCCATGGGTACTACTCTCTGTAGCGGAGGCAACCGTCTCTTGTTCCTACTCCTCATCATCATCATCAAATTCGCGCTGAGAAGACGAACTGAGGGTGGTCTGGCTATCACCCTGTGTACTTTCTTCCCCCATTTCCACCTCTTTCACATGCAAAGCATCAGCCTTAATTGTGAGCAGTGAGTGTTTGAGTAGACAAAGAAGTGGGATGGTTACGCTGATAATAGCGTTATCGCAGCTCACCATCTGTGTTGATTCCTCAAAGTTGCATAAAACCTCACAGAGGTCAGACATCAATGCCCACTCGTCGCTTGAGAAGAGTAAAAGCTGACTGGAAAGGAGAAAACCATGTTGCTGCTGGTATTACACTACTCCCCTTTTGCTGCTCACAAAGCTTGGCCAACATGTGGAACGTGGAGTTCCAGTGCGTTCTCACGTCGCACAACAGTCGTTGCAAGCGCTGCTACAGTGTTGCCAGACCAACGGAAGCTGTCGATGACTTGCGGAAATGGGCACACACGCGGCGCACCTTCACCAGTAGCTCAGGCAAATTGGGGTAGGTTTTTAGAAACCGCTGAGCCACTAGGTTGAACACGTGGGCTAGGCATGGTATGTGTGTGAGCTTGCTGAGCTTCAAAGCTGCCACCAAGTTGCGGCCATTATCAGACAACCATGCCTGGTTGTAGGTTGAGTGGCGAGAGCAACAGCTCAGCCTGGTCCCTTACCCCCGCCACAGCTCTGCGGCGGTGTGTTGTTTGTCACCTAAGCAGATCAGTTTAAGCTCGGCCTGTTGCCGCTTCCCCACTGCAGTGCTACACTGTTTCCAACTACTGACTGATGTCTGACTGGTGCTGCAAGATGATAATTCAGAGATGGAAGTGGAGGAGGAGGCAGAGGAGGAGAAAGGGGGGTTGCAGCTACTAACGTAGGTGGTGACGGAAACCCTGATGGAAGTAGGGCCCGCAATCCTTGGTGTCGGTAGCACCTGTGCCATCCCAGGGTACGACTCGCTCCTGGCCTCCACAACGTTCACCCTGTGTGCCATTAGGGAAATGTAGCGTCCCTGGCCAAAAGCACTTGTCCATGTGTCAGTCGTTAAGTGGACCTTCCCAATAACTGCGTTGGTCAGGGCATGGTTGATGTTACGGTACACATGCTGGTGTAAAGCTAGGACTGCACACCGTGAAAAATATTGGCGGCTGGGGACTGAGTACCCCGGAACAGCCCCCACCATCAGGCTGCTGAAAGTCTCAGTGTCCTCAAGCCTAAATGGCAACGTTTCCAGGGCCAGCAATTTGGAAAGGTGCGCATTTAGTGCTATGGTCTGTGGGTGGGTGGCTGGGTATTCGTGCTTTCGTTCAAAGGCCTGCGGTATAGACATCTATACGCTGCGCTGGGGCACAGAAGTGGATGTGCTAGCTGATGGTGCTTGCGAAGGTCCAGGTGCATGGCAGGAGGCATCCGGGCCTGAGTCTTGGGCAGGGGATTGGCCAGCACATAACACAGGGGAAGAGAAGGTAGTGCTGTGACCGGCAGACACTTGTTGTGGACCCAATTAGGGTGCTTTGATGCCATGTGGCGAATCATGCTGGTGGTGGTGAGGTTGCTAGTTTTCATGCCCCTGCTCATTTTTAGTACTGCACAGGTTGCAAATGGCAATTATTTTTATCATCGGCACTTTCCTCAAAAAAGCACCAGACTGCCGAACACCCCTTGGCAAGGGAAATTTCTGCAAGGAGTGCTCCGGGGAACAGTTGCGGGCCTGTTTGGTGTGGCCCGCCCTTCCCCTTTTGCCACCCCACTGCCTTTTCCAGTCTGTTGCGGTGCTGCGGATCCCTCCCCCTCGGTATTGCTGTCCTTGCTCGGCTTGCCACTTTCCCAGGATGGGTCAGTGACTTCATCGTCCAGCACCTCCTCTTCCACTTTCTGACTCTGGTCATCCTACTGACTTGTTGACCTAACAACAACCTCAGTTATTGACAACTGTGTCTCATCCTCATCATGAACCTCTTGAGACACTAATTGCGGTTGACTTATTGGCAACTGTGTCTCATCATCCACATCGTAAAACACCAATTGCCGTTCCTCACCGTTATCTTCTTCTGACTGTGGATTCTCCAGAGTTTGGAAATCAGGGCACAAGATCTCCTCGTGTTCCTCTTAAAGCGGGCTTAGCGAGAGGCCCAAATTAAGGAATGGCGATGAAAACAGCTCCTCTGAATATTCGAGTGTGGGATCACTTGTTTGCCAAGACTCTCCATTGTGGGTGGAAGGAGTATCAGGTTGAGGATTCTGTTGACCAGACCCTTGGCTACTGAGACTGGACTTTGTGGAAGACAGGGTGGTGCTTAACCGACTGGAAGCATTATCTGCTGCAATCCAACCGACCACCTAGTCGCACTGGTCTGACTTCGAGAGTAGTGTCCTGCACCACCCTGCAAACTGGGACATGAAGCTAGGTATCGTGGATGAGTGTGTTTCTTGTGCTCTGGCAGCAGGCACAGTTTCACCGCACCCAGGGCTACGGCCTCTGCGTGCACCATCAGCAGCACGGCCACTTCCCCATCCCTTACTGCTTGCCTTGCAAGTATGTCACATGTACAGTAGCGCATATTTTGTATGTGTATGCGCAAATAAAGTACACAGAATGTCTAAAATATTTTTAGGATGCGCACACGTTAAACAGGAGGTATAGCGCAGGTAATGTCGCTGTCACCACCGCTTAATAAAAAATGACACTGAATAAATGTCACTGATATTTAGAATGCGCACACGTTAAACAGGAGGTATAGCGCAAGTAATGTCGCTATCACCAGCGGCTAATAAAAAATAACACTGAATAAATGTCACTGATATTTCGGATGGGCAAATGTTATGGCAGGAGATGTAGTGCAGGTAATGTCGCTACCTCCAGCAGCAAAAAAATTTGACTGAATATCACTGATATTTCGGATACACAAACGTTACACAGGAGATGTAGTGCAGGTAATGTAACTGTCCGCAGCGGACACCGTCTACAGAAAAAGTACACTGGATGTCACAGATATTTTTAAGCTGCGCACACATTACATAGGAGATGTAGCGCAGATAATGTTGCTGTCACCAGAGGCAAAAAAAATTATACTGAATGTCACTGATATTTCGGATGCGCTAACGTTATCCTGGAGATGTAGCGCAGGTAATGTCGCTGCCACCAGCAGCAAAATAAATAGACGGAATGTCACTGATATTTCGGATACACAAACGTTATACAGGAGATGTAGCGCAGGTAATGTAACTGTCCGCAGCGGACACTGTCTACGGAAAAAGTACACTGGATATTACGGATATTTTTAGGCTGCGCACATGTTTGACAGGGGATGTAGCGCAAATAATGTCGCTGTCTGCAGCGGCCAAACAATTGCAAGCTATTTAGCGCAGGTTGCGCTAAAAATATATATTGCTGCCAGATACAACTATAGTCCTTAACCACCTCAGCCCCCAGTGCTTAAACACCCTGAAAGACCAGGCCACTTTTTACACTTCTGACCTACACTACTTTCACCGTTTATTGCTCGGTCATGCAACTTACCACCCAAATGAATTTTACCTCCTTTTCTTCTCACTAATAGAGCTTTCATTTGGTGGTATTTCATTGCTGCTGACATTTTTACTTTTTTTGTTATTAATCGAAATTTAACGATTTTTTTGCAAAAAAATGACATTTTTCACTTTCAGTAGTAAAATTTTGCAAAAAAAACGACATCCATATAGAAATTTTGCTCTAAATTTATAGTTCTACATGTCTTTGATAAAAAAAAAATGTTTGGGTAAAAAAAAAATGGTTTGGGTAAAAGTTATAGCGTTTACAAACTATGGTACAAAAATGTGAATTTCCGCTTTTTGAAGCAGCTCTGACTTTCTGAGCACCTGTCATGTTTCCTGAGGTTCTACAATGCCCAGACAGTACAAACACCCCACAAATGACCCCATTTCTGAAAGTACACACCCTAAGGTATTCGCTGATGGGCATAGTGAGTTCATAGAACTTTTTATTTTTTGTCACAAGTTAGCGGAAAATTATGATTTTTTTTTTTTTTTTTCTTACAAAGTCTCATATTCCACTAACTTGTGACAAAAAATAAAAAGTTTTATGAACTCACTATGCCCATCAGCGAATACCTTGGGGTCTCTTCTTTCCAAAATGGGGTCACTTGTGGGGTAGTTATACTGCCCTGGCATTCTAGGGGCCCAAATGTGTGGTAAGGAGTTTGAAATCAAATTCTGTAAAAAATGACCTGTGAAATCCGAAAGGTGCTCTTTGGAATATGGGCCCCTTTGCCCACCTAGGCTGCAAAAAAGTGTCACACATCTGGTATCTCCGTACTCAGGAGAAGGTGGGGAATGTGTTTTGGGGTGTCATTTTATATATACCCATGCTGGGTGAGAGAAATATCTTGGCAAAAGACAACTTTTCCCATTTTTTTATACAAAGTTGTCATTTGACCAAGATATTTATCTCACCCAGCATGGGTATATGTAAAAAGACACCCCAAAACACATTCCTCAACTTCTCCTGAGTACGGGGATACCAGATGTGTGACACTTTTTTGCAGCCTAGGTGGGCAAAGGGGCCCATATTCCAAAGAGCACCTTTCGGATTTCACTCCTCATTTTTTCCTGAATTTGATTTCAAACTCCTTACCACACATTTGGGCCCCTAGAATACCAGGGCAGTATAACTACCCCACAAGTGACCCCATTTTGGAAAGAAGACACCCCAAGGTATTCCGTGAGGGGCATGGCGAGTTCCTAGAATTTTTTATTTTTTGTCACAAGTTAGTGGAAAATGATGATTTGTTTTTTAATTTTTTTTTTCATACAAAGTCTCATATTCCACAAACTTGTGACAAAAAATAAAAACTTCCATGAACTCACTATGCCCATCAGCGAATACCTTGGGGTCTCTTCTTTCCAAAATGGGGTCACTTGTGGGGTAGTTATACTGCCCTGGCATTCTAGGGGCCCAAATGTGTGGTAAGTAGGTAAATGACCTGTGAAATCCGAAAGGTGCTCTTTGGAATATGGGCCCCTTTGCCCACCTAGGCTGCAAAAAAGTGTCACACATGTGGTATCGCCGTATTCAGGAGAAGTTGGGGAATGTGTTTTGGGGTGTCATTTTACATATACCCATGCTGGGTGAGAGAAATATCTTGGCAAAAGACAACTTTTCCCATTTTTTTATACAAAGTTGGCATTTGACCAAGATATTTCTCTCACCCAGCATGGGTATATGTAAAATGACACCCCAAAACACATTCCCCAACTTCTCCTGAGTACGGCGATACCAGATGTGTGACACTTTTTTGCAGCCTAGATGCGCAAAGGTGCCCAAATTCCTTTTAGGAGGGCATTTTTAGACATTTGGATACCAGACTTCTTCTCACGCTTTGGGGCCCCTAGAATGCCAGAGCAGTATAAATACCCCACATGTGACCCCATTTTGGAAAGAAGACACCCCAAGGTATTCAATGAGGGGCATGGCGAGTTCATAGAAATTTTTTTTTTTTGGCACAAGTTAGCGGAAATTGATATTTTTAATTTTTTTCTCACAAAGTCTCCCGTTCCGCTAACTTGGGACAAAAAATTCAATCTTTCATGGACTCAATATGCCCCTCACGGAATACCTGGGGGTGTCTTCTTTCCGAAATGGGGTCACATGTGGGGTATTTATACTGCCCTGGCATTCTAGGGGCCCTAAAGCGTGAGAAGAAGTCTGAAATATAAATGTCTAAAAAATTTTACGCATTTGGATTCCGTGAGGGGTATGGTGAGTTCATGTGAGATTTTATTTTTTGACACAAGTTAGTGGAATATGAGACTTTGTAAGAAAAAAAAAAAAAAATTCTGCTAACTTGGGCCAAAAAAATATCTGAATGGAGCCTTACAGAGGGGGGGATCAATGACAGGGGGGTGATCAATGACAGGGGGGGTGATCAATGACAGGGGGGTTGATCAATGACAGGGGGGTGATCAGGGAGTCTATATGGGGTGATCACCACAGTCATTGATCATGCCCCTGTAAGGCTTCATTCAGACGTCCGGATGCGTTTTGCGGATCCGATCCATCTATCAGTGCATCCGTAAAAATCATGCGGACATCTGAATGGAGCTTTACAGGGGGGTAATCAATGACAGGGGGGTGATCAGGGAGTCTATATGGGGTGATCACCACAGTCATTGATCATGCCCCTGTAAGGCTTCATTCAGACGTCCGGATGCGTTTTGCGGATCGGATCCATCTATCAGTGCATCCGTAAAAATCATGCGGACATCTGAATGGAGCTTTACAGGGGGGTGATCAATGACAGGGGGGTGATCAGGGAGTCTATATGGGGTGATCACCACAGTCATTGATCATGCCCCTGTAAGGCTTCATTCAGACGTCCGGATGCGTTTTGCGGATCGGATCCATCTATCAGTGCATCCGTAAAAATCATGCGGACATCTGAATGGAGCTTTACAGGGGGGTGATCAGGGAGTCTATATGGGGTGATCACCACAGTCATTGATCACGCCCCTGTAAGGCTTCATTCAGACGTCCGGATGCGTTTTGAGGATCGGATCCATCTATCAGTGCATCCGTAAAAATCATGCGGACGTCTGAATGGAGCTTTACAGGGGGTTGATCAATGACAGGGGTGTAATCAATGACAGGGGGGGTGATCAGGGAGTCTATATGGGGTGATAACCACAGTCATTGATCACGCCCCTGTAAGGCTTCATTCAGACGTCCGGATGCGTTTTGCGGATCTGATCCATCTATCAGTGGATCCGTAAAAATCATGCGGACATCTGAATGGAGCTTTACAGGGGGGTAATCAATGACAGGGGGGTGATCAGGGAGTCTATATGGGGTGATCAGGGGTGATCAGGGGCTAATAAGGGGTTAATAAGTGACGGGGGGGGGGTGTAGTGTAGTGTAGTGGTGCTTGGTGGGACTTTACTGAGCTACCTGTGTCCTCTGGTGGTCGATCCAAACAAAGGGGACCACCAGAGGACCAGGTAGCAGGTATATTAGACGCTGTTATCAAAACAGCGTCTAATATACCTGTTAGGGGTTAAAAAAAACACATCTCCAGCCTGCCAGCGAACGATCGCCGCTGGCAGGCTGGAGATCAACTCTCTTACCTTCCGTTCCTGTGAGCGCGCGCGCCTGTGTGCGCGCGTTCACAGGAAATCTCGCCCATCGCGAGATGACGCATATATGCGTGACTCTGCGCAGGGCTGCCACCTCCGGAACGCGATCCTGCGTTAGGCGGTCCGGAGGTGGTTAAAAGGACTTTTGGGTCTCTAACAAGTTTTAGAAATTTAGTTCAGGTTGCACTAAAAATATATATTGCTGCCGCACACAATAGTCCTTAAAGGGAACCTGTCATTAACTTTATGCATTGCTGACCTCACTGAGTGCAGCATAAAATAGTGACAGAAATGCTGATCTCAGCGGTGTGTCATTTATGAGCTGAATGTCAGTGGTTGCCGAGAATCAAATAGGAAAGTTGACTATAGAGACAGCTAAGTTTAATTCGCTAAGCGATTATATTACTTTGATCTAAAAAAAATAATTGAATAGTTATAAATAATTGTTGATTATTATAATGATTCTATTTATAAAAAAAAAAGAAAAGCAAAGTAATATAATCGCATAGCGAATTAAACACAGCTGTCTCTATAGTCAACCTTCCTATTTGATTGCTAGAATTAGCGAAGTTGACGAATAGGTAGCTAAAACGAAGATGGAGAATACTTCGTTATCTTCGTTTTGAGGAATACGACGAATACATTCGTCATATTCGCTAATTCTACCAAGCCAACCATAGTAAACCAGGTCCAAGTTGAAATAGCAATGCGATTAATTCAAGTTATAATAATCAAATTGCAATTTCAACTAAGCACTGCTATATTCCATATTCGTTAATTCTAGCCTAATATGGAATATAGCAGTGCTAAGTTGAAATCGCAATTCGATTATTATAACTTGAATTAATCGAATTGCGATTTCAACTTAGACCTGGTTTACTCTGGTTGGCTTGGTTGAATTAGCGAATGTGACGAATGTATTCGTCATATTCCTCAAAACGAAGATAACAAAGTATTCTCCATCTTTGTTTTAGCTACCTATTCGTCAACTTCGCTAATTCTAGCAATTAAATAGGAAGTTTGACTATAGAGACAGCTGTGTTTAATTCGCTATGCGATTATATTACTTTGCTTTTTTTTTTTTTTTTTTTTAGAAATAAACTTAGCTGTCTCTATAGTCGACTTTCCTATTTGATTGCTAGAATTAGTGAAGTTGACGAATAGGTAGCTAAAACGAAGATGGAGAATATTTCGTTATCTTCGTTTTGAGGAATATGACGAATACATTCGTCATCTTCGCTAATTCTAGATATCAAACCAATAGGAAAGTAGCCTTAAGTTAAAATCGCAATACGCGATTATTTAAATCGCATATTAATCGCGATAACTAGAATAATGACAAATATTTGATTTCGACGAATATGAAACGAATATTCTATCGAATATTCGCGAATTTCGTCAAAATCGAATATGGCACCTGCCGCTCATCACTATTCTCTTCCAGTTATCATCGCCAGACCAACGGGCAAGTAGAGCGGGTCAATCAAATATTAGAGAACTATCTCTAGTTTCAGCCCAACACGGCAACTGGGTACAATTGCTACCTTGGGCTGAATTCTCCTCTAACAACCACTCTAGTGAGTCTACTGAATCCTCTCCATTCTTTGTTGTTTATGGACAACACCCTCGTACTCCTCTCCCTGTTCCTACATCTTCTGGGGTATCAGCTGCGTATTATTATTTTAGGGATTTTTTGAAGATTTGGCGTGACACCAAGGACTGCATCAACAAAGTTGTGACTCGCATGAAAAGGAATGCAGACAAAAGAAGAAGAAAACCACCTTAGTTCTCGTCTGGAGATGGTATGGCTCTCCTCTAAAAATATCTGCTCCGAGATTCCTTGGACCCTTTGAAGTATTGAGGAGGATCATCGAAGTGACATATAAGTTAAGTCTGCCTTTCTCTCTGTGCATTCCTAATGCCTTCCACGTGTCCTTACTAAAACCAGTAGTTCTTAATCGCCTATCGACGGCTCTTTTTACTCCAACTTCGGTATCTGAAGATTTTGATGAGATATTTGAGGTCAAAGACATTCTGGACATCAAGAAGCATGGCAAGAAGACCTACTATCTTGTGGACTTGAAGGGCTTTGGTCTTGAGGAGAGGTCTTGGGAACCAGAAGAGAACATTTATGCTCTGAACTTGATAAAAAGGTTTCTGTCTCGTCGTGGACTCAAGAAGAGGGGGAGTAAGGGGGGAGGGTACTGCAACAGCGGCTGCTGTGCACTGCTGTTTCCCTGCTTACCGCCGCAGTCCTGGGCGTTGTGTTCAGCTGTGATCTGCTGCCAGTGTTTCCTTTCAGCCCTGGCCACAACATGCTTGATGCTTGCTTTCTGCAGCATTTCCTTAATGGCCAGCATGCGTCACTTCCTGTGTTTTATGGGTTGGGTCATGTGACCTCGCCAACCAATCCTAGCCCTCCTGCACATATATAAGTGGCTCAATCCCCTTATCAGATGCCTCAGTGTCAAGGTCCTTGTGTCCTGCTAAGGTTCCTGATATCTGCTTGTGTTCCTGTATTCCTGACTCGTACTTGTGTTCCTGATCTCTGCTACCTGTTTGATCCCTGCCTGCTTGCCTTGACTCTCCTTTTGCCGATCCAGATTGCCTGACCTGTACCTGTGCTGCCTGCCCTGACCTATTGCCTGTCTGACTTCGCCTCTGCCTCATCCTTCGGTCCTACACTGTAGCTCCTGGTAACGAATCAGCCTGCTGACAACGCCTGTACCTCTGGTTCCTTTCTCAGGTCCCACCTGGTCCGCCTGGACAAGCTGCCTCATGTGCCTATCCTCCTCAAGAAGTAGCAACCTGGTGTTCCCCTCGGGAATGTCTATCCCCACCATCAGGGTTACTGTGAAGATCGAGGGGTTCACTTAGACAACGCCCTTAGAGGAGGTAGGACACGTGGCACAGTGGGTTCACACCAGCTGGTTCACAACATTTCAGAGATATGCTTTAAAGCAGCCACCATGGTCCATTGACACAATGGTCTGGAGGAGACCTCAATGACTTCTATAAGAGAGTTTTCTAGACATGCTCTGTGAGCTGTGTAGAGGTTAGGAGGCGTCGGTAAGCTGTGATATTGCCTATTGTGAATGGTGGATCCTGTGTTATCTGCTGTACAGAGAAGTGATATCTGTCATTATATACCTGCATATGATTATTATACTCTGCTCAAAAAAATAAAGGGAACACAAAAATAACACATCCTAGATCTGAATTAATTAAATATTCTTCTGAAATACTTTGTTCTTTACATAGTTGAATGTGCTGACAACAAAATCACACAAAAATAAAAAAATGGAAATCAAATTTTTCAACTCATGGAGGTCTGGATTTGGAGTCACACTCAAAATTAAAGTGGAAAAACACACTACAGGCTGATCCAACTTTGATGTAATGTCCTTAAAACAAGTCAAAATGAGGCTCAGTAGTGTGTGTGGCCTCCACGTGCCTGTATGACCTCCCTACAACGCCTGTGCATGCTCCTGATGAGGTGGCGGACGGTCTCCTGAGGGATCTCCTCACAGACCTGGACTAAAGCATCTGCCAACTCCTGGACAGTCTGTGGTGCAACGTGACATTGGTGGATAGAGCGAGACATGATGTCCCAGATGTGCTCAATTGGATTCAGGTCTGGGGAACGGGCGGGCCAGTCAATAGCATCAATGCCTTTGTCTTGCAGGAACTGCTGACACACTCCAGCCACATGAGGTCTAGCATTGTCTTGCATTAGGAGGAACCCAGGGCCAACCGCACTAGCATATGGTCTCACAAGGGGTCTGAGGATCTCATCTTGGTACCTAATGGCAGTCAGGCTACCTCTGGCGAGCACATGGAGGGCTGTGCGGCCCTCCAAAGAAATGCCACCCCACACCATTACTGACCCAATGCCAAACCGGTCATGCTGGAGGATGTTGCAGGCAGCAGAACGTTCTCCACGGCGTCTCAAGACTCTGTCACGCCTGTCACATGTGCTCAGTGTGAATCTGCTTTCATCTGTGAAGAGCACAGGGCGCCAGTGGCGAATTTGCCAATCTTGGTGTTCTCTGGCAAATGCCAAACGTCCTGCACAGTGTTGGGCTGTAAGAACAACCCCCACCTGTGGACGTAGGGCCCTCATATCACCCTCATGGAGTCTGTTTCTGACCGTTTGAGCAGACACATGCACATTTGTGGCCTGCTGGAGGTCATTTTGCAGGTCTCTGGCAGTGCTCCTCCTGTTCTTCCTTGCACAAAGGCGGAGGTAGCGGTCCTGCTGCTAGGTTGTTGCCCTCCTATGGCCTCCTCCATGTCTCCTGATGTACTGGCCTGTCTCCTGGTAGCGCCTCCATGCTCTGAACACTACGCTGACAGACACAGCAAACCTTCTTGCCACAGCTCGCATTGATGTGCCATCCTGCACTATCTGAGCCTCTTGTGTGGGTTATAGACTCCGTCTCATGCTACCACTAGAATGAAAGCACCCCCAGCATTTAAAAGTGACCAAAACATCAGCCAGGAAGCATAGGAACTGAGAAGTGGTCTGTGGTCACCACCTGCAGAACCACTCCTTTATTGGGGGTGTCTTGCTAATTGCCTATAATTTCCACCTGTTGTCTATCCCATTTGCACAACAGCATGTGAAATTGATTGTCACTCAGTGTTGCTTCCTAAGTGGACAGTTTGATTTCACAGAAGTGTGATTGACTTGGAGTTACATTGTGTTGTTTAAGTGTTCCCTTTATTTTTTTGAGCAGTGTACTGTATATAGTGATCTGTACAGACCAAAGAGTGGTGCCTATTATTAGCCTTAAAGGGTTTTTCCGGTAATTTATATCGATGACCTATCATCTGGATTTCCCTGGAACCGTCAATCAGCTGTTAGAAGAGGCCTTGGCCTCTTCTTAGGCCATGTTACATCATAGTACAGTACATCGGTCACATGTGTTAGTTGTAGCTCAGTCCCATTGAAGTGAATGGAGCTGGGCTGCAATACCAAGCACAGCCACTATACTACAGTATGTACAGCGCTGTGCTTGGAAAGCTGCTGGGAGCCCACACCGTTCACAACAGCTTGGGGTGAGAACAGCTGAACGGTGGGGTTTCGGGACTGGGACCCCCACTGATGGGATAATGATGACCTATCCTATCTTTACCTGGATAAAGTGTGAAAACTGCAGGATTTTATGTGTAGATCACTAGGAGATAAATAGATAGATACATAGATAATAGATAGATAGATAGATAGATAGATAGATAGATAGATAGATAGATATAGGCTTCGACGGAATCCCCTGGGGGGCCCCTAAACAAGGTGGGCCCCTAGTCTCCCCGTGCACAAGTGGCACATAGCACATTAAATTTACTGTACTACATACATACAGTACAGACCAAAAGTTTGGACACACCTTCTTATTCAAAGAGTTTTCTTTATTTTCATGACTATGAAAATTGTAGATTCACACTGAAGGCATCAAAACTATGAATTAACACATGTGGAATTATATACATAACAAACAAGTGTGAAACAACTGAAAATATGTCATATTCTAGGTTCTTCAAAGTAGCCACCTTTTGCTTTGATTACTGCTTTGCACACTCTTGGCATTCTCTTGATGAGCTTCAAGAGGTAGTCCCCTGAAATGGTTTTCACTTCACAGGTGTGCCCTGTCAGGTTTAATAAGTGGGATTTCTTGCCTTTAAATGGGGTTGGGACCATCAGTTGTGTTGAGGAGAAGTCAGGTGAATACACAGCTGATAGTCCTACTGAATAGACTGTTAGAATTTGTATTATGGGAAGAAAAAAGCAGCTAAGTAAAGAAAAACGAGTGGCCATCATTACTTTAAGAAATGAAGGTCAGTCAGTCAGCCGAAAAATTGGGAAAACTTTGAAAGTAAGGGCTATTTGACCATGAAGGAGAGTGATGGGGTGCTGCGCCAGATGACCTGGCCTCCACAGTCACCGGACCTGAACCCAATCGAGATGGTTTGGGGTGAGCTGGACCGCAGAGTGAAGGCAAAAGGGCCAACAAGTGCTAAGCATCTCTGGGAACTCCTTCAAGACTGTTGGAAGACCATTTCAGGTGACTACATCTTGAAGCTCATCAAGAGAATGCCAAGAGTGTGTAAAGCAGTAATCAAAGCAAAAGGTGGCTACTTTGAAGAACCTAGAATATGACATATTTTCAGTTGTTTCACACTTGTTTGTTATGTATATAATTCCACATGTGTTAATTCATAGTTTTGATGCCTTCATAGTCATGAAAATAAAGAAAACTCTTTGAATGAGAAGGTGTGTCCAAACTTTTGGTCTGTACTGTATGTTCAATGCACAGCACCTCAGCCAGCCTATGTTCATATAAAAAAACTTGTTAGATTATTTATTATATTTGAATGTATGCGTATAGTAGGCCCCCAAAATAAATTTAACTGGTTGGCCCTAGGTACCCCAGTCCGACACTGGATAGATAGATAGATAGATAGATAGATAGATAGATAGATAGATAGATAGATAGATAGATAGATAATACATAGATATTAGGTAGATAGATAGATAATAAATAGATAGATATTAGATAGATAGATAGATAGATAGATAGATAGATAGATAGATAGATAGATAGATAGATAGATAGATAGATCTCGTAGATAGATAGATAGTAGATAGATGTTAGATAGATACTAAATATATAGATATTAGATAGATAGATAGATAGATAGATAGATAGATAGATAGATAGATAGATAGATAGATAGATAGATAGATAGCTTGATAGATAGATAGATAGATAGATAGATAGATGTTAGATAGATAGACATTGACATGTAAAATTAAAAATAACGACCCAAAAATGTGTTAAAAATACACTATTTAACTTTAAAGATGATTTAAACAATAGTCCATTTTCTGATAACACATTCCCTCAAGGCTCCATTCAGACGTCCGTATGAATGATCTGGATACGTTCCGCAATTATGCAGAATGGGTGCAGACCCATTCATTTTCTGTTCCGCGGCCCTGAACTTCCTTGCTATAATAGAAAATGCTATAGGCATTTTCTATTATAGTGCCGGGCCATGTGCACATGGCCGGTGTCAGTGTTTTGCGGATCTGCAAAACACTTACGGACGTGTGAATGGACCCTTAAGAAGAAAGGTTTCACTGAAGCTCCTTGCACATGTAACAGTGATGCTTTCTGCTTTTCTTTTACTTTGTATTCTAATCATGTCTGTTCTGAACTGCTTTTGTGCTTTGTATGACTTTTGTCTCTCGGCAGAGATAGACGATATTCTACATTTCTGGGCCATAGCGCACGTTGTCCACTGAATAATTGTACAGATTATCTGGAGATATCTGCTCCCGCTCTCCTTCTCTGCCTATTGTTAGTTTCCATGGTAACGCCACTGTCTCACTTTTCCGGACTCTCCTGTTTACAGCTTCCGAGCTCTTCGCTTCATCTTGTCTAGTCAGAGGTTTGGGCGGAAATTGTTCATTTCCACAGTGCATATTGAACTTAGGGAAATCATTTTGGACGCAGCTCCGCGTTAGAAGGATATATTTTCAACACAAAATAATACTTATACGTGAAATAGCGGCTCAGGTAAAACAGCACCTGCCAAGTGTCCTTCTGCTTCTGAACCTTGATGGTATCAGCCTCCCCTCTGATTTTATTTAACACTTTCACGACTGCGGGCGTTTTGCCGAGTTCCAGACTTTGGAGCCACTTACTTCTAGGATCCATTTCTTATGGGTGGGTTGGTTGATTCAAAGCCTAGAGATGAGCGAATCGATTCTGCACCGATCAAACTCATGACAACGTTCTCAAAATTTCTGCAAATCTGAAACATCTGTGAGGCACCCCTTACGAATCGCTCAAAAGGGCGTCCGCCATTATGCAGATTGGAAGGCATTTGCCTCCACAAGGGATACTTTTTAGACCCTTTTTTAATAAAAATAAATAAATAATTATCTCGACAAATATAAGCTACAGCGAATACCTGTATTTTTAAGTTTTGTAATGAAAGGAAACGGACAAATAAATGTGTGCACGTTTGTCCAAAATCAGCACCAAAAAACTCGGCCCTTAAAAACCGGCCCTTAATTTTACAGCCAGCAGAGGGTGCTCTCACATACTGAAGAGCACTCCCTCCTGACTTTTTTACTTTGTGATGGATCACTTTGGCTGGTCTCTGAGATACTTACTGTGACCGCAGCTGTCTAATGACAGGCACAGTCTCAGAGATCTGCAGCTCCACAGGGTACCTGCAGGTCGCAATGTAACCCAATACTTTTATACATTGGGTTACAGATAAGAGCTTACCGCCATGACGGATAGAGTCGTGCGGTGGTAAGCAAGAGGTTAAACAGGCCGTTTGTTACCACCAACTACCATTCGTTTACCCATAGCAATATATGTCACTGTCACTCTGACATTACTAATGCTGCCTTGGCATTGAGCTTGAAAAGGGTTGAATACAATCCTAGGAGACCTCGGGGTGTCATACATGACTTTACAGGGAATTTGGGACATTTTCACTTTGGGATGGAATTGAATGTATTCAGACCAAACAGAATCTTACGGTCTATTCTTCAGAAACAGACTCAAAACATATTTTATTTTTGAAAAATCACCTCGATAAAAACCTATTAGAAATTATTGATATGTCCCAGTCTCCTGGTTGCTATATCAGAAGCTGGTGGAGAGAAGCGGGGTGCCAACCCAGATTCCTCCTTCAGTAAAAGTGCTTAACAGGCCTTAAGGTCCTTGACCCATACCTGCGTCATTTAATAGGGATCAGACTCTTCCTCTGTTCTGAAGCTAAGGCATAACACTTGGCTAATAAGGTAGTTTCATACTGTGCTATCATCTCCTCTCCACAAACCCTTGTGCTGTTGTCTTCTTGGTTCTCTTGGACTTTCTTTGCATCAGGGTTAGTGGCCAATACTGTCAGTAGCCACAATAGGACAGAGTGTCAGGGACATTTTGAGTTGTCCTCTGTCCTGGTAACCAACCTATTGAGGAATTAACCTAACCTCTCCAGGGCTGTACAACAGTCCAAACAAGGTGCTAAGGCTGTGCAATCATTTAAACCCTGTATCTGGCACTCTTTCCAGGGTGGTAAAGGAGCCTCCAAAGACGTCAGTCTGCAAGCTTTTCTTCATGCTTTCCCTTTACATTCCTTTATAGATTTGTCTGTCTTACACCTGCTGTGCTTTTTGATGAAGCTGATTTTATACTGCATCTCAAGACATCTAGGGTATGTAAAATCTCTTGCATTGTAGTGTTATACAAGAAGAACACAGTGAGGTTGATTTACCAAGACTGTTGCAAGAGCATATTCAGGAAAATCTGCCATTCATTTGAGTGATGGATTTTACATATTTATAAAGGCTTTATGGCTCCTGATAGTTGCCTGTAATACTAAAGACTAGGTTATAAAATAGATGCAAGCTAGCCAAATCTGATATAACTAAGGATGAGCAAATCGATTCAATCCGTTCACAATGCATCCCAAAATGAGAAAGAGACACAGAGAGAGAGCCTAGTATGCTACTCTGAGTTTCTCGGCTATATATATAAGTTGTCTAGGGGGTACTCTTTCTCATTATGGCAAAAGCATAGTATGTGTGCGGAGTATTGTAGGCCAGGCAATGTCCCTCTGGGTTTCTGGGAAATATATTCAAATTAGCTTTCCGAAGCCTAACTGATGTCAGCAGATGTAAGATGTGCTAATTTTTATAGATTGTTTCCCAGAAACACAGAGGAATATTGCCTAGCCTACAATAGTCATCACGTATATTAGTAGAAATAGTACCCACCCAGAGGCCTCTCCAAGGCCTCTTTACTGGAAAATCTGATTATATCTGCTTTGCTCTGATAAAGGGCTTTTGTCTCATCTCTCTCTGCAACTTGGGTTTGGGTTAACTAGTTTGATATGAGCATGATGTGCCCCATGATGCTATTAGTTCAAGTCATTAAAGGAGTTGGTTCATTTCAGGCATTGATGGTATATTGCTAGGATATGCTATCAGATACATACTGTTCCCACCTCTGGAACTGGCTCCTATATCCAGATCAGGGCCCCAAAAGTAAATAGAGAGAAACTTCTCATGTGTGGCCACCTTCCCTTTATTGCTATAAGAGTTCCAAATATAGTCAAGCGAGTGTGCTCGGTTATTTCCAGCAGTTCCATAGTGGTGAATGAAGCAACAACTGGGTTTTCGCATTAACTTAAAGGCCACAGCTGCAGCGCATATACAAGGTGGTCGAGAAGGGAGCTGCAGCGCATGTGTGTCTATGCACGCTCCCACAGTTCAAGCCACCAGAGAGGGCAGCACTTTTTTCATAGTGTGCAAGCACGACTACCACTGCTGGATTGCAGGGTGGTCATAACCCCAAGAAACCAGCAGTGTATAATGCGATGGAAAAATGATTCAAGCTAGCGAAAGAGGCAATATGAACATTCACAATACATTAGTAAGTACCTTGTATCCTGAGGATAGGTCATCAGTTATAAAGTCTCGGAAAATCCCTTTAACTTTATCTACATGATAAATGCATTTGGTGAAGTGAGACAACCCCTTTAAGGTTTCCATGTGTTCTTTTTTTTTTTTTTTCATTTTCAGGTAGAGTATATGAACTACTGACAGTTTTGCAACCCTGCATTTCGTCTTTTCTTCTATACGTTACCTGGGCACAGTGCACAGCTCCTGAGGCTGGAACACAATGCTAAGACCAAATTGCGGCACAGAAGCAGACATGATTTATTCGTACCCCTGATGACTTCACTAAACCAAGTAAATGAAACGCATTGAGATTTCTAACAAACAGAGCTGGAGGTAAACTAATATTTTAGCTTGATCAGGAAGTATTTTATGGACCTCACCAGAATATCGCCGGTAGGCAGGGATGTCATAAATAACATCTAGCTTTTCTCAACTCTCCAATAAATGCTTTTGTGCCGCAGTTAAAAGTTGACAGAAATTCTCCTAATAAAGCGAACACAATGTGGAAATTAAAGCAGACAAAGCAGTGAATCCCTAAAGCCTTCAGTAATTTTACAGCTGGGTTTGTGGCGGGCGCGAATAACAGGTCTGAGTGATAAAACTAGTAAGCAGATGGTGACAGAAGTTCTCTTTTAGGCCTCTGTGTTCTACTGTCAGAAGTTTGTTGCAAAGCGGCAACCGCATAGCTTACTGAAAGTGCCGTCCCTGTTGTAAAGTATGTACTGCAAGGAAAGCCTCATACTGAAACCTGTTCATAAGCGATAAGAGCTTCTAGAAATCGACAGATGTGAGGTAAACAACTGTACATTTGTAGTACGGATCATTAGTGTTTAGCAGGCATGCTAACTTGATATGGTACAGTATAATTACTCAGATTACTGTAGAATGTAGGAGGGGGGTGCAGCTTTTGACAAACAAAAGTTTGAGGTTTTTAATAAGGTGAAATAAAAGAAAGGTGCAAAAATTTCTGTTTAATCTCCAGTCGGCCACAACAAAAAGGACACTAATAGACCCTATTGACTATAATGTCATTTGTTGAGGTTTGATCTTGGTTCAATTAGTTTTGAAGGGAATTGTCACGGATGGTGTACAGGAAACAAGACAATACCATATAAACAATGTCTCTCTGGATCCACAACTAAGGAACAAAGCCTATGCGAACACCCCAAAGGTGGATGGCCGCATATCCACGTTCCTCGGCTATCTATTACCTGAAGACCCTACAATAGTGAAGGGACACGACCACCGGCTCCCTACACTGACACGGAGGGAGTCAGGGTCACCTGGATCCAGAAAAGACAAAATCATAAATACATAAACAGCACTTATCTTGCAGACGACTGAGGACTGAGGACTGGGAACTGGGAACAGCATGCACACACACTCCAGGAAGTTGTATCAGCCGCACACTACTGCATTATGGGGAGGAACTTAAAGGGTAGCAATCAGTCCAACTGCATGACAGCTGAGATAGACTAACGAGATGAGAAACTAAACCAAAACAAAGAAATTCAAGGAGGAGGATCTGAGAAGCTCCTGTGAGCGCTTCTCAGCTGTCTGGCTGTGACAGTACCCCTCCCTCTAGAAGTGGACTCCGGACACTCAGAGCCCACCTTCTCAGGATGGGACCTATGGAAAGCCCTGATGAGACGAGAGGCCTTGATGTCCGTCACTGGGACCCACATCCTCTCCTCAGGACCATAACCCTCCCAATGAACGAGGTACTGGAGGGAACCGCGGACAAGACGAGAATCCACAATCCTAGAGACCTGAAATTCAAGATTTCCATCAACCATAATCGGAGGGGGAGGCAAAGGCGAGGGTACAATAGGTTGAACATAAGGTTTCAATAAGGACTTATGAAAAACATTATGGATCTTCCAAGTCTGAGGAAGATCAAGACGGTAGGCAACAGGATTGATGACAGACAGGATCTTGTAAGGCCCAATAAACCTAGGACCCAACTTCCAGGAGGGAACCTTCAATTTGATATTCTTGGTAGACAACCACACCAGATCACCAACATTCAGGTCCGGACCAGGCACACGTCTCTTATCCGCCACACGCTTATATCTCTCACTCATGCTCTTTAGATTATCCTGAATCTTTTGCCAAATAGATGACAAAGACGAGGAGAATCTGTCCTCATCAGGCAAACCAGAAGAGCCCTCTCCCGAGAAAGTCCCAAACTGCGGATGGAACCCATATGCACCAAAAAATGGTGACTTATCAGAGGACTCCTGACGACGGTTATTTAAAGCAAACTCAGCAAGGGACAAAAAAGAACACCAATCCTCCTGATTCTTCGCCACAAAACAGCGCAGATATGTCTCCAGATTCTGATTGACGCGCTCTGTCTGGCCATTCGACTGCGGATGGAAAGCAGAAGAGAATGACAACTGAACCCCCAAGCGAGAACAGAAAGCCTTCCAGAATCTGGAAACAAACTGCGTGCCCCTATCAGAGACTATGTCTGAAGGAATACCATGCAATTTGACAATGTGGTCAATAAATGCCTGCGCCAGCGTCTTAGCATTGGGCAAACCAGGAAAAGGGATAAAATGCACCATTTTGCTAAAACGGTCCACCACCACCAGAATCACAGTCTTCCCCGAGGAACGAGGCAAGTCCATTATGAAGTCCATGTACAGATGTGTCCAAGGACGGGAAGGAATGGGCAAAGGAAGGAGAGGACCTGATGGCCGTGAATGAGGGACTTTGGCATGAGCGCAAGTCTCGCAAGCTGCCACAAAACCCTCAACCGACTTACGAAGCGCAGGCCACCAGAATCTCGGAGCGATGAGATCCAGTGTGGCTCTTGCCCCCGGGTGCCCAGCAAGGACCGTATCGTGGTGTTCTTTAAAAATCTTGTGTCTCAAAGTGAGAGGCACAAACAACCTCCCAGGAGGACAAAGATCAGGAGCCTCTGACTGGGCTGCCTGCACCTCTGCCTCCAATTCAGGAAAAAGAGCAGAGACCACCACACCTTCAGCCAAAATGGGACCCGGGTCTTCAAAATTCCCACCTCCCGGAAAACAACGTGACAGGGGATCTGCCTTCACATTCTTAACCCCAGGGCGGAACGTAACAACAAAATTAAACCTTGAAAAGAACAAAGACCATCTGGCCTGTCTCGGGTTCAGACGCTTGGCTGACTCCAAGTAGGCCAGATTTTTATGGTCAGTAAACACGGTAATAGGGTGTCTGGCTCCCTCTAGCCAATAGCGCCATTCCTCAAAAGCCAACTTGATGGCCAACAATTCACTATCTCCCACATCATAATTTCTCTCTGCGGAGGTGAGTTTCTTTGAGAAAAAGGCACACGGTTGCCATTTGGCAGGAGAGGAACCCTGAGACAAGACCGCACCCACCCCTACCTCAGAAGCATCAACCTCAACTATGAAGGGTAACGAAATATCAGGTTGTACCAGGATGGGAGCGGAAGCAAAACTCTCCTTGATATTAGAAAAGGCCTTACGCGCCTCTACCGACCAGGAAGAAAAATCTACCCCCTTTCTGGTCATATCAGTGAGTGGTTTAACAACAGAGGAATAATTCAAAATAAATTTCCTGTAATAATTGGCAAAGCCCAAAAAATGCATTAGCGCCTTCTGATTCTCAGGAAGCTCCCACTCAAGCACAGCGCGGACCTTCTCGGGGTCCATGCGAAAACCAGAAGCGGAGACAAGAAACCCCAGAAATTGGATTTCTGGAACCGCAAACACACATTTTTCCAGTTTTGCGTATAATTTATTCTCCCGCAGGATGAGCAAGACCTGACGTAAGTGTTCCTTATGAGTCTTGAAATCAGGAGAAAAAATCAAAATGTCATCCAAATACACTAATACAAATTTTCCCATTAAATGATAAAAAATGCTGTTGACGAAATGCTGAAAAACGGCTGGGGCATTCATCAAACCAAAAGGCATAACCAAATTCTCAAAATGGCCCTCAGGGGTATTGAAAGCCGTCTTCCATTCGTCTCCTTCTCTGACCCTAACCAAGTTGTATGCCCCTCTTAGGTCTAATTTGGAAAAGACTTTAGCCCCAACAACCTGGTTAAACAGGTCCGGGATCAGAGGAAGCGGATAAGGATCACGAATAGTGATACTGTTCAGCTCCCTGAAATCCAGACAAGGTCTTAAAGAACCATCTTTTTTCTTAACAAAGAAAAAACCAGCGGCAACAGGTGACTTCGAGGGTCGTATGTGTCCTTTTCTCAGACTCTCAGAGATATAAGCCCGCATAGCGACCCTCTCAGGTTGGGAGAGATTGTATAAACGAGATTTAGGCAGCTTGGCGCCTGGGATGAGATTAATAGGGCAATCATACTCCCTGTGCGGAGGTAAACCCTGAACTCCACTCTCAGAGAAGACATCCAAAAATTCAGAGAGGAAAGGTGGTACAGTCTTAGTAGAAACCTCAGAAACAGATGTTATGAGGCAATTCTCTCTGCAAAAGTTACTCCAACCATTTATTTGCCTCGCTTGCCAATCAATGGTGGAGTTATGTTTAGTGAGCCAGGGTAGCCCCAACACTAGAGGAGTAGGCAAACCGCTAAGGACGAAACATGACACATCCTCAACATGAGCATCACTCACAATTAAACGGATATTGCGAACTATGCCCTTTAATGATTTCTGAGAAAGTGGAGCTGAATCAATAGCAAAAACAGGAATATCCTTTCCCAAAGTGCATACCTGGAAACCATGAGTTATTGCAAATTGATTATCAATGAGGTTGACAGCTGCTCCACTATCCACAAAAATCTCACAAAAAATGCTCTTGCTCTCTAGCGCCACCCTAGCAGGCAGGACAAAACGGGAACTACAAGCAAACGGAAAACCTTCAATTTCCGCCTCAACCCTGCCAATAGTAACAGACGGAACATTTTTAAAAGATTTTTTACTTTTTGTCTCTTTATTACTCCCAGAAAACTGCCTGAATCTCCTAGAGGGACAAACATTTGCCAGATGATTTATACCTCCACAACAAAAACAAACCCTCCCCTGCGGGCTGAATCTTCTATTGTCAGAGGCAATCAACCCCAGCTGCATGGACTCCTGCTCAGAAGTGGCTGACAGCGACTGAGACCCCTGTGCACAGAATGAGACTGCTGCACTGTCCCGGGACTGAGTATGACAGGAAGGAGAGATCTCTCCTCTCTCTCTAAGACGCCTGTCAATACGAACAGCCTGAGACATAGCAGAATCCAAGGAGGTAGGTCTTTCATGAAAGGCAAATGCATCTTTCAATCCCTCTGAAAGACCATAGCAAAATTGACTTCGGAGTGCAGCATCATTCCAACCCATATCTGCTGCCCATCTCCGAAATTCTGAACAGTATATCTCTGCGGATTGTTTACCCTGGCATAACAGACGTCGTCTAGACTCAGCCAGAGCAATACGATCCGGATCATCATATATCTGACCCAGGGCTAAAAAGAATTCATCCACTGAACGAAGGGGCCGTGCCCCCTCCGGCAGCGAAAAGGCCCAGGACTGAGCGTTACCCCTGAGCAGCGATATAATGATCCCCACCCTCCGTTCTTTATCACCAGAAGAATGGGGAAGAAGGCGAAAATGGAGTTTGCAAGCCTCTCTAAAACGCACAAAATTCTCACTACCCCCGGAGAACGTATCCGGGAGCGAGATCTTAGGCTCAGCACAAACTCCATGAACGCAAGCTGAACCAGTCACTTGAAACTGAGAAAAAGTCTTACGGAGATCAGCTACCTCCAAAGAAAGACCCTGAAAGCGTTCAGCCAAAAGTGAAACCGGATCCATGCTTGAGACGGTTTTGGCGGCTGATAATGTCACGGATGGTGTACAGGAAACAAGACAATACCATATAAATAATGTCTCTCTGGATCCACAACTAAGGAACAAAGGGAGACCCCTGCAATAGACCTGCCGCTCTCCCTCACTGCTCAGCCTATGCGAACACCCCAAAGGTGGATGGCCGCATATCCACGTTCCTCGGCTATCTATTACCTGAAGACCCTACAATAGTGAAGGGACACGACCACCGGCTCCCTACACTGACACGGAGGGAGTCAGGGTCACCTGGATCCAGAAAAGACAAAATCATAAATACATAAACAGCACTTATCTTGCAGACGACTGAGGACTGAGGACTGGGAACTGGGAACAGCATGCACACACACTCCAGGAAGTTGTATCAGCCGCACACTACTGCATTATGGGGAGGAACTTAAAGGGTAGCAATCAATCCAACTGCATGACAGCTGAGATAGACTAACGAGATGAGAAACTAAACCAAAACAAAGAAATTCAAGGAGGAGGATCTGAGAAGCTCCTGTGAGCGCTTCTCAGCTGTCTGGCTGTGACAGGAATTGAATTATAAACTGTATTAAAGAAGGCATACTTCCTGGTAGGGTTGATCCTGTTGTTTAAAATTATACCTGTGAAGATCAGTTGCGGCGTCCCTAAAAAAAAAAGGACTTTTAATCTTTGTGTGACTCTAGAGCCTCTAGAGATGAGCAAATAAATTTGTTTGTTACCTGGAAGTGTAGCAGCGCATGTCCAATTGATTTTCCAGTAGGAGCAGGAGAGCTTCTGCTGATGTGCTGCTATTCTGGTCTATTCTAACTTCAGACTATTTAAAAACAGCTGTTATCCCATGATTAATATGCAGTGAGCCCCTGAGGAGCCTGTGCAGAGGATGGGAGTGGTAGTGGCCCTGATGAGATGTGTCACATTGTATCCCATCAGGCTGTTGCACCCTAGGGAACTTTGCAGTGGAAATGTGGTAAAAGTAATGAGGCCAGAAGTAGAAGAATAAAAGTCTGTCTTTACTTAGGGCAAAATAGAACTTGTAGTACATCCTCAGATGAGGAGATATGGTGGCTGGAGGAGGGCAGATAATGGCACCTATTGAAGCTGCTTTCAATTAAAGCATTTAAAATACACTCTGGTGCTCCAAATCAAGGTACCCAAAGGAGTTAATATCCACGCTTAGTAGAGACAGACACTGACACAGGTGGGTCAAAGACAATCTTTCAATTTTTTTTTTTAATACAGTAAGTTTAAGCAGTTTATATATCTGTCACGCCTGTGACAGGTGTTAAAAGGTCTGAAAGACTGACTGCACATGAGTGATCTGACAGCCTCTTTTGGTTTCACTTTGTCTGTGCTGGTATGTCCACACCTCCTGTTCAGGTGTGGATCATGTGACCTTTACCTCTCCCTATTTAGTCTGACTTTACCCATCACTCTGGAGTGTGGTTCTTGTTAAAGTCCTGTTCATCCATTCATCCATCATCCTCAGAAGTTAAGTGTTCCGCTTGTTGTGTTTTGTATCCCCCCCCCCGGTTGTTTACTAGGCCTAAGCGAGACGCTGGTTCCTTCATCAGGGGATGAACGGGTTGTCTCTGCCCTGTCATTACCTTTAGGGCATCCAAGGGTTACCAGGGTTTTCCAGGTTCCTGTGTATGTGCATCTTTACCATCGAGAGGTGTCCTAGGAGTTAAGGCCAGGAGCAGGGTTTTATAGGTGGTGACCCTTTTCCATCCCTAGCGGTGAGGCCTAGTGTCTTTCCTCTTCCTTCTTGTTGTCTTTTGGTGTTCTCCCCTACTACATCCGTGACTATATCTTTAGGGAGGGCGTTCCTCCACTGAGGCGGATGCATGGTTTCATTGGCTAAAAAGTTAAGAAAAAAATAGATAACACTTGGCATACTTTGGTATGTGAACTAATGTAAACATCTGTGTACCAGCGCCATATTGTAATGGCTTCTCACTAATATCAATACTGCATACATCATATGTGACACCTCAAGGAGGAGCTTTTATAGGCACTGGATATATATCATCTAACTAATTGGCTTAAGCGATCTTATACAGTCCATACATCATTATTGACACATCTGTGTGGAGAAAAGAGTTGTCTCTGCAGCTTTGTTCCCCCGCCTTTCTCTCTTCAGTGTTGGATAAACAGGCAGCTCAAAGCAAAGGGGGAGGGGAGGCACTTGTGATATGGAAGAGGCAGCTTAAAGCAGCTACATAGAAATCATCTAATTATCAGTGATGAGTGGCAGGGACATTCGAATTTGCGATATTTCGCAAATATTTGGGCGAATATTCGTCATATTTTCGTGAATTCGAGAATTCATGATCTCCAGTCATTATTATCTTTATTGCAAAAATTGGTCATCAGAAAATTTGAGATAAAAATTTGCGATACGAAAATTTGCCATCAACACTACTCCTAAAGTCACAGATATTGCAGCCTTCTCATTGGCCCACAAGCAAGAAGCAGTGAGGGATCATGGGTAGGGATGAGCGAACCCGAACTGTATAGTTCGGGTTCGTACCGAATTTTGGGGTGTCCGTGACACGGACCCGAACCCGAACATTTTCGTAAAAGTCCGGATTCGGGTTCGGTGTTCGGCGCTTTCTTGGCGCTTTTTGAAAGGCTGCAAAGCAGCCAATCAACAAGCGTCATACTACTTGCCCCAAGAGGCCATCACAGCCTTGCCTACTATTGGCATGGCTGTGATTGGCCAGTGCAGCATGTGACCCAGCCTCTATTTAAGCTGGAGTCACGTAGCGCCACTCGTCACTCTGCTATGATCAGTATAGGGAGAGGTTGCAGCTGCGACGTTAGGGCGAGATTAGGCAGATTAACTCCTCCAAAAGACTTCATTCTGTGATCGATCTGCAGCTGTGGATCATTGAAGTGCTATTATTGACTTGCTCACTTTTTTGAGGCTGCCCAGAGCGTTTTTAGATCACTTTTTTTCTGGGGTGATCGGCAGCCATTTTGTGACTTGTGGTGCGCCAGCACGAGCTATCACCAAGTGTATTTAACCATCGATAGTGTGGTTATTTTGTGCTATATCCTACATCAGCTGCAGGCTGAGCCTGTGTCACCGAAGTGCATTTAACCATCAACAGTCTGGTTATTTTTTGGCCATATACTACATCAGCTGCAGGCTGAGCCTGTTTCACCCAAGTGCATTTAACCATCAACAGTCTGGTTATTTTTTGGCCATATATTACATCAGGGGCAAGTTGAGCCTGTCACCCAGCGCCTAAAAAATAGACCTGACATTTCTATTCAACCAAATCTGCACAGTTTTATCTGGTCAAGTTATTTGTAGTGACCGTCAAAGCAGACTTTTTGTTCTGGGTTGAAAAAGCATTCCCAAATTTGCCATTCTGAAAATAACTAGTTTGTGGTATTTCAGGCCTACTTGAAATCTATCCCAAAAAGAAAATCTTACATTGAAGTTATTGATAGTATCATTCAGATAAACCTAAGACACACGCTAGCGTGCTGATAGAAGTGTCATTCTGTGATTAAACCTATAACTGTCACACAGCGCAAAAAAAAAAACAGGTCTCACATCTCTATTCAACCAAATCTGCACAGTTTTAGCTGGTCAAGATATTTGTAGTGACCGTAAAAGCAGACTTTTTGTTCTGGGTTGAAAAAGCATTCCCAAATTTGCCATTCTCAAAATAACTAGTTTGTGGTATTTCAGGCCTACTTGAAATCTATCCCAAAAAGAAAATCTTACATTGAAGTTATTGATAGTATCATTCAGAAAAACCTAAGACACACGCTAGCGTGCTGATAGAAGTGTCATTCTGTGATTAAACCTATAACTGTCACACAGCGCAAAAAAAAAACAGGTCTCACATCTCTATTCAACCAAATCTGCACAGTTTTAGCTGGTCAAGTTATTTGTAGTGACCGTAAAAGCACACTTTTTGTTCTGGGTTCAAAAAGCATTCCCAAATTTGCCATTCTGAAAATTGTGGTGAACGGGAACAATGAGGAAAACATCTAATAAGGGACGCTGACGTGGACATGGTCGTGGTGGTGTTAGTGGACCCTCTGGTGCTGGGAGAGGACGTGGCCGTTCTGCCACAGCCACACGTCCTAGTGAACCAACTACCTCAGGTCCCAGTAGCCAGCAGAATTTACAGCGATATTTGGTGGGGCCCAATGCCGTTCTAAGGATGGTTAGGCCTGTTAGGTACAGGCATTAGTCAATTGGGTGGCCGACAGTGGATCCAGCACGTTCACATTATCTCCCACCCAGTCTTCTGCAGAAAGCGCACAGATGGCGCATGAAAACCAAGCCCATCAGTCTGTCACATCACCCCCATGCATATCAGGGAAACTGTCTGAGCCTCAGGTTATGCAGCAGTCTCTTATGCTGTTTGAAGACTCTGCTGCCAGGGTTTCCCAAGGGCAGATAGAATGCACTAACGCACAACCACTTATGTTTCCTGATGATGAGGACATGGGAATACCACCTCAGCATGTCTCTGATGATGACGAAACACAGGTGCCAACTTCTGCTTCTTTCTGCAGTGTGCAGACTGAACAGGAGGTCAGGGATCAAGACTGGGTGGAAGACGATGCAGGGGACGATGAGGTCCTAGACCCCACATGGAATGAAGGTCGTGCCACTGACTTTCACAGTTCGGAGGAAGAGGCAGTGGTGAGACCGAGCCAACAGCGTAGCAAAAGAGGGAGCAGTGGGAAAAATCAGAACACCCGCCGCCAAGAGACTCCGCCTGCTACTGACCGCCGCCATCTGGGACCGAGCACCCCAAAGGCAGCTTCAAGGAGTTCCCTGGCATGGCACTTCTTCAAACAATGTGCTGACGACAGGACCCGAGTGGTTTGCACACTGTGCCATCAGAGCCTGAAGCGAGGCATTAACGTTCTGAACCTTAGCACAACCTGCATGACCAGGCACCTGCATGCAAAGCATGAACTGCAGTGGAGTAAATACCTTAAAAACAAGGAAGTCACTCAGGCTCCCCCTGCTACCTCTTCTGCTGCTGCCGCCTCGGCCTCTTCTGCTGCTGCCGCCGCCTCGGCCTCTTCTGCTGCTGCTGCCGCCGCCTCGGCCTCTTCCTCCGCCTCTGGAGGAACGTTGGCACCTGCCGCCCAGCAAACATGGGATGTACCACCAACACCACCACCTGCGTCACCAAGCATCTCAACCATGTCACACGGCAGCGTTCAGCTCTCCATCTCACAAACATTTGAGAGAAAGCGTAAATTCCCACCTAGCCACCCTCGATCCCTGGCCCTGAATGCCAGCATTTCTAAACTACTGGCCTATGAAATGCTGTCATTTAGGCTGGTGGACACACACAGCTTCAAACAGCTCATGTCGCTTTCTGTCCCACAGTATGTTGTTCCCAGCCGCCACTACTTCTCTAAGAGAGCCGTGCCTTCCCTGCACAAACAAGTGTCCGATAAAATCAAGTGTGCACTGCGCAACGCCATCTGTGGCAAGGTCCACCTAACCACAGATACGTGGACCAGTAAGCACGGCCAGGGACGCTATATCTCCCTAACTGCACACTGGGTAAATGTAGTGGCGGCTGGGCCCCAGGCGGAGAGCTGTTTGGCGCACGTCCTTCCGCCGCCAAGGATCGCAGGGCAACATTCTTTGCCTCCTGTCTCCTCCTCCTCCTACTTAGCTTCCTCCTCCTCTTCTTCCACCTGCTCATCCAGTCAGCCACACACCTTCACCACCAACTTCAGCACAGCCCGGGGTAAACGTCAGCAGGCCATTCTGAAACTCATATGTTTGGGGGACAGGCCCCACACCGCACAGGAATTGTGGCGGGGTATAGAACAACAGACCGACGAGTGGTTGCTGCCGGTGAGCCTCAAGCCCGGCCTGGTGGTGTGCGATAATGGGCGAAATCTCGTTGCAGCTCTGGGACTAGCCGGTTTGACGCACATCCCTTGCCTGGCGCATGTGCTGAATTTGGTGGTGCAGAAGTTCATTCGCAACTACCCCGACATGTCAGAGCTGCTGCATAAAGTGCGGGCCGTCTGTTCGCGCTTCCGGCGTTCACACCCTGCCGCTGCTCGCCTGTCTGCGCTACAGCGTAACTTCGGCCTTCCCGCTCACCGCCTCATATGCGACGTGCCCACCAGGTGGAACTCCACCTTGCATATGCTGGACAGACTGTGCGAGCAGCAGCAGGCCATAGTGGAGTTTCAGCTGCAGCACGCACGGGTCAGTCGCACTGCGGATCAGACCCACTTCACCACCAATGACTGGGCCTCCATGCGAGACCTGTGTGCCCTGTTGCGCTGTTTCGAGTACTCCACCAACATGGCCAGTGGCGATGACGCCGTTATCAGCGTTACAATACCACTTCTATGTCTCCTTGATAAAACACTTAGGGCGATGATGGAAGAGGAGGTGGCCCAGGAGGAAGAGGAGGAAGAGGGGTCATTTTTAGCACTTTCAGGCCAGTCTCTTCAAAGTGACTCAGAGGGAGGTTTTTTGCAACACCAGAGGCCAGGTACAAATGTGGCCAGACAGGGCCCACTACTGGAGGACGAGGAGGACGAGGATGAGGAGGAGGTGGAGGAGGATGAGGATGAAGCATGTTCACAGCTGGGTGGCACCCAAAGCAGCTCGGGCCCATCACTGGTGCGTGGCTTGGGGGAAACACAGGATGATGACGATACGCCTCCCACAGAGGACAGCTTGTCCTTACCTCTGGGCAGCCTGGCACACATGAGCGACTACATGCTGCAGGGCCTGCGCAATGACAGCAGAGTTGCCCACATTTTAACGTGTGCGGACTACTGGGTTGCCACCCTGCTGGATCCCCGATACAAAGACAATGTGCCCACCTTACTTCCTACACTGGAGCGTGATAGGAAGATGCGCGAGTACAAGCGCACGTTGGTAGACGCGCTACTGAGAGCATTCCCAAATGTCACAGGGGAACCAGTGGAAGCCCAAGGTGAAGGCAGAGGAGGAGCAAGAGGTCGCCAACGCAGCTGTGTCACGGCCAGCTCCTCTGAGGGCAGGGTTAGCATGGCAGAGATGTGGAAAAGTTTTGTCACCACGCCACAGCTAACTGCACCACCACCTGATACGGAACGTGTTAGCAGGAGGCAACATTTCACTAACATGGTGGAACAGTACCTGTGCACACCCCTCCACGTACTGACTAATGGTTCGGCCTCATTCAACTTCTGGGTCTCCAAATTGTCCACGTGGCCAGAGCTAGCCTTTTATGCCTTAGAGGTGCTGGCCTGCCCGGCGGCCAGCGTTTTGTCTGAACGTGTATTCAGCACGGCAGGGGGCGTCATTACAGACAAACGCAGCCGCCTGTCTACAGCCAATGTGGACAAGCTGACGTTCATAAAAATGAACCAGGCATGGATCCCACAGGACCTGTCCATCCCTTGTGCAGATTAGATATTAACTACCTCCCCTTAACAATATATTATTCTACTCCAGGGCACTTCCTCATTCAATACTATTTTTAATTTCATTTTACCATTATATTGTGGGGCAACCCAAAGTTGAATGAACCTCTCCTCTGTCTGGGTGCCGGGGCCTAAATGTGTGACAGTGGCCTGTTCCAGTGGTGGGTGACGTGAAGCCTGATTCTCTGCTATGACATGAATACAGATTCTGCGCTGACATAAGGCCAGATTCTCTGTTACGGGACCTCTCTCCTCTGCCTGGGTGCCTGGGCCTAAATGTGTGACAGTGGCCTGTTCCAGTGGTGGGTGACGTGATGCCTGATTCTCTGCTATGACATGAAGACAGATTCTGCGCTGACATAAGGCCAGATTCTCTGTTACGGGACCTCTCTCCTCTGCCTGGGTGCCGGGGCCTAAATGTGTGACAGTGGCCTGTTCCAGTGGTGGGTGACGTGATGCCTGATTCTCTGCTATGACATGAAGACAGATTCTGCGCTGACATAAGGCCAGATTCTCTGTTACGGGACCGCTCTCCTCTGTCTGGGTGCCGGGGCCTAAATGTGTGACAGTGGCGTGTTCCAGTGGTGGGTGACGTGAAGCCTGTTTCTCTGCTATGACATGAAGACTGATTCTGCGCTGACATGAAGCCAGATTCTCTGCTATGGCATGAAGAGACTGATTCTCTGCTGACGTGAAGCCAGATTCTCTGCTATGGGACCTCTGTCCAATTGATATTGGTTAATTTTTATTTTTTTTATTTTAATTTTAATTCATTTCCCTATCCACATTTGTTTGCAGGGGATTTACCTACATGTTGCTGCCTTTTGCAGCCCTCTAGCTCTTTCCTGGGCTGTTTTACAGCCTTTTTAGTGCCCAAAAGTTCGGGTCCCCATTGACTTCAATGGGGTTCGGGTTCGGGACGAAGTTCGGGTCGGGTTCGGATCCCGAACCCGAGCATTTCCGGGAAGTTCGGCCGAACTTCTCGAACCCGAACATCCAGGTGTTCGCTCAACTCTAATCATGGGTACTGATGAAAAAAAATCTAGAATATTTGCGATTACGAAGATCTAGCACTATATTCTAGATATTCGCGAATTCTCGAAGTGCCAATATTCGCGATAAAAATTTGCAATTAGAATATTCGCGATCAACACTACTGGTTATGTAGTCCTTGAAACAGAATTATATTCACATCTCTATCAGTCCCCCTTTTGAATCTCTTTCTTTCCCTAAACCTAAACATCTGTCCCAATGCTCCAATTACTTTTCACCAGCTTCCATGACACTGGATTTGAGCACGAGGAAGTCAGATGATCTTTACCTAATTTGCTTTGATGTCATATGGGGGGAGACTAGAGATCATCATCAGTGCTCCTGATTTTTCTGGATCAAAATCTTCATACAACTCTCCCATCATAATCTCTGGTGTGGCCTCTGAAGTGTTCAACTGCCTTGCTGAACAATTTTTTTACACAGGGAATAACACAGCAGATAATTAGTACAGGCAAAAATTAAAACAATGATGATGATGATACCAATTTGCAACAAAATCTGCTTCCAATTTTTAAACCACTTCTGTAGTTCTTTTTAATTCTTCAGATAGGGAGGTCAATCTTTTTAAAGCATTCATAACCTGCCCATTGGGCCCTAGATTATCGGGTATGACAGTACAGCAGGATTCTCCTATCATTTTGCAAACTCCTTCTTTTTCCGCTAGCAACATGTCCAAAGCCATCCTGTTCTGGAATGTCATAACACTGGTGGGACCCAATTGTTCTATTATACATTTTAGGGCATCCCGAGTATAATTTACAAAGCGTTTCTGGTTATAGTAGATATAATTTATCCAATCTACATTTTTGTTCACCACAATTATTGAAAATATAGATTCAAATCCTGCTGCAACTTGATTCTATGCTTTGAATTCATCAGGGACCACCCTTTGGGACTCCAATGGCATCTTTATGAACATGGGTGTTCAAACTACCACCTGGAATAGTCTCCCATTTTTTCCTTGTCCCTATGTGCCCTTGGGATTTTGGAGACTGCTGTATATGACTTACGGAAAAAAGCATCAATACCATGGCTATACTGACCATGCCAGTCTATCTCGATTTTTGTTCTCAATTTCATGTCTGCACTAGTGTTGATCGAGCACCAAAGTGCTCGGGTGCTCTGCCTGAACTCATCGGGATGCTTGGGTGCTCTACCGAGCACCCGAGTATAATGGAAGTCAGAGGGAGAACCATAGCATTAAACCAGGCACCCCCTGTTTTGAAGAGGGGAGGGTGCCTGGTTCATAGGAAAAGGTCAGAAATTGATGGAAACACCACTGAAATGGTTCGGGAACAGCATGGGGAGGATGTCTCTATGAATCTTGGACTCCCAGGTCACTGTTGGGAACCATGTTGTCCGAGTAGTACGCCACATTTACAGACTGACAATAACACGCACATAACCGGAAAAAAAACTATTTTAGAGTAAAAATTGTTAAGAAACATTCTTTCCTGTATATTTACTTGTATATAAAGTGCAAGTGCTGCCAAAATTTACAAGGAAGAGGCACTCCGATACAACCTGTATATCACATAAAGGAGGGCCTCATTCACATTGTGGTATAATAGTTCAGGTAGTGGGACTCCTATGCTCATAAAGCCTATGCACTAAGTGAAAGGGCTGCCAAAAATTACAAGGAACCGGCACTCCAAAAGACCCTTTGTTACACATAAAGGAGGGCATCATACACACCCTTGAAAAATTATTATTGATTGCCTGCTGGTGACCCCCAAAAACATTTGGCGCAAGGGCCTGCTGATCTAACCATCTAAAAGATTAGAGGCGATGGCCTGCTGCCACATTGGTGACTCTAGATAACCTCTGGGCGATTGCACGTCCCTGTGATGGTGATGATCCATTCAAATATCTGCCCTATCAACTTTCGATGTTCTTTTCTGCGCCTACCATGGTGATCATGGGAAACGGGGAATCAGGGTTCAATGCCTGAGAGGGAGCCGGAGAAAATGCTACCACATCCAGGGGAGATCAATGGCTGAAATCTGATTGGCTGTTGTTGCCTTGCCCCTTTTTTTTTCCTAATTGTGAACCACCCAGAGAGTGTGGGACAAGTTATTAAAGCACAAGCATTCAAGGAAGGAAGCAGGCGTGCGGCAATTACCCACTCCCGACTCGGGGAGGTAGTGACGATAAATAACAATACAGCACTCTTAAAAGGCCCTGTTATTGGAATGAGTACACTTTCCATTAACGAGGATCTATTGTAGGGCAAATCTGGTGCCTGCAGCCAACTTGCTCCCAGCCTCCACAACGTTCACCCAGTGTGCCATCATGGTGAGGATTGTGTTGACCAGACTCTTGGCTACTGAGACTGGACTTGTGGGTGAGGGCCTGCTGCCGCTTTGTTGACTCTAGATAACTTCTAGGCGATCGCACGTCCTGCCGCCAGCATTTAGTGCTGCTGGTGGCATTATAAAATATGAGCGTATCAACGCGTCAACTGAAAATGCTGACAGGTTGACTCTTATAAAAATAAACATTGACCTTGACTTCTCGACTCCAGCAGAGGAAAGCTGATGAACATAAAGGCACTTTAAAGCCCCTTGCAGACGAGCGTGTCCGGATTAGGTCCGGGGGCGTCCCGGTGCATTGCGGCAAACCCGCGCGAGTAGGTACGCAATGTGCAATGTGTTTTGCACGCGCGTGATAAAAAACCGACTGTGGTACCCAGACCCGAACTTCTTCACAGAAGTTCAGGTTTGGGTTAGTTGTAGTGTAGATTGTATTATTTCCCCTTATAACATGGTTATAAGGGAAAATAATAGCATTCTGAATACAGAATGCATAGTACAATAGGGCTGGAGGGGTTAAAAAAAATATAAATAAATTTAACTCACCTTAATCCACTTGTTCGCGCAGCCGGCATCTCTTCTGTCTTCATCTGTGAGCAATAGGACCTTTGATGACGTCACTGCGTTCATCACATGGTCCATCACATGATCCATCACCATGGTGATGGATCATGTGATGAGCGTAGTGACGTCATCAAAGGTCCTATTGCTCACAGATGAAGACAGAGGAGATGCTGGCTGCGCGAACAAGTGGATTAAGGTGAGTTAATTTATTTTATTTATTTTTTAACCCCTCCAGCCCTATTGTACTATGCATTCTGTATTCAGAATGCTATTATTTTCCCTTATAACCATGCTATAAGGGAAAATAATAATGATCGGGTCCCCATCCCGATCGTCACCTAGCAACCGTGCGTGAAAATTTCACTGCATCCGCACTTGCTTGCGGATGCTTGCGATTTTCACCCAACCCCATTCATTTCTATGGGGCCTGCGTTACGTGAAAAACGCACAAAGAGGAGCATGATGCAATTTTCACGCATCGCACAAGTGATGCGTGAAAATCACCGCTCGTGTGCACAGCCCCATAGAAATGAATGGGTCAGGATTCAGTGCGGGTGCAATGCGTTCAACTCACGCATTGCACCCGCGCGGAATACTTGCCCGTGTGAAAAGGGGCCTAAGGCTCAATTCACACGTCTGCAATTGGGTCCGCATTCGTTCCGCAATTTTGCGGAACGGGTGCGGACCCATTCATTTTCTATGGGGATGGAATGGATGCGAACAGCACACAGTGTGCTGTCAGCATCCGCATTTGCGGAGCGTGGCCCCGATCTTCAGGTCCGCAGCTCCGCAAAAGATAGAACATGTCCTATTCTTGTGTGCAGCTTGCGGACAAGAATATGCATTTCTATAGGGGTGCCAGGCGGGTGTGTTGCGGATCCGCAATTTGCGGGTCCGCAACACACCACTGACGTGTGAATGGAGCCTTAGGGTCCATTCACACATCTGTATTTTTCCGTCTTGCCGCAAAAACCTTCCTTTTTTTTATGTACATCCGCATCCGTTACGTTTTTCCACAAAAAAAAAAATGGATTGCATAAAAGATGTTGCTAGGGTACCAACAGAAAAAAATAATGTAATAAATCAGAGCACATGTGATAGAACAGGCACCATTTTATTGTGCTTTCAGTGTCGTACAGAGCTGTGTGAGAAAACACTGCTTGTCTGGCATTGATTTCTACCTATTCTAAGCGAATATCATGGCAGAGGACCTTCTGTATGAAGTATTATTTCGATGGATTCTTTCCCGGCGATTTGGACGGCAGTCTGCGATGCTGGACGAAGAATCGGGGAGGAAGAGGAGACGGCAGTGGGTCCATCCCATTGTTGCTCAACGCCTTCACAAAGGACAGTTCCATACTTTATACAATGAGCTGCGACAGGACACCATGAAGTTTAAATATTATTGCTGCATGTCCATGGAAGCATTCGATCATCTGCTGGTCTGTCTTCATCCGGACCTGACTTTCATGGACACCAGGATGAGGTGCTGCATATCAGCTGAACAAAGATTGATTGTCACCTTGAGGTAAGTGAATTTTATCTTTTTACAAACTATATATTTGATATATAACTTATGAAAACAAAGATTAAAACTTTTTTTTTTTTTTTTTTTTTTTAGATTCCTTGCTACAGGAAACTCTTTTGCTTCATTGCATTATGAGTTTCTCCTTGGGATCTCAACAATCTCTGGGATCGTCTGTCACGCCTGCAAAGTGATCTGGGAGCGACTCAGAGAAGCGGTGATGCCCACCCCCAAGGCGGAAGATTGGCTTAGTATCGCCGAGGGATTTTACAAATCAGCGCAGTTTCCTAACTGCATTGGGGCACTGGACGGTAAGCATATCTGTATAAAGAAGCCATCTCACTCAGGGTCCCGGTACTTAAATTACAAACAATATTTTTCGGTGGTGCTGATGGCCTTGGCTGACAGTAATTGCAGGTTTGTAATTGTGGATATCGGGGCCGATGGGAGCACTTCAGATGCCCGCATCTTTAGTGCTTCCAGAATGGGTCGACAGCTTTAGACAAACCAGCTTGTCCTGCCAAAGCCCAGTAGACTTCCCGGATCTGCAGGTCCGCCGGCTCCATTTGTGATCGTGGCAGACAAAGGATTCACATTGGCACCCCACCTGATGCGGCCCTTCCCTAGACGCGATCTGGATGACCGGAAGCACATCTTCAACTATCAATTGACTCGTGCCCGTCGGTATGTGGAGTGCGCTTTCAGAATACTGTCCACAAAGTGGAGAGTATTCCTGTCATCCATACAGATGAATCCGGACAATATCCACTCTGGTGATACAGGCTTGTGTACTGCTACACAACTTCACCAGGATACATGATGCCTCCACTGATGCAGAATTGGGCCTAAATATGACATCTCCTGTCAATTTAGACCTTAGCCAGCCTGGATGCCCTGGAACGGCTGGACTAGCTGTTTGGGAACTCTATGCCGACTACTTCTGCAGTCCTGAGGGGGCATTGTCGTGGAAGTTGGCCGCCATCCGTTGAAGACGTTGATTTCAGCTGGAATCTGGTTCTAAATTTGATCTAAAATTTGATATTTTTTGTTTAGTTAGATCCCCTGTTATTAGTTTAGATTAGGGACTCACAAGAGAATGAGGACCCTTGACCTGGGCTTGCGGGCTGAGGTATTTTGTAAAATCCAAATTTATTTAAAAATTTTATGTAAATACCTTCTAATACCTAATTTCTAATTACGTCTTATCAATTAAAATAATAATTTTAAATTGTCACTTAAAAATACTTGTCCAGGTTCAGAGCTGAACGCGTCCATGTCCCATTGCCCATTTTTAAGGGGATATGTCTGTGTTCATCTTTGAACGTGAACAACACATGACGTAATCAGACCCGCAATCCACAAAGAATAAAATTCTATGCACACAAGGTAAGTATAAAACATCTGCATTTTTAAATAAGAAAATCTGAACTAAGTCGCAGGAAGTGTTGAGCAGCACCCAGGGATCTAAGTGCACTTACTATTATTCCTGGGCACCGCTCCGCTCACCCACTCTAGCCCCTGTTATATTCTCTGGTCGCAACAACAGGGAGGAAACGCCAGTGTCTCGCCTTCTTCCTGAGAGCAGCGCTGTCCAATCGTAGCGCTGACAGTGAAGCTCTGCACTGCGATTGGACAGAGCTGCTGTCAGTGAGAAGAAATGTCCAGGGAGATAAGCTGATGTCTCCTCCCTGTTGTTCCAACCAGAAAATGTTACAGGGGCCAGAGCAGGCGAACAGAGCGGATCCCAGGAATAATAGTAAGTGCACTTAGATCCCTGGGTGCCGCTCTACACTTCCAGTGACTTAGTTCAGATTTTTGGGACCCATGAAAGTTCCTCTTTAAGTTGACAGCACATGATGATCCGTCGCATGGACGTTGCCCGTGCATTGGGGAACACAAATAGTCGTCCCAAATGCACGGAACGACTGCATAACGGCTGTTTGCCTGAGCCCTCAGACTACAATAATTTTTATTAATGTTGAAAAATTATTTGATATTGGTGACCTACATAGATAATAGCTCATCAATATAAAATGCAATACTACATTTATTTTTGGCTACTTTCACACTGGCAGCAGGATGTTCTGGCAAGAGAACAGCCAGCTAAATCCGTGCAGAAGCTATACTACTGTGCTGCTATATTTCGACTCCAGCCCCATTCACCACTGGTAATTGGACGGAGTTATTGGGGCAAGAACGGAAATCTTACGTCATGGTGGGCTAGCTTCATAATGGATCCAGAAGTCTGATTCCCTGCCAGAAGAGCCAGATGGACTATTCTGCCTCCAGTGTGAATGCATAGCAAACTTCAATTAAAAAGTTACAAGACAATATTTTAACGGTTGAATAAATTTTTTATTTTTATTTTTAAAGATCACACAATTTCCTTGTAAAAGGGCCAAGGGTATGAATAATTGGTGGGTCTGGTCGGGGGACCCGTGAACTGGGAAATCCTTAATTTATACGTCCCGAATAGCTTCCATCGTGTAAATGACCTCAATGGGTTCTTCTGGATGCTCGTATAGGTTTAGCAATAAGGCCAAAGCAGAAACACATTGTGATTGCCGTTCAGCAGACACATGAGCTAAATAGGGCGCAAAACTTTTTAAAACCCTTTTCTCATGTGTATCAGATCTATTCCGATTTAGATATTTGAGAACCCGAGCATCCATTAGGCCTCGAACATCTACCTCGGAATCGGCCGCTGGTCTGCGTCGTCGTCTACCTGCTGAAGGGCAAGCACGTTCCTCCGAAACCGGATTAGTTTCTGCGATGGCCTCATTAGGTGGCGGCATTATCTTGGGTTCCGTCGGCTCTTCCACATTTAAAAATTGTTCAGGTGGAGCTTAAGATGCCTCTGAATGTGACGCTTCACCGCTGCCCTCTGGATTTTGTTTGTTGGGTTCAGACGAAAGATTGTCCACAGTGCTGTAGAAGAAATAATTTATTATAATTTAAAAAAAAATTTACTTTATATATAAAAAAAAATAATTATGAAAAATATATTTACGCCCTAGTTCCATCACAGGTTTTAGGTATTCTAGCTGTTTTGTGTAGATGTCTGTGAAGGTTCTCATTTATCCAGGTCATGGTATATCTGTAAAGAATAAATCAAGGCAACTGGATGTACTGTAGATCTCTTGAAAACGTTTCACTCGTTCTTCCAGCGAGCTTTCTCAATTCTGAGTGACTGTACAAGAATTCTTTGGGAATAAATATGTAACTGAATCAACATCTAGTAATTATACCCAGCATGGGGTCAGAGGTCATTATACCCATCTAAGTAAAAATGGAGAAGCCAAGCTTGAATAGAGGCGGGGGGGGGGGGGTTAGACATCTATTGTCCGCCACATACAATGCTGTCTTGACACCTTTTTCTGGGAAGTCTTTATCACCTACTGACTCCAATTAGGATAATGGAATCAACACCTTTGACCCCATGCTGGGTATAATGACCTCTGACCCCATGCTGGGTATAATTACTAGATGTTGATTCAGTTACATATTTATTCCCAGAGAATTCTTGTACAGTCACTCAGAATTGAGAAAGCTCGTTGGAAGAACGAGTGAAACGTTTTCAAGAAATCTACAGTACGTCCAGTTGCCTTGATTTATTCTTTACAGATATGTTTTGTGCAGAGGTAAGGTTTCTTTTTCAATAGTCCATCCCCACTATGCAATTTTTGGTTTAGCTCCCTCCTGAATTGATCCCGGCAGGAGTACCACCTTTTCTTTAAATCCTTTACTGTTAAAAAATATATATATTTTTTTTATATCAAATTTATATTAACAAACTTCGAGACAGGCAATATGCATGGGCCTGATGCAATGAATCCAAAACTGTTCACCTATAATGCGCCCATACGCCGTCAGATTTTAATAAATAAATACAGTCAGGTACATAAATATTGGGACATTGACATAATTCTCACATTTTGGGCTCTATATACCACCACAATGGATTTGAAATGAAACAAACAAGATTTGCTTTAACCGCAGGCTGTCAGCTTTAATTTGTGGGTATTTACATCCAAATCAGGTGAACGGTGTAGGAATTACACCAGTTTGCATATGTCCCTCCCACTTGTTAAGAGACCAAAATTAATGGGACAATTGGCTTCTCAGCTGTTCCATGGCCAGGTGTGTATTATTCCCTCATTATCCCAATTACAATGAGCAGATAAAAGGTCCAGAGTTTATTTCAAGTCTGCTATTTGCATTTAGAATCTGTTGCTGTCAACTCTCAAGATGAGATCCAAAGAGCTGTCACTATCAGTGAATCAAGCCATCATTAGGCTGAAAAAACTAAACAGACCCATCAGAGAGATAGCAAAAACATTAGGCGTGGCCAAAACAACTGTTTGGAACATTCTTAAAAAGAAGGAACGCATCGGTGAGCTCAGCAACACCAAAAGACTCGGAAGACCACGGAAAACAACTGTGGTGGAGGACCAAAGAATTCTTTCCCTGGTGAAGAAAACACCCTTCACAACAGTTGGCCAGATCAAGAACACTCTCCAGGAGGTAGGTGTATGTGTGTCAAAGTCAACAATCAAGAGAAGACTTCACCAGAGTGAATACAGAGGGTTCACCACAAGATGTAAACCATTGGTGAGCCTCAAAAAACAGGAAGGCCAGATTAAAGTTTGCCAAACGACATCTAAAAAAGCCTTCACAGTTCTGTAACAACATCCTATGGACAGATGAGACCAAGATCAACTTGTACCAGAGTGATGGGAAGAGAAGAGTATGGAGAAGGAAAGGAACTGCTCATGATCCTAAGCATACCACCTCATCAGTGAAGCATGATGGTGGTAGTGTCATGGCGTGAGCACGTAAGGCTGCCAATTGAACTGGTTCTCTTGTATTTATTGATGATGTGACTGCTGACAAAAGCAGCAGGATGAATTCTGAAGTGTTTCGGGCAATATTATCTGCTCATATTCAGCCAAATGCTTCAGAACTCACTGGACGGTGCTTCACAGTGCTGATGGACAATGACCCAAAGCATACTGCAAAAGCAACCAAAGAGTTTTTTAAGGGAAAGAAGTGGAATGTTATGCAATGGTCAAGTCAATCACCTGACCTGAATCCGATTGAGCATGCATTTCACTTGCTGAAGACAAAACTCAAGGGAAAATGCCCCAAGAACAAGCAGGAACTGAAGACAGTTGCAGTAGAGGTCTGGCAGAGCATCACCAGGGATGAAACCCAGCGTCTGGTGATGTCTATGCATTCCAGACTTCAGGCTGTAATTGACTGCAAAGGATTTGCAACCAAGTATTAAAAAGTGAAAGTTTGATTTATGATTATTATTCTGTCCCATTACTTTTGGTTCCTTAACAAGTGTGAGGCACATATGCAAACTGTTGTAATTCCTACACCGTTCACCTGATTTGGATGTAAATACCCTCAAATTAAAGCTGACAGTCTACAGTTAAAGCACATCTAGTTCATTTCATTTAAAATCCATTGTGGTGGTGTATAGAGCCAAAAATGATAGAATTGTGTCGCTGTCCCAATATTTATGGACCTGACTGTATAAGTGCTCATGGACACGAACGTAAGGGCTCCGTGCCCATGCTGTGAACCACAAATCACTTGAATGGGATCCGTGATCTGTATTCGCCAGTCCGCACCTCAATAAAGTAGTGCATGCACTACTTTTTTGCGGTGCAGAGGCACGGGCATAAACACCACAGAAGCACTCTGCAGTTATTCCATGGGGTTCCGGTCTGTCCTTCTGCACCGCATCTCCCAGATCAATGACCCATTTAAGTAAATTGGTTTGTGATCTGTCATGCGGCATGCACACAACCGGTGGCCATGTATTGTGGACCCGACATAAGCATCCACGGGGGCACACAGTCGTCTGCATGAGCTTTAAAGGGTTCTATGCCTGTGACTCAAAATCATCCTTCAGTCTATCAACTATCAATTGTGAAAGACGCCTATATAATTGTTAAAATCAGCAATATAAAAGGATTTAATAAAGTTTTAATCTTAAGAATATAAAAAAAACACGGTTGCTATGCAACAAGTTGAATAATGCATTGCAGATAGGGAACAATTAATGCATGCAATGCAAGAAACACTAGGCCTCATGCACAAAATGTGAAAATACTGTATATAAGTTATAACACAGTGAGTGGCCATATGTCCTGAAACAGCATAGAAAATGTTTAAATGAGCAACCCAATGTCACTGTCACTCAAATGTACACTATCTATGCTATTTAAGGACATAAGGCCCACTCACAGACCTTATGTCTGAATCTGTACATCAAATTAACACATTTTATATCTTAACATTTAATATTCACAGATTTTTTTCTCTTTTGGCGATGTTCGCCAATTCCCAGGCAGATGGGATCAAATCTGCAGCTATTTCTTCCCAGCAGCAGTCCTTCTTGGCACGGTCTTTGTACACTTCTCTTGACTACAATGGGATATAGGGGCCCTTTATTATACTAGAACAGTGGATGCAGCTTAAGCAAGAAAAGGTGCACTTCCAGACAGTGGACAATACCATTTGTCGGGGGCCCTTTTTATTGGTGCCTATATCCGCTCTGATGATTTTATCTTTTAAATTGCCTGCCCTCTTATAACATATCATGGGGGGGGGCTTTGAAATTCTGCAATCTGGGGATAAGACCTAGTCACTACATTCCAATGTTTATTAATAACTGCCCTTATGCGATTAATCCAGGGGTGGTACTGCACAACTAGGGGGAGTCTTTTCTGTGGTGGATTTACTTTGCCTGTTGGTAATGTTTCACATTTATTTCTCTGTTGTATAAGTAACCATTCCGGGTATCCTCACTGCCTAAACTTATTGGTCATCTCATCGAGACGAATTCTACGGGTGGAAGGATTACTAACGATTCTATTAACCCTTTGGAACTGTGAGTAAGGTATAGACTTCTTAGTGGCCGGTGTGTGATTACTCTCATAGCTGAGCAAACTATCACGATCTGTATTTTTGATGTGTAAGTCTGTTATGCATATACCATCTTGACTCTTTATGACCCAAGTGTCCAAAAAAGGTATTTTAAAGGGATCAGTATGTACCGTAAATTTTAGTTCGGGCCATATGTTATTAATATAAAGAAAAAATTCCTGGATGGTCTCAACGTCGCACCGCCATGTGCAAAACACATTGTCGATAAAACGCTTCCAAAAAATGCAATGTTGCTGAAATATTGAATGAGTATATATAAAATCCTGTTCGAACTGAGCCATGTAGCAATTTGCATACGGCGGTGCGACATTGGACCCCATCGCGGTCCCGCGGCACTGTTGGTAGTAGGTATCTTGAAAAAGAAAATAATTGCGTGTAAGGACAATGGTCAGAAGGGCAAGAAAAAAATCTTTCTGAAGTAATGTATGGTCACTTTGATCTAGCATATTCCGTACTGCGGTTAAACCTTTGGTGTGTATAATGGAGGTGTATAAACTACACACATCAAAGGTCACCAGTATACATTCTGTGTCAACTTTGATTTTTTTAAGCTCCTCTAGAAAGTGTTGGGTATCCCTCAAATACGAGGGGGCAACTTGTGTTAAATGTGTGAGGATTTTTTCGAGAAGAATGGCGTTAGGGGTCAGGATTGAATCTGATGCTGCAACTATTGGTCGCCCCGGAGGGCGTTCCATACACTTATGTACCTTGGGGAGGGTATAAAATACAGGGGTGATTAAATATTGTTTCATCAAGAATTCGGCCAATTTCCGATTTATAGTGGAATTATCTTCATACTCCCTAACTAGGGATTCAAGCTCATGTTTAATGTCAAAGACAGGGTCTCTCAGCAGAGTTACATATGTGTCTTTATCGGATAGTTGGCCCAAAATTTCTTGCACATAATAATCCTTATCAAGTATCACCAGGGCTCCCCCTTTATCTGCGGGTTTAAATATAAGTGTTTAATCATCTAATAAATGGCGAATGGTTTGTCTCTCTATAATCGAGAGATTGTGATGTACGTAACACTGTCCCCCATGTTTCAACTGAGTTAGCAATGTATCAATATCCCTCTTGACTAACCCAATATACACTCACCTAAAGAATTATTAGGAACACCATACTAATACGGTATTGGACCGGTATTTTGCCTTCAGAGCGGCCTTAATTCTACGTGGCATTGATTCAACAAGGTGCTGATAGCATTCTTTAGAAATGTTGGCCCATATTGATAGGATAGCATCTTGCAGTTGATGGAGATTTGAGGGATGCACATCCAGGGCAGAGGATGGATACATGTTCTCATTCTGTTTACGCCAAATTCGGACTCTACCATTTGAATGTCTCAACAGAAATCGAGACTCCTCAGACCAGGCAACATTTTTCCAGTCTTCAACAGTCCAATTTTGGTGAGCTCGTGCAAATTGTAGTCTCTTTTTCCTATTTGAAGTGGAGATGAGTGGTACCCGGTGGGGTTGTAGCCCATCCGCCTCAAGGTTGTGCGTGTTGTGGCTTCACAAATGCTTTGCTGCATACCTCAGAGTGGTTATTTCAGTCAACGTTGCTCTTCTATCAGCTTGAATCAGTCGGCCCATTCTCCTCTGACCTCTAGCATCCACAAGGCATTTTTGCCCACAGGACTGCCGCATACTGGATGTTTTTCCCTTTTCACACCATTCTTTGTAAACCCTAGAAATGGTTGTGCGTGAAAATCCCAGTAACTGAGTAGATTGTGAAATACTCAGACCGGCCCGTCTGGCACCAACAACCATGCCACGCTCAAAATTGCTTAAATCACCTTTCTTTCCCATTCTGACATTCAGTTTGGAGTTCAGGAGATTGTCTTGACCAGGACCACACCCCTAAATGCATTGAAGCAACTGTCATGTGATTGGTTGACTAGATAATTGCATTAATGAGAAATAGAACAGGTGTTCCTAATAATTCTTTAGGTGAGTGTATGTTTCTACAGGATGTTTGCTTCTAGGCGGCATATAATGGCTTTTCAGCCATAAACCAAACTGTTTCAAAGTTAATGTACCAGTAATTTCGTCAGAATGTCCAATGTCCTCTGATGCGGATTCTCCCTCCTTGGAGAAATGAGCTTTCAACCGCATAGATTGGAAAAAAAGTTGGAGATCCATGTCCAAATTAAAGGTGTCAAGGGTTGCAGTAGGGCTAAACGATAAACCCCTCTGTAATAGCTGTATTTGAGCTAAATTCAAAGTCTTAGAGGACAGATTTAAGACTAAAGAATCGGTAATACCTGGGGCGACGCCCACGGACCGTGCACCCACAATCCACGCAGTGCCGCCCGACTTCCTTAACAAGTATCAAGTCTTTTCGGAGCGTGCACGCATAACATGCAAGCAGCTACAGCATCACAGATGAACACGTTCAGCTACGATGATAACCAAGCACGTCGAATAGTAGCGCAAGTCGATTCGTCTGTCGGATTTCTGAAAGTTCCCTCCAGCGAATTCAGAAGCCGCGATTTAGAAAGAGAATTGAAGCATCTAATCTCTTTGGAGCTACATGCGGCTATACTCAAAAATATATAAAGTAATCCGGTGTGGAAGTGTTAGACAGAAAGCAGCGGTGCCCTTAATGGAGTTGGTTCAATCTCCTAAACAGTCAAGAACAAAGGTGCGGGAACCGCGCTCTAACAAGACAATAAATGTCAGTGATAAAATCCTGTAGAGCAGGTAAGATACAAAGTTCACAAAGTGACCAATGGTAAGTACACTAAACCTGATTCTTCTCGCAGAGATGGTAAAATCTTATGCTGCTCCCGGTCCTTGGATAAGTCTCAAGAGAACTTTAGCCAAAAACTGTGATCACGGAATGGAAGAAACAGGTGCTGAGATCCCACAGCCTTATACTGATCCCAGGACCTCAAACAAAGATTCCAACCGCTGAATTCAAACACCGGACCTTCAAAAGGAATAAAGCAAATGGTGCAATACCCTCGGTATCTTCAATAGTAAGAATTTATTATACTTACAACAGGTAAGATTTAATGTATGCACAAAAATGACCGACCCGGGTTTCGCTGTTCGCTTCTTCAGGGGCTACGGTATACAGACCTCTGCAAGCCACGAGCAGAAGTAGCCCTCCGCCCCGGAACTGAAACGGACTTCCGTATTCAGTAGCATAACAAACATTTTCACAAAGCTTTATACAATAAAACATACAATTTAAGATCACATAAAATCACAAAGGTTAGTAAAAATATAAATACATAGATAAAGTAGTACAAATATATAAATATCACTAAAAATCCAAATAGCATTAAAAGAGGTATCAGAATGAATCAAGCCATACAGACTGCCTTAATATCCCACTCGATATTTAATCCTTGTGGTTGTAAGGTGTCCATATCAAATATCCACTGAGCTTCTTTTTTATTTATTTGTGTGGCAGGATTACCACCTCGCCAATATTTTTTAACTATTTCCACACCGCAAAATTTTAAACCACTAGGATTTTTTCCATGGAATCTTTTAAAATGGGCTGAGACACTATGAGTCTCCAAGCCTTTTTTTATATTTCTTATGTGTTCTGACACCCGTACTTTTAACTTTCTGAGGGTCCTGCCTATGTATTGGAGCCCACAAGGGCACTCCAACACATAGATGACCCCCATAGTTTCACAAGAGATGTTTCCTTTAATCTTAAAACCAATTTTTTTAGAGGTAGAGCTAATCTCTCTAATTTTTGATTTTTTCTTTTCTTCCCTGGAGCGGTTTTTGCAGCTATACTCGCTGAGTATCATCGCACACAACGTATACCATGGGGTCTAAGAGTGAACCTCAGACCTACACTGTTTGGTGATAACCCCGATTATTGCACTCGATTTGCCAATATTCTAAATAAGTGCTCTTTGTATGTGTCTACTTTAACATAGAAACATAGAATGTGTCGGCAGAACCATTTGGCCCATCTAGTCTGCCCAATATACTAAATACTATGGATAGCCCCTGGCCCTATCTTATATGAAGGATGGCCTTATGCCTATCCCATGCATGCTTAAACTTCTCCACTGTATTTGCAGCTATCACTTCTGCAGGAAGGCTATTCCATGCATCCACTACTCTCTCAGAACATCTTACTCAAGCTATCTCAGATAGTAAGCAGACCATTGATTCTATTGAAGCCCAAATAAAGGACTGTCTAAAGGTGGAGGACTTACAAGCATTGAAATAAAAAAATCGACAAACAATGCACAGATTTGAGAATGCAAATTCAAGCTACCAAAAGAACCAAGTTTATTCGGGACTCCGAGGATTATTCAACCAATCGCATCTACCGATGGCAAGACAAGTCCGGCACAGCTATTCAACATACCAGACGCCCAGGCCGCAGGGAAGGCAACACATCCTCTGGATCTGGGAGCGAATCCACCACCGGCCAACACCAGGAGATGACGCCGCTCAAGAAAGCCAATACCAGGAGAGCAGGCCATCATCATCGGAGACGCAGATGCTCCACGAGTGACTCGTTCCCAGGTACACCCGATTCTTTAGTCTTAAATATGTCATCTAAGACTTTGAATTTAGCTCAAATACAGCTATTACAGAGGGGTTTATTCTTTAGCCCTATTGCAACCCTTGAGACTTTTAATTTGGACATGGATCTCCAACGTTTTTTCCAATCTATGCGGTTGAAAGATCATTTCTCCAAGGAAGGAGAATCCGCATCAGAGGACATTGGACATTCTGACGAAATTACTGGTACATTAACTTTGAAACAGTTTGGTTTACGACTGAAAAGCCATTATATGCCGCCTAAAAGCGAACATCCTGTAGAAACATATATTGGGTTAGTCAAGAGGGATATTGATACATTGCTAACTCAGTTGAAACATGGGGGACAGTGTTACGTACATCACAATCTCTCGATTATAGAGAGACAAACCATTCGCCATTTATTACATGATGAAAAACTTATATTTAAACCCGCAGATAAAGGGGGAGCCCTGGTGATACTTGATAAGGATTATTATGTGCAAGAAATTTTGGACCAACTATCCGATAAAGACACATATGTAACTCTGCTGAGAGACCCTGTCTTTGACATTAAACATGAGCTTGAATCCCTAGTTAGGGAGTATGAAGATATTTCCACTATAAATCGGAAATTGGCCGAATTCCTGATTAAACAATATCCAATCCCCCCTGTATTTTATACCCTCCCCAAGGTACATAAGTGTTTGGAACGCCCTCCGGGGCGACCAATAGTTGCAGCATCAGATTCAATCCTGATCCCTCCCGACATTCTTCTCGAAAAAATCCTCACACCTTTAACACAAGTTGCCCCTCTCGTATTTGAGGGATACCCAACACTTTCTAAAGGAGCTTAAAAAAATCAAAGTTGACACAGAATGTATACTGGTGACCTTTGATGTGTGTAGTTTATACACCTCCATAATACACACCAAAGGTTTAACCGCAGTACGGAATATGCTAGATCAAAGTGACCATCCATTACTTCAGAAAGATTTTTTTCTTGCCCTTCTGACCATTGTCCTTACACACAATTATTTTCTTTTTCAAGATACCTACTACCAACAGTGCCGCGGGACCGCGATGGGGTCCAACGTCGCACCACCATATGCAAATTGCTACATGGCTCAGTTTGAACAGGATTTTATATATCCTCATTCAATATTTCAGCAACATTGCATTTTTTGGAAGCGTTTTATCGACAATGTGTTTTGCATATGGCGGTGCGACGTTGAGACCATCCAGGAATTTTTTCTTTATATTAATAACATATGGCCCGAACTAAAATTTGCGGTACATACTGATCCCTTTAAAATACTTTTTTTGGACACTTGGGTCATAAAGAGTCAAGATGGTATATGCATAACAGACTTACACATCAAAAATACAGATCGTGATAGTTTGCTCAGCTATGAGAGTAATCACACACCGGCCACTAAGAAGTCTATACCTTACTCACAGTTCCAAAGGGTTAATAGAATCGTTAGTAATCCTTCCACCCGTAGAATTCGTCTCGATGAGATGACCAATAAGTTTAGGCAGTGAGGATACCCGGAATGGTTACTTATACAACAGAGAAATAAATGTGAAACATTACCAACAGGCAAAGTAAATCCACCACAGAAAAGACTCCCCCTAGTTGTGCAGTACCACCCCTGGATTAATCGCATAAGGGCAGTTATTAATAAACATTGGAATGTAGTGACTAGGTCTTATCCCCAGATTGCAGAATTTCAAAGCCCCCCCCCATGATATGTTATAAGAGGGCAGGCAATTTAAAAGATAAAATCATCAGAGCGGATATAGGCACCAATAAAAAGGGCCCCCGACAAATGGTATTGTCCACTGTCAGGAAGGGCACCTTTTCTTGCTTAAGCTGCATCCACTGTTCTAGTATAATAAAGGGCCCCTATATCTCACACCCACATAGTGGGGAACAAATTCCAATAAAGGGCCATTTTACTTGCAATAGTACTTTCATTGTATACCTCTTGAAATGTCCATGTGGACTTTGTTATGTAGGCGAGACGACTATGCGAATGAAAGATCGCTTTGCGAAACACAAGTCTACAATCCGCAATGAAAACTTACTATTGCCAATCCCTTTACATTTCAAACAACAGAGATACACAGTGTCACAACTTCGATTTCAGATTATCGAAGAGCTACTGCCACCTCGAAGGGGAGGCAATAGAGTGGAGTTACTACTTAGACGTGAAGCCTATTGGATTCACCGCCTACAAACGATGACACCCAATGGGTTAAATCGGGAGTATGCGGTAAACAGTTTCTTATGAAGCTTAATAGGAGATGATTATTAAATATAGTCATCATTCGCATTTGCATTATGTAATTTTCTTTTTGTTATGTGTCTCCGCAATGTAATGTGATTTATTGCGATCTTCGATGAAACAAAAGGATCGCATTCGCTTATGATTTTTTCGAGATTAGATGCTAGTAAACAATTTTGGATTACCTAGCCAACATGACGTCAGAATCATATGACTTGAAGGCTTCTATCACGTGACTAAGGGTCGGCTATTTAAACTTATGCTTATGTTCATTTTAATGCCACTTGCTGTTTGTTTGAGTTTGACAAAGGCATTTGTATGCGCCGAAACGCGCGTCACTTCTATCCATGAGTGGCGAAGAAAATACTCACGATTATATCGCAAGGAGTGCCGGCTCTTTCCTTCATTGAAGCACAATGAGTGCTGTCCGCATTTTCTGCGGAGCCATTGAAATGAATTGGTCCGCATAACGTTCCTGCAAATTTGGGGAACGGATGTGGAATACAAAATACGGATGTGTGAATGGACCCTAAATGTGTTGTTTATAATGTACTGAATACTCTGTATTCCCATGCACCCCTTCCACCACAAACAAGGGTATGTGGTTGAATTTTCCTTTTCTCATCCTCCTTCTCCTCTTCCACCATATCAACACATGCTTATTCATCGCATATAATCCCCTCGCATATATGCCCTTCGCATATAATGTTTTACAGGGTCAGCTCACCAGCAGGCACGCACCTCAAATCTTTTACAGGGTCAGCTCACCTGAAGGCCCTCACCTACTTCCTTTTAGAGGTTTAGATCACCAGCAGGCCCGCACCTAAAAAATTGTACAGGGTCAGCTCACCAGCAGGCATGGACCTCAAATCTTTTACAGGGTCAGCTTACCTGAAGGCCCTTGCATATAATGTTTTAGAGGTTCAGCTCACCTGCAGGCCCTCACCTATAACCTTTTAGAGGGTCAGCTCACCAGCAGGCCCGCACCTAAAATCTTTTACAGGGTCAGCTCACCAGCAGGCCCTCGCATATAATTTTTTACAGGGTCAACTCACCAGCAGGCCCTCGCATATAATTTTTTACAGGGTCAGATCACCAGCAGGCCTTTACCTACAAACTTTTACAGGGTCAGCTCACCAGCAGGTCCGCACATAAAATCTTTTACACGGTCAGCTCACCTGCAGGCCCTCACCTAATTATACCTAATAGGTAATTTGTGCACATGCTTCCTTGCTTGGAAGTGGTAGCCGTATCTGTTTCTCAGGGTCTCTCTCCGGAATCAAACCATTATTCCTCCGTTACCCGTGGTCATCGTGGTATGCACTAAAAATAACATCGAAAGTTGATAGGGCAGACATCCGAACGGATTGGCCTCAGGTTATCTAGAGTCACCAAAGCGGCAGCAGGCCCTCGCCCATAATGTTTTAGATGGTTAGATCATCAGGCCCTTGCTCCAAATGTTTTTGAGGATCAGTGGCAGGCCTTTACTTACAATCTTTTACAGGTTCAGCTCACCTGCAGGCCCTCACCTAATTATACCTAATAGGTAATTTTCGCGCATACTTCCTTGCTTGGATGTGGTAGCCGTAGCTGTTTCTCAGGTTCCCTCTCCGGAATTGAACCATGATTCCCCCGTTACCCATTGTCTATAAACACTGATGAATAATATGTAGGGGTTGATAGCTCCACCCAAACTCCACCCCTTTTTGGAAACTGGTGAGGACAAAGTTAAAATGCCACTTGCGATTAAAAAAGTGGCAATGACATTTAAAAGTCTCAAAACCAGGGCTTTGTTACTTTTCATGCATAAAAAAACAAAAAACACAAAGCATTGAGGGGATGATAAATTTCCCCACTAAAGGGGTTGTGCTACAAAAAATACCTGGATTCAAATACTTTTGTAATTACATGTAATTAAACATTTAGTATATCCCCTGAGCTATTCAATAAAATGTATCTGTATAGCGCCATCTGCTGCTTGTTGTTTTACTTATTTCTCTGTGCACCATGCTGAGGTGGTCGTACATGCTCAGTTACATGCTCAGTTACATGCTTTAGCTTTTTTAGATAGAGTTAAATTTTTTATAAATGATGTCTGATTTTCAATTTTTAAATCAATCCTAGCATAACCCCTTTAATATCTTTCTATTGTCTTTTTCACATAACAATATTTTTTTGCCACTATTCCCACTTTGTATTATGCTGCTACTTTAGAAAATGGAAACCAACAACCCCCCTCCATCTAAAACAAATGAGCTAGTGTCTGTCTCTTCAGTGAGTCTCGCGCATCTCCTCTTTTGTACCTTTCTTTATCCGTGAAACTGCAGGATCCATCACTCCTCCTCTGCACCAGTTCAGCCAGTGGTCTCAGATGTTGTCAGTCCTGGTGGCTTAGTTAAAGGGAATTCTTTAACTGTTTTATTTTTCCGCTCACATAGCCGTATGAGGGCAATTTTTTTGTGGGACAAGTTGTACTTTCTACTAAATATTGCATATGATGTAGTGAAAAAATTCCAAACAGGGTGGAATTGGGAATAAATGCAATTCCGCCACCGTTTTAGGGTTTTTGTTTTTATGGTGTTCCCTATGTGGTAAAACTGACCTGTGCCCTTCATTCTCTGGGTCAGTACGATTACAACACTGCCACATATGTATCGTTTTTCTTGTGTTTTAATACTGAAAAAAATAAAAACTTTGAAAAAAATGTATATTTTTTTCATTACCATATTGTGAGCCCTCCCCCATTAGTTTTTCATAGTTATGTCTATGGAGCTTTGTGGGGCTCATTTTTGGGGGGGACAATCTGTAGTTTTTATTTATACTAGAGATGAGCGAAGTTTAGTAAAATTCAATTCGGCTACTTCACTGAACTTCGACAAGAAATTAAATCACAAATCGCTTTCCATTGTATGGAGCTTGTGCAATGATGGGGAACGGTGATCGTGCCCCCCCTCACCCATAATTTAACCCCTCAGATGCCACAGTCAATGCTGATTGCGGCATCTATGACTCACATTCAGCCTTTCAGGGGTTAAAAAAATAATAATAAGGGCTCATGCACACGACTGTATGTATTTTGCAGTCGGCAAAACATGGATCCGCAAAAAGTACGGATGACGTCTGTGTGCATTCCGTATTTAGCGGAACGTAACATCTGGCCCCTAATAGAACAGTACTATCCTTGACTGTAATGTGGACAATAATAGAACATGTTCTATTTTTGGGCGGAACGGACTTAAGGAATGCACACGGAGTAACTTCCTGTTTTTTTTTGCAGACCCATTGAAATGAATTGTTCTGCATACAGTCCGCAAAAAAAACGGAACGGAAAGAAAATACATTCATGTGCATGAGCCCTAATACTCACTTCATTCACTTGCTTGAGGAGAGGTTGTCCACTCTATCTTGATTGAAGAAAACCTACCAAAGGACCTGCGGTGAGCATGATGACATCACCACGTGATCACACTGGATCAAAATGAGAATGGACGGCCTCTGTGAATGAGTTTTTAATTTTTCAAACACCATTTTAGGAAAAGTTGATTCGATACCACGAAGCACGAAGAAATTTGGCTTTGTGACTAATCAAATTGTTCCTGAAGTCCACTTCGGATACCATTTTGGAGTGTGTGTAACTTTTTGATCACATTTCATTCAATTTTTTTTAAGTGAAACGATGAAAAAATAGCAAATTAGCCATTATGATTTTTTTTCTTCTGTTACACCTGAAATTTGCTGTATGGGATTAAAAAATGGATAATTTAATAGTTCAAGCATTTAAGGATGTGGCAATGCCCATGATTTTTACCGTTTATTTGTTTTATTTTAATTCTGGGTAAAGCGGGAAGATTTTAATTTTTATATGTTTTTATATTTTTTTTTACTTTTATAACTTTTTCTAGCCTCCACCAGGAGGCTACAATGTGCAATTTTCAGACCGCTTTTGGCTTACACTATAGTTCAATAGCACGACAATCTAAGGTCCATTGGCTATTATACTATGGAGCCCTGCCACCAGCAGGCCTCCATAGGAACTTCAGCTCTGATATGCTGTGTCTCTTCAGAGAGACACACTGCATCAGAGCGTAGGGACGGCTCCCCAATCACAGCATAGGGGAGCCATTCCTGAACCTGAAGGGCAAACTCCATGGAATCTAAGGAGTTAAATGCATGTGTTCGGCATTATCACCAGTCACCAACATTAGCTCCGGGTCTCTAGTGTTTGAAAATTTACATACATTTTCACCATACATATAAAGTACAGTGCTAGGACGGAAGGTTTAAGGCAGATTGTCCAAGTAGGTAGGGACAGTGGTCTGGGTGGAGTGTAGAACTGCACTGTTCCCTCCAGAAAGCTCTGAGCTGCAGTAGAATTCATTCTGGCACACAGACTGCAAGATGAAGCTTGTAATTGATAAGGTGGCCTGCGCCTCGTCATAAATTACACGCTTTAGGCCTCATCCAGACTTCTGTTTTTCACTGACATGGACAGCACAAGTACCCATTGATCTAAATGTGTCTGTTCACAGAGACATGCACTCTGTTGATCTGTGATGTGGACCAAGCATGCCCATTGAAGTCTATGGGTCCGTAAAAACAACAGACACAACACAGATGGCATCCATGGTGCATCTGTTCTTCACAGGATACAGAAAGAAAATGCTCTTGAAATTCATTTTCAGCTGAGCAACGTGAAGGGAAAAACGGACACAGGGACCATCCACGGATCCTTCACGGATATCTTCACAGATGTTACATGGAAGCTTTTTTTCACGGACATGACAATGACACGGAAGTGTGGATGAGGCCTTAGCCACCAGTTCAGGCACAATCAAGACCAACATAGCACATGCCGGTCTTGATAAATCAGAGCCAAAGCTTTTAGTGGTGTTGTCTATACTCTGGTAGAATTTGCATAAGCAGGAACATGAACAATGCACAAGTTACTTAAAATTCAAGGCTAATTTTTATTTTACTTATTTTACATCTCAATAAGAAAACTTTAGCCTTCGGTAGAACTCAGATAACTTCCCTTATTCTTTGCTAGAATGATCAATGTTTAATGTGACCTTTCAGAGATTATGTATTTACACATATAAATCCATTTTTGGAAGTCATAAGGTTTATGGGTTACGGCATAATCGTATTATGTTAGAAATAAAGAGAACTTCATCACCCTGACTTACCTTAAAGAATAATACTTTGTATCAGATTCTAAAATGAATTTGCAGAGTCACAATAAATTAATCTCATTTGTTTAATTCGGTGAATTGGTGATCATCTGAAATTTGTCACATAGAAGGCCCTCGTTCACATTAGTGCTTCTTTCCTGTCCATCAGGTATTTATGGGGTTTGATTGCAAAAATAGCATAGTTTGCAATGTTTTTCTTGTTATATTAACTGACAGAATTTCGATGGAAACCTGACAGACCTCTTTAGCCAAAATCCTACTCCACACTGATCAGGGGCAACAGCTGTCTGTGGATGGATAACTGGCTTAGGTCTTTCCCTTGTCATATCCTTAAGGCTTGTAAAAGAGCTGGATCTTGACATAGGGGCCACTTAATATGGTGGAACTGGTGCTCTCTGTAATGGGCACACCCCTTTGCTTGGTTTTCCTTCCTTTGAGGGATATCTGGCTTTCACTGTGTGGAAGACCCATAACTTGGGCTCCACTGTTATGTTACTGTTTCCCAGGGAGCTTTGCACTTTAGATTGCTGTGTTAAGACTAGAGATGAGCGAATCGAAGTTGACGAAGTGGAATGCGATCCGAATTTCTGGAAAAATTCGATTCGCACCAAATCCAAATTTCCTCACGCTTCGTGGTAACAAATCCAATTTTTTTTCCTACAATGGCTGCTGCACGTGTTAGGACATGAAGCAAGGAACTCTGGCCAATCAGCATTCAGCCAGTCCTGTGATGTCACAGCCCTATAAAAAGACTCAGCCATCTTGGATTCAGCCATTTTCCTGTGTACTTAGTGAAGGGAGAGAAGTCAGCAGGTGCTAGGGACAGCGCTAGGAAAGACTTCATTGTGCTAAAAAAACAATTTACAAGTTCAAGGAAAGATTATTCAAGGTGTAGGGAAAGGATAGGGAGGAATAATTCCTGAGTATTGAAGCAGAACAGGGTTCAGTAGGGGAGTTTAAAGGGTTTCTGTCACCCCATTAAACCGTTTTTTTTTTTTTTTTCTTTACTAATAATCCCTATAGTGCGATCTCATGATACATAAGCAAATTAATCATTTTGGTTCAGTAGAATTTGCTAAAAATCGATTTTTAAAATATGCTAATTACCTTGCTACCAGCAAGTAGGGCGGCTACTTGCTGGTAGCAGCCGCATCCTCCGATGGTAATGACGCCCCCTCGGCATGCTGATTGACAGGGCCAGGGAAGGGAATCGTTCTCTGCTGGCGCTGTTAGAATTTGAAATCTCGCGCCTGCGCCGTACCTTTCTTCAATCAGGGCAGGCGCACTGAGAGGCGGCCGCTCTCTCGACCGCTCCATCCTCAATGCGCCTGCGTCGATGACGTCATCAAGTACACCCGGAAGAGATTTATTATTAATAATCGTTGGTGGTATAGTGTTAATAACTGTCATTTTTATAAAATTATTTATTCCCATTTCGTTGGTGGTTTTTGTGGCAGCATGCTTATTATGTACATACTTACCTGATTCTCCGCCTCCTTCCAGCGATGCCGGCGTCTTCTCTTCCGGGTGTACTTGATGACGTCATCGACGCAGGCGCATTGAGGATGGAGCGGTCGAGAGAGCGGCCGCCTCTCAGTTCGCCTGCGCCGATTGAAGACAGGTACGGCGCAGGCGCGAGATTTCAAATTCTAACAGCGCCAGCAGAGAACGATTCCCTTCCCTGGCCCTGTCAATCAGCATGCCGAGGGGGCGTCATTACCATCGGAGGATGCAGCTGCTACCAGCAAATAGCCGCCCTACTTGCTGGTAGCAAGGTAATTAGCATATTTTAAAAATCGATTTTTAGCAAATTCTACTGAACCAAAATGATTAATTTGCTTATGTATCATGAGATCGCACTATAGGGATTATTAGTAAAGAAAAAAAAAAAAACAGTTTAATGGGGTGACAGAAACCCTTTAAAGCCTGGGTAATAGGAACAATCCAATTACACCTTGCTACACTGACTGCGGACCAAAATTGCCATTATACAGCTCTGTAATTCCAGCAAACCGTTCTTATTAGTGTGTTACAGCCATTAACAGGGGTTTATTACAAATAATTATTTCTACGTCTTATTTGCCCATGTGCGGTGCAGTTTTATGTTCTAAAGCATTTTTTGTTTTGTATTAGCGGGGAAAAATGACATTTTAGCCGCTGTATGGTGAAGTGAGAAAATTGCAGCCCTTTTTGGCATGTATTAGTCGCAAAAAATATATATTTGCCATTCAGCGGTGCAGTTATATTTTCTAAAGCCTTCTTTAGAGTGTATTAGTGGGAAAAAAAGGGCTTATTAGTAGTTGTGTGGTGAAGTGAGAAAATTACAGACTTTTTGGGGGTGTTTTTTGTGTAATTTCCTTCTTATTTCTTTATTTGATCTAATGATATGTCAGATAGAGAAGTGCCAGGCCCTGCATAGGGGAGTGGCAGAGGCCTAAATGTTTCTGGCGCAGGCACAGGTCGCAGCAGAGTAAGGGGGCGTGGCAGCAGGAGTCACAGCAAGAGGTCTGACCTCCCGGTGTCATCTAGTGGTCATGTCTTAACCAGCAACCCAGCGGTTCTTGAATGGTTGACTCTGTCATCCACTTTGTCCAAAGTGACTTCAGACACCCCCAGCCAAGAGTTGGTGGGTTCGTCAGAGACAACCCTAAGTTGGCATGGCCCGGGAGCAGGCCCTGTGCCCTCACCTGTCCCCAACCTGCCTCTGTCCTTTTCTGTTCCCTCAGCCAGAGAAATATTATATGCTGTGGGCTCAGCTCAACTATCCAGCAAGAACGAGCTACTATAGAAGAGACAGCAGCTATTGGCCAGCCAAGATGTGGAGGAGACATCCGCCGCTTCCTCCGGTAGGTGGGCAAGTAGTGATAAGGAGAGTGGTGTGGGAGCTGGTGTTGCGAGCAGTCAGGCTCCTGACCCAGAGACGATTGAGGAGAACATCAGTGATGTGCAGACAGTACTCGATGATGATGATGATGTAGCTGATCGCATTTGGGAGCCGAGTGAATTAGGGGCTTTATCATCAGAGAAGAGAGTGGAAGCTTGCCTGTGAGGCAGCAGCAGAGCCAACAAGTCGGTAGCGTGATCGGGAGTCAGCAGGGTGGCAGCAGTGGGAGGTCGGGAGCCAAACGCACCCGGGGTAGACCACCTGCCTGGAAAGTAGCGGTGCAGGGGTTCACGGAAGCAGCGGCGGTAGCAGTCAGTTAGTGTGGAGTGATGGGGGTAAAATCACCTACTCGGTGGTGTGGCAGTTTTTTGTTAAGCCACCGGAGGAGATGAACATGGCTATTTGTAGAATCTGTGGGCAGAAGGTGAAGAGTGGCCAAGGTGCCAATGTTGACACCACGGCCCTACGTCAACATATGCAGCGTCACAAATAAAGTGGCCTTGGAGAACCGTGGCTCTGATGTGGTGGTCCAGCCTGCCGCAGCCACGGCTGCATCACCCAGTGGCACGCATCCGACTTCAGGAAGTCAAGGCTCCACCACCTCAGCCGAAGGGAGCTGTCTGTCCTTCCCATCATCTGCTGGTCCTGATGCTTCTGCTCCTCCTCCTACTCCTCTTCAGTCATTCCATCAGCAATCGATCACCGAAGCGATTGCCAAGAGACAACAGTATGCGTGCACTCATCCAATGGAGCAGAAGCTAAATGTGCTCCTGGCCAAGTTGCTGGTGCTGCAGTCCCTCATTGTTTAAGTGGTCACCTCTGCTCCTTTCAGAGAACTGATGGCTTGTGCCGAGACGGGGTGGAGAGTCCCAAGCTGTCATTTCTTTGCCAAAAAGGCAGTACCAGCCATGCACACCCATGTAGAACAGAAGGTGGGCTAGTCCTTGAGCCTGTCCATGTCTGCCAAAGTGCATGGCAGTGCCGACTTGTGGAGCTGTAACTATGGTCAGGGACAATACATGTTCTTTACAGCCCACTTAGTGCACAGGCTTTATGAGTGTAGGAGTCCCACTACATGAACAATTATACCACAATGTTAATGAGGCCCTCCATTATGTGATATACAGGTTGTATCGGAGTGCCTCTTCCTTGTAATTTTTGGCAGCACTTGCACTTTATATACAAGTAAATATGCAGGAAAGAATGTTTCTTAATAATTGTTACTCTAAAATCGATTTTCTCTTTGGTTTGGTGCATATTAGTGTCAGTCTGTAAAAGTGGCGTAGTACTCGGACAACATCGTTCCCTGCAACAACCTGGGAGTCCAAGATGCATCCAGACATCCTCCCCATGCTGTTCCCGAACCATTTCAGTGGTGTTTTGTTTACATCATTTTCTGACCTTTTCCTATGAACCAGACACCCTCCCCTCTTCAGTGCAGGGAGTGCCTGGTTTAATGCTCGGGTTCTCCCATTGACTTCCATTCTCGGTAGAGCACCCGAGCATCCCAATGTGTTCGGTCAGAGCACCCGAGCACTTTGCTGCTTGATCAGCACTACATATTATATCTTCTAGAGCCTGGATTTGATTCACCAAATGGATTTTAAACTCCTGTCCAGTGGTATTTACTATCTCACCACAATAGCCTTCTGTGAATTTTCCGATCTCTTACCTTCCTTACCCTCTATCTCGAATCAAGTGTAGTTGCCCTTGTATATGGTAATGCCAGTCATCATGTGGCCTTTATTAAGAAGAGGGTACTGGCTTTTCTATCGTTCGCATGCACAGGCCAAGGAAACATATGAAATGATCCCGAGGGAGGAACTGTACCCAGGTGGGGCCTAGCTTAAGCACAAGTGTTACAGCCGCTCCTATTGGCCTGGGCTGTAGTATATTTCACCCAGACAAGCCACATATTATGATCTGTAAACCCAGTTTCTGTGGCTAAGGTTTCCCTCATAGTGTAGGATTTTCTTCCCTCCTGACTGCGAGCAAGGGGTAGCAGGGGATTTCCATGGGTCGGAGTGGGGCCAGTGAGCTTTCTTGCCAAACCCTTTAAGTAGAACTGCCCCCAAGGTGCATCATTTCTATAATTTGACGGTATATTCTGAGTACGTACATGCCCAGATTTGTCCGTTGTGGGTTCTGCAATGTTAGGGTCAGGGGGTAGCATTTTTGGGGACCCTTGCAGGTTATAGAATTTAGATATGGCTGACAACCACTGGGCCGGGTCTTCCCCACATTACTGTCAAATAGGCGCATTCTTTTTAGTAGGTAGGTTTCCCTGTTCATCCCTAATTTTTAGGGCCTTCTCGGGCCTATAACCCCAATCTACCCCTGTGTTAGTGATGACGTTGGACCAAGAGGAACAATAAGAGTTGCCTGCTTCAGTACAACAAATATAAAACTGAAACCACTAATAATCCCACATCATCAAATCATAGCATCTGCAATCAGCAACATCACAGTAATCAAAGTCATATACTTGAGGTTCTTTGGTTAAATTGACCCAGAAGACCATGACCCCCCTATCTGAATGTGGTTCCCTATGATGACATTTCAGAAGACCTTTTGGGCATCCATGATTCCAGAAGCATTTGTCTGAGCTTACATAACCCCCCATATGATGCATAGAATGAAAAAGGATATCATCATTCTTCAGTAGGTGGATCAGGATTTGTGATTCTTTTGCAGTGGGACGTGTGTATCTAAGTATTCTTTCCCTCTTTTTTCACCGAGGTGGTGGTGGTGAGAAGTACTTGGTAAGGCCTTTGAATGTGGGTTCCAGTGTCTTTCTGACGTGTTTCTTTACCAGGGCCCAGTCTCCGGGCTGCAACTTGTGGCTTCCAGGAATCTGTTCAGGATCTGGAAGTGAAGAAAACACTCGAAAATGTAGATCAGTCAAATGTTTACATAGAGCAGTCACATAATCAGCTAGACAGTTATACTGAAATGCAAGCTCTTCTGGAAAATACTGTCCTAACTTAGGTGCACTGCCAAATAGGATATCAAAGGGGGGATAGTTTATCTTTCCTCCTTGGGGTATGTCGTACACTGGCCAGGGCAATTGGGAGGGTTTCTGGCCATGGTTTGCCAGTTTGTTGGGCCATCTTCAGCATCTTTAGTTTCAGAGTGCCATTCATTCTTTCCACTTTTCCGCTGCTTTGTGGTCTGTATGGTGTATGGAAGGCCAAGTACAACCCCAGAGCTGTTCATATTTCCTGTGCGATGTCTGCAGTGAAAGCAGTTCCTTGATCACTGTCAATCACTTCTGGTACCCCAAACCGGCAAACCACTTCATTCAACAACTTCTTCACAGTGATTTTTGCTGTCTGGTTCTTCACAGGGTAGGCTTCTAGCCATCCAGAGAACATGTCTACTACCACCAAAGCATAATGGAACCCCCCCAACAGGGGGCATTTGAATGTGGTTAATCTAGATACATTGGAAAGGGTATTGCTAGGAACTTCATGGGAACCTTCTCCAGCTTCCCTGGATTGCACTTGGCACAGACCATGCAGCTGTTCACATATTGAGAGGTGAAGGTGGAGATGGTGGGTGCAAACCATATGGAGGATACGAGATTGTTCATGGCTGACTTTTCTAGATGTGTGGCTTCATGGGCTCAACAGACTACAGTTGGATATAGACTTCTTGGTAGGCACAGCAGGTGGCCCAGTCTACATATTTGATTCCTCATCTGGCCCAGCTCCTTTCTTGGCCCACACATCATAGTGATCATCTGTAGCCTCAAGTTGTCTGTCTTCCAAGATCTCCTCAGTGAGGCAGAGTCCCTTTTTGGAATTCCCCCTTCTTTTCTGGCCACTTTATTTGGAGCAAAGGCCATTAGAGTGCTGAGATCCTTCATTTCTCTCACTGTCAATTCTTTAGCCGCTTTGTCTGCTAGAGCATTTCCCTGGGCCAAAGTCATGGGCTACTCCAAAAGCATAACTTGAGTCAGTGTAGATGTTTGCAGTTTTTCCCTTTGCAAGCCTCAGTCAGGGCTATTAATTCAGCCTCCTGTGCTGATTTATCTGGTAAAAGGGGTTGTTGCTATAATACTGTTTTCGTTGAGGTGACTGCATTTCCTGTTTCATGTGGGTATTTAGACCCATCCACAAACAGTGTCAAGTCTGGGTCCAGAATAGGAGTTTCTTTGATGTTCCATAGGGGCTCAGTTTCTTGTTCAATTAATTGTAGGCAGTCATGAGCTTCCCCACTGTAAAACTCATCATCTGAGTAAGTGGCATTGAATTCATCGCCCTTCCCTTATGGAGACCCCCCTTGAGGGAAAGGAAGGAGTGAAGCTGGATTGAGGATATGACATCTGCTGATAGTGACCGTGTCCGTAAGTAAGAGAGAACACTGCATTCTGAGATGTCTGGCTGCAGACAAGTGTTTTGGCTGAGTCCGCTAAAGGATAGCTGAAATGTCATGAGGGGCCAAAATCTGAAGTGAATGACCCAAGACAACATCAGCTGTTTTGTCCAATAACAAGCGACAAGAATGTATGGCTCGGATACATGATGGGCTCCCTCTGGCCGAGTAATAGCCCTGATGGCGATTGCGGCCTCCATGTAGTTGGGTTAGCACACCTGTGGCATACCCTTGATGTTCCATGATGTAGAGTCTGAATGGCAAGTTATAGTTTGGAAGGCCCAGGGCTGGGGAAGATATGACAGCTTGTTTCAGTTATTCGAAGCATTGTTTGGCCTCGTATGTGAGATAGAAATACAATCATACAAAGGCTGCATGAGAATTGAAGCATCCAGAATCCACGGTCGGCAGTATGAGATTAGTCCTAGAAAGGATTGAAGTTGTTTTGGAGTTGTAGGCTCAGTCATCTGCATGACAGCTGTTTTCCTGTCTTCAGTCAGGTGTTTAGCCCTAGGGCTAAGACAGTGGCCCAGGAAAACCACCTTTTCCTGACACCACTGGACCTTGGCAAGCCTGGCCTTGCATCCTTTTTGAGCCAGTGTCATGTGCCGAGGGTCCAAGACAGACCTCCAGGATGTCAGGGAACCGGTTTACAGGTAAAAAAGACCAAGGATACTGGCGTATGTAGAGGCGCACTACACGGAACAGCGGGTGTGGACCCACTGTGCTACTGACTGGCAATACTCTGGAGGGGTGTGACTAAGCAACACCTGGTGTTCACTAGAGCCTCAGATGGTGAGGATAGGCTTGGGCCGAAGGTGGTTTCCAGGGGCTACTCCAGAGCGTAAACCGAGTCAGTGGCATCTGGTCCAAACAGACCAGGAGGTACCTGAATTAGGTACCAGCAGGACGCATAGACATACAGGGAGATCAGAGACAAAAGCAGTTACCTGCGCTGCAAGCAATAGAAGCTAAGCTGCCCCAGGCAGAGCTGCACAGAACAGAGAATGGGCAATCCTCCTCCGGGGACCACAGGAACCCTCTTTCGAAGGCAGGACATGGACAGACATGAACAGAACATGGACAGAAGCCAAAGGCACTACAGAACAGACATGGGACAGGATACAATGGAAACAGTTAAGCACTGCCAGGCTCTCAGATGCAGTTACGAACTGCTAGGTGATACACGGAACAGAACAGGATAACAGACCATAACATGATACATAGCAAGAACAGAACAGATCAGGACAAAACATTATACATAAGACAGGGAAGGTATAGATCAGAACATGACATAAACACCATAACGGGACAGGAACCGGAGCACAGACACTTGATACAAAATCAAGGGACACCTCACAGAAGGGTAGATGGAAAACCCCCAGGAACAGAAGCGAGGTGCTACACCTAGCAGCCACAGACAGGACAGACTAACAAAAACTCACCCCCAGAACCACAGCTCACAGGTCTATATAGTTGGGTAACGAGGCACCTAGAAAGCCACCCCCAGGCACAACAGACAGGGGGAGTTAACCCCATCAGAACGGGAGCACAGAACAACAGGATACATAGGTACAGAACATGGTGTTGCTCCTGGCAACCGACATACACGGAGACACCCACAGCCAGTATGCCAGAGCACAACCAACCCGGCACCACAGACAAACAGAAGCATCACGGGAAACAACCTCCCATGACACCGCAGAGACGGGGAGAGGAAACATACAAAGGCGGTTCACAACAGACCCCGAAGCCAGCACGCAGCCCCTAGCAACCAGCCTGCACAGGATTTCGGCCTGCAGCCAGTATGCAAGGGCGGATGCAGCCAGCCTACATGGAAAACGTCACCGTGGCAGCCTAAAAAAGAAGTAGCGTGACATAAGCATCTTTGCATGTTTGTGCAGTGTAAGCACACAAGAGCAAATCATCCACATATTGCAGGAGTGTGAAGTGGGTGGCTTTTGGAAGCTCGCATGACAAAAGGGTATGTGGGTTTGGTACCACTGGTATTTCCAAAACTGCAGCTTCGTTAACAGCCCGTAGATCATGTACCATACGATAAGTGTCCGGTTGTCCCTTTTTTCCCCGGAGAGGCTGTTTTAATTATCGCTCCCTTTTCCTGGAATGCCAGGATTTGCTTAGTCATCGCATCTATTTGTGCCACTGACAATGGATATTGGGATTTGCGGGGTAGGAGGGCACCTGGCTTAAGCGTGACTATTACAGGCTGGACCCTTAGTCTCCCAATATCCTGGGGCCCAGAGGACCATAAGTGGGGAGGTATCAGCTTCATTACATCTGATGGGACAGTTTTTCCCGATATCTCATCCTGTATTGTTTGTAGGGCAGCAAACATAACTGTCTCTTCTGGTTGGAGGAGGGAAGAGAGTGTGATTTTTCCATCTTCGTGGAACTGAATGTTTGCTTGCATTTTCTGGAGTAGGTCTGCCCCCAAGAGACTGAGGGGGCAGGTAGTGGACACTACAAATTTTGACAGGACCGTGGACTATTGATCCAGTTGTGGAATTTACTCTGTTCTTGACTCTGATCCTGACCTCTGACTTAAAGAGGACCTTTCACCGATTCTTACCCTATGAACTAAGTATACAGACATGTGGAGCGGCGCCCGGGGATCTCTCTGCACTTACTATTATCCCCGGGCGCCGCTCCGTTCTCCTGCTATGCCCTCCGGTATCTCCGTTCCCTAAGTTATGGTAGGCGGAGTCTGCCCTAGCGCTGGCCAATCGCATTGCAGAGCTCACAGCCTGGGAGAAAATAACCTCCCAGGCTGTGAGCTCTGCGCTGCGATTGGCCAGCGCTAGAGCAGACTCCGCCTACCATAACTTAGGGACTGGTATCTCCGCCTACTATAACTTAGTGAGCGGAGATACCGGAGGGCATAGCAGGAGAACGGAGCGGCGCCCAGGGATAATAGTAAATGCAGTGAGATCCCCGGGCACGGCTCTACATGTCTGTATAGTTAGTTCATAGGGTAAGAATCGGTGAAAGGTCCTCTTTAAGTCTTGTTCCCAGATTATGCTGCTTTCCCATCCTTTATTTTTTTATCTGGTTTTGTCACCTGGTTCTCCTGGTCCTATTCCTGATATTGAATTCTAATCTAGACTGATGGACAAGCAGTTTAGGACAGCACAGACCACTGACATTATCAGGATGCCTGAGTGAAATATATGGGATGGCCCTCACCCCCACTGTATCAGTCAAGGGAAAACAGATGCTGCCAGGTTTGAAAAAGACCCAACTGTTTGTAAGGGACACAATGTCTCCTCTTCTCTGTATTGTTAGTCATATTAGGATTAATACATACAGAACATTATTTGTGGTTGCTGTGACACCATCTGTATATCCTGTCTACTGACTAAAGTTCCATTTCATCCCCTGTCTTGTTGCATCCTGACCACTATTTTGTTAATTACCACTAACTACAATCCTGTCTTTGCTACAGTGCACCAATAAAGAAGGTGACATACATGTAGTTCAGTGGCCAAAAGATAGTTAATTTCTGCATTAAGGCAATACACCTTTGTCTGTGTGTAGGACCATGTGGCTAGAGATCAGGGGATTTGTCTCTTGGCCAATGCACAGTGTGAGATGTGACCACCAAGCTTCTAAGGATTGCTGGTGTACTCTGAAATACCACCCAAACACTGTAGTAGGGGAGTAAAGACAATTATCTATTAGTCATGGGACTTGTTTGACTGCTAAGTCACCTATAGGGATTTGGATAATGAACCAGGGTGTCTGATACCCGAGCCAAGGGCACAAAGTATAAAATAGGCTTGAAACAATAAAACAGTGTTCATGTTCTGAGGGCAGTCAAAACTGTACGTGAATCGATTATACCACCTACCCCTAAGGCAACAGAATAGACCACAAAGGCTACACCGGTCTAGATAGAACCTGAGTTGCCGGAGAAGGCATGTCATTTATACAGAGACACAGGACCCGTACCTTACCTACTTCCTCCGGCTCTCCTCTGGAATATTCCTGGTGTAAATAATGAGGAAGTAGCTAGGGCCAATGAACCCACCCCCGCAATGCCCTCACTCTGCCCCCGCCATAGCCCCTTTTTGTAGACTTTTCTACACCACAAAAAAGGTATAAGGGGAATAATAAATTCTCCCTATCTGTCCTAGTCTTTGTATGCTCTAATAGACCACAACCTTTCAGAGTGATACCTTTCAAAGAGTGATGCCTGAAGGCAGTGTGTGCCCCTGTGTACTGGTCAGAATAATGATGGGCCGCGTATTTAGGTGTGCATGTGATTTATGCTCAGTTTACTGATTGATTTGAAGGTGAGTTCAAGACTGAATGAACAGAGATGGATCAACTCCAAGGCCTGGGTAAGAGATGGGAGATCACCTTGGGCCTAACACTTCCTTTCTCCGATGATAAAGTTCTGGCTTCTGCTATCGTGAGATTTCAAGCTCTTTGAGCATCCAGTATGAAATTCTTAGCTTCAGGCTCAGCTGGAATCTTATTAGACATTACATTGTCCAAACAGCAGGTATGTTTTACTTCTGTCATTGGATCATTTATTCTGTAAGGACATGTCTCCCTTCAAATGGTTTTAGTGCACCAACGAAGAGGGTGTCTCCATCATGAAAAGATATCTTTCCTGGTTCTTCAGCATTCAACTAGTACCATGTTCCAGGGACTATCCTAGCTCAGGCATTATGACTTAACATCCAGCCAAATTGACCACTGGGAGTCTTCCTGTTTTCAAAATTGTCTTCTTGGACTGAATCACAATCTGATATTACCACTTAAAGGGCATTTGTCAGCAGATTTGTAGCTATAAACTGGCAGACCAGTTGCATGTACACTTGGCAGCTGAAGGCATCTGTGCTGCTCCCATGTTCATATGTGCCCACATTGCTGAGAAAAATATAAAGTTTAAATATATACAAATTAACCTCTAGGGCCTCGATGAAGGCATTGCCGTTACTCCTAGAGGCTCTGCTCTCTCTGCCGTTACGCACCCTCTGCACTATTACAAAGTCACACAGTGAAAACATCCTCACACCTGGCCCTGTCAATTAAAGTGCAGAGGGCAGAGCAGTTGCAGAGAGACCAGAGTATGTAGGTGCAACAGAAATTCCCCCCTTGCTCCTAGCCACGGCAGATTGCCATCGACCCTACAGGGAAATTTCCTGGTGGGCCAATGCCCAGGGGGCCACCTGAGACCTCCTCACAGGTGCTGGCCAGGTACATAGTGATCTGATGCTCACAGCATTAATTAATGCTAGGAGCATCAAGTACATATGCACTTGGCCAGCAGCCACAGGTCCCTCATGAATTCAACTGTATCACAACCCTGATGGTGATAGGGCAGTATTTTATGCTGCACTATGGTATTTAGTTTTGCTGGGGCAGAATTTTGTGCTGTACTGCGGTATTGATGGCCCCACCTACTTCTGGTGTCTTGCATACCTGTGGGTTGTGTTGGACCTGCTTTCTGTCAGTTCAGACTGCTGGTATTCAGGAGAGGGCAAAGGAGAGCTAGGAACCGGGCCGGCACCTCTGCCTACCTAAAGCTCCCCATATTTGAACACTGCCCATATAATAAACACTCAGGACAACAGGTAACCTTTTAGCTGGGTGATGATCGGCCACAGCTTATTTATTTTATGCGGCAAAACCAAATAACATCTTGGAGCGGTATGCCAACCGCCGGTCTCCCGGCGGGCAAGTACGCCATCAGCCATTTCCAACACTCCGCTGTATCAATTGCCGCCAGCTGTGACTCCAAATCCCAAATCCAACCGCCCATCTTAAAAGAAGAAGACAACCTAAAAACTCAAAACAAAGGCAAAGAATTAACATCTTCTTAAACTGTTCCTTACTACATCGTCATTCCTATAATCTTGCTTTATCCCATCATTCTCTTTCATTCGCTGCTTTTCTTTTTTTTTTTTTTATCAGAAAAAACCCGTTGAGGTACCCATTCAAGGGCGGGAGGGTGGGCAACTTGGCTTCCGCTGCAAAGAGGAAGTGCAGCAGCCGGGGAGGGGGTTATAAACCCTTGCAAGAGGGAGGAGACCTCACATACTCGTCCCCCAGTGACGTGCCATTATACCACCATTAACCCCTCAAGCACCAAACATAAACCGGCAAGGTGCTATCTCAAACCCACGGCTAGGAAGGGAAAAGGGGGACCACCAGTCCCTAATCACCCTCCCCAGGAGTCGGGCGCTTGCCAGACTGCTGGTATTCAGGAGAGGGCAAAGGAGAGCTAGGAACCGGGCCGGCACCTCTGCCTACCTAAAGCTCCCCATATTTGAACACTGCCCATATAATAAACATTCAGGACAACAGGTAACCTTTTAGCTGGGTGATGATCGGCCACAGCCTATTTATTTTATGCGGCAAAACCAAATAACATCTTGGAGCGGTATGCCAACCGCCGGTCTCCCGGCGGGCAAGTACGCCATCAGCCATTTCCAACACTCCGCTGTATCAATTGCCGCCACGGAGGAGACCCGCAGCCCTACACGGGGCTCCGACCACCACCCAGCAAAAACATGGCCTGTTCAATACCGTCCTGCAAGCCAGAAATAAATATATCCAGACCAATCTCAGTCAAATGAACACCATCAGGCCTCATCATGGCTCTGTTATCGCCTTCCAGTTGGCGATGCCTCACCACAATGCCCTCCCGTGAACGAACAAACCTGGACATACGGGAATTGACCGTCCTCCTACATTTCTCGGCAGCCTCAGCATCTCTGGCACCATGCCAAACCACCCGAGGAATGATTTCGGACCATACTAAAACCATCTCGGCAAAGAAGGACGAGAACCTCTCAATATCGGAGCGCATGAGAGTCATGAGCTCAGCCAAGCGAGATAGACATAGGTCATTCCCACCAGCATGAATAACTAGGATCACCGGTCCCCTGGAATGAAAACCAATATCCACCACCTCAGTCAGAATCTGCGACCACTTAAGACCGCGGATACCCCTCCAGGATACGTCCACTTCACGGAATCCCAGCATCCGACCGCCAGGCCTGCACTCCGCCCTCTGAGCCGCCCAAAAAATGTACGAGTGGCCAACCAACCAGACCGCCGGGCGCACCATACCTAAAAGAAAAAGCAGTTAGTACTAAATTAACATAGGATAACGCTGCGAACCCGCGCTGTAAGCCCACTGCCGTAACACGAATAACAGACCAGGAACACAAGACTTACATACATATAACGCACGTATAAATTATACATTATATATATATATACTCTTTTTTTTTTTTTTTTTTTTTATAACAAGAGATCCGGCCTAATATACCTGGCATAACAGGCGGACCGCCACCTGCCGATGCGCATGACCTCCGATTCTGGCAAACCGGCTCTGGTCGCCTCCGTAGCCGCACCAATGCGAAACGAATGGGTGCCAAACTCCTTTGGCTCGATTCCCAACCGTGATAAGCAAGCGCGAAAGACAGTTACAAACTGAAATTTTGTCAATGGGGAGGTATCCTGGTGAGTGAAGAAATTAACACCACCCACACGAGCCTCACCGTACATGGAGACCAAACGCACCGGACAAGCCACACCAGAAACCTGGTGAAGGGAGATCCAAGCCCCCTTTCCAAACTGGTCCGTCTTCGATCTGCGGACACGAACCCTTACTGCCCCATTCCCACGTACCACATCCTGTACTAACAACCCACCTGGCTTCTTGCCAGAAGGGGGGAGTAATTCACCCACTCGAAGAGCTGCAAAAAAGGCCAAACTAAAACAGGCCGAAAAAAGCTTTGCTTCAAAAACTGAAGTACACACCCCTGAACAAACATCGACCAGCCTGCATAGCAGGTTAAATGAAATAGGCCGGCGACAGTCCTTCGCAACATATTCCTTTTTCCAACCCTTCATAGCTTGCCTGATGATAAAATGCTTGGAGACATCAGACCAACCACAAAGGCGAAAGAAAAAAGCAACCCCAGACAACCGTCGCTGCGCAACTGGTGCGGACACACCCAGGGATCTGAGTTTTAGCAACCATTCCACTGTTACCTCCAGCCGGAGGGAATCCTGTGTGGAAACGCTCCTCGCACCCACCCCTGATAACCAGTCGGCCCATGCCTTACCGTGATTCCGCCAGGTCGCAGGGGACACCGAAGCCCCAACAAGGGACATCAGCTGTTGGCCACCAAACACCATAGGTGCTCCGGACATTCCTTCCCGATGTACTCCGCTTCCGGAAGAAGCTCCCGAAAAACCTGCCAACGAAAACGGGAAAGAGCATCAGCAATACTGTTATCAACACCTGGAACATGTCGAGCCCTGAAATAGATATTATGCTCAAGACAACGCAATACCAAATGTCGCAGCAGCGCAATCACCGGGAGAGAAGAGGATGACAGGCGGTTGATACAATGAACCACACCCAGGTTGTCAGACCAAAAGCAAACGTGATGATTAGAAAGGTCGCGACCCCAAATCTCCACCGCCACTATAATAGGAAACAATTCCAGCAAGGTCAAATTTTTACAAAGGCCAAGAGAGCGCCACCACTCTGGCCAGGGGGCAGAGCACCATGCCCGACCGAAAATGGTGCCGAAACCGCAGGAACCAGAAGCGTCTGAAAAAAGGGACAAAACCGAATTAGGAACCTCTTCGGAAATAAGACACGTGTGGCCATTGTACGAACACAGAAAATCCCGCCATACCTGCAAGTCGGCTTTCAAAGACCTAGTCAGGCGAATACGGTGATTAGGAGACTTAGCCCCCCGAGTAGCCAACGACAAACGCCTGGAAAAAACACGTCCCATGGGCATGACCCGGCATGCAAAACAGAGCAAACCTAGCAATGACTGAAGCTGCTGTAGGGTAACCTTACGCACTGCCAAAAAACCCTCAATCAAATACAACAACTTCTGCAACTTATCACCGGGCAGACGAAAAACCATATTGACAGAATCAATTTCGATGCCCAAAAAAGACAAACACGTGACCGGACCCTCCGTCTTCTCTGCTGATATGGGAACACCAAACTTGGACATGCAGGACAAAAACGTGTTGAGAAGCAAAAGACAACCATCCCCTGACCCCGGGGCAACAAACAAAAAGTCATCCAAATAGTGTATTATCGATGTAGACAATGCCTCATACCTGACCACCCATTCCAGGAAACAACCAAACATCTCAAAATAGTGGCAGGAAATAGAACACCCCATGGGCAGGCACGTATCATAGTAAAACAGACCCTCAAACGAACAACCAAGAAGATGATGACAATCCGGGTGAACGGGTAAGAGCTGAAAAGCCGATTCAATGTCTGACTTGGCCAAAAGGGCGCCCTGTCCTGCATTCCTAACCAGAGACACCGCACGGTCAAAGGAAACATATGACACTGAGGACTCCTCAGGCAGAATAGCGTCATTCACCGACGAACCCTTGGGGTGGGATAAGTGGTGTATGAGGCGAAACTTGCCAGGATCCTTCTTAGGAACAATACCCAAAGGCGACACTCTAAGATTAGGAAACGGCATAGACTGAAACGGCCCCTTAACTCTGCCCAAAGAAACTTCCTTACCCAACTTCTCACGGAGGACCTCAGGGAGCTCCCTAGCAGAACGTAAATTGTCGGCAAAAACAGGAAACCTACTCAAGACAAACGGAATAAAGAAACCAAATGTGAAACCAAAGCGAAGCTGGGAGGCAGCCGCCTTATTGGGGTAAATGTCTAGCCATGGGGACATCTCTGTTACGCTCACCGGGGTCCTTAGGTTCTCCCGCACCAGGGGGCTTAAAAGGTCTGGTAGTGGGACGGGAGCACCTGTTAGCGGCGTGGTTACCACCACATGCCGAGCACTCGTGCTTATATTTGCACAATCCTGCGTATTTGCAATGGCCTTCGTTGAAAAGCCAGCACGCCCCAGGGCGGCGGACGGCCACTGGCCCTTGACCAGAACCTGCTCCGGAACCAGTGGCCACACTAAGAAAGGGGGGCTGCCGCTGGGACACCATGAGGCGAAGCCAGACATCAGTAGCCTTAACGCCCCAACCTACGTCTGGATGTAACGCTAACCGCCGCCGGAATTCCTCGTCATATTTCCACCAAGCGCTGCCGCCATGAGCTCTATAAGCGCTATAAATGGTGTCCTGGTAGACAAATAATTCCGAACAGCGGTCAGGGTGACGCTGACCCATGATACACCCCAAAACTGAGAAAGCTTGCAACCAATTATTAATGGTCTTAGCGACCCTGGGCTTGCGATCAAAAGGCTTATCAGGGAAACGCCTCTCCTTGTCGACCGTATGTTGATCCACCGATATGAGAGACCAAATGTCAATATATTGGTTGGACCAAATTTTCTCTTTCACGGCGTCATCCAAATGACAGCCCAGGGGACTAACACCACAAAAGCATGAGTCTTTATATACTCCCGCTAAAACTGGGGCACGTGATGAAGAAGGAGAAGGGGAAGGGGACATCTTTGCAATCAACGCCTTAAGTACAGATTCCACATCACTAATCCCCCCTCCCCCCCATGCCCCAGTATACTGGTACTCACCAGGTGCGTCAGTCGTCAGAACCGGAGAAGGACCGGGTACCGGGATCTCAATCCGGGGTTCCGTCACTGGGGCCAGGCTGGGAGCCCTGGAGGTATGACTAGGCACCCGCCTCTTTCTTCTCGAACCCACCGGCCGACCAGACTCCTCAGATACGCCCGTCGATCCATCCGAAGATGACGGTGAGCGCCATCTAGAGGATCTGGAACGCCTGCTGCTGCCTGAAATCCTGGAACGGTGACGGGACTGTCGCCTGCGTGCATGACGATGATGCCGCCGCCTACTGCCTGAGGACAATGACGAGGATCTCGACATCTCCCTAAGCCTGCACAACCTAACATCACCACCAGGGGTTTGAAGCTGCAGGGGGGTTTGATGCTGCATGGGGGTTTGCAGCTGCAGGGGGGGTTGAGGCTGCAGGGAGGGTTGAGGCTGCAGGGGGGGTTGAGGCTGCATGGGGGGTTGAGGCTGCAGGGGGGGTGATGCTGCAGGGAGAGATGAGGCACCTGGAAGGGGTGAGCCGGTAGAGAAGGGGGCGCAGCTAACGCAGGGGGATCTGCCAGAGGGGATGCAGGCCCCACAGAGCCAGCCTGGCTGGCAGATATAACATTCGGGGCAGCCCCTGTGCCCCCTGGCACCTCATACATATTAGCCGCCTGGGCTGCAGGCTGGGAAAGAGGGGGGGTCGGTAGGGAGTCACAAGACTCGACGCTGCCTTGCGCTCCCATTATGCTCCTCAAACTTGCCTGCCACGCGCGAACTAACTCTGGAGCGGCCGGAGGTGACGTAACTGGAAGGGGCGGGGCTAGAGCGCATTGATGCGCTGAAGAAGACTCACGGCCGGGCGTCACAGCGCGTGCGCGGGACCGGGAGCTCCGGTGAGTACCTGCTGCTCTATTGGAAGGTGCGGGGGGGCTGTGACCTAAACGGGTGGGAGGGCGGGTGCACCGGGCGGACCACCGGCCTCCATGGAAAGTAACAGCGCTGCCAGCAGCTTGCGGCAGCGCCGCCACATCTCCACATATCGCGGCAGCAGAAGAGGGCAGAGGGGAGCTGAGGCTGCTCAAAAAAGAGCGCAGCCAGCCCTCTCCCCCTTCCGAATAGCTCGCCATAAGGGCCTCACGTAAAGAGGCATCCCTTGCGGACATCTTCTCACAGACAGCCACCTTACCAACTTGGCTTTCGCTGCAAAGAGGAAGTGCAGCAGCCGGGGAGGGGGTTATAAACCCTTGCAAGAGGGAGGAGACCTCACATACTCGTCCCCCAGTGACGTGCCATTATACCACCATTAACCCCTCAAGCACCAAACATAAACCGGCAAGGTGCTATCTCAAACCCACGGCTAGGAAGGGAAAAGGGGGACCACCAGTCCCTAATCACCCTCCCCAGGAGTCGGGCGCTTGCCAGACTCACCTACAACTTGAGGCCACTTTTAGTTTTTTTGTGCCAGGGCCACTTTAAATTCCCAATCCGTCCTTGCTCCTAGAGGCTCATTTGCATATATTAAAACATAATTTTCCTCAGCAATGCGGGCACCTATGAACATGGGACCAACACAGATGTCTTCAGCTGCCAAGTGCACATGTAACAGGTCAGCCAGTGTCATAGGTGCAAATCTGCTGACAGATGACCTTTAAGTCTGCCACTCTTTCATCCACTTCGCCACCACAAGGGTCTAGTACAGTGATTTTATGTTTCCTTTTGTCTAACTGGAAGGCATGAAATAGCAATATTTAATGCAATAAGGGAACCTCTGGTCCTACAAAGATATCTTCCAAAGACCACTTAGCTTCAAGCACTCAAGTAGTAATGGACCATGCAAGAATCCATGTGGTTATGGCCACATTCATATGTGGCATATTATTTGTGGATTTATGGTACAGAATTCTTCACCGAAAACCTGCAAGTACAGTACAATGTAAGTGAATGTGGTTTTACAAAAATATGAGCAGATTTTAGGAGGAACTGTCACCTCTCCTGACATCTATTGCAGTAAAAACTTGCATCCCACATGACATCATTCCAGAGAATATTTTTTCTATGTCTCTGTCTTATACCACTCTTCTATCATATTAGAAATAAATGCATGGACAACTGGGTGTTACCATTCCCATAGTCTGTCATTATGAGCACTGATTGGGCTGGCTGTGCCCCAACTGGATAGTTCTAAGTTTGAGAAGGAATGACAGAGGGAAATAGCAGAACCCAGAAAACATGCTCCATAATTGTTATATTATATGGAATGCAATTATTAACTAAAGCAAACATGTCAGGAGTGGTGACAGGTCTTCTCCAAGTCATGCTGCAGATACTCAGTTACTGTACATTGTAGGCACTATAGGGGTCATTTATTAAACAGAAATACACCTAAATTAGGCATATTTCAGGTGCCAATTGCAGAGCAAAGGTCCTTTGCACTGCAGTCTGTGATTTCCCCGCTCACGCCAGGTCTAAAATTGTGGGTTCTACACAGGCGGGGAAGGGGACGGGTCGGCACGCCCGTCTCATTAATTATTTTCTACACCTGGTTTAGGTGAAGAAAATGGTCTAAATGTAAGACATCTCAGAAGCTGTCTTACATTTAGAGTCGGCGGTGAATACGCCAAAGATATGAAGAGTCTGGTGCCTCTAGATAAATTCGACGATCCACTGCCAGCTATAGTGCTTTATTAAGACTGATGTCTAAAAGGCTGGTCTTAATAAATGTGGCCCTATATGTTGTGAATTTCACCTGGAGTTTCATGGAGATTTGCAGCACAATCTGCATCTAGCATATGATTTGGTCACGTATTTTATATGTTATGTGTGAACGGAGCCCAACACTGAAGAATAGCCCCTGCTTGCTGTCCTGCTGACTCCTACAAAGGTATCATTATACACTCACCTAAAGAATTATTAGGAACACCATACTAATACGGTGTTGGACCCCCTTTTGCCTTCAGAACTGCCTTAATTCTACGTGGCATTGATTCAACAAGGTGCTGATAGCATTCTTTAGAAATGTTGGCCCATATTGATAGGATAGCATCTTGCAGTTGATGGAGATTTGAGGGATGCACATCCAGGGCACGAAGCTCCCGTTCCACCACATCCCAAAGATGCTCTATTGGGTTGAGATCTGGTGACTGTGGGGGCCATTTTAGTACAATGAACTCATTGTCATGTTCAAGAAACCATTTTTCCAGTCTTCAACAGTCCAATTTTGGTGAGCTCGTGGAAATGGTAGCCTCTTTTTCCTATTTGTAGTGGAGATGAGTGGTACCCGGTGGGGTCTTCTACTGTTGTAGCCCATCCGCCTCAAGGTTGTGCATGTTGTGGCTTCACAAATGCTTTGCTGCATACCTTGGTTGTAACGAGTGGTTATTTCAGTCAACGTTGCTCTTCTATCAGCTTGAATCAGTCGGCCCATTCTCCTCTGACCTCTAGCATCCACAAGGCATTTTTGCCCACAGGACTGCCGCATACTGGATGTTTTTCCCTTTTCACACCATTCTTTGTAAACCCTAGAAATGGTTGTGCGTGAAAATCCCAGTAACTGAGCAGATTGTGAAATACTCAGACCGGCCCGTCTGGCACCAACAACCATACCACGCTCAAAATTGCTTAAATCACCTTTCTTTCCCATTCTGACATTCAGTTTGGAGTTCAGGAGATTGTCTTGACCAGGACCACACCCCTAAATGCATTGAAGCAACTGCCATGTGATTGGTTGACTAGATAATTGCATTAATGAGAAATAGAACAGGTGTTCCTAATAATTCTTTAGGTGAGTGTAGGTGCTACAAAACTATATTGTGTGTGACACCGAAATATTTCAGAAAATGTAAAAATCAGTATGTTAAAAAGGTAAAAATTTCAACATGGCTTTTTGAAGTGACAGAAATATTTCCTAACGAGCAGCCGTGGAATTCGTGGAAAGCTTTTTGATGTTCTGGGATGAAAACTATCCACACATCTAAAGTATTTTCCCAATTAGATGCAGACAGAGAAGCGTACCTACTGCACTTTGCATACTTTCCATCTCTGGTGTTTTGACTGTAAATTCAGTCAGCGACTATCAATTGAATATTAAATTAAAAACATGCGTTTTCTTTCATTTCATGTCGAACCTTGTCTACAGTTTTTAGCCTACAGAAGACAGGGGGAAGCTTCACATAGGAGAACATTTTGCTGACCTGTTTGGGAAAAATGCACTCATTATTCTGTAGCATCGTTCCCCATCTATCTACAATACCCACATTCTGATTTTACCATAAACACTGAAGAAATTGCTTTCTCTACCTGCCATTTATCTGACACCAGAATAAATATAAAAGCACAGAGCAAGAAAATAGAAGCGAATACAAAAGAAAAAACACCACGTTCAAAAATATCCGGCTATTCCGTGGTCATGTATAATGTTCCGGAGAGCATTTCAGGAGAATCTGTACCTAAAATTTATTTGCAGAGCCTGTTTTGTTACAGTACTCCCTGGAATTAAAATGAATTTTAATTCAGTTTTTATGCTATGGGTAAAATAAAATAATCCAAATAGTTACAGTGGAATAAAAACCATACCTTACGTAAAAAACTAAATAAATACTGAAAAGTTGTGAGTTCATTAGATTTATCCCCTTAGCAATGAAACCCTAAATTACAGTCTGGTCCAACCCATTAAAGGAGTTGCCCCACAAATATTCTACAGTTGTCAAACCAGCACCTGGTTCTGAATACTTTTGTAATTGCATGTAATTAAAAATTTAGTATAGCCACTGAGCTATTCAATAAAATGTATCTGTATAGCGCCACCTGCTGTTTATTTTTCTTCTTATCTCTATGTCCTGGTCACTGAGATGGCCGCACATGCTCAGTTTAATCCTTCAACTACCCCCTGAGCTGTGATAGGTAGAGAGCTCCAGCAGAATGGTCACCCCACCCTGAGCTGCAGCAGGAAAAACACCCCCTTTGAGCTGCCAGATTGATATAAATCTAGCAGAGCAATACATGGGGAGATCTCTGGATCCATGTGAGGAACAGGGCTGGTTCTAGCTTTGTTAGTAAGAGATTGTCCTGCACTATATGATGTCTGATTCATTTTTTACATTATTCATGGGAAAACCCCTTTAACTTTCACATAATTACTTGAATAAGACCCCCTTTTTTGCAAAGTGCCACTTAATATGAGATAATGTAGAAATATTAGTAGACATACACCTGTCCTGAAAGGCCCTAAGTCTACAGTACTAAAGGGGGAGGGGGGGTTCACAAAAGCGTTTAGATTTAAATTATAGCTTATAATGGAAAATAACAGAATTGTTATAACGGAAACCAAAAGGAACACTGTCCGTTTTAATCCATCCTAATATAGTTGAATGGAGAATAAATAACGAAAACCAGCATTCCATCTGGTTTCCGTTATTTTGGACATAAAAGAAAAGTCCTGCAGACAGTCATGATGTCAACGTGCCCTGCCAGCATGATGACGTCATCACGTCACCAAGTGTCTTCAATCAAGATGGCCGCAACGGCGATCAAATGGATAAGGTGAGTTTTATTTTATTTTTTAAACTGGATTAACCCCTGAAAGACATAAATTGCAATCTCAGATGCCGCGATCAGCGATGAACCTGGCATCTGAAGGGTTCAATGACAGCGGGTGGCGTGATTGCCATTCCCTGTCATTGTGCCCTCCACATACAAAGGAATGCACTTTGTGACAAAGTAGTTGGCCACAGATGGAATTTCTTTGTGAAATTTGGTGAAGCAGCTGAATCTAATTTCTCATAACTTCGCTCATCTTTAACTTTGTCAGTTTCAAGTTATTTCAGTTGCGCATTGTGGGCACAAAAATTTGTAAAGCTGTCTCAGGCTACTAGAGATTTGAGACTGGGACAAAGGTTCATTCTTCAGCAGGACATGACCCTAATCATACTGGTAAAACTACACTAAGGCCCCTTTCACACGGGCGAGTATTCCGTGCGGATGCTATGCGTGAGTTGAACGCATTGCACCCGCACTGAATACCGACCCATTCATTTCTATGGGGCTGTTCACATGAGTGGTGATTTTCACGCATCACTTATGCGTTGTGTGAAAATCGCAGCATGCTCTATATTGTGCGTTTTTCACGCAACGCAGGCCCCATAGAAGTGAATGGGTTTGCGTGAAAATCGCAAGCATCCGCAAGCAAGTGCGGATGCGGTGCGATTTTCACGCACGGTTGCTAGGAGACGATCGGGATGGAGACCCGATCATTATTATTTTCCCTTATAACATGATTATAGGGGAAAATAATAGCATTCTGAATACAGAATGCATAGTAAAATAGCGCTGGAGGGGTTAAAAAAATAATAATAATAATTTAACTCACCTTAGTCCACTTGATCGCGATGCCGGCATCTCCTTTTGTCTCCTTTGCTGAACAGGACCTGTGGTGAGCATTCATTACAGGTAAAGGACCTGTGGTGACGTCACTCCGGTCATCACATGATCCATCACATGATCTTTTACCATGGTGATGGATCATGTGATGACCGGAGTGACGTCACCACAGGTCCTTTACCTGTAATGAATGCTCACCACAGGTCCTGTTCAGCAAAGGAGACAGAAGGAGATGCCGGCATCGCGATCAAGTGGACTAAGGTGAGTTAAATTTATTTTTATTTTAAATATCAAATCCCAATTGTAGAAATAGGAAAGAAATTGTAATAAAAAAAAATAAAAAAAAACACAATAAACAATATCTGGTACAAGCTATTCCAAGGGTGCCACGTTCATGGTAAGAGAAATCAATACTGAGTCTTATTCAAGCATGAATTACTGCAGCTTAGCAGATTTCCCATGTGGGACAATAAGTCTAATAGCCATTATTTCTGTAATGGTCGCGTACACACACACACACACAGGGGGGAGGGAAGTGACCACTGCGCTCTACCCTCACCCCTGGCCCTGCCTACTTGCCTCGCAAGTCCTAATGACAGGGGACAACTGGAAGGCAGTCCCTAACTTGCAATAAGTGCAGGAAGGACAGACCAGACATACAACAGAATGTGAACGGACCAAGTGAAATACCAGGTGAGCAACGAAGTACAAATGGAGCAAGCAACGAATTGTCAGGAGAAGCCGGGGTCAGAAATATCAGAAAAGTCGCGAAGTACCAAAGGAGTCAGCAGAGGATCGTCAGGAGGAAGTCGGGGTCAGAATACCAGGAGAGCAGCAAAAGTACACAAGGAGCAGGCAGAGGATCGTCGGATATCAGCAGGAGGTAAGTACACCAGGTCAGACACAATTGCAGGTGGAACCTAAATAACAGGCAACCTGTGGCCAGCAGGCTGCCTGTTAAATACCGACTAGCTGGGGTCATGTGACATGGCCAGCGTCACATGACTAACCCTGCTGCATACAGCTGAGTACCGAGTGCCCAGCTCGGTGCTCAAACTTATTCTGGTTGCTGGGGGAACCGAGGACGCCGGCCTCGCTGAGGAGACGTGCACGGCCGGGTCCGTCACGCCCCCTGTCACCTAGAAGACGAGGACGCTGCACACGTCCTCGCTCCTGCACAGAGGCGGGGAGCCGACAGCGCTGTGGAGAGTGAGTGCATCATCTGCGTCCCGTGACAATTTCAGTTTTTCGAGAAATCGTCACTCCCACATTGTCACGCCCTGCCCTGTGAGAGGCCTGAGAAGATCTAACAGACTTGCTGCACGTGAGTCTATCTGACAGATTGTTCTGTTTCTCTTTGTTGTGGTTTTGGGAAGGATCCCACCAGGTTCTGCTCATTAGCTATTTAGTGGTGCTATTTATTCCCGCCTCTCACTATAGCCCTTGCAGTTTATATTTGCTTCTGGAGTTCTCAGCTGGTGTTTGGTGGATCTCCTGCTCCCCATCCATCTTAAGCTAAGTCCTACTCCTTCTATTTTGTTGCGTGTTCTGGCTAGGCCTCAGGAAGACGCTGGTTCCTACAGCTAGCGCTAGGAACTGGTAGTCTTATCTCCAGCTCCCTAGCTGAGGGTTTGTTACAGTTTCAGCTAGGCTTAGGTTCCAGCATGACCACTTCCATCTTAAGGATTTGCTCATGTTGTCAGCAGTCAGGGAAAGACACAGGGATTGTCAGGTGGTGACCTTTCCCTATTCCCTAGCTTTGGGGCCTAGCCTGGTGTTTTGTTGCTTTTGTTGTATTTGGTTTGCTTCCCTTCCCTCACCTACCGTGACACACATCCGATCCCAGAACACAGTTGCTTATTTCGTATGCGATATATAAACTGTATCCAGAACATAACATTTGTACAATCTTTCTCTTGTATTGGCACAGATTGGGGGGTCCATACCTTTTAGGATATTCTTAGATAATTGATGGAGTATTCGGTTCAAGACTGTCATCTTTAAAGGGGTTGTCTCATCTCAGACAATGGGGGCATATCACTAAGGTGGGACCTGCACCTATATCGGGAACAGAGCCCAGCAAAGTGGTGGCTGGAGGACTCCGGTCCGGCCACCACCGAGCGCTCTCCCTATAGAAGTGAATGGGAGCGCACCGCGCATGACTGGCCTCTGCTCCTATTCACTTCTATGGGCCCAACGGAAATCGCTGAGCCAGCCCTCAGCTACTTTTGGTGGCCCCATAGAAAATGAATGGAGGGCGGCTGTGCATGTGCAGTGCACCCTCCACCACTTACGGGGCTCCATTCTTGATATACTGTAGATGTGGGTCACAAAGGTGGGACCCGCACCTATCAGACAATGGGGGCATATCCTAGTGATAGTCCTCGCATTGTCTGAGATGAGACAACCACTTTAAGGCAGAAGAAAGTAGAAGGTTCAGTACATCAACATAGAAAGCCCACTGACTTTGAAGGTACTGTAGGTAAAGTAGGGATGAGAAAATCAATTCATCTCACCAGCAAGAGTTCTTCACCTGTGAGGTCTTGTGTACACAGATGTACAAGTGATCACCTGCCTTGATTGATAGGGATGGACATCTCGCATCCCTGTCGATCTGGGTCCTGTACCACTGCTCCGAGTAGCAGTGAGGCCGCCAAAGCTCACATTCAGTCACTGTTCGCAAAGCCGAATTTGAACTTCAGTGCCTGTGCTTCAGAATAGCAGCACAGGACCTAGATTAACAAAGACAAGTGAGATGTCCATTCCTGTCAATCAACAGGCAGGTGGGTGCTTCTTCACTTATGGGGATAGCCCCTCACAGGTAAAGAACTTTTGCTGATGAGATTAATCGATTTGTTAGAATCAATTTGCTCATCCCTACTTTACACAGTACCTTCAAAAGTCAGCAGGCTTTCCATGTTAATGTACTGAACCTTCACATTCCTTTTGCCTAAAAGATAACAGTCTTGAACCGAATATTCCATCAATTATCTAAGAATATCCTAAAACTTATGCAAATCCTAATATGCGTCACACTAGCAACCATTTCATCTTCAGAAAGGAGATCACTGCTTTCTGCGCAAGTGACATTGGAGTTTCAGTAAACTTTGGAACTATTTGTATCATCTGAACTGCAGGCTGCCATCTTTATACAACAGTGGATTGAAGGTTATCTGTGATAGTGACATTATATGATATGCTAAAATAATTATTGTGTGCACCAGCTAAGTATGTGAGGCGTTCTAAAAGTTAGGTTGGTTCCACATAGATCGACCATAGAAGTTCAACATGCAAGAAAGGTCCACTTCAGCAGATACATTTCTCAGTGTATTATTCTGGAGCACAAAAACACTTAGCAGCAGTGCCTTGGACCCTTCTTGCATGGTGGAGACTAAGGTTGAGCGAACCCGAACTGTAAAGTTCGGGTTCGTACCGAACTTTAGGATTTTTGGACCCCGGACCCGAACCCGAACAGTTCAGTAAAAGTTTGGGTTCAGTGTTTGGCGAGTTAATGGCGCTTTTTGAAAGGCTGCAGAGCAGCCAATCAACAGGCGTTTAACTCGTGTCCCCCTAGAAGCCATCACAGCCATGCTTACTAATGGCATGACTGTGATTGGCCAGTGCAGCATGTGACCCAGTCTCTATATAAGCTGGAGTCACATAGCGCTGCACGTGACTCTGCTCTGATTAGTGTAGGGATAGGATGCTGCTGCTGTGAGGGAGAGAATAGGACAGAATCTTTAATCAGAAGTGCTTGTTAACTCAGCGATCTACCTAGATTTTGTTTTGTGGGTGCAGTGCACAATATTTTTAGCCTGCCGTGAGCCCAGTGACCCAGAAAAAAAACTTTTATCCGTCTGTTACTTAGGTGGGTGGCGGTGGCGGCCATTTTATGCAAGTTCTGTGCAACAGCACAGCATATGTGCATTTGTGACAGTCAAATAGAAGCTTGAACTACTGCAATTATATTCTGGGTTTTAAAAAATCACCCATTTTTGGCAAGGCCCTACATCTGTGGCCTTTGCAGCATTAGTCAGTGTGCAATTTAAGCTAGAAATACAGCAATAATTTTATGGGTTTTAAAAAACACCCTTTTTGGGCAAAATACAAAATTTTATAGCCCTTGCTGCATCTGTCAGTGTGAAATTCAAGCGTTATATACTGCTGTCATATTCTGTTATGAAAAAAAACACCCTTTTTGGGCAAAGTATTTAATTTGTGGCCTTGTCTGCATTTGTCAGTGTGAAATTCAAGCATTATATACTGCTCTGCTATTCTGTTATAATAAAAAAAACACCCATTTTGGGCAAAATACTTAATTTGCAGCCTTGTCTGCATCTGTCATTGTAAGATACACGCTTTAGATACTGCTGTGCTATTCTGTTAATAAAATACACCCATTTTGGGCAAGATACTTAATTTGCAGCCTTGTCTGCATCTGTCAGTGTGAAATTCAAGCATTATATACTGCTGTCATATTCTGTTATTAAAAAAACACCAATTTTGGGCAAAAAAATAAATTTGCGGCCTTGTCTGCATCTGTCAGTGTGAGATACAATCTTGAAATACAGCAATAATATTCTGGGTTAAAACAAAACATTTTGGGCAAAATACTTAATTTGCAGCCTTGTCTGCATCTGTCAGTGTGAGATACAATCTTGAAATACAGCAATAATATTTTGGGTTAAAAAAAAAAAAAAAACATTTTGGGCAAAGTACTTAATATTTCCACCTTTGCTGCATTTGTCATTGTAAGATACACGTGTTAGATACTGGTGTTTTATTCTGTTATTTAAAAAAAACACCAATTTTGGGCAAAAAACTTAATTAGCGGCCTTGTCTGCATCTGTCAATGTGAGATACAATTTTGAAATACAGCAATAATATTCTGGGTATAAAAAAACACTAAGTTTGGCCAAAGTACTTAATATTTCTGCCATCGCTGCATTTGTCATTGTGAGATAGACGCGTTAGATACTGCTGTTCTATTCTGTTATTAAAAAAACACCCATTTTAGGCAAAAAAATAAAAATTTGGCCTTGTCTGCATCTGTAATTGTGAGATACACCCTTTAGATACTGTTGTGCTATTCTGTTAATAAAAAACACCCATTTTGGGCAAGATCCTAAATTTGAGAAATACGAGGAGAGCGTCAAATAAGGGACGTGGCCCCGGGCGTGGTGCTGGTGGTGGAGCTCATGTTGCAGGGAGACGACGTAGTCGATCTGTGCCAGCTACACGCACAAGTGAAACACCTTCCTCAGGTGCGAGTAGGCGACAGAACCTTCAGCGGTATTTGGTCGGGCCTAATGCGGCTCTACGAATGGTGAGGCCAGAACAAGTACATCGATAGTAGATTGGGCTGCTGACAGTGCCTCCAGTTCCTTTACATTGTCTCACACCCAGTCTCCTGAAAGATCAGAGTTGGCACCTGCAGCCGATGTCCATCAGTCTTTCACCTCACCCCCTTGCAAATCAGCCAAGCAGTCTGAGCCCCAAGTCATGCAGCAGTCTCTTCTGCTTTTTGATGACTCTGCTAGCAGGCTTTCCCAAGGCCATCCACCTAGCCCTGCCCCAGAAGTGGAAGAGATTGAGTGCACCGATGCCCAACCACTTATCTTTCAAGATGAGTACATGGGAGGACCACCGCAGCACGTCTCGGATGATGACGAAACACAGGTGCCAACTGCTGTAGCTTTCAAAAGTGTGCAGACAAGGAGGGCAGGGGTGAAGACTGGGTGGAAGATGATGTGGAGGACGATGAGGTCCTCGACCCCACATGGAATCAAGGTTATATGAGTGACCTGTGTAGTTCGGAGGAAGAGGCGGTGGTCGCACAGAGCCACCAGCACAGCAGAAAAGGGAGCAGGGTGCGAAAGCGGAGCGGCCGTCCCCTAGACAGTATGCCTGCTAATGCCCACCGCAGCAAGGGACCGAGCACACCAAAGCCAACTTCAAGGAGTGCCCTGGCGTGGAAGTTCTTCAGACAATGTGCTGACGACAAGATACGAGTGGTTTGCACGCTGTGCAATCAGAGCTTGAAGCGAGGCATAAACGTTCTCAACCTGAGCACAACCTGCATGACCAGGCATCTAAGTGCAAAGCACGAGCTACAGTGGAGTACACACCTCAAAAACCAAGAAAGGTCTCTGGCTCCTCCTGCTTCCTCTTCTGCTGCAGTCTCGGCCTCTTCACCCACCTCTGGAGTGACAGTGCCACCTGCCACCCCGCAAACAGAGGATCTGCCAGCAACACCACCACCTGGGTCATTAAGCATCTCCACAATGTCCCACGGAAGCATTCAGCTCTCTATCTCCCAAACACTGATGCAGAAGAGGAAGTACCCTCCTACCCACCCGCGATCCCTGGCCCTAAATGCCAGTTGCCAATTAAGCTGGTGGAGACGGAGAATTTTAAAAGCCTTATGGGGGTGGCTGTCCCACAGCATGTCGTGCCCAGCCGCCACTACTTTTCCAGGCGTGCCATCCCTTCCCTGCACAACCAAGTGGGGGACAAAATCAGGTGTGCACTGTACAACGCCAAGGTCCACCTAACTACGGATACGTGGACCAGTAAGCACGGCCAGGAACATTATATCTCCATAACAGCAAACAGGATAAATGCAGTGGCGGCTGGGCCTGAGGCGGATAGCAGTTTGGCACATGTCCTTCCACCACTGAGGATTGCAGGGCGCTTCATTTTGCCTCCTGTTGCTTTCTCCTCCTACTCTTCTTCCTCATACTCTACCGGCTCCTCATTCAGTCAGCGTAACACCTTCACCACCAACTTCAGCACAGCCAGGGGTAAATGACAGCAGGCAGCACTTATCTGTTTGGGGGACAAACCCGACACCGCGCAGGAATTGTGGACGGGTATGGAACAACAGACCGATGAGTGGTTTGTGCCAGTCAGCCTCAAGCCCGGCCTGGTGGTGTGCGATAATGGGCGAAATCTCGTAGCAGCTCTGGGACTAGCCGGTTGACGCACATCACTTGCCTGGCGCATGTGCTTAATTTGGTGGTGCAGAGGTTCCTTAAAAATTACCCTGATATGTCAGAGCTGCTGCATAAAGTGCAGGCCGTCTGTGCGCGCTTTCGGCGTTCTCACTCTGCAGCGTTATTTTGGCCTTCCTGCTCACCGCCTCATATGCGACGTGCCCACAAGGTGGAACTCCACCTTGCACATGCTGGACACACTGTGCGAGCAGCAGCAGGCGATAGTGGAGTTTCAGCTGCAGCACGCACTGGTGAGTCACTCTGCGGAACAGCACCACTTCATCACCAATGACTGGGCCTCCATGCGAGACCTGTGTTCCTTGCTGTGCTGTTTCGTGTACTCCACCAACATGGCCAGTGCCGATAACGCTGTTCTCAGCGTTACTGTCCCACTTCTATGCCTCCTTGAAAAAACGCTGCTGGCGATGCTGGAAGAGGATGTGGCACAGGAGGAGGAAGAGGGATAATTTCATAGGATTTCCGGCCAGTCATTCACAAGTGGCTACTAGGGTGGGTTCCTGCACCCACAAACGCCAGGTACACAATTGTCCAGCCAGGGCACAGTTCTGGAGGATGACGAGGTGTAGCATGAGGAGGAGGAGATGGAGGAGGAAGAACTGTGTTCACAGCAGGGCGGCACCCAAACCAGCTCATGGCCATCACTGGTGCGTGGCTGGGGTGATACAGAATACACCTCCCACAAAGGACAGCTTTTCGTTGCCTCTGGGCAGCCTGGCACACATGAGCGATTACATGCTGCAGTGTCTCCACAACAACCGCAGAGTTGCCCACATTCTAACTTCTGTTGATTACTAGGTGACGTCGCTGCTGGATCCCTTTACGTGATCGTAAGATGCGTGAGTACAAGCGCATGCTCGTAGACGCGCTGCTGGTGGCATTCCCACCTGACAGCGGGGGCACAGTGGAAGCACAAGGCGAAGGCAGAGGAGGAGGAAGAGGTCACCAACGGAGCTGGGGCACCACCAGCACCTCAGAATGCAGGGTTAGCATGGCCGAAATGTGGAAAAGCTTTTTCAGCACGCCACAACTACCAGCACCACCAGCTGATATGGAACGTCTTAGCAGGAGGCAGCATTTCAGCAACATGGTGGAGCAGAATGTGTGCACATGTCTACACGTACTGAATGACAGGTTTGCCCCCTACAACTTCTTGGTCTCCAAATTGGGCACATGGCCTGAGCTTGCTGAGCTTGACAAGTGCAGCCGCCTGTCCACAGCCAATGTGGACAAGCTCACGTTAATTAAAATGAACCAGGCATGGATCTCACAGGACTTGTCCGTACCTTGTGCAGAATGGACATGTATACCGGCCTTAACCAGCCATTGTTATACTACAGCGCAATTGCTCATTGTTGTATTTTGGATATTTCACACTCTTTTGGAGTGTACCCTAATTAAAAAATAAAAAATGTAAACCAAAAACCAGTATTGGCTACCTCGTCCTCCTCCACCGCCGCTTCCACCTACACTGCTACGTCCACCACCTACTCAAACTCCTACATATGGACCTCCACCTCATGAATCAAGTTCAATTTGTACGCATTTTATTTTATTTTATGTCATTTCACTAATTTGTCTGTTACATTTTCTGGTGAAATTTACAAATTTTTGGGTGTGATATACCACTGCTATACCTAGTAGACAGGTAAAAAAAAGTCACTAATTTGTCTGTTACATATTCGGGTAACATTCCCCAATTTTTGGGTGTGATATACCACTGCTATGCATAGTAGACAGGTAAAAAAAAAACCACTAATTTGTCTGTTGCATATTCGGGTAACATTCCCCAATTTTTGGGTGTGATATACTCCTGCTATACCTACCGTGTTTCCCCGAAAATAAGACATCCCCCGAAAATAAGACCTACTTCCAGTTTTGCCTCTCGCTGTAATATAAGGCATCCCCCCGAAAATAAGACCTCCCCGATAATAAGGCCCCGCCAGAATATAAGGCCCCTGACGCTACCGTAGGGCGTCTGAATCCTCTGGACTGTAGCGGTGGCTGCCGCCGCGCAGCTCACTGATTGGCCGCAGCGCATCCAGAGCTGTTCAGGCAGTGCGAGGTCTCTTTAAATCAGAGAGCCCGCGCCGCCAGGAGAAGCTGCTGCTTGCTCTGCCCTGACGGAATCTGGCTGACTCGCGATTAGACAGTGAGTCGCGCGGGGCAGGAGCTGGGCACATTGTGTGGAATCTGGCTGGCACTGACACACAGGGGTGACTGAGGTGGTGGTGGTGGTGGTGGGGGGGGAAATGTTTGATAAAGTAGTGGGGGATGTCTGGTGAAGGTGGGAGGGGGGAGGGGGGGGGGGGGGAGAGAGACTAAATAATCCACTAGCACAGGGGAGGGGGATCACTTAAAATGACACAGGGGGATCAGAGGTGGGAATCAAAATGACACAGGAGGATCAGAAGGGGGTACTAAAATGGTAATCCCCCCCTCTGATTCTCCTCTGCCATTTTGATTCCCCCCTCTGATCCCCATGTGTCATGGAAAATAAGACATCCCCTGAAAATAAGACCTAGCGCATCTTTGGGAGCAAAAATTAATATAAGACACTGTCTTATTTTCGGGGAAACAGGGTAGTAGACAGGTAAAAAAAAAATCACTAATTTATCTGTTACATATTCGGGTGAAATTCACAAATTTTTGGGTGTGATATACCCCAGCTGTACCTACTAGACAGGTAAAAACATTTCACTAATTTGTCTGTTACATTTTCGGGTGAAATTTCACAAATTTTTGGGTGTAATATACTCCTGCTGTACCTAGTAGACAGGTAACCAAATTTCACTAATTTGTCTGTTGCATTCTTGGGTGACATTTGACCATTTTTGCCGTGATTAAACCCCTGCTCTGCATAGGTGATAGGGACATAAATTTAAAAAAATCGTCTGTTACATTGTCAGGTGACATTTTACCAAATTTGCGTATACAAACCCCTGCTCTGCATAGGTGACAGGAAATTAAATTTCTAAAATTCTTCTTTAATTGATGCGCGCTCCCTCCTTTTATTCAATGTTTTAACTTTAACAACTTGTCCCACATTTGCGCTTCAATAATTTGTCCCACTTTTCCGCTCGATCATATTTAATTTAAAAAAATTTACCTCCCTTGGATGTGGTCTCTCTTTCTCACGCTTCCTCTCCGTTGTGGAACCCTGAGTCGCCGATAACCATGATCAACATGTTAGGCTCAGAAAAGAACATCGAAAGTTCATAGAGAAGATATCCAAATGGATTGTGGACGTCACGGTGACGTGCGATCAGGCAGAAGTTATCTAGAGTCAACAAAGCATCAGCAGGGCCTCTCCTGTCTAATGTTTCCAAATCCTACATACCCCAGTGACATTCCCTATAATTTTTTATTAATCATTCCAATAACAGGGCATTTTAAGAGTCCTGTATTGCTATTTATCGTCACTACCTCCCCAAGTCGGAAGTGGGTAATTGCCGCGCGACCCCTCCTTTCCTTCGATTCTTCTGTTTTAATAACTTCTCCCACATTTCCGCTCGATCACAATTCAATTTCATCCATTGATCTCCCTTGGATGTACTATCCCTTTCTCACGCTCCCTCTCCGGCATAGAACCCTGATTCGCCGCTATCCGTGATCAACATGGTAGGCGCAGAAAAGAACATCGAAAGTTGATAGAGCAGATATCCAATTGTATCGTGGACATCACAGGGACGTGCGACATGGTGGGGCAGTATGTGTGCACACGCCTAAATGAACTGACTGATGGGTCTGCCCCCTGCAACTTCTGGGTCTCCAAATTGGGCACATGGCCTGAGCTTGCCCTTTAAGCCTTGGAGGTGCTGGCCTGCCCTGCAACCAGTGTATTGTCCGAAGGTTTGTTTAGCATGGCTGGAGGTGGTTATCACAGGTTATATTTCCCAATGTTTTGGGGTGTACCCTAGTTTAAAAAATAAAAAATTACATTTAAAACCAAAAACCAGTGCCTCCTTAACCTCCTACTCCATATGGACCTCGTCCTCCTAGATCAAAATTATTATTTTTAATTTTTATGTATTTTATGTTATTTGAAGTCATTTCCCTATCCACATTTGTTTGCAGAGCACTTCCATGCTCTTAACCACATTTTGCTGGCATTTGCAGCCCTCTAGCCCTTTCCATTACATTTTTAGAGCCATTTTAGTGCTCAAAAGTTCGGGTCCCCATTGACTTCAATGGGGTTCGGGTTCCGGGTCAAGTTCGGGTCCCGAACTCAAACTTTTTTGTGAAGTTCGGCTGAACCCGTTGAACCCGAACATCTAGGTGTCCGCTCAACTCTAGTGGAGACCATAAAGGAATGTCCCTTTTAAACTTAATTGCCTTCCAGCAATCAACAAGATGTAAGTTGAGTTCCTTCAGCCTTTTCACAGTGATGTGTCTTTGAGGTCACTTTTTTCAGTAGTAGTGGCTAGCTACTATGCTATGTTACACGTACCAACGTGGTCATAACAAGATGCCTCTACTATTGAATGCTCTGCATGTGAATGTATAGTAGCAAAAGACACCACGCTGATTGAGAATCCATGTTAAAAATAACATAGTACATAATGAACATATTGAGCCAGCATAAGTTATGAACAGTGCTAAAAAAAAACAATCAGAGACTAGAGACGAGCGAATTTCCCAAAATATGTTTCCAGTTCGAATGGGCTGCCAGATTTGATTTGGTCTGAATAAATTTGATCCGAATCGAAAGTGTCTGAAAAGTCATTTATGAAACTCTGGGGTCGCCAACCCATTTATTTAACACCAAGACATTTAACCGAGACATCATTAGTTATGTCAAAGTGATAGTAACATATACGGCTATGGGTAAACAGATAGCAGCCCGTGGTAACAAACAGCTTGTTTAATAACACACTACACTGTTAGATTTTTTTTTACTGTCCCAAAATTATCTCTTTTTGTTGGCAGATGTCTTCTTCTCTGTTCTCTGATGTATAATATGGTGGCTACCATTTTGAACAATTCTTTCATGAAAATCACAAAGGTTTTGGATTTCCCAAAATTTAAATCTTTTAGAAAGTTTGCAACAATTTTAATTTGTGAAGAATCAATTTGTTTATCTCTATCAGAGACGTTCTCTAAAATGTAGATGAGATACAATGTATTCTCTGCCCCAAAGGATCACTAGTCCATTGCTGAAAAAATGTGATGTTCAATGGGCATTATGTAGTGCTATAATTTGCTTGTAGAAAACTGGAACCAAATCATTTCCCCAAGCAATGTTATAATATTATCACCAACCAATCTTTACTACTACTTCACTGTATTGTAATCCACAATTAACAATTCTATTACTTTACAGAGCTTCATACATATTCATTATACTGCATGTAACTATCTATCTAAAGGAGCTCAGAGGACCCTCTCATTAGATTATGATTGTTCTGGATTACAATGGAAGTTAATATTCTTGACATTTAAATGATCTATGAGTGACATACCATGCCAACCTATTATTAAATGTATATACAGTAATATACACTACTGAGCAAAAGGTTAAGGCAGGTGTGTCTGAGTAAGAAGGCTTTCAAAAATAGAAGTGCTACTAGTTTGCATTTAAATGTATTCTTCAGCAGGACAATGACCTCAAATATACAGCCAATCTCATTAAGAGATATCTTTAGTGTAAAGAAGAAAAAGGAATCCTGGAAGTGATGAAATGGCCTCCACAGAGCCCTGATCTCAACATCATCCAGTTTGTCTGGGATTACATGAAGAGACAGAAGGATTTGAGGAAGCATATATCCACAGAAGATCTGTGGTTAGTTCTCCAAGATGTTTGGAAGAACCTCCCTGCCGAATTCCTTCAAAACCTATGCACAAGTGTACCTAGAAAAACTGATGCTAAAAGCATGTTTACAGATTATCTGTCCCCAGGGCTCTCCTCTGATGGTGGGTTCCTGGTAGCGGAATCCCATACCCTCAAGCCCAGGTGGGCCATCACAATATGTGACAGTTGTTGGGTTACACGCAACCCCCTCAGTAGGGTTGTCAATAGTCCAGAAATTTCTAGACAGTCTGTAATAGTAATAATAAAGGCTTGCTCACAGTAATTTGCACCTAATTCCACCATATATTATATAACACAATACATTAAAAACTATTTCTACATTTATATTATCTAAAAAACACAATTCATATAGTCTGTTTCATGATCAAGGTCCCTTTAAAGGCGGAGCTCACGCATGCATCAAAAAATAAAAAGTAGAAATAAAAACACGGTTCGTGGGCAAGAGGCCTAAGAGAAGATGTTTGTAGTCCTAAAAAAATGTATGGATACATTGAATTCTGGAAAGCTACCATTCACAATTTATTTATGCGTTTCCAAGAAGAATAACAGAGGAGCACCATGAACCTAGAGTTATTCAGCCTTTTAAAATGCATGGCCTATCCTTAGTGTAAATCATCAAGTTTAGACTTAAAGGGTAGGGTAGGTAAGTCAAATGCTCGCTAAGTCATCAGCTATTCCTCCAGGCCCACCATACACAGACATGTTTGGCTAGGTCAAGAGTGCATGTGTTCTCAATAAGGAGAGGGGTGGAAGTCGCTGCCAGATATCTCTCGCTATGACTTAGGCTTACCTCCTTGGCAACAAAAGGATTGGGCAAGCTGAAATCCAACACACTAAATCCTTCTTTCCTCCCATAGCTGCCATGGGGACACCCCCATACACATTACATCCCTTGACTTAAAATGGGATTTGTCACATTAGGACACCTACATGTTATATAACTGGATATTTCCCTGTGACATGATCCTGCTAGGGTATACAAGATGATTAAAAGAGTTCTAGATTTTGGGCCATGAAATGCAAATCATCAATCAAACAAATTTTTGTTGCAAATGCCATTTTGCCCAAAAATGTGTGACTTTTTGTCGTTTCACATCAGCCTCGTCCCTTATGAAAAGTGGTTAATGAGGTTAGCGATGTTAATTAGTTTATTCCAGATTCATCACTGCAACTTTTTTTAAAAGTCGGAAAAAAAGTTGCCAGGTACCCAACGCAGACTGAAGGAAAAACTGACTTCAAGAATGACCCTCAAGATCAATTTCCCTCAGGCATGTACAGCTTCCTAAAGAGTGGTCACGGTAGTAAGATAATATGCTGAGAACGAGGATAAAGATTGTTGATGGTTGGAGATAATTGTCAGAAGTGTCTTATATTCTACAAGTGCATTCATAGACTGCACAGGGATATCAGCTATAACACAGATACAGTAGAACTCAGAAGAAAGCAGCAGCTGGGATTCTGGAGTGGCACTTATGGTCTTGTAAGATGCCTTAACTGGAATGTAAATACAGTAGAAGCAGACTATGATAGATATCAGCAGCCAGTATTCATGGTGGGATGAAGCATGTCAATAAGTAGGAACAGAGTATGGCATAGAGAAGGAGCTGGAACTCTGGGAAAGCACTCAGGAACTGGTGAGGTATAACAACTGGAATGTATGTACATAGCATAGTATGGCAGAGAGTGGCGGTTGATACTCTTTAATGGAATTAATTATCTAAATTAGAGATGAGTGGATTTCTTGAAATTTAATTCAGGTCCAATTTGCTGACTTTAAAAAAAATATATATTTTGCGTACGAACACCTGAATCAAAAGTTGGTGTATAGCACTCTCTGATCTACTAGGACTTACTTTTTGTTGGTAGCCTCAAAATGTTCAATCAGTGCTTTTTCATAATTATTAATTAATTCCATGACAGTGTACATCAAGAGAAGATTACAAATACATAATATAAAAAATACAAACGTGATAAACTTGAAACTATTAACAAACTGTTACAGAGTGGGAGTGGACCCTCCCCGCAAGAGCTTAGAACCTACAATACTTTCCCCTAGTGGTAGCCTTAAACTTTTCTATAAGTGCTTTTACATGATAAGATTTTTTTTAATCTATTACAGTGTTTGTGCTTCATAGATCAATTTTCCCCTATTTTTTTATCAATTACATTTTTATTAGTAGCCTTAAACTGTTCAATATGTGCTTTTTCATAATAAAATGTTTACCTATCTCTGTCTTTGCAGCCCAACATAATGCTTCTCTCACAAAGAGACAGCAAACCTGTCTCATTCCAGCTCAAGTCAACACACATACATGAGTCGTAATCCAGCCAATGCTCCTCTTGGTTTCTGGGAAAAATATATGAAAATAGCGCATCTTACATGTGCTGGCATCAGATAGGTTTAGGAAAGCTTATTTGAATATATTTCCCAGAAACCCAGAGCTTAGATGTCTGGCCTACAATACAACGCACACATACTACATATACTAGAATATCTCCATAGTGAGAAAGAATACCCCACAGACAATGCATATAAATTGCATTGTACCCAAGAGTAGCATACTAGTCTCTCTCTTTCTCGCTCTCTTGCACGTTTTTAGAACTAAGTAGGAAACATAAGAAAAAATCATCCTCCTGGTCCCCTGAAAAAATTTATTGTGATCTCTTGTGACCTCTCACAGGACTACATTCTTGTATTTGGGCTTATGCAGCACCAGAAAGGCTGGAGGTGAGTAATTTGACATAATATTTCTATGTTATATAAATTAATCCTGAGAAGGAAATGTGTTTTTTTTTTTGTCTTTTCGGAAACAGGGATGCTGATTTTGTTTGATAACCGTGAAAAGCTTATGCAGTTACATTACTCTGAGGTGGAATTCAATACCTGCAAATATTCAGCTTACCTCCCTGCTGTGCTGATTTACTGGCATCCAGGGCTTAATTTATCCCGCTGGATACTGTAGGTACCTGCCTTCTAAACCCGCCACATTCTTTACACTGATACCAGAGTTTTCAGGTTTCTTAAAAAAATAAATTGTGCTTAGAAAATACTGGTGTAACCCTATACAAATAAGGGTCGGTTAGATCCACAGTATATTCTCTATGATGTTGTATTGACTATGAAAAAGCATGTCCATCCAGTCCAGTTCATGACCCATTTCCAAAATCACACAACACAAGTGGAGTGCAACCACACTATTTATCAATAAAAAATCAATTTTATTCATATAACAATTAAAATCATAACATATTATACACAAAATGAGTATAACTAAGCAGGGACAAACACAGTCATACATCACCCTGTCAGCACACCCCTCTGAAAACTACTCAGTGGTATACCCCCCTTTGATCAGTGATCAGGGAAAGAAATTTCCTGGTGGATGTTCAGAAATGGGGATATACAGTATGGGAACCTATCTAAGTTAAAGGCATGCCTCCCTTACAACTAATTACCGCATGACCACGGCTCAGACCACATGGGTCAAGGACAAAAACCGAGGGTGCATGAAGTAAGGATGAAACGTACCGATATGGCGGGGGCTGCTGGCAGGGTCGAAGCGCTCCTCAACGCGCGTTTCGCGTAATTTGCTTCCTCAGGAGGAGTTGATGATCGGGGAAATGAGGGAGATTTAAAAAGAGGCCGCTCACCTATCAAATGCTCTGATTAAGATCACGTGACCTGTTCCATGACTCCACGTCAGTACAACGGCGCATGACCAGTCGGCGTCGGCGGTTTAGGGGCATAGATCAAGTACACCTGGGGATCAGAGGGGGCAATTATAGTAAAATCTTGGCCCAGATTGAGACGAGATGGATATTTCGTCTCAAAACTCTGACCCCCAGGGGACTAAATGAAAGCTTTGGCTTTGGTTCTTTTCTCTGAACAGTGGCATTATTTTAGGGGGGGAATGGGGTTTATACCCATTTTTTATTATACACATATTTGTTATGTTTGGATGAATTTATATGTATACTAATATTTGTTTTACGTTGTTCTAGTTCGCCGACTCACTGTGAATACTGATATTTTTCCATGACGCATCTCCTTTTTGAACTGCATACAACTGATGATCCATGTCTTGGAGTTTTTTAAGCTGTGGCCTTTTTCAATATGTATTTATTCTATCAGTAATGGACTACTATGGTGATTATGTATGCACAGGTTTTTAGAATTATTATCTGGTAGAATTCTGATATTATGAACTGGACTATTATGCACTTTTGATTGTTTCATATATTTAGCACTTTAATTTATTGTTATGTCATTGAATTAATATATAACACTTGGCAATATTGATATTTATAAATTGTCAATAATGATATATGCACTGTATGGCGGCATGGCTGTCATTTATTGTTGTTACCTTATATTGCACTTGCACTTTCACATTATATTATGTCAATTATTTCTAGTGATTGATATTATATACTATCCGCACTTTTTTGTAATATACAGGACTTTGTTCCAAATCTTCTTTGATGCACTGAATAGATACATGTGAATATTTGCAGTAACCGCTACTATTGCGATTCACCTGCGTTATGTGTGCGCATGTCCGGCCGGTCCGCGCGCCTGCTTCGGCTGTTCCTCTCTTGTGAAGGCGCAGGTGGTGGCGACGGCGATCAACGTCATTGACGTGTGACCGCGCTCTCCTCCATCGGCCTCAGGGGAAGGGCGGAAGTTCCAGGACGTCGCCGACGCCGACTGGTCATGCGCCGTTGTACTGACGTGGAGTCATGGAACAGGTCACGTGATCTTAATCAGAGCATTTGATAGGTGAGCGGCCTCTTTTTAAATCTCCCTCATTTCCCCGATCATCAACTCCTCCTGAGGAAGCAAATTACGCGAAACGCGCGTTGAGGAGCGCTTCGACCCTGCCAGCAGCCCCCGCCATATCGGTATGTTTCATCCTTACTTCATGCACCCTCGGTTTTTGTCCTTGACCCATGTGGTCTGAGCCGTGGTCATGCGGTAATTAGTTGTAAGGGAGGCATGCCTTTAACTTAGATAGGTTCCCATACTGTATATCCCCATTTCTGAACATCCACCAGGAAATTTCTTTCCCTGATCACTGATCAAAGGGGGGTATACCACTGAGTAGTTTTCAGAGGGGTGTGCTGACAGGGTGATGTATGACTGTGTTTGTCCCTGCATAGTTATACTCATTTTGTGTATAATATGTTATGATTTTAATTGTTATATGAATAAAATTGATTTTTTTATTGATAAATAGTGTGGTTGCACTCCACTTGTGTTGTGTAGTTTCATATATTGCGGGAGTGTACCTCCTTTGTTAGAGACCACGCGTGATCTAACCATTTCCAAAATCGCCAAATTGCTAACATTTGATTAACTAAATATGTAAAAAAAACATCTAATTATCTTATACCTGTCACATCAGTGTCGGGAATTAGGGACCAGTGACTACTATTAATGTGTATCATGTCCTGCTCTCAATTTCCATCTGGGCCGTAATCCCTCTCCTACTGCTTGCTTGGCATGAGTAAAAATAGTGAAAATTGGTGCAGTAGAAGTAGAATTTTTCTTTTTGGGTGGGGTTGTGTTGATGTAGCCACTAACATAACTCTATGAGGGTATCATACTGTTTTTTTTTAAAGGGACTGTGTGCCTATATATTTTTTACAATATTATATTTTTTTTTGCAGTCTGTTTTTATTTTCCGATTGTTGGATCCTGTATTTAGTTGTTTTCTGTCATTCCAATCCTGCCTGTGAGGATAATGAGAGGACTGATGAAAAGTGATCTGTATATATTTTATATATATATAACGAATGACGTGGAAAATTTTAAATAACAGAAATGATTAAATCTGCATCCTCTCCACTCTGTCTCTAGAAAGGAACTCCCCTCTCTTTCGGCAGGAAGCAGCACCAGCCCACTCCTACCAAAAGGGGAGATACAGAGTGGTTAACCCTGTTCCTGCCAACCTTTGCCATACCTTCCTTTCTGGTAGAAATAGCCAGGAAACAATAAACAATTTGTAGTACGCCAGATCTGGGGTACTACACAGACATTTTGCCAGGCCCTGTCAATCTCGCGCTTGCACCATTGCTCCAAGTACTGCCGTAAGCACACGAGGTTTTGCTGCCGCTACGCAAGCAGTGCAGATTCCGCACAATCGGCATCTGCGCTGCTTAGGTAGCGACAACAGATCCTCTGGTCTTGCGCCACTAATCTGAGTAACGCGCAGGTGCGAGATTGACATGGCCAGGTGAGATGTCTGGCCCTGTAAATAAAATGGGGAGTCTCTTGAGCTGTGGGGCCAGACTCTCAATACTCAGGTAGGCTGATTTTTTTATGAATTCGATACATACCAATCAATTTGCTCATCTCTAGTTCTTAAATTTTGGACGATTTTTCTCTGGAAGTTTGACGGGTCATGTTTGCAGCATAATCTTCTACTAGGAATAGAAGCCTGAGCTTGGAAAGTCTCTATTGCTACCTGTACATTTATTTGTCATATTGTAATGAACGTAGAAATAAAAAATCCCCTGGAAACTGATTTCTGAATTTAATTATTTTCCCTTGTGCTCTGTTCTGCATTATTTATACGTATAATATATATTTTATGACTTGTGAAACTTTTAATACTGGTTAGTCTACTTGTGACAAATACTGTCATTGGTGGCTGTTGTGAATTACTCTGTGCTCCATGTTAATTACTTAGTTATCATTCTCTACGCCGCTGCCTTCTGCCTGCGGGTACATGGGATGCGATATGTGTTGAAGTGTTTAAATGCTGGAATGTAAAAGTCTCGCTTGTCTGTAATATAGAGCTGCCGTATTTTAGGCTTAGTATATTAGGAATTATCAGTGTCTACATCTCAACGAACTGAGAACAACTGCGCATTGACTTACATGAAACTGCCAGCCAGACCTGACTCTCCTCCACTAATCCACTTCCTATTTCACGCAGCAATGGCATAATATCAAATAACAGTGTTATTGACCGGAGACATTCTGCCCTTGGATTGTCTTTTCCCTAGAGTTAGTAGAATGGTATTTTGTTTGTTGAGAAATCGGCTCACGTACAGATGTGTCCAACTTTATTATTCTTCAAATTGTACTAAGAAACCCAATTTCTCATTATATAAAGTCACCATATTATTGAGCCATGTCAGCAAAGACCTCAATAGGTTGCAATTCACATTAAAAACACTTATTGGCTATAAACCCATAGTGTGTAATTTATTATTGTTTTCATGCCACTTTTTGGCAGATTTTTTGTCGCAGATTTTGCGGCAAAATCTGTGACTTTCCCCCCACACGCCACTTTTATGAGGTGGCGGAAAAAGTGGGCAGGGAATTGGGCGGGCCAGCTGGTGTGAAAAAAATTGTTAAACTAAGGCAGCAAGGGAGCTGGTGGCACCAAGCGCCAAAGTTATGCAGAGGCCTGCACCTCTACAAAACTTTGGCATATATGCCACAAGCGAGAGGGATTGAAGCCAGTGTCTAAATCGCCAGTCTTAATAAATGACCCCCATATAGTATAAATATCTACTGACTGAGTATCTTAAAGGAGTTGTCTCACCTCCAACATTGGTGGCATATCGCTAGAATGTGCCACCAATGTCAGATAGTTGCAGGTCTCACCACTGGGACTACCTATCTATAGAACGGAGCTCCCAAAGTGAACAAGAGTGCATGATGCAAGCGCGGCCACCCTCTATTCATTTATATTGGAGTGCCAAAAATAACCAAGCGTTGTTCCATAAAATAGCCGGCAGCTCCATTGAAGTGAATAGAACAGTGCTCTCCATTTATTTTTATAGCGTGCTCGGCAATTTTTTGGCACTCCCACAGAAATGAATAGAGGGGACTGCGCATGCATGGTGGCTTCTCTCAAATTACTTTGGGGACCCCGCTCTTCTGGAGATAGGAGCGGTTCCTCGATATGAAACCCGCACCTATCTGACATTGGTGACATATCCTAATGATATGCCACCAATGTTGGAAATGAGACAATCCCTTTAAAATCATGTTTTTTTTTAAAGCTGGTCATCTCAGGATATATTGACAGCTTCAAAAGTGGAAGACATCCAGTGTTCTGGAATGAATTCCAAAAACTTTATTAAGGACACACAGAGTTTAAAAAATTTGAGTCACTTTGGATATGTAGAGCCAAGATATGGATATGTAGAGTAAAATGAAAGGTAAGGAAGGACTCTGTAGGGCCTCTTTGGCACTATATGGAGGCATCTTTGTGGTAGGCCCCTACAATGGTTTCTGAGACTGATATTCAGAGGTAGACATATACCTTAAATGATTTTGTAGAATCAGAACTGAAAATATTTTAGGTTGTTGGTCTATATATACTAATTTGACTGCACTTAGCTCTTGGCATAAGCCAAAACGTGGCACAATTTTAAATCTAGACTTAGAGAAGTTACAGTATAGGCACCTAGCCTGAAAAGGGGGCAAGGATTTGTAGGAAAGGGCACGGCTTAGTGAATGTGACCTAAGATGTAACATTTCGCGCCACAATCCTGGCATAAAATTTGGTTTAAAACTAAATCAACCAATAGTTGTATAGAGATAAATGCATAGGATAAATGCACAAGGCACTGTGATAAATCTGGTTCAGGTCTACACACCCTGTCTAAGTTTACACTTTCCCATCCAGTTTTTGCTGTAAAGCTAACTTGAGATTTGAGATCTTGAATGTACTGTTTTTGTAGGGAGTTTAGGGTATCTTATAGCCCAGGCAATGGTTCCTGGGAGAAAGTCTATGTACAGTAGATTAGCTCTGAACCATGAGAAAGAAAGGTATCTTTGAAGAGCTACCTAGTGGAGGCCTCTCACCCTGCTTTTTTCTGACAAGAGGAAAGAACCCCAAAGCAGTTATGTGCAGATGGGTCTCCTTTTGAAGAAGGCTGTTGGTTTGGTTAATTTCCACAGTCATGTTGTAAGGCATGTTAAAGAGTCTGAAATTGACTATAGGGTAGTTACTTCCACTCAATGCTGTATGACACATCATAGACTACCTCTGTGGCCGGAAGGTTTCATGATCAGGGGTGCACTGCCAATGAGGTGAGGTGAGGCGATTACCTCAGGCAGCGCCAGGTAGGGACAAGTTGGGGGACAGCAGAAGGGCCATGGGTAATGAGCACCCCACCATTCGCTCTAATAGGCTTTAGTCCTATTTCCTGTGTAACACCCCAGAGTTGTGTTACTACACGCCTCTACCCCGTTACTATCTTCTAAGAGCCTTTATACTGTCATAAGATATAATTTACATTATGTCTTCCACAAATGTGCATAAAGCTATGTTAAAAGTAATTGTTCATGTAATTAGCCTGGTTACTAGTAGGTGGCAGCATCATTGGCAGGCACAAGCTACAGTTTAGTGTATCTGAGCTGGAATGGATTATTCCAGCTTAGCTCCCCCTCTGTGGAGAGGTGGGCTAGTCCCACATCCTGCAGCATGGGTGGAGAAGGAAGTTAGAGAGAGTGTAGCCCACTGCCTGCTAGGGGTAGGGTGTTTGTACGTGGAGCTCCCCTGCATAGGGAAGACAGCAAGTACCTAGTCTCGGCTGAGACTTGGCTATATACCCAGCTAGAGCACCTTCAGCTGTGCTGGATGAAGAAAGAAGAAACTACAGACCAACTCCAGAGTTCTAGGAAGAAAACATCCTCTGAAAATCCATCTGTGAGATAAGTCCAGTGCCTAGGAGAAGCCAATTCCTCCTCAACTAGTCTGTCCCCACACAGAAAAAGGTACCAGATAAGTGCAGAAGCTAATCCTGCCACAGTTACCGAACTACCAAACAGACGTTTTATCCTGCAAGCTCCACATGTAAAGCAGAAGTACTCATTCCTGCCAATGATTGCCAAAACCTGCTGGGACCAAGAGACCAAAGTTGTATACTGTTTGGATGCATGTTAATTCAAGTAAAGCAAGGATTTAACTTAATTTAAAGGTCTGGACATCATTTATTCTGAAAAGTTCCTCTATTACTCCTACTATCACTACACTCAAATGTATTGCAACTGAGCCAGGAGCCAGGAGTCCGGCTGTACCCAGGTAGGAGACACCGTGACACAATTATCACTACCCAACAGTGACATTATAGGCCATTACACCACTCTGGCATTTCTAATCTGGGCCGTGCATTATAACACCTTGGAAGGGCCCTGGGATAGTACCCTGCGCACGCTGCAATTGGTGTCACGACAAATACAGAATATTGTCCACCTGACCCGGCCACTGCACTAAAAGTTGCGTCAGCGAACCCATTCCTGGTCACTGCACCTGTAGCCTATCAGAGGCTGGTGTCATCATCATCATCATGCTGTCTGACCGGGGAAGTCTGTGTCCTCCACCACATTGCTGACAGAAGAATGGAGGTAAGTATTTGAGTTTATTATTTTTATTTGGCAGCAAGTTGCTGGGCCACAACTGGGGATCATTATTTTTTAACTGGGAGAAGCACTGTGGGGATATTGGGAACTCTAAAAAGGGGCATTTTTGTACTGGCACACATTATAAGGGGGCCACTATGGGGACATTAATTCTACTAGAGGCACTAAAAGGGGGGATTTTTTTTGTACAGGCACACGTTATAAGGCTAGGGCTACATGATGGCATGTGTCGAGTGACATCCAAGATGGATTTTTCTGCTACTGTCGAATCGCAGTTGCAGTGCGACATCATAGACTATCATAAAAATTGTCACATTTTAAGGGGATATTTTATGAAGGGAGAAGATAAGGAAAGAGAACATCTACATAAGAGGAGACATCACTCGATGTAAGATGTAGTATGGGGCGCTATATTACCCTGTATGTTTTGCAAGGTTGTATGTAATGTTTTCCAAGTATGCCTTTAACCCCTTTAGGACACAGCCTTATTTCACCTTAAGGACCAGGCCATTTTTTGCAAATCTGACCAGTATCACTTTAAGTGGTGATAACTTTAAAACACTTTGACTTATCCAGGCCATTCTGAGACTGTTTTTTCGTCACATATTGTACTACATGACACTGGTAAAATGGAGTCCAAAAAAATCCTTTTTTATTTATAAAAAATGCCAAATTTACTAAAAATTTGTAAAAAAAAATCAAATTTCCAAGTTTCAATTTTTCAACTTCTATAATACATAGTAATACCTACAAAAATAGTTATTACTTTACATTCCCCATATGTACAGTATACTTCATGTTTGGATCAATTTGGGAATGATATTTTATTTTTGGGGATAACAAGGCTTAGAAGTATAGAAGCAAATCTTGAAATTTGTCAGAAATTTTCAGAAACCCACTTTTTAGGGACCAGTTCAGGTCTGAAGTCACTTTGTGAGGCTTGCATAATAGAAACCACCCAAAAATGACCCCATTATAGAAACTACACCCCTCAAGCTATTAAAAACTGATTTTACAAACGTTGTTAACCCTTTAGGTGTTCCACAAGAGTTAATGGCAAATGGTGATAAAATTTCAGAATTTAGATTTTTGGGCAAATTTTCCATTTTATTCCATTTTTTCCAGTAACAAAGCAAGGGTTAACAGCCAGACAAAATGCTATATTTATTGCCCCGATTCTGTAGTTTGCATAAACACCCCATATGTGGCCGTAAACTACTGTACGGCCACACAGTAGGGCGTAGAGGAAAAGGTGCGCCGTATGGTTTTTGGAAGGCAGATTTTGCTAGACTGGTTTATTTACACCATGTCCCATTTGAAGCCCCCCTGATGCACCCCTAGAGAAGAAACTCCATAAAAGTGACCCCATCTAAGAAACTACACCCCTCAAGGTATTCAAAACTGATTTTACAAACTTTGTTAACCCTTTAGGTGTTCCACAAGATTTAATGGAAAATAGAGATACAATTTCAAAATTTAACTTTTTTTGCAAATTTTCCATTTTAATAATTTTCTTCCAGTTACAAAGCAAGTATTAACAGCCAAACAAAACTCAATATTTATGGCTCTGATTCTGTAGTTTACAGAAACACCCCATATGTGGTCATAAACTGCTGTACGGACAAACGGCAGGGTGCAGAAGGAAAGGAATGCTATACGGTTTTGGAAGGCAGATTTTGCTGGACCGTTTTTTTTACACCATGTCCCATTTGAAGCCCCCCTGATGCACCCCTAGAGTAAAAACTCCAAAAAAGTGACCCCATTTTAGAAACTACAGGATAGGGTGGCAGTATTGTTGGTACTAGTTTAGGGTACATATGATTTTTGGTTGCTCTATATTACACTTTTTGTGAGTCAAGGTAACAAAAAATTGCTATTTTAAATCTTTTTTTTTTTTTACGGTATTCACCTGAGGGGTTAGATGTAATATTTTTATAGATCAAGTTGTCACGGACGCGGCGATAACTAATATATATATATATTTTTTATTTATGTAAGTTTTACACAATGATTTCATTTTTGAAACAAAAAAAATCATGTTTTAGTGTCTCCATAGTCTGAGAGCCATAGTTTTTTCAGTTTTTGGGCAAATATCTTGGGTAGGGTATGTTTTTGCGGAATGAGATGACGGTTTGATTGGCACTATTTTGGGGTGCGTATGACTTTTTGATCGCTTGCTATTACACTTTTTGTGATGTAAGGTGACAAAAAATAGCTTTTTTTACACAGTTTTTTAAAGTTTTCTTTTACAGTATTCACCTGAGGGGTTAGGTCATGTGATATTTTTATAGAGCAGGTTATTACGGACGTGGCGATACCTAATATGTATACTTTTTTTATTTATGTAAGTTTTACACAATTATTTTATTTTTGAAACAAAAAAAAATAATCATGTTTTAGTGTCTCCATATTCTGAGAGCCATAGTTTTTTCAGTTTTTGGGTGATTATCTTAGGTAGGGTTTCATTTTTTGCGGGATGAGGTGACGGTTTGATTGGTACTATTTTGGTGTACATACGACTTTTTTGATCACTTTTATTACCTATTTTGGGATGTAAGGTGGGCAAAATTTCAATTTCATCATAGTTTTTTATTTTTTATGGCGTTCACCGTGCGGGTAAAGTAACATGACCATTTTATAGATTAGGTCGTTATGGATGCGGTGATATCAAACATGTGTAGGGAAATTTATTTATTTATTTTTAATCACTGATAAATGTGTTTTTTGATTTTTACTTTTTTTTCCACTTAAAAAAAAAAAAAATTGACCCCGACCCACTTGGTTCTTGAAGATCCAGTAGGTCTGATGTCTGTATATAGTGTACTGTACTGTATTTTCACTTTACAAAGTCTGATTAGACTTCTGCCTTTAGCAGACGTCTAATCAGCACCATGGACAGCCTCTGATCAGCACCATGGACAGCTGGATGCCTGTGAAGAGTAGAGCAGTGGGTGATGGGGAGGGAGGGGGGCCCCCTCCCTCTCCCATCGGGGGCTGAAAAGGCACAGCAGCCCCCGATGGGAGAGGGAGGGAGCTCCCTCTCTCTTAACCTTTTGCATACAGCGGTCCCTACGGACCGCGGCATGGAAGGGGTTAAACGCATGGCATCTGTGCCAGCACAGATGTCAGGCGTGTCAAGCAGAGTGTCAGCAATGTGCTGACACTCTGCAAACCGCTCAGCTATCCTGAGAGAGAGGGCAGGCGGATGATCACATGCCTGCCCGCTGCCCCCCCAAGCACCGCCCGCCCTCCCTGCCGCACTACCCCCCTGCCGCACTACCTTTATTAAAATAAAGGTTATTTGATGTTTCTGATCCCCGCGGTCACAGACCTGCGGTTTGCTGCGATCGCCGACATGGGGGGGGGTCACAGGACCCCCCGGCTCATTTAGCCAAGGTGCCTGCTCAATGATTTGAACAGGCACCGGATTCCGATCACCGCCCGCCGCCGGGCGGCGGTGATCGGAACTATACATGACGTACCGGTACGTCATGTGTTCTTAAGTACCAGGACAACATGCAGTACCGGTACGTCATGTGTCCTGAAGAGGTTAACAGTAGTGCTGTGAAGGGGGTTCAGAATTTGGCATTGGGTGGGGAAGCAGTTTTTGCCTCTGGCAGCAAAAAGGCTAGGTGCACCCCTGATCCTGATAGAGTTTTTGTGGGCATGCTATGCCATTTCCGCCTGCAGCAACGCCACCTACTGTTCACAATGCTGTGATTTACCTATCTTTACAACTGCATGCAAAGGTGGCTGTACCCGATGTGTATAATGGCCACCCAGCAGGACACACTGTAAAGTTCACTCAGACTACACTATTGCTCATGCTATCAAATAGTGATTACCGAGATTACCTTCCAAATTATGGTCATTTTGATCCCACAATAAAATTTGCTGTTGCGCTGTAATTGTTATTTTTTTTTGTCTGTTAGTACAACTTACTGAGCAATCTGGAGGGTTGGCAGGGAGCAAACGGGATGCAGAGATATTTCTCTCGGTAAACGCATACAGAACTCCCACTCTGCTTGCGAAATGAGAGCATCAATCAATAGCGCAATGATAAAGTACTTTTCAGAGTGTATTACATTGTTTCAGGCGTGATTCCAGATGATGCAAGCGGGTCTTAGCCTCCGAGCACAGAATTATCATACACAAATACTACATTTTCAGGAGGCATTTTGTGGGGACTTTTTTTTAGGAAGGGAACATCTAAGGTTATGTCCACAAGTGCTGAGATAAAGCAGCAGAAAAAGATTTGTACAAATAATAGCTATAGTTTCTAGGTATTACAAGTTGGGAGGGGGGGGGGGAGTCTGACATTATCCAATCAGTGCTTCCATTGACAGGCTGTGCAGGGGCACACCCCTAGCTGGTAACACAAAGACTGACTTTTAGAGCAAACTGCTGGCAATTATTCTTAAGCCTCTAGTAGGAATAGAAAAGGAACAATACCATACAGAGTCCTAAGACTAGATGCTATAGAGTTGTTATTATAAGTAGACATATCAGGAGAGTTGACAGGTCCTCTTTAGCCTCTTGCTGGTCACCTATTGACTATATATGTCAGGGTGATTGGCAGAGTTGAAATGAAGTCCCTTGGGCCCACCAAAGGCAATGAGTGCCTACCCTCTGTGTGTATAGGACCTTAAGGGCCCTGTTTTATTAGGGGTTCATTATTGTCAGAGCTTGAGCCCACCGAAGAATCCTCTGGTACCCTGGTGGTCAGCATATATCTCTTCATGGACATTTTAAAAACATCTGTGCAGAGATTGCAGCTGCACGCTAATCGTACAGCTGAAGGAGTGGGGAGCTCGCTCTCAGTGACAGCAGGGCTCCCCATAAATGTAAAGATAAATGTCCCCCAAAAGTCTTGTATGATCTTATGGGGGGGCAGAAAATGTAAAATAAAGAAAATAGTATGTCGTAAAGCGAGAGGAAGAGCCCAGGCCGAAGGCTTAATCCAGCAAGAGGGTCCACTTACAGGGATGTCACTCCATAGACAGCAGGGATGTGCTTCTTTTGACGCATTTTGGAGGTTAAATGTCCTCCTTCATCAAGTGAACACGTTTATTGGATTATCCCGCAAGTGAGTTGAGCTACCGGAATGGGCTCCTCTGCTCGCTTTACCACATAGTGTACCTCTGAAGACTAGTAGAATGTGATATCTACTATCTACTACACCCTGTTAGAAATACAGTGTACACATCACAATTATGGACTTGTAGCAACCGACAGCTAGTCATTTGAGAAGAACCTGAGAAAGGTATATTCCTTCTATCGAGGTGTGTTGTTTAAGTTTTTTCATTGTTCATTTATATTTTTATTTTGAGGAAAGTAGAGTCATTTGAATTTTTATATATATATATATATATATATATATATATATATTTTTTTTGTTTTGTTTTCTAAACCTTTTTTTTTTTACTTTTTATTAGTCCCCAATTGGACCCCAACATGCAATCATTGGACTGCAATTTGTATGGAGTAATGGAATTGTATCCATTACCCTATACTGTACAGAGACCACTATATTACAATTCAGTGCTGGCATGAATCCCAACATATAAGTGATGAGCCTAGAACCTAGAACAGGCTCTGGCTCATTACTTCTATGGAATGTCTTTCCCCATCTCAATCAGGAAGAGTTCCTGCCCAGCAAGTGCGCGCTTATGGGTTTTCGGCCTCTCAGATGCCATATTCACGTTTTGAACATGGTTTCTGAGGGGTTAAATGTCCGCAATTGACATTACCGCCCATCGTGGACATTAGCCCAGATTTTCTGCCGTGTGAAATAGCAAGCACTTTGTGTTATGGCCCTCGCTCCGCCCCGGAGGAGATGCCATCTTTAAAGACCCAATATCTGCCGTACTATTACAGCGGAATTCAGGAAGGGGTTAATATACAGATGTGTCCACTCTTAACTTGGTTCTAGTGTAAACTCCTATTTCTCATGAAACCAATTCAATACATCATGACCTGCTAGCTAAAGCCACTGAGTGGCGGCACATAGACCTATGTAGGATAGAAATCTTATGATAAAATATCATGAAATCACATTGTTTTGAAAAGATGGTTATCTTGTGATGCACATATCAGGACAAGTCCATCCAAGAGGAAAGGTAAGGAAGGACGCATATGTACTGCATGGTGTAACACATATTGATGTGGACCAGTGGCCTCGGAGCCGTGGGGTAATAAAAGGGGAATATCAGACAATAATGGCACTGTTTGAAGAAATAAGCAGCCATACTTTTCTCATCTTTTAACCCATTGTTATATTCCAGGATCTTTTGGGAGCAAGATAATTATTTTATCACTGAGATTTCACATTTAGGGCCATTAATAAACAGTTAAATACCAAGCATGACTATGCAGAATGCTGGCCTTGAGACAGCTCATGAAATTAATATCCCAATGAAGACAAACACCAGCTTGCTTTTCGATCTGAAATGCTATTGATCTGTAACCACTAATCTATTAACACGTTTTAAGTGATTTTTCCAAATCTGTCAAGCTTGAACTGATTGAGAAAACTTTCAAGTTGGCAAAACAAGATCTATCTAGGCTCTTCCTAAAACCAATATTCATAGCTGAACACATGCTCCACACAGCAGGGAATATTATATTACATGCCTGAAGAGAGCATTGTACCATAGTGAGGAATGTGCCGGAGTTACAGTTCTGCTTACCAAAGTGCTATTGTCAGTAAGTCTAAATTAATAAACCATTCCTTATCGAAGACTGCGCGTATTGACCTCGAAGTGATATGGATTCTAGATGCTAAACCATTAATGCTTTCTAAACTCAAAAGGAAACTAGTGGAATCTAGGAGAGAACTAGAATCTACAGTATAGTATAAAGTTCAGATGCTTCTTGGGATTGACTTAAAAACATGTCAGAAATAGGTTCAAAATCTCCTAATGTTTAAGCATGCATGGGATAGGCATAAGGCCATCCTATATATAAGATAGGGCCAGGGGCTATCCATAGTATTCAGTATATTGGGCAGATTAGATGGGCCAAATGGTTCTTATCTGCCGACACATTCTATGTTTCTAATCATGTTCTTTAGAGATCAGCGAATTTCTCAAAAAGTCGAATCGGCCAGTTCGCCAAATTTTCCGGAAAAATTTGGTTCGATCTGAATTTTATCGTGGTGAATCACGTTAAAAAACAGCTATTTCCTGGCTGCAGAGAGCCTTTATAGTGGTGTAGAACACTGTGCCTTGCAGTAACAGGCATAGGGAGTCTGCTGTGGTAGTGAAACAATACTGTGAGTCAGTATGACATGCAGATGACAGGCATCACTCTTAGAATCACTGCACATTTCACTTATTTGGGCAGTTACGGGGCCAAAACTGACCAAATAACTCAGCCTTACAGGTCAATGTTAGCGCCAGGTATAAAGAACTGTGCAGAGGCCCAAGATCTTACTATAGAATGAAAGAGCGCACCCCTTTTGCACCAATTCACTGATTCCCCATAGATTTCTACAGAATCTGTTCTATTAAATGCTTATACAAGTAGAGCCCCCCCGACAGAGTGGAGAGGGTGTCAGCAGTAAGTTTGTGTTTGTCACTGATTATTTTTCCCTTCCTCTGATCCGCCGAGTAGGTGATTTTACCCTCAACACTCCACACTGACTGGCTGCTACTGCCGCTGATTCCGTGAACCCCTACTGCACCACTACTTTCCGGGCAGGTAGGCTCCTGCGAAGCAGGTGGTCTACCCCAGGCACGTTTGGCTCCCGACCTCCCACTGCTGCCACCCTGCTGACTCCCGGCCACGCTGCCGACTTGCTGGCTCCGCCGCTGCCTCACGGGCAAGCTGACGTCCTCTTCTCTGATGATGATGAAGCTCCTAATTCACCCGGCTCCCAAGTGCGATCAGCTACATCATCATCATTAAGTACTGTCTGCACGTCACTGATGTCCTCCTCAATGGTCTCTGGGTCAGGAGCCTCACCGCTCGCAACACCAGCTCCGACGCCACTTTCCTCATCACTACTTGCCCGCCTACCGGAGGAAGCGGCGGATGTCTCCTCCACATCTTGGCTGGCCAGTAGCTGCTGACTGTCCTCTAGTAGCTCGTCCTTGCTGTATAGTGGAGCTTAGCCCACAGCATATAATCCTAGTCTAGCTGAGGGAACAGAAAATGACAGAGGCAGGTTGAGGACAGGTGAGGGCACAGGGCCTGCTCCCGGGCCATGCCAACTAAGGGTTGTGTTTGATGAACCCACCGACTGTTGGCTGGGGGTGTCTGATGTCACTTGGGATGAAGTGCATGACCGAGTCAACCATTCAAGAGCCGCTGGGTGGCTGGTCAAGACACGACCGTTAAATGACATCAGGAGGCCCCCTTACTCTGCTGCGACCTGTGCCTGCGCCAGAAACATTTAGGCCTCTGTCACTCCCCTGTGCAGGGCCTGGCACTTCTTTGTCTGACATACTGTTAGATCAAATAAAAAAATAAAAAGATAATTAAAACACCCCAAAAAAGTCAGCAATTTTCTCACTTTACTACGCAAAGGCTAATAAGCCCTTTTTTTCTACTAATACATGATAAAGAAGGCTTTAGAACATATAACTGCACAGCTGAACGGCAAATAGGCTCTTATTTTTTCCACTTATACACGCCACAAAAGGCTTTAGAACATATAACTGCACAGCAGAACGACAGATAATATATATTTTTTGTGTGACTAATACATGCCAAAGATGGCTTTAGAACATATAACTGCACCGCTGAATGGCAAATATATATTTTTTTGCCACTAATACACGCCAAAAAGGGCTTTAGAACATATAACTGCACCGCTGAACAGCAAATAGTCCCTTTCTTTTTTCCACTTATACACGCCACAAAAGACTTTACAACATCTAACTGCACCGCTGAACTGCAAATAAAATGCATTTTTGTGCCACTAATATATGTCAAAAAGGGCTTTAGAACATATAACTGCACCGCTGAACGGCAAATAATATAAATTTTTGTGCCACTAATACACGCCAAAAAGGGCTTTAGTACATGCAACTGCACCGCTGAACGGCAAATAATATATATTTTTGTGCCACTAATACATGCCAAAAAGTGCTTTAGAACATATAACTGCACAGCTGAACTGCAAATAATATACACTTTTGTGCCACTTATACATGCCAAAAAGGGCTTTAGAACATATAACTGCACCGCTTATCTGCAAATTGGCCCATATTTATTTCCACTTATACACGCCACAAAAAGCTTTAGAACATACACTCCTGATCAAAAGTTTAAGACCACTTGAAAAATGGCAAAAAATCATATTTTACATTGCTGGATCTTAACAAGGTTCCAAGTAGAGCTTTAACATGCAACAATAAGAAATGGGAGTGAGACAAAACATTTTTTGAGCATTCTATTTAATAAAAACAACTAATAAACTGAAACAGGCTGTTTTTCAGCTGATCCAAATTTTAGGACCACATGCCTTTAAAAGGCCAAATCTGTGCAAAGATGTGGATTCATTGTCATTTTCTGTCAGGTAGTCACACATTGTGATGGCAAAGGCAAAAAAACTCTCCTTTTTTGAACGTGGTTGGGTTGTTGAACTGCATAAGCAAGATCTCTCACAGCGCGCCATCGCTGCTGAGGTGGGACGCAGTAAGACAGTCATTTGGAATTTCTTAAATGATCCTGAGGGTTATGGAACAAAAAAGTCAACTGGAAGACCCAAAAATATTTCATCAGCACTGAGCCAGAGGATCCAATTGGCTGTCCGTCAAGACACTGGACGATCCTCGACCCAAATAAAGTTCCTTAATGGTGCTGACTGCAGCCCCATAACCATCAGACGGCATCTGAGACTGAAGGGCTTTAAAAACAAAAAACAACTTCAAAGACCTCGTCTCCTTGAACGCCACGGAACTGCTCGTTTGGACTTTGCAAGAGAGTACCAAACATGGGACATTCAAAGGTGGAAGAAAGTTTTATTCTCTGATGAGAAAAAATGTAACCTTGATGGTCGTGATGGTTTCCAACGTTACTGGCATGACAAGCAGATCCCACCTGGAGGGGACGCCATAATGGTCTGGGGTGCTTTTTCCTTCAGTGGAACAATGGAGCTTCAGGAAGTGCAGGGGCGTCAAACAGCCGCTGGCTATGTCCAGATGTTGCAGAGAGCATTCCTTATGACTGAGGGCCCTCATCTGTGTGGTAACGACTGGGTTTTTCAACAGGACAATACTACAGTACACAATGCCCGCAGGACAAGGGACTTCTTCCAGGAGAATAACATCACTCTTTTGGCCCATCTTGCGTGTTCCCCTGATCTAAATCCAATTGAGAACCTTCGGGGATGGATGGCAAGGGAAGTTTACAAAAATGGACAACAGTTCCTGGCAGTAGATGGCCTTCGTGCGGCCGTCTTCACCACTTGGAGAAATGTTCCCACTCACCTCATGGAAACGCTTGCATCAAGCATGCAGAAATTTTTTTTGAAGTGATCAACAATAACGGCGGAGCTACTCATTACTGAGTTCATGTTTGGAAGTTTGATTTCTGTTTTGGGGAGGTTTAGTTTTTTTTGGAGGTGTGGTCCTAAACTTTTGATCAGCTGAAAAACAGCCTGTTTCAGTTTATTCGTTGTTTTCATTAAATTGAATGCTCAAAAAATGTTTTGTCTCACTCCCATTTCTTCTTGTTGCATGTTGAAGCTCTACTTGGAACCAGATCCAGCCAAGCTAAATAGGATTTTTTGCCATTTTTCAAGTGGTCTTAAACTTTTGATCAGGATTGTATAACTGCACCGCTGAATGGCAAATTATATATCTTTTTTGCCACTAATACACGCCAAAAAGGGCTTTAGAACATATAACTGCACCGCTGAACGGCAATTTTTTTTTTTTTTGCAACTAATACACGCCAAAAAGGGCTATCATTTTCTCACTTTACCACACAACGGCTAATAAGCCCTTTTTTTCCTACTAATACAAGACAAAAAATGCTTTAGAACATATAACTGCACAGCACAAGGGCAAATAAGATGTAGAAATATTTCCTAGTAATATACCCTGTTAATGGCTATATCAAACAGCACTTGCACCCCAATAACAAGAACTGTTTGCTGGAATTACAGAGCTGTATAATGGCAATTTGGATCCCCAGTCAGTGCAGCAAGGTGTAATTGGATTGTTCCTATTATCCAGGCTGTAACCTCCCCTACTGAACCCTGTTCTGCTTCAATACTGTGGAATGATTCCTCCCTATCCTTTCTCTGAACTTCTATACAGTGTTAGAGTAGTTGATTTTCAGGTAAAAAGTAATTAAATAGGACGAAGCAATGACACAGGCGACAGGGCTATATCATGGGAGATCTCTCGACCCACCCAAAAATCTTTATTCTTATACCCTTATGATAATGGGAGTAACTGGGTGTTTCAGGGTGGCTACAAGAAGAAAAGAATTCTAACATAACAAGTTACTGTATATAACAATACATGATATCATCTTGGCAACATCAAGCAGTTTCATAATTAGAACAAAGTGCTGGACTCATTTTGGTCACGTACTCCGAACATCTGGACCCATTCCGTGGTAAACATTTCCTAGAATTCTGGGAACATAAGATATTTCTGCCTACACCACATATTTATTAACCTTCACCGCATTCATCGTGTCCAAAAATGTCATACAAGACTCCCTTTTCCTCACAAAATCTGAGAAACCTCAGCACAATTACAGATGACCTTAGGAATGTGCTCTAAGGCCTAGTTATTGTGTAATCAGAATAGAGTACATGATAAACACCAATGTGATTCGTTACCAATAGAGATGAGCGAATTTCTATAAAATTCAATTCGCTGCTTCACCGAATAAAAAAAAATAATTTGCTTCGTGACGATTTCGGTCGAGATCTTCAAGCAAGATGGAGGCTGTCACGAGCAAATGGAGGAGGTAAGTTAGAATTTTAAGTTTTTTATACTATTTCAGGATAAATCGATGACATGAAGCACGAGGAAATTCGGCTTCTAGGTGAATCGAATTTATCCTGAAATTCAGATCGAATTCCACTTCGTGGGATTCAATGCTCTCATCTCTAGTACCATGAAGCGTGAGGAAATTCGGATTCAGTGCGAATCGAATTTTCCCTGAAATTCGGATCGAATTCCACTTCATCAACTTCGATTCGCTCATCTCTAATGTTCTTAAAGGATGTATCACGTATATTTTGTCTTACTTACTTACAAAACAATGAAATATATAATTGTTTTCATGTGTTATTAAATTATGGACATTGTTATTAATTGTTATTAAAGCAGCCATCTTGCCTGAGTAGCTGTTCTGCATCCACAAGGGCCATGCAACCTGTAGAGGGAGAAGACTCACTGAATTTTGTGGGAGAGTGTTGTAAACATACTCGTTGACCTGTGTAGAGCTGATTGTGCAGGGGGGAGGAGGTGAGCAGTCACATCATCTTTTGCATATGGTGGTTCCTCTGCTATCTATAAAGAGGTATCCCCCAAGGCCTCTCAGCTAGAAAAGCCAATTTGGACTGCTTTTCTCTGATGAAGGACTTTTGTCCTGGAAGTGCTCTTTGCATATGCAATGCTGGTTTGGCTATTCTCCTAATTATGCTAGGAATCTGTAACGACTGTACATAGGGACAGATAAGGACAGTGAGCCCTAAGGCAGGAACCCATTCAGCTTTCCCTACCTACTTGCAGTGCAAGCCCTAGATAGCTAGATCACAACTGGTCGATGGTCCACAAACACTATACCACAATCGTATGTAAATGGGTCAGAACCAGACGGGCTACAGAGTACTAAACGAGAGACAGAGAGTGGTCAGAAGACAAGCCGTGGTCAGAAGCACAAGCAATCCAATAAACCACATAAGAATAAGAACCAGGAACACAGCTAGTGAGTCCAAATACTATCATTGGCAAAGGTGTATGGCCAGGAACGGAATAGGTCCAAGGACTCGGCACTCCATAGGACAGAATACAAACTACACATTAACTGGGCAGCTTGGCTTTTATGCAGCGTGCTGCTAATCTCTCCCAGCGTATGCACATTGCTGGGAGAAACAGAGCATAGCGCTTTGTTGCTAAGGACCCCACAAAATCTGTTCAAAAGGCTGAGCAATTATTAAAAAAGGCTATGCTGCAGTTGAGAAACACTCAGGTGTTTTTAATCCTTGCAGAAAGAAAGCTGAATTGCACATGTAATTGCAATAAAAAAGAAATATATATACTGTACAGACCAAAAGTTTGGACACACCTTCTCATTCAAAGAGTTTTCTTTATTTTCATGACTATGAAGGCATCAAAACTATGAATTAACACATGTGGAATTATATACATAACAAACAAGTGTGAAACAACTGAAAATATGTCATATTCTAGGTTCTTCAAAGTAGCCACCTTTTGCATTGATTACTGCTTTGCACACTCTTGGCATTCTCTTGATGAGCTTCAAGAGGTAGTCCCCTGACATGGTCTTCCAACAGTCTTGAAGGAGTTCCCAGAGATGCTTAGCACTTGTTGGCCCTTTTGCCTTCACTCTGCGGTCCAGCTCACCCCAAACCATCTCGATTGGGTTCAGGTCCGGTGACTGTGGAGGCCAGGTCATCTGGCGCAGCACCCCATCACTCTCCTTCATGGTCAAATAGCACTTACTTTCAAAGTTTTCCCAATTTTTCGGCTGACTAACTGACCTTCATTTCTTAAAGTAATGATGGCCACTCGTTTTTCTTTACTTAGCTGCTATTTTCTCGCCATAATACAAATTCTAACAATCTATTCAGTAGGACTATCAGCTGTGTATCCACCTGACTTTTCCTCAACGCAACTGATGGTCCCAACCCCATTTATAAGGCAAGAAATCCCACTTATTAAACCTGACAGGGCACACCTGTGAAGTGAAAACCATTTCAGGGGACTACCTCTTGAAGCTCATCAAGAGAATGCCAAGAGTGTGCAAAGCAGTAATCAAAGCAAAAGGTGGATACTTTGAAGAACCTAGAATATGACATATTTTCAGTTGTTTCACACTTGTTTGTTATGTATATAATTCCACATGTGTTAATTCATAGTTTTGATGCCTTCAGTGTGAATCTACAATTTTCATAGTCATGAAAATAAAGAAAACTCTTTGAATGTGAAGGTGTGTCCAAACTTTTGGTCTGTACTGTATATATATATACATATATATATATATATATATATGTATATATATATATATATATATATATATATATAGTGAGTAGTGCTGATCAAGCACCAAAATGCTCGGGTGTTCGTGTGCCCAGGTCAAACACCTCGGGATACCCAAGCACAATGGAAGTCAATGGGAGGACCCGAGCATTAAACCAGACACCACCTGCTCTGAAGAGGGGAGGGTGTCTGGTTCATAGGAAAGGTCAGAAATTGATGGAAACACACACTGAAATTGTTCGGGAACAGCATGGGGAGGATATCTGGATGCATCTTGGACTCCCAGGTCCCTGCTGGGAACGATGTTGTCCGAGTAATACACCACTTTTACAGACTGACACTAATACGAGGAAAAATTGTTAGGAAACATTCTTTCCTGTATATTTACTTGTATATAAAGAGCAAGTGCTGCCAAAAATTACAAGGAAGAGGCACTCCGATACAACCTGTATATCACATAATGAATGGAGGGCCTCATTCACATTGTGGTACAATTGTTCATGTTCAGGTTATATTAATCGCATTGTGAATTCAACTTAGAGCTGGGTTCCTAATGGTTGTATTGCTAGAATATAACGAAGATTGAGAATATAGTGCTATATTTGTTATATTCGTCAATGCTAGCAATACATCTATTAGGAACTCAGATCTAAGTTGTAAACGCATTGCGATTAATACAGGTTATATTAATCACATTGCGAATTCAGCTTAGAGCTGGGTTCCTAATGGTTGTATTGCTAGAATATAACGAAGATTGAGAATACAGTGCTATATTCGTTATATTCGTCAATTCTAGCAATACAACCATTAGGAACTTAGCTCTAAGTTGAATTCGCAATTCGATTAATGCAGGTTATATTAATCGCATTGAGAATTCAACTTACCACACTCTGCAACAACTACGTAATTTTCCATGGGAGGTTTGCCATGGATCCCCCTCCGGCATGCCACAGTCCAGGTGTTAGTCCCCTTGAATCAACTTTTCCATCACTATTGTGGCCAGAAAGAGTCCCTGTGGGTTTTAAAATTCGCCTGTCTATTGAAGTCTATGGCTGTTCGCCCGGTTCGCCCGTTCGCGAACATTCGTGGAAGTTCGCGCTTGCCGCTCGCGAACGGAAAATTTTATGTTCGCGACACCTCTACTGGTGAGCCGACCCTCTAAAACATTATATGCAAGGGCCTGCAGGTGAGGTGACCCTCTGCAACATTAGGAGCGAGGGCAGACTAATAAGCATGTTGATATGATGAAAGAGGAAGATGAGGAGGACGTGAAAAGGAAGATTGAACCATATACCCTTTTTTGTGGTGGAAGGGGTGCATGGGAATACAGTGTATTGAGTACATTATAAAAAACACATTTAAAGTGCCTTTATGTTCAGCCACTTTCCTCTGGTGGAGTAGAGAAGTCAGGGGCAACACAAGCCTTGTTCATTTTTTTAATAGTCAACCTGTCAGCATTTTCACTTGACAGGCGGATGCGTTTATCAGTTATTATGCCACCAACAGCACTAAATACCCGCTCGGACAAAACGCTGGCGATAGGGCAGGCCAGCACATCTAAGGCATAGAGCGCCAGTTCGTGCCATGTGTCCAGCTTGGACACCGAGTAGTTGAAAAGCAAAGAGGGGTCATTGAGGACGCTAACATGGTCTGCTACGTACTCCTTCACCATCTTCCAAAAATTTTCCCTCCTTGTGACACTGAGGCAACTGTCCCAGGCTTTGAAGAGTGTTGCCCTGCTGTGTGTTCCCCTTGTCTCCCCTCCTCGGTTGGCCAAGGGACTACGTACTCTGCCAGCAGAGTTGTCAGCTGGAAATTTTGGGAGCAATTTTTCCACAAGGACCTTTTGGTATTGCACCATTTTGCTCGTCATCTCCACCACAGGAATTAGAGATGAGAAGTTCTCTTTGTAGCAGGGGTCGAGAAGGGTGAAAAACAAGTAATCGGCGGAAGCTGTCGATGACTTGCGGAATTGTGCACACCAGTAGCTCAGGCAATATGGGGTAGGTTTTGAGAAACTGCTGAAGTTGAAGACGTGGGCTAGGCATGGGATGTGTGTGAGCTTCCCGAGCTCCAAAGCCGCCACCAAGTTACCGCCATTTTTAGACATGCCTGGTTCTAGGTTGAGTGGTGAGAGCCACATCTCAGTTTGGTCTCTTATCCCCTGCCACAGCTCTGTGGCAGTGTGCTGTTTGTCATCTAAGCAGATCAGCTTAAGCACAACCTGTTGACGCTTCCCCACTGCAGTGCTACACTGCTTCCAGCTACCGACTGATGACTGACTGGTGCTGCAAGAGGATAATTCTGAGGTAGAAGTGGAGGAGGAGGTAGATTAGGGGAAGTGGGGTTTGGAGCCACTAACGTAGGTGGTGGCGGAAACCCTGATGGAATTAGGGCCCGCAATCCTTGGCATCGGTAGACCCCCATGCCATCCCCTCGCTCCCGGCCTCCACAACGTTGACCCAGTGTGCCGTCAGGGAATGTCCATGTGTCAGTGGTTAAGTTGACCTTCCCAGTAACTGCTTTGGTCAGGGCACTGGTGATGTTACGGGACACATGCTGGTGTAAGGCTGGGACAGCATGTGCAAAATATTGGCAGCAGGGGACAGAGTAAAGCGAGACGGCCACCGCCATCAGTCTATGGAAAGCCTGTGGGTAGTGGCTAGGTTAGTGCTATGACCTGTGGGTAGGTGGCTAGGTATTTGCACTTTCGTTCAAAGGCCTGGGATATAGACATCTGTACGCTGTGCCAGGACACAAAAGTAGATGTGCTGGCTGATGGTGCTTGCGAAGGTGCATGGCGGGAGGCATCCAGGCCTGTGTCTTGGACAGGGGATTGGCCAGCACGTAACACAGGGGAAGAGGAGGTAGTGGTGTGACCTGCAGACACTGATTGTGGACCCAGGTGTTCAGCCCACTTATTAGGGTTCTTTGCTGCCATGTGGCGGATTATGCTGGTGGTGGTGAGGTTGCTAGTGTTCACTCCGCTGCTCATTTTTGTATGGCACTGGTTGCAAATTAAAATTCTTTTGCCATCCGCACTTTCTAAAAAAATCCCAGACTGCAGAACAACTACCCCTTGGCAAGGGAGATTGCCGCAAGGGGCTGCTCCGGGAAACAGTTGTGGGCCTGTTTGGTGTGGCCTTCTCCCTTTTGCCACCCCACTGCCTCTTCCAGCCTGTTGCGGTGCTGCGGATCCCTCTCCCTCTGTACTGCTGTCCTCGCTCGGCTTGCCACCTTCCCAGGTTGGGTCAGTGACTTCATCGTCCACCACCTCCTCTTCCACTTCCTCACTCTGGTTATCCTCCTGACTTGTTGACCTAACAACAACTTCAGTTATTGACAACTGTGTCTCATCCTCATCATGAACCTCTTGAGACACTAATTGCGTTTAAGTTATTGGCAACTGTGTCTCATCATCATCATCCACCTCGTAAAACACTAATTGACATTCCCCACCGTCATCTTCTTGTGACTATGGATACTCAAGAGTTTGGGAATCAGGGCACAATATCTCCTCATATACATCTTCAAGAGCGCTTGTCGAGAGGCCCAAATTAAGGAACAGCGCTGAAAAGAGCTCCTCGGAATATCCGAGTGTGGGATCACTTGTTTGGCAAGACTCTCCATGGTGGGAGGAAGGAGGATCAGGGTGAGGATTGTGTTGATCAGACTCTTGGCTACTGAGGCTGGACTTGGTTGGAGACAGGGTGGTGCTTAACCGATTGGAAGCATTAGCTGCTGCAATACAACCGACCACCTGGTCGCACTGGTCTGACTTTGAGAGCGTTGTCCTGCGCCGCCCTGCAAACTGGGACATGAAGCTAGGTATCGTGGATGAGTGTGTTTCTTGTACTCTGGCAGCAGGCACAGTTTCAACGCGCCCAGGGCCATGGCCTCTGCGTGCATTAACAGCATCACGGCCACTTCCCTGTCCCTTACTGCTTTCCTTCTTCATATTAAATGTTATACATTATATGCTTGAAAGAATGTATGCGCAAAAAAATCAAAAAAGGTATTTGGGATGTGGAAACATCACACAGGAGATATACCGCAGATAATGTTGCTGATGTCAGCAGCGGCTAATAAAAAATTACAGGGAATGTCACAGGTATTTGGGATGTGGAAACGTTACACAGGAGATGTAGCGCAGCTAATGTCACTGTCCGCAGCGGACACCGTCTGCGGAAAAAGTACACTGGATGTCACAGATATTTTTGGGATGCGCACACGTTAAACAGGAGAAATACCGTAGATAATGTCGCTGATGTCACCAGCAGCTAAAAAAAAAATTACAGAGAATGTCACAGGTATTTGGGATGTGAAAATGTTACACATGAGATGTACCCCCGGTAATGTCACTGTCTGCAGCAGACACCGTCTATGGAAAAAGTACACTGGATGTCACAGATATTTTTGGGAAGCGCACACGTTACACAGGAGATGTAGAGCAGATAATGTCGCTGTCTGCATCGGCCTAACTATTGCACGCTATTTAGCGCAGGATGCACTAAAAATAGATATTGCTACCACACACAATAGTCCTTAAAAGGACTTTTGGGTCTGTAAAGTTTTAGCAATTTAGCGCAGGTTGCACTAAAAATAGATATTGGGTCTCTGGCAAGTTTTTCAACCTAAAAAAAAATATTCACTCCCTACACTATCTTTCCCTTCTTCAGCACAGCTCTCTCTGACTAACACTGAGCCGAACACGTGTCATTGGGTGCTATATAGCACCAGATGATGTGTTCCGGCCAGCCAATCACTGTAATGCCAGTAACCAACATGGCTATGGCATTACAGTGAAGGGCAATACTTACCTGCACGTTTATTGGCTGCATAGCAGGCAACAAACGTGTGGGGAGGAGACTCGAGCAGTGTGCTCAAGCACATGAGGTATTCGGCCTAATACCGCCATGTGCCGAGCATCGAGATGCTCGAGCCGAACTGGTGTTCAGACGAGCATGCTCGATCAACACTAATTGGGAGGCAGTGAAAGGCCTCATATATGAAGGAAGGTCTGTGTCTCCGAGAATGATGCAGGAAACCTATTAAGGAGAGGCATATCGTGGTTTGCTGTGGTTCACTTTAGACGTGCCACCAAGGTACCCGACCTTGGTGGAGTGGAAGCCAGTAGCTAGAGTGTCCACTAAGATAGATAGTGGATGCTGTTGCTATCTTGTATAGCTGGTATCAGCTAATCCGGGCCTGGTATGTGTACAATAGTAGCAAAATAACACAAACATTTATGTAAATGTAAATAAAATACATAGAACAGTGATCTTGTCTGCTCAGTCACTTTGGCTTTTCCCCCTTTGTCTGGACCAACAAGAAAAAGCCTAGAATTTATTTAGGATTTTTTGGATTATCCATGCAACCCCCTTTCCCTGGTTGAATTTGATGGACCTGTCTTTTTTAATCATACATCCAAAAATAAAGTAAAAACTTCTTCTGTTTGCCCTTGGGAACATTGAATATGTTATCTTCAATGTCTGACATACAATCTAGCAGGCTATGCCATTTATTGACTCTAGATTTTTAAGAGCATACTCACAAACGCTAGACCATATTTCTAAAACGGCCAAGACAACCACAGAAAGAGTGATTTCCTAACAGAATTTCCAAGCACAAACAAAATGTTTCATATCTTTGTGAAACACAGATACAGCTCTTGCTTATATCTGTAATAAACATCCTCCACTGTGTGCCTTTGGCGTGCTTAATAACGAGAGAAAACTCATCATTTTTCCATCCCGGTAAAACTTTTCACGACTGTAAGCAAACTTTTTATTGGTAATCTGGTTTTTGCAGACACTTCATAATTTTTCAGCTTTAGGCCAAGTCAGACTTAATCCACCAACAGTCAACTGACCAAAAATAGAAAAGTATAGGGGAATATCACCTTCTGTTAAATTTACTACTTTTGATTTTTTTGAACACATGGATACATTTGTTAATTTAAACGGAATGTGTCATCTATACCTTGTCAATTAAAACCACATACAGATCATTTTTAAAATCTTTTTATTTTCAGATTTTAGGTTCTGTGACACAGTAAGGGGTTGTGTTTGGCAAGGCAGGTATTTTCCTCATAGCATGTGCGGCTGGGCTGGTTTCCAGCCAAGTGAGGTCAAATACCAGACTGGAGTTTAAGTGCCGATCCGGGTTTTGGCAGCAGTTGGCTGGCCTTAAATAGGCTGATGGGCTCAGCAGAGATGTCTCTGTTTTTGGCATCTGAGGCTTTGTGCCGTGCTGGAGGGCTGAAAGCCGCATGCTGGGGAAACAGGCTCCCTAGAGCCTGCTGTGGACTACTGGAGGCAGAACTGACAACAAGGTGACTTGTGTTATATGAACTTATCATTGTGTGTGAATTAACACCAAGACTGCAAAGTTACGTGCTGTTTTGTGCAATTGCCTCAAGTGTGAATAAACACTGATGTTTTGATTAAAGAACTTGTATTTTGCCTCTGTACTGCGCTCGCTTACCCTATCTACCAGAGCAAACCCCCCAAAGTTCTTATTCTATTTTTTGGACATTATTATTATGCCAGGCATTTTGTCTGAGCGGCTGTTAACACCATTTATAATATGCTTTACAGCTGCCACATGGATCATAGACACAATGGACAGGAGATGACTCATGGGCTTCTATTGGCACGCTCTATCACCCGGACAGGGAGGGGGAGGATGTGAGCTGTGATATCACCTATTGTGAAAGGTGTTATTGGAGGGAGATAAACAAAAAAAATTCATACTTGCCACTTCCATTTGCTCACAACAGGCCAGGCCATCTTGATCGAAGATCTCGGCCGAAATCCCATGCGTGGTGGTGTACGATGTCACCGCACTTGCCAGTGTGACAACTTCTTCTCAGACGTATGGAGGCAGTAAGTATGATTTAATTTATTTTTTTGTTAATTTTACACAGTTTTTACTCTCAGATGTCTCGATCATGTATAATCGCGGCAATGAGGAGTACAATGATGTGGGGCCACACTATCGCAGCTCCTTGTCATTGCATTCGCCACTTACAAAAAAATGTGCTTCGTGACAAAGTCATTCATCACAAAGCAAAATTTTGGGCAAAATTCGGCGAAGCAGCCGAATCGAATTTTCCAAAACTTCACTCATCTCTAGGTGTTATCTTTCATTTTAGTTAATAATGACTGGATCAATTCAACCAGTGCAGAATTCATCCCAAACAGTCTGCGGCTGCCACCTTAACTTAGTGGTTAAAAAAATAAAGGAAAATTGATCTGTGAAGCACAAATAGATATTTATAAATATCCATACTAGAGAGGAGCAAATCAATTCTGTCTATAGGGAATTTATCCTGAATTAAAAAAAAAATGGTTTTAACAAGCCCTAACATTTTGCAATTCAAGAGCGAAACCCACATGTGGAAAACATGTGAACTTCAGCTTTCTTTCCAAAAAGGATTAACAAAGGCTGTGTTTCACAACTACAGCATAGCCTTGGGATGATCTCTGGCTGGGTACTATCTCTATTATGGAGACTACTTAATATATGTGATAATTATTGTAGGCTAGGCAACACTCCACTTGGTTTCCGGGAAAAATATATGAAAATTAGCATATCTAACATCAGTTGCCATCAGACAGAATTACTTTTCTTATTCTTTTGTCAGAAAAGTTAATAGAATTTTGGATATTTTTCCCAAAAACACAAAGCTACACAAAAGAAGCATTAAGCATTCCTTACAAAAAAAAGATAATGTACAAACCAAATCTTAAATGGTTCATTCGGTTCTAATTTTAATCCTGACCTTGATGATAATAATTTCTGCTGATAAGATATCTGTGCAGAACAGGTGTCAGACTGAGTGAAAAGTGCAGGTTTTTTGTTTGTTTTTTTATAAATAGTGATATGGAAAACTTAAAAAAAAATCACAAGTTTTGACTGACATCAATGACAAACATTAAGTAGATATCTTGTGGCACTCTCTGACCGCTAGGTGCTTGGAGTAGGGTTCCAACCCCGTTCATATAGTGTAGAAAAAACTCCAGCACTTGAACACTCATTATCACTGTGCCAACTTTACATCACAATCTCTTCTGAGCGGAAGTAGTTTGAGTAAGGTGAACCAAAACATCATGTGCATAGCCACGTGTAAATACCGTAAATCACTTTTTGCATCTTGAAACATAAAAACTTGATTCAAGCTGGACTCAGTAGAAACTATATGGGCCTATCTCTATTTCCTCTTCTGCAGTGAGGAGAGAGCGAGCTATGTGAGCACCTATTGTTGATTCCCACTAATCAAAACTTTTCATATGTTGGTATGACTTATCGAAAGTTTCTCCAAAGTACAGCGCCACTTTTAGAGTTAACACAATACTGTCTCCATCTATCACTAGTACTGCTGTGGACTGACATCAATGATTTCAGTAGTAGCAGTAATAACTGTGCAATCGTGACTTTGAGAGCCTGAACTGTTTTTATGATTCATTCTGATGGTCATAAATTTTTTTCTTCCTTTGCTTGATATGAGGCTTTGTTTCTTGTGGGATTAGCAGTGCCCTATAGGTGCCATCTTTGGTACAGTAAATTTACAATATAGTTTTGTTTATATTAATCTTTATATTATACGTCATTGTGCGAGATTTTGCGCGGTTTCTTCAATCAATAAGGCTGCAACAGCCTCTCCGCGAGCAAATGGATAAGGTGAGTATATTTTGTTTTTTTTAACCCCTGATTAATTCTAATGTCAGGTGCCGCGATCAGCGATGAACGTGGCATCTGAGGGGTTCAATGAAGGGGTCGCGATCGTTGTTCCCCGTCACTGTGGCAGCTAAATAAAATGCAATGTGATTTGTAACTAATCAAATTTTGTTTTTCAATTTGGCAAAGCAGACGAATTTAATTTTTTTATAACTTCTCTCATTTCTAATATATATATATTAGAAGGACCCGGCTTTATACTTCATCTATTTCATTTAATGTTTTTGTGCGTCGTTAAAATATATCAAGAGTATCCCCCCATAACAGTGACCTCTACAGTACCCCACCCCCTTAACACTGACCCACACAGTGCCCCTCCTCCCCAAAATGGGACCTCCACAGCAGCCCATCCCCTTAACTTTGACCTTCACAGCAGCCCGATCCTTTAACAGTGAGTTTCACAGCACCCCACTCCCTTGACATTGACCTCCTCAGGGGCCCGTCCCCTTAACAGTGACCTATACAGAACCCCGCCCCTTAACACTGACCTCAATAGGGGACCGTCCCCTTATCTGTGACCTATATATATATATATATATACTGTATATATATATACACGTTTGTGTGGGAATTTTTAAGATGACTTGGCCTCCAAATCCCCCAGATCTCAATCCAATCGAGAACCTATTTGGATGTGTAGGAAAAACAAGGCCACTCTCACAGGAATTCTGATGCTAACATCTTGGTACCAAATGCCACCAGATACTTTCTGAGATCTTGTGAAGTTCTCGCCTTGAAGACTCAAAGCTTTTTTTAGTGGCATGAGGTAACCTAGACAATATTAGCTAGATAGTTTTAAAGGGGTTTCCTCAGGATAGGTCATTATTATGAGATCATTGGTGGGTCCGACTCCTGACATGCCTGCCGATCAGCTGTTCAAAGAGTCTGCAGTGCGACTTGAGCGTTTAGGTCTCTTCCTAGGCCATGTGACATTACGTTCATCAGTCACATGGCCTAGGCACTGCTCAGTCCCTTTCAAATAAATGGGGCAGAGCTATGATATCAAGCACAACCTTTATCCAATGGACAGGACTCTATTTGGTAAGTTGCGAGGAGGTAGAGGTGCTCACCATGGCTCTGTTGAGTGCCTTAGATTCCTCAAACAGCTGATCGTCAGAGGTGTCAAGAGTCAGATCCCCACCAATCTCATATTGATGACTAGTGTTGAGCCAAACAAAGTCCACAAAGCGGACTTCGATCCAAATTTCAGGATAAATTTGATTCGCCACAAAGTCGAATTTCCACGTGCTTCATGGTAGCAGATCAAATTAACCTGAAATAGTGCAAAAAAAAAAAAAAAATCATACTTACCTGCTCTATTTGGTAGCGACACGACAGGCGGGCCGCCGCCATCTTGCTTGAAGATCTCTGCTGAAATCCTGTGCGCGGTGATGTATGACGTCACCATGCTGGTCACACGAGATTTCATGCCAGATCTTCAAGCAAGATGGCGGCGTCCATCACAAGCAAATGGAGCAGGTAAGTATGATTTTTAGTTTGTTTTTTGCACTATTTCAGGTTGAATCGATTCACTTCCACTTAGGACGAGGAAATTCTGCTTCGCTGCAAATCAAATTTATCGTGACGTCATTAATTTGTGAAGTAATTTGTCACAAAGCAAATTTTTTTTTTTTATTCGGCGAAGCAGCAGAATCGAATTTTCCAATACTTCGCTCATCTCTATTGATGACCTATCTTGAGGATAGGCTATCAGTTTGAAAATCCCGACAAACCCCTTTACTTTCATGGCTGATCGGTTGTGCCAATTTCGCCATAGTAAACTGCATTAGCAGATGTTTGTGAAGAAAACTGTCTTAACTATCTAGAAAAGTTTACTTCTGTTCCTCCGTGTAATTAAACACACCGCGTGATAGACCATAAAATATACTGTTTGTGTTTCGCATTGTACTGCTCCATTTGAGGGAAATATTAGGAGCTGTTCATCTGAAATTAAATGAGCACTGGAGAGATAAATGACTTGTTATTTATTTGCATTTGCTACTCGGGATTCATTGGTTGTGTAAAAAAAAAATCCTTGTTCGTTTCTAGAAAAGTCATCAACCTGTGGAAATAAGTTCAACAGATGGAGGAGGAAACTTTCAGAATCAGCTATAATTAGAAAGGCGAATAATATGTTTTTCTAATGAACGAAGGGAAGGAGAAATCTTTCCTTATTGATTACAGAGAATAATTAGATTTATTATAAGTTCCCAAAGTTCTGCAGATAAAATGAAATAAATATAACCGGGATGTTTTTGAAAGAATGTTAATTGGGTACTTCATTAAAACAAGTGATATAAGCTGGAACATTTTGTTTCTTTCTATCTATAGCAAAACCCTTTTCACATTCTCTCTGATTGTATAATTATTTCCTGAACATCATTTTGGTGCTTAGTGTTGAAATGTTCATTAATTTTCTCACCTCCTTATATCTGCCCTTATTAGTCATGAGCTAAGTACTACACAATTCGATTCAGCTGCTTCGCCGAATTTAACAAAGAAATACGCTTTGTGATGAATTACTTCGTCACGAAGCGCATTTCTTTATAACTAGTGAGTGCAATGACAGGGAGCGGCAATTGTGCCGAACCCCATCATTGTACCCCTCAGATGCCGCATTCATACATGATTGCGGCATCTGATATTAATAACAGTGTAAAGTAAAAAAATAAAAATACTTACCTGATCCAATTACTCACTATATGCTGGCCACCGCCATCATGCTTAAAGGTCTGGCGCGAAATCTCACACAGCTCGAGATGACGTTATCGCGCTAGCCTGTGTTGTGATGTCATACTTCACAGCTCATGGGATTGAGGCTGAGATCTTCAAGCAAGATGGCGGCGGCGAGCCCTTCACGAGCAAATGGATCAGGTAAGTATTATTATTTTTTGTCTTTTACACTATTTCAGTTTAAATCGATTCACTACCGCGAAGCACAAGGGAATTCGGCTTCACGGCAAATCAAATTTATCCTGAAATTCGGATCAAAGTCCGCTCTTTAGTATATGTCATGGCTTTAAATATAACTTGTAATCTCTCCTGACATAAATGCTTGTATTTCCCATTAAATGACAATTCTTTAGCATCTTCCTGTAAATGTATGAATTAATTGACAACTGGGTATGGCCAGTAGAGGGTGTGTCCAATCAATGCTGGCAGTGTCCGTCTGTGTAAAGGCACACCCCTTATTCATACATTTCCAGGAAGAATAACAGAGGAAAGCCACCACAGAGGGGTATGAAAAAAAGATTCTATAGAACTTTTTTCTCAGTTAATAAAACAGGCATGGCAGGAGGGGTGACAAGTCCTATGTAATGAATTCACATCACATTATTACCACCACAGTTAAAGGGGTTTTCCAGGCTCCTGGTATTGATGATCTATTGGCTTCTGATGCTTCCACTAGCACCTGTGAATGGAATAGGAAGCACAGCTCCGTACATAGTGTAGTGGCCATCTCGAGTTACTGCAGTTCAGCTCCCAGTTCACTTCATTGATAGCTGGGGTGCAGGACCCAACATGGCCACTACACTATGAATGGAGCTGTGCTTCCTGTTCCAGTGAAAATGCTGGTTCTAGCATTAGAAGTTGCAGGGAACAGCTATTCATTGAGGGTGTGAGGTGACAGAACCTCAAAGATTGGATATTGATGACTTATCCTGAGGATAGATCATCAATACCAGGCGCCTGGAAAAACCAAGGGAATAGTTTGTAGCTATTAGGATCCAATGCAAAATATGTGAAAGGGCCTTGGATATTATGGACCTCTTCTCTTCCAGCTGTAGGTATGGGTGCAACCTCTGCATCCCCTATAGCTACATCCCTGGGTAATCTTCCCGAGGTAATCCTTCTGCTTTCATGCTTTTATTAGCAGTCATCTCATTATCAACATAGACAGGATTACAATGAAAGGCGACACCTATACATAGATTTCACTGCATCTACTATTTACAATATATGATTTTGTAGCTCATCTTTTTCTTCTTCTCCTCCCGGAACAATGATCTCATGCCTACAAGACTCTTCTTTAGAAGTCAATGAGTTATCTCCATGGCTATGGCTGCTGTAAAGTGTCACATTGGGAGGTCTATGCCCGCAGTTGTCTTGCTGTCCTGGCAGGATTGGACGTCGCTCTACGCTCCTTATGTATATTAAGACTAGCTCTCAGGGAATTCTTTCTGAGTGCTCCCAGCCCAGCTGCTTATTAAGGAGCTGATCAGCCTCCCTATTTAGCAGGACTGTGTATCCCTTGCCTGAACTTTGAGGTTTTCTAGTCTCTACAGGGAGTGCAGAATTATTAGGCAAGTTGTATTTTTGAGGATTAATTTTATTATTGAACAACCATGTTCTCAATGAACCCAAAAAACTCATTAATATCAAAGCTGAATATTTTTGGAAGTAGTTTTTAGTTTGTTTTTAGTTTTAGCTATTTTAGGGGGATATCTGTGTGTGAAGGTGACTATTACTGTGCATAATTATTAGGCAACTTAACAAAAAACAAATATATACCCATTTCAATTATTTATTTTTACCAGTAAAACCAATATAACATCTCAACATTCACAAATATACATTTCTGACATTCAAAAACAAAACAAAAACAAATCAGTGACCAATATAGCCACCTTTCTTTGCAAGGACACTCAAAAGCCTGCCATCCATGGATTCTGTCAGTGTTTTGATCTGTTCACCATCAACATTGCGTGCAGCAGCAACCACAGCCTCCCAGACACTGTTCAGAGAGGTGTACTGTTTTCCCTCCTTGTAAATCTCACATTTGATGATGGACCACAGGTTCTCAATGGGGTTCAGATCAGGTGAACAAGGAGGCCATGTCATTAGATTTTCTTCTTTTATACCCTTTCTTGCCAGCCACGCTGTGGAGTACTTGGACGCGTGTGATGGAGCATTGTCCTGCATGAAAATCATGTTTTTCTTGAAGGATGCAGACTTCTTCCTGTACCACTGCTTGAAGAAGGTGTCTTCCAGAAACTGGCAGTAGGACTGGGAGTTGAGCTTGACTCCATCCTCAACCCGAAAAGGCCCCACAAGCTCATCTTTGATGATACCAGCCCAAACCAGTACTCCACCTCCACCTTGCTGGCGTCTGAGTCGGACTGGAGCTCTGCCCTTTACCAATCCAGCCACGGGCCCATCCATCTGGCCCATCAAGACTCACTCTCATTTCATCAGTCCATAAAACCTTAGAAAAATCAGTCTTGAGATATTTCTTGGCCCAGTCTTGACGTTTCAGCTTGTGTGTCTTGTTCAGTGGTGGTCGTCTTTCAGCCTTTCTTACCTTGGCCATGTCTCTGAGTATTGCACACCTTGTGCTTTTGGGCACTCCAGTGATGTTGTAGCTCTGAAATATGGCCAAACTGGTGGCAAGTGGCATCTTGGCAGCTGCACGCTTGACTTTTCTCAGTTCATGGGCAGTTATTTTGCGCCTTGGTTTTTCCACACGCTTCTTGCGACCCTGTTGACTATTTTGAATGAAACGCTTGATTGTTCGATGATCACGCTTCAGAAGCTTTGCAATTTTAAGAGTGCTGCATCCCTCTGCAAGATATCTCACTATTTTTGACTTTTCTGAGCCTGTCAAGTCCTTCTTTTGACCCATTTTGCCAAAGGAAAGGAAGTTGCCTAATAATTATGCACACCTGATATAGGGTGTTGATGTCATTAGACCACACCCCTTCTCATTACAGAGATGCACATCACCTAATATGCTTAATTGGTAGTAGGCTTTCGAGCCTATACAGCTTGGAGTAAGACAACATGCATAAAGAGGATGATGTGGTCAAAATACTAATTTGCCTAATAATTCTGCACGCAGTGTAGTAACCAGCAAAGGTGTCATCTCTTGTCTGACTACCCATGTACCATACCTTGCCTGACTATCAATTCTGCTCCTTGCCACCTGCCCCAAACTTGGAATTGCTATCTGAATTAAACACATACTTAGCCCGCCCTGACCTTGGACTGTACGCAGACGCCGGTCTTAATAAGCCCTGTGCTAAAGGTGGATCTGCAGAAGTTATGTAGAACCCCCTGCGTCTTTTTGCCTGATTCCGTGGTGCTTCACTCCAGTGTCTCTGACCCCAGTGGGTTTAACAGCCAACTACACCAGGGCTTCTCCAGGAGGTAGCTACCTGGTTGGTTCCCTGCAGTTAAGTCCAGATCTCTGTACAGGGGTTAAAGGGTGAAAATCAGGAAACCGCCAGGATAACGCCCTTAGGTTTAGCCCAAAGTCAAACTGGTTAGTCAGCACAGTGTGTCCACACCTACTGTCTGTTACATAAAGTATGTACAGTACAGACCAAAAGTTTGGACACACCTTCTCATTCAAAGAGTTTTCTTTATTTTCATGACTATGAAAATTGTAGATTCACACTGAAGGCATCAAAACTATGAATTAACACATGTGGAATTATATACATAACAAGCAAGTGTGAAACAACTGAAAATAATATATATTCTAGGTTCTTCAAAGTAGCCACCTTTTGCTTTGATTACTGCTTTGCACACTCTTGGCATTCTCTTTATGAGCTTCAAGAGGTAGTCCCCTGAAATGGTTTTCACTTCACAGGTGTGCCCTGTCAGGTTTAAAAGTGGGATTTCTTGCCTTATAAAATGGGGTTGGGACCATCATTTGCGTTGAGGAGAAGTCAGGTGGATACACAGCTGATAGTCCTACTGAATAGACTGTTAGAATTTGTATTATGGCAGGAAAAAAGCAGCTAAGTAAAGAAAAATGAGTGGCCATCATTACTTTAAGAAATTAAGGTCAGTCAGTCAGCCGAAAAATTGGGCATACTTTGAAAGTAAGGGCTATTTGACCATGAAGGAGAGTGATGGGGTGCTGCGCCAGATGACCTGGCCTCCACAGTCACCGGACCTGAACCCAATTGAGATGGTTTGGGGTGAGCTGGACCGCAGAGTGAAGGCAAAAGGGCCAACAAGTGCTAAGCATCTCTGGGAACTCCTTCAAGACTGTTGGAAGACCATTTCAGGGGAATACCTCTTGAAGCTCATCAAGAGAATGCCAAGAGTGTGCAAAGCAGTAATCAAAGCAAAAGGTGGCTACTTTGAAGAACCTAGAATATGACATATTTTCAGTTGTTTCACACTTGTTTGTCATGTATATAATTCCACATGTGTTAATTCATAGTTTTGATGCCTTCATAGTCATGAAAATAAAGAAAACTCTTTGAATGAGAAGGTGTGTCCAAACTTTTGGTCGGTACTGTATATGTATCTGAATGCTGTTAACAGCAACCCAAGCAAGACACCCCTTTAATCATGTTCAAGAAATATATACAAATTAAAGACAGATTAGAAAACATTATTAATAATAATATTAATAATAATAATAATAATATTATATTTCATTCCATGGTGCTGTACATATGAATGTATCAGTATTTAAAAGAATAGATCTGATATATTTAAATCAGTTTTTCTACTAAATTAGTAAAAAAAAAAAAGATACATTTGCTTTAATAGGATCCATAAATATGAAACTTTGGGCATCATATGGTTTACTCGGCCACTGTACCACACATTGTGCTGCCTGTTTCTCTCCAAGCCTGATGTTATACCAGGTCAGAAAATAGAATAATACAAACAAGGGAGGTAAAATGGAGTTTTGACTCTAAATCAGGTACCGAGAAATACTTGCAAAAAGTTTTGAGTTGATGTTCATTTCCACCAAATCCGAGCTCTGTTTAAGCATGCAGCCGGCATTACAGAGATTGTGTGCACTTCCCATAAATGGTCTTATAATGAACTGTGGCATTTCGGTGTTCTGTTAAAAAGTGAAATTTATCAAATCGCAGAGCTGATATCATTTGTGCCAGTACAGGTGTAGAGGAATCTGATTTAAGAGGAAATTTGCATTCTTTATATATATCACTAAATCTGCTGGCAGATGTCTTGGGATTTCACATAAATTCCTCCCAGGAATGCCATTAAGGTCAACTGGGGGACGTTGTAATGCAGTCATTCTTGCTGTTAATTTGCATGTAAAATTCTAACTGTGACTTGTATATTATGAGATGAGAGAATAGATTTGTTATTCGTACAGAGAAAGGAGGGGTATAAAGACAGAGATCAAGAATTATTACTGTACATTTGTCAGAGGTCACCATTTAATGTCTTCCATGCTTGTCTGCGGGAAAAATTATAAAATGCAAACCCTTATAACTATGATTTATTATAATTTATGGCTGGTTACCAATTAAATGGAAAGTAGACAAACTGAAATAATAATAATAGTAATCTCCACCTTACTGAAAAAAAATAAAATAATATAAAAATGAAAAGGTATGTGTATATATACACAACAACAATATGAATATTATTATTATTAGTATTATTATATATTACCTGTTTAGGAGTTAAGCATGGTCAATAGAGATGGCCTTGCGGTTCGCCAGGTGGTCGGTTCACGGCAAACTTTGCACGTTCGCGATTTGCAGAACATGTGAACATATGGAGATAGTCACGTCCGCCATATTCTTTTACATTGTGAAGAACTTTGACCCATGACACATCCATCAGGTGGTACAGGACAGCCAAATAAAAAGTTTCAGCACATGGACATACCCCCTACCTTTATAAATAGACCCGATCTGGCCGCCATTTTACATTCAGTCTTTTGTCAGTGTAGGGAGAGGTTGCTGTGTGGAGCAGGAACAGACTGTTAGGGACACCAAACGCTAGCTAATAGGGCCACAAAAGTCCGTTTATAGACTGGTGTAGGTGTGCTATAGATAGGTGTGATACACAAAGGGGTGTGATATACAGGGTGGGCCATTTATATGGATACACCTGCGGTGTTGCTATCAGTGTGTGAAAAGTGGGAGAAGAGGGTTGCTGTTACGGAGTAGTGTCAATCGAGGCTCACCTGAGTCTGAGGACACCCGAGCTGGAAGTATGGAGTCCAGTGGCAGAGGCCCACAGAAGCAGGAGGCAGGTAGCGCGGTCGATCAGTCCGGGTCGGCAGCAGAGATGGCAGCGAGGTAACAGCAGGAGTAGACGGAGGCGTGGTCGGTGGTAAGCAGTAAGTCAATGCAGGCGGCAATTCAGCGAGGTCAAAACGGTCCGGGTTGGCAACGATGGTAATCAGCAATAGCGGTGGAGGAGCAGAGAGGAAGCTTGCTACAGGCTTGGAGGCACAATAACCAGCAAAGGGCTGTGTTCAAGGGCTGGGTTTTATAGGGAAGTAGCAGGTGCAAGAGATTGGAATAATCAGCAGGTCAAGGCAAGGACAAGAGAGGTAGTTAGAAGTTAGCTAGAGAACAGTCCAGGGAGAGATGGTAGAGCTACCGCCTGGGACATGACTGACCACAGGTTCGAGTCCTGACAGTACTCCCCCCCTTCCAAGGTGACCTCCGGGCACCGCAGGGGAAGGCTTATCTGGGTGACTCAGATGGAACTCCCTGACAAGTCTGGGGGCATGAATGTTCTCCTCCGGTTCCCAGGAGTTGTCTTCTGGAGGATAACCTTTCCAGGAAATCAAGTATTGGATTTTGCCCCAGTGGAGTCTGGAGTCAAGGATCTTTGAGACAATGTACTCCTCTTCGCCTTGTACCCTTACTGGTGGTGGGGGGGGGAGGATGGCGGCCAGGGAAGGTGTTCTCTACAAACGGCTTGAGAAGGGAGCAATGGAAGACTGGGTGCACCCTGATGGAATGTGGGAGGTCTAGCCGGAAGGTGACTTCATTAATCCGGCCAGAGATCCGGAAAGGCCCCAAGTATTTTTGGCCCAATTTCTGAGCAGGTACCTTCAGTCTTAGGTTTCTTGTGGAGAGCCACACTTGATCTCCTATCTGAAAGTCCGGAGCGGGTCTACGACGTTTGTCTGTCGCCCGCTTAAAGCGTCTCTGAGCCTCAAGGAGATTATTGGAAATGTTCTCTTGTGCCTCTTGTAAATTTGCCAGGCGTTCGGCCACAGCTGGAAGCGTGGAGGTGATGGGCAGGCGTGGGATGAAAGCTGGATGCAGGCCAGTGTTGGCGTAGAAAGGACTGTAATGGGTGGAACTGTGTTCCGCATTATTGTAGGAAAACTCGGCCGTAGGAAGGTGGTCCAACCAGTCATCCTGCAAATGAGTGATGAAACAACGTAGGTACTGCTCGAGGGTCTGGTTTGTTCTCTCTGTCTGCCCATTAGACTGGGGATGGAAAGCGGAGGACAGGTTTACCGTGATCCCAAGGGCCAGGCAGAAGTCTTTCCAGAATTTAGAGGTGAATTGCACTCCTCGGTCAGAGACCACATCATCTGGAACCCCGTGTAACCTAAAGATTTCACGGAATACTAGGTCAGCCGTCTGTTTGGCGGTGGGTAGGCCCTTGCAGGGGATGAAATGGGCCATCTTGGTAAGGCGGTCCACGACGACCAGGATGGTGTTCATCCCTTTTGAAGGAGGTAGGTCAACCACAAAGTCCATAGAAATTGAACCCCAAGGGCGGGAGGGGATGGGGAGTGGTCGCAGCAGCCCCACGGGTGAAGAGCGGGGAGTCTTGTTGCGGGCACAGACCGTGCATGAGGAGACAAACCTTTTAGTATCTTTCTTATACGTCGGCCAGCCAACTTGGTATCGTGGTTATATTTTAGTACATCGAGCCGTGCCATTTCTGGTACGTACAGTTGTCGACCCAGGTATACCCAGAAGCCACCCTTGAGGGTGAGGTTGACGTCTTCTGCTGGGTGGGTGAGGAAGGGGTCCTTTTCATAAGCCTTCTTGATTGACCCCAGGAGTTCCTTTGGGTAAGTAGCTCCTAAGACATTTTTCTCGGGTAGAATGCTGGCTTGGCCCTTGTTGTCCTGTGAAGGTTCAGAGAACATCCTGGAAAGGGCATCTGCTTTGCCATTCTTCGACCGAGGGCGATATGTGATAATGAAATTGAATCGAGAGAAAAAAAAACTCCATCTGGCTTGTCTAGCGGAAAGCCTCTTGGCAGAACGGATGAATTCGAGGTTTCGGTGGTCAGTGAACACAGTTATGGGATTGATGGCCCCCTCCAATAGATGTCTCCACTCCGAGAAGGCATCTTTGATTGCCAGTAACTCCTTATTCCCGATGTCATAGTTCCTCTCTGCGGGGGACATTTGGCGAGAGAAGAAGGCGCAAGGGTGTAAAAGCATCTTTTCTCCCGTACGTTGTGATAGGACAGCGCCTACTGCGGTGTCAGAAGCGTCCACTTCGATTGTGAATGGCAGTTCGGGATTAGGATGGATCAGAATTGGAGCAGACGTGAAGAGGGATTTAAGCTTGGTGAAGGCTTCCTGTGCTTCGGGTGTCCAGGAAAAGGGCACAGTCTTTTTGGTTAAGTGGGTAATTGGAGAAATGATTTTTGAGAAGTTCCGAATGAATTTTCGGTAGAAGTTGGCGAAGCCGACAAACCTCTGTATTTCTTTTTCGTTCTTAGGGGGAGGCCAATCTATTACAGCCTGAATTTTCCGAGGATCCATACTAAGCCCTTCCGGGGAGATGATGTAACCGAGAAACTGGGTGGTGGTCTGTTCGAACTCGCATTTCTCGAGCTTGATGTAAAGGGACTGCTCGCAAAGTCTTTGTAACACCCTGCGGACATGTTCGCGATGTTGATCAAGATTTTCAGAGAAAATTAAAATATCGTCCAGGTATACCACTACGAACAGATCCAGCATGTCCTTAAGGACGTCATTAATGAAATGTTGGAAAGTGGCTGGGGCATTGCAAAGTCCGAAGGGCATAACTAAGTATTCAAAATGTCCATATCGTGTGCGAAAGGCGGTCTTCCATTCATCCCCGGGGCGAATGCGAACCAGATTATAGGCCCCTCGAAGATCGAGTTTCGTAAAGACTTTCGCCGCCCGGAGTCTCTCGAGAAGTTCCGAAATCAAGGGGAGAGGGTAACGGTTTTTTACCGTAACATCATTCAGCTTGCGATAGTCAATGCAAGGGCGTAGAGAGGAGTCTTTTTTCTCCACGAAGAAGAAGGGTGCTCCCGCGGGGGAGGTGGAGGGTCGAATGAAGCCCTTCTTTAGGTCCTCGTCCAAGTAGTCCTTCAGGGCCTTGAGTTCAGGCTCCGAGAGGGAGTAGATGCTGCCGAAGGGTATTTCAGCCCCAGGTAATAATTCAATTGGGCAGTCGTATGGTCGATGCGGGGGCAGCTTGTCTGCGTTTTTTTTTTTCGCAGACATCCTGAAACTCACTATATTGTGGAGGCAACAGCTCCTTGACCGTTGGTTCCGAGATGATAGATACTTTGGGTGTTGGGGAAGCAGGTTCATGCAGACAGTTCGAAGAGCAGAACTCGGATGTGAACCGTAGACAGCGGGTTTCCCAGTCCACCGAAGGGTTGTGAGTGGCTAACCACGGGATGCCCAAGATCACCGGAAACTTGGGGGAGGAAATCAAAGAGAAGTGGATCGTCTGGTGGTGGTCGGTTTTAATGTGGAGCTGTAAATCTGTGGTCTGATGTGTAACGGGTCCCGAGGAGAGTGGGGACCCATCCACTGTTTCCAGATCGATGGGGGCTGTCTTGGTTACAAGCGGAATATTGTTCTCGTGAGCAAAAGTTTGATCCATAAAATTGTCGCCAGCCCCGGAGTCGAGCATTGCAGAACAGAGAAGTTGTCGATCCCCGATGGTAATGACAATTGGAATGGTGAAGTGGGACCCGGTGGCTGCTAACTCAGTTGTCTCTGCCGTCACCGGTGGGATTGCGGCCTGCCGCTGCTCTCGCAGTTTAGTGACGGCAATGGTTCTGCGGGATTTGTTGGGGCATTTGATGGCAATGTGCCCTGGCTCCCCACAGTAGAGGCAGAGGCCTTCGGCCAGTCGTCGTTCTTTTTCTGCTACGGACAGAGTTTTGCGCACTGCGTCAACCATCATTGGCTCGATGGGAGGTTGGGCGACCTGCTGGGTAGTAGAGTAAGTGGGTCTGTCGCCTTGGAACCAGAGCCTTTCTTTCCTTCTCTCGGTGAGCCTCTGATCAATACGGACACACACCTGAATGAAGTCGTCCAAATCATCCGGGGCTTCAAATCTGGCAAGTTCATCTTTGATCGCCTCCGATAGACCTCGCCGAAATTGGCTCCTTTGAGCAGCTGGGTTCCAGTTGGTGTCTGAGACCCAGCGGCGGAACTCGGCGGCGTACTCGGCGACAGAGCGTCTTCCCTGTCGAAGACTGTGTAGTATTGCCTCAGCTGTCGCACAGCGATTGGGGTCATCAAAGACCTGGCTCATAGCTGTGATGAAAACATCCAGATCGTGCAGCAGACGGCTATTGGTTTCCACGTATGGAGACGCCCATGCCAGGGCCTCATCCGTCAGGAGGTTAACAATAAACAATACTTTCTTCTCGTCAGTGGAAAAGGGGGCCGGATGCATCCGGAAGTAGATACGGCACTGATTGAGAAAGCCCCGGTACTGGCGACGATCTCCATTGAATTTCGAGGGTAGTGGCATGCGGGTGTCTGCAGCCGCGCCGCGTATGTCCAGGAGTTGCCGTTGGAGCTCAATGATCTCCCCCTGTTGACTCTGTACCAGGCCTTGGATTTGCGAAAATTTCTCCTGGTAGGTGGTGCCGAACTCTTGCAGCTCAGACACCTGCTTGCGCAGGGTGGCGACTGCGGACTCCATTTTTTTTTGGGCTGGTTATTCTGTTACGGAGTAGTGTCAATCGAGGCTCACCTGAGTCTGAGGACACCCGAGCTGGAAGTATGGAGTCCAGTGGCAGAGGCCCACAGAAGCAGGAGGCAGGTAGCGCGGTCGATCAGTCCGGGTCGGCAGCAGAGATGACAGCGAGGTAACAGCAGGAGTAGACGGAGGCGTGGTCGGTGGTAAGCAGTAAGTCAATGCAGGCGGCAATTCAGCGATGTCAAAACGGTCCGGGTTGGCAACGATGGTAATCAGCAATAGCGGTGGAGGAGCAGAGAGGAAGCTTGCTACAGGCTTGGAGGCACAATAACCAGCAAAGGGCTGTGTTCAAGGGCTGGGTTTTATAGGGAAGTAGCAGGTGCAAGAGATTGGAATAATCAGCAGGTCACGGCAAGGACAAGAGAGGTAGTTAGAAGTTAGCTATTAGCTATTAGCTATTAGCTATAAGCTATAAGCTATAGATCAGTCCAGAGACGGTAGCCTAGTGGGTAGAGCTACCGCGTGGGACATGACTGGCCACAGGTTCGAGTCCTGACAGTTGCATTGACAATCCAACACAATGGGCAGCACATTGAACACATTTTATAAGTGGTCAGAAACTTGTAAATAACTCATGAAAGAATAAAGTTACGTTAAAACCAAGCACACCATTGTTTTTCTTGTGAAAAGTTTGATGTTTCACATGACCCTCTTCCTATTGAAAAAACTAAAGTTGGATTCAAAATAGCCGACTTCAAAATGGCCACCATGGTCACCACCCATCTTGAAAAGTTTCCCCCTCACATATACTAATGTGCCACAAACAGGAAGTTAATATCACCAACCATTCCCATTTTATTAAGGTGTATCCATATAAATGGCCCACCCTGTACTTATAATATACTTTCTAACATAGAAAGTATATTATAGAGAATTTGTATTGTGCAGCAGTTGTGTGCGGTTCTGCAGAGATACCGCAGCTACACAGAGTGACAAACGCTATTAGAAAAAATAATTATAACTAGTGTGATATACCAGTCACCCCCAAAAAACTGATAGAAGCGGGGTGTTATATACCAATAATATACACTGCTCAAAAAAATAAAGGGAACACAAAAATAACACATCCTAGATCTGAGTTAATTAAATATTCTTCTGAAATACTTTGTTCTTTACATAGTTGAATGTGAGGACAACAAAATCACACAAAAATTTAAAATGGAAATCAAATTTTTCAACCCATGGAAGGTCTGGATTTGGAGTCACACTCAAAATTAAAGTGGAAAAACGCACTACAGGCTGATCCAACTTTGATGTAATGTCCTTAAAACAAGTCAAAATGAGGCTCAGTAGTGTGTGTGGCCTCCACGTGCCTGTTTGACCTCCCTACAACGCCTGTGCATGCTCCTGATGAGGTGGCGGATGGTCTCCTGAGGGATCTCCTCCCAGACCTGGACTAAAGCATCTGCCAACTCCTGGACAGTCTGTGGTGCAACGTGACGTTGGTGGATAGAGCGAGACATGATGTCCCAGATGTGCTCAATTGGATTCAGGTCTGGGGAACGGGCGGGCCAGTCCATAGCATCAATGCCTTCGTCTTGCAGGAACTGCTGACACACTCCAGCCACATGAGGTCTAGCATTGTCTTGCATTAGGAGGAACCCAGGGCCAACCGCACCAGCATATGGTCTCACAAGGGGTCTGAGGATCTCATCTCGGTACCTAATGTCAGTCAGGCTACCTCTGACGAGCACATGGAGGGCTGTGCGGCCCTCCAAAGAAATGCCACCCCACACCATTACTGACCCAATGCCAAACCAGTTATGCTGGAGGATGTTGCAGGCAGAAGAACGTTCTCTACGGCATCTCCAGACTCTGTCACATCTGTCACATGTGCTCAGTGTGAACCTGCTTTCATCTGTGAAGAGCACAGGGCGCCAGTGGCGAATTTGCCAATCTTGGTGTTCTCTGGCAAATGCCAAACGTCCTGCACGGTGTTGGGCTGTAAGCACAACCCCCACCTGTGGACGTCGGGCCCTCATATCACCCTCATGGAGTCTGTTTCTGACCGTTTGAGCAGACACATGCACATTTGTGGCCTGCTGGAGGTCATTTTGCAGGGCTCTGGCAGTGCTCCTCCTGTTCCTCCTTGCACAAAGGCGGAGGTAGCGGTCCTGCTGCGGGGTTGTTGCCCTCCTACGGCCTCCTCCACGTCTCCTGATGTACTGGCCTGTCTCCTGGTAGCGCCTCCATGCTCTGGACACTACGCTGACAGACACAGCAAACCTTCTTGCCACAGCTCGCATTGATGTGCCATCCTGGATAAGCTGCACTACCTGAGCCACTTGTGTCGGTTGTAGACTCCGTCTCATGCTACCACTAGAGTGAAAGCACCGCCAGCATTCAAAAGTGACCAAAACATCAGCCAGGAAGCATAGGAACTGAGAAGTGTCTGTGGTCACCACCTGCAGAACCACTCCTTTATTGGGGGTGTCTTGCTAATTGCCTATAATTTCCACCTGTTGTCTATCCCATTTGCACAACAACATGTGAAATTGATTGTCACTCAGTGTTGCTTCCTAAGTGGACAGTTTGATTTCACAGAAGTGTGATTGACTTGGAGTTACATTGTGTTGTTTAAGTGTTCCCTTTATTTTTTTGAGCAGTGTACTTTCTATAAAGTGAATTTGGGTACAGCAGCATTTGTTTGCGGTTTTGCTGCATTCCCTCTGTTACACACAGTGACAAATGGTATTGGAAAAAATAATTATAACTGGTGTGATATACCAGTCGCCCCCCAAAAAATTCATAGAAGCGGGGTGTATACCAATGATATACTTTCTATATTGTGTATTTGGGTACAGCAGCATTTGTTTGCGGTTTTGCTGCATTCCCTCTGCTACACACAGTGACAAACGGTATTGGAAAAATAATTATAACTGGTGTGATATACCAGTCGCCCCCCAAAAAAACTGATTGAAGCGGGGTGTTATATACCAATATACATTCTTTATAGTGCATTTAGGTATTGTATAGTGCATCTGTGCATGCGCGTATGCAAAAATTATATTGCTGATATTTTGCATTGAAAAAAATTATAAATGGAGATCGCAAATTCAAATAATACATTTGGTATGTCACTGTCCATGTTGTGGGACTATTTGTGCACTTCTAGTAATTATTTCTTGGCTGCAAATATGAGCTGAAGGTTTTTCAGGTTCGCCTGCCATTAAAATGAATGGGACCCACCGTGAACTTGCGGTTCGCAAACACTTAATCGCGTTTCCAAACAGTCCCAGCAGATGTTCGTTCTTCACTAATGGTCAACATTTCCTAAAGTGCTTTACAATACGTGCTTTATGTGTGCACCATTCTGCTGGATGCAAATGGTTCAATGTTTAATCCAGTCTTCGTGAACACGCTGAAGAACTGCAGGTGATACTTCTTCACAGCACTGTATGATTCGCAATATGCAAAGCACAATGTGGCTCATCTGAAATGGCAAACAAAGTGTACTTCCAGTTATAAACATGAATAGGTTATTGATTAATTCCCTCGGGTCCTTATTCTACTGATTAGCCCCCTCCCGACTTCCAAAACCCAAAGTAAATAAAACACAGAGACCAAGTCAGATTTTAATCTGCCACAGAAGCCGTTTTCATTAACAAAATAAATATATAATTATAAATAAAAAACTAAAATTAAACCTGACGAGGGAGGTCCTCGAAGTGCCAAAGTTTAATTTCCACACAACCAAACATGGCACTTCCATCTTGCCTCCAGCCATAGAACGCCAGCTCGGAGACACCAACTGATGGACGCCTCTCGCTACCAAACTACCGCCCAACCATGAGTCCAGCCCCACCATTGAAGCCCTCCCATTCTCCAGTACCATCAATACCACCAACTTTAAGGACATCCCACGGCAAACAACACGCAACTTAACCACCTTTTTTGACCCTCCTCAAGATTGCAAATCCCTCCACAACCATAATGCCCTCTAATTCCCTTCTTGAAGCCCCAGGGACCACAAATCTATGCCCACGGCATTAAGGTGCACCCCGTCTACCCTCCAAAATTAACCAACATCCAACTCCAGCTCAAAATGCCTAACTGCCACTGCCCCATTCCTTGCCATGAACTTACCAACCGCCCTATTTGCGTAAAAAATTTGCGATCAACACTAATGGGTAGGCAACTTTCTATTGATTGCTAGGGATGTTGCTAAGTGCCGATATTCGCAATAAATTCGTGATAAATTTGCGATTAGAATATTCGCGATCAACACTATTCACGAATACATAGCACTATATTCTAAATATTCGCGAATTCTCAAAGTGGCGAAATTCGTGATTAGAATATTCGCGCTCAACACTAGTACTGACCCCTGATATATTTATACATAGTAATTAAATCTCCCCTCAGTTGTCTTTTTTCTAAAGTGAATAATCCTAATTTTGATAATCTTTCAGAGTACTGAAACCTTAATTCTTGCCTTATTCACTGAACATTCCTCCCGCCACACCCAACGAGGCACAATGTCAGACCATACTGTTATAATGGCCGGGTATAAGGGCCACAATCTCAACAAATCAAACTTTCTATCCCTTATTAATTACCTAAATCGCCTAACACCCAAATCATTACCGCCAATGTGAAGCACTAAAACATCAGGGGACTTGCCCAAGTGTGCAAAACAAGGCACCTCCCTTAAAACACCACCCCACAACATACCTCTGGACCCGAGCCACCACATGACCGTGATGTCCCTCTCAAACCACAATTGCCATCCGTTCAGCCGGACATCTGCCCTAGAAGCACCCTAAAAAACGAATAAGTGCCCGAGAATCAACACTAAAGCCACTGAAACAAAGCAAGACATACAGACACAACATTAAACCAAGACGACCCTTCTCTTACAACCTCCCTAACCTCACATATGACCGAAAACTAACGGAATCCCACCTGCCAATCCTTTTTATTACTTCATCACTCATTCCTAACCTTGCTGCCTCCCTAGCAGCCCCAATCCTAAACGAATGACCTGTATAATCCCCTAGATCAATCCCCAGACCTCTTAAGCAATGCTTAAAACAGCTAAACACTGAAAAGTGACAAGAATGACCCATCTTCATGCCTAAAGAGAGCACCACCCTCCCAGCTTGTTTCTAACCTGTATTCTTGCAAACACCTAACCGGGCATAACAGACACCCTGGAACAGCAAACAGCAAGACACTACTCTCCCTACCTTCCCTATCTGTTTTTGACTTACGAATCCTAACCACAACTAGTGTTGGGCGGGAATATTCGAATCACAAATTTTAATCATGAATATCGCCACTTTGCGAATATTTATAATATAGTGCTATATATTCGTATTCGCAAATATTCTAGATTTTTTTTTCATCTGAACACATGATCCCTCCCTGCTTCTTGCTTGTGGGCCAATGAGAAGGCTGCAATGTCTTTGTCTGAGCTTAGCAACATCCCTAGCAACCAATAGGAAAGTTGCCTACCATTTTACTATATAAGAACCTCCCCAGCAGTCATTTTCTGCAGTTTTTGCAGTTCTGAAAGAGACAGCAGTGTCATAGCTACGCTCTGTGCTTTGCTGTGTCCTTATGCAGTGACCAGGAACAGGTACGCTGACGCCACTTATGCAGTGGGTCAGGATATGGATTGTTAAAATGTTCAGTATTTGTTGTGAAGCCAATTGCAGCATGCGCAGGGTACAATCACAGGGCCCTTCAAAGGTGTTATAACTCATGCCCCAGGTTAGGAATACAAGAGTGGTTTAATGTCTCTGTATGGTAGTGGTAATTGTGTCAACGGTGTCTCCTACCTGGATACGGCTGGACTCCTGGCTCACTTGCAATAAAATAGAGTGTAGTGATAGGAGGAGTAATAGAGGGATTTTGCAGCAGAAATTGATATCCAGACCTTTGGTAAAGTTCAAACTCGTCTTTACTGAGGGTAACTTTCATCCAAGCAAGGTACAGCTTTGGTTGTAGTTCCCAGCAGATTTTCAGCAATGGCTGGCAGGAATTTATCTTCTGCTCTATCAACCTGGAGCTTTCAGGAAAGGACATCTGCTTGTTAGCTCTATACTGTGGCAGGAATTTGGCTTCTGCACTTTCTATCTTCTGCTGTATGGGGACTGACTAGCTGAGGAGGAATATGACTTCTCCTGGGTCTCTGGACTTTACTCACAGTTATCTTCTCAGAGTATGATTTCTTCCTGGAACTGGCGGTTGTCTGCTTGCTTCATCCAGCTGAGGCTGCAGGGCTCAGGCTGGGGATGGTGATCAATGTCTCTCAGCACGAGACTTGGTCCTGGCATTGTTCCCTATATCAGGAGCTCCTAACGCACACGCCTTACCCCTAGCAGGGGGTGGGCTGCACTCCTCACTAACTTCCTTCTCCACCCAGGGTGTAGGCTGTGGGAATAGTCCACACCTCCACAGAGGGGGTGCTAAGCTGGAATGAACTATTCCAGCTTAGATGTACTAAACTGAAACTAAGTTCTTACCAAGCCATTGCTGTCACCTGCTGGTGAACATGGAAAATTACAACATTAATTTATATTTAACATGGTTTATGCACATTTGTGAATGACATTATGTAAAATCACATCTGATGACAAGGTTAAGGCTCCTAACAGAGAGTAGAGGGGTAGAGGAGTGTCGTAACACAACTCTGGGGTGTTACAATTACATTAGTTAGTTAGTTAGCTTATATATATAATACAGATAGTTAGTGGGAGATAGTCAGTGTAGGTTAGATTGTGATATAGTGTAGCTGTGTTAGGTAGTGTGATAGGTTCTGTTGTCCATACATACATGCTGCAGACATAGTGCTGTGATGTCACAAGTTCACAATAATACTTAGTGCACCAATCAGTAATACGTAGTCAGACCTGCTAAAATGTGAAGTTGCACATATTGCGCCAAAATATGCAGATCATTATTTGCCAATTTGCGCAATCGCGAATATATTGGAGCATATATAAAGCTATTGCAATGTTCTGCCGTGCCAACCATTTTCTTCAGTCTCAGGAATCTTCTAGCAGCTTGAAAAATGTATCAAAAGTGACCCACGCCTGTATTGCGTGCGCAATACGCGCATATTACATTGCCGATTTTCACAATCAAGAAAATAATGGTGAATTCTTGAATTTGCAAATTTATGACAACTATTCGCCCAAATATTCGCAAAATATTGCAAATTTGAATATTGCCCCTGCCGCTCATCACTAACCAAAAAATGCTAATTAAAATGTTAACTTGAACAACCATACCTATCCAACTGCTAGCCAATTTTCAGCAATAAAGTGAAAGACACTTGCCTCCTTCTATCCTCTGTCCGCTTTCCCCTTCTCCATCCCTTCAAGACCTCTTACCAGGAAGGTTTTAGTAACATCAGAAAAACCCCTTAACTTAAACTCAAATGCCACACTCACTACGCATTTATTTAACTGTGCCACTGACCAACCTTCTTCTTTTACATGTCCCAAAAATAACAACAACGGGACATCCCCATCATCCACCCGGTCCTCCAATTTCCCACACCACTTTTCCCAATCACGCCAAGCTTTACCGTAAGCAGCCTATATACCTGCACTCATTGATGCCTGCAGTAGCCCCTCTAGTGTACCTCCAAGAGCTCCCACAGGGACTCTGGACACGCCAGCCCCTCAATATCTGCTTCTAGTGCCAGGTGATGAAACCACTCCCACTGCAACCGAGAAAGGGCATCCGCAAGGCAATTAGACACCCCAGGCACATGAACCGCCATCGACCACGTGTTAAGCGACTGAAGGAGACAACGCAGTCAGACTGTTGATTGCCTGCACCACCCCCAAATTATCGCAGTGGAGATTAATCTTTTTATTCCTAAACTTCTCTTCCCACAAGACCACTGTGAGCACGATAGGAAAATGCTACAATAGAGCCAAATTCCGAACCCAGCCCCTCAACACCCAGGACTCCGGCCAACAATCAGCGCACCACTGCCCATGACAATACACCCTAAAACCAACGCCCCCTGCTGCATCCAAAAACAACTCAAAATCAAAGCTATCGACAGCCTCCCCCAAAACTAATGCCCCTACATTGAACTTTCCCAAAAAACTAGCCAATACCTCCAGATTTCTCCTCATATCCTTACCTAGCCGAATGAAATGATGAGGGGTGAAGCACCTGCCGTAGCCGACAAACGCAGACAAAAAATCCAGCCCAATTGGCATAATACGACATGCGAAATTGAGCTTCCCCAACAGAGATTGTAAATCCTGCTGCCGAATCTTTGGCAATCTCCTAGCCCTGTCTAACTCGACCCTTAAATCTAGCACCTTTTCATCCGGCAGCCGGCACTCCATTTTCTGAGTATTAATGACTATCCCCAAGAAGCTCAATTCCGTTGTAGGACCCACCGTCTTTCCCTCCACTAACGGCACTCCAAACTATGGAAAAATCGATTGCAAAGTATTTAACAACAACGAACAAACCCGCAACCCCACCAGACCCAAACAAAGAAAATCATCCAAGTAATGGATATGGATGAACAACCAGAAACGTCCACCACAAGCCATTCCCGTAACAAACTAAATGCTTCAAAATACGTGCACGACACAGAGCAACCCATGGACAAGCACCTGTCTACAAAATACCCCCATCCCAAAAACAACCTAACAAAAGCAAGCTATCTGGATTTACCGGCAGAAGGCGAATAGCCGCTTCAATGTCTGTTTTTACCAATAACGTCCCCATGCCTAATTTTCGCACCCAAGACACAGCCGCCAAAGCCCAATATCCTTGTGGTCCCACCATATATTAGGGTGTACTGGCTTTCTCTGCCTAAATTGTTCATGATATCGGAGCCAAGCTGTCCCCCCATATAACCAATATGCCACCCCGATCACATCCAAATAGCAAAAAATCACTGAGCAGCACTCCGGCATCTTTTTCCCAATCACACTCTCTAAAATAGCAAATGCCGGGAGGCAATTAGAAAAATTGCGCAGAATCAACCAATACCGGTGTATTTCCTCTTCTTCCTTTTGTCCTTTTTACTCCTATCTAAATGAAAAAAACATACTCCCCCTTCCATATACGGTCATGTACGTCCTGCTTCAAATGCGCTTCCAATGGGCCTTTAAAGCATATGTACACCTCCCCCTTTGCCGCATCATCCACCTTGGGTCTATTCCCCTCACCCCAGGCCTGAGTTTGGACCAACACTGATCCCCCTACCAGACCAGACAAACTCCCTGCTGCCCCGCTAACCCCAAGGCCCAGCCCCCACACCGGTAACGGAGATAAACCTGAGGCCCCCAGGCCAGATACCCACACAGCTAAACTACTTTAAAGCTGTCCGAGTCACATACCCAATTCCGTGCCCCCCCAGCACGGATGCCCCCTGGGCAGCAAATTAGCGCACTAAGTGTCCCCGCAGCCGATGGTCCTGCCTTCTGGCGATCTTCACGGGATAGTAGTTCTTCTCCCCTCCCTCCTACCGCCGAAGTTCCACAGGATGACTGCAACCCAGCGTCCTCCATGCTGGATGCGCTCCGTGCCAGCCATAACTCTTCATTTTCAGCCTAGTGGGCGGTGCCAATGCCATGGTGCCAATCATTCAGCTGAGGCCTGAGCACTCCCATGGCCTCTCAGTGCCTAGCCTCGTTCTGCCTTGTGCTGCTCCCTTGCTGAGAGGGGCCCCCTAGCCCTCCTGGACAGGAGAGAACCTGCATATCCCGGTCCTGCCTTCATGTTGGGTGCTGCTGAAGATGGAGGGGTGCCCCCCCGCCTTGTTCTGGGTCCCACCGTACAGATGGATGCCTCCCATGCCGGGAGGACCTGTTAGAAGGCAGCCAGCCATTCCCCAGTTGTGAAGAATCCCCAGAGGGGCTCCGTACCCGGCGCCAGGCGACATTCTTGGGCTTGCTGTACGTGCCGACGCCCCCTGCAGTAAGCTGGACACCTGTTCCTGCAGCCATTCGGGTCCCCATGCCTCTGCCGCTGCCCACAACTGCCAGATGATTTCTTCTACAGTGTGCATAATGGTGAGCCTACTGGGATGGTAGAAGCTTATTCTCCAACTATTCTAAAACTAAAATGGGGCCTAATATCATTTAAACCATCCTTTATAAAGCTATAACCCCACCCCCTAGTCTCACACCTCTCATTTCCTAACAGTAACCCCTAAAGTGCCGGACCAAAACCTATCATGCAGGCCTTCCCTTAGGCTAACAACCCAGTACGGTCTCTCTAGTTTTTAGAAATTAATAGTACAGGTGAATATGAATATACGACACTTTGTAATATATCTTATTCGAGAATTATGCTTTCTTCTGGGCATATCACGCTGCTTTACTCCTCTTTCCCTTCACTCAGCCTCTTATCTCAGGTTCCATCTCCAGCCTCACACACAAAAGTCTATGGACAGAAGAGGAGGGATGAGAAAGCTTCTGCCAGCTAGTAAGTGATTTATTACCTCACTTTTAACACTAGTGGAACCTTATTCTACAGTACTAGATAGAGTCAAAAGTTCTAAGTGTAGCAGAACTAAGAAACTACAGGTTCTGTGTCTCTCCTCCAGCAGCCTCCTCCTCCCCCTTCCTCTCTCCATAGACATCAAAGTTAAAAGTAGAACAGAGCAAAGCAACCTGATAAAAGCAAATAGAAGCCTTTTTCTTTAGCAATATATATTACAAAGTTTTTTATATTCACCTGTACTATTCATGGAACATTGTTTTACAACTTGTGGAACATTTTAAAATATAAATAAACAGAAGTTTTCTTTACCAATGTCCAACTCGCTAACCAGTGTATAAGGCTACTTTCACACTCGTGTTTTGTCCAGATCCGTTCAGGTAATACATCCGCCTGCATCTGTTCTGAACGGATCCATTTGTATTACTTTTAACATAGCCAAGGCAGATCTGTCTTGAACACCATTGAAAGTCAATGGGGGATGGATCCGTTTTCTATTGTGACAGATTGTGTAAGAGAAAACGGCTCAGTTTCGTCAGACGGACACAAAAACGCTGCAAGCAGCGTTTTGGTGTCCGCCTCCAAAGCGGAATGGTGACTGAACGGAGGCAAACTGATGCATTCTGAGAGGATCCTTTTCCATTCAGAATATATTAGGGCAAAACTGATCCATTTTAGACCGTTTGTGAGAGCCCTGAATGAATCTCACAAACGGAAAGCCAAAACGCGAGTGTAAAAGTAGCCTAAGCTGTACATGGCTTAAAATCTCCAACATATAAGTTCACTTATAAAGAAAATGTCCAGCTCAACATGGTGTCCACTTGAAGAATCCCTTTATTTCCTCCATCTTAAAGGGGTTGTCCAGGAATGGATAATGATGTCTTATCCTTATAATAGGTCACCTTTATAACATTGGTAGTGATCCCAGTCCCCGTACCTCTACCGATCAGATGCTTCAGGGAGCCGCCACACTGATCGGACCTCTGGTTAGCACAGCTGGCTCATGGCAGCTTTCCAAGCACAGCGCCATACATTGTACAGTGGCTGTGTTTGATATTGCAGCTCATCCATATTCACTTCAATGGGGCTGAGCGGCAACTAGGCCATGTCAGTGCAATATGTCAGGTTTACATAACCAACAGATAAGTCCATCATTACCTTTCCATGAATTTCACTGAGAGCTCCAATGTTTTATTATACATTCAATGCAATATTGTGATATTCTAACAAAACCCTCAACAAGTTTAAGTTTAAATCACAGCCACGGGATGGCCACACATATGCACATATAACATGACCAACTTCTGACAGAGTTTTGTGCAATGTTGTTTTTTTGTTGTTTCTTTTTTTCAAAGCTGGGATGCTGAGGTGAGTGAATTTTTTGGAAATTCATTTCTGGTCCATTTCTAACAAATCAGTCAGTAGATTCAATTCAGGTACAATAAATTCAACCTGCTTCAAAATAGCTCAGACTGCACTAAAAAGTCATATCTGATACTCTGAGGTCTCCTAGGACTGTATCCAACCACGTTCTAGCTCTTTAATGCTAAGATATCAATGGTAATGTCAGTGACAACAATATCTAGTAAATTATCATCGAAAAATTAATTTATTTAAGTAATTAAATTCAAAAAGTGAAGCTTATACAGTATATTCTATAGATTTATTACACAAAGAATGATCTATTCCAAGCGTCTATTTCTTTTAATGCTGATGATTATGGCTTACAAAAAATTAGATTATATAACACCAATTAAAAAATATATATTTTTAATACAGAAATGTTGGCCTACTGAAAAGTCTGTACAGTGTACGCACTCAATACTTGGTCGGGGCTCCATTTGCAGGAATTTCTGCATCAATGCAGCATGGCATGGAGGTGATCAACCTGGGGCACTGCTGAGGTGTTATGGAAGCCCAGGTTGGTTTGATAGTGGCTTTCAGAACATCTGCATTGATGGGTCTGGTGTCTCATCTTCTTCTTGACATTACTCAAAATAGATTCTCTATGGGGTTTAGGTCAGGTGAGTTTGCTGGCCAATCAAACACAATGATACCATGGTTATTAAACCAGGTATTGTTACTTTTGGCAGTGCGGGCAGGTGCCAAGTCCTGCTGGAAAATGAAATCAGCATCTCCATAAAGCTTGTCAACAGAGGGAAGCATAAAGTGCTCCAAAGTTTCATGGAGATGGTTGTGCTGACTGACTGAGTCCTTAGCCAAATTCAAACTAAGGTAAGAGCGGACACATCTGTATGATGCTATAGGTAGAGAATGAGATGCAGCAAACGAGTTTAAGTATCATGGTATGCAACGTGTTCAATGTCAAGTTAAGGGGTTTTCTCACCTCAGACATTAGTGTCATATCGCTAGGACAAGCCACCAATGTCAGATAGGTGCGAGTCCCACCTCTAGTACCCGCACATTTCTCCAGAATGCGCCATCGAAAAAGAAGGAAAGTGTACTGCACATGTGCGACGTGCTCTTCATTCATTTGTACGAGAGTTCCGAAAATAGCTGAGCGAGCATGCTTGACTATTTTCGGAAGTCCAAAGAAATGAATGAAGAGTGAACCATGTAAGTGTGACAACCGCTACATTAACCACTATGGGACTGGTAGAAATAACTGGCAGCACTTGGCTATTTTTGGACCTCCCATAGAAATGAATGGAGGGTGGCTGTGCATGCGTGGCTGCCCTCTGTTTTCTTTGGAGGTCCCATTCTGGAGATAGGTGCTAGGTCCCAGAGGTGGGATCAGCACTCATCTGATTGTTAGCAAATCCTAGTGATACGCCACTAATGTCTGAGCTGAGACAACCCCTTTCAAATTTTATACAGATGTAGAACTTATAACATTGGTTCTTTTTAAGGGTGCTGGGACAACTATAAACATGACAATCATTGTCACCCTTAAAAATAGATCCATACGATGATTGTCTATTCTTCAAAGGTTCAAGAACATTAACCTGGTTACTCAGGCACCTGGAGCGAATATCTGTATTTTGTAGACATTTACAACAGCAATCATAAGAGACTTTGTGAGGAAATATGGAGCTGTACAACAATTAATTAAACCCCTGTGACAGCTTTTTTATGGTGCTATGTAATTTAACATCTGCTGTAGCTTCTCCGAAGTCTCTCTCGTAAAAAATGTTTCCTTTCTTTTTACTTTGAAATCAGAAAGACTTTTCTCAGCATTTAAGTGTTTGAACAAGTTTTCAAGGCGTATGGCTATGTTTTGGATAAGTTTGACTTTAATGAAATAGATATCCTCTGTTGGTGTTTTGAAGCACCATTAAAGTAAAATTTCACCTTGAGCTCTTGCTAACCTTATATCTGGAATTTGCTTAATCAACATTTTTTAGAAACTGTGAAGAAAATCCAATAGAGTAATAAAAGTAATTATACTAGCTATGAAAATGGCAATCATAAAATAATGAGGTGCAGGAGAAGCTTTCTCAGTACCCAGGAGGCCTTTTTAGCGGCGGATTAAATGCATGATAGACCCGGGGCTGTCTACCAAACTTGGGCCCCTCCCTCCATTTTAGTTTAGTTTTTTTTTTATGAAGAGTCTGAGGTGCTTAGTGAGCGCCACAGTCTCTTCCCAGGCCATATGACATTTTCAGACTAAAATAAAATACCCCAAATTGGGTCCTAAACTGAAAAATTTGGTCGCCAAATTTAAAATACATATAATTATAATAAAAAAGACATAGAGGAGAATACAGCACCACATGCCTCTTACATCCAGTGACATCTCCTGTCATGTAGACCTTCTCTTTCATCTTCTCCTCCAGACCCAGACCACCATGGCAAATTCTTTCAGCCACATCTTGTCTCTGCAGAGTTTTGTAATACAGACTCGTTAGATTCCTCAATTTTTCCATCAACTTCCCATCCTGGTGTCCCCACAGTGTCATCCTGCTGCCACTCCCAATACTGTGCCCGTGGTGCTCACCAATGTCCCAGGTACTATACTGCTGAAAATATATTGACCCTAATAGACATAATTGGGGTCATTTATCAAACTGGTGTGAAGTAGAACTGGATTTCCAAAAGAGCTGTCAAAAATGAATGGTGGAACCTGATTGGTTGCTATGGGCAACTAAGCCAGTTCTAGTTTACAGCAGTTTGATAAATTACCCTAACTGTCGCTGTGACGGACTGAACCATCACTGGGGCTGCTGAAGAAGCCTGAGGGCCACCCTCCTTCCTACAGACTATGGACCCAGAACTATGGAGACCCCCTCAGACCTTTTGGGGTTACAAGGAACTATGAACCGTGATTTATGTATGGAATTTATATGCCACATATTTCCTATTGCCAATTAAAGGTGCAGGGTGTGAATTCAGCAACACAAAGAGGGTTAACTCTGCACTGAGACTCCCACTGATTGTGTTAGTGATGGGATTAAGATAGCTGACTCTAGGAGCAGCTGACTCCTAGATGAGTAGATCACCCTATGATACACTCAGGAGATAATCCCATCACATGTGTCTACTCTCTCCCTATTCATTCATTATGGAGGGGGTAAAGATGTCTGTTTGCATGTTGTTCATGGTTTGATTGATTTATGGCAGACTTCTTGAACTGTATATATACTTTGTTGATCTTCAATAAAGTGAGTTCCTGTTTTGGTCTTCAACATAGAGCCTCGTCTCATGTGTGTGGGAATTGCTATATGCTGTATACTCTCCTGTCTATAACCCCTAGCTCTTGTAAGAGCTGTTCCTGTTCCTTGTTCCTGTGGTGGTTTCGGTGTATAGCGGAGTGCTAGGAGCATCCATCAACAGAGGTACCCAGTCGGGGTGCCAGGAGATCCGTTACAGTCCCTATAGTGTCCACAGCAGCTATAATGTCCCCTAGAGTGCCCCCAGTAATAATAACACCTAATATTGTGCTCCAGGCAATAATCCCTGTATAGTGTCCCCAAAAATATAATCCCTGTATAGTGCCTCCCCAATAGCAACACCCCCATATAGTAATTTCCCCCATATAGTAATCACCCCATAGTAATTTGCCCCCACACAGTAATTTCCCCCACACTGCCCCCACATAGTCATTTCCCCCACACTGCCCCATACAGTAATTTGCCCACACATAGTAATTTTCCCCACACTGCCCAACACAGTAGTTTCCCCCAAACAGTAATTTCCCCCAAATAGTAATTTCCACCACACTGCTCCCATATAGTAATTTATCCCACATAGCAATTTCCCCCACACTGCCCCCACACTGCCCCCACACAGTAATCTGCCCCCGCATAGTAATTTCCCCCACACTGCCCCACATAGTAATTTCCCCCCACATAGTAATTTGCCCCCACACTGCCCCACACAGTAAACTGCCCCACATAGTAATTTCCCCCATATTGCCCCCACATAGTAATTTCCCCCACACACAGTCATTTTCCCCACACTGCCGTTTCACCCATACTGCCCCCACATAGCAATTTGCCCCCACACTGCACCATATAGCAATTTGCCCGGGGCTGGGTTGGATCTTAACAAGGTTCCAAGTAGAGCTTCAACATGCAACAAGAAGAAATAAGAGTGAGACAAAACATTTTTTGAGCATTCAATTAATTGAAAATAACGATTAAACTGAAACAGGCTGTTTTTCAGCTGATCCAAATTTTAGGACCACATGCCTTTAAAAGGCCAAATCTGTGCAAAGATGTGGATTCATTGTCATTTTCTGTCAGGTAGTCACATGTTGTGTTGGCAAAGGCAAAAAAACTCTCCCTTTTTGAACTGCATAAGCATGGTGTCTCACAGCGCGCCATCGCTGCTGAGGTGGGACGCAGTAAGACAGTAATTTGGAATTTCTTAAATGATCCTGAGGGTTATGGAACAAAAAAGTCTAGTATTATAGCTCATCCTCATTTAACAATATAGGGCTGGAATTTAGACCTTGGACTAGAGATGAGTGAAGTTCTTGAAAATTCCATTTGGAATTCCATTTGGCTGCTTCGCCGAATGTTACAAAATAATTAGCTTTGTGACTAATTACTTCATCACAAAGTGCATTTCATTGTTAGTAATGGGTGCAATGACAGGAAACAGCGATTGCGCTGCACTCATCATTGTACCCCTCAGATGCCACATTCATCGCTGATCACAGCACCTGACATTAACAGGTCTATAATAAAAAAATAAAATCATACTTACCTCATCCATTTGATCACAAAAAGCCTGCCACTTTCTTGATTGAAGATTCAGTGTGAAATCTTGCGTGGCATGTGCCTCTGCTCGGCAGTGTGCTCTAGAAAATAAAAGAACCCTTGCTCTGTGCGATCCTGCGCAGGGCAAGGGAGAGCTTCGGAGCATGAACTACTCCGATGCTCATGTTAGGGGGGGCTGCCTGGGTGAAATTTTTGATATGTCTGGGTTCAGCTCTGAACCCGGACAACCCTTTAACAGTGACCCCCCCCCCACAGTGGCTGGCCCCTAACAGTGACCTCCACAGCTGCCCATCCCCTTAACAGTGACCCCCCACAGTGCCCTGCACAGAGGCCCACCCCCTTAACATTGGCCTGCATTGTACCCCTCCCCTTTAATATAACACCTCCACAGCACTCTGCCCCCTTTAAATGTGACATCCATAGCACCTTGCTCTTTAACAGAGACCTCCACAGCACCACACCCTCTTAAAGGGGTTGTCCGGGATCCAATATTATTATTTTTTTTTAGTGTACTCCCTATTAACAGCTGAATCAAGGTCCCCCCATATGTTTTTAAGTATTTTCACCATTTCTATATGGCTCATACAGTCCCCCCACGCTTTGTTTACACCTATGTTTATTTTTTCCTACCTTCCTGCCGCACTGCACTGTGGTTCCCAGCACAGCGCGGCATCACGTGGTTTCATCTCCGCCATGACTCCGCCCCCTAATTAATATTCAGTGCTCTGCCTCTTTCATTCCTAATAAAGCGCCCTGCCCGGTGACATCACCGGACCGGATGGGCGTGGCTTAGCGCGGTTGGTTGCCGCCTTGTTACTGCCCATCCAGGCACTTTGAATAATTCATGTGGCTGAGGGTGACGTCACCCCGGCTCCCTGGGAAGTGGAAGAAGAGGCTTCACTCGGCAGAAAGGGACCCGGTACGTCACCGAGTCTTGGAAACACAGCGCTTCCGGCTGAGAGTTGGAGATTTGAAAACTGGGCATTAGAAATGTCGGGTAAAGGTAGGACAGGCAAGATTGTAACATTTAGGGCATTGTTTTACACATACTCCAATCTTCCCAATCCCGGACAACCCCTTTAACAGTGACCTTTAACAGTGAAGAAAAATTGTTATGGAAACCTGCTGTAACTGTGTATGTCAAGAGAGAAGGACTTGCAAGTTTCTATTGGACTGTGTGAATGGCAGTTAGAATGTGAACGATACGTCCTAGAGAGCCGGTTCTAAAACCTTCCCAGACACCTGTTGTACCTATGTGCCAAATTTGGTGCAGATTGGTCCAGTCGTTTGGCCGTGCATAAAGAAAAGACAGACAACAGAAATTATTTTTTATATGTATAAGAGATTAGCAGAAGGACCCGGCTTTGCACGGGTCTATTTCATCTATTTAATTTTATGTTTCCGTGTGTCGTAAAAAGATATCAACAGTATTCCCCATAACAGTGACCTCTACAGTACCCGCCCCTTTAACAGTGACCTCCACAGTGCCCGCCCCTTTAGCAATTACTGTATCGTTAACAGTGACCTGCACAGTGCCTGCCCCTTTAACAATGACCTCCACAGTGCCTGCCCCTTTAACAGTGATCTCCACAGTGCCGGCCCCTTTAACATTGACCACCTCTTTAACAGTGAACTTCATAGTGGCCGCCCCTTTAACATTAACCACCTCTTTAACAGTGACCTTCACAGTGCCCGCCTCTTTAACAGTGACCTCCACAGTGCCTACCCCTTTAACAATAACCTTCACATTGACCGCCCCTTTAACATTGACTACCCCTTTAACAGTGAACTTCATAGTGGCCGCCCCTTTAACAGTGACCTCCACAGTACCCACCCCTTTAACAGTGACTTCCACAGTGCCCGCCCCTTTAACAGTGACTTCCACAGTGCCTGCCCCTTTAACAGTAACCTCCCTAGTGCCTGCCCCTTTAACAGTGACCTCCACAGTGCGCACCCCTTTAACAGTGACTTCCACAGTGCCCGCCCCTTAACAGAGACCTCTGCACTGCCCGCCCCTTTAACAGTGACCTCCACATTGCCCATCCTTTTAATAGTGACTGCCCCTTTAGCAGTGACTTCCACAGTGCCAGCCCTTTAACAGTGACATTCATAGTGGCCGCCCCTTTAACAGTGACCTTCACAGTGCCCGCCCCTTTAAGAGTGACCTCCACAGTGGCCGCCCCTTTAATAGTGACCACCACAGTGTCTGCCCCTTTAACAGTGACCTCCACAATGCCCACCCCTTTAACATTGACCTACACAGTGCCCGCCCCATTAACAGTGACCTCCACATAGCCCATCCCTTTAATACTGCCCGCCACTTTAACAGTGACCTCCACATGGCCCGCCCCATTAACAGTGACCTTCACAGTGCCCACCCCTTTAACAGTGACCTCCACATGGCCCGCCCCTTTAACAGTGACCTCCACAGTGCCGGCCCCTTTAACAGTGACCTCTACAGTACCTGCCCCTTTAACACTGACCTCCACAGTGCTGGCCCCTTTAACATTGACCACCTCTTTAACAGTGAACTTCATAGTGGCCACCCCTTTAACAGTGACCTCCACAGTACCCGCCCTTTTAACAGTGACTTCCACAGAGCCTGCCCCTTTAACAGTGACTTCCACAGTGCCCGCCCCTTTAACAGTGACCTCCACAGTGCCGGCCCCTTTAACAGTGACCTCTACAGTACCTGCCCCTTTAACACTGACCTCCACAGTGCTGGCCCCTTTAACATTGACCACCTCTTTAACAGTGAACTTCATAGTGGCCACCCCTTTAACAGTGACCTCCACAGTACCCGCCCTTTTAACAGTGACTTCCACAGAGCCTGCCCCTTTAACAGTGACTTCCACAGTGCCCGCCCCTTTAACAGTAACCTCCGTAGTGCCTGCCCCTTTAACAGTGACCTCCACAGTGTGCACCCCTTTAACAGTGACTTCCACAGTGCCCGCCCCTTTAACCGAGACCGCTGCACTGCCCGCCCGCTTAACAGAGACCTCTGCACTGCCCGCTCCTTTAACAGTGACCTTTACATTGCCCATCCTTTTAATAGTGACTGCCCCTTTAGCAGTGACCTCCACAGTGCCTGCCCCTTTAACAATTACCACCCCTTTAACAGTGACATTCATAGTGGCCACCCTTTAACAGTGACCTTCACAGTGCCCGCCCTTTAACAGTGACCTCCACAGTGCCCGCCCCTTTAATAGTGACCACCACAGTGTCTGCCCCTTTAACAGTGACCTCCACAATGCCTGCCCCTTTAACCACCTCCGGACCGCCTAACGCAGGATCGCGTTCCGGAGGTGGCAGCCCTGCGCAGAGTCACTCATATATGCGTCATCTCGCGAGACGCGAGATTTCCTGTGAACGCGCGCACACAGGCGCGCGCGTTCACAGGATCGGAAGGTAAGCGAGTGGATCTCCAGCCTGCCATCGGCGACCGTTCGCTGGCAGGCTGGAGATGCGATTTTTTTAACCCCTAACAGGTATATTAGACGCTGTTTTGATAACAGAGTCTAATATACCTGCTACCTGGTCCTCTGGTGGTCCCTTTTGTTTGGATCGACCACCAGAGGACACAGGTAGCTCAGTAATAAGTAGCACCAAGCACCACACTACACTCCACCCTCCCGTCACTTATTAACCCCTTATTCACCCCTGATCACCCCATATAGACTCCCTGATCACCCCCCTGTCATTGATTAACCCCCTGTCATTGATCACCCCCCTGTAAGGCTCCATTCAGACGTCCGTATGATTTTTGCGGATCCACTGATACATGGATCGGATCCGCAAAACACATACAGACGTCTGAATGGAGCCTTACAGGGGGATGATCACCCCATATAGACTCCCTGATCACCCCCCTGTCATTGATCACCCCCTTGTAAGGCTCCATTCAGACGTCCGTATGATTTTTACGGATCCACTGATACATGGATTGGATCCGCAAAACACATACGGACGTCTGAATGGAGCCTTACAGGGGGGTGATCAATGATAGGGGGGTGATCACCCCATATAGACTCCCTGATCACCCCCCTGTCATTGATCACCCACCTGTCATTGATCACCCCCCCTGTAAGGCTGCATTCAGATGTCCGTATGCATTTTACGGATCCACGGATACATGGATCGGATCCGCAAAACACATACGGACATCTGAATGGAGCCTGACAGGGGGGTGATCAATGACAGGGGGGTGATCACCCCATATAGACTCCCTGATCACCCCCCTGTCATTGATCACCCCCCTGTCATTGATCACCCCCCTGTAAGGCTGCATTCAGATGTCCGTATGTTTTTTACGGATCCACGGATACATGGATCGGATCCGCAAAACACATACGGACATCTAAATGGAGCCTGACAGGGGGGTGATCAATGACAGGGGGGTGATCACCCCATATAGACTCCCTGATCACCCCCCTGTCATTGATCACACCCCTGTCATTGATCACCCCCCTGTAAGGCTACATTCAGACATTTTTTTAGCCCAAGTTAGCGGAAATTATTATTTTTTTCTTACAAAGTCTCATATTCCACTTAGGCTACTTTCACACTTGCGTTCGGGGCTCCGCTTGTGAGCTCCGTTTGAAGGCTCTCACAAGCGGCCCCGAACGGATCCGTCCAGCCCTAATGAATTCTGAGTGGATGTGGATCCGCTCGGAATGCATCAGTTTGGCACCGTTTGTCCTCCGCTCAGCAGGTGGACCCCTGAACGCAGCTTGCAGCGTTCGGGTGTCCGCCTGGCCGTGCGGAGGCAAACGGATCCGTCCAGACATACAATGTAAGTCAATGGGGACGGATCCGTTTGGAGTTGACACAATATGGCTCAATTTTCAAACGGATCCGTCCCCCATTGACTTTCAATGTAAAGTCAAAACGGATCCGTTTGCATTGTTCATGGTAATGCAAACGGATCCGTTCTGAACGGATCTAAGAGTTTGCATTATAAGTGCGGATCCGTCTGTGCAGATACCAGACGGATCCGCACCTAACGCAGGTGTGAAAGTAGCCTAACTTGTGTCAAAAAATAAAATCTCACATGAACTCACCATACCCCTCACGGAATCCAAACGCGTAAAAAATGTTAGACATTTATATTCCAGACTTCTTCTCACGCTTTAGGGCCCCTAGAATGCCAGGGCAGTATAAATACCCCACATGTGACCCCATTTCGGAAATAATACACCCCAAGGTATTCGCTGAGGGGCATATTGAGTCCATGAAAGATTGAAATTTTTGTCCCAAGTTAGCGGAAAGGGGTGTCTTCTTTCCAAAATGGGGTCACATGTGGGGTATTTATACTGCCCTGGCATTTTAGGGGCCCTAAAGCGTGAGAAGAAGTCTGGGATCCAAATGTCTAAAAATGCCCTCATAAAAGGAATGTGGGCCCCTTTGCGCATCTAGGCTGCAAAAAAGTGTCACACATCTGGTATCGTCGTACTCAGGAGAAGTTGGGCAATGTGTTTTGGGGTGTCATTTTACATATACCCATGCTGGGTGAGATAAATATCTTGGTCAAAAGCAAACTTTGTATAAAAAATGGGAAAAGTTGTCTTTTGCCGAGATATTTATCTCACCCAGCATGGGTATATGTAAAAAGACACCCCAAAACACATTGCCCAACTTCTCCTGAATACGGCGATACCACATGTGTGACACTTTTTTGCAGCCTAGGTGGGCAAAGGGGCCCACATTCCAAAGAGCACCTTTCGGATTTCACTGGTCATTTACCTACTTACCACACATTAGGGCCCCTAGAATGCCAGGGCAGTATAACTACCCCACAAGTGACCCCATTTTGGAAAGAAGACACCCCAAGGTATTCCGTGAGGGGCATGGCGAGTTCCTAGAATTTTTTATTTTTTGTCACAAGTTAGCGGAAAATGATTTATTTTTTTCTTACAAAGTCTCATATTCCACTAACTTGTGACAAAAAATAAAAACTTCCATTAACTCACTATGCCCATCACGAAATACCTGGGGGTGTCTTCTTTCCAAAATGGGGTCCCTTGTGGGGTAGTTATACTGCCCTGGCATTTTAGGGGCCGAATGCGTGAGAAGTGGTTTGAAATCAAAATCTGTAAAAAATGCCCGGTGAAATCTGAAAGGTGCTCTTTTGAATGTGGGCCCCTTTGCCCACCTAGGCTGAAAAAAAGTGTCACACATCTGGTATCCCCATACTCAGGAGAAGTTGGGCAATGTGTTTTGGGGTGTCTTTTTACATATACCCATGCTGGGTGAGAGAAATATCTTGGCAAAAGACAACTTTTCCCATTTTTTTATACAACGTTGGCATTTGACCAAGATATTTATCTCACCCAGCATGGGTATATGTAAAATGACACCCCAAAACACATTGCCCAACTTCTCCTGAGTACGGAGATACCACATGTGTGACACTTTTTTGCAGCCTAGGTGGGCAAAGGGGCCCACATTCCAAAGAGCACCTTTCGGATTTCACCGGCCATTTTTTACAGATTTTGATTTCAAACTACTTACCACACATTAGGGCCCCTAGAATGCCAGGGCAGTATAACTACCCCACAAGTGACCCCATTTTGGAAAGAAGACACCCCAAGGTATTCGCTGATGGGCATAGTGAGTTCATAGAAGTTTTTATTTTTTGTCACAAGTTAGTGGAATATGAGACTTTGTAAGAAAAAAAATCATCATTTTCCGCTAACTTGTGACAAAAAATAAAAAGTTCTATGAACTCACTATGCCCATCAGCGAATATCTTAGGGTGTCTACTTTCCGAAATGGGGTCATTTGTGGGGTGTTTGTACTGTCTGGCCATTATAGAACCTTAGGAAACATGACAGGTGCTCAGAAAGTCAGAGCTGCTTCAAAAAGCGGAAATTCACATTTTTGTACCATAGTTTGTAAACGCTATAACTTTTACCCAAACCATTTTTTTTTTTTTACCCAAACATTTTTTTTTATCAAAGACATGTAGAACAATAATTTTAGAGAAAAATGTATATATGGATGTCGTTTTTTTTGCAAAATTTTACAACTGAAAGTGAAAAATGTCATTTTTTTGCAAACAAATCGTTAAATTTTGATTAATAACAAAAAAAGTAAAAATGTCAGCAGCAATGAAATACCACCAAATGAAAGGGCTATTAGTGAGAAGAAAAGGAGGTAAAATTAATTTGGGTGGTAAGTTGTATGACCGAGCAATAAACGGTGAAAGTAGGGTAGGTCAGAAGTGTAAAAAGTGGCCTGGTCATTAAGGGTGTTTAAGCTAGGGGGGCTGAAGTGGTTAACAGTGAGCTACACAGTGCCCGCCCCTTTAACAGTGACCTCCACATTGCCCATCCCTTTAATAGTGCCTGCCACTTTAACAGTGACCTCCACATGGCCCGCCCTTTTAACAGTGACCTTCACAGTGTCTGCTGCTTTAACATTGACCTTCACAGTGCCCGCCCCTTTAACAGTGACCTCCACAGTGCCAGCCCCTTTAACAATGACCTTCACAGTGCCCACCCCTTTAACATTGACTACCCCTTTAACAGTGAACTTCATAGTGGCCGCCCCTTTAACAGTGACCTCCACAGTACCTGCCCCTTTAACAGTGACCTCCACAGTGCCCGCCCCTTTAACAGTGAACTCCACAGCGGCCGTCCATTTAATAGTGGCCCCTGCCCCCCATGCATGTAGCAGTGTAGTTGTGCCGTCATACGTCATATGAACGAATATTTAAGGACCTGTGAACTGCTAAAACCTGTGATCACTTGTTATGGCAATCTGGAGTAGGACCTGCGAGCTTCTATTGGCTAATAAGGGACATGTGACAGTGTAAATGGCAGTTCGGATTTTTAATGAAAGGCTTGCTGGCTTCTATTGGCTAATGCAGGTCATATTTTGGGAATATCTCAGGAACGGTAAGTCCTAGAGAGCTGAGACCTGGTCTAAAACCTTCCCGGACACCTGATGCACATGTGTGCCAAACTTGGTGAAGATCGGTCCAGTCGTTTGAAAGCTCATAAAGAACATCCAGACAGACAGAAACTCATTTTTATATATAAGAGATAAGAGATACAGGAACATACAAAGAAATTATTGGCTCCCATTGTAAAAATATGAAATGCCTATCCCTAGCCCTTCCCTCTAACAAACCCTGGTCCCTCCCACTACCTGTGCCCTCGCCCCTTCCCTGCCCCACCTGTCAAATGTGCCTGCTGCTTATTATATAGTGTACCACTCCCATCCTTCACGAACTGTGCCTTCTGCTGCATATTATATACTGTTCCATATCCCCCATGGACAGTGCCAGCTGAGTACTATATAGTGTGCCATAACCCCCCCTCCCCCATAGACAGTGCCTGCTGAGTATTATATAGTGTTCCATACCCCCCACGGACAGTGCCTGCAGTGTATTATAGAGTGTGCCAAACCCCTCGTGGACAGTGCCTGCTGATAATTATTATATAGTAAATAGTGTGAACTACAGGCTGCGACTCCCCCCCCCCCCCTTCCTCCATGAAATTTGCTTGCTGCTGATGCTTATTATATACATTTATATAGAGGATAGTGTGTGCCACAGGCAGAGACATTTTGATTTTATCATTCCCACCTTCTCAGTTCCCATCTAACTTTTTTCACTATTTTTCCTTTAACATAGCTGTAGGAGGGCATGCTTTTTGTGGAACAAGTTGCATTTTAAATGGCACCACTTAATGTTCCATATAATGCACTGAAAAACGATAATATTTTATGATTTTTAAAACATTTAAAATGTTTACAAACTTAACATTTTAGCAGGTCCTACTACATATTAGTGATTGGTGCAACAAGTATTGTTGTGAACTTGTGACATCACAGCACTATGTCTGTAGCATGTATGTATGGACAGCAGAAACTATCACACTGCCTAACACCCTGCACTGCAACAGCTACACTATATCACTATCTAACCTACACTGACTATCTCCCACTATTTGTATTATATATATATATATATATATATATATATGATATACACTGCTCAAAAAAATAAAGGGAACACAAAAATAACACATCCTAGATCTGAGTTAATTAAATATTCTTCTGAAATACTTTGTTCTTTACATAGTTGAATGTGCTGACAACAAAATCACACAAAAATAAAAAAAATGGAAATCAAATTTTTCAACCCATGGAGGTCTGGATTTGGAGTCACACTCAAAATTAAAGTGGCAAAACACACTGCAGGCTGATCCAACTTTGATGTAATGTCCTTAAAACAAGTCAAAATGAGGCTCAGTAGTGTGTGTGGCCTCCACGTGCCTGTATGACCTCCCTACAACGCCTGTGCATGCTCCTGATGAGGTGGCAGACGGTCTCCTGAGGGATCTCCTCCCAGACCTGGACTAAAGCATCTGCCAACTCCTGGACAGTCTGTGGTGCAACGTGACGTTGGTGGATAGAGCGAGACATGATGTCCCAGATGTGCTCAATTGGATTCAGGTCTGGGGAACGGGCGGGCCAGTCCATAGCATCAATGCCTTCGTCTTGCAGGAACTGCTGACACACTCCAGCCACATGAGGTACAGCATTGTCTTGCATTAGGTGGAACCCAGGGCCAACCGCACCAGCATATGGTCTCACAAGGGGTCTGAGGATCTCATCTCGGTACCTAATGGCAGTCAGGCTACCTCTGGCGAGCACATGGAGGGCTGTGCAGCCCTCCAAAGAAATGCCACCCCACACCATTACTGACCCAATGCCAAACCGGTCATGCTGGAGGACGTTGCAGGCAGCAGAACGTTCTTCACGACGTCTCCAGACTCTGTCACGTCTGTCACATGTGCTCAGTGTGAACCTGCTTTCATCTGTGAAGAGCACAGGGCGCCAGTGGCGAATTTGCCAATCTTGGTGTTCTCTGGCAAATGCCAAACGTCCTGCACGGTGTTGGGCTGTAAGCCCACCCCCACCTATGGACGTCGGGCACTCATATCACCCTCATGGAGTCTTTTTTTGACCGTTTGAGCAGACACATGCACATTTGTGGCCTGCTGGAGGTCATTTTGCAGGGCTCTGGCAGTGCTCCTCCTGTTCCTCCTTGCACAAAGGCAGAGGTAGCGGTCCTGCTGCTGGGTTGTTGCCCTCCTACGGCCTCCTTCACGTCTCCTGATGTACTGGCCTGTCTCCTGGTAGCGCTTCCATGCTCTGGACACTACGCTGACAGACACAGCAAACCTTCTTGTCACAGCTCGCATTGATGTGCCATCCTGGATAAGCTGCACTACCTGAGCCACTTGTGTGGGTTGTAGACTCCGTCTCATGCTACCACTATAGTGAAAGCACCGCCAGCATTCAAAAGTGACCAAAACATCAGCCAGGAAGCATAGGAACTAAGAAGTGGTCTGTGGTCACCACCTGCAGAACAACTCCACCTGTTGTCTAGCCCATTTGCACAACAGCATGTGAAATTGATTGTCACTCAGTGTTGCTTCCTAAGTGGACAGTTTGATTTCACAGAAGTGTGATTGACTTGAAGTTACATTGTGTTGTTTAAGTGTTCCGTTTATTTTTTTGAGTAGTGTATATACAGTACAGACCAAAAGTTTGGACACACCTCCTCATTCAAAGAGTTTTCTTTATGTTCATGACTATTAAAATTGTAGATTCACACTGAAGGCATCAAAACTATGAATTAACACATGTGGAATTATATTCATAACAAACAAGTGTGAAACAACTGAAAATATGTCATATTCTAGGTTCTTCAAAGTAGCCACCTTTTGCTTTGATTACTGCTTTGCACACTCTTGGCATTCTCTTGATGAGCTTCAAGAGGTAGTCCCCTGAAATGGTTTTCACTTCACAGGTGTGCCCTGTCAGGTTTAATAAGTGGGATTTCTTGCCTTATAAATGGGGTTGGGACCATCATTTGTGTTGAGGAGAAGTCAGGTGGATACACAGCTGATAGTCCTACTGAATAGACTGTTAGAATTGGTATTATGGCAAGAAAAAAGCAGCTAAGTAAAGAAAAACGAGTGGCCATCATTACTTTAAGAAATGAAGGTCAGTCAGTCAGCCGAAAAATTGGGAAAACTTTGAAAGTAAGGGCTATTTGATCATGAAGGAGAGTGATGGGGTGCTGCGCCAGATGACCTGGCCTCCACAGTCACCGGACCTGAACCCAATCGAGATGTTTTGGGATGAGCTGGACCGCAGGGTGAAGGCAAAAGGGCCAACAAGTGCTAAGCATCTCTGGGAACTCCTTCAAGACTGTTGGAAGACCATTTCAGGGAACTACCTCTTGAAGCTCATCAAGAGAATGCCAAGAGTGTGCAAAGCAGTAATCAAAGCAAAAGGTGGCTACTTTGAAGAATCTAGAATATGACAAATTTTCAGTTGTTTCACACTTGTTTGTTATGTATATAATTCCACATGTGTAAATTCATAGTTTTGATGCCTTCATAGTCATGAAAATAAAGAAAACTCTTTGAATGAGAAGGTGTGTCCAAACTTTTGGTCTGTACTGTATATAGAGAAAGAAAGGAAAAAAGCAGCACACATTAAACGCGGGTGATATATTATATAACTATTTAATGTAATTAAACAGTAAAGCACAGAGCACAGCAATGACACTGCTGCCTCTCTCAGAAATCCATAAAACTAAAGAAAATGGCTGCTGGGGAGGTTTTTATATAGTAAGGGGTAGGCAACTTTCTTTTTGGTTGCTAGGGATGTGGCTAAGCTCAGACAAAAACATTGCAGCCTTCTCATTGGCCCACAAGCAAGAAGTTAGGTTACTGATGAAAAGAAAATCTAGAATATTCACAAATACAAATATATAGTACTATATTCTAAATCTTCGCGAATTCTCGAAGTGGCAATATTCGCAATTATAATTCGCAATAAGAATATTAGATTGACGAGTATAAGATGACTGGGCATATAAGACGACTCCCAACTTTTCCATTTAAAATATAGGGTTTGGGCTATACTCGCCGTATAAGACTACCCCTGAATGCCCAGCTCTCCCTGTCTTCTAGACGATCTTCTCCAGTCCAGGGAACTGACTGGGATCTGTAGATTGCACTGTTATGAGGAGGGGGATCTGAAGATGGCACTGTTATGGGGAGGGGGATCAGTGGATGACACTGCTATGGGGAGGCAAAAAGAAAGGTGTTCAGGAGCAGCACAGCAAGAGGCTAATGTAGAGCGATAATGGAAATCATGCAGCAGCTGGGCAAGAGATCACAGATCCAAAGCAATCCAAAGGTATGTAGAAAAAGTGGAGGGCCACAGCAGCATATCCAAAATCCTTCTTTATTTCAATCGATCACCGCATAACACAGCATAAAAACAGCAGCAACGTTTCGGCTAGGAATAGCCTTTGTCAAGCATATTTTACAATTAAAACACCAAGTATATATCCAGCATGTCAATGCCGCCCACAATGATAACAATCCAATCAACAGTTGTTTCTCTATGTTACACCCACCTAGTTAATATTCACCAGGCTGTTGTATAACATTCATTAGCTGTTTCAAACAAACATGAGCTGAATTCACATATTCACATATTCACCTGTGTGGGATAATGGCATGCAGGCATCCTCATAGTAGCTGGCGTCTCAAGATAGAAAGTGCGCATGCACGTGAGCGTCATCAGGAGGCGACACAAACCGAGCAGCGCCGCAACCACTATTGACGAAAATCTCAACGTGGTGGCTAGCGTCCCAATGTTCACACTGCGCATGTCTGCAAACGTCATCAGAGGGCGGCCGGCTAGCATCACGATGCCGCACCTATTAGTGACGTGGCAGGCAGCGTGACAGGGGAGGCAACATAACTGCAAATGAGGAATGTCCGCGTTGCTAAGATACAAAGCAACGTACAAACTAATAGATACAATGACACATGGTAAAAATACAATGTGTAGCGTACCTCAGTTAAAATGGAGATCGCCATGTAAATAAATAGACACGATACCCACACAGGTGTGTACATATAATAATATACAAGAATACAGAAGCATGAAGCATGTGTAACCAACATATAACATTATAATGAAAGAGATCATCCTGACTGGTGACCTGTCAGTTGAGACTGATGATCAGATGGTTATCAATCAATAATCACAGGGCTATGCATTGTGATATATTCAATAGTGGTGAGCGCGAATATTCGAATTTCGAATTTTTTTCTCGAATATCGCAATTTCGAGATTTCGCGAATATTTAGAATATAGTTCCAAATATTCGCGAAATCGAATATTCGTATATTTTTTTTCAAAAATAAAAATAATCGTACGATTATTTTAATCTTATGATTTTTTTTTTCTATGACTATGGCTAGGCTAATATGTGTATTTTACGAAATTTCTTAATATTGCTCTAACTTCGTATTTTAGAATATTCGTAATATTCTAAAAGACGGAGTTAGAGCAATATTCCGAATATTCTAAAAGACGAAGTTAGAGCAATATTAAGAAATTTCGTAAAATACACATATTAGCCTAGCCATAGTCATAGGAACATTGCCTTATACAGGAAAAAAAAAATAAAAAAAAATCACACGAATATTTTAATCGCATATTATTCGCGAAAAATTGAATAATTACGAATATTCGATTTCGCCGAAAATAATAAGAATATTCATTCGAATATTCGCGAAATATCGCGAAATCGAATATGGCACCTCCCGCTCATCACTAATATTCAAACGGTTTTCAAATACATAAAACATAACATAAAGAAATACATATAACAGAGAAGAGTCTAGCTGATTCCTGCCACATTGAACTCAAGGTTGAGTTCAAATGGCTGTAAGGACCTCAGCGTATAGATCCATTTGAGTTCCTTTTTTCTCAATATCACATCCATATCACCACCTCTCCGTAGAAAAACCACACTGTCTATAACTCTAAAGCGAAGTTGGTTGACTGAGTGTCCCGCCTCAACAAAATATTTAGCGACGGGTTTATCCATGTTCTTCTTGCGTATAGTGCTTTTGTGCTTATTAATACGTTCTCTAACTTCCATGGTAGTCTCTCCCACATAAGTTGAGGCTACACGGACATTGGATAGCATATATCACGTCCCGTGACCTACAGGTATAATAGCCATTGATTTTATATTTTTTACCACTATATGGATGGAAGAAGTGATCTCCTTTAAGAACATTGCCACAATTGCAGCAGGATAAACATGGGTAAGTACCGTTTTTACACGGAGTAAGCAGTTTTTGTGCAGTCATAGACTGATCGCTTACATCAGTTTTAACCAGCCTATCACGTAGGCTAGGGTTCCTCCTGTATGCCATCCTCGGCGGGGACTTAAATTCTTCTATCTCTGGCAATCCCCTTTGGAGTATGTGCCATTCCTTCCTGAGGACATGGGCAATGTCGCCACTGTCCCGGCCGAAGATGGAGACAAAGGGAACCCTAGCCTTGGATCTGGTTTTTGTAGAATTCTGGAGTGTGGAACCTCTGTCAACCAACTTCACCTTATGTCTAGTTCTGTCAAGTAGATGTTTGGGGTAGCCACGTTCAACGAATCGTGTGCACATGGCATCCACCCTTTGTGTGCAAACATCTTCCTCAGAAACTATGCGTCTAACCCTTAAAAGTTGACTCCAGGGTATGGAATCAAGCATTTTGCGCGGGTGATAGCTATCATGCATAAGGAGGGTGTTTCTATCATTTGGCTTCTGATAGAGGTCCGTGGCTAAAAGACCCCCCATCACATACACACGTACATCAAGGAATTGCAATTTACTAGCTGATGAAGTAACTGTGAACTGCAGTCCTGGGACACCCGCATTCAAATGTGAGTGGAAACTGTCCAGCTCATCTGTCGTGCCTGTCCAAATCATGAAGATGTCGTCGATGTAGCGCCACCAACACAGGACCCTCCCAAAAAAGGGGGAACGGTAAACCAGTTTGTCCTCAACCTTGGCCATAAAGATGTTAGCGTAAGTTGGGGCCATATTAGACCCCATGGCCACACCCCGCTGTTGCTGGTAGAAGGTGTCCCTGAAGAGGAAATAACTCCTCCTCAGGACCACCTCCAAGAGATGGAGGACAAACTGGCACACCCCCGGGGAGAGTCCCATGTCGGTCAGGGCCACATCGACGACACCTAACCCATAGGTATGGTCAATCGATGTGTACAAAGACACTACATCAAAACTAACCAATAAAAATTGGGTGGGTAATTGTAACCCGTGTAGTTTGGATAGAAAGTGTCCCGTATCCTTGATATAGGATGGGGCGGAGGTCGCCCGGACCTGCAGCAACCTGTCAAGAAAGACAGACAAAGGGTTAAAAACAGAACCCCTACCGGAAACAATCTGTCGCCCCGGAGGGTTATTCAGTCGCTTATGTATTTTCGGGAGTATGTATAACATCGGGGTGATAGGGTGAGGCACCGTAAGGTATTGATACAAACCATCATCAATGATTGAGTTTAGTCGTGCCTCACCTAGTATCACCCCGATGTCACGCATGATGTCCCATTTGGGATCCCCAGATAACTGCTTATAGACTTCAAAGTCACTCAATTGTCTGTCAATCTCACAGATGTACATCGCAGTGTCCATGACGACCACCGCCCCACCCTTATCGGCAGGTTTAATAGTAATGCGGGTGTCACGTTCTAGTGACATAATAGCCTGTCGCTCTAGTTTAGAGAGGTTACTCCTATCAGGAAAAGTGGTTTTAAGAGCATTGATCTGTCTATGCACAATGTGTATATAGGACTCCACCACATGATTGGAGTGAGGTGGTGAAAAAGTGCTAGGTTTCCTGAGCTGTAATTCATTGCACGTTAACAAAGTAGCACTACCTTTATCAGATAAAGACATTTTGTTGTCAAGATTTTTAGATGCAAAAAAACTTTTTAAACGTAAATTTCTGAAAAAGCGTTGTAAATCAAGCTCTAAAGAAAACCAGTCCCTCTCAGTGGTGGGGGAGAAACTCAGACCACGGCTTAGCACCTGTACCTGCGCAGGAGTAAGTGTCATTGATGAGATATTCACAACGAGTTGTGTTTTCTCCTCGGATTGCGCCTGGTTGACCTTACAGGCATCGCTTGGTTCGATGGCGGTTTCCCTTTTGTATGACCGGTGATGCTTCCTTCCGCCCCGGCGACATCCCCATCGCCTTGCTGACCTAAAAAAGGAGCTGACGTGGAGGGTTCATCCGAAGAGTCGGAGTCAAAGGTGGAAAAGCCAAAATGGCCGTGGTCAAATCTTCTATTGCGTCTTCTCCTGGGTCTACCTTGTGACTGCTGGGTGCGCCAATTATACACCTTTCCAGATTGATAGTCCTCAAGGTCCCTATGCCATTTCTCCCTTTTAACCCGTTCGGTTTCACTTCTATGGCGTTGGACCTGTTGTACAACTTTATCAGTATGCGCTGTAAATTCCTCTGTACTGCTGAGGCCTTGGATTTGCGCATTCAGGTCAGTCACAATTCTCTTAATATTCTCAAACTCTTTACATAGATAGTCAATATTATTAAGCAGGATCAGGTCAAAGGAGTATTTGTTACTCACCGCCTCGAATTTGGCACAAAAATCCGTGTCATTTGGAAAAAGATTCGGCCGCAAATGAGAACGCAGTCCCCTTGGAATGCGTCGATTCCTGTAGTACTCTCTCAGGGTACTGAGGTGTAACTCCATTGTAGTCAGCCTCTTTGATTCCTGTTCACATTTGCGCCTGAGCAGATCAATGGAGGGGGTGCTGAGAAAGGAAACATCACTGGAATCTGTACCAATAAGTTTCTGTATCTCTTCATCTGTATACATATATGCCGTGTCATTTGGCGTTTCGACGCTCTTACCGGAGCCTGAGAGTGAATCCATGTTCACATAAAGTGTAGAAAAGCAGGTCTACTCCCCGGTGCTCGCTCCCCAGATCAGGTAATGCAAAAAGAAAGGTGTTCAGGAGCAGCACAGCAAACGGCTACTGTAGAGCGATAATGGAAATCATGCAGCAGCTGGGCAAGAGATCACAGATCCAAAGCAATCCAAAGGTATGTAGAAAAAGTGGAGGGCCACAGTAGCATATCCAAAATCCTTCTTTATTTCAATCGATCACCGCATAACACAGCATAAAAACAGCAGCAACGTTTCGGCTAGGAATAGCCTTTGTCAAGCATATTTTACAATTAAAACACTGCATTGTGATATATTCAAACAGTTTTCAAATACATAAAACATAACATAAAGAAAGACATATAAGAGAGAAGAGTCTAGCTGATTCCTGCCACATTGAACTCGAGGTTGAGTCCAAATGGCTGTAAGGACCTCAGCGTATAGATCCATTTGAGTTCCTTTGTTCTCAATATCGCATCCTTATCACCACCTCTCCGTAGAAAACCCACACTGTCTATAACTCTAAAGCGAAGTTGGTTGGATTATTATCATTGTGGGCGGCATTGACATGCTGGATATATACTTGGTGTTTTAATTGTAAAATATGCTTGACAAAGGCTATCTCTAGCCGAAACGTTGCTGCTGTTTTTATGCTGTGTTATGCGGTGATCGATTGAAATAAAGAACGTGACACCCGCATTACTATTAAACCTGCCGATAAGGGTGGGGCGGTGGTCGTCATGGACACTGCGATGTACATCTGTGAGATTGACAGACAATTGAGTGACTTTGAAGTCTATAAGCAGTTATCTGGGGATCCCAAATGGGACATCATGCGTGACATCGGGGTGATACTAGGTGAGGCACGACTAAACTCAATCATTGATGATGGTTTGTATCAATACCTTACGGTGCCTCACCCTATCACCCCGATGTTATACATACTCCCGAAAATACATAAGCGACTGAATAACCCTCCGGGGCGACAGATTGTTTCCGGTAGGGGTTCTGTTTTTAACCCTTTGTCTGTCTTTCTTGACAGGTTGCTGCAGGTCCGGGCGACCTCCACCCCATCCTATATCAAGGATACGGGACACTTTCTATACAAACTACACGGGTTACAATTACCCACCCAATTTTTATTGGTTAGTTTTGATGTAGTGTCTTTGTACACATCGATTGACCATACCTATGGGTTAAGTGTCGTCGATGTGGCCCTGACCGACATGGGACTCTCCCCGGGGGTGTGCCAGTTTGTCCTCCATCTCTTGGAGGTGGTCCTGAGGAGGAGTTATTTCCTCTTCAGGGACACCTTCTACCAGCAACAGCGGGGTGTGGCCATGGGGTCTAATATGGCCCCAACTTACGCTAACATCTTTATGGCCGAGGTTGAGGACAAACTGGTTTACCGTTCCCCCTTTTTTGGGAGGGTCCTGTGTTGGTGGCGCTACATCGACGACATCTTCATGATTTGGACAGGCACGACAGATGAGCTGGACAGTTTCCACTCACATTTGAATGCGGGTGTCTCAGGACTGCAGTTCACAGTTACTTCATCAGCTAGTGAATTGCAATTCCTTGATGTACGTGTGTATGTGATGGAGGGTCTTTTAGCCACGGACCTCTATCAGAAGCCCACTGATAGAAACACCCTCCTTATGCATGATAGCTATCACCCACGCAAAATACCCTGGAGTCAACTTTTAAGGGTTAGACGCATAGTTTCTGAGGAAGATGTTTGCACACAAAGGGTGGATGCCATGTGCACACGATTCGTTGAACGTGGCTACCCCAAACATCTACTTGACAGAACTAGACATAAGGTGAAGTTGGTTGACAGAGGTTCCACACTCCAGAATTCTACAAAAACCAGATCCAAGGCTAGGGTTCCCTTTGTCTCCATCTTCGGCCGGGACAGTGGCGACATTGCCCATGTCCTCAGGAAGGAATGGCACATACTCCAAAGGGGATTGCCAGAGATAGAAGAATTTAAGTCCCCGCCGATGATGGCATACAGGAGGAACCCTAGCCTACGTGATAGGCTGGTTAAAACTGATGTAAGCGATCAGTCTATGACTGCACAAAAACTGCTTACTCCGCGTAAAAATGGTACTTACCCATGTTTATCCTGCTGCAATTGTGGCAATGTTCTTAAAGGAGATCACTTCTTCCATCCATATAGTGGTAAAAAATATAAAATCAATGGCTATTATACCTGTAGGTCACGGGACGTGATATATGCTATCCATTGTCCGTGTAGCCTCACTTATGTGGGAGAGACTACCATGGAAGTTAGGGAACGCATTCATAAGCACAAAAGCACTATACGCGAGAAGAACATGGATAAACCCGTCGCTAAACATTTTGTTGAGGCGGGACACTCAGTCAACCAACTTCGCTTTAGAGTTATAGACAGTGTGGTTTTTCTACAGAGAGGTGGTGATAAGGATGTGATATTGAGAAAAAAGGAACTCAAATGGATCTATACGCTGAGGTCCTTACAGCCATTTGGACTCAACCTTGAGTTCAATGTGGCAGGAATCAGCTAGACTCTTCTCTGTTATATGTATTTCTTTATGGTATGTTTTATGTATTTGAAAACCGTTTGAATATATCACAATGCATAGCCCTGTGATTATTGATTGATAACCATCTGATCATCAGTCTCAACTGACAGGTCACCAGTCAGGATGATCTCTTTCATTATAATGTTATATGTTGGTTACACATGCTTCATGCTTCTGTATTCTTGTATATTATTATATGTGTGGGTATCGTGTCTATTTATTTACATGGCGATCTCCGTTTTAACTGAGGTACGCTACACATTGTATTTTTACCATGTGTCATTGTATCTATTAGTTTGTACGTTGCTTTGTATCTTAGCAACGCGGACATTCCTCATTTGCAGTTATGTTGCCTCCCCTGTCACGCTGCCTGCCACGTCACTAATAGGTGCGGCATCGTGACGCTAGCCGCCTGCCCTCTGATGACGTTTGCGGACATGCGCAGTGTGAACATTGGGACGCTAGCCACCACGTTGAGATTTTCGTCAATAGTGGTTGTGGCGCTGCTCAGTTTGTGTCGCCTCCTGATGACGCTCACGTGCATGCGCACTTTCTATCTTGAGACGCCAGCTACTATGAGGATGCCTGCATGCCATTATCCCACACAGGTGAATATGTGAATATGTGAATTCAGCTCATGTTTGTTTGAAACAGCTAATGAATGTTATACAACAGCCTGGTGAATATTAACTAGGTAGGTGTAACATAGAGAAACAACAGTTGATTGGATTGTTATCATTGTGGGCGGCATTGACATGCTGGATATATACTTGGTGTTTTAATTGTAAAATATGCTTGACAAAGGCTATTCCTAGCCGAAACGTTGCTGCTGTTTTTATGCTGTGTTATGCGGTGATCGATTGAAATAAAGAAGGATTTTGGATATGCTGCTGTGGCCCTCCACTTTTACTGCTATGGGGAGGGGGATCAGTGGATGACACTGCTATGGGGGGATCTTTGGATGACACTATATAGCATCTTGTGCTATATGTGTCATCCACAGATCCACCCCATGACAGTGTCATCCACAGATCCCCCTCCCCATAACAGTGCCATCCACAGATCCCCCTCCCCGTCGCTCAGAGGAGTATACATTTATAAACTGTAATCCGTAACTTTAACTTTAAATCAGCGCTCATCTCTTTACTAGGGTACCTTACTCTCAGCTCCGGTAACAGGCAGTGCGGGCGGCGCTCACTCACTGACGCCACGCGCCTGCGCCGCCTAGTGGAAGGAGCAGGCACGTGACGTCAGTGAGTGAGCGCTGCCCGCGCAGCCTGTTACCGGAGCTGAGAGTAAGGTACCCTAGTAAAGAGATGAGCGCTGATTTAAAGTTAAAGTTATGGATTACAGTTTATAAATGTACTCCTGTGAGCGGCGGGGCCCTGTATATTCTGCACCGAACTTTAGGGTTTTTTGTACCCGGACCCGAACCCGAACCTTTTCGTAAAAAAGTTTGGGTTCGAGATCGGTGTTCGCCGATTTAATGGCGCTTTTTGAAAGGCTGCAGGGCAGCCAATCAACAAGCGTTTAACTAGTGTGCCCTTAGTAGCCATCACAGCCATGCCTACTAATGGCATGGCTGTGATTGGCCAAGTGCAGCATGTGACCCAGCCTCTATATAAGCTGGAGTCACAGAGCGCCGCCCGTCACTCTGCTCTTACTAGTTGTAAGGGTTGGATGCTACTGCTGTGAGGGAGAGATTAGGAAAGACTCTGATATCTGCACTTGGTCTGAAGTCAGTGATCTACAGCGTTTTTTGTTTTGGGGGTGCAATGCAACATTTTTGTACCCTGCCCTGAGCCCAGTGAGACTGAAAAAAAAGTTTTAATCCGTATGTTAGTTAGGTGGGCGTCGGCGTCCATTTTTTGCAACAGCAGTGCACGAGCACTGCATATGTGCCAGGGACAATCAGTTAATCCAGTTCTTGTAGTTCAGTGGCCGACATATACCCATTTTTAAAGTGCACCTGGGTGCCAGGGGAAGGGAAAATAATACCGTCTGTGAGTTCAGGGACCCAGGGGGTGACATATCCCCATTAATTTCTGTAAAGTACCCCTGTGCTACATTTCTGAGAGTGAAATATAATCAGTTAAATCCATCTATTCCATTGTGGGGTGACATATTTACATTTTTTCTTGTAAAGTACCTCTGATGCCTGCACTGCATATGTGACAGGCAGGCTCATAAATTAGGCAAATCCATCTGTTCCATTGTAGGGGTGACATATCCACCATTTTCTATGTTAAAAACCCCTGTACTTCATTTGTGAGTGAAATATAATCACAGTTAAATCCATCTGTTTCACTTAGGGTTAAAAAAAAACCTTTTTTGGGGGCAATAAAGTAATTTTTTGCCCTGTGCTGCATTTATGACAGTCCAAAAAACGGCCAAATACTGCAGTTACATTTTTTGCTGAAAAATTCAAATTTTTGTTGCTATAAAGTACATTTGCGGCCTACGCTACGTTCCTGTCAGTCAAAAAAACCCATTAAATAGCGCTGTTACACTTTTGGGCTTTAAATTCACATTCTTGGGTGTAAAGTACCTCTGAGGCCTGCACATGTGACAAGCAGGCACATACATTCAGCAAATCCATCTGTTACATTGTAGGGGTGACATAGCCACCATTTTTTATGTTTTTTTGGGAGCAATAAAGTACCTTTTAGCCCTGTGCTGCATTTCTGGTAGTTAAAGAAATACAGTTAAATCCATCTGTTTCATTGTGTGTGAGAAAAAAAAATTTTTGGGCAATAAAGTACCTTTGTTGCCTGCACTGCATAGCAGACCGGGCAATAAGTTTAAAAAACTTGTCTGTTCCATTGTTGGGTGACATTAACCAATTTTTTCCGTCCAAAAACCCCTGCTCTGCTTAGGTGACAGGAACCTAAATTTCTAAAATTTGTCTGTTTCTTTGTTGGGTGACATTAACCCATTTTGGCAGTCAAAAAAAAACCTGCTCTGCATTGTTCACAAGGAACTTAATTTAGTAAAAACTAAACTGTTATTTCAGTGGGTGACCGCAAAAAATGAGGAGAGCGTCAAACAAGGGACGTGGCCCAGGTCATGGTGCTGCTGGTGTTGGTGTAGCTCCTGTTGCAGGGAGAGGACGTGGTCGATCTGTGCCAGATACACGCCCAAGTGAAACACCTTCCTCAGGTGCGAATAGGCTACAGAACCTTCAGCGTTATTTGGTAGGGCCCAATGCGGCTCCACGAATGGTGAGGCCAGAACAAGTACAGGCGATAGTAGATTGGGTGGCTGACAGTGCCTCCAGTTCCTTCACATTGTCTCACACCCAGTCGCCTGCTGAAAGATCAGAGTTGGCACCTGCAGCCCATGACCATCCATCTTTCACCTCACCCCCTTGCAAATCAGCCAAGCAGTCTGAGCCCCAAGTCATGCAGCAGTCTCTTCTGCTTTTTGATGACTCTGCTGGCAGGGTTTCTCAGGGCCATCCACATAGCCCTGCCCCAGAAGTGGAAGAGATTGAGTGCACCGATGCCCAACCACTTATGTTTCAGGATGAGTACATGGGAGAACCACCGCAGCACGTCTCAGATGATGACGAAACACAGGAGCCAACTGCTGCGGCTTTCTGCAGTGTGCAGACTGACAAGGAAGGCAGGGGTGAAGACTGGGTAGAAGATGATGTGGAGGACGATGAGGTCCTCAACCCCACATGGAATCAAGGTCATGCGAGTGACCTGTGTAGTTCGAAGGAAGAGACGGTGGTCGCACAGACCTACCAGCACAGCAAAAGAGGGAGCAGGGTGCAAAAGAGGAGCGGCCGTCCCCTAGACAGTATGCCTGCTACTGCCCACCGCACCAAGGGAACAAGCACACCAAAGCCATCTCCAAGGAGTTCCCTGGCGTGGCAGTTCTTCAGACAATGTGCTGATGACAAGACACGAGTGGTTGCACGCTGTGCAATCAGAGCCTGAAGCGAGGCATAAACGTTCTAAACATGAGCACAACCTGCATGACCAGGCATCTAAGTGTAAAGCACGAGCTGCAGTGGAGTAGACACCTCAAAAACCAAGAAAGGTCTCTCGCTCCTCCTGCTTCCTCTTCTGCTGCAGTCTTGGCCTCTTCATCCCCCTCTGGAGTGATAGTGGCACCTGCCACCCTGCAAACAGAGGATCTGCCAGCAACACCACCACCTGGGTCACCAAGCATCTCCACAATGTCCCATGGAAGCGTTCAGCTCTCCATCTCCCAAACCGCTGGAGCGGAAGAGGAAGTACCCCCCTAACCACCCGCGATCCCTGGCCCTGAATGCCAGCATTTACAAATTCCTGGCCTTTGAAATGCTATCATTCCATCTGGTGTGGAAAATGATGAGTGAGATAGGCCTGCCAGAATATCCCCTTCTACACCCTTGCCACGTCCACATTTTTTGAACTGGTGTGAGCAGGGAAAAGTCGCAGATTGCAGCGCGACTAACCGCTGTGCGACTAATATAGGCATATTTCAGCTTCATAAATGACCCCCCTTAGTCTTCTGCAAAGTATGTTAAGGACTTCTAATTTCTATTTTCTATCTCTACTTTCTCTAGGCATTTCTAACTTCTAATTCCTCATGATTCTAATTCCATACAATACTGCAATATTCCCATCATGGGTGGTAAGGTAACACATAGACAAATATGGCATATACATCTGCTGAAAGAGTATCACAAAATCATGTTTTTTAAAGCTGGTCATCTCGTGAAGAAGGACCCTTCTGTGCTTTACAATGGGCAGTTTGTATGCAAAATCTCATCATATATCTTCTTCAGTCATTTAAGGGTTGATGCTAGTCGAGGAGTAATATCCCAGTATTTTTCGAATTCTACTGCGCTTTTATCTGGGGCACGTCTTTAAAAAAAAAAACACACATTTTTAAAGTCTCCTGATTCCTTTAATGTGTTTAACTTTCTGGAGTCAGCGATCCAGGGCAGCATATGTCAGTACATCTGGGGATTTTAAAACTTAGCGGAGAAGCAGAATTCACTTAGTCTTCAGATAATAGTATTGCCAAATTAGATATGTCTTGTAGGTAGCGAGACAACCAGAGTAGATTTAGAGGCCTGTTTTATGTTGCTTTTCGGGAATTATGTGCAGGCCCTAATTAAGATCCACAAGTAATTAGAGGAGACTCGACATTAACCGTTTCGCCAGTGACAGCGCTGTTCATAACACACCATAAAAAGTCAATTATTTAATGTGCGAGAAGCTGGTACGCTTAGATCCTTAGGCAAGATCTAACAGTGGGTCATGCTGGTATTTTCTTTTACACTGTGTTCTCTGCAGGCAAAGGCTGTGCAGGGTTTGTTAATTTTGCATGCAGAAAAAAATTATTTGATTTAATTTTTTTATCCTACCTTAGAAAATAGTAAGATAAACTGGAACGACGGGTAGAGCTTGCAATCCTTTGCTATTGTGTAATCAAGATTAATTGGAACATTTTGCATTGGCCTCTTGGTGATCACATCAATTATTTAGTTGTATTATGTCCCTCTTTAATCAAAGGGAAATAAATACTTAACACTTGAGAGTATTGAATGGTTATTATACATGATGCCTAGAATACCAACATATTGGGAAGGTGTTCTTCGGAATAGAGCTGCCTGGAGGTGCTACCCAAATGCTTGCGATCTAGATTGGACTTTCGAGTGAAATAAGGCATACTGATGTAGCCAATGTGGCTGCAAACTTTACACTGACAGTTACCAAAAAAAAACATTAAAAAGGTCATTAAAGTTTGCTGTAAGCAGGCATTCAGTGTGTTAAAGGGAGTCTGTCACCAATGCGGGCACATAGGAACATGAGACCAACATAGAAGTCTTCAGCTGCCAAGCGCACATGTAACAGGTCAGCCAGTGTCATAGGTACAAAACTGCTGACAGATGCCCTTTAAAGGTAGTCTGTCACCAACTTCAGTCATGTCAAGCTGTTAATACCACGTTGTAGGTCACACACACAGATAACACATGGTACCTTTTTTTTCCACTTCTGTAGCTGCAATGTTCCAAAAATTAAGTTTACACCATATGCAAATGGGGTTTGCAAGGGCGCAGGGGCAGTGATTGCTACTCAAAGTGCCCAGTCCCCCCAGCGTTACTCGGTGAAAACTCCTCCCCTCTATCGCAGTTCACCTGCCCGGTATTCATGTGATGTGCCTATGACAAACACCAGAGGCGGCCCATGCATGTGTAATGACCCGGAGTGCCATTACCACTTCTTTTGGCGCCTTGCTTCCATTTCCATGTGCTAATTTATATCACCTAATGTATTTCCTATAATGTGCATATTTATTCCTGAAACTGTTATGTTCAAGTGAAATAACCTGGTCCACCAGCAGATGGCGGCAGCAACATTGGCAACATTAGCTTTACTGGAGAAGAACCTTTTGTTTCCTTCCACCCCTTTGTAGCTAGAGGGAGGAGTTTAGGTAGTTAGAGAGCAGTTCTAGTCCACCCTCCTTAGGGAGAGGTTGTGAGCTGGCTAGCAGAGCACTACCGGCTATGTTAGGCCCAGAGGCCCTGCCTCTGAAGTCTACATGGTTGCTTGTCCCCTCCTGGGCTTGCATTGCCTCCTTCCAAGCTGAGCCGAAGCTTGAGGTACTCTAAAGCCAGGACAAGAAGTTCCTAGGACTATAAGTAAGAGACAGACTACAAACTACAGATAACTTAAGTTCCAGCAGAAGAGGAAGAGTTTCCTATTTATCTAGACAAGCATAGCAGAGCTGAGAGAGCTACCGCATAGCAGAGCTGAGATTGTTGTGCAATGGGTCAGGATACGGTTATTTAAAGTTCTGATTTTGTCATGACACCAATTGCAGTGTGCGCAGGGTACTACCCCAGGGCCCTTCCAAGGTGTTATAACGCACGTCCCAGATTAGGAATGCCAGAGTGGTGTAATGGCCTATAATGTCTCTATAGGGTGGTGATAATTGTGTCAACGGTGTCTCCTACCTTGGTATGGCTGGACTCCTGGCTCATTTGCAATAAATTTGAGTGTAGTGATAGTAGGAGTGATAGAGGAATTTTGCAGCAGAAATGATGTCCAGACCTTTAAATGAGGTTCAAACGTTTCTTTACTGAAGGTAACTTGTATCCAAGCAGTATACAGCTTTGGTCTCTAGTCCCAGCAGGTTTTGGCAATCATTGGCAGGAATAAATGCTTCTGCTTTAAACTTGGAGCTTGCAGGATAAGTCGTCTGCTAGGTAGCTCTGTAATTGTTACAGGAATAATTCTTCTGCACTTTTCTGTAACTTCTGCTTTGTGGGAACAGTCTAGCTGAGGAGCAATGGCTTCTTCTAGGTCTCTGAACTTAACTCACAGATGGATTCTCAGGGGATGCTTTCTTCCTGGAACTCTGGAGATTGTAGTTAGTATTCTGCTTCTTCATCCAGCTGAGGCTGCAGGTGCTCAGACTGGGAATATGTTCAAGTCTCAGCCGAGACAAGATCCTTGCTGTCTTCCCTATGGATCTTCTGAATGCTATCACACTGCTTTCCCCTAGCAGGGGGAGGCTACACTTACTTTAACTTTCTTCTCCACCCATGCTACAGGATGTGGGAACAGCCCACTTCGCTCACAGAGTGGGAGCTAAGCTGGAATAATCCATTCCAGCTCAGATATACTAAACTGGGACTTGTACCTTGCCAAAGTGTTGCTTCCACCTGCTGGTGAACCTGGAAAATTACAGGAACAATAGAATTTATCATGGTTTTATATGCACATTTGTGAAGACATAATATAAATTACATCAGATGACAGGCTCTTAACAGATAGTAGCAGGGTAGAGGCATGTAGTAACAAAACTCTGGGATGTTACAGTGGCAGAGAAGTATTTGCCTGCCAAAGTTAAGCCAATACCTGCTGATGACCAAGATATTGTTTGGAAGCTGTTTGGATTACCAATTTATGCCAAGTAAAAGCAACTGTTCAACGTTACTACAAAGTCTGGACTCAATTTATTCTACTCATCCACCATCCAAGTTCAACTACCCCTTTTGCACTGCTTCATACCACATCACATCTGATATCCAGGTAGGAACACCGTGACACGTGTACATAACATCTACAGAGACTGTAGGCCACCCTGCACCACTCTGGCTCTCCTACCTCTGGGTACCATCTACAAGGAGCCTTAAGCTTCCGCTGCTTAACCGCAGCTGGTGTCCTGTTTACTTGCTCTATAAGAGGGACATATTTCGTAGAAACCTCCTAAGGAGCAAGGGATACCCCAGGCGTGGCCCTTAGTGGGACATTGCACATGCGCCGCAGGATACCCACTGTCAGCAGCGGTACGGTAAACTGCTTGTACAATGGAGGCCAGTAAGTGGCGCATGCACATTAGGTTGAAGTATGTTGCTGCCCACAGTGGGTGTCATGCGGTGCATGTGCAGGCCAGCGCTGGTGTTCGCAGGCACATACTGAAGATAGGAACATTACCTGGATACTGGGCAGGTGAACTGCGATAGAGTAGAGGCGTTTTCGCCAAGTAACGCTGGGATGACTGGGCACTTTGAGCAGCAATCACTGCCCCTGGGCACTTGCAAACTCTATTTGCATATGGTGTAAACTTAATTTTTGGAACATTGCAGATACAGAAGTGGCAAAAAAGGTATCATGTGTTATCTGTGTGTGTGACCTACAACGTGGTATTAACAGCTTGACATGACTAAAGTTGGTGACAGACTCCCTTTAAAGGGCATCTGTCAGCAGTTTTGTACCTATGACACTGGCTAACCTGTTACATGAGCTCTTGGCAGCTGAAGACATCTGTGTTGGTCCCATGTTCATATGTGCCCGCATTGCTGAAAAAAAGGATATTTTATTATATGCAAATGAGCCTCTTGGAGGAACTGGGGCGTTGCTTTTACACCTAGAGGCTCTGCTCTCTCTGCAACTGACATGTCCTCTGCTCTTTGACTGATAGGGAAATGAATGATGACATTTCCACTGCTTGGTCCAGTCAATCAAAGTACAGAGGGCGCAGCAGTTGCAGAGAGAGCAGATCCTCTAGGTGTAACGGTAACGCCCCAATGCCCTTAGAGACTCATTTGCATATATTAAAACATAATTTTTCTCAGCAATGCAGGCACATATGAACATGGGACCAACACAGATTTATTCAGCAGTGATGGCCAGTTCGCCATGTTCGCCCGCGAACACATGTGGGCTGCCATCTTTTCTCACAAGTCCGGCGAGGCACAGGTAAGCCCTTAGCCGGTGAGCAGGTCTGAAATCAAATGCGGTCACCGGGAGCAGGCAGTTCTGAGAACAGCCGCCGGGGGCCTTCATCGGGCTGTTCTCGGAACTGCCTGCTCTCGCTGACCGCATTTGTTTCAGACCAGCTCGCGGCACAGGCACAGGTAAGGGCTTACCTGTGCATCGCTGGACTTGTGAGAAAAGATGGCAGCCTGCATGTGTTCACAGGCGAACAATGCGAACCGGCCATCACTGGTCTTCAGCTGCGGAATTGTAATTTTTTTCTAATTTCACCCCATTAGGAATTTTCATACAGCTTCCCACTATGTTGTATGAAATAATAAATTAAAAGGACAACTTGTCCTGCAAAAAACTAGCCCTCATTCGTCTATGTGAATGTAAAAATAAAAAAGTTATGGCTCTAGGAAGGCAGAGAGCGAAAAATGAAAATGTAAAAATGAAAAATCGCTGGGGGTAGAAGGTGTTAAAAGGTCACAGTGCTCAGACTAAGGGCTCGTTCAGACGACCGTGTGAAGCCCGTGACCGTATTGCAGACCGCATTTGCGGATCCACAATACACGGGTCCCGTTCCATGGCCTTTCCCCATCACGGATGCGGATCCATTCATTTCAATGGGTCCGCAATTTCGGAGATGCGGAACGGTGCGGAACGGAACCACGGAACGGAGCACTACTGAAGCACTAAGGAGTGCTTTCTGAGCTTCCGTTCCGTGCAGCACCTGACACTACGGATACTGGAAGCCTGTGCTAGCATTTCTCCTGCGGTGTTGCTATCAGTGTGTGAAGAGTGGGAGAAGAGGGTTGCATTGACAATCCAACACAATGGGAAGCACATTGAACACATTTTATAAGTGGTCAGAAACTTGTAAATAACTCATGAAAGAATAAAGTTAAGTAAACCAAGCACACCATTGTTTTTCCTGTGAAATTCCCAATAAGTTTGATGTGTTACATGACCCTCTTCCTATTGAAAAAACTAAAGTTGGATTCAAAATGGCCGACTTCAAAATGGCCGCCATGGTCACCACCCTTCTTGAAAAGTTTCCCCCCTCACATATACTAATGTGCCACAAACAGGAAGTTAATATCACCAACCATTCCCATTTTATTAAGGTGTATCCATATAAATGGCCCACCCTGTAGATTAAAAGGGGTTTTCTGGGAGTTCAATATCGATGGTCTATCTTCAGGACAAGTCATTGATATCTGATCTGATTGTGTAGTACCTTGGTATCGAAGCTTCAGCCCATTTACTTGAATGGAAGTGAGCTGCAAATAGGGGATATGACCACTGAAAACAACATCACTGGCCTAGGGTGAGATCCACGGCCTCTTCAAACACTGATTGACAGGGGTGCTGGAAGTCAGACCCTCACTAATCAGATATTGGCATCCTATCCTGAGGATAGACCATCAATATAAAACTCCTGAAAACTCCTTTAATAGAATTCCTGTTCATACTGAGTGTTACAGATCAGCGCGTGTGGACCTACTGACCAAGTAACTGATTTGGCTTGCCCTAAGGGCATTATTCTGGCACTCCCCTGGTATTTATCCTTTAGGCCTCTTTCACACGGGCGTGTCCGGATTAGGTCCTTATGCGTACCGGTGCATTGCGGCAAACCCGTGCGAGTAGGAACGCAATTGCAGTCAGTTTTGACTGCGATTGCGTTCCGATGTTCAGTTTTTATCAGGCGGGTGCAATGTGTTTTGCATGCGCGTGATAAAAAACCGAGTGTGGTACCCAGACCTGAACTTCTTTACAGAAGTTCAGGTTTGGGTTAGTTGTAGTGTAGATTGTATTATTTCCCCTTATAACATGGTTATAAGGGGAAATAATAGCATTCTGAATACAGAATGCATAGTACAATAGGGCTGGAGGGGTTATAAAAAAAATAAAAAAAATTTGAACTCACCTTAATCCACTTGTTCGCGCAGCCGGCATCTCTTCTGTCTTTAACTGTGAGCAATAAGACCTTTGATGACGTCACTGCGTTCATCACATGGTCCATCACATGATCCATCACCATGGTGATGGATCATGTGATGAGCGTAGTGACGTCATCAAAGGTCCTATTGCTCACAGTTAAAGACAGAAGAGATGCCGGCTGCGCGAACAAGTGGATTAAGGTGAGTTCAAATTTTTTTTTTTAACCCCTCCAGCCCTATTTTACTATGCATTCGGTATTCAGAATGCTATTATTTTCCCTTATAACCATGTTATAAGGGGAAATAATAATGATTGGGTCCCCGTCCCGATCGTCACCTAGCAACCGTGAGTGAAAATCGCACCGCATCCGCACTTGCTTGCGGATGCTTGCGATTTTCACGCAACCCCATTCACTTCTATGGGGCCTGCGTTGCGTGAAAAACGCTGAATATAGAACATGCTGCGATTTTCACGCAACGCACAAGTAATGCGTGAAAATCACCGCTCATGTGCACAGCCCCATAGAAATGAATGGGTCATGATTCAGTGCGGGTGCAATGTGTTCAAATCACGCATCGCATCCGCGCGGAATACTCGCCCGTGTGAAAGGGGTCTTAACCCCTCTACAGGTATCCGGTAAGGGATGAGTGAACTCGTGGAGGTTCGGGTTTGCCGAGTTCGGCCGAACTTCAGGTCACAGTTCGGGTTCGGGACCCGAACCTGACTCTGAACCCGGACCCCATTAAAGTCATTGGGGACCCGAACTTTACTTTTTTATTTATATTTTCTATCTTCATTCAGCAGGACCTGTGATGACATCACTGTGCTCACCACATGGTGAGCGGGGTGACGTCTTCGCAGATCCTTTTGCAGGTCCTGAAGAAAGAAGACCTGCGCGATTAAGGCTGCGCTATCAAGTGGATGAGGTGAGGTTTTTTTTAAATTATTTTTAACCCCTCCATGGCCATTTTATTTAGCATTCTGTTTTAAGAATGCTATTATTTTCCGTTATAACCATGTTTATAACCATGTTATAACGGAAAATAATAATATCACCCGAACACCGAACCCGAAACTTCAGGGAAAAAATCTGGGTTTGGGTCCTAGTTGCCTGTCTTCACTGCAGGGAAGCAACCAGATCGCTATATCCTTGGATAGTCTCAGTGTAGTTGGCAGCTGACGCACCCTGGGTCAAGGTTCCCGATGCAGGATACAGAAAATGCACCAAAACCGCAGGAACACCGCAGGATCAGTCTGAACAGTCACTAAGGTTTAAATACAGGTTGCTAGAATCTGCTCACTTGTAGAGTAGATTAATGAAGACAGGCTCGGTGGAAGTGAAGACACAGGCACGGAGGATACTTGACAGGAAAGAGAACAAGGTAGACGGACAGAGTTAATGTGAACATAAACAGAACTGAACTGGACGTGCAGGATTAGGGCTCATGCACACGACGGCATGTATTTTGCGGTCCGCAAAACATGGATCCACAAAAAAAAGGATGAAATCCATGTGACATTGTGTTGCATTAGTTTTGTTGGCGGATCGATTGTAACAATGCCTGTCCTTGTCCGCAAAACTGACAAGAATAGGACATGTTCCCATGGGACCCTAGCTATTGGCTGGGGAAGGATTTGGTGCACTAAGGAGACAGAAGTGGAGCACTAGGCAGAAACATGGGGGCAGCAGTATGGTGGCAAGGGTGGCCATCATCAGCTTTTCTAAAACAGAGGCTGCTGCCATTATATATAAATTTACACTAAAGGCACATGTGGTAAAGTAGAGAAGTAAAACTCTTGGTTGGAGAAAGACGTAGTTAATAGTATAACCATGATAGTTTTTGCCTAAATCACTTTGAGGCTAAACACCTCCATCTGCATTCCTAATGCCTATCCCAGCAGGGCCCCAGAGGAGAGCTGCTCTTTGATGCATTCGCCGTAAGGATTGCTTCTTCTAATTAAATGAATATTATTGATTCAACAAAGCTCACTTGTTATTTACATTTAATGATAATGGTTCGACTGTCGTGCTGGAGTTTTCTTATTTTCAAATAATTTACCATCTTCCCTTGGAGATTCGGTTAATTAAGCTCATGCTGGACAAGTTGGCTTGAAACAAATATATTTAAGCTGCTGGTGTTATTATGTGATGAAATTACTTTTGTTTTCTAGGGTATTTTTTTTACTATCAAACAAGTCTGAATTTATATAATCAAAACTAAGCCCAGGATGCATACAGATGCGTCCTTCCTTACCTTTCCTCTCGGCTTGACGTGTTCCGAGATGTGTAGAATAAGATGATCAGTCTTGAAAAAAATGGATGTTGTATCACACTGTTGGGAGAGATTTATGTTATATGTGGCCAGCCAGTGGTTGCGATGAGGTTTGCAGCCGATCAGCCGCTAGCATGTTTTAATAATGTACTGACTTTGCATCATGAGAAAGGGCCAGGCTGGGAACCTAAAATGGCCCTGGAAAAACCCTAAAAGAGGCCACATGATGTAAGAGGCTCTAAATTGACAGAAGGCGAGGCAACAAAATTAGGTGAGGACAACACAAGTAGATGGGAACAGCAATACTGTAGTGCTGCTCAAAATACTATCCCAGCAGAACAAAATATTGCAGTGCAGCACAAAATACTGCCTCCCCGCTGCAGAATTCAACTGTATTAGAGTCCTGAGGACAGCAATGCAGCTGAATTCGGGAGGCCACCTGCGGCTATTGGTCAGGTGCATAAGTACCATATGCTCCTAGTATTAATTACTACTGAGAGCATTATGTATCCAGTTGGTGGCCTGAGGAGGGCCCAGGTGGCCCTCTAGGCATCAGCCCACTGGGAAAATTTCCTGTAGGTTCTATGACCAGTCCACCCCTGACCAAAGTCATGAAAAATTAAAGTGGTTATCCCTGTAAAAATAACTGTAAAAATGAAAATCAGACATCATATGTATAGTACATGACAACCTCTTTCTAACAAAACTAGTACCAGCCTTATATCACCTCAAATGGATCCAGAGATCTCCACATTCATTTCTCCAATTGCTCTGCTAGATTAATTTCAAGCAGGCAGCTCAGGGCGTGTGTCCTTTCTTAGGGAGTCTGCCTTTTCTTAAGAGGTGTGACCTTGCTACTGAAGCTCTTTCTGTGTAACTGTCACAGCTTCAAACAGTTGATATGGCTGGTGACAGCTGGAGAATGAAACTAAGCATGAACGTCCAACTCAGTGATGTTACTGAGGTGGACAGAGAAAGAGATGGCTGTGACAAATACCGCACCTCACAGCCTCGCCTGACGAAAACTACGTCGAGCTCACGTTGCACGGTTTCATCACTGGTTGCCAAGACGTGTCGGTGCGCCCTCCCTGGGAGTACGTAAGATCCGCTTGGCACAGTAACACAGACACCTCCTTCCCACATGGGCACAGGGAGGCTAAGTAAAAGAGGGTGGTCCACGCTACCTCTGGTGTGAATCCACACTCGCTCACAACCCGGTCCCCTAGCGGGATTTTATCAGGTCAAGTAGCAAATAACTAGGCCGAAACACAGACGTGGGGATTTGTGGTCAAGATACAAGAACAGCGCAAAATTTAATTACATATTTAAATGCCTTAAGGGCCCACTAGACATAACACTATATACACACAGAATATATACAATGGCCGGGCGTGCAAATACAGATGACGTGGTACAAACAGGGCTAAACAGAGCAAAAGTCAGTTACTATGTGGATGAGTAGTCCTTTGTGTTATGATGTTGAATTCTTGGTTGCTGTAATCGTTAGCTGTAGTCACATGGGGTCAGTGATGTCAGCAGGTTCCAGGTCTCGCCAAACACATTACGCGATGTGGCCCCCTTCAGAGAAAGACACTGGACTCTGGCCTGCATGGACCTTTTTTACCTGTAGTCGGCCACTCCCCTCCCTCCTCCTGGGAGGACCTCATTTTCCTTTTGTCCGGTGAGGCGACTCAGGCTCCAAAAATCCATTATGGATCATAGCTCCTCACCGGAAGATCACAGGGAGCTGGTTCTTGCAGCACCGTATCCGGCTGCGTTCCGGCTACAAGTGGAGACCAAACATGGCTCTGTTATTAGTTTCCTACTGGGAGATCTCTCTATTTCCCCTTCCTGGCACCCGACCCCCAAACAGGGACCAGGGGCATGTCTGTCTTGGCCCCAGGGTCGCAGATATGCCTGTGATGGACGGGCAATTCATAATTTCTTATGAACCCCCGGTTCCATGATGTCTGGTGGATTCTTTTTTTTCTGATGACCAACTCCCCTCCACCGGCATTCATCCTGCCAGAGAGGTTGAGTTGCCAGGGTGGCTGAGTGGGGTGTGAACTGTAAACATGTGGTCTGCTTTGAAGCCAGGCCCCTGTGGAGTCTGCTTCCTCTGCTAGCTGACAGCAAATGGCTGGAATTAGATCATGGCTGGAATTAGATCATAACTCCACATTCCTCACATTAGCCAAGTGCTTGTTGTACTCGGCTATCTCCAGCAGTCCCATAGAGTTGACAGATATGCATGTGTGTTACCATTACATTAAAACTAGAAGCAGCACAGTCTCCCATTCTTATGATCGCTGGGCACCAGTGGTCAGACTCCCACTAATCAGACACTTATCCCTTATTCTGTGGAGAGGGGATAAGCTATTTTAATGGGAAAACCGCTTTAAGGGTGGACACACCTGAATGTAATCAAGCTCTGTGAACTTCCTGCCATCATATCTCCTCAATGAAAACAGTATCCTTCAAAGATGTTACAAGAGGAAATTTATATTGTGAGACTCATAAAACATGGTCTTCACTTGCCAAAGTATCGGCAGTGACAAATAAAGATTGAATTTATGTATTAGTACACAATAGAGATTTCATTAGGAAAATTGCAGAAGGGTGGCACAGTGGTTTAGTTATTTGCTATGTTAGGTGTTGTTGCACTAAAGTCTTGGGCATGGCATTAATATAAAGTTTCTATGTTCTCTTGGACTTCTTCTGGTTTCATCCACTGATATTACAGATAGTTTTGCCCTTGAAAAAACGTGAGTTATATTGTGACTCAACCAACCGATCAATGCCATGAGGCCCAATGTTGTGCAAATGGGACGCCATACAGCGCAAAGGGTTTTCAATGGTCATAGTCTCACTGATTAAAGATGTCTGCTGTGTACTAGAGATATAACTTAAGTGTTTATGGTCTGAACATGCATTTAAGCAAAACTAGCTTGAGTTTTAGTCAGTTTAGGCCACTTCGCACTGATTTGGGGAAATTCCAATAATCCAACGGACTTAGAAATAAAATGCCAAATTTTCAAAAAGTATTCAAAGATAAGATTTACAGCAAGCACATGGACCATAGGAACGTTTATACTGAAGACTCATTGACTTGCTTGTGAAAGTATTGTTGGCCTGCACTGTGTGGCCTATGCAGTGCTCCTTGTGCAGGGAGGGGGAGGAGGTGAGCTTTGAATGGTGGATCTTGTGTTTCTGATATATAAATGTTACCTATCATTGTACAGTAATATTGCTTGTCATGATAATGAGGTGACTGATGAGAAGTGATCATTACAGAGCAGGATGTGTAAGCCTGTTAAAAAGCGCAATATTGAGTCTAAAAACTGTAATATTTCAGGATTATATTTAATATAGATAATGACATTAAATATAAAAAAAAAAATCACTAAAATATTGCTCAAAAATAGTTAAAAATACAGATGTGTCTACCCTTACCATAGCTCAAATTTCAATAAGGGCTTTTTCAGGAACCAATAGAATACAATATTGCAGTGTGCTAGTAAAACCCCTGACAGATTACAACCCACAACACAACCACTGGGTGGCCAAAAATATATACACATAGGATAGACATCTTGTGACACAGCGTCATAAAATAATGTTTTTTTAAAGCTGGTCATCTTGCGGCACTCAATTTGGGATACAATACGTTGATCCAAGAAATTGTAAGGAAGGATGTATATGTAGGTCATTTTCTGAAGTTTTTCCTCAGGTCCTCACGTCTTTATAATTCATATGCTGCCATTAGATCCTCAGCTGCAATATAAACTAAATCATCCAATGCTAGCTGACATCTGATGTTGGTGTCTCACGAAATACCAGCTATTGTGAATTTGCATGCTCCTGTCGCACTACTGCTTAAGATGTAGGATTCCAATGCTTGATCTAGTACGCTAGCAGTATGTTCTCATAACAGATTCTAGAAGGATACCCCACGTCCTGCAGCTTGTGATGATGAAGCAGCCGTGATTAAACACGGGGCTAGATCATCATTAAAGGATATCTGACATAACTACAAGCTTTGCTCTTTCCAAAGTTCTTGCTGTTTGTAGTGATGTTTTAAAATCAGCTCAGAGCCAGGATGTCTGCCGGTACAAAGCATCACTAAGCATTTTTGCTGCAGGTCTACAGAATGCATAATGGCATATGCATAGCCTACTTTTACATGCTATGACTTGAATCAGTCCGGGTATATTTGAATTTTATTGCGTTTGGTTAAAAGAAAGTAGAATATTTTTTATTTTAGGTTCTGCTGATCTGACCATCTAAAACATTAGGGGCGACGCTCTGCTGCTGATCTGACCATCTAAAACATTAGAGGTGAGGATCTGCTGCTGAGCTGACCCTCTAAAACATTAGGGGCGAGTGCCTGCTGCTGATCTGACAATCTAAAACTTAATGGGCGAGGGCCTGCTGGTGACCCTCTAAAACATTAGGGGCGAGGGCCTGCTAGTGACCCTCTAAAACATTATGAGTGAGGGCCTGTTGGTGACCCTCAAAAACATTATGGTTGAGGGACTGCTGGTGACCCTCAAAAACATTATGAGCGAGGACCTGCTGGTGACCTCTAAAACATTATGGGTGAGGGCTGCTGCTGAGCTGACCCTCTAAAACATTAGGAGCGAGGCCGGTTGGTCACGGTACGGGTGAAGTTACGGGACACATGCTGGTGTAAGGCTGGGACTGCACACTGTGAAAAATATTGTCGGCTAGGGACAGAGTAACGCGGGATGGCCACTGCCATCAGGCTGCGGAAAGCCATCAGTGTCCACAAGCCTAAATGGCAACATTTCCACGTCAGCAATTTGGAAAGGTGCGCATTTAGTGCTATGGCCTGTGGGTTGGGTATTTGTGCTTTCGTTCAAAGGCCTGGGGTATAGACATCTGTACGCTTTGCTAGGACACAGAAGTGGATGTGCTAGCTGATGGTGCCTTCAAAAGTCCAGGTACATTTCGGGAGGCATCCGGGCCTGCGTCTTGGACAGGGGATTGGCCAGCCCTTAACACAGGGGAAAAGGAGGTACCCAGGCATTCGGTCCACCTATTAAGGTGCTTTGATGCCATGTGGCTGATCATGCTGGTTGTGGTGAGGTTGCCTCACGCTCCTGCACATTTTGGTACAGCACAGGTTGCAAATGACAATTCTTTTATCGTCCGCACTTTACTCAAAACAGCGTCAGTCTGAGGGACACCTCCCGGGGAACAGTTGCGGGCCTGTTTGGTGTGGCCCGCCTTTTCCCTTTTGCAACCCCACTGCCTCTTCCAGCCTGTTGCGGTGCTGCGGATCCCTTCCCCTCTGTACTGCTGTCCTACCTCTGCTTGCCACCTTCCCAGGTTGGGTCAGTGACTTCATCGTCCACCACCTACTCTTCCACTTCCTCACTCTGGTTATTCTTCTGACTTGTTGACCTAACAAAAACCTCAGTTATTGACAACTGTGTCTCATCCTCATCATGAACCTCTTGAGACACTAATTGCGGTTGACCTATTGGCAACTGTGTCTCATCATCATCATCCACCTCGTGAAACACTAATTGCCGTTCCCCACCGTCATCTTCTTGTGACTGTGGATGCTCAAGAGTTTGGGAATCAGGGCAAAATATCTCCTCATGTCTCTCTTCAAGCGGGCTTGTTGAGAGGCCCAAATCAAGGAATGGCGATGAAAAGATCTCCTTGGAATATCCCCTTGTTTGGCAAGACTCTCCATGGTGGGAGGAAGGAGTGAGGATTCTGTTGCACTGGTCTGACTTTGAGTGTTGTGTCCTGCGCCGCCCTGCAAACATAAATCTAGGTATCGTGGATGAGTGTGTTTCTTTTGCTCTAGCAGCAGGCACAGTTTCACCGTGCCCAGAGCTAGAGATGGCCTTGCGGTTCGCCCAGCGGTCGGCTCGCAGCAAACTTTGCTCGTTCACGGTTCGCCGAACATGCGAACATATGGCGATATTCGCGCCCGCCATATTCTTTTACATTGTGAAGAACTTTGACCCATGACACATCCATCAGGTGGTACAGGACAGCCAATTGAGACATTTCAGCACATGGACATACCCCCTACCTAATAGACCTGATCTGGCTGCCATTTTACATTCTGTCTTTTGTTAGTGTAGGGAGAGGTTGCTGTGTGGAGCAGGGACAGACTGTTAGTGACACAAATCGCTAGCTAATAGGTTCACAAAAGTCCTTTTAAGGACTGGTATATGTGTACTATTGTTTGGTGTGCAGTATATAGGGGTATAATACACTTGTAATATGCTTTCTAATATACAGGGTGGGCCATTTATATGGATACACCTTAATAAAATAGGAATGGTTGGTGATATTAACTTCCTGTTTGTGGTACATTAGTATATGTGAGGGGGGGAAACTTTTCAAGATGGGTGGTGACCATGGCGGCCATTTTAAAGTCGGCCATTTTGAATCCAACTTTTGTTTTTTCAATAGGAAGAGGGTCATGTGACACATCAAACTTATTGGGAATTTCACACGAAAAACAATGGTGTGCTTGGTTTTAACGTAACTTTATTCTTTCAAGGGTAGGGCAGGAGCACCAGGCCGGAGCCAAAGTAGGAAGTTGCAGAAGGTGCATTCGATTACGTCAAAGGACGCACCAGACTTGGTTGAGTGGCTCACTCAGCCTTTCGCTTCTGCACCCTCCTCATCCTCTCTATCTGAACCCTCGTCACTCTCTGCTGTGTGCACCCCCAAAGACACCACCACCACCATATACCCTCCGCTTGAGTCACAGGAATTATTTTCCGATCCATCACAAGACATTTCCGATGTGCAGCCATTCTTGGCATCGGATCAGGAAGAGGAGGTAGCAACGGCTGCCACTCAGCAGTCTGACGACAGTACCCTGATCAGCCCAAGGAGGTTGGTCCCCGCTGTTGCTGCCTACTCCGAAATCTCTAATGTTAGTGGTGGGGAAGGTGACGTCGATGATGATGTGTCTATGGACGTCACGTGGGTGCCCACAAGAGAGGAAGAGGAGGGGAGTTCAGAGGGAGAGATGGACCAGCAGATAGGGAGGAGAAGCAGGCAGAACTTACATTGCACAGGAGGGACAAACCAGACTGCTAATGTATCAGGAGCGAGCCATCTATCATGTACGGTCACATCTGGCGCTCCCAGGACGCCGGCACATGGCTCCGCAGGGCTTTTTTTAACGTGTCCGCTGCTGACAATAGTGTTGCCATCTGCAGCCTTTGCAGTCAACGCATAAGTCGCGGTAAGCCCAACACTCACCTAGGGACGACCGCCTTAAGAAGGCACCTGGCCTTCCATCACCGAGCCCAGTGGGAGCATCGCTGTCAGAACCCACAAAGCCACACTCCAGGCTCTCACCGTCCAGCCTCTGCTCCTCTCTCCTCACAATTGTCCTCCACTTTACCTTCTATCATGCCGTCCTCACGTTTTTCTGGAAAAAGGCAGGCTTCTGTGGCCCAAATGTTCGAGCGTGAAAAAATGATGACGCCGGATAACCCTCTTGCCCAACGGTTTACTGCTGGCTTGTCGGAACTGATAGCCCGCCAACTACTGCCATATAAACTGGTGGATAGAGATGGCCCGAACTATCCGACGGCGAACAGTTCCCGGCGAACATAGCTTGTTCGCGTTCGCCTCTGCCGGGCGAACACATGCGATGTTCGGTCCGCCCCCTATACATCATCATTGAGCAAACTTTGACCCTGTACCTCACAGTCAGCAGACACATTCCAGCCAATCAGCAGCATACCCTCCCTCCCAGACCCTCCCACCTCCTGCACAGCATCCATTTTAGATTCATTCTGAAGCTGCAGTCTTAGTGAGAGGAGGGAGACTGTAACTGCTGCTGATTTAATTGGGAAATCGATAGCTAGGCTAGTGAATTCAGTGTCCACTCCAGTCCTGAAAGACTCATCTGATCTCTGCTGTAAGGACAGCGTCCTGACAGCACCCCAAAAAGCCCTTTTTAGGGCTGCAACATTAGTCTGCTTTTTTTTTTTCCTTTATATACATATTGCAGTTGCCTGGCCTGCCTGTGTGTGAGGAGCTGCAGGCCCACAGACTGTAGTGTGCCCACTGCCAGTGCTCACCCCTGTCATTCCGTGTGGCACAGGACTTTGCTTAAAAAAAGGCACTTAATTTTTACACTTTAATCTAAGGTTAGTTGCCTGCCAGTGTGTGTCAGGCTGACTTCCACTGACTGTAGTGTGCCCACTGCCAGTGCCCACCACTCATACCGGCTGGCACAGGACTTTGCATAAAAAAGGCATTTAATTTTTACACTTTAGTGTAATTTCAGCTGCTTGCCTGCTGCTAGTGTGTGTCAGGCCGACTTCAACTGACTGTAGTGTGCCCACTGCCAGTGCCCACCCCTGTCATCCCGTGTGGCACAGGACTTTGCTTAAAAAAAAGGCACTTCATTTTTACACTTTAATCTAAGGTTAGTTGCCTGCCAGTGTGTGTCAGGCTGACTTCCACTGACTGTAGTGTGCCCACTGCCAGTGCCCACCACTCATACCGGCTGGCACAGGACTTTGCTTAAAAAAGGCATTTAATTTTTACACTTTAATGTAATTTCAGCTGCTTGCCTGCTGCTAGTGTGTGTCAGGCCGACTTCAACTGACTGTAGTGTGCCCACTGCCAGTGCCCACCCCTGTCATACCGAGTGGCACAGGACTTTGCTTAAAAAATAGGCACTTAATTTTTACACTTTAATCTAAGGTTAGTTGCCTGCCAGTGTGTGTCAGGCTGACTTCCACTGACTGTAGTGTGCCCACTGCCAGTGCCCACCACTCATACCGGCTGGCACAGGACTTTGCATAAAAAAGGCATTTAATTTTTACACTTTAGTGTAATTTCAGCTGCTTGCCTGCTGCTAGTGTGTGTCAGGCCGACTTCAACTGACTGTAGTGTGCCCACTGCCAGTGCCAACCACTGATACCGGGTGGCACAGTAGCTTGCCGATAAATAAGGCATTTAATTTTTAGACAGTAGTCTAAATTCAGTTGCTTGCCTGCTGCCAGTGTGTGTCAGGCCCGCTTCCACTGACTGTAGTGTGCCCACTGCCAGTGCCAACCACTGATACCGGGTGGCACAGTAGCTTGCCGATAAATAAGGCATTTAATTTTTAGACAGTAGTCTAAATTCAGTTGCTTGCCTGCTGCCAGTGTGTGTCAGGCCCTCTTCCACTGACTGTAGTGTGCCCACTGCCAGTGCCAACCACTCATACCGGGTGGCACAGTAGCTTGCCGATAAATAAGGCATTTAATTTTTACACTTTAGTGTAATTTCAGTTGCTTGCCTGCTGCCAGTGTGTGTCAGGCCCGCTTCTACTGACTGTAGTGTGCCCACTGCCAGTGCCAATCGTATACACACACTGGATGTTTTAAAGCACGTTATTCCAAACAATTTAGGAATGTTAGTTGATTTATGCCCTTTATGGATTAAAACCCGACTCTGCGTCCACTACGTAATTTTCCATGGGAGTTTTGCCATAGATCCCCCTCCGGCATGCCACAGTCCAGGTGTTAGACCCCTTGAAACAACTTTCTCATCACTATTGTGGCCAGAAAGAGTCCCTGTGGGTTTTAAAATTCGCCTGTCTATTGAAGTCTATGGCGGTTCGCCCGGTTCGCCAGTTCGCGAACATTTGCGGAAGTTCGCGTTCGCTGTTCGCGAACTGAAAATTTTATGTTCGCGACATCACTACTGGTGGACTCGGAGGCCTATCGAAAATTTGTGGCCATTGGAACACCGCAATGGAAGGTCCCAGGAAGGAAATATTTCTCCCACAAGGGCATCCCAGAGCTATATGGCTACGCGGTATATAGTGTGTGTGTGTGTGTGCGGTATATAGTGTGTGTGTGTGCGGTATATAGTGTGTGTGTGTGCGGTATATAGTGTGTGTGTGCGGTATATAGTGTGTGTGTGCGGTATATAGTGTGTGTGTGTGTGGTATATAGTGTGTGTGTGTACGGAATATAGTGTGTGTGTACGGAATATAGTGTGTGTGTGCGGAATATAGTGTGTGTGTGCGGAATATAGTGTGTGTGCGGTATATAGTGTGTGTGTGTGCGGAATATAGTGTGCGGCATGACAATGGATGTGCAATGTGCATGTTAAATATATTTTTATGCTTTCCATAACCAGTTGCTGTAGGCCATGCCTTTCTAGCGCATGTGCTCTTGCAATTAATACTTTGACGAAATTTTGCAGATAAAAAAATAATGCATGTAGATCGCAGATTCGCTTAATACTTCTGGTATGTCAGTGTCCATGTTGTGGGACTATGTGTGCACATCTAGTAAGTATTTTGTGGCTGCAAATATGACCTGGAGGTCTTTCAGGTTCGCCTGCCATTAAAATGAATGGGACCCGCCGCAAACCTGCGGTTCGTGAATATTTGAGCGCGTTCGCGAACCGTCCCATTAGATGTTCGTCCATCACTACCCAGGGCCACGGCCTCTGCGTGCACCATTAGCAGCACGGCCACTTCCCCGTCCCTTACTGCTCGCTTTGCGCATATTATATGGTATATATGCTTGCAAGTATGTCACACTTACAGTAGCACAAGTTTTGTAAATAAAGTCACAGAATGTCACAAATATGCGCAAATGTTATACAGGAGGTATAGCGCAAGTAATATCGCGGTCACCAGCGGCTAATAAAAAATTACACTGAATTAATGTCACTGATATTTAGGATGGGCAAACGTTATACAGGAGATATAGTGCAAGTAATATCGCTGTCACCAGCAGCTAATAAAAAATTACACTGAATTAATGTCACTAATATTTAGGATGCGCACACGTTATACACGGGATGTAGCGCTGGTAAGGTCGATGTCACCAGCGGCCAAACAATTGTGCTGAATGTCACAGATATTTAGGCTGTGCAAATGTAAAATAAAAGATACAGCAGAGGTTGTGTCACTATCAGAGGCCGCAATAACAATTGCACGCAATTTAGTGCAGGTTGCGTCAATAATTATATTGCTGCCAGATACAACAGTAGTCCTTAAAAGGACTTCTGGGTCTCTAACAAGTTTTTTCACTAAAATATTACTATTTTACTCCCTACACTATCTGTTTCTTCTTCAGCACAGCTCTTTATGACTAAGACTGAGCCGAACACGTGTCATCGAGTACTTTATAGCACCTCAATGACGTGTTCCGGCCAGCCAATCACTGTAATGCCAGTAGCCAACATGGCTACGACATTACAGTAAGTGCCAGTACCTCCGCCCACGTTTATTGGCTGCATAGCAGCCAACAAACGTGCAGGGAGGAGACTCGAGCATCGCAATCCAGCACGCGTCATTTTTGGCCAAACACCGCGATGTGCCGAGTAAAATCAATGTTCGGCAGAGCATGCTCGCCCAACACTAGATGACACCACTGATATTGTCAAACTATGAGTAATGTGCATGGATCTGTCAATTCCCCTATTACATATCTTTTAAAAAATGTTTGTATTCCCCATAAAATAACAATTCTGGAGCATCTCGTATACCTCTATGTTGTGCTGTTCCTCTGTTATTCTTTCTAGAAATTTATCAATAAAATATTATCTTTCCATTATAGCTTTTCGCCAGATAGGCTTCACTATTGGTTTGGCTCACAATACTGTAACTGACGGAAATATGGTAACTGACCAAATAACTGAATTGAGAACTTGGCCTAACAGAGGTATAACACAGCACAGAGATCGAAGATTTGCTATTTTGTGAAGAATGTGAGTTTTTTTGGGTAACAGGCCGGTTGGGCCACAGTAAAAGTGGGGGTTCCCACTGTAAGAACACCCACAGGTCAATAGACTGGAGGACCAGATCCTCCATGCCTTCTCACTGTTGTTGCAAGAGTTTGAATTGAGTGGCAGGGTGCATATTTGGCCTACTGTTAAGATGTTAAGACCCCTAGCTGTCATAGATCCATAGGATAGGTGATAAATAGCCATTGTGGCACAACCCATTAAATGAAGGCTGTCATAGGACACATTTTTCCAAGTGTGCACCCTGGAGATCAGGTTGGGGTTCCCCAGAAGTAGTAGCAAAAAATTTTTTTTATAGGGATAGTAAACTCTTTGTAAGCTCGAATTGGGTAGAGGCATAGCAGTCAACAAATCTGGACCAAAATTGAAAAATTATAGGTTTTACCCTCCCTCACACTAAGATACTTTGAGGTAGGGTCAAAGGGTGTTAACTGGTTGTGAAAACACTTTCAGTGGTTCCCCCCATGGGAATTCAATTTGGAGATAATTGCCATAGCAAATAATAAAAGGGTTCTCCAGAATCAGAATGAGTCTGGTGTTTGCTAAGGCCTCTTCATTAGAGATGTCCCGAATAGTTCGCCGGCGAACATAGCTTGTTCGCGTTCGCCGCGGCGGGCGAACATATACGATGTTCGGTCAGCCCCCTATTCGTCATCATTGAGTAAACTTTGACCCTGTAGCTCACAGTCAGCAGACACATTCCAGCCAATAAGCAGCAGACCCTCCCTCCCAGACCCTCCCACCTCCTGGACAGCATCCATTTTAGATTCATTCGGAAGCTGCATTCTTACTGAGAGGAGGGACAGTGTAGCTGCTGCTGATTTAATAGGGAAATCGATAGCTAGGCTAGTGTATTCAGTGTCCACTACAGTCCTGACAGACTCATCTGATCTCTGCTGTAAGGACAGCACCCCAAAAAGCCCTTTTTAGGGCCAGAACATGAGTCTGCTTTTTTTTCCCTGTGTAATCTAATTGCAGTTGCCTGCTGCCAGCGTGTGTGTCAGGCTCACAGCGTATACTGTGCCCACTTGCCCAGTGCCACCACTCATATCTGGTGTCACAATAGCTTGCATTTAAAAAAACAAAAAAACTTTTATGACTGTAATAATCAGTCTGCTTTTTTTTTTTCCTGTGTAATCTAATTGCAGTTTCCTGCCTGCCAGCGTGTGTGTCAGGCTCACAGCGTACACTGTGCCCACTTGCCCAGTGCCACCACTCATGTCTGGTGTCACAATAGCTTGCATTTAAAAAAAACAAAAAACTTTTTTGACTGTGAAATAATATCAGTCATTTTCCTTCACAAGTGTGCGTTTCAGGGCCTGCAAGGGCACAGTGTCACACCAGTGCAACTCATATCTGGTGTAACAGTAGTGCACATTTAAAAAAAATTATTTTTTTTGACTGTAATAGATTGAATAGCAGTTAGTTGTCTTCAAGCGTGTGTGTCAGGCCTACAGCGTCTACTCTGCCAACTTCTGCCAGTGCACAGTGCCACTCATATCTGGTGTCACAGTAGCTTGCACGCATAGTACAACTTAACTAATCTGAAAAAAAATGACAGGCAGAGGCAGGCCACCCCGCAGGGACCGTCGTGGTCGTGGTGCTGTGATTCCCTTTGGCCCTAGAATAATGCCCAGTGTTCAGAGGCCACGTACACTGAACTCGAAAAGTTCTGAGGACATAGTTGACTGGCTAACACAGGACACCCAATCTTCTACAGCTTCTGCTCGGAACCTTGACGCACCATCCTCCTCCAGCTTAGCTTCGGGCACCTCTCAATTTACCACTCGCCCGCCTGCCGCCACTAGAGATGTCGCGAACACAAAATTTTCCGTTGGCGAACGCAAATTTTTGCAAATGTTCGCGAACGGGCGAACCGGGCGAACCGCCATTGACTTTAATAGGCAGGCGAATTTTAAAACCCACAGGGACTCTTTCTGGCCACAATAGTGATGGAAAAGTTGTTTCAAGGGGACTAACACATGGACTGTGGCATGCCGGAAGGGAATCCATGGCAAAACTCCCATGGAAAATTACATAGTTGACGCAGAGTCTGGTTTTAATCCTTAAAGGGCATAAATCACCTAACATTCCTAAATTGTTTGGAATAACGTGCTTTAAAACATCAGGTATGATGTTGTATCGATCAGGTAGTGTAACGGTTACGCCCGCTTCACAGTGACAGACCAAACTCCCCGTTTAACGCACCACAAACAACCGCAAACAGTCAATTTGCCCAACTGCAAACTCCCCATTTGCACAAGGTTGAATACCAAGCTAGCCATGTCCCGTTGATGTCATTGAAAGTTTCTTCCTCCACCCAGCCACGTACAACACCAAGGGTCCCCGAAAGGTGAATTGAATTGAACGCGGACGCGGAGATGGTTAAAAAAACGCTGGCTCCCTTTCCTTTGTTTGAATCCACGGTCACTGCATCTGCGCCATGCAATTTACTCTCACACCCGATATGAGTGTTATTTTCTGTAGTTCTCTTCTCATCAGTTTAATCCCTGTTACGTCCCCAATCTGGGGTCCATTTATTGAATTGATTTTTCGAACGGGGAGATGGTTAAAAAAACGCTGGCTCCCTCCCCTTTGTTTTAATCCACGGTCACTGCGTCTGCGCCGTGCAATTTACTCTCACACCCGATATGAGTGGTATTTTCGGTAGTTCTCTTCTCATCAGTTTAATCCCTGTTACATCCCCAATCTGGGGTCCATTTATTGAATTGATTTTTTGAACGGGGAGATGGTTAAAAAAACGCTGGCTTCCTCCCCTTTGTTTTAATCCACGGTCACTGCGTCTGCGCTGTGCAATTTAACCACTGATCCACCTGTGCGTTCAGGGCGGACAGGAGTGCTGGTCCGGTGTGGCTCTCTGCTTTAAGGCAAGTCAACCCCAAGACAGCGTGACACTGTCGTATCCGGGATGTGGAATAGCCCCTGGGGAGCTGGGGGGATTCAGTTGATGTGCAGCCAGACGCCGCAGCAGAAGAGGACTCAGCCGAGGAGGTTATCGAAGAGGATGGAGTAGGAGGAGTAGAGGAGGTGGCAGTAGGCCTGCCTGCAAGTCGTGGCGATGTCACCAACTCCATGCTTGTCAGCCGTCAGCAGGTTGACCCAATCCGCAGTGTAGGTGATATACCTGCCCTGACCGTGCTTTGCAGACCAGGTATCAGTGGTCAGATGGACCCTTGCCCCAACGCTGTATGCCAGAGATGCCATGACTTCCTTTTCAATTTCAGAGTAGAGGTTTGGGTTTGCCTTTTTTGAAAAAAAAAATCTTCCGGGTACCTTCCACTGTGGTGTCCCAATAGCAAAAATGTTTTTGAAGGCCTCAGACTCCACCAGCTGGTATGGTAAAAGCTGGCGGGCTAAGAGTTCCGTCAAGCCAGCTGTCAGACGCCGGGCAAGGGGGTGACTTTGTGACATTGGCTTCTTACACTCAAACATGTCCTTGACAGACACCTGACTGTGGGCAGATGAGCAGAAACTGCTGAAGGTGAGAGGCGGAGTGGCGGATGGTTGAGAGGGGGCAAGGAGGACAGCAGTGGTTTACGTGGCTGAAGATGCTGGACCAGGAGGAGGATGGCGGCTTTGAGTTTGTGTGCTGCTTGTACTCATGTGTTGATCCCATAGGCGTTTGTGATGTGCGATCATGTGCCTTCGCAAAGCAGTTGTACCGAGGTGGGTGTTGGACTTCCCACGACTCAGTTTCTTTTGGCACAGGTTGCAAATGGCATTGCTGTTATCAGAGGCAGACACACAAAAAAAAATGCCACACTGCTGAGCTTTGCAATGACGGCATTCTGGTGGTGGCAACAGCATGCGTTGATTGGCGTGCTGTCTGGCTGACCCCGGGTGCCGATACATGCTGTCTGACTGTGCCACTAGCTCCTTGCGACGACCTCCCTCTGCTTCCAACTCGTCTCCTCCTTCTCTCTGTCTCCCCTTCTGAACTTTCCCCCTCTTCTTCTTCTCTTCGAGCAGGCACCCACGTGGCATCCACGGACACATCGTCATCATCAACCACTTCACTTGTATCTGACACCTCAGCAAAGGAAGCTGTAGAGGGTACAACATCATCATCATCATCACACTGTACGTCCATGTGTGTAATGCTGCCTGACTGAGACATATGCCTGTTATCTACATCCTCTGGCAATAATGGTTGCGCATCACTAATTTCATCCAACTGATGTGTAAATAACTCCTCTGACATATCAAGTGAAGCGGCTGTGGTAGTGGTGGTGGTGGCAGCGGGCGGGAGAGTGGTAACTTGAGAGCAGGTGACCGAAGCTGAGCTGGAGGAGGATAGTGCGTCAAGGTTCTTAGCGGAAGCTGTTGAAGATTGGGTGTCCTGTGTAAGCCAGTCAACAATTTTCTCCAAATTTTTCGTGTTCAGGGTACGTGTCCTCTGAACACTGGGCATTATTCCAGGGCCAGTGGAAATCACAGCACCACGACGGCCCCTGTGGGGTGGCCTGCCTCTGCCTGTCATTTTTTTTTAGATAAGTGGTACTATGCGTGCAAGGTACTGTGCCACCCTATATAAGTGGTGGGCAGTGGGCACAGTACAGTCTGTGTGGGCCAGACACTCACTGGCTTGCAACTGCGATTATATCACAGAGAAATAATAAAAGGACTTTTTTTTTTATCTGCAAGGTACTGTCTGTGACACCCTGTATGAATGGTGTGCACACAGTACAGTCTGTGAGCCTGCAGCCTCTCACTGTCTGGCAACTGCGATTATATAAAAGAATAAAATTAATTATACCACCACTACTGGTATGTGTACAGTGGTATCTGATTACACCCAAATAGAACAGATAAATTTTGTAAACTGGGACTCATTAAAACGTAACCTTTACTAGGTCATTTAAAATAATGTTTCGCACTGGGTGGGAGACAACAATAACAGTATATTACCTCCACTATATCACATCATGTATTGGATAAATGATAAAGGGTGGATCTCACCTTGTCTGAGCAGGATCCACAACCGTGGAGGAAGGTCCTGGCAGTTTGTTATGCCTGTAACCGGTTTGACCAGGGTGCTTGTGTCGTATTGGCAATACATTCACTCCTAATACACCCTATTACGGCTTTCCTGCCTTTCTAGGGGTTAGGGGCTGTTATTTTCGCCTGCCTACCACACGTAGAGCACCCGCCCCGACAGGGGCGACCCCACATCGATAAGGATAGTGGGTAGTTCTTATCCTCTCTGTATCATGGGAAGTGTCCCATGTCAGTCAGTGTCTCACCACAAATAACAATGATTTGGGTGAGCTCACCCAAATCATTGTTATTTGTGGTGAGACACTGACTGACATGGGACACTTCCCATGATACAGAGAGAATAAGAACTACCCACTATCCTTATCGATGATACAAGGCTGAAACCACCTTGATCTCTATCTGTCCCTGAATACATGTGTGAAGTCCCCTGATGATGGCTGGAAGAAAGACAGAAACATGGCATGTAGGGCGTTGTAGTTAGGGCTTTATAGAACACTAGACCCATACTGAGGGAAAGGTTCGGTGTGGGGTCGCCCCTGTCGGGGCGGGTGCTCTACGTGTGGTAGGCAGGCGAAAATAACAGCCCCTAACTCCTAGAAAGGCAGGAAAGCCGTAATAGGGTGTATTAGGAGTGATTGTATTGCCAATACGACACAAGCACCCTGGTCACACCGGTTACAGGCATAACTAACTGCCAGGACCTTCCTCCACGGTTGTGGTTCCTGCTCAGACAAGGTGAGATCCACCCTTTATCATTTATCCAATACATGATGTGATATAGTGGAGGTAATATACTGTTATTGTTGTCTCCCACCCAGTGCGAAACATTATTTTAAATGACCTAGTAAAGGTTACATTTTAATGAGTCCCAGTTTACAAAATTAATCTGTCCGATTAAATAAAAGAAAAAAAAATAAATGGACTTTTTTTTATCTGCAAGGTACTGTCTGTGACACCCTGTATGAATGGTGTGCACACAGTACAGTCTGTGAGCCTGCAGCTCTCACACACGGGCAGGCAACAGCAATATATATATATATATATATATATATATATAAAAAAAAAAAGCAGACTGATGTACCAGCCCTAAAAAGGGCTTTTTGGGGTGCTGTCAGGACGCTGTCCTGACAGCGGAGGAGTCTGTGGACACAGAACACTGCCCTAGCTAACGCTTTCCCTATTAAATCAGCAGCACCAGCACTGTCCCTCCTCTCACTGAGAATGCAGCTTCCGAATGAATCTAAAATGGATGCTGTCCAGGAGGTGGGAGGGTCTGGGAGGGAGGGTCTGCTGCTGATTGGCTGGAATGTGTCTGCTGACTGTGAGGTACAGGGTCAAAGTTTGCTCAATGATGATGTATAGGGGCGGACCGAACATCGCATATGTTCGCCCGCCGCGGCGAACGCGAACAAGCTATGTTTGCCGGGAACTATTCGCCAGCGAACTATTCGGGACAACTCTAGCCGCCACCACCACCAACACTAGCACCACAGCCGCTTCACTTGATCTGTCAGAGGAGTTATTTACACATCAGTTGGAAGAAATGAGTGATGCACAACCATTATTGCCAGAGGATGTAGATAACAGGGATATGTCTCAGTCAGGCAGCATTACACACATGGACGTACGGTGTGATGATGATGATGTTGTACCCGCTGCTGCTTCCTTTGCTGAGTTGTCAGATACAAGTAAAGCGGTTGATGATGACGATGTGTCCGTGGATGTCACGTGGGTGCCTGCTAGAAGAGAAGAAGAACAAGGGGAAAGTTCAGATGGGGAGACAGAGAGGAGGAGGAGACGAGTTGGAAGCAGGGGGAGGTCATCGCAAGGAGCTAGTGGCACAGTCAGACAGCATGCATCGGCACCCGGGGTCAGCCAGACAGCACTCCAATCAACGCATACTGTTGCCACCACCAGAATGCCGTCATTGCAGAGGTCAGCAGTGTGGCAATTTTTTTGTGTGTCTGCCTCTGACAACAGCGATGCCATTTGCAACCTGTGCCAAAAGAAACTGAGTCGTGGGAAGTCCAACACCCACCTAGGTACAACTGCTTTGCGAAGGCACATAATCGCACATCACAAACGCCTATGGGATTCTACATGAGTACAAGCAGCACACAAACTCAAAGCCGCCATCCTCCTCCTGGTCCAGCATCTTCAGCCACGTCAACCACTGCTGTCCTCCCTGCCCCCTCTCAACCATCCACCACTCCGTCTCTCGCCTTGAGCAGTTCCTGCTCATCTGCCCACAGTCAGGTGTCTGTCAAGGACATGTTTGAGCGTAAGAAGCCAATGTCACAAAGTCACCCCCTTGCCCAGCGTCTGACAGCTGGCTTGTCTGAACTCTTAGCCCGCCAGCTTTTACCATACAAGCTGGTGGAGTCTGAGGCGTTCCAAAAACTTTTAGCTATTGGGACACCGCAGTGGAAGGTACCCGGCCGAAATTTCTTTGCACAGTGCCCCAAATTTGAAGTAGGAGGACCGACCAAGCATCTTTTTCCATCTCCCCGTTCCTAAAATTGATGCCATATACACGTCCCCTGATAGGGGACGTAACAGGGATTAAACTGATAAGAATGAACAACATAACACACCACAACTATCTGGTGGCACATTAGATTGCACGCGCAGTGCCCCAAATTTGAAGTAGGAGGACCGACCAAGCATCTTTTTCCATCTCCCCGTTCCTAAAATCAATGCCATATACACATCCCCTGATAGGGGACGTAACAGGGATTAAACTGATAAGAATAGAACAACATAACACACCCCAACTATCTGGTGGCACATTAGATTGCACGCGCAGTGCCCCAAATTTTAAGTAGGAGGACTGACCAAGCATCTTTTTCCATCTCCCCGTTCCTAAAATCAATGTCATATACACGTCCCCTGATAGGGGACGTAACAGGGATTAAACTGATAAGAATAGAACAACATAACACACCTTATAATAACGCAGAGAGAGGCAACGCAGAGAGAGGAGTCTGAAGAAGAGGAGTCAGAGGAGGAAGGTGGCTTTGAGAAGGTGGAATACCAACCACAGCAGGCATCCCAGGGGGCTTGTTGTCACCTTTCGGGGACCCTTGGTGTTTGTGGCTGGGTGGAGGAAGAGACCTTCAATGACATCAGTGAGGACAAGGAACGGGACATGGCTAGCTTGGTATCCAACCTTGTGCAAATGGGGAGTTTGCGGTTGTGCAAATGGACTGTTTGCGGTTGTTTGCGGTGCGTTAAACGGGGAGTTTGGTCTGTCACTGTGAAGCGGGCGTAACCCTTACACTACCTGATCGATACAACATCATACCTGATGTTTTAAAGCACGTTATTCCAAACAATTTAGGAATGTTAGGTGATTTATGCCCTTTAAGGATTAAAACCAGACTCTGCGTCAACTATGTAATTTTCCATGGGAGTTTTGCCATGGATCCCCCTCCGGCATGCCACAGTCCAGGTGTTAGTCCCCTTGAAACAACTTTTCCATCACTATTGTGGCCAGAAAGAGTCCCTGTGGGTTTTAAAATTCGCCTGCCTATTGAAGTCTATGGTTCGCCCGGTTCGCCCGTTCGCGAACATTTGCGAAAATTTGCATTCGCCGTTCGCGACAGGAAAATTTTATGTTCGCGACATCTCTACTCTTCATGTTATACACCAGTCCGTCTACCTGCACATCATCTACTTACTAGCTGAGGTGTAGGGTATTGTAGCTTTTGGATGAAGCTGCAATATCCTGGACAGCCGATAATAAGTAGGCAAAGTGAAGGTAGATATATAGTACCCTGGACCTGTGGTACTAAAATTAGTTTGCTATTATTTTATATTGTAACGTTATGTGTTATTTTGTATGTTTCTGCCTGTTTCTTTCAACAAGGATATGGTTGGCAATGGTTGTCAGGAACAGGGCTAACCATCCTGTTCTTCTCCTCTTGGTGGGAGTGGGCTGGTCTTGCCAGGAGGAGGAGTTCCTGTCTAGACAGAGAGCAGAGGAAGCACACTTCAGAGCTCCTACTCCTGTGAAGGATTCTCCATGTAGAACAACTTACATCCTCAAGTAAATCCTTGAGAAGTCAGACAGCTGAGTGACATGTGACAACTAGGAATGAGCAAAGTGAGTTTGAATGAAACATCCGAAGTAGATTCACATAAAACTTTGTTCTAATACTGTATGGAGCAGGAGCTCCGTACAGTATTAGAATATATTGGCTCAGATGAGCCGAAGTTATTGCTTCACGAAGTCTCTACAGACTTCGCGCAATAACTTCATAAATTAATTTGTACTGTAAAAAAAAAAATTCCCGAACTCAGGTTCAGTTCCAAGGTACCACTTGGAGCCGGACCCGAGTTCGGGAAATGGTGTTTTACAGTACAAATAAATTTATGAAGTTATTGTGCAAAGTCTCGCGAGACTTAGCAAAGAAATAACTTTGGCTCATCAAAGCCAATACGTTCTAATACTGTACGGAACTCCTACTCCATACAGTATTAGAACAAAGTTTTATGCCAATCGAATTCGGATTTTTATCCGAAGTCGATTCGCTCATCCCTAGTGGCAACCAGCATCTACAGACACTGCTGTAAAGTGAGGGAGTACGGCTAAAACACCCATCACCCAGAATATTACTAGGCCAGTAGGATCGGAGTGCTAAATTGCAGCCTTCCAACCTGTCTCCTTATCCTTAATGTTTCCAGAAAAGTTTTGCTCTTGAAATTTGCTGGTTTTGGATGTAATTGAAGTTCTATGTTACACTTAGTAAGGCCTCCTATTATTGTTCGCATCACGGACAAGGAAAGTACTGTTCTATTAGGGGCCAGCTGTTCCGTTCCGCAAAATACGGAATGCACACGTATTTTTTGCATATCCGTTTTTTGCGGACCGCAAAATGCATACGGTCGTGTGCAAAATGCCTAAAGGAGACTTTATTATGTTTAATGCTGGCCTCATTCCTCAAAACTACATTTCTACTGCACGATCCCCAGGGAGCAACAACTTAAGGAAGTACACCGTGACACAACACTTTATCAGGGCCACTACCACTCCCATTGTCTGCATCAGCTCATCCGGGGCGAGCTGCAGATGGCACAATATAAACAAAGAATTGGCTGCATTGCTCACATGCCCTTAAAACAGCTGATCGGCAGGGGTATGACACCCACAGTTCTGATATTGATGGTCTTCTGAACATATGTTATCAATATTCTGATGTCAGAAAACAACTATAATTTCCAGGCTTTGTCAGTAGTTCGTATTTTGCTAGAAGATTTGAAGGATGTTTGTGCAAAATTAGTTTTCTAATCATAATTAAGGTTGATTATCATATTACTGCCGCTTGATACATTCTGATAATAGGTAAGAGGAATGTCATTTGTTATGACTAGATTTAGCATGCTTTATATTTGCATTGCAGATTGTAACCTACAGCTGCTTCTCCCTCTATAACTAGAGACAGAAAATTGCAGCCATTTTATGGAGCTGAGATTGTGGACATCCAGTAAAGTTCCATTCACACAAGTCGACTGAGCAGGCAGTTATCAGGAGTGATAACTGTCGGCTCGTCAGAGGAGGTGAGAACTGCATTTATATGCAGGGCCGTCTTTTAACGCGGGGCAAAAGAAGCAGCTGTCCCAGGCCTAGTTGCTTCTGGGGGGCCCAAGGCAGCTGCCTCTTGAGCCCCGCTGGCCACTGGTGACGTGGGGGGCGGCGACAGGGCACAGGGAGATGAGCACTTCCATTGTGGAAGCGCTCATCTCCATAGTCATCTGTATCGCCGTCCTCAGGACAGCGATACAGATGGAAGTGCTGCGGCGGGGCAGAGAAGGGAGAGGCGTTCCTCTGAAGACCGGTGCAGGCGACTGGTCAGAGACCGATGCAGGCGGCGTGATGACGTCAACGCGCCTCCTGCACCGTACAGCCAGAAGAGGCCTGCATCACATAGCTGCCAGCCTGATGGAGGTGAGTATAAGTGTTTATTTTTTTTATATGGTACTACTACAGTCGTGGCCAAAAGTTTTGAGAGTGACACAAATATTAGTTTTCACTAAGTTTGCTGCTAAACTGCTTTTAGATCTTTATTTCAGTTGTTTCTGTGATGTAGTGAAATATAATTACACACACTTCATACGTTTCAAAGGCTTTTATCGACAATTACATGACATTTATGCAAAGAGTCAGTATTTGCAGTGTTGGCCCTTCTTTTTCAGGACCTCTGCAATTCGACTGGTCATGCTCTCAACCAACTTCTGGGCCAATTCCTGACTGATAGCAACCCATTCTTTCATAATCACTTCTTGGAGTTTGTCAGAATTAGTGGGTTTTTGTTTGTCCACCCGCCTCTTGAGGATTGACCACAAGTTCTCAATGGGATTAAGATCTGGGGAGTTGCCAGGCCATGGACCCAAAATGTCAACGTTTTGGTCCCCGAGACACTTAGTTATCACTTTTGCCTTATGGCACAGTGCTCCATCGTGCTGGAAAATGCATTGTTCTTCACCAAACTGTTGTTGGATTGTTGGAAGAAGTTGCTGTTGGAGGGTGTTTTGGTACCATTCTTTATTCATGGCTGTGTTTTTGGGCAAAATTGTGAGTGAGCCCACTCCCTTGGATGAGAAGCAACCCCACACATGAATGGTCTCAGGATGCTTTACTGTTGGCATGACACAGGACTGATGGTAGCGCTCACCTTTTCTTCTCCGGACAAGCCTTTTTCCAGATGCCCCAAACAATCGGAAAGAGGCTTCATCGGAGAATATGACTTTGCCCCAGTCCTCAGCAGTCCATTCACCAAACTTTCTGCAGAAGATCAATCTGTCCCTGATGGTTTTTTTGGAGAGAAGTGGCTTCTTTGCTGCCCTTCTTGACACCAGGCCATCTTCCAAAAGTCTTGGCCTCACTGTGCGTGCAGATGCGCTCACACCTGCCTGCTGCCATTCCTGAGCAAGCTCTGCACTGGTGAAACTCCGATCCCGCAGCTGAATCCTCTTTAGGAGACGATCCTGGCGCTTGCTGGACTTTCTTGGATGCCCTGAGGCCTTCTTAACAAGAATTGAACCTCTTTCCTTGAAGTTCTTGATGACCCTATAAATTGTTGATTGAGGTGCAATCTTAGTAGTCACAATATCCTTGCTTGTGAAGCCATTTTTATGCAACGCAATGATGGCTGCACGCGTTTCTTTGCAGGTCACCATGGTTAACAATGGAAGAACAATGATTTCAAGCATCACCCTCCTTTTAACATGTCAAGTCTGCCATTTTAACCCAATCAGCCTGACAGAATGATCTCCAGCCTTGTGCTCGTCAACATTCTCACCTGAGTTAACAAGACGATTACTGAAATGATCTCAGCAGGTCCTTTAATGACAGCAATGAAATGCAGTGGAAATTTTTTTTGGGGATTAAGTTAATTTTCATGCCAAAGAAGGACTATGCAATTCATCTGATCACTCTTCATAACATTCTGGAGTATATGCAAATTGCTAATATAAAAACTTAAGCAGCAACTTTTCCAATTTCCAATATTTATGTAATTCTCAAAACTTTTGGCCACGACTGTACTGGCACATGATTGGGGGGCACCTATGAGGGCACCTGTTACTGGAACATGATTGGGTGGCATCTATGTGGGCACTTGTTACTGGCACATGATTGGGGGGCATCTATGGGGGCACTTGTTACTGGCACATGATTGGGGGCATCTATGGGGGCACCTGTTACTGGCACATGATTCGCGGGCATCTATGGGGGCACTTGTTACTGGCGCATGATTGGGGGAAATCTATGGGGGTACTTGTTACTGGCACATGATTGGGGGGCCATATATGGGGGTACTTGTTACTGGCACATGATTGGGGGGCATCTATGGGGGCACTTGTTACTGGCACATGATTGGGGGGCATCTATGGGGCACTTGTTATTGGCTCATGATTGGGGGTCATCTATGGGTGTAATTGTTACTGGCACATGATTGGGGGGCATCTATGGGGGTACTTGTTACTGGCACATGATTGGGGGGCATCTATGGGGGCACTTGTTACTGGCACATGATTGGGGGCATATATGGGGCACTTGTTACTGGCACATTATTGGAAGGCATCTATGGGGCACATTATTGGGTGGCACTATGGGGGCACTTCTTACTGGCACATTATTGGGGGCACTAAGGGGGCATATACTGAGGCCACAAAGAAGGGGTATTTTATATGGGGGAAGGGGGAGAGGAACACTATGGGGGCTTCTATTGAGGCCACATGGGGGGCTCTGTATAGGGGTATTTTATACTGGGGCACATTATGGTGGGTACTATGGGGAAGGGGAGAGAGGAGTACTATGGGCTCATCTATGTGGGGCACTAAGAAGGGGTATTTTATACTTGCAAATAATTGAGGACACTGAGGGCATCTAATGGGGCACTATATATGGGGCATTTTATACTGGTACATTATGGGGGCACTAGGAAGAAGGCGGAGAGGAGCACTATGGGGCATTTACTGAGGGCACTACATAGGGGTATTTTATACTGGCACATTATGGGTGCGCTCATTAGTACCGGAGGACCAGGAAGTGGTGAACGCTATGTACTTACCGCTTCCTGGTCCTCGGCTGTCGGCTGTGCAGGGCTGCGCACAGCATGAGGCACTTTGTGATGTCATGCTGTGTGCGCTAGTTCAGAGCACAGCCGACAGCAGGAGGAAGAGGATCGCGGGCGGCGAGGAGCTGCGGCCTCCAGGAGCAGAGAGGTAAGTGTTTTTTTTTTATTTTATGAAAGGCATCATGGGGGCTAATGAGAGCATAATGGGGGCTAATGAGGCATAATGGGTGCTAATGAGACATAATGGGGGCTAATGAGAGGCATCATGGGGGCTAATGAGGCATAATGGGGGCTAATGAGAGGCATAATGGGGGCTAATGAGAGACATAATCGGGGGTTAATGAGGCATAAGGGCTGATAATGGGGGCTAATGGCATAAAGGCTATATATATATATATATATATATATATACACACGCGCACGTGGTGTGTGTGTTTGTGCTTTAGCGTGCACACTCTAATGCAATAGGCTGTGCACGCCTATGCTGGGGGTCTATTTGGAACATGATTACTAGTATGGGCACTATGGGAGCATTATTACTTCTGGGGCACAGTGGGGACATGTTGGGGGCACTGTAGGAGCACTATGACTACCATGTTTGCTCTAGCAGAGAATTATTCCTATTGGTGGGACTTTTAGGAGCACTATTACTATGGGGCACCTTGGCAGAGTATCAGCTTACCACAACTATTTTTAGGGGACGTTATGTTTACACTATTAGTGTCAGGGGCACTATTTGCTGGGCGCAGTTATTTTAGGGCACTGTGTGCCAATAATTATTGAAGGGCACTATCTGCATGGTACTACTATTATCAGGGGGTTTATCTGTTTCTGCAGTATAGAATTGGGGAGCACAGCGGCACAGTATTGGGGGTGGTAGGATGATTTGTCCAGAAGATGGGAGGATGATGTAAAAAGTAGTAAACTAAGATTTTGTTTGTCAAACTGCAGAGACCAAAAAAATGGCTGAAAAATGGTGGTCTGGTCTGAAGGTCTGAAAGGAGAAGATGAGGAAAGAGAACATCTACATCAAAGGAGACGTCACTGGATGTAGGAAGTATGTGGCGCTGTATTACCCTGTATGTAGGGGTGGAAGGAGGGGTTAGTAGTACAGTACTATCTGCACATTGTAAAAAAAAAAAGGAATCTGCAATATACTATATATTTGTGTCAGAAGTTGTGCTTTTTGAATTTTTAGAATAATGATACAGCCATATTTTTTATACCTTTTTCTCTATATTAAGGGACACTATAGTCACCAGAACCACAGCAGCTAAACGTAGTAGTTCTGGTGTCTATAGCATGTCTCTGCAAGCTTTTTAATGTAAACACTGTCTATTCAGAAAAAAGGCAGTATTTACATTACTGCCAAGGAACATCTCTAGTGGCCACTCATCATTATTAAAGTTTACTACTCTACGAGGTGTGTGTGTGTTGTGGTGGAGGGCGTGATTGCATGCTAAGGTGTGGGAAGGCGGGATCCAGGGGGCCCAAGTAAATTCTTGCCCAGGGTCCAATCAATATTAAAGACGGCCCTGTTTATATGTAGCAACCACCTCCACTGTACAGGACAAGTAATCACTACTGCGATTGCTCGTCGCTATATATCATTGTGTCTCACTGTTTATGCAGCACGATCTGCTGCCCAGAAATGATTATTTTGGTGTCAGCATCCACAATGTCTTCCCCCTGTAATGTCAGGAGGAGCTGTTGCAGTCCTGGAACATAGAGACTTGCTGTCATCATTTCAGTCCAGAAGAGGGAGCCAGTTCCCAGTTAGAGATAACAGGGGAAGACCAAACCTGCTGCCAGGAGCGTAGCTATAGGGGGTGTAGAGGTAGCAGTTGCTACTGGGCCCAGGAGCCTGAGGGGGACCAAAGACCCTTGTGCCGCATAAGAAGACACCGGTATTATATAAAGTGCATATTGGGAGGGCTCTGTCATAGATTTTGCACTGGGGCCCAGAATCTTCAAGTTAGTCCTCTGGCTGGAGGGAAGGAGTAAAGTCAAGAATTTGGCATGGGGGGGGGTTGCCGTTTCAATTTTTGCCTCAGGCAGCAGGAAGTCTATGTGCTCCCCTGGCCACAAAGCACTGAGGGAAGGAGGGTCCAAGCTATACTCTTGCACCAGGGCCCATGAGCCTTTAGCTATGCCCCTGCCTGCTGCACAGAAGGAAGAGTTCAGCCAGGGCCTGTCAAAGTGGTGGCCAGAGGTCTGGTTTTAGGCTTGACAGTCTGGCTTTCTGACCCCATTTCCTCCGTCCAAGCGTGAGCTGTAGGGAGAAAGTCACCCTACCTTCAGCCCCCCACAGCCCCCAGCAGCTCCACGCAGCTGACCTGAAGTTCTGCATTAACTTTTTTCAATCTTCATCGGCTGCAGGGGGCATGGTCTAACGGGATCGGGGCGTGGCTTAGCGGAGGCGGGAGCAGGGTTGTAGCGTCCTGCTTTTGAGGTTGGTCTGAGTGGCCACCCTAGGAAGAAGAGGAGTGCAAAGCCAGAGATCCAGAGCAGGGTCTGTTACCAGAGCTCAAGCGTGGTATGATACGGCCACCCAAGAAAAGAAGTGCAACCCAGACAGGTACAGAGAGACTGCGGCAGGCAGAGCATTGTATGGCACTGAAGGAAGAGTACAACACGAACCAGTGCAGGGAGCAGAGTGTGGAGCATGTGTGTCAGACAAGCAAGGCCTCAGAAGTGTCCTGCCAGATTCTCCACTGCAGCAAAGAGAGAGGTTCTACCATGAGAGATAGAGATCGAGCACCACGAGGGTCACTTGCCCGCTAGCAGGGTCGGTTAGTGCGGCCCCTGAGAGACTATATAAAGTAAAACTTATAGTATTTCACAGAGACTGTAGTTAAACCCTTGCTGTTACAACACATCTTCTTAAAAAGACAGCATCCCTATTGAATACAAATTTACCTGTTGCACAAGAGTTTATCGCTGTAGTGCAAAATCATCACCAGTGAAGCTATTCCGGTGTTACTCAGTTGTCAGAGTAAGTTTGTCGCCATCCATTTGCACTCATTACACCCCGACAAATGAGTGTTTGCATGTATATCGGATGATCGGCACCACTTTTACATTTATCTGCAATAAGCTTGTTTACTCCTGATAATTGACCCGTGTAAAGGGTTCTTAAATGCAGTTTAGATCACCTGAATACAACAGAAAAATACCTTTTTTTGCTTCTTCTATTCATTTCCTGGCACTATTATGGAGACCCTGCGGCTAGCACTCTAATGGGGGAGCTGTAGTTTACAAGAATAAGGGTCTTTTTTTACTTTTATTTCACGCCTGGTGAATCTATAGCCCACCGCAGAGTGTCCTTTTGGCATACTGTAGGTTGGGCCCATATCCCGTGCCACACTTTTAAAATACAGAAAGACACTGTAAAGGAAAACGTATTTAGCAAAGCAGACATTTTTTTTTTTTTAAATGGGAGTCCATCTCTGATATCAGAGGCTTCCATATACTTCGGGGCATACTCTTAACATATATCTCTGATGGAAAGGTGTGAACAGAGCCTTATATGATGGGGCATTTTGGTGGAAGTTCGCATTTTGCCACTTTTTGATCTCTCTTGGTTACATAATATGCATCCCCTTTAGAACCCACTCACTTGCCGGAATCTTCAGACCCTTCAGAATTTTGGTGCGGAGATCATGCCGAATTTCCAGGGGCCATAGGGAAGCTATAAAACGCGAAAATGTGAACCAGTCCCATAGGGAAGCATTGGTTTGCATCGGTTATGCGTTTTACAGCGCGTTCGAACGCGCTGTAAAACGCGCAAGTGTGAACTTAGGGTTATACTGATGACCTATCCTCTAGATCATTGTTTCTCAACTCCAGTCCTCAGGACCCACCTATCGGTCATGTTTTCAGAATTTCCTTAGTACTGAGCAGGTGATGTAATTATTGTTAATGCATCAGGACTTACCTCAGGTCCTCATTCTGTGGGATATTCACAAATCATGATCGGTAGGTGGGTCCTGAGGACTGGAGTTAAGAAACACTGCTCTAGATAGATCATCAGTTTCTGATATGTGGGGGTCCGTCACAGAGACCCTCGCCAATCAGCTGTTTGAGAAGGCAGTAGCAATCACAGTAACACTGTAGCCTTCTCCAGCTTTTCCTAGGCCAGTGAAGACACGTTCATCGTTCACATGGCCTAGGAGCAGCTCAACATCCATAGAAGTGAATGGAGCTGAGCTGTGATACCAGGCACAACCACTATACAATGTACAGCACTGTAGGGTACAGCGAGAAGGCCGGGTTCTACTACGAACAGCTGATTGGTGGGGGTTCTGGGTGTCAAACCACCACGGATCAGATACTGATGACCTATCCTGAGGATAGGTCAACACCATTAAAGTCTCGGAAAAACCCTTTTAATATGATAGAAAGCAATTAAAATTAAATGTTTGATAAACTACTGGTTCCAGGGCCAAAATGTAATGTAACAGAGAGTCAAGTACTGATGCTGACCAAAGAGCCTGTCGTTGATTTGTGGAGTGGACATTTTGATACTTATCAGTCAAGTTCAATCAAGAGTCACATATTTTTGCACAAGGTTGAATACCTTGGTGCAGTGTGAGGTCTCACATCTGAAGCTTCTTTGCTAGACTAGGGAGCGGCCTGAGGAAGCGCGATCCCACGCGCGAAACGGCCGTCGCCGCCCGCAACAGTGTGTCTGCCCCTGGATCCCCCATGTAACAACTTCCAAGGAAGCATCAATAAAGACTTCGTTTGTATCCTGGTGAGTGCCGCAACTTTGTTACTTCTCTTCTTTCTCTTTGCTAGACTAGTTTCAAAATGTATAAATGGAAATATGGTAAATGAAGTTGAGTTGCAATACCTGACCCAACAACAGACAAGAGAGGCACTGTTTTGGAAAACAAGCCAGGCCCTTTATTTCTGATCTCATACAGCTTTTTATAGAGCTGGGATATTAGGTCAGGAATGGGAAGCACATTCAATTATTATCACTAAATATTTCCCAAAACTCTGCAGTCCAGACCCCCCCCCCCCCCTAGTTTATTAACAAGTCAATAAGACATAAAAGTGTTTGTGAATGTATCTGCAGACCACTGGCCATTTAAAAGAAACATAATAGACGGCAAGTCCTTGTGCGCAATGCAGTCGTTTTGTAACTTGACATTTCCAAGGCCTCTGCTTATGTAAAATCATTTCACATAACAATGCATTTATATTGCTAATGGTGCAGAAATAAACTGAGTACCGGACATGGAATGTTCATGAAATATAATGTTCAATATCTTGCAAAAATCACATCAATACTTTATATTTATTTCTACTTTGAGCAGAATACTTTATGGTTAGAGGTGCTGGATTCCTACTTGCAGATGCATAAAGCTACTGAAGAACCAGAGCAGAGGATGGGAGTGGTAGTGGCCCTGATGATAATGCGTCACGGTGTACTCCCTCAGACTGTCACTCTCTGGTGTCGGTGCAGTTAAGGAGAGGCAGCCTATATTCCCTCCGGGCTCTCCCTGTAGCTGTGGGCTCCCTGCTTGATTGTAGTTTGGTGGTGCTCTTGATGTTAAATGTGGGTGCAAGGCAGGGTTTGAAATGATGCAATGGCTAGCATATGGTGTTAGGAGAATCAGTAACCAGGCTAGACTGAAATTAACAAAAGTCTATCTTTATTGTACACAAAATAGCTGTATTTGTAACACAGTTAAAATTCTCTTTTCTAGATGTCTAAGCATGAGCTAAGAAAGTAGTTTGCAGCAATGGTCTTCTGATTAATCTTTCTCTTGCTACAGTCTCTAATACTGGTATTTCTTTCTTGCAACTGTAATCTGTCACAATGTCCGCAATTCACATGGCGGCGTGCAGTTCCAATAATATAACTGGCCAAAATCACACCTGAAGTGTGCAGGGTGTCTGAACTCATTGTGCCTCCACTGCAGAAATGCCTGATAATGCTGTACAGACACTTTAAGACTCAATTACCACAGTTCAGGACAGGCATAACTAGAAGCCTGCATCATACAGGGGATACCTACAGTCACAGGTGGCAGACTACAGCCATAGGGAAAGGAGTCAGGAGGGAGAGAGAGACATTGTCAGCTAGTAAACTTCTAAGTGTCCTCTTCTACCAAATTGCCTTCCACCATACCCAGAGAGGAAAGAATTGCACTTTGTACATATTGCTACTGGATGTGCTGCTATTTGTTTTTGTGTATTCAGTAAAGAAAGACGTTCTACAATCTCTACCTGGTTCCTTTACATTCTTTTTTCATTGCACTGAACCCCAGGGAGCAATGGCCCAAGGTAGGACACCAAGACAAAACAATTTCTCATCAGGGTCACTACACTCCCATTCTCTACATCCGCTCCTCAGGGGCACACTGTACCGATATAGTGTGACCCTAGCAGCACTTGCAGTGGCTGGGTTTGGGGTGGCCCCAATGCTACATTGGGTCCCACAGAAACTGTCGAGGTGTCACCATGTGTTGCTGCTCTCTGGAAGGGATGGTAAGGCATGATGCACCCCAATGGGAAATAAGTCCAGAGAGTCAGAGTCTGCAGTTTACCAGTATGCTTCTTTACTGGAGGAATTTAGGTGCAAAACAATACAGGTGAGGCATAGGGGCGGATTCTCCAGTCTACTTCCTGGCAGAAGAAGGGTTTGATGCTGAGGAAAGGCCTGAGCTAGCTGACTCTCTCTCTCTCTCTATCTCTCTCTTAGAAGGCTGGTACCCTGGCCAAAGGCTGTAGGCCCACGGTATGTCACTCAGTAGTCTGGGTGGCTCCGTTGTCACAGGGCTAGTGACCCACCATCTGTGGCTCAGTGTCTCCATGCCAATGTCTTCTTCTGGTTGCTCATGCAGACTGGCATGAGTCTATCCCTTCAAGCATTGGTCTCTAACTGCAGAACCCCAGGGGCTCTGTCTGCTTTCCTTATATACCATATCTAGCTAGACTGGAACCTTCTAGTGGGAGGGGTGGAGTGGAGAAGCACAGCACAAACAGTTACAATCTTACCACTCCCGTCTGGCATAGACTTACATTGATACTCAATGGCAATGACACAGCAGTATTTCCAGACAAAAAAAAACAAGTTACCCGACATAACAACATAGCTAAAACCAGAAATTCAAAAGGTCAGACTGTCTGGTTTTGGTGGTAAACAAGTCTGTATTAAGCAGTGCATGTTAACCCTTTCAGGTTAAATATAGTAAGAAGTTTATAACTTTGCATAGGAGAAACAGGGGCAACTGTCCACAAATGTCCAGACTTCAAAGTACCCCTGCTCCAGGGCACTACACACTGATCGGATGTCAGACTGAGCAGGGACAGCTGGACCTTCATTGCAAACTGTTAGCATTTTATTCATAACTTCTAGCAGGAATTTAAAAGAAATGTCATATCACAGATGCATAGGAACAGATGCTCCAGAAAACTGACATGTCAGGAAAGGTGTCAGGTCCACTTTAAGCATATCTAACATCTCAATATATGTAGTTTATATAATGGCATATCACTTCTGATATCTTTAATATTCAGATCCAGGTATCATATTATCTCCTATAAAATCATGTGCTGTGATCGCCTCTGTGAAGCTCTCTTATAAAAAGACACCTCTCTGGTTCTCGCTGTTGCAGATTCTCCGTTTCGTGGAAAATCCATGAGCACTGACAGCACTGTGATTGTGTGACACAGAGGTCAAGATAGAGGTATTGAGGACAGCACCAGAGATGTGAGTTCTCACAATTTTAAGCTGTTAGAGACACAAATGCTAGATTGATGTTCTAAGTCTCACGTCTTTGTCAGAAGAGGAAGGCAGCGGGAATGCTGTTGATTTTATAACGTCTGGCTCAGAGGCTTTATTTAGTGAAGATTCAAGCAGTAAGTACAGGACCGGGAATGATTATAACATGTACGGAGAAGAAAGCTTCATAGGAAGAAAACGCTGTAAATCGGACATTTAAGGCTGTTTAATTGTTATAGAATTGATATTGGGATAACATCAATTTGCAATATGTCTGAAATTACAATAATGCATTGTCGGGGAAGCTTCAGATTGAGGCATAATGACTCCACTATGCGTTCCACGGCCAGATCATTACACATAAAATAGGAATAAATAAGGCAAATAATGAGTTACATGAATAGGTTATGCGACGTAACAGACATAAAATGACATTGAAGAGGGAAGTTGGCGTAGGTCTGCAGTTCCCTGGAGCCAAGATAGATGGGATGGATGGCATAAGATTAGTGTTGAGCGAATCGAAATTAACAGAGTGAACTTCAATCCAAATTTCAGGAAAATTTGATTTGCCGAATTTCTTTGTGCTTCGTGGTAACGAATCGAGTTTTCCTGAAATGACGGTAAAAATTTTAAAATCATGCTTACTTCATCCAATTGAGCGTGAAGAGGCCACCAAGGCCATCTTGCTTGAAGATCCTGCATGAAATCTCGTGTGCGGTGATGTATGACGGCACCATGCCAGCCAACGTCATGATGTCATCATGAGCCGCACGAGGTTTTGCGCTGGATCTTTAAGCAACATGACAATGGCGGTCTCTTTGTGATCAAATGGACGAGGTAAGTATAATTATATTTATTTATTTTTTATGAACAACTAAAATCATTTAATAATGATCTCAGATGCCACAATCAGTGATGAACGCGGCATCTAAGGTGTTCAATAATGGGGGGCGGTACATGGGAAGACGATCTAGCACATTTATATGCAATGATCTCCTCCAGCTCCTTCCGAGGATGGGGAGGAGCGATCGCTAATGCCATCGTTCTTCCACATACTGTCTCGTTGTTTCCCGGCAGCATATCATGTTTACACAGCACAATCTGCCACCGGGAAACAATGGTCTTTTGTGCTGCACAAAAGATACAAGTACCCCATGAATGAGCATTCATTTGGTAATTGGCGGTGCATTCACACCTCCAGATCATCGCCAACGAATGTTACTAGTAATGTTCGTTATCGATGATCGGTTTAATTGTCGGCCGTGTAAAGGGCCCTTTAGGCTGAGTTAGGGGGTAGATTTCAGGAGCTCCCTGAGGCACTTTCAAAAATAGCAATGTTTTAACATTCCAATTCAGCCCAGGGATGAGCCACAAATTCAATATGAAATCCAGTCTTTACAGTCGATTCAAGTACTTCCCAAAGGTTGTATATGGAGGCTGGCTTCTGTTTTTCTCAATCAGACTGGTCAATCTCTCCTTTTCCCGACCTAAAGGGATGCACTTTCTTTATCATCAGATATATATAAGTATATGGTATCTATAGTATCCTCAGAGGACTATGAACAGGAGGCCCTACTGTTCTTTGATTATGGTGGGCAGCTTGTAGCTTACAGTGTTTCCACCACATGCAGAGGAGGCTGTAGCCAAATTAACAGCAATTACCTTCTTTGCCAAAGTCCTCAAACTTTTATGTCGGCTAAACCTTCTGTAGCTCTTTCCCCTTTTGAGGGCTGGAACATAAGTTGCTTGTAGGATGAAGGAGAATGGAATCTCCCTACAGGAGCTGCTCCTTGCTGATCTGAGTTGTTCACTCCTCAGAAGTCAGCCATTAACTCTAGAATCTTTCTCCTAGAGAGGAAGGGTGGAGCCAGCCCTGACTAGTCTCATGGGACCCCCCACTTCCTATACAACCTTATGGGATTTGTAGTACATGCACTTAATACATGAAATACAATAATATTAATACTGTCCTGTATTTCAGGACACTGCACAAGTGAGTATGAAGATATAAAATTGCATAACAGGGCTTGACATCACTTACACTATACACCGCCATATACAAACACAAGGCCATCTAAATGTTTTTTTAAATGTGTGTTCCGGTTGTGACAAGTTATGCCCTATTCACAGGATAGGGGTAACTGTTACATCTCCAGGGGCCCTACTGCTGGGACTCCCATTATTCATGAAAAGGCCCCTCAAAATGAAAGGAGTGACAGGTCGGCCATGTGCACTGCTTCTACATTTATCTCTATAAGAGTTCTGGAACGCCCATATAGATCAATACAGTGGCAGTGTGCATGCCTGAACTGGCACTATGTTCATTTTGATGGGACCCAAGGAGTATGGAGACCTGTTTTTGTGATGGATGGAGTTATCAGCAATAGAAGAACCCCCACCAATTTAATAGCTATCCCCTATCCTGTGGATTGGGGATAACTTGTCACGACTGAAATACCCATTTAACTTACCCCAAAGAGGTTTTTGCATCTTCAAGTGAATGCAGCTGTGTTGCATTTCCCTGCAGAAAAAAGGGAGAAGTGTGCTAAAGTGCGTGGAAAAGCTCTGGGGACTTTGTGTGTCCGCCATGATGGAAAATCACTTTTACTCATTCTTACAGCATGCTTGAGATGAGAATTTTATAAAAGCACTGAGAGGTCTCCACTGTGAGTTATATCTCCATTATGTGCATGACCACAGGAGTCCAATGCATTTTACTGCTGCTTTGTGGGAGCACAGAATTGGAATGAAACGCAGCGGACGGGCCGCAGGGGCGCACTTGAGTGTGGGTGGCCGGAGGGGTGCAGTAGTCGTACTCACGGTTTCCTGAATCTCCCTGAGCCGGTGTGCAGTGACGGGAAGGGCACAGCAGTTCTTCCCTTTGATGCACACTCTGTTTATGTGGTTCTCTTGCCTGATGGTGGTTGAGATGCCCTGCATGTTGTTTTTACGGTGCGAGGCAGGGTCCCCGTTGTTGTGACACCAGCACTTTGTGGTGAAAATGTAGTGTGGTATAATGATGAGACCGGTGTTGGTATAAGGGTCATCCACACAAGCACTATTCACATTTACTCTATCTCACAGCATGTTTGAGATGAGATAACATTTTATTAATGCATTCTACCACTGGTTTTCTTCCTTTATACAATACCTATATATTTTACTCATAATCACATATCCCAAGAACCCAAGCCTACTAATAGGCGTAAGAGCTTTTTTATTACACTGATCAGATTATTCCATTAGGCTTTCACCCTGAGCGCACATCTGTCTTCCTTCTACTGGCTATATTCTGTAAGTATCTGCATCTGTCATTATACAGGATAAAATAGCTGAGCTGAACACGTCGTTTTAACAACATATCTTTTTAACAATCATCTTTTATCATCATTCACACTTGCTCGTGTTTATGGTTGATAAAAATCTACAATTTCTAAGAGTCAATCATTTATATAAAATAAGATCGCATTGTGAAATATCTTTCTAGCTGGCTTATAATTACTTTTGAAACAAAACACATTTTCCATACTGTAGCTATCAAAGTTGCAATGGTATTAAGATACTGTTATGTGTTCATTATATACAACTTAAAAAAAAAAAAAACACTGTCGATTGTCAAAAAGAACAACTGCCCTTCAGCCTCCATCATGCAGGAGCTTTGACCACAGTGGGTTCTCCAAGGCCCCATTCAGTGGAATTTCGAGTTTACCCAGAAAAATGTCTGGATAAAGTCCGGGACTGATATTGCGGATTTGTGCGTTCACACATACAGCCCGTATGTGTGAACGCACAAATCCGCAATATCAGTCCCGGACTTTATCCAGACATTTTTCTCCCCAGAGCCCTAGTACTAACTCCGGGTTATGTCCAAATGAGCACATGTGTGAAATTATCAGTAAATGTTCCAGAAAATGACAGTGGCCATGCCTAAAGTTCCTGCCCCCTGTCTAGGCACCTGGAACATTTCCTCTGTAGTGAGAACACACTTGACATGGAACATCTCTGGGTTGATGGCTACATGTGTGAAAGGCCAACTCCAGTAAAATTCTGGACCTGATAATCTGAAAATGTTCAGGAGTTTAAGTGTGAAAACAGCATAAATGTCCTCTGATATGGCTTATGGCAAACGTACATAATCTGCTGTTCTTTAATTCAGACAAAACATTCAGGAATCCTATGACATTGTCTTCAAAGGGTTCTCCGAGAGTAGGAACCCCTCTAAATATTTCCAGGCAGTGTGCAGAGATAAATAAGACCCATCTTTTCCACTGAGCTCTCTTCTCCTCCTCTTCTGGTTTCCGCTGCACCTAAAGTGTGATGTGCCACCGTCTACATCAGTGGCGTACATAGAGAAGTAAGGGCCCCATAGAAAGGATCAACCAGGCCCCCCACACAGGACAGAAGGGGTTTTGCCTAAACCCTTTTCAATGACCCATGGGCCATTTTTTCCACTGCCCAATTGCTAAAAGTTGTTCCTTTAGAGGGTAGAGTCCTGACCAATTTTTCACCCCCATTAGAAGAGGGGAAGATCCGGACTGGGCCCCATCTTGCCCTGGGCCCCATAGCAGTCGCATGGTCTACTATTATGGTAGTTATGCTCCTGGTCTACATACATTTGATCAGTTGTGTCTTCACATGTCATTGTTGAGGCCATTGATTAGCTGGCAGCGGTGACATGTGTGTCTAGATGGCATGCCACAGTGGGGACATAGGGAGAAGGAGAAGAAAGTTTGCAGTACCTCAAACAGGATACGTGCAAACTGTTCTTGATTTGATGTTATTTAATCTGTTCATGCTTTGTATGAATTCTTTAAAGCTGTCTGTAAGTGGTTATGCTTATTTAATTAGGCCCGGAATCAGGAGAGGGATCTAGCATTCCCTCTAAGGGAGGAGCTCTCTAGTCAGTACTGCTTCAGCCACTGCACAGTTTTAGATAAGCCTGCCGTTCAGGGCAGATGCCAGTTCAGCTTCAGGATAAGCATCATTCCTGTGAAGGAGAGAATCCACGAGGGAAGGAGGAACAGATGTCCAAAGACTGCCCTGCATCACAAGGCCATGTGGGTTAGCAAGGTATATGCTTGTTATGGCTATAGACGTTGCTGCTTGTAGAAGGATTAACAGATAACCGCACCTTTCACACTTATATAATGATTTGTCGACCGTTTGTAAGATTTGCACCCCACTGTGTGAACTGCAATGCTTATTTTTTAGAGTTTTACACTTGTAAAGGTTGCAGTGTTTAGAAGTAGGTCAAGGACTACTGCCCCTATTATTATCATTGCTGTCCTTGGCCATATACAGCTATTAGTAAGAGACTGCACTCTGACTTGCCTTGTAACTGTGTCTTGTTATTGTTAGATGTACTACAGCTTCCATTCTGCAGTTTAGTAAAGGGAGACATTGATTTTCTACAACTAGCCTGGTTAGTGACTCCAACATCTAATGCTGGCCTCTGCACCCACATCTCCTGCTGTGCATCTGTACCACATTCCTTACATCAAGGGAACCCTGGCTACCATCAGACAGGAGCCCCAACATTAGGATGTGCCTCGAGGGAAGAGGGAGTGCGCCTTTCTATAATTGCCCTGGCCCTCGAGAGCATCAGTGAGAGGAGTGCCACTGTGAATAAGTATTGCAGCTAGAGCCATTACCACTCCCATTCTCTGGTCCGCTCCTCCTTGGCTGGTTGGCACAAGTTCAGCACTAGAATCAGAGCAGCCAATATTAAAAGGAGTTCCATGTCTTGGAGAATACCTCTAAAACGGTTGTTCACCTTAGGGGCCTTTATTTATTGTTATCTGATCTTTGGATGCTGTTATAAAACACTATATGACAGTACTTTATGCCTTGTATGGTGACATATTATGTCAGCAATATTGGAAAAGTATTCTAGTTTACAGCCTCTAAAGATCTGCTTAACAGTTGTTAGGCCAGCGGTCCGTTCCGGCGCTGCTGCCCCTAACTGCGGGCAGGGGCGCCGGGCTCCCTCTTTCCCTCCTGCGCAAGTGCAGGCAGCAAGTAACTTAAATATGGTATCTGTGATCCATGCCAGAGTTTCCTTCCAGCTGGAGACCTGTACTGATGTTTGAGCTAGCATAGGTGTGTCTCTCTTCACCTATGAAGCAGCACATATATGCCCTCTGTTTCAGTGGCGCAGTAGATCCACACCCGATTGCATAACAACAGTACTACTGTATATTAGTACAGAATATTATTTTGCTAATAATATTAATTAATAAACTACAGTTGCAAGAAAAAGTATGTGAACCCTTTGAAATTCGATGGATTTCTGCACAAATTGGTCATAAAATGTGATCTGATCTTCATCTAAATCACAACAATAGTCAATCACAGTCTGCTTAAACTAATAACACACAAATAATTAAATGTTACCATGTTTTTATTGAACACACCATGTAAACATTCACAGTGCAGGTGGAAAAAGTATGTGAACCCCTAGACTAATGACATCTCCAAGAGCTAATTGGAGTGAGGTGTCAGCCAACTGGAGTCCAATCAATGAGATGAGATTGGAGGTGTTGGTTACAGCTGCCCTCCCCTATAAAAAACACACACCAGTTCTGGGTTTGCTTTTCACAAGAAGCATTGCCTGATGTGAATGATGCCTCGCATAAAAGAGCTCTCAGAAGACCTACGATTAAGAATTGTTGACTTGCATAAAGCTGGAAAGGGTTATAAAAGTATCTCCAAAAGTATTGCTGTTCATCAGTCCGCGGTAAGACAAATTATCTATAAATGAAGAAAGTTCAGCACTGCTGCTACTCTCTCTAGGAGTGGCCATCCTGTAAAGATGACTGCAAGAGCACAGCGCAGACTGCTCAATGAGGTGAAGAAGAATCCTAGAGTGTCAGCTAAAGACTTACAAAAGTCTCTGGCATATGCTAACATCCCTGTTAGCAAATCTACGATACGTAAAACCCTCAACAAAAATGGATTTCATGGGAGGATACCACAGAGGAAGCCACTGCTGTCCAAAAAAAAAACATTGCTGCACGTTTACAGTTTGCACAAGAGCACCTGGATGTTCCATAGCAGTACTGGCAAAATATTCTGTGGACAGATGAAACCAAAGTTGAGTTGTTTGGAAGAAAAACACAACACTATGTGTGGAGAAAAAGAGGCACAGCACACCAACATCAAAACTTCATCCCAACTGTGAAGTATGGTGGTGGGGGCATCATGGTTTGGGGCTGCTTTGCTGCGTCAGGGCATGGACGGATTGCTATCATCGAAGGAAAAATGAATTCCCAAGTTTATCAAGACATTTTGCAGGAGAACTTAAGGCTATCTGTCCACCAGCTGAAGCTCAACAGAAGATGGGTGTTGCAACAGGACAACGACCCAAAGCATAGAAGTAAATCAACAACAGACTGGCTTAAACAGAAGAAAATATGCCTTCTGGAGTGGCCCAGTCAGAGTCCTGACCTCAACCCAATTGAGATGCTGTGGCATGATCTCAAGAAAGCGATTCACACCAGACATCCAAAGAATATTGCTGAACTGAAACAGTTCTCTAAAGAGGAATGATCAAGAATTACTTCTGACCGTTGTGCGCGTCTGATCTGCAACTACAGGAAACGTTTGGTTGAAGTTATTGCTGCCAAAGGAGGTTCAACCAGTTATTAAATCCAAGGGTTCACATACTTTTTCCACCTGCACTGTGAATGTTTACATGGTGTGTTCAATAAAAACATGGTAACATTTAATTCTTTGTGTGTTATTAGTTTAAAGAGGACCTTTCACTAGAATAAAAAATCTAAACTAAGCATACAGACATGGAGAGCGGCACCCAGGGATCTCCCTGCACTTACTATTATCCCTGGGCGCCTCTCCGTTCTCCCGGTATAGGCTCCAATATCTTCATATGTTCGGCTCAACTGGGTGGAGCCTGCCGGCGTCTCCTTCTCTCAAGCTGTAGCGCTGGCCAATCGCAGCGCTCAGCTCATAGCCTGAGAGTTTTTTTTTTCTCTCAGGCTATGAGCTGAGCGCTGAGATTGGCCAGCGCTACAGCCTGGGAGAAGGAGACGCCGGCAGGCTCCACCCAGTTGAGCCGAACATATGAAGATACCGGAGCCTATACCGGGAGAACGGAGCGGCGCCCAGGGATAATAGTAAGTGCAGGGAGATCCCTGGGCGCCGCTCTCCATGTCTGTATGCTTAGTTTAGATTTTTTATTCTAGTGAAATGTCCTCTTTAAGCAGACTGTGATTGTCTATTGTTGTGACTTACATGAAGATCAGATCACATTTTATGACCAATTTGTGCAGAAATCCATATCATTCCAAAGGGTTCACATACTTTTTCTTGCAACTGTATATTAACCCTCAGATTTTTTAAATATTTTATTGTAACTAGTACAATCAGTCAAATCAAGATATGCATCCTCTCATACATATAAAGTATTGGCAAATGTGAAATATTAAACTCCAAACCCCAACAGACTGATTACATTTGACACTGTGTGGAACAATATCTCTTGACGAATAATGATGTTTGTCTTTGAGTATCATGTTGATCCTAATGAATCTCATTGTATTACAGACCACAGAATGTGATACAAACCAGTGGGGAGGTTTTACAGTAACTGCTGCTGAATTAAAGGGGAGTCTGTCAGCAGTTTTGACTCTAGAAAACTGAAAAAGCTAGACAGAGGTCAGGATGAGGTATGGCAGTCAAACCTTTATGGCAGCCTTTAATATCAGCAGGACAGAGGATTTTTTATTTTTATTTTATGCAAGTGCCCAGGAGGTCGTCTCTCCACCTGAAGTCCTCTCTGCATTTGTAGAACCCCAGAGCGGGCACTACCATTCCTACACTTAGCTACTGTCTCTAATAGCTAGCAGAGAATGTCATCTGTGTATTTTATTCCAGTCTTCTGATACTGTGCCTAAATATTATTGCTATGTAACTGTTATGTAACTGTTATGTATTGTATTTCATATAATGTGCCTGGTTGTCCAGCAGGGGGCAGTGTACCAGGCAGAGAGAGATCTTTATTCATTCTCATTCTCCCCTCCCTTTGGGCAGAAGTGGGGTAGTCCTGCTTCCTACCAAGGGAAGGGTTGCAAGAAGCTTTAGTTGAGTTGAGCACCCCCCCTCCTGCAACAGGAGTCTTCTAGGGGGAAGCGGCTCGTAGAGAAACTAGACTACTTGCAGTTAATATTTATTTCATGGAGTATTGCGAGGGGGCCACCAGCCAAAGGCACCCCACTCAAAGGTACTAAAATTGCTAGAACTGTAACCAGACTGAAGTCAACGATTAGCCCAGCAGTGAGAAAGAGAAAGCAAAGTATTCAAGTTCACCTGCCAGTTTATCCTTAGCCTCCTGGAACCAAGAGAAAGATCAAGTATTTTTTGGGTGACACAAGTTTATCTCAAGTAAAACCGTTGAACTTTACCAAGTCTGGACTCAATTTATTACCACTACATCTCCTTGGATGCTACGAAACCGAACCCTGGGGAGTGACAGTATTCAGGTAGGAGCATCGTGACACAAATGTCATGGCAAATCACCACTCGGCATTCCTAAAACTGGGACCTGATCAGCCCTGGGGGACAGCATGCTGCACATTGAGCTGCTTTACAACCCCTCCTCTCTGCTCCGATTGACAGCGATAACATCCAACCAGGAGACCACTACAGCTATCACTCAGAGCAGAGGGGGTACTGTGAAGCAGCACAATACAGAGAGCACTTCACAGTGAAGCTCGACCTCTATAAAATTTCATATTCATACTACTCCTGATGGGAAAAGGGTCACAAAAGATATGTTTGTACTGCTCACCGCTAGTGCTGTCAGCAGTTTAGCATGGTATAAGCTGCTGATGGATTCCCATTAAAATTCACATTTTCTCCAGTGTTTAGACAAGATTTAGTAAAATTTCATCCAGTTCCTTACTATTGTAAAGTGCTACAGAATTTACGCACGCAATTCTGCTGGAGAAAATCCACAGCATTTCCACTCTTTGGTTTCATACTATTACTGTTAAAAGTTCCACCAATCTCTATTAAAAGTGTTTTCTAGGACCTTGATATTGATAGCCTATCCTTAGAATTGGTCATCAATATCCATTCAGTGGTGATCCAACCCTTGGAACAATGCCCGCTCCCCCAAAGCACAATATATTTGTCATTTGTTGTGCCTGGTATTGCAACTCAGTCCCATTCCTTTGAATGTAGATGAGCTGCAGAGCGCTGTAATACCAGAAACAGCCACTGGTCAGTTGATCGATGGGAGTGCCAGGAGTTGGAATCCCTCCAAACTGATTTTGATGGCCTACAAGACAGGCCATTAATACCATAATGCAGCACAAAATACTGTCCCAGCAGTCAAATATCACAGTGTGGCACAAAATACAGTTGAATTCAGGAGGGCATGAGAATAGGTACCTGGTGCTCCTAACATTATTTATTGCTGAGTGTACCACATTGTTATGTACTTGGCCACTGGCTGGGAGGAGGGATCGGGGGCTTCCTGTGCATCATCCCACTAGAAAATTTCCCTGTAAGATCAATGACCAGTCCACCCCTAATACCATAACATTTTCAGCCACAGCCGGCCATCCAGTCTACCTAATGTAGTGACCACAGAGTGCATATTGCTACTTTTTTATTTTATTTTATATACCACTCAATAGCAAAAGCAAAAAATTAAATCACAGTAAACAAAGAAAAACATTTTAAATCAGCACAAAGATGGGAAGAAAGTTACCAAGTAGAATCTCTGCTGTGAAACTAAGACGAAGATGTGTTTTCTTAAAGGCCATTGCATGAATTAATGCTGCCTGCAGGCGCTGGTTGTACATGTGGGATTTGGTGTGACTTTATCTCTTTCTGTTTAATATAAAACTGTGCTTACCATAGCAACCAATGCTCTGATAGTATGCATACTCTCATCCCTTTGGATTTAGAGAATTTGATCAAAAAATCAGCACAAAACAGTATGTAAATTATCAGCCAGCAATATTTTCTCAGTTAACCTTTTCACTCCTGTTTTCTCAGTCTGCTTGAACATAACACAGGAAATCTAGGATATCTGCTGCCTAAGGGATTAGTCCATGTTTTACACAATGAAAGCTTTAAAGAGGACCTGCTAGCAGCATCAACCCTATTAAACCAGGAATACTGCCTAGCAGGGTTGCTGAGTAAAATTATACCATTTTTATGTCCTGCCATTATCAAATAATCATTGTTTTTATTGATTTAGCAAAATAGCTTAAAGGGGTTGTGCAAGAATGGAGAAGGCGGTTCCCCCCCCCCCCCCTTCCCACACACACACACATACCACCCACTTTACCAGCCCTGTAAAGGGAAGCTTACTTACCTTCTTCCCAGGGCTGGCTCCTCGATCCCTCTCCTCCCGGCCTGCGATATCCTCGGCTTCCTCAATGTAAATATTCGGTTTGACAAGGCCACATCCAATCACAGGCAGCAGTGGAAACCGGATCCCCTTGCATCTTGCGACTATTTGTCATAACGTAAGGAATGTTGGTCACCACCATGGCTGGTCGTTGACTACAGCAATGTCAACCCAGATGTCTAGATCGAGGGAGCCCAGCAGAGCAATCCAGGCCTGGTTTAGAAGGAGCGGGCAGCCAGCACCGGGAAGCAGGTAAGCTATCATTTACAGGTTCAGAAATGTGTGTGTGGAGGGTGTTGACAACTGCCCCCCCTTCCCCCCGTTCTTGCAAAAACCCTTAACGGTGCAAAGAGGGGTGGTTCAGAGCTCCTCCTGCCATTACCCTTGATTTCGCCTGGCCCTATAGTCTTGTGCATGGGAAATTGTCCCCAGTATCGGTGCATTAGCAGTGCAATTGGAGATGACAGCTTTGCATGGAGCAGTCCTCCAGAACTATGGGGAGGATCGCGACTTAAGTATATTCCCCTCTCCTCTCATCCCCCTCTCTCAGTAGACAGTGCGCAGTAGACATTTACACTTCTTAGGAAGCCAAAGCAGATGCTAGGAAAAATGACTCAGGTGTGAGATTACGGTGCCAGGTGAGGTGCCTCAACGGAAATGGGGGAGTGGCAGGAGGAGCAAGCCATTGAAGACCTGGTGCTTCAGGGGACACTGACCCTCTCCTTGGTGCATCAATAAGCTAATTTGCATATCAATAAACAATTATTATTTATTTACTAATGGCAGCATGTACAAAAATAAAAATGATATCATTTTATGTAGCAGAATCAACTCTAAAAGGCAGCATGCCTGGTTTAATAGAATTGACCCTGCCGACAGGACCTCTTTAACCTTTTACGGACACAGGGCGTGCAGGTACGCCTTGATGTCCCGGTACTTAAGGACACAGGGCGTACCTGTACGCCCTGTGTATTTCCGATCACCGACGGGCGGTGATCGGAACTGGGTGCCTGCTGAAATCAATCAACAGGCACCCTGGTTCAATGCCGAGGGGGGTCCTGTGATTAACCCCTGTGGCTACCGCGGCATAGAAGGGGCTTGTTTTTGAGGGAGCGCATCGCGTCACCAGGCTGCTGTGGCGGGGACTCAATTTCTCAGAAGGCAACCCGATGCCGTGCAGAGGCTGCCCAATGCCTTGCATGGCATCGGGAACTGGCTTTTACGGGAGCCAAGGAGATCCAGCCTCAGGCTTGGTCTCCTAGGCAACCTGTTAGTGTATGACTCAGTGTAATACGCTAACAGGCAATGCATTACAATACAGATGTATTGTAATGCATTGCAGAGGGGATCAGACCCCCAAAAGTGAATGTCAGAAATAAAGTAAAGGGGGAAAAAAAGTTAAAAAAGTGTTTTTAATAAAATTAATAAAGTAATAAAATTTATAAAGTAAAAAAAGAAAAAAAAAGCCCCTTTACCCTTATTTTAGAATAAAAAACGGAAGAAAAAAACCCCACACATATTAGGTATCACCGCGTCCGTAATGACCGGCTCTACAAATATATCACATGATCTACCCTGTCCGATAAATACCATAAAAAAAATAAAAACGGTGTAAAAAAAAAGCCATTTTTGTCACCTTACATCACAAAAAAGTGCAACACCAAGTAATCAAAAAGGCGTATGCCCCCCAAAATAGTACCAATCTAACCGTCACCTCATCCCGCAAAAAATGAGCCTAAAATTCTATGGCTCAGAATATGGAGACACTAAAACATAATTTTTTTTGTTACAAAAATGCTGGAATTGTGTAAAACTTAAGTAAATAAAAAAAGTATACATATTAGGCATCTCCGCGTCCGTAATAACTTGCTCTATAAAAATATCACATGACCTATCCCCTCCGGTGAACACCGTAAAAAAAAAGGTGTAAAAAATGCAATTTTTGTGTCACCTTACATAACAAAAAGTGTAATAGCAAGCGGTCAAAAAGTCATACGCACCCCAAAATAGTGACAATCAAACCGTCATCTCATCCCGCAAAAATCATCCCATACCTAAGATAATCGCCCAAAAACTAAAAAAACTATGGCTCTCAGACTATGGAGACACTAAAACATGATTTTTTTTGTATCAAAAATGAAATCATTGTGTAAAACTTACATGAATAAAAAGTTGACATATTAGGTATCGCCGCGTCCGTAATAGCCTGCTCTATAAAAATATCACATGAACTAACCCCTCAGGTAAATACCGTAAAAAAAAGAAACTGTGCCAAAACAGCTATTTCTTGTTACCTTGCCTCACAAAAAGGGTAATATAGAGCAACCAAAAATCATATGTACCCTAAACTAGTACCAACAAAACTTCCACCCTATCCCGTAGTTTCCAAAATGGGGTCACTTTTTGGGAGTTTCTACTCTAGGGGTGCATCAGGGGGGCTTCAAATGGGACATGGTGTAAAAAAAACTGTCCAGCAAAATCTGCCTTCCAAAAACCGTATGGCATTCCTTTCCTCCTGCGCCCTGCCGTGTGCCCGTACAGCAGTTTACAACCACATATTGGGTGTTTCTGTAAACTACAGAATCAAGGCCATAAATATTGAGTTTTGTTTGGCTGTAACTATTTTGTTTGCTTTGTAACTGGAAAAAATGGATTCAAATTGAAAATCTGCCAAAAAAGTGAAATTTTTTAATTGTATCTCTATTTTCCATTAATTCTTGTGGAACACCTAAAGGATTAACAAAGTTTGTAAAATCAGTTTTGAATTCCGTGGGTGGTTTCTATTATGTAAGCCTCACAAAGTGACTTCAGACCTGAACTGGTCCGGAAAAGATTTGCTTCTAAACTTCTAAGCCTTGTAACGTCCCCAAAAAATAAAATGGCATTCCTAAAATGATCCAAACATGCAGTAGACATATAGGGAATGTAAAATAATAACAATTTTTGGAGGTATTACTATCTATTATAACAATAGAGAAATTGAAATTTGGAAATTTACAAATTTTTCAAAATTTTTGGTAAATTAGATATTTTTTTTATAGATAAATTATTTTATTTTTTTCTCCATTATACCAGTGTCATGAAGTACAATATGTGACGAAAAAACATTCTCAGAATAGCCTGGATAAGTAAAAGCGTTTTAAAGTTATTACCACATAAAGTGACACTGGTCAGATTTGCAAAAAATGGCCTGGTCCTTAAGGTGAAATATGGCTGTGTCCTTAAGGGGTTAAAGGGATTCTGTCATCAGAAAAATCGTTCTGTAGCTGGCTGACATTGGCAATGTGCTAATGTCAGCAGAACACAACTGTATGACTTATATCTCCCTGCCTGCCACCGTTCGCGCTAAATAATGACTTTTATAATATGCAAATGAGCCTCTAGGTACTAGTGGGGCATTGCTGCAGCACCTAGAGGCTCCATCCTCTCACTGTTTGGCACGTTTTTGTAAAGGTGATTGACATTCACGGTCTCCTCCGTGCCCCGCAAATCCCGCGCCTGCGCCATCCAGTCGAGCGTCCTTCACTCACTGCACCTGCGCCTAATACTAAAATGGACGACGCAGGCGCGGGATTTGCGGGGCACGGAGGAGACCGAGGATGTCAATCACCTTTACAAGGGTGTGCCAAACGGTGAGAGGACGGAGCCTCTAGGTGCTTCAGCAATGCCCCACTAGTACCTAGAGGCTCATTTGCATATTATAAAAGTCATTATTTAGCGCGAACGGCGGCAGGGAGATATAAGTCATATATGTCACAACCAGACAGCTGAGAAGCTCTGACAGGAGCCTTCCAGATCCTCCTCCTTGAGTTTCTTTGTTTTGGTTTCAGTTCCTCATCTCGTTAGTCTATCTCAGCTGTCATGCAGTTGGACTGATTGCTTCCCTTTAAGTTCCTCCCCATAATGCAGTAGTGTGCGGCTTATACAACTTCCTGGAGTATGTGTGCATGCTGTTCCTATTTCCCAGTCCTCTGCAAGATAAGTACTGTTCCTTTATTTGTGATTTTCTGTCTGCTGGATTTCAGGAGACCCTGACTCCCTCCGTGTCTAGTGTAGGGAGCCGGTGGTCGTGTCCCCTCACTATTGTAGGGTCTTCAGGTATTAGATAGCCGAGGTACGTGGATATGCGCCCATCCACCTTTGGGGTGTTCGCATAGGCTGAGCAGTCAGGGAGAGTGGCAGGTCTCATGCAGGGGTCTCCCTTTTGCTCCTTAGTTGTGGATCCAGTGAGTCATTGATGATATTGCATTGTCTTGTTTCCTGTACACCATCCGTGACATTATAAGCCGCCAAAACCGTCTCAAGCATGGATCCGGTTTCACTTTTGGCTGAACGCTTCCAGGGTCTTTCATTGGAGGTAGCTGATCTCCGTAAGACTTTTTCTCAGTTTCAAGTGACCGGTTCAGCTTGCGTTCATGGAGTTTGTTCTGAGCCTAGGATCTCGCTCCCAGATACGTTCTCCGGGGATAGTGAGTATTTTGTGCGTTTTAGAGAGGCTTGCAAACTCCATTTTCGCCTTCTTCCCCATTCCTCTGGTGATGAGGAACGGAGGGTGGGGATCATTATATCGCTGCTTAGGGGTAACGCTCAATCCTGGGCCTTTTCGCTGCCGGAGGGGGGACGGCCCCTGCGTTCAGTGGATGAATTCTTTTTAGCCCTGGGTCAGATATATGATGATCCGGATCGTATTGCTCTGGCTGAGTCTAGACTACGTCTGTTATGCCAGGGTAAACAATCCGCAGAGATATACTGCTCAGAATTTCGGAGATGGGCAGCTGATACTGGTTGGAATGATGCTGCACTCCGAAGTCAATTTTGCCATGGTCTTTCAGAGGGATTGAAAGATGCATTTGCCTTTCATGAGAGACCTACCTCCTTGGATTCTGCTATGTCTCAGGCCGTTCGTATTGACAGGCGTCTTAGAGAGAGAGGAGAGATCTCTCCTTCCTGTCGTACTCAGTCCCGGGACAGTGCAGCGGTCTCTTTCTGTGCGCAGGGGTCTCAGTCGCTGTCAGCCCCTTCTGAGCAGGAGCCCATGCAGCTGGGGTTGATTGCCTCTGACAATAGAAGATTCAGCCCGCATGTGAGGGTTTGTTTTTGTTGTGGAGGTATAAATCATTTGGCAAATGTTTGTCCCTCTAGGAGATTCAGGCAGTCTTCTGGGAGTAATAAAGAAACAAAAAGGAAAAAATCTTTTAAAAATGTTCCGTCTGTTACTATTGGCAGGGTTGAGGCGGAAATTGAAGGTTTTCCGTTTGCTTGTAGTTCCCGTTTTGTCCTGCCTGCTAGGGTGGCGCTAGAGAGCAAGAGCATTTTTTGTGAGATTTTTGTGGATAGTGGAGCAGCTGTCAATCTCATTGATAATCAATTTGCAGTAACTCATGGTTTCCAGGTATGCACTTTGGGAAAGGATATTCCTGTTTTTGCTATTGATTCCGCTCCACTTTCTCAGAAATCATTAAAGGGCATAGTTTACAATATCCGTTTAATTGTGAGTGATGCTCATGTTGAGGATGTGTCATGTTTCGTCCTTAGCGGTTTGCCTACTCCTCTAGTGTTGGGGCTACCCTGGCTCACTAAACATAACCCCACCATTGATTGGCAAGCGAGGCAAATAAATGGTTGGAGTGACTTTTGCAGAGAGAATTGCCTCATGACATCTGTTTCTGAGGTTTCTACTAAGACTGTACCACCTTTCCTCTCTGAATTTTCGGATGTCTTCTCTGAGAGTGGAGTTCAGGATTTGCCTCCGCACAGGGAGTACGATTGCCCTATTAATCTCATCCCAGGCGCCAAGCTGCCTAAATCTCGTTTATACAATCTTTCCCAACCTGAGAGGGTCGCTATGCGTGCTTATATCTCTGAGAGTCTGAGAAAAGGACACATACGACCCTCGAAGTCACCTGTTGCCGCTGGTTTTTTCTTTATTAAGAAAAAATATGGTTCTTTAAGACCTTGTCTGGATTTCAGGGAGCTGAACAGTATCACTATTCGTGACCCTTATCCGCTTCCTCTGATCCCGGACCTGTTTAACCAGGTTGTTGGGGCTAAAGTCTTTTCCAAATTAGACCTAAGAGGGGCATACAACCTGGTCAGGGTCAGAGAAGGAGATGAATGGAAGACGGCTTTCAATACCCCTGAGGGCCATTTTGAGAATTTGGCTATGCCTTTTGGTTTGATGAATGCCCCAGCCGTTTTTCAGCATTTCGTAAACAGCATTTTTTATCATTTAATGGGAAAATTTGTATTAGTGTATTTGGATGACATTTTGATTTTTTCTCCTGATTTCAAGACTCATAAGGAACACTTACGTCAGGTCTTGCTCATCCTGCGGGAGAATAAATTATACGCGAAACTGGAAAAATGTGTGTTTGCGGTTCCAGAAATTCAATTTCTGGGGTTTCTTCTCTCCGCTTCTGGTTTTCGCATGGACCCCGAGAAGGTCCGCGCTGTGCTTGAGTGGGAGCTTCCTGAGAATCAGAAGGCGCTGATGCGTTTTTTGGGCTTTGCCAATTATTACAGGAAATTTATTTTGAATTATTCCTCTGTTGTTAAACCACTCACTGATATGACCAGAAAGGGGGTAGATTTTTCTTCCTGGTCGGTAGAGGCGCGTAAGGCCTTTTCTAATATCAAGGAGAGTTTTGCTTCCGCTCCCATCCTGGTACAACCTGATATTTCGTTACCCTTCATAGTTGAGGTTGATGCTTCTGAGGTAGGGGTGGGTGCGGTCTTGTCTCAGGGTTCCTCTCCTGCCAAATGGCAACCGTATGCCTTTTTCTCAAAGAAACTCTCCTCCGCAGAGAGAAATTATGATGTGGGAGATAGGGAATTATTGGCCATCAAGTTGGCTTTTGAGGAATGGCGCCATTGGCTAGAGGGAGCCAGACACCCTATTACTGTGTTTACTGACCATAAAAATCTGGCTTACTTGGAGTCAGCCAAGCGTCTGAACCCGAGACAGGCCAGATGGTCTTTGTTCTTTTCAAGGTTTAATTTTGTTGTCACGTTCTGCCCTGGGGTTAAGAATGTGAAGGCAGATGCCCTGTCACGTTGTTTTCCGGGAGGTGGGAATTTTGAAGACCCGGGTCCCATTTTGGCTGAAGGTGTGGTGGTCTCTGCTCTTTTTCCTGAATTGGAGGCAGAGGTGCAGGCAGCCCAGTCAGAGGCTCCTGATCTTTGTCCTCCTGGGAGGTTGTTTGTGCCTCTCGCTTTGAGACACAAGATTTTTAAGGAACACCACGATACGGTCCTTGCTGGGCACCCGGGGGCAAGAGCCACACTGGATCTCATCGCTCGGAGATTCTGGTGGCCTGCGCTTCGTAAGTCGGTTGAGGGTTTTGTGGCAGCTTGCGAGACTTGCGCTCGTGCCAAAGTCCCTCATTCACGGCCATCAGGTCCTCTCCTTCCCTTACCCATTCCTTCCCGTCCTTGGACACATCTGTCCATGGACTTCATAACGGACTTGTTTCGTTCCTCGGGGAAGACTGTGATTCTGGTGGTGGTGGACCGTTTTAGCAAAATGGTGCATTTCATCCCTTTTCCTGGTTTGCCCAATGCTAAGACGCTGGCGCAGGCATTTATTGACCACATTGTCAAATTGCATGGTATTCCTTCAGACATAGTCTCTGATAGGGGCACGCAGTTTGTTTCCAGATTCTGGAAGGCTTTCTGTTCTCGCTTGGGGGTTCGGTTGTCATTCTCTTCTGCTTTCCACCCGCAGTCGAATGGCCAGACAGAGCGCATCAATCAGAATCTGGAGACATATCTGCGCTGTTTTGTGGCGGAGAATCAGGAGGATTGGTGTTCTTTTTTGTCCCTTGCTGAGTTTGCTTTAAATAACCGTCGTCAGGAGTCCTCTGATAAGTCACAATTTTTTGGTGCATATGGGTTTCATCCGCAGTTTGGGACTTTCTCGGGAGAGGGGTCTTCTGGTTTACCTGATGAGGACAGATTCTCCTCGTCTTTGTCATCTATTTGGCAAAAGATTCAGGATAATCTAAAGAGCATGAGTGAGAGATATAAGCGTGTGGCAGAAAAGAGACGTGTGCCTGGTCCGGACCTGAATGTTGGTGATCTGGTGTGGTTGTCTACCAAGAATATCAAATTGAAGGTTCCCTCCTGGAAGTTGGGTCCTAGGTTTATTGGGCCTTACAAGATCCTGTCTGTCATCAATCCTGTTGCCTACCGTCTTGATCTTCCTCAGACTTGGAAGATCCATAATGTTTTTCATAAGTCCTTATTGAAACCTTATGTTCAACCTATTGTACCCTCGCCTTTGCCTCCTCCTCCGATTGTGGTTGATGGAAATCTTGAATTTCAGGTCTCTAGGATTGTGGATTCTCGTCTTGTCCGCGGTTCCCTCCAGTACCTCGTTCATTGGGAGGGTTATGGTCCTGAGGAGAGGATGTGGGTCCCAGTGACGGACATTAAGGCCACTCGTCTCATCAGGGCTTTCCATAGGTCTCATCCTAAGAAGGTGGGCCCTGAGTGTCCGGAGTCCACTTGTAGAGGGAGGGGTACTGTCACAACCAGACAACTGAGAAGCTCTGACAGGAGCCTTCCAGATCCTCCTCCTTGAGTTTCTTTGTTTTGGTTTCAGTTCCTCATCTCGTTAGTCTATCTCAGCTGTCATGCAGTTGGACTGATTGCTTCCCTTTAAGTTCCTCCCCATAATGCAGTAGTGTGCGGCTTATACAACTTCCTGGAGTGTGTGTGCATGCTGTTCCTATTTCCCAGTCCTCTGCAAGATAAGTACTGTTCCTTTATTTGTGATTTTCTGTCTGCTGGATTTCAGGAGACCCTGACTCCCTCCGTGTCTAATGTAGGGAGCCGGTGGTCGTGTCCCCTCACTATTGTAGGGTCTTCAGGTATTAGATAGCCGAGGTACGTGGATATGCGCCCATCCACCTTTGGGGTGTTCGCATAGGCTGAGCAGTCAGGGAGAGTGGCAGGTCTCATGCAGGGGTCTCCCTTTTGTTCCTTAGTTGTGGATCCAGTGAGTCATTGATGATATTGCATTGTCTTGTTTCCTGTACACCATCCGTGACAATATATAAAGGGAAAAGATTCAGTAAAACTAGCATTTTATTCATGTATATTCCTGCTCATTCTTGGCTTTAAAGTCCAGGAGGCGGTCCTATCAGTGATTGACATCTATCTCTGTATACACAGTCATAGAAGGAAGGCTGTTAATCACTGATAGTACCGCCTCCAGGACTTCACAGCCCAGAATGAGCAGGAATATATACGGTATGAATAAAATGCAAGTTTGACTGAATCTTTTCCCATAAAACTATCTATCAATCTGCTCAGCTCCTCCTGCTCTATACCATGCTGCCTGCAGCTCAGATACCATGTTCATGTGACATGTTCCTTTTAAACTGTCCAATTAAAAGGGATTCCCACGAATAATATAAAAAATTAAAATCAGACATAATATACTACATGACAATACTTTTATAACAAAGCTAGAACCAGCCCTGTACCCCACATGGATCCAGAGATCTCCCCAGTAATTGCACAACTAGATTTATTTCAATCTGGCACTCAGACAGTGTGTCCTTTCTTAGGAGGCATGTCCTTTCTACTGCAGCTCAGAGTGCATGTCCTTTCTACTGCAGCTCAGAGTGCATGTCCTTTCTCCTGTACGCAAGGGAACTGGAGGTAGCAGTACCTGACGCTCCTAGCATTGTGATGACGACTACTGGAGGTTGGGTGGGGGTGGCAGTAGGGGTCAGTGCTATAATTACTGAGGTCACAACGGGGAAAAATGTTGTATGCTGAAGGCACTAGTGGGCCATTACTTATATTGGGGGGAACTAAGGGGCCATTCTTTATACTGGAGGCAGTATGGGGGCCATTAGATGTCCAGGGGGCACTGTGGGGCATTACGTATACTGAGGGCACTGCAGTGGTTGTGCAGCCTATGAAATTCATTTATTTTTAATAGGCGTTTCTAACAGCCTTTAAAGGGGTTTTCCAGGCTTTTAATATTGATGAACTATCCCCGCCGATCAGCTGTTTGAAGAGAAGGCATCTCCTGTCGCTATGTTGACAGAGAGCAGGAAGAGAGACAGGAGACGGCACCTGCTCATGGCACATGCCTTCTCTTCATACAACTGATTGGCAGGGGTGCCGGGTGTCTGACCCCCGCCGATCTGATATTAATGACCTATCATTTTCATACCATAAACTAATAAAATGTTAAAGATGTTTTCTGAGATTTTTTGAACTGATCAGCTGTTTGAGAAGGCACCGGTACTCGCAGAAAACCCCTTTAATTGCCATTTTAAAGTAAAGACTTGGGAGGGGCGATTTATCTTCCCCCCTTCCCAAGTTTTCTGGCATAAAAAAAAGTTGTAAAACCAGTATTTGTGACTTTTTAAACGCATTTCACCTAAATTTTGGTCTTTCGTGATCAATACGGTAAACACTACATTGATAATTCATATCCATGCAAAATAGCATTAGCAACCTAGCGCAGCATAATGCATCTTAATCATAAATATGCAATAAAAGTTTCATGACTGCATTGTAGGCATGAATAATTCTGACCAGCAGATATAGCTAACACTTAACAATTTCTGAAATGAAATGTATAATTATTTCCCGCTCGTATCCAATAATATAATCAACTCTTTTTTTTTCCTTCTTATTCTTCGTTAGAAGCTCAACATCAACATTTCCCCAAAGCCTCTCTGTACAGGGAAAATAAAGAAATGAAAAAAATAAATTATCAAAGAGGGAGATGAAATTAAATCAGGAGCATAGTTCAGCATTTTAGCCTTTCATTTCAAAATAAAATTAAACACTCATAAGAAGGCAAGGAAAATGATATTTGGGTTAAATGAAAGAACTCGAATAAAATCTGAGATTTAATCCTACTTCTTGTCTTCTCATTCTGGAAGTGACCAATTTACAGGTTTCCCAGGGCTTTAATAGTTTTCATTGATTTTTTTTTTTTTAAACTCAGGTTATTAAACAACTGTGGTGCCACCTCAGCATTATAGTAATGGTTATTCATCTCTGAGTTTCTAGAAACTGACAATGAAATCTTTGTGTGTGCCTTTAAAAGCTCACATGTCGGAAATACCGGTAAAATTAAATTTCTGTTCAATAAAATGATTTCATAACAACCAATTAGAGGTGTCTCCACACCAGATTGAAGTACTTCTATTATTGTCACTAGTGCTGTTCTATGAAGCCTTTGTGATAGGCAGTGGGTGTGGACCCACTGTACTAACTAACCAGTTTGGCTTTAAGCTATCCGGACATGATTCTGTTAGTCCCATGGTTTCCCCCTTTTTCTCTATACAGGGATCTGGTTTTCACTGCAGGGGAGCAACCAGACCGCTACCTCTTGCGACAGTTCTGTTGTAGTTGGCAGCTAACCCATGGGGGTCAGAGACACCAGTGCAAAGCACCAAGAGATAAGGCAATATCAGTAGTTAGAAGACAGATCAAGGTCAGGGTAGGCAGAGTTCAAACATATCTGAAGTTTCAAGTCAGGGTAGGCAGCAATGGATCAATACGAAAAACAGGCTAAAGTCAGTGCAGGTAGTGAAGAGTCAGTCATCAGGCAGGAGTTCGGTACAAGGGCAGTCAGATCGATTAACACACCTTCAATGGTTAGCTAGTAAACTAGGAACTTAAAGCTCAAGAAAGGTTTCTTAAGTACTCAAAGACAGACAGCCAAAAGCTGGAGAAGAATTAGGATGTAAACACACTGGCCAAGAATGAGGGTGCATGCACCCCATAGCACAATATAAGACCAATACAGGGGAAGTACAGACCACAGCTTGCTAAAGATACACTACGAATGGCGGCGGCCAGAACTACTGCCAGGAAAGACAAGCGGGAGTGGAAGTCAGTAGAGTGAGTACTGCAGCATCCGTGCCCACAAGAAATGGCGGGGCAGTGACAGGCACAAGACACCAGTGCAACAGTGTTGCCGGCCATTCCATGTCAATGGAGAAAATACACTGACCAGCCATAATATTAAAACTTCTGATTAGAGATGAGTTAATCACTAAAAATTTCATTTGGGTTTGATTCAATTAAATCAGTTGACTGATTCAATTAGGGTCAAAATTGATTCTACCTGAATTAACAGGTGCCCTGATATTGTCAGATTTTCTTTGCATACATTTTTTTTTTCCCTCTCCAAAATTTGCTCCAATCAAGTCATCAAAAATACAGATTCCGATCCACCCACATTTTTGCAAAATGTTGGTTGCATCCAATTTATTTGGAATCAATTCACTCATTTCTACCTCTGATCACTGAAGTGAATAACACTGACTCCTTGAAACTTTCATAAGGTGGGATACATAAGGCAACAAGTGAGCAGTCAGTTTGTAATGTTGATATATTGGAAATTGGGAAAATGCAGAAGAGTAAGGAACTGAGCCACTTTGATAATAGAGAATTTTGATGGCTAGACAACCAGAGCATCTCCAAATCAACATGTCCTCTGGGATCTCCCTGGTATTAAGTGCCTCCAAAGAAGGAATGAAGAGGAAGGGTGTTCCTAGGGCAGGAGGACCTAAGACTTTTTGATTCATGGAGGACAAAAGGCTAGCTCATGTGAGCCAATCCCACAGAAAAGCTACTGTAACAAAAAATTCCGGAACTGGTTAAATTGGTACTTCCATCTGAACATTTATGGCATATTCACCACACTTATGATAGAAGCGGGCTCCCATCTTGCCCTGAAGGGAATGAAGAGGAGGCCATGCTAATATAACACTGTTTATTCCTCTTCTTTTGGATCCAATTATAGTAAAAATAATTCCGTGGTCAGATGTTACTTTGAAGTCTACAGTAAAATATGTCTACATTTACAGCATTTTGGATTTTGGCATTATTGTAGAGTTTCTGGAACCAGTGGTATATATGAACCCATGGATTCAGACAATATTCGTTTTTGCCCTCATCTGGCCATAAATCACTACAGTGACACCCTCAAAGCACCCTGGACAAAGTAGCGCCCCACCTACCCTCAGAACCTCCAAACACAGACTAAAGCAACCCTGGCTTACAACCGCAAACTCGCTTGCTCCAGGAGTGCTGAACGCTTATGGAGGAAAACTCGTACACCATAGAATTTCCTCCATTACAAATTCATGCTACGGATCCTATAACTCTGCCCTCCACCTCGCTAAACAGACTTACTTCAGCACCCTAATCTCCTCACTGTCCAACAACCAAAAAAACTCTTGACACTTTCCACTCCCTCCTCAGTCCTAAAGTTCAGGCACCCATCACAGACCTCTCTTCTGAAGACCTAGCCACCTACTTCACAGAGAAATAGAACATAATCCAGCATGAAATCATCTCCCAGCCACTAAGTGCTATTGATCCCCTTTCCCCCATCGTCTCCTCTGGCTCACTTTCCACGTCTGACCCAGTAACGGAAAAAGACAGGAGTCAGTTTAGGGTTTCCATAGGTGGTCACCATTTCCCTTTCCCTAGCCTTAAGGCCTAGTTCCTGTCTTTCTGGTGTTCCTCCCCTCCCCTACATGATGACACTCCTAGGCAGTATGCCCGCTGTCTAAGGGTTACGTTTGACACTGATCTTTCTTTCACCCCCTATATTTAATCTCTCTTCTGCTCATGTCGCCTACATCTCAAAAACATCTCTAGAATCCACCCCTTTATCACTATGGAAACAACAAAAACTCTCATTATTGCCCTGATCCATTCCTGCCTCGATTACTGCAACTCACTATTAATTGGCCTCCCCCTCACCAGACTCTCCCCTCTCCAATCTATTCTTAATGCAGCAGCCAGCATCATCTATCTGTCCAACTGGAACTCTGATGACTCCGCCCTGTGCCAGTCATTGCAGTGGCTACCCGTACACTATAGAATCAAATTTTAACTGCTTGTCCTCACCCACAAAGCTCTCCACAGTGCTGCACCTCCCTACATATCTTCCCTCATCCCTGTCTACCACCCTACATGTGCTCTCCGTTCAGCCAATGACTTACGACTGACTTCCACCATACTTATGAACCTCTCACTCCCGGCTACAAGACTCCTCAGAGCTGCATCGGTTCTCTGACATGCCCTACCCCAAGAAATCAGGTTAAATCACAACATACACAGTTTTAGGTGCACCCTAAAAACACATCTTTTTAGGATGGCCTATCCACATCCCTGATCTAACTCCTCTCCAATAGCCCATTTATCATTCCCTGAAACCTGATCCTCACCAAACCCTCACCGCACCCAGAAGCACTACATATATTGGCTGCTGATCGGCCCATGCAGCTTTAGATTTGCTCCCCTATTTTCCCAAGATAGCTGGAACATCATACAAAACAAACACCTTTAGTTTCACCCCTATCTCCTCATAGATTGTAAGCTCTTGCGAGCAGGATCCTCATTCCTCTTGATGTAATTATTGACATATCTGTTGCTTTGTTATTTATGACTGTTTGTACATGAACCCTTGAACTGTAAAGCGCAGCGGAATATATTGGCACTATAGAAATAGAAGGTTTTTTTTCAGCCTTAAAAGTTATTATTTCTTGTAGGGAAAAAAAATCTTATATGAAATAAAGGGGGCAGCAACGTAGTAAAACCTAACTTTTATTATCAAAAATTAAGATCCCATAAATAGGAAAGAGAACCCCTTACAGACAAACAATACAAACAACGGCAAGGAACCTGAGGTAACAGGTCACCTTTTGGTCAAGTCCGCGGTACCGCCTCTATGCAGGGCGGAAGTAGGACTGATGGACCAGTAAACATAAAGAAAGTTAAGACCACAGCGGTGTGCCTAGAGGTCTATAGACATGCCAATAGGCAAAAGAAAAGGGTGGGTCTTACCGGTGGTGGACGATCTGAACCTTCTAGTCCAGTACCCAAGCAGAGGATGTTCTCAAGCTTGATTACGTCCTTCAGTGGGTGGTTACTTTGTGCAGGAGGGCCACAGGGAAAGTCTGTCCCTGTTTATGCCCTACTTGGCCTATTATGCCCTAAAGTAAACCTCCTAACACGGGGTCCTATCCCCGCAATGGGTGGCCCCGTCCGGAACCTGACCCTAAATAAATTACCCTAGGTGACCCTGTTAAGGACAGGGAGAGTGGCCCTATTAGGGGCAAGGGAAGTAACCCAGGGTGTATCAAGAAGATAGAGATAGTAAAGAATTAATGTGGAGATATACTCGACGTTCCTACGCATTTCATATGAGAATATATCTTATCTAAAGGAAAAAGACCTCTAACTGATGAAAGACCCCTTAACTCATCAGGGACAAGGGTCTTGGGTAGAGAAGGGCCCCCCACTCCCAAAGCAACTGTGTAGTTAAAACAGAAGGGGGGGAGATGGAATTTGCAGTGGCGCAGACTTAGAAGGACGTCTTTTAGTCCTATTCAACCTAGGTACCTGTAAAATGGAAAACATCAAGAAGAATCCAATAAGGGTGAGGAACTAACTGCTGCTCGATCTAGTAGCATGTCAGGATGGTTACTCACTGTTTTCCTTGGAGCGCGTGTGTCCTTTACCAGGAAGTGCGGCAGGGCAGGGGAGCGTACTGCCAGTCTGACGGCGTCTGACAGCGCGACTGAGTTTAAATGAAAGGGGAGTGTAATGACCGGCGTCACGCAAAGGGAGGGAAATGGGAAGGCCCTGTCCAAGGGAGAGGGAAAGATGGTGACCCCTGACTCACCTTGCGGCTGGCACCTGACTGCCCTGACGTCCCTAGACGGGTTCCTCACCCGTACGCCGATCACGTGCCTAAACCCTGGCTTTCCCTAAGATAAGCCCTATGTAGTGAACGGGGCGGTGGGATCACTAGTCCACACCACTGACACTAAGAGGAAAACACCAAGGAGAGGACAGACAATACAGACAAACATATAATCCAGGTGGGCGAAAACAGCAGACCACCAAGGCCCAACAGGGATCCGGAGGGTAATGTTCTGGAACAACAACCAGGGAACACGGCTACACAGCTCCAGTGGGTCAGTATAGAAGTCCACGGCAGGAAGCTCTATATCTGGCAACCAGAGAAGTGAGAGATGGGAATATAAGGAGGTTGGGATTGCTGGACAAGAAACAGCTGAGGAGGAGAAGCTACGGATCCCTGAGTGAGCCAAAAAGGATTGCAAGGCAAACCCAGAAAGCTACCATTAATAAACAGCACTGTTTTTAGACATAGAGCGCGCAGCCACCCGCTGCGACTTCCTGACCCCGGGTATAACGGAGTCAGGCGTGGCTCTTGACACCCTCGTGACAGGGAGGGATGGCTAAGCGCATGCGTGATAGGCATTGCCGCCGCCCACATGACTATGCATATGTCACGTGACGCGGCGCGCTCCATGCCCACTTGCGCATGCGCACCTGCTTGTAGGGCAGCCCATTTGCGGCGCAGCCTCGCCGACATCAAGGCGCCCTCATCGACGTCACGGCATGAGGGCGTCATCGGGACAGAGCGCAGTGCCGGCTGTCCATAGTGGGTAGCTAGAGTGGGATGGGCCATTGGTTAAAGCAAAACAGCTCCTACAACTACACTCATGCTGGGGCTGGAGGGGATAATAGGCATCACCTCCTGCATGGGACCCAGAGGGGGACATTATTGGCAGTCAGACCTATGAATCTAGATTGGGTAAATGAGCATTGATAAAACATGATGATAACAGATAGGTGAAAAGAGAGGAAGAGCTCAAAAGGGAAGTGGTGAATGAATAGTTGAACGGGGGCATATAGAGATGATATGATTGCCCCTTAATCCACTCCATTAATCACCCCATCTTGTACGTGGGCAGAGAGTACTATCGGGTGACGGGTATCAGTCCGGGTCACAGGAAACAGCTGAATTGTAGTTGATCATTCAAACCGTGGGGGTTGGTGGTTTTGAGCTTGAATATTCACCAGCACTCTCTCTGGAGGATCAGTTTATCCCAATCCCCCCCTCGTGGTGGCTTCCTGATCAGTTCTATGCCTAGAAATGTGACGGCTGACGCCCGCCCCCTGTGGGCAGAGTGAACGTGTCTCGCCACTGGGGTGTCCCTGTTGTTACGTATGTCGCCAATGTGCTAGCCCATATGTACCTGTAATTTCCTGCGGGTTTTACCTACATATCTTTTTTCGCACTCGCAGGTGAGGAGGTAAATAACTCCTGCGGTGCGACAGTTAATAAAATTGCGTATGTAGTGGGTAAAGCCCGTGGAGTCCAATACCAGTGATTTGCCCTGGGTGACAAACTTACAAAAGCTACAGCGACCACACTTGAAGCATCCAATGACTGGTTTGTCCAACCATTTCCTTTTTTTTGGGGGACTATAATGGCTATGGACAAACTGGTCTCTGAGATTGGTCCCTCTCCTGAAGGTCATTGATGGATGAGGACTGACTACATCGGCCAGATCCGGATCCATCAGGAGGGTATCCCAATTGCGTCCCAGGATCTCTTTGATTTAAGTGGCCGCTGAGTCAAATGTACCAATGACTCGTAGTCTTTTTTGTGGCTCGATTTTGGGGGCCCCAGTAGGATGCAAAAGTGTGGTGCGTGTCTCCTGTCGGGCTCTCTGGTAGGCCTTTCTCAATGTGTTGTCATGGTAGCCTCGTGCCCGGAAACGTTTTCTTAGCTCGTTTGCCTGACATTTGAACTCCAGTTGTTCCGAGCAATTACGTTTAAGCCTTAAGTATTGGCCCACAGGGATCCCCCGTTTCAATGGGACAGGATGACAGCTGTCCCATCGAAGTAGTGAGTTCGTCGATGTCTCTTTCCGGTATATCGTCGTCTGCAAACCCCCCTTGGTGTCCCTGGATATACATATGTCCAGGAATGGGAGATTGTTGCGTACAATGAGTGAGGTAAACCAAGATATGTAGGTAAAACCCACAGGGAATTACGGGTACGTATGGGCGAGCACATTGGCGACATTCGTAACAACAGGGGTATCCCAGTGGCGAGACACGTTCACTCTTCCCACGGGGGGCGGGCATCAGCCGTCACATTTCTAGGCATAGAACTGATCAGGAAGCCACCACGAGGGGGGGATTGGGATAAACGGATCCTCCAGAGAGAGTGCTGGTGGATATTCAAGCTCAAAACCACCAACCCCCACGGTTTGAATGATCAACTACAATTCAGCTTTTTTCTGTGACCCGGACTAATGCTCGTCACCCAATAGTACTCTCTACCCACGTACAAGATGGGGTGATTAATGGAGTGGATTAAGGGGCAATCATATCATCTCTATATGCCCCCGTTCCACTATTCATTCACCCTTCCCTTTTGAGCTCTTCCCCCTCTTTTCACCTATCTGTTATCATCATGTTTTATAAATGCTCATTTACCCAGTTACCTCTAGATTCATAGGTCTGACTGCCAATAATGTCCCCCTCTGGGTCCCATGCAGGAGGTGATGCCTATTATCCCCTCCAGCCCCAGCATGAGTGTAGTTGTAGGAGCTGTTTTGCTTTAACCAATGGCCCTTCCCACTCTAGCTACCCTCTATGGACAGCCGGCGCTGCGCTCTGTCCTCATGCCGTGACGTCGATGAGGGCGCCGTGACGTCGACGAGGCTGCGCCGCAAATGGGCTGCCCTACAAGCAGGTGCGCATGCGCAAGTGGGCACGGAACGCGCAGCGTCACGTGACATATGCATAGTCATGTGGGCGGCGGCTACACCTATCACGCATGCGCACAGCCATCCCTCCCCTTCCATTTAAACTCAGTCGCGCTGTCAGACGCCGTCAGACTGGCAGTACGCTCCCCTGCCATGCCGCACTTCTTGGTAAAGGCCACACGCCTTTCCTTTTCCAAGGAAAACAGTGAGTAACCATCCTGACATGCTACTAGATCGAGCCGCAATTAGTTCCTCACCCTGATTGGATTCTTCTTGATGTTTTCCATTTTACAGGTACCTAGGTTGAATAGGACTAAAAGACGTCCTTCTAAGTCTGCGCCACTACAAATTCCATCTCCCCCCCTTCTGTTCTAACTACACAGTTGCTTTGGGAGTGGGGGCCCTTCCTCTACCCAAGACCCTTGTCCCCTGATGAGTTAAGGGGTCTTTCACAGTTAGAGGTCTTTTCCCTTTAGATAAAGATATATTCTCATATGAAACGGGTAGGAACGTCGAGTATATCTCCACATTAGTTCTTTACTATCTCTATCTTCTTGATACACCCTGGGTTACTTCCCTTGCCCCTAATAGGGCCACTCTCCCTGTCCTTGACAGGGTCACCTAGGGTAATTTATTTAGGGTCAGGTTCCGGACGGGGCCACCCATTGCGGGGATAGGACCCCGTGTTAGGAGGTTTACTTTAGGGCATAATAGGCCAAGTAGGGCATAAACAGGGACAGACTTTCCTTGTGGCCCTCCTGCACAAAGTAACCACCCACTGGACGACGTAATCAAGCTTGAGAACATCCTCTGCTTGGGTACTGGACTAGAAGGTTCAGATCGTCCACCACCGGTACGACCCACCCTTTTCTTTCGCCTATTGGCATGTCTATAGACCTCTAGGCACACCGCTGTGGTCTTAACTTTCTTTATGTTTACTGGTCCATCAGTCCTAATTCCGCCCTGCATAGAGGCGTACCGCGGACTTGACCAAAAGGTGACCTGTTACTTCAGGTTCCTTGCCGTTGTTTGTATTGTTTGTCTGTAAGGGGTTCTCTTTCCTATTTATGGGATCTTAATTTTTGATAATAAAAGTTAGGTTTTACTACGTTGCTGCCCCCTTTGTTTCATATAGTTCTAATTAACGAGCAGTATTTGGGGTGGGTGCCACTGCACTTTCTCTCCCCTGAGGGACCACCCTCTATATTTCTTTATTAGAAAAAAAATCTTAGCATTTCTGCCAAGGTTTTTTGTTTTATTTTTATAGTTTTCATTATACAATAAAACAGTTTTTGCTTACAGAGCTGTGTGAGATTTTTTTTATGAGCCTGGTACCATTGACTTTTTGATGACTTTTCATCGTGCGGTGTAGTGATGAGCGGCATAGGCAATATTCAAAGTTTTTGCCGAATATTCGCCATAAATTCGCAAATTCGAGAATTCGTGATCTCTAGTCATTGTTTACTTGATTGCGAAAATTGGCAATGTAATATATTCGCGATAAATTCGCAAAAAATTGTGATAAGAATATTCAATACTATTTGCGAATATTTTAAGTTGAATATGTGATATTCTGATCGTTTGTCCAATAGACTGAAACAGTATTCTATTTTCATTGGTTGCTTGGGAATCCATGCCGCCGGTATGGCTTTGAAGGCAGCTAATAAACAAAAGAGATATAGCAGCACAACACTTGGATCCTTCAGTGGTGTTGCCCGCGGTGTCAGGTGCCAGTCCGTAGCACCCCGTCTCAGCAAATACAAAAAATATATACCACGGCACTCTCATGTCTTCATCATTCCAACGTTTAATCACCAAATCGCAGCGACGTTTCGACCGGTGTGGTCTTTTTCAAGCAGTGTACATAGTGAATGAGGTACAACATTTATTCCCTCCAATAATAATCACATGATGCAGTTGAGCCCCCCCCCCCCCCCCCCAACATCAGTAAATATTATCATCACAGCTCATGGTAAAATCTCATACTTGCCAAATCTTATATGTAAATATCATCCACAATCACCATACATTTGTGCTTACATTAATATTAATATGGAAACCTGGTAGGCCTAACTTTCATCCTGTGGTTCTAATCTTCTCTGCGCTTCTGAAGCCAGCGCGCTTCCTTCGGTGTGCCTTCAAATCCAGTGTGCAGGCGCACTGGGCACGTGTGTATACACAACACCACGTCTCTATAGAAACAATGTGCCTGCGCAGTCGGTCTTTTCAGAAGCGACTTGCATTCAGGAATTGCCCCACACCGTTTCTGCACAATACTATCGATCCATTCATATTTATACTACTCAAAACCCATTTCTACAATGGTACTGGGCTCACAAACAGACCGGATTTCTGTGGCAAATCTATTACAAAATCAATTTTAAAGAAACTTTAACTATTTCCAGAGCAGTACCTCCGCTGTTGATCCACACCTATTGGCATTACAAGGTAAATCCTTATATTGGTCTTACTCATACTGCTCCAGGTCATATATTATATAACCAGTGGTCAGGGCTCCGTCATTCAAAACCAGTGCATGGGGGTACTCCCTCTTCTCATATTTAAAGGGGACGTCCCCAAACCATATATCACACTCCCTCAGATAGAGGTGAGACAACCCCCTATTAAATGGGGAACCACACTCTCCTTCATAGAAGGTACCATCCATATCAATGGTGGGGGTCACAACCTTCACATGCAAGAAGCACCCCGACCCCTTTATGTCAGACATTCACGATGGCCACAATAAGGTCCATTCTGCCACCTAAAGCCATCTCTCATACCATAGCCCTATGCAACCACTATAAGCAGTATAGATGGGAGATAGAAACTCCATTTTTGCCAGGTAGGAACAGCAAAAGTCACGCTGAGTGGCTCAATCGACCAACATCTAACTATATACCACTAAGTCCCCAGTCATCCTGTGAGTCCCTTGTCCCTTGAAGAAAGCGGGTTGATAATATATAGCTATTACTTTATCGGCAGTCCAGAAAGGATCCTCTCCACAAATTATGCCACCAGGTTCCTCAAATAGTTAATTCTACCTATAAAGAGATAAAAACAATCACAAACAATTAGGCTGGGCACCATGCTTAAATAAAAACATTCTAGGTATAACATACATATCTAGTGAGGAAGTTAAAACAACACTGTCTGGCTCAGTAGAGTGAGCCTATCCTAAAGTCCCTATTAAGGCCCTTTGGTTCAAGCGTTTGCATTTGAAAGATCCATCTCTTTAGGAGTCTTTCTCTATCACCTCCTCTCCTTTGTGGGGGAACGCCATGTATTATGCGAAACCCAAGTTGGGAGACATTATGTCTATGTTTCAGAAAAATTTCCGGCACCGGTAACTCTGTTTTTAAAAAACTCCTTTTTATTCCCTCAGAGCAATTTCCATGTCTGATAACGATGCTGAATAAATCTGTTGCGGAATTCTTGTGTTGTTTCACCTACATATAATGATCCACACGGACATTGCAACACATAGATGACATATTCTGATTTACATGTGAAAAAAACTTTTATTTGGTACTTTTTGCCTGTCCTAGGGTATGTAAAAAAAAAAACTGCCTTTCAGCATGCTATTGCAATTGCAACAGCCTAGACATGGAAAACATCCCTTCTTTTTCACCTCAGGCATCTCCTGTCTTTCTACATCTGCATGTATTAATCTGTCACTCAAATTACGTGATCGTCTATAAGACATCAAAGGTGCAGCCCGGAATTCCTCTATATTGGGGAAAGACTGTAAGTATGTGCCAATTGGTTTTCAAGACCTGTGCTATCCATCTACTCAGGGTAGAATAAGTTTAAAAAAAAGGGAATCCTTTTAACCTATTGTCGTTCCCTACCACCACTAAAAAATCTGTAAGTTTTAGTTTGAGTACCCTAAGCTTGTGTCTCTGTACCATGTCTTTAGGATAGCCTCATCAATAAAATCTATTGCACATCTCCTCTAATCTCTCATCCAGTCTCTCCTCCTCTGAAACTATACGTTTTACTCTCACGAGCTGAGTATATGGGAGCGATTCTTTCATGAATTTTGGGTGATCACTATTAAAAGCCAACATGTTGTTTCGGTCCGTGAGCTTTATAAATAGATCTGTACATAAAGTACCCTCCACACTGTACACTGTCGTGTCAAGAAACTGTAATACTGTCTGTGAATACACTAAGGTGAATTGTAATTCACTATAGATGGAATTAACATACTGTTTGAACTCAAGGAGTTTATCCAATGTGCCTGTCCAGACAAAGAAAATATCGTCTATATATCACATCCAGCCCCCTATAAAATGGTAGAGGCTGGATGCGTATACAAACGATTCCTCAAACCTATTCATGTACAGATTAGCATAAGTCGGGGCCACATTTGACCCCATTGCGGTCCCCCGCTGCTGTACATCAAATAGGAAATAGTTTCTGGTTAGTACTATTTCCAACAAGGAGAGGATAAATCGTGCCTGTGTGTTTTCAACACCATTTTTGTATAAAGTCCATTCTATGGCTTGCAGGCCTTTCTCATGCTCTATAGACTTACCACGTCAAAATATGCAATATAATTACCCTCGTGATACTCCAATGCCTGTGACTTATTAAAAAATTCAGTGGTATCTTTTACAAATTACTTAGCTGACATAGCATAACCTCTGAGGAACCTATCAAGGAAAGTTGCTGCCGGTGAGAATACAGAATCAACACCTGACACTATAGGGCGCCCTGTGGGATTTTGAAGGTTTTTGTGTATCTTCGGTAGTACGTACAGTAAAGGTGTCACTGGATGTTCAACCAATAACTACCTGTTTAACTTTTCATCAATCAGGTCTATAGCAAAGGCGTCATCAATAAGTAGCTTAAGTCTCCGCATAATGGCAAACCTAGGGTCAGCATCCAATGGTCGGTATACATCGGCATCGCTCAGCTGTCTTTTAATCTCTGCTATATACTTGGTGGTGTCCATCACAACTATGGACCCACCCTTATCAGCCTTTTTAATTGTAATATCCTTTCTCTTACCCAGTTCTTTCAATGCCATGATTTCTCCCTGACTCATATTATTTTTTATATTTTATATTTGTGTGGCGTGCACACAGTATTGTTAACAGGATGCAATTTTACTGTTTGGGTTCAAGTATTTTTTATATCTCCTAAGTTGGTACTATACCTAATTTGTTTCCACACCCTTTTCACCAGATCAATAAAAGTATTCACTGCATCCTTAAATATCGGTGGTTGAAAATCACTCTGTAAATGCAAACCCATGTTGTTTTAACCTCCTCACTAGATATGTATGTTTTACCTAGAATGTTTTTATTTAAGCATGGTGCCTAGCCTAATTGGTTGTGATTGTTTGTATCTCTTTATAGGTAGAATTCACTATTTGAGGAACCCGGTGGCATAATCTGTGGAGAGGATCCTTTCTGGACTTCCGATAAAGTAATAGCTATATATTATCAACCCGCTTTCTTCAAGGGACAAGGGACTCACAGGATGACTGGGGACTAAGTGGTATATAGTTAGATGTTGGTCGATTGAGCCACTCAGCGTGACCTCTGCTGTTCCTACCTGGTAAAAATGGAGTTTCTATCTCCCATCTATACTGCTTATAGTGGTTGCATAGGGCTATGGTATGAGAGATGGCTTTAGGTGGCAGAATGGACCTTATTGTGGCCATCGTGACTGTCTGACATAAAAGGGTCGGGGTGCTTCTTGCATGTGAAGGTTGTGCCCCCCACCATTGATATGGATGGTACCTTCTATGAAGGTAATAGGGGGTTGTCGCACCTCTATCTGAGGGAGTGTGATATATGGTTTGGGAACGTCCCCTTTAAATATGAGAAGAGGGAGTACCCCCATGCACTGGTTTTGAATGACGGAGCCCTGACCACTGGTTATATTATATGACCTGAAGCAGTATGAGTAAGACCAATATAATGATTTACCTTGTAATGCCAATAGGTGTGGATCAACAGTGTGTCACGGATGATGTTGCAGATAGCTGGAAGTTATGGATAAATATCCGACTGACTTGATCCCAAACTAAGGAGCATGAAGGTGACCCCTATACAACCCTAAGAGCTCACCCTGACTGCTAAGCACATACAAGGATCTCAGAGATAGACTATTGCATGCCCTCGTACCTAGACTGTGTGACACCTGAAAACACTATAATAGTGAGGGGACACAACCACCGGCTCCCTGCACTTAATACGGAGGGAGTCAGGGTCACCTAGAATCAAGCCAGCAAGGAAACACAATACATGAAAGGACTTATCTGAACAAGCAGTAACAGAAGACTCCAGCAGTGAACACTTCAATCCAGGAAGTAGTATAAACCGCAAAGTGAGGCAGTATGGGAGGGAATATAAAGGGAGGCAATTAGTGTAAATAGGTAACAGCTGGGAGAAGGAAAGGAGATGACAAAGTGAAACCAAAACAAAGAACATCATGCAAGAGGTATAGAAGAACGTCTGCCAGACCTTCTCAGAGAGCTGACCGTGACACAGTGGAGGTACCGCTCTGGAAATAGTTAAAGTTTCTTTAAAATTGATTTTGTAATAGATTTGCCACAGAAATCCGGTCTGTTTGTGAGCACCGTACCATTGTAGAAATGGGTTTGAGTAGTATAAATATGAATGGATCGATAGTATTGCTGTAGTATCAACATAAGGCAGAGCATGCGCAGAAATGGTGTGGGCAATTCCCTGAATGCAAGTCGCTTCTGAATGACCGACTGCGTAGGCGCATTGTTTCTATAGAGACGCGGTGTTGTGTATACACAGGAGCCCGGCGTGCCTGCGCACTGGATCTGAAGGCGCGCCAAAGGAAGCTCGCTCCCTGCGGGAGCGCAGAGAAGGTCGGAACCACAGGATGAAAGTTATGCCTACCAGGTTTCCATATTAATATTAATGTAAGCACAAATGTATGGTGATTGTGGATGATATTCATATATAGGATTTGATAAGTATGAGATTTTACCATGAGCTGTATGATATTTAATGATGTTGGGGGAGGGGCTCAACTGCATCATGTGATTAGTATTGGCGCGTATAAATGTTGCTCCTCATTTACTATGTACACTGCTTGAAAAAGACCACACCGGTCAAAACGTCGCTGTGATTTGGTGATTAAACGTTGGAATGATGAAGACATGAGAGTGCCGTGGTATATCTTTTTTGTATTTGAAGGCAGCTAGCTATGACAGTGCTGGCAGCCTTCAGAAGGCCCCAATCTTCAATAGTAACCGATGAGAGGCCTGCGATTTCGCCAGAGGGCCTCTGAGGGTAGAGGGAGCACCTTCCCTTACAAGTCAGATGCCACGGTTGCTACGGCATCTGAGGGGTTAAATGACTGGGATCACCATTCTCATCGATTTCGGTCATTGAGGACAGGTACTGAATTATACAGCAGGCAACCAAAGCATATGGAACAGAATCAGCTCATGATCCCACTCCATACACCTCTTGCACCCAACTGACTTATTATTTTGTCAGGGGAGCCAAGAGCTTAAAACACATCTGACTAGCTTGGATTTATTGAGATTCTAGGGTGGGGCAGACATGGCAAATGTATGATTCATGTTACAAACCCAATAATTTCTATTGTAGCACTGTTACACTGCCAAACTTGGCGTAACAGTCGTTGCGTGACAAAGTTCACTTATATCCCTTACAAATACAGAAGACCCATTGAAGGCAACCATAATGCTGATGTGGCCCTTGGTGAAAATTAGTTGGAATCCATTGATCTACAGTAATAGTAAATCTACCCTTGAGGTTTTTTCTTAAAATTTTTTTTATTCCATAGGGTATGCAAATATTTTCTAAAATAGAAAGCTGAGAGGTCATCTTTAAAGGTAACCTTCGACCATAAAAATGCAAAGTAATCTGCAGGCAGCATGTTGTAGAGCAGGATGAGCTGAGCAGACTAATATATAGTTTTATGAGAAAATATTTAGTATAAGTTATATTTTATGCATTTATATTCCTGCTCATTCTGGGCTTAGAAGTCCAGGAGGCGGTACGATCAGTGATTGACAGCCTTCTTCCTATGACTGTGTATACACAGATAGATGTCAATCGCTGATAGGACCGCCTCCTGGACTTCAACGACCAGAATGAGCAGGAATTTAAATGAATTAAATGCAAGTTATACTGAATCTTTTCCCATAAAACTATATATCAATCTGCTTAGCTCCTCCTGCTCTATAGCAGGCTGCCTGCAGCTCAGACACTATGTTTAATGTGACAGGTTCCCATTAAGATGCAAGAAAATGTCCATATACAGATGGAAGAATGTTGACATCAGCAAGGCTGTAGAAATCTATAAGGATCCATGTTACACACTGGTGAATACTGAAGCATTCTTGTATTTGGCTGGTAATGGCATCAAAACACCCAGCAATCGAATAAAATGACAGATTGGAGGCGCCAGATGAATAACGTAAAAGCTTTTCCGGTAGAAGCAGAGCAGTAGTGTCCGTATCACCTTACATTAAAAGTAATTGTTAAAGGATTTTACATGCCGATAGAAATGACATAATGACGCTGCCTTTTACAGAACGACCTTCTCTACAGTAAGAAATTAAATGAAATAAAAATAAAAAAATCCTTCCTTCCCAAACATGCTAATGAAACAGTTTGTATGCGTGAAGGCAGCAGCTTTTCAGACCCTGGGCTCTGCAAGGACAGAACAGCTAAAATTCTCTTCAATTTCAAGTTCAGTCAGGTAGAAAAATGACAAATTGACATTAATTAGAATATAATAAGTCACTAGATGGATACAACATGTATTCCAGACATTTCTCGTCTCCTTCATTCTCATTGTTTCCACATTTGTTAAAGTAAAAATGAAAAGTGTTCAAATGCAGAAAAAAGATAAAAAAATAAAATAACTTAACTGTTCTTGTTCTGTTAGGATCTGGACTATTTCCTCTAATTGGGGGCAGACCAGGAAGCAATTCAATTAAAGGAGCCATTTTAGTAGTGGAGTAATCGCCAAGTTATCCAGGCTTCATAGAAACCCATAATCCCTGTTTTCCCCTACTCTTTCCCTTCTTTTTTTTTTACAATGGGGAGTTTAATACAAGGGCTGATCGGTAGTAGCCTCAAATGTAGTAAAACTCAAGACATGAGTATGATAACTTACTGCATTGTGTAGTAATTTTACTATAAGAGGACATCCTGATCAAATGTTCACAAGTTCACGGCGGACCCCATTCACTTTAATGGCAGGCTCACCTGAAAACCCTTCAGGTCATATTTGCAGCCACCAAATACTTACTAGAAGTGCACAAATCGTCCCAAAACATGAACAGTGACATACCAGTGGGGGATCAAAGGCAAAAATTCCCACAAAAAATATGTTTTTTAATAATTGCCCATTTTTATGCGTCTTAAAGGGAAATTCTCCAAAATGTGCCCTGCTGCAGCCTAGAAATTTTTTATTTTAGGCCACGGTAATACGAGTCCTAAAAATTAGGTATTCACCTGACATAAAAGAAATTGTGATTATGTGGCTCGAGGTACATTATGCGGTCACTGAATAACAATTTTACTGTAGCCAATTGAAGTACAGGCCCCAAACAATAGGCATTCACCGTACAGAAAAGATCAAGTGATTATGTGGCTGGAGGTATATTATACGGTCATTGGATATCAATTTTACTACAGGCCAGTGGAGTACAGGCCCCAAACAATAGGCATTCACCGGACAGAAAACATCAAGTGATAATGTGGCTGGAGGTATATTAGACGGTCATTGGATATCAATTTTATTGCAGGCCAGTGGACTACAGGCCCCAAAAATTATTCATTCACCGTACAGAAAAGAACAATTGATAATGTGGCTGGAGGTACATTAGGCGGTCACCGTATAACAATTTTACTGTTGGCTAGTTAGATTATAGGCCCCAAAAATTATGCATTCACCGTACAGAAAAGATCAAGTGATTATGTGGCTGGAGGTATATTAGACGGTCAATGGATATCAATTTTACTGCAGGCCAGTGGAGTACAGGCCCCAAACATTAGGCATTCACCGGAAAGAAAACATCAAGTGATTATGTGGCTGAAGGTATATTAGACGGTCATTGGATATCAATTTTACTGCAGGCCAGTACAAATACATGTCAAATACATATGTTTAAAAGAACTAAAAATATAAAATTGGATTAAAAACATGGCTAACAAAATCCCCCCTGTTGAAAAAACCCCAATGGTAATAGGTGAAATTCAATTAAAAGTGGTCATCACAGGTGTTGAATTCCTCCGAGATCCATGCCTCATTCATTTTTAGAAATGAGCGGTAGTCCACACTGTCGTGAGCTAGGCGACTGCACTTATCTGTCACGATACCCCCTGCTGAGCTGAACCTCCTTTCGAATAGGACACTTGATGAGGGGCAAGCCAAGAGTTCCATTACAAATTGTGCCAGCTCTCGCCACAGGTCAAGCCTGCACACCCAGTAGTCAAGGGGTTCCTTCGCTTCTCAGTGAGTCCACATCAGCAGTTAACCCAATGTAGTCGGACATCTGTCGGTCTAGGCGTTCCCTGAGGCTGGATCCAAAGGGCAGCTGTCGATGGGTTGTCTGCAAGAATGATCTCATATCCAAAGTGACCAACACATCTTCAAACCGCCCACTTCTTGCATATGTGGTAGGATTGGTACCCGCAACTGTTTCTCTGTGGGTGGAAATTCCTCTGCCAGTGCCCGCAACAGCAGAATGCAGCATCTCTCGAAGCAAGGCCTGGAAATGCTGCATTCTGACAACCCTCTGTGATGCTTGTAACATGTCCGCAATTTGTGTTTGTACCGGGAGTCTAAATAAGTTACCACGCAGTACTGGTCCTTGCCCTTTATGCTTTTTATACAGGGGTCCCTCTTCAAACACTGGAGCATGAAGGCCCCCATTTGCACTAAATTGCAAGCGGTAGAGCGGCCTGGCTCCTGCTCATCGCCCAGGAGAATGTAGTCCCCGGTCTCCAGGCACCATCCTCCTCTGACTCCTCTTCAAACTCCTGCCATGGCCATGTAAGATCTTTTAATATGGCCAGATATTTTCCTGGCCTGCTGCAAGACATCCTGGGTATTTGGCAACGAATTGCTGCACGACTAAGTTCAGGACGTGTGCCATGCACGGCACATGTGTCATTTTGCCATGTTTCAGCGTGCTCAGCACTGTTGTCGCACAATAATTTACCAACTGTCAAATTGAGCGAGGTTAGCCACTGATCAGCCTGTGACCGCAGAGCTGAAAGGAGTGCAGGACCGGTGGGGCTCTTGGCTTCCAGGCACAACAGCGTCAGCACAGCATAGCAACATCTCACCTGGCGCGTCTAATAGTTTCTGGGGAGCTGGGGGGGTGCAGCGGAAGAGGCGGTAGCAGTGGAAAAGGAGGATTCAGCCGAGGAGAAAACACATCAACAAACAACAAATACTGAAATCCGACCAGCACACCAGTATCCGCCCACCACTTTCCATCTGATACGAACTGACTCAGCACACCATAAGATGCTCATTTATGCATAATCTGACACAAATCAAATCATAATATCTAACTTAATACAACCTCATGATTTATCACAGCTGTGCCGACTGTTATTCCCCTGAAAAAGGGATTTCTACAGGAGTGCCCTCAGTAAGCCTACGGTGACAAGGATACAGGTACCGACAATTTACCCTTCTACTAAAAAACCTGTATACAGTATTTTTATAGATAACGATACCAACTGTCCATTTTTTCAACAAAGGGTGACAGCACCCTCCGCTAAACTAGGGTGAAAAATTGTGCATGCACATATTTATTTATGTATTTATTTATATTCTGATCCATTCAGTCCAAATACTTATATCGTTCCGCAGAAGTATGCCTACCCTATTGTGGGAACACTTTGTATTATATTGCACTGCATTTTAAACTATGTACTTTGACCCGCTGTTACGTATACTTATACTTGCTCATATTTATGAATTTTTTCGTAACAAACACACCTCCAAAAGATTTTATATATATTTTTTAGATACCGTATATGTATTTTTTTTTTTTATATATACATTTTATATATTATTTATTTCAATCTAATCTTCTATTTATTGATGCATTTATTTATGAAATGACCTTAAATGTACTGTATATATATTTTTTAGCTATCCCCTTCCAACTATTAAGAACTTGCCATTAATTATTCATATTATTGTATCAACCTTGTGTTTTTTGGACTTGATAAAGGGGTCCTGTTTACCCCGAAATGCACTGTCTTTGCAAAATAAAAAATACTTTGTATCCAAAATTGGGTTGTGAATTGCACCTTATGTCCATCCGCTCGCCGCACGGACCCAGTGCAGACGAGCTCCCTTTTATACATCAGTTTATATGGCAGTAGTTGGCGGGCTAGCAGTTCTGACAAGCCGGCGATCAGCCGTTGGGCAAGAGGGTTATCCGGCGTCATCAACTTTTTACGTTCGAACATTTGGGCCACGGAATCCTGCCTTTTGCAAGATGAACATGACCATGGCACTGTGGAAGGTGGAGTGGAGGACAAATGGGAGGAGAGAGGAGAATGAGAAGGAGAAGAGGCAGGACGTGGAGTACCAGGAGTGTGGCTTTGTGGGTTCTGAAGGTGTTTCTCCCATTGGGCTCGGTGATGGGAGGCCAGGTGCCTTTTTAAGGCGGTCGTCCCTAGGTGAGAGTTGGGCTTACCGCGATTGATGCGTTGACAGCACAGGCTGCAGATGGCAACACTATTGTCAGCAGCGGACACATAAAAAAAAAGCCCACACTGCGGAGCCATGTGCCGGTGTCCTGAGATGGCTTGCTCCAGATACATTTGCAGTCAGCTTTTTGCCTCCTGTGCACTGCGAGTTCTGCCTGCTACTCCTACTTCTACCCACTATCTGCTGTTCTGGATCTCTCTCTGAACAAACCTCCTCTTCCTCTCTTGTGGGCACCCACGTGACATCCATCGACACGTCATCATAGTCACCTTCACTACCACTGACATTAGAGATCTCAGAGTAGGTAGCAACAGCGGGGACCTCTGTCCATGGGCTGATCTGGTTAGTGTCGTCAGACAGTTGGGTGGAGGTCGTTGCTACCTCCTCTTCCTCATCCAATGCCCAGAATGGCTGCGCATCGTTAAGGTCTGGAAATGGATTGGAAATTAGTTCCTATGACTCGAGTGGAGGGGCTATGGTGGTGGTGGGGATGGTGGTGTCTTTGGGGGTCCACACAGCAGAGAGGAAGGAGGGTGCAGATACAGAGGAAGAAGAGGGTTCAAAAGCAGAAGGCTGAGTGAGCCACTCAACCAACTTTGACGTAATCGCACGCACCTTCTCCAACTTCCCACTTAGGTTCCGGCCTGGTGCACCTGCCCGACCCCTACCTCCCCCTCTGGAATGCCCTACCTCTTCCTCTGCCTGTCATTTTCAAAATCACTCTTTGACATAGTCACTATAGAAGAGCAGTATTTGTGGAAGCAGTTATATAGAACCCCTTAATGATTATTTGATGGAAGCAGGTATATCAAACCCCTTAATATTTTTTTTGGGGGGGGCAACTGGTATATCACTCCGGTTGCAGTTACTTATTCCACCCCAGTCAGGCCGGACTGGAGCGCAGCGGTGGGGGAGGACGCGCATGAAGAGGCCGGGCGGTGAAGGACTGGTGAGGAAAGGGTTAAGATGTTTGTGGGGGCGGTGTAAGAGGTAAGGCGGGAGTTGCCAGGACGGCGGGGGGCGTGGCCGGAGCAGTGACTGAGGAAGGAGGCGGAAGTGAGGTCAGTGCGGCCAGGGGAGACAAACGTGCAGGACGGGCCTCATGATGTCGGCGCCAGGGATGTCGGTGGAGGAGATGCTGGAGAGGCTGAGGCGAGAAGCGGAGGTGAGGGGGCCTGGCTGGCTACAGGAGCAGGTGGGCGCCTGCATTGTATCGCCTGCTCCGGTGGCTACCCCCATTGCTAGGGCTGCCCGGCTGCGGCGGAGTATCCCGCCGGCACGCCTAAGCCCTGAAATCACCCCCCGGGCCCGGCGCCGAATAGGGAGCCCCCCTGTGGACCCTCGGCGGCGGAGAGCGGCCGCTCAGCCTCCTGCGAGCCGCTCTCGCCGTGGGAGGAATCCCGATTCTCGGCGGGGCCCTGATAGGAGCGGGACGCCCCTTCCCCCGTTCCCTGCAGCAGTCGACTCGGATGCGGGACCAGGGACGGTGGACCGGCCCAGGCCTTCCTTAAGCGGGCGGTCCACTCGGCAGTCAGATAGTATCAGGGTTCCTCGGGCTGCTCTGGGGGGAGAGGAGTTCCAGGGCAGGCCCAGAGAAGATTCCAGCAGCGTGGAGGAAGATCCCCTTGCGGTGGTGGGTGCTGCGGTCTCGTCCAGGCGTCCAGCCAGCGTGGTGCAGAGGGTCGTGCAGATGGTCCAGGAGGAGCAGCCGTCGACGTCCAGGAGCTTTGAGGGTGAAGTGGCATTACGGCGGGAGTCAGGATCTACGGCAGCGGGAGTCACAGCGCCCGTGGTGCCTGGTGAGATTGGTTGGGGATCTGTTTTAGCTCAGGGTTTCCCGGGTGGGGGGGGGGGTGAAAACATGGGTGAATTTGGTAAAGGTTTGGGGCAGTTTTTGGGGGGATTGGCGGGTTGGTTGTCAGGTATGGGTGCTGGCGCTGGGTCTCCTTTGCCGGGGTGGGGAGTGGTGCCGGGGCTAGGGTCAGGGACGCAGGTTGGTACGGCAGGGGCAGGGTCGGTGTCAGTGGAGACGCAAGCGGGGGGGGAGGAAGAGGTGCAAAGGTTGGATGATAGGGCTCGGGGTGAGGTGTACGTGTGCTTTGAGGGGCCGCTGGGGGCTCATTTAAAGCAGGAAGTGAGAGAAAAGATCTGGAAGGGGGAGTATGTGGAGATATTCTCGCTGCTCCCGTTGGAAAGGTTTAACCTGGATAGGGGTAAGAAGGATGATGGGAAAAAGGAGGAAGAGGATAAGCGTAGGCATCGATTGATTCCACGTACTTTTGCTAATTGGCTACAGGCGTTTGCCATATTAGCAAGTGTCATTGGTGAACGGGCGCCGGAATGCTGTTCGGCGCTTTTTTGCTACCAGGACGCTATAGGGGAGGCTTATAGGGTGTATGGGGGTGCGGGCTGGCTCCGTTATGACGAGCAGTTCCGGCAGCGTAAGGCGGTGAGGCCTGATATCCGGTGGGATCATAAGGATATTGGGTTGTGGTTGAGGGTGACGGCGCCTCCCAGGGCTGGGCAGTCCTTTCGGGGGGAGTCCGGGGGGTCATCCCCCGGGGCGTTGGCAGCAGCATCGGCAAAAGGGTTGTGCTTCCTTTTTAATGAAGGAAGTTGCAGATTTGGTGCCAAGTGCAAATTTAAGCACGAGTGCACGGGGTGTGGGGGAGCCCATGGAGCTAACCGTTGCTTCAAAGGGGGTAAGAATAGGGGGGGTGATGGTGCTGGAAAAGGGACGGACGCCGGTGCGGGTGGAAGAGATGCAGGTGTTCCTAGATAGATATCCGGATCGGGTGGCAGCCGGGTTGTTGGGGGATGGTTTTAGGTTTGGCTTTCGTATTCCATCAGTGGTTACGGCGGGGCCTACGGTTCTTAAGAATCTTAGGTCCGCGCTTGTTCACGCAGGGGTTGTGGCGGAAAAGTTAAAGAAGGAAGTGGAGTTGGGGCGGATGGCGGGTCCTTTCAGGGAGCCGCCGATTCTGGGTTTGAGGGTGTCCCCGTTAGGTGTGGTGCCTAAGAAGGAGCCGAATAAGTTTCGGCTCATTCATCATTTGTCTTATCCAAAAGGTGCGTCGGTCAATGATGGTATAGATCCTGAACTTTGTTCGGTGGTATATACCTCCTTTGATGCGGCTGTAAGATGGGTGAGGCGGTTGGGGCAGGGGGCGTTGATGGCTAAGGTGGATGTGGAGGCGGCCTTTCGGTTGCTTCCGGTACACGTGGAGAGCATGGGTTTGTTGGGTTGTTTTTGGGATGGCGAATATTTCGTGGATAGGTGTTTGCCGATGGGGTGCTCTCTGTCATGTGCATATTTTGAGACCTTCAGCTCGTTTTTGGAATGGGTAGTGGTGGAAGTTTCAGGTTGTTCATCCGTTATCCATTATTTAGACGATTTTTTGTGTTTAGGGCCGGCGAATTCGCGGGTGTGTTCTTTGTTGCTGCACACGGTGCAGTCGGTTTTTGCGCGTTTTGGGGTACCATTGGCGCATGAGAAAACGTTTGGGCCGGTGACAGAGTTGTGTTTTTTGGGGATTGTCATAGATACTGAGCGGATGGAGTGCAGGCTTCCGCTGGATAAGTTGGTGGATTTGCGTTTGGAGATTGATAGGGCCTTGGGCAGGGAGAAGATTAGGCTGAGGGAGTTGCAGTCATTGTTGGGTAAATTAAATTTCGCTTGTCAAATTATGCCAATGGGTAGAATTTTTTGTAGACGACTGGCTGCTGCTACGGCGGGGGTGTCAGCGCCGTATCATTTTATCAGGTTGCGCAAGGAGTTGAAAGGGGATTTAAGGGTGTGGGCAGAGTTTTTGGGTCAGTACAATGGCAGGTCTTTAGTGATGGCGGAGTTGTGTGATAGTGTGGAGTTCGAGTTGTACACCGATGCGTCGGGGGGAGTGGGTTTTGGGGCTTATTGCCAAGGACAATGGTGTGCGGGGGTATGGCCGGATTCGTGGGTAAGTCGGGGTTGGGTGAGGAACATGGCGTTGTTGGAACTTTTTCCCATTGTGATGGCGGTGGTATTGTGGGGTGAGAAATTTGAAAACAGGAAGGTGCGTTTTCATTGTGACAATTTGGGGGTGGTTCAGGCTATCAACAGTTTGTCCGCATCTTCCCCGCCGGTGGTTAGGCTGTTACAGTTTCTGGTATTGCGATGTTTGTCGATTAATATGTGGTTGGTGGCAGAACATGTGGCTGGTGTGTCTAATTCAGTGGCGGATTCTCTTTCTCGTTTACAGTGGGAGCGGTTTCGGCTTCTTGCGCCAGAGGCGGAACCGGAAGGTCTGGAGTGTCCGCCGTGGCTGTGGGGGATCCTGGAGGAGAAGTGATGGGGATGTTGAGGGATTCGTTGAGCCCGGGTACCTGGAGGGAGTATGGTAAGGCGTGGGCGACTTGGGAATCTTGGAACGGGTCCTGGGGGGCTGGTGTAGGGGATGGTGATGTGAGGTTGTTGATGTTGTTAGGACAGTTGAAGGGTGAGGGGTGGTCGGTGTCAAAGGTGAACCACTTGATTGCGGGGGTAGCGTTTGGCTTTAAGTTGCGGGGGTTGCCGGATTTGACTAAGGGTTTTTTGGTTAGGCAGGTGTTGAAAGGGTGGCGTAGGGGAGCAGGCAGGGTGCCGGATTATCGGAGGCCGGTGTCCTTCGAGTTGCTGGTGAAAATGGGGGAGAGGTTGAGTTGTGTTTGTAGTTCCAATTGGGAGTTAGTGCTGTTCAGGGCTGCATTTGCTTTGGCGTTTTTCGGTGCTTTTCGCTTGGGGGAGTTGGTGTGTGACAGTGTGAGGAGAGCAGGTGGACTTAGGAGTGAGGATGTTGAGTTAGCTGGGGATAGGGTGTATGTCCGGATTCGGAGATCAAAAACTGATCAGGAGGGCAGGGGGCAGCGTTTTACGTTGTTCCAGGTACCAGGTTGTAGTATGTGTCCGGTGCGGTGTGCAGGGTCTTACGGTGCGGGGCTACCGCATAATGAGGTTCCTTTCCTTAGGCATGAGGATGGCTCCTTTTTGTCCAGGTTTCAGTTCCTGGCGGTTTTTAAAAAATGTTTGAAGCTTTTGGGCGTGCCGGTCAAGGAGTATTCTGGTCATTCGTTCAGAATTGGCGCGGCAACTGAGGCAGCCAGGTGGGGCGCCAGTGAGGAGGTGATTAGGAGGATTGGGCGTTGGGAGTCGGTGCGGTTCAAATCATATGTGAGGCCAGCGTTATTGTAGTGGTACGGTTGGTGTTAGGTGGGTTTTAATTTGTTCTTTTTTGTGTGTTCACAGGTCGGACGGAGGCGGCTTTGGTATGGATTCTGGGGCACTCCTATGTGTTCTGGGGTGCGATCAGAGCGGATGTAAGGCCGAGTGGGCGACAGTTGGGTTTTAGTCCGGAGTGCGCTACGGTCAGGTGGTTAGGGGTTAGAGGTATGTTGTGGGGTGGTGTTTTGCGGGAGGTGCATCATTTCGTGCGATTGGATCGCCCTCCGGATGTGTTAGTTTTACATGTAGGGGGGAATGATTTGGGTAAGCGTCCTTTTAGGGAATTGGTCCGTGACGTCAAGTTTGACTTGCTCAGGATTTGGGCGTTGTTTCCGGGAATCGTAACAGTTTGGTCAGACATTGTGCCGCGGAAGGTGTGGAGAGGTGCGAGGTCAGTGGAGAGCCTTAATAAGGCGCGGATTAAGGTGAACAGAGCAGTTGGCCGGTTTATGGCAAGGAATGGCGGTGTGGTGGTGCGGCATGAGGTGTTGGAGAAAGGCGAGGGTGCATTTTGGAGAGCAGATGGAGTGCACCTGAATGCGGTTGGTACGGATTTGTGGGCTCTGGGGATCCAGAGTGGTGTTGAAATTGCGTTGCGGGTGTGGAGGGACGCGCAGGGTTGAGGTTGTCAAGCTGCGCGTTCTTGGAGGCGGGGGAGGTCCTTGAAGTGGAGGAATATGGTGGTACCTGAGGATGGGAGGGCCCCGCGGGAGGGGCTGGACTCTCATTGAGGAGCTGGTAGGAACTAATTACGCGTTCCATCAGTTGCTGCCTCCGAGCTGGGTTCAACGGCTGGGGGCAAGATGGAGACGCAGGTGTTCCAGTGTTTATGGAGTTATTGGGGCTTCTAGGACCTCCCTCGTCAGGGGTTAACTTATGTTATTTATTTTGTATGTATTCAATAAACGGCTGCTGTGGCCGATTAAATCCAAGCAGTGGTGTGGTGTGTTTATTTCTTGGTTAGGATGTGGGGTTGGGGGTAGGATGATGGTTGAGCTAGTGGGACTGAACAAATAGCCAGTGCCCTCTTCAAGTCAGGCCGGACTGGAGCGCAGCGGTGGGGGAGGACGCGCATGAAGAGGCCGGGCGGTGAAGGACTGGTGAGGAAAGGGTTAAGATGTTTGTGGGGGCGGTGTAAGAGGTAAGGCGGGAGTTGCCAGGACGGCGGGGGGCGTGGCCGGAGCAGTGACTGAGGAAGGAGGCGGAAGTGAGGTCAGTGCGGCCAGGGGAGACAAACGCCCACCCACCCGACCCTAGTGGAGGTGGAATGAGGAGAGCGTTGTTGTGTTATATGTCGCGGCAGTCGTGGAGGCGGGGGAGGTCCTTGAAGTGGAGGAATATGGTGGTACCTGAGGATGGGAGGGCCCCGCGGGAGGGGCTGGACTCTCATTGAGGAGCTGGTAGGAACTAATTACGCGTTCCATCAGTTGCTGCCTCCGAGCTGGGTTCAACGGCTGGGGGCAAGATGGAGACGCAGGTGTTCCAGTGTTTATGGAGTTATTGGGGCTTCTAGGACCTCCCTCGTCAGGGGTTAACTTATGTTATTTATTTTGTATGTATTCAATAAACGGCTGCTGTGGCCGATTAAATCCAAGCAGTGGTGTGGTGTGTTTATTTCTTGGTTAGGATGTGGGGTTGGGGGTAGGATGATGGTTGAGCTAGTGGGACTGAACAAATAGCCAGTGCCCTCTTCATGGCTCAATCAGTTTTTTAAGGGGGCGACTAGAATATCACACCAGTTGCAATTAGTTGTTCCAAAAATGTTTGTCCCTCTGTATAGCTGTGGCATCGCAGCAGAGCCGCACACAACTGATGCACAATACAAATGCACTATATAGAAAGTATATTATAGGTATATCACACCCCTGCCTCAATCAATTCTTTTGGAAGGAAACTAGTATATCATACGAGTTGCAATTAGTTGTTCCAAAAGCGTTTGTCACTCTGTATACCTGTGGTAGCTCAGCAAAACTGCACACAACTGATGCACAATACAAATGCACTATATAGAAAGTATATTATAGATATATCACACCCCTGCCTCAACCATTTTTTTTGAGGGGAAACTGGTATATCACACCAATTGCAATTAGTTGTTTTAAAAGCGTTTGTCCTTCTGTATAGCTGCGGCATTGCAGGAGAACTGCACACAACTGCTGTACAATACAAATGCACTATATAGAAAGTATATTATTGGTATATCACACCCCTGCCTCAATCATTTTTTTTTATAGGGGGCAACTGGTATATTACACTAATTGCAATTAGTTGTTCCAATAGAATTTGCCCCTCTTTATAAATGCAGTATCGCAGCAGAACCGCACCAAATGCTACACAATAAAAAAGCACTATATAGAAAGTATATTATAGGTATATCACACCCCTGCCTCAATCAGTTTTTTGGGGGTCAACTGTTATATCACACCAGTTGCAATTAGTTGTTCCAATAGCATTTGTCCCTCTGTATAGCTACGATATCTCAGCAGAACCGCACACAACTGCTGCACAATACAAATGCACTATATAGAAATTATATTATAGGTATATAACACCCCTGCCTAAATCATTTTTTGGGGGGGGAAACTAGTATAACACACATGTTGCAATTAGTTGTTCCAATAACGTTTGTCCCTCTGTATAGCTGCGGTATCGCAGCAATACCACACACAAATGCTGCACATAACAAATGCACAATATAGAAAGTATATTATAGGTATATTACACCCCTGCCTCAATCATTTTTTTTTTGGGGGGCAACTGGTATATCACACCAGTTGCAATTAGTTGTTCCAATAGCATTTGTCCCTTTGTATAGCTGTGGTATCTCAGCAGAACCGCACACAACTGCTGCACAATACAAATGTACTATATAGAAATTATATTATAGGTATATCACACCCCTGCCTCAATCAGTTTTTTTGAGGGGCAACTGTTATATCACACCAGTTGCAATTAGTTGATTCAATAGTGTTTGTTCCTCTGTATAGCTAAGATATCGCAGCAGAATTGCACACAACTGCTGCACAATACAAATGCACTATATAGAAATTATATTATAGGTATATCACACCCCTGCCTCAATCATTTTTTTTAGGCGGCAAATGGTGAATCACACTAGTTGCAATTAGTAGTTTCAATAGCTTTTTTCGCTATGTATAGCTGCGGTATCTCAGCAGAATTGCGCACAACTGCTGCACAATACAAATGCACTCTATAGAAAGTATATTGTAGGAATATCACACCCCTGGCTCAATCAGTTTTTTAAGGGGGGCGACTAGAATATCACACCAGTTGCAATTAGTTGTTCAAAAAACGTTTGTCCCTCTGTATAGCTGCAGTATCGCTGCAGAACCGCACACAACTGCTGCACAATACAAATGCACTATATAAAAGTATATTATAGGTAAATCAAACCCCTGCCTTAATCAGTTTTTTGGGGGGCAACTGGTATATCATACCAGTTGCAATTAGTTGTTCCAATAGCGTTTCTCCCTCTGTATAGCTGCGGTATCGCTGCAGAATCACAAACAACTGTTGCACAATACAAATGAACTATATTGAAAGTATATTATAGTTCTATCACACCCCTGCCTCAATCAGTTTTTTTGAAGAGCAACTAGTATATCACACCAGTTCAAATTAGTTGTTCCAAAAGCGTTTGTCCCAATGTATAGTTGCGGTATATCAGCAGAACCGCACACAAATGCTGCATAATACAAATGCACTATATAGAAATTATATTATAGGTTTAGCACACCCCTGCCTCAATCAGTTTTTTGGGAGGGCAACTGGTATATCACACCAGTTGCAATTAGTTGTTTCAATAGCGTTTGTCCCTCTGTATAGCTGTGGTATCGCAGCAGAACTGCACACAACTGCTGCATAATTCAAATGCACTATAAAGAAAGTAAATTATAGGTATGTCACACCCCTGCCTCAATCAGTTTTTTTGGGGGGCAACTGGTATATCACACTAGTTGCAATTAGTTGTTGCAATAGCGTTTGTTCCTCTGTATAGCTGCAGTATTGCTGCAGAACTGCACACAACTGCTGCACAATACAAATGCACTATATAGAAATTATATTATAGGTATATTACACCCCTGCCCCAATCTTTTTTTTTGGGGGGGGGGGGGGGGCAACTGGTATATCAAACACACCAGTTGCAATTAGTTGTTCCAATAGCGTTTGTCCCTCTGTATAGCTGCGGTATCTCAGCAGAACTGCTAACAACTGCTACACACTATACAACTGCACTCTATATAAAGTATATTATAAGTATATTACACCCCTGCCTCAATCATTTTTTTGGGGGGCAACTGGTAAATCACACTAGTTGCAGTTAGTTGTTCCAATAACGTTTGTCCCTCTATATAGCTGCGATATTGCAGCAGAACAGCACACAACTGCTACACAATTCAAATGCACTATATAGAAATTATATTATAGGTATATCACACCCCTGCCTCAATCAGTTTTTTGGGGATCAACTGTTGTATCACACCAGTTGCAATTAGTTGTTTCAATAGCTTTTGTCGCTCTGTATAGCTGTGGTATCTCAGCAGAGCCGCACACAACTGCTGCACAATACAAATGCACTATATAGAAAGTATATTATAGGTATATCACACCCCTGCCTCAATCATTTTTTTGTGGGGGGCAACTGGTATATTTCACCACTTGCAATTAGTTGTTCCAATAGCATTTGTCCCTCTGTATAGAAACGGTATCTCAGCAGAACTGCACACAACTGCTGCACAATACAAATGCACTATATATATATTATATTAAAGGTATATCACACCCCTGCCTCAATCAGTTTTTTTGGGGGGCAACTGGTATATCACACCAGTAGCAATTAGTTGTTGAAATAACGTTTGTCCCTTTGTATAGTTGCGGTATCGCATCTGAACCACCACAACTGCTGCACAATACAAATGCACTATATAGAAAGTATATTATAGTTCTATCACACCCCTGCCTCAATCATTTTTTTTTGGGGGGGCAACTGGTATATCACACCAGTTGAAATTAGTTGTTCCAATAGCGTTTGTCCCTCTGTATAGCTGCGGTATCTCATCAAAACCGCTAAAGACTGCTGCACAATACAAATGCACTCTATAGAAAGTATATTATAAGTATATCACACCCCTACCTCCATCAGTTTATTGGGGGGCAACTGGAATATCACACCAGTTGCAATTAGTTGTTCAAATAGCGTATTTTCCTCTGTATATCTGCGGTACCTCAGCAGAACCGCACACAACTGCTGCACAATAAAAATGTACTATATAGAAATTATATTATAGGTATATCACACCCCTGCATCAATCAGTTTTTTGGGGGGAAACTGGTATATCACACTAGTTGCAATTAATTGTCCCAATAGCGTTTGTCCCTCTGTATAGCTGCGTTATCGCAGAAGAAGCGCACACAACTGCTGCACAATTCAAATGCACTATATAGAAATTATATTATAGGTATATCACTCCCCTGCCTCAATCAGTTTTTTGGGGGGTCAACTGTTATATCACACCAGTTGCAATTAGTTGTTTCAATAGCTTTTGTCACTTTGTATAGCTGCAGTATCTCAGCAGAACCGTACACAACTGCTGCACAATACAAATGCACTTTATAGAAAATATAATATAGTTCTATCACACCCCTGCCTCAATCAGTTTTTTGGGGGGGAAACTGGTATATCACACCAGTTGCAATTAGTTGTTCCAATAGCGTTTGTCCCTCTGTATAGCTGCGGTATCGCAGCAGAACCACACGCAACTGCTGCACAATACAAATGCACTATATATAAAGTATATTATAGGTTTATCATACGCATATCTCACCCCTTCCTCAATCTTTTTTTGGGGGGGCAACTGGTATATCACACCAGTTGTAATTAGTTGTTCCATTAGCATTTGTCCCTCTGTAAAGCTGCGGTATCGTAGCAGAACCTCACACAACTTGTATCGGTCATGTACACACACACACAGAGGGGAGGGAAGTGACCACCATATCCCGCTCCACCATATCCCCTGGCCCTGCCTACTTGCCTCGCAAGTCCTAATGACAGGGGACAACTGGACGGAAATCCCTAGCTTATAATAAGTGCAGGGAGGACAGACTAGACAGACAACAGAACGTGAACGGACCCAGTCAATACCAGGAGAGCAACAAAGTACAAATGGAGCAAGCAGAGAATATTCAGGAGAAGCCGGGGTCATAAATACTAGGAGTGAAGTACCAAAGGAGTTAGCAGAGGATCGTCAGGAGTAGGCCGGGGTCAGAATACCAGGAGAGCAGTAAAGTACACAAGGAGCAGGCAGAGGATCGTCAGGAAATCAGCAGATGGTAAGTATGCCAGGTCAGACAAAATCACAGGTGAAACCTAAATAACAGGCAACCTGTGGCCAGCAGGCTGCCTGTTTAAATACTGACTAGCAGGGGTCATGTGACGTGGCCAGCGTCACATGACTCCCCCTGCTGCAAATGGCTGAGCACCGAGTTCCCAGCTCGGTGCTCAGGCTTAATCTGGTTGCTGGGGGAACCGAGGACGCCGGCCCTGCTGAGGAGACGTACACGGATGGGTCCATCCCGCCCCCCATCGCCTAGGAGACAAGGACGCTGCACGCGTCCTCGCTCCTGCACAGAGGCGGGGCGCCGTCGGTGCTGCAGAGAGTAAGCGCATCGCCGGTGCCCCGTGACAGTACCCGTCATCCACAGATGCCCCCAAAACAGTGCCATCTACAGATGCCCCCATAACAGTGCCATCCACAGATGCCCCCATAAGAGTACCATCCACAGATCCCTCATAACAGTGTCATCCACAGACCACCATTAGTTCAAAACCCACCAAAAGCACACCTTTTGGTTCAAAATACATTTTTTCTTATTTTCCTCCTAAAAACCTAGATGCTTCTTATGGGCCGGTGCGTCTTATAGGGCGAAAAATACGGTAATTTGACTCAACACTGCAAACCTCACCTGGCCCGGACACGGAAAGGATTGATAGATTGATAGCTCTTTCTCGATTCTGTGGGTGGTGGCGCATGGCCGTTATGAGTTGATGGAGCGATTTGTCCGGTTAATTCCGATAACCAACGAGACTCCTCTGTGCTAATTAGTAGTGATGAGCGGCAGGGGCAATATTCAAATTCGTGATATTTCACGAATATTTGGGCGAATATTCGCCATATATTCGAGAATTCGCGAATTCATGATCTCCAGGCATTATTTTCTTGATTGCGAAAATTCGCCTAAAATTCGCCTAAAATATTCGCATAAAAATTTGCATGAACTGGTATTTTTTTAAAAATCAAATATTCGCGATTACGAATATATTTTGCGATATTCTAAATATTCGCGAATTCTCGAAGTGCCGATATTCGCGATTAAAATTCGCAATTCGAATATTCGTAATCAACACTACTAATTAGTTACATGACCCCCGGCGGTGAGGATTGTGTTGACCAGACTCTTATGGGAGAGTGCCTGCTGCTTAGCTGACCATCAAAAACATTATGGTTGAGGGCCTGCAGGTGAGCTGACCATCGCAAACATTATGGGCGAGTGCCTGCTGCCGCTTTGTTGACTCTAGATAACTTCTGCCTGATCGCACGTCCCCGTGATGTCGATGATCCATTTGGATGTCTGCCCTATCAACTTTCGATGTTCTTTTATGCGCCTAACATGGTGACCACGGGTAACAGTGAATCTGTGTTTGATTCTGGAGAGGGATCCTGAGAAACGGCTACCACATCCAAGGAAGGCAAGCGGAGGGCGTGCAAATTACCCACTCCCGACTGTCAGAAGAGGAGACCGTCTATTGAAAAATGTAATTTTATGTCATATAAAAAAAATTTAAGCGTACAAGTTACACAGCAGATGTGAGCCTGGTCAGGTCACTGTCAGAAGAGGACACCTTCTATTGAAAAATTACATTTTATGTCACAGAAAAAATATTGAAGCGCACACGTTACACAGCAGATGTGGGCCTGTTCAGGTCACTGTCAGACGCTAACACCGTCTATTGAAAAATGTAATTTTAGGTCACAGAAAATTTGCACACGTTACACAGCAGATGTGGCGCAGATAATTTAACTGTCCGCAGCAGACACCGTCTACGGAAAAATTGCACTGAATGTCACTAATATTTTTGGGATGCGCACAATTTACACAGGAGATGTGGCGCGAATAATTTAACTGTCCGCAGCGGCCTATTACACGGTATTTAGTGCAGGATGTGCTAAAAATATATATTGCTGCTGTCACACACAACAGTCCTTAAAAGGAGTTTTGGGTCTCTGAAAAGTTTTTTGTATAAAAATCTTCCTATTACACTCCCTACACTGTCTGTCTCGTCCTATGCACAGCTCTCCCTAACACTAGGTTGCGCTACAAACATATATTGCTGCTGTCACACACAATAGTCCTTACAAGAACTTTTGGGTCTCTGAAACATTTTTGTACAGAAATAATATTTAATTACACTCTGTACACTGTCTGTCCCTTCCTATGCTCAGTTCTCCCTGGCTTCGAATGAGCCGAACACGTGTCATCGGGTGCTTTATAGCACCGGATGACGCGTTCTGGCCAGCCAATCACTGTAATGCCAGTACCCAACATGGCTACTGGCATTACAGTGAGTGGCAGTACTTACCTGTACGTTTATTGGCTGCTTAGCAGCCGCAAAACGTGCGGGGAGGAGGCTCGAGCACTGCGCTCGAGCACATGCGGTACTCGGCGGAGTACCGCCATGTGCCGAGCATAGTGTTGCTCGAGCCGAACTGGTATTCGGCCGAGCATGCTCGCTCAACACTAGTCTATGCATATATACACTGAACAAAAATATATACGCAACACTTTCGGTTTTGCTCCCATTGTGCATGAGCTGAACTCAAAGATCAGATTTTTTTTTACATACACAAAAGGACCATTACTCTCAAATAATTGATCTGTGTTAGTAAGCACTTCTCCTTTGCCGAGATAAGGTCCTCACAGGTGTGGCATATAAAGGTGCTGATTAGACACCATGAATATTGCACAGGTGTGCCTTAGATGGCCCACAATTAAAGGACACTCTGAAATGTGCAGTTTTGCCTTACTGGGGGGTGGGGGGTTCAGAAAACCAGTCAGTATCTGGTGTGGCCACCATTTGCCTCATGCAGCGCAACACATCTCCGTTGCATAGAGTTGATCAGGTTGTTGATTGTGGTCTATGGAATGTTGGTCCACTCCTCTTTAACCACTTCCCGCAACTGTAACGCCGAAAGGCGTCATTGCGGCGGCTCCCCCAGGCTACGCTAACGCCAATAGGCGTCATCTCGCGTGAGCCGAGATTTCCTGTGAACGCGCGCACACAGGCGCGCGCGCTCACAGGAACGGAAGGTAAGAGAGTTGATCTCCAGCCTGCCAGCGGCGATCGTTCGCTGGCAGGCTGGAGATGTGTTTTTTTAACCCCTAACAGGTATATTAGACGCTGTTTTGATAACAGCGTCTAATATACCTGCTACCTGGTCCTCTGGTGGTCCCCTTTGTTTGGATCGACCACCAGAGGACACAGGTAGCTCAGTAAAGTAGCACCAAGCACCACTACACTACACTACACCCCCCCCCCCGTCACTTATTAACCCCTTATTAGCCCCTGATCACCCCTGATCACCCCATATAGACTCCCTGATCACCCCCCTGTCATTGATCACCCCCCTGTCATTGATCACCCCCCTGTAAAGCTCCATTCAGACGTCCGCATGATTTTTACAGATCCACTGATAGATGGATCGGATCCGCAAAACGCATCCGGACGTCTGAATGAAGCCTTACAGGGGCGTGATCAATGACTGTGGTGATCACCCCATATAGACTCCCTGATCACCCCCCTGTCATTGATTACCCCCCTGTCATTGATCACCCCCCTGTAAAGCTCCATTCAGACGTCCGCATGATTTTTACGGATCCACTGATAGATGGATCGGATCCGCAAAACGCATCCGGACGTCTGAATGAAGCCTTACAGGGGCATGATCAATGACTGTGGTGATCACCCCATATAGACTCCCTGATCACCCCCCTGTAAAGCTCCATTCAGATGTCCGCATGATTTTTACGGATGCACTGATAGATGGATCGGATCCGCAAAACGCATCCGGACGTCTGAATGAAGCCTTACAGGGGCATGATCAATGATTGTGGTGATCACCCCATATAGACTCCCTGATCACCCCCCTGTCATTGATTACACCCCTGTCATTGATCACCCCTCTGTAAAGCTCCATTCAGATGTCCGCATGATTTTTACGGATGCACTGATAGATGGATCGGATCCGCAAAACGCATCCGGACGTCTGAATGAAGCCTTACAGGGGCATGATCAATGACTGTGGTGATCACCCCCCTGTCATTGATTACCCCCCTGTAAAGCTCCATTCAGATGTCCGCATGATTTTTACGGATGCACTGATAGATGGATCGGATCCGCAAAACGCATCCGGACGTCTGAATGAAGCCTTACAGGGGCGTGATCAATGACTGTGGTTATCACCCCATATAGACTCCCTGATCACCCCCCTGTCATTGATTACACCCCTGTCATTGATCACCCCCCTGTAAAGCTCCATTCAGATGTCCGCATGATTTTTACGGATCCACTGATAGATGGATCGGATCCGCAAAACGCATCCGGACGTCTGAATGAAGCCTTACAGGGGCGTGATCAATGACTGTGGTGATCACCCCATATAGACTCCCTGATCACCCCCCTGTCATTGATTACCCCCCTGTCATTGATTACCCCCCTGTAAAGCTCCATTCAGACGTCCGCATGATTTTTACGGATCCACTGATAGATGGATCGGATCCGCAAAACGCATCCGGACGTCTGAATGAAGCCTTACAGGGGCATGATCAATGACTGTGGTGATCACCCCATATAGACTCCCTGATCACCCCCCTGTCATTGATTACCCCCCTGTAAAGCTCCATTCAGATGTCCGCATGATTTTTACGGATGCACTGATAGATGGATCGGATCCGCAAAACGCATACGGACGTCTGAATGAAGCCTTACAGGGGCATGATCAATGACTGTGGTGATCACCCCATATAGACTCCCTGATCACCCCCCTGTCATTGATCACCCCCCCCTGTCATTGATCACCCCCCCCTTTCATTGATCACCCCCCCTGTCATTGATCACCCCTCTGTAAGGCTCCATTCAGACATTTTTTTGGCCCAAGTTAGCGGAATTATTATTTTTTTTTTCTTACAAAGTCTCATATTCCACTAACTTGTGTCAAAAAATAAAATCTCACATGAACTCACCATACCCCTCAAGGAAACCAAATGCGTAAAATTTTTTAGACATTTATATTCCAGACTTCTTCTCACGCTTTAGGGCCCCTAGAATGCCAGGGCAGTATAAATACCCCACATGTGACCCCATTTCGGAAAGAAGACACCCCCAGGTATTCCGTGAGGGGCATATTGAGTCCATGAAAGATTGAAATTTTTGTCCCAAGTTAGCGGAACGGGAGACTTTGTGAGAAAAAAATTAAAAATATCAATTTCCGCTAACTTGTGCCAAAAAAGAAAAATTTCTATGAACTCGCCATGCCCCTCATTGAATACCTTGGGGAGTCTTCTTTCCAAAATGGGGTCACATGTTGGGTATTTATACTGCCCTGGCATTCTAGGGGCCCCAAAGCGTGAGAAGAAGTCTGGTATCCAAATGTCTAAAAATGCCCTCCTAAAAGGAATTTGGGCACCTTTGCGCATCTAGGCTGCAATAAAGTGTCACACATCTGGTATCGCCGTACTCAGGAGAAGTTGGGGAATGTGTTTTGGGGTGTCATTTTACATATACCCATGCTGGGTGAGAGAAATATCTTGGTCAAATGCCAACTTTGTATAAAAAAATGGTAAAAGTTGTCTTTTGCCAAGATATTTCTCTCACCCAGCAAGGGTATATGTAAAATGACACCCCAAAACACATTCCCCAACTTCTCCTGAATACGGCGATACCACATGTGTGACACTTTTTTGCAGCCTAGGTGGGCAAAGGGGCCCATATTCCAAAGAGCACCTTTAGGATTTCACAGGTCATTTACCTACTTACCACACATTAGGGCCCCTGGAAAATGCCAGGGCAGTATAACTAGCCCACAAGTGACCCCATTTTGGAAAGAAGACACCCCAAGGTATTCCGTGAGGGGCATGGCAAGTTCCTAGAATTTTTTATTTTTTGTCACAAGTTAGTGGAAAATGCTGATTTTTTTTTTTTTTTTTTTTCATACAAAGTCTCATATTCCACTAACTTGTGACAAAAAATAAAAACTTCCATGAACTCACTATGCCCATCAGCGAATACCTTGGGGTCTCTTCTTTCCAAAATGGGGTCACTTGTGGGGTAGTTATACTGCCCTGGCATTCTAGGGGCCCAAATGTGTGGTAAGGAGTTTGAAATCAAATTCTGTAAAAAATGACCTGTGAAATCCGAAAGGTGCTCTTTGGAATATGGGCCCCTTTGCCCACCTAGGCTGCAAAAAAGTGTCACACATCTGGTATCCCCGTACTCAGGAGAAGGTGGGGAATGTGTTTTGGGGTGTCATTTTACATATACCCCTGCTGGGTGAGAGAAATATCTTGGCAAAAGACAACTTTTCCCATTTTTTTATACAAAGTTGGCATTTGACCAAGATATTTATCTCACCCAGCATGGGTATATGTAAAAAGACACCCCAAAACACATTCCTCAACTTCTCCTGAATACAGAGATACCAGATGTGTGACACTTTTTTGCAGCCTAGGTGGGCAAAGGGGCCCATATTCCAAAGAGCACCTTTCGGATTTCACAGGTCATTTATTACAGAATTTGATTTCAAACTCCTTACCACACATTCGGGCCCCTAGAATGCCAGGGCAGTATAACTACCCCACAAGTGACCCCATTTTGGAAAGAAGAGACCCCAAGGTATTCGCTGATGGGCATAGTGAGTTCATGGAAGTTTTTATTTTTTGTCACAAGTTAGTGGAATATGAGACTTTGTATGAAAAAAAATAAAATAAAATAAAATCATCATTTTCCACTAACTTGTGACAAAAAATAAAAAATTCTAGGAACTTGCCATGCCCCTCACGGAATACCTTGGGGTGTCTTCTTTCCAAAATGGGGTCACTTGTGGGGTAGTTATACTGCCCTGGCATTCTAGGGGCCCGAATGTGTGGTAAGGAGTTTGAAATCAAATTCTGTAAAAAATGACCTGTGAAATCCGAAAGGTGCTCTTTGGAATATGGGCCCCTTTGCCCACCTAGGCTGCAAAAAAGTGTCACACATCTGGTATTGCCGTACTCAGGAGAAGGTGGGGAATGTGTTTTGGGGTGTCATTTTACATATACCCATGCCCGGTGAGAGAAATATCTTGGCAAAAGACAACTTTTCCCATTTTTTTATACAAAGTTGGCATTTGACCAAGATATTTATCTCACCCAGCATGGGTATATGTAAAATGACACCCCAAAACACATTCCTCAACTTCTCCTGAGTACGTAGATACCAGATGTGTGACACTTTTTTGCAGCCTAGGTGGGCAAAGGGGCCCACATTCCAAAAGCACCTTTCGGATTTCACTGGTCATTTTTTACAGAATTTGATTTCAAACTCCTTACCACACATTTGGGCCCCTAGAATGCCAGGGCAGTATAACTACCCCACAAGTGACCCCATTTTGGAAAGAAGAGACCCCAAGGTATTTCGTGATGGGCATAGTGAGTTCATAGAAGTTTTTATTTTTTGTCACAAGTTAGTGGAATATGAGACTTTGTAGGAAAAAAAATAAAATAAAAAAAAATCATCATTTTCCGCTAACTTGTGACAAAAAATAAAAAGTTCTATGAACTCACTATGCCCATCAGCGAATACCTTAGGGTGTGTACTTTCCGAAATGGGGTCATTTGTGGGGTGTTTGTACTGTCTGGGCATTGTAGAACCTCAGGAAACATGACAGGTGCTCAGAAAGTCAGAGCTGCTTCAAAAAGCGGAAATTCACATTTTTGTACCATAGTTTGTAAACGCTATAACTTTTACCCAAACCATTTTTTTTTTACCCAAACATTTTTTTTTTATCAAAGACATGTAGAACTATAAATTTAGAGCAAAATTTCTATATGGATCTCGTTTTTTTTGCAAAATTTTACAACTGAAAGTGAAAAATGTCATTTTTTTGCAAAAAAATCGTTAAATTTCGATTAATAACAAAAAAAGTAAAAATGTCAGCAGCAATGAAATACCACCAAATGAAAGCTCTATTAGTGAGAAGAAAAGGAGGTAAAATTAATTTGGGTGGTAAGTTGCATGACCGAGCAATAAACGGTGAAAGTAGTGTAGTGCCGATTTGTAAAAAAGGGCCTGGTCTTTAGGGGGGTATAAACCTGTGGTCCTTAAGTGGTTAATAGCTGTGCGAAGTTGCAGAATATTGGCAGGAACTGAAACACGCTGTTGTATACGCCGATCCAGAGCTCAATGGGTGACATGTCCGGTGAGTATGCTGGCCATACAAGAACTGGGATGTTTTCAGCTTCCAGGAATTGTGTACAGATCCTTGCAATATGGGGCCGTGCATTATCACATGAGGTGATGGTCGTGGATGAATGGCACAATAATGGGCCTAAGGATCTCATCACGGTATATCTGTGCATTCAAAATGCCATCAATAAAATGCACCTGTGTTTGTTGTCCATAACATACGCCAGCATATACCAGAACTCCACCGCCACCATGAGCCACTCGATCCTCAACGTTGACGTCAGCAAACCACTCACCCACACGACGCCACACATGCTGCCTGCCATCTGCCCTGACCACGGAAAACCGGGACTCATCCGTGAACAAAACGCCTCTTCAACATGCCAGACGCCATCGAATGTGAGCATTTGCCCATTTGCCCGTTGACGACAACGAACTGCGGTCAGGTCCATACCCCGATGAGGACGAAGAGCCTGCAGATGAGATTCCCTGAGACAGTTTCTGGAATTTTGTGCAGAAATTCTTTGGTTATGCAAACCGATTGTTGCTGCAGCTGTCCGGGTGGCTGGTCTCAGACGATCATGGAGGTGAACATTCTGGATGTGGAGGTCCTGGGCTTGTGTGGTTACATGTGGTCGGTGGTTGTGAGGCCAGTTGGATGTACTGTCAAATTCTCTGAAACGCCTTTGGAGATGGCTTATGGTACAGAAATGAACATTCATTGCACGGGCAACAGCTCTGGTAGACATTCCTGCAGTCAGCATGCCAATTGCACGCTCCCTCAATCTGTGGCATTGTGCTGTGTGATCAAACTGCACATTTCAGAGTGGCTTTTTATTGTGTGAAGTCTAAGGCACACCTGTGCAATATTCATGCTTTCTTATCAGCACCTTTTATATGCCACACCTATAAGGTGGGATAGATTATCTCGGCAAAGGAGAAGTGCTCACTAACACAGATTTAGACAGACTTGGGAACAATATTTGAGAATAATGGGTCCTTTGTGCATGTAGAAAATGTTTCAGTTCTGGGAGCAAAACCAAAAGTGTTGCGTTTATATTTTTGTTCAGTGTATATATATATATATATATATATATATACACACTGTATGTATATTCTTATGTATGTGTGTGTTAGTGATGAGCGGCAGGTCCCATATTCGAATTTGCAATATTTCACAAATATTTCGTCAAATATTCGTGAGATATTCGCTATATTTGTAAATTCGCTATATATTTCTATACTCGCTAATTAGTCATTGAAATATTTGTGTACTTATACTCGCTAATTCGTCATTGAAATATTTGTGTACCTATACTCGCTAATTCATCATTAAAATATTTGTGTACGCAAATAGTCTTGCGAGCCTTTTGCAAAGATACGTTTGTGAAGAAAAAGTATTCTAGAAACGATTGTCGTGAGCAATTTATAGCAGTGTAAAGTAGTATAACATGCTTATTATTTAAATGTATAACCTATTTTTATGCTGCTAAAGTTATCCTAAATATTTGTGATCTCGAAAAAATTTTTAAATATTTTACATGCAAATTGACATTTTATCTTGTACGAATATATAGGAAAGCTTTATCTGACATCACACCACTATGTCTGTAGCATGTATGCATGGATAGCAGACAAATATCTGTCATTTGCACATTACACATCCATTTTCCTGCCCCACACTATATACCCCTATTTTTATTTTTTTAGCTGATGACATTAAAGAGGTTGTGTTGGCTTTTTCTATTGATGACCTATCGTCAGGATAAGTCACCAATATCAGATTTGTGGAGTTCAACACCCGGCACCCCCGTCGATCAGCTGTTTGAGTAGACGGTGCACACGTGCCGTCTCCCTTCTCTCTTTCTGTTCACTGTTGTATGTCTATGGGACAGCAGCAGCGGGCAGGAAGAGAGTCGGTAGACGGACGTGCACACGGCATGCGCCGTCTACGCAAACAGCTGATGGGCGGGGTGCTGGTTGTTGTACCCCCGCCGATCTGATATTGATGACCTATCCTGGAGAAACCCTTTAAATTCTAATACTTGTCTTTTAGAAAGTTGTGAATATATGCTTGCATTTTCGTCCTACAGCGCATGTTGCAGAAGGGCCCACGCTGACAAGCGACGGATAGTTCAGAGAATTCGGTACGAGCTATGGAGGGAACATGATGGCCAGCACAATAGGTTGGCCATCGTTAAGAAATGGTCCGACCTGAAGCGGTGGAATTGGGATCGGATCAAGAAGATCCGCGACAAAATTTGCCCAGGCACAATGCTTACATAACTTTTGTATCTCTCACCAAGACTCTTTAATGTATATGTACAGTTATGCTTTAATATTTGCTTTTATAAATTATGAAAATTGTGTCATTATAGATGTTCCTGTTCCCTGCGTTCACCGCAGGACTTCCAAAAAGGTGGTGGTGGAGGTCTCTCTGTCGGAGGAGGAGCATCCTGGACCCTCTGGGCAGCAGAATGCCCCTACCCCACCTGAAGTGGGTCAATTGATGGAGGCTGAGGAGGCCGGACCCTTACACCACCCTGTTTCACCCCCTCCACCCAACCTCTCAGGAGGAGGAAAAGGACAAAAAGGATGAGGTTGTGACAACCCCCCACCAGGAGGGTAAATATAAGCTGCTGGTGTTTTAACTCAGTCACTGTTCACACACACACTCACACACAGTTGTCAGTTTAGTCTTCACCACAGGCACAGTATATTCCAGCAAACAATAATAAACATGTACAAGCTTTACCTTAAATCTTTCTTCAGCCCACAGATATTAGATAACATAAAGTCACACACTTTGAGTTCAGTCCAAGCAGTGTAACAAAACAGTAGTATCTCAACACTCTTTACAGTATTCCAGAGATCAGGTTCCCTTCTCAGCTTGTTCAGCATTCAGATCGCCTGTCCACACTTTATCTCCACAGCCTTTTTAACCACACCTTTATGAAAACCCTGGATGTAGTACGGGAGTGACCTGTCCCATTCATTGTCTCTGGTCATGCCTAAAATCCAGACCCAAATCCACTTTAATGATAACCTCACAGTAACCTAATGTTCCTGGCGTACTGATTCCCGGAAAGTATCTCAATGAGGCATGCATTCTCATTGAGACATACAGACCATCCATGATGCTCCCATTTTGGCTACTACAGTGTACACAGCAATATTAATCTATATCTATAAAATGGTTGAAAATGTATTTAAAAATAAATCAATAAAAACGGCAATGATTAAGGTATAACAAACACTCCAGTAATATCAAACAGCAACACTATACACTAATTAATTAATATACATAAAAGCCATTAAATTGACTACTAAATAACAAAAGACGCTAATGAACTATTCCTAAATAAACAACAATATAATAAATTGAGATGCAAATTGTCAGCTGCTTTATACAATATTCACTAATTGGCTTTTAATCAGATCACAAATTAATTATTTTTCTTTTTTTTTTTTAACAGTACTAAGACAAATGAAAAAAAAAAATATATTAAAGATGCAGCGGGAGCACCGGCAAGACATCAAGGAGATATGGAAGCACCATCTGAGAAAGCTGCGGGAGCTGAAACTCCCTTTAGTCCAGCCATAATTCATCATTATTTTGACATACAGCAACCGCAGGTAGATTTAAATTGTGTAGTATAAGTCCTTCACCTAACTCTGAAGTATTAGGAGAATAGCAGCAGTCATTGGTAATGGTGGAGTATAAGGCCTACACATAACTGATAAGGATCAGGATAATAGCAGCATGCAGATGGTTATTTAACATTGTAGTTTGAGATTTACACATAGCTCAGCGTAACTCAGCAGGAACAGACAGCAGGATGTTATTGTTTTTGCAGCAGGAAAGTGTTTCCAGCAATGTGCAGACAGGGTTAAATAACTCTATAAAAATTATAGTACCCCAACAGCTGCATGTTTGTTCCTCGGTTACATCTGGAGTGTTCTCCCATGCATAGAAACTAAAATATTTTTCAAAAAATTTGTTAATAGAATTTATTTGTTTAAGATTGAAAAGTCCAATATAAAATAGTCCTATATATCAGATATCATTAAAAAAATACCCGTAACTTTAAGCAGAAATTGTGTGTTTATTCAACAGTAATACATTTTTAGGTCAACACAATCAGACGGTTATCAAGTAGTTACCAAAGTGATTTGTTGCAATTTCAAAGTTTAATACCAATTTTTTTGTATTTTTCACCGAAAAATATTATGTGCATAAACAACAATTTTACATGCTTTTTATATTTTCTATAACTAAAAAATAATTGAAAAAAATAAGAACATATTTATCCATACAGTGAACAGATTAATAACTTCACTAACACTATGCGTATTAATAACATTAGCTTAATTCATCTGATTGATAGTTTTTAGTAATATATTTTTTTAAATAATTGTCAAAACTAGAGGTGGGACGAATCCAATTTTTTCCGAATCCGAATCCGAAAAGGTTCTCGAATATATTGAATCTTTCGAATCTCGAATCCTACGAATCCTGTACATAATTGTGTGAACGCACGGTGTAAGAAACAAAGTCAGACCGCGTCAGTTTGTCTGAACCTCCACCTCCCAGTCACGGTCGCACCCTATATGACCGCGATGACCCCTGCTCCTATCACTACAGAACATACAGGGTAATACAGCCTCATACCTCTTACATCCAGTGACGTCTCTTGTATATGTTCTCTTTCCTCATCTTCTCCTTTCAGACCAGACACCATTTTTCAGCCATTTTTAGTCTCTGCAGCTTGACAAAAAAAAATAATCTTAGTTTACTACTTTTCCATCATCCTTCCATCTTCTGGACAAATCATCCTAACACCCCCAATACTGTTCCGCTGTGCTTCCCAATACTATACTGCAGAAACAGATAATACCCCTGATAATACTAGTACCACACAGAGCCCCCCATATAAAATACCCCTTCTTTGTGGCCTCAGTAGATGCCCCCATAGTGCCCCCAATAATGTGCCAATAAGAAGTGGCCCCACAGTGCCACCCAATAATGTGCCAGTAAGTGTCCCCATAGATGCCCCCCTAATCATGTGCCAGTATCAAGTGCGGAGTGCCTCTCTCCTCCCCCCCCATGTGCCGGTATCATAGTGCCATCTCCCCCCCCCCAATGTGCCAGTATTATAGTGCCACCTCCGCCCATAATGTGCCCGTATCATAGTGCCACCTCCCCCCATAATGTGCCCGTATCATAGTGCCATCTCCCCCCCAATGTGCCCGTATCATAGTGCCACCTCCCCCATAATGTGCCCGTATCATAGTGCCACCTCCCCCCATAATGTGCCCGTATCATAGTGCCATCTCCCCCCATAATGTGCCCGTATCATAGTGCCATCTCCCCCCATAATGTGCCCGTATCATAGTGCCATCTCCCCCCATAATGTGCCCATATCATAGTGCCATCTCCCCCCATAATGTGCCCGTATCATAGTGCCTCCCCCCAATGTGCCAGTAGTATCATAGTGCCTCTCACCTCTCCCCCTGGCATTCACAGATCCCCCCACCCCATAACAGTGCCATCCACAGACCCCCCCACCCTATAACAGTGCCATCCACAGACCCCCCCACCCCATAACTGTCACGACCGCTAGCCCAGCAGCAGTCGTGTCGCACCAGACGCAGGGGAAGGGGGACCCTTATCTACGGATGGGAATAGTATGGCCACCCCTGACTAACCCTAAGCTGGCACCTGTCTGCCCTGATACCCTAGACGGGGTGTGAACCCGTGCGGCGAGCAGGATGCCTAAACCCTCAGTCACCCTAAAAAGGCCTAGAGTGGGGAAAGGCCAATGGGAGCACTAGTCACCATCACTCATGTCTAGGAGAACAGCAGGGGAAGACAGCAACAAACAAACTATATCAGAGATAGACCTATCCAGTCACGAGCAGAGAAGGCGATCCCAATCACGACAGTCCACGCCGGACAAGAGCTCCACAGCAACACCATCAAACGATCTCCTTCAAAGGTCAGAATAGAACTGGAAGTAAGGACTATATCTGGCAATGACTGCAAGTGAAAGTAAAACTAATATAGTAGCTGGGAGTGGCAGACAGGACTCACCTGAGAAGGATGCCTACAAACTCCCAGTCAGGACAAAAAGGTTCACAAGGCAAAACCCAGATGACACACCCTGAACCACGGAGCAAACTCACAAGCTATCGCGAGTAGCAAGTCGCTGTGACCTTCTCCTCCCAGACCTGTCTGGATCAGTCACAGTTGTGACAATAACAGTGCCATCCACAGACACCCCCCCACCCTATAACAGTGCCATCCACAGACCCCCCCACCCCATAACAGTGAGATCCACAGACACCCCCCCACCCTATAACAGTGCCATCCACAGACCCCCCCACCCTATAACAGTGCCATCCACAGACCCCCCCATCCTATAACAGTGCCATCCACAGACCCCCCCACCCTATAACAGTGCCATCCACAGACCCCCCACCCCATAACAGTGCCATCCACAGACCCCCCCCACCCTATAACAGTGCCATCCACAGACCCCCCCACCCCATAACAGTGCCATCCACAGACACCCCCCACCCTATAACAGTGCCATCCACAGACCCCCCCCACCCCATAACAGTGCCATCCACAGACCCCCCCACCCCATAACAGTGCCATCCACAGACACCCCCCCACCCCATAACAGTGCCATCCACAGACCCCACCACCCTATAACAGTGCCATCCACAGACCCCCCCACCCTATAACAGTGCCATCCACAGACCCACCCCCACCCTATAACAGTGCCATCCACAGACTTCCCCACCCTATAACAGTGCCATCCACAGACCCCCCCCACCCCATGACAGTGCCATCCACAGACCCCACCCCACCCTATAACAGTGCCATCCACAGACCCCCCCACCCTATAACAGTGCCATCCACAGACCCCCCCACCCTATAAGAGTGCCATCCACAGACCCCCCCACCCTATAACAGTGTCATCCACAGACCCCCCCCCCCCCCCATTGCCGCTCCAGTAGTTATAAAAGTGTAATTGTGATTAATAATCATGCTGCCCCCTCTGTCTGTAGTATTACATGATTCAATAAATCTTACTTACAGGGCTAGTACTGCTATCGTAACAGGCCGGCCGGGCAGACGAGCGGCAGCGTCACTGACTGACGTCACCTGCCTGAGCCGCCTGCTTTATGAATGCAGTACTATAGCAGTACTAGCCCTGTAAGTAAGATTTATTGGATCATGTAATACTACAGACAGAGGGGGCAGCATGATTATTAATCACAATTACACTTTTATAACTACTGGAGCGGAGGGGCCGGAGCACAGTGAACGCACCGGCCCCCAGCTCCGCCTCCCAGTCCCTCCCACCGGATTCGTCGGATTAGTTTCAGGCAAATTACGTCGGGATTCGAGTCCACGAATCCCACGAATCCAGCAAGATTCGAGGGATTCGTGGATTCGACGAATCCCCCGTCCCATCTCTAGTCAAAACTAAAAAAAAAAGTGACAAAAAAAAAGTGACCAAAAAAATTTAACGCGTGGGCTAATAACTATCCAGCATGGATCCGAGATATCGTATCGTCTTGATAATTGTGCATGTCGGAGCATAGCTTCCGCCTTACAGACATAAATATGTCATGCAATGAGTATAATCACTCTCCAAATGGTCACATGGCTTCAAGAAGATTATATAGTCCACAGTTTATACTGCTAAGTTTAAATCTTTGTTTAAATAAAATTAGCATATGCAAATTATCATTACATATTTGTCAATAATTAACAATTTATAGGATCATCAAGAACTTCAAGGAAAGAGGTTCAATTCTTGTTAAGAAGGCTTCAGGGCGTCCAAGAAAGTCGAGCAAGCGCCAGGATCGTCTCCTAAAGAGGATTCAGCTGCGGGATCGGAAAGCCACCAGTGCGGAGCTTGCTCAGGAATGGCAGCAGGCAGGTGTGAGCGCATCTGCACGCACAGTGAGGCGAAGACTTTTGGAAGATGGCCTGGTGTCAAGAAGGGCAGCAAAAGAAGCCACTTCTCTCCAAAAAAAACATCAGGGACAGATTGATCTTCTGCAGAAAGTATGGTGAATGGACTGCTGAGAACTGGGGCAAAGTCATATTCTCTGATGAAGCCTCTTTCCGATTGTTTGGGGCATCTGGTAAAAGGCTTGTCCGGAGAAGAAAAGGTGAGCACTACCATCAGTCTTGTGTCATGCCAACAGTAAAGCATCCTGAGACCATTCATGTGTGGGGTTGCTTCTCATCCAAGGGAGTGGGCTCCCTCACAATTTTGCCCAAAAACACAGCCATGAATAAAGAATGGTACCAAAACACCCTCCAACAGCAACTTCTTCCAACAATCCAACAACAGTTTGGTGAAGAACAATGCATTTTCCAGCACGATGGAGCACCGTTCCTTAAGCCAAAAGTGATAACTCAAGAGGAAGGTGGACAAACAAAAACCCACTAATTCTGACAAACTCCAAGAAGTGATTATGAAAGAATGGGTTGCTATCAGTCAGGAATTGGCCCAGAAGTTGATTGAGAGCATGCCCAGTCGAATTGCAGAGGTCCTGAAAAAGAACACTGCAAATACTGACTCTTTGCATAAATGTCATGTAATTGTCGATAAAAGCCTTTGAAACGTATTAAGTGCGTGTAATTATATTTCACTACATCACAGAAACAACTGAAACAAAGATCTAAAAGCAGTTTAGCAGCAAACTTTGTGAAAACTAATATTTTTGTAATTCTCAAAACTTTTGGCCACGACTGTACATGTGGCAATAAGGCTCCATTCACAAAACCGGATTACCACAGGGATGAGTATAACGCCACTCACACCCAACCATGTAGAGAGGTCAACACGGAAGTCAGGCATCCTTTCCAGGACAACAGACAACACATGTTTGAACCTAAGTCCGTATGTAAAATAAAACAAAAATAATAAAATAATAAGCTGTTATCAGGTTCATCAATCAGTCCTGTACAATGTTTAATGCACAAGACCTTTTGACAAGGGAATGCCACATGCACTCCCCACCTTGCTACAGTGAGAACCACAACTGGGCCTCCGCAAGCCCAATTTGAACAAAAGAATAAAATATAAAATTTATTAAATTAATACATTTATATTTTGTGAATGAAGCAGAACACCACACGATTAAATAAAAAAAATATAAAAAATATTTCTATAAATATAATTTTTTAATTATTGACAACACATAATGAACATAGCACATGCGCAAATATGAAACATGCCCACCAGTTTAAGAAAATTCAAATACTCTATACTATGGTGAAAAAGTTGTCCATGCTGGTTGCTAGAATGCAGACTCCTAACTTGGCAGAATAACGGCAGACAGCTGCAAAAAAAAGTTATCCAAAAAAACAAAAAAAATTTACAAAGGTGTTAAGGTCTGGACACAAAGGGAGCACGATCAATCCAGTCATTGTGATCTTAGAGTATGCCCGTGCCATTAGTGAAGAAAAAAATCACATTGATGCAATAACCAGTTAATTCAGTAAGTTCAGGAAGTCTGATGACCTCATTATTGGAGTTCAAAAAGTTGTTGAACCTAGACCTGACCAACTGCAGCAACCACAGATCATAGCACTACTACCACAGGATTGTACTGTAGGCACTACACATGATTGGTGAAGGACCTGCGCTGACGTCACCGCACTCACGACGTGGTAAGCGCTATTACTTAATCAAAGGTCCTTTTGCAGGTCCTGAAAGAAGAAGCAAGAAGAAGATGCCAGTTGCGCGATCGATTGGATGAGGTGAGTTAATTTAATTTTTTTTTAACCTCTCAATCCACATTTTAGTAATCATTCTGTATTAAGAATGCTATTATTTTCCCTTATAACCATGTTATAAGGGAAAATAATAAAATGAATAGAACACCTAACCCAAACCCGAACTTCAGTGAAGAAGTCTGGGTTCAGGTCTGGGTACCAAATCCATTTTTTTCTCACGCGCGTGCAAAACGCATTGCACTCGCACGGAAAAAACTGAACATCAGAATGAAATCGCAGTCAAAACTGACTGCAATTGCGTGCCTACTCGCGCAGTTTTCCCGCAAAACAAAGGCGACGCATCCGGAGAAAATCCGGGACGCCCGTGTGAAAGAGGCCTAAATATCTGTGACATTTAGTCTAATTTATTTGCACATACACTTACAAAACCTGCGCTAATGTACGCATGACATACTTGCAAGCATATATACCATTTAATATGCTCTAGGTGAGCAGTAAGGAACGGGGAAGTGGCTGTGCCGCTGATGGTGCAAGCAGAGGCCGTGGCCCTGGGTGCGGGGAAACTGTGCCTGCTGCAGGAGCACAAGCAACGCACTCATCCAAAATACCTAGCTTCATGTCCCAGTTTGCAGGGCGGCGCAGGACACCACTCTTGAAGATCAACAGTGAGACCAGGTGGTCGGTTGAATTGCAGCAGATAATGCTTCCAGTCGGTTAAGCCCCACCCTGTCTTCCACAAAGTCCAGTCTCAGTAGCCAAGAGTCTGGTCAACAGACTCCTCACCCTGATCCTCCTTCCTTCCACCATGGAGTCTTGCCAAACAAGTGATCCCAAACTCAGATATTCCAAGGAGCTCTTTTCAGCGCCATTCCTTGATTTGGGCCTCTCGCCAAGCCCACTTGAAGAGGGAAATGAGGAGATCTTGTGCCCTGATTCCCAAACTCTTGAGCATCCACAGTCAGAAGAAGATGATGGTGGGGAACGGCAATTAGTGTTTCACAATGGTGGATGATGATGATGAGACACAGTTGTCAATAAGTCAATGGATATTAGTGTCTCAAGAGGTTGATGATGAGGATGAGACACAGTTGTCAATAAGTAAAGTTCTTGTTAGGTTAACAAGTCAGGAGGATGACCAGAGTGAGAAGTGGAAGAGGTGGTGGTGGACGATGAAATCACTGACCCAACCTGGGAAGGTAGCAAGCCAAGCGAGAACAGCAGTACAGAGGGGGAGGGATCCGCAGCACCGCAACAGGCTGGAAGAGGCAATTGGGTGGCAAAAGGTGAGCCACGCCAAACAGGCCCGCAAATGTTCCCCGGAGCACCCCCTTGCTTAAATCTCCCTTGCCAAGGGGTAGGTGTTACGCAGTCTGGCGCTTTTTCGAGGAAAGTGCGGACGATAAAAGAATTGACATTTGCAACCTGTGCTGTACCAAAATGAGCAGGGGCGTGAACACTAGCAACCTCAACACCACCAGCATGATCTGCCACATGGCATCAAAGCACCCTAATAGGTGGGCCGAACGCCTGGGTCCACAATCAGTGTCTGCGGGTCACAACCATGCCTCCTCTTCCCCTGTGTTACGTGCTGTCCAATTCCATGTCCAACACGCAGGCCCGAACCTGGACTGTTGCAAACACCATCCCAGCGCAGAGTACAGATGTCAATACCCCAGGCCTTTGACCGAAAGCGCAAATACCCAGCCACCCATCCACAGGTCATAGCACTAAATGCGCACCTTTCCAAATTGCTGGCCCTGGAAATGTTGCCATTTAGGCTTGTGGACACTGAGGCTTTCCGCAGCCTAATGGTGGCGGCCGTCCCTTGCTACTCAGTCCCCAGCCGCCACTATTTTTCCCAGCGTGCCACCCCCTCCAGCATGCGTCCCATAACATTTCCTGTGCTCTGACTAATGCAGTTATTGGGAAGGTCCACTTAACGACTGACACATGGACAAGTGCTTTTGGCCATGGACGCTACATTTCCCTGACGGCACACTGGGTGAATGTTGTGGAGGCCAGGAGCGAGTCATACCCTGGGATGGCACAGGTGCTACCGACGCCAAGGATTGCGGGCCCTACTTACATCAGGACTTCCGCCACCACCTACATTAGTGGCTGCAACCCTCCCTTCTCCTCCTCCACTTCCTTTTCTGAATTCTCATCTTGCAGCACCAGTCAGCCATCAGTGAGTAACTGGAAGCAGTGTAGCACTGCAGTGGGGAAGCGGCAACAGGCGTGCTGAAACTAATTTGCTTAGGTGACAAACAGCACACTGCCGCAAAGCTGTGGCAGGGTATAAGGGACCAGACTGAGCTGTGGCTCTCGCCACTCAACCTACAACCAGGCATGGTTGTGTCTGATAATGGCCGTAACTTGGTGGCCTAGCTAGTCTGGTCCCTTATACCCTGCCTAGCCCACGTGTTCAACTTAGTGGTTCAGCGGTTTCTCAAAAACGACCCCAATTTGCCTGAGCTACTGGTGAAGGTGTGCCGCGTGTGTGCACATTTCCAAAAGTCATCTACAGCTGCCGCCGGTCTGGCAACGCTGCAGCAGTGCTTGCAATTGCCAGTGCACCGACTGTTGTGCGACGCGAGCATGCGCTGGAACTCCACATTCCACATGTTGGCCAGGCTTTGTGAGCAGCAGAGGGCAGTAGTGGAATACCAGCTACAACATGGTCGTCGCCTTTCCAGTCAGCTTCGGCTCTTCACAAGTGACGAGTGGGCATGGATGTCTGACCTCTGTGAGGTTTTACACAACTTTGAGCAATCAATACATATGGCGAGTGGTGATGCCGCTATTATCAGCGTAACCATCCCACTTCTGTGTCTACTGAAACGCTTGCTGCTCACAATGAAGGCGGACTCTTTGCATTTGGAAGAGATGGAAATGGAGGAAGACAGTACACAGGGTAATAGCCAGACCACCCTCCGTTCGGCTTATCAGCACGAATTGGATGATGATGAGGAGAAGGAGGAGCAGGAGATGGTTGCCTCCGCCACAGAGAGTAGTACCCATAGCAGGTTTATTCCATCTGTTCAGCATGGATGGGCCGAAGAGAAGGAAGAGGATGAGGAGATTGAGAGTCATCCTCCTGATGAGGACAGCAAATTCTTGTCTGTTGGGACTCTGGCACACATGGCTGACTTTATGTTAGGCTGCCTTTCCCGTGACCCTCGCATTATATGCATTTTGGCCAACACTGATTACTGGTTGTACACCCTTCTCGACCCCCGCTACAAAGAGAACTTCTCATCTCTCATTCCTATGGTGGAGAGGACGAGCAAAATGGTGCAATACCAGAAGGTCCTTGTGGAAAAATTGCTCCAAAAATTTCCATCTGACAACGCTGGTGGTAGAGTACGTAGTTCCTTGGGCAACCGAGGAGGGGAGACGAGGGGAACACACAGCAGTTCCAACAGAGGCAAGGCAACACTCTCCAAGGCCTGGGACAGTTTCATGACACCCCACCAGCACCCTTAACCTGATGCGCGGCCTAGTGTCACAAGGAGGGAAACGTTTTGGAAGATGGTGAAGGAGTACATAGCAGACCGTGTCATCCTCCTCTGTGCCTTATAACTATTGGGTGTCCAAGCTGAACACGTGGCACAAACTGGCACTCTTTGCCTTGGTGGTGCTGGCCTGCCCTGTCGCCAGCATTTTGTCAGAGCCTGTATTTAGTGCTGCTTGGGGCATAATAACTGATAAGCGTATCCGCCTGTCAACTGAAAATGCTGACAGGTTGACTCTTATCAAAATGAACAAGGCCTTGATTGCTCCTAACTTCTCTACTCCACCAGAGGAAAGCAGCTGTACATAAAAGCACTTTAAATGTGGATTTTATGTTGTATTGAATACACAGTATTCCCATTCACCCCTTCCATCACAAAAAAGGGTATATGGTTCAATCTTCCATTTCTCGTCCTCCTCCTCCTCCATCATATCAACATACATATTAGTCTTCCCTCGCTCCTAATGTTTTAGAGGGTCAGCTCAGCAGCAGGCCGTCACCCCTAATGTTTTAGAGGGTCAGATCAGCAGCAGGCTCCCGCCCCTAATGCTTTAGATGGTCATATCAGCAGCAGGCCCTCGCCACTAATGTTTTAGATGGTCAGATCAGCAGCAGGCTCTCGCCCCTAATGTTTTAGAGGGTCAGCTCAGCAGCAGACCCTCACCCCTAATGTTTTAGAGGGTCACCAGCAGGCCCTCACCCCTAATGTTTTAGATGGTCAGATCAGCAGCAGGCCCTCTCCCCTAATGTTTTAGAGGGTCAGCTCAGCAGCAGACCCTCACCACTAATGTTTTAGATGGTCAGATCAGCAGCAGGCCCTCGCCCCTAATGTTTTAGAGGGTCACCAGCAGGTCCTTGCTCCTAACATTTTTGAGGGTCAACAGCAGACCATCAATGATAATTTTTCAAGGGTGTGTATGATGCCCTCCTTTATGTGTAATAAAGTGTGTATTGTAGTGCCGGTTCCTTGTAATTTTTTGCAGCCTTTTCACTTAGTGCATAAGCTTTATTAGTGTAGTCCCACTACCTGAACAATTGTTCCACAATGTGAATGAGGCCCTCCATTCATTGTGTGATATACAGGTTGTATCGGAGTGTCTCTTCCTTGTAATTTTTGGCAGCACTTGCACTTTATATACAAGTAAATATACAGGAAAGAATGTTTCCTAACAATTTTTCCTCTAAAATCGATTTTATCTTCGGTTTTGTGCGTATTATTGTCAGTCTGTAAAAGTGGCGTACTACTCGGACAACATTGTTCCCAGCAGCGACCTGGGAGTCCAAGATGCATCCAGACATCCTCCCCATGCTGTTCCATTTCAGTGGTGTTTCCATCAATTTCTGACCTTTTCCTATGAATCAGACACTCCCCCCCCCCCCTTTTCAGAACAGGGGGTGGCTGGTTTAATGCTCTGGTTCTCCCATTGACTTTCATTGTGCTCGGGTGCTCTGTAGAGCAACCAAGCATCCCAAAGTGTTTTACTCGAGCACCCGAGCATTTTGGTGCTCGATCAACACTAATACTCACTCCTTACTCCCTTTTCGTAAGACAACTCCCTGCATCATTGGTCAAGGTCAGACATAGTAAAGAAGTCAATGGTGGGTACGGAAATCAGTAAGTGTCCATGTAAGACATTCAAAAAATAAATCCTCCAGGATGAGCACTACTATCTGTAGATGTCTTTCATAGCTAATAGATGGAGGTCACAATCAATATTGCTCTATTAGGTCCATATGTCATAATAGAGAATAGCAAACTAAGAGAATCATAAAAAAAAAATCATAAAAACGTGTACTGGTGTAAACAGGGCCGGTTTTAGACAAAGTGTGGCCCTGGGCAAAATTTTAAGTGGCGCCCTAAATGAAATATTGCACAAACACACAGTTATATATAGCCTGCCTGCGCAGATTGCAGATAAGCATGGTTTATCCACGCAGATTCTCGAGCGGAGAAACTGCAGCGTATTACAGTACCAGCAAGGTGTATAAGATTAGACAAATCTCATGTACATTTTGCTTCTTTGTTCCTTGTGCAAAGTGACCTGTCAGGTGGATTTAGAAATCTGTCATGTATATACAGTAATTATCAAATAATACTACTATACCAGGACCAAATGTTGCCACTATACATTGATTACATATAAATCAATTAGTTGTGTAGCTGATAAGATTAAAAAAGAAGGTTTATCTAGTCCAACGTCCACACTAGTGATGGTGCCATATTCGATTTTGCGATATTTCGCGAATATTCGATTTAATATTTGACTTATATTCGTCGAAATCGAATATTCGTCATTATTCTATTTATCGCGAATAATATGCGATTTAATTATTCATGTATTGCGATTTTCTTTTAACTGTATAAGGCAACATTCCTATTGGTTGGCTATGGCTATGGCTAATATGTGTATTTTTACGAATATTTGCTATATTGCTATAACTTCGTTTTTTAGAATATTCGTAATATTCTAAAAAACTAAGTTATATAACAACAATATAGCGAATATTCGTAAAATACACATATAGACTGTAATTTAGCTAATATAGCGCTATAATCTTTTTTTTATAGTCTAATTTTTTTTGTCTCTTCTGAACTTCAGTTTTGGAAAAAATTTACACTGTTAAAAAAAAATACTATAGCACTATATTAGATAAATTACAGTCTATATGTGTATTTTACGAATATTCGCTGTATGGCTATATATTCTTGTTTTAGAATATGATGAATATGACAAATATAAAAAAACGAAGTTATAGCAATATAGCGAATATTCGTAAAATACACATAGACTGCAATTTAGCTAATATAGTGCTATAGTATTTTTTTTTAATAGTGTAAATTTTTCAGTTCAGTAAAGTTCAGAAGAGACCCCAAAAATGTGACTATAAAAAAAAGATTGTAACACTATATTAGCTAAAATACAGTCTATATGTGTATTTTACGAATATTCGCTATATTGCTATAACTTTGTTTTTTTAGAATATGATGACGAATATTCTAAAAAACTAAGTTATAGCAATATAGCGAATATATTCGTTATTTAGAATATTCGTCTTTTTTTTTTCAATGTGTACTGTTATTCCACTTTGGCATACTGCTCCACGACAAGCATCCCCGTCACCATGGGAATACCTGTGGGTTAGAATATACCATCGGATCTGAATTTTCACGATCTCAGGGAAAACTCTGATCCAATGGTATATTCTAACCCACAGGCATTCCCATGGTGACGGGGACGCTTGTCGGGGAGCAGTATGCCAAAGTGGAATAACAGTACACATTGAAAAAAAAAAAAGACAAATATTCTAAATAACGAATATATTCACTATATTGCTATATAGTCGCTTTTTAGAATATTCGTCATTTTTTTTCCCTATACATGATTCCTTCCTGCTTAATGCTTGTGGGCCAATGACTCATTGACCCACAAGAAAGAAGCAGGGAGGAATCATGTTTTCAGATGTTAAAAAATGACGAATATTCGATATAGCGAATATATAGCACTATATTTGAAAAATTCACTAATTAGCGAAGTTGCGATATTCGCGATTAATATTCGCTATTCGAATGTTCGCGCTCAACACTAGTCCACACTAAAAATAAACAAAACATACTGTATAAAGGCCAGTATTACCAATAATACTACTATATGGGGCATCATAACCACTACGATACCATTACAACTACTGAGAAGTATAAAGCAAGGGGGTGCAGATGATCAATACTCTTTAATGCTCTGACACCTCTGGGCGCAAACATGACCACAATAGGATGGATCAGATTTTTCTTTATTGGTAACAAAATAAAAAATATAAGAAAAATCTATTCCATCCAATTGTGGTGGTGCTTACGCCCAGAGGTGTCAGAACATTGCACAGGGTCAACCACTTGCACCCCCTTGCTTACACTATTCACTTTCCTCCGGGGGTTGGCTACCACTTGTGTTGAGGACCTAATGACACTGGCAGCACTGACCAATTGCACCTATATACCTTTCACTAGTGTTGTGCCTATGATTGCACAACACCTAAATGTGAGCATAATCATCTAGTTTTTTTCCTAATTTATCATACATATCACCCTATAAGTGCCTTTCCCCTTTTTATTTTGCCACAGTTTGCATTACCACTACTGAGTAACTGAATAATATTACCGTAGTCTTACTGAATAAAAATCACTACACAAAGACCAATATTACCACCATACAGTGACTATAAAGTGTAGATACTAGTTCTACACAGGAGCTCAGAAGAACAACGTGTTATCTAGGGATTCAATATTGATGGTCTATCTATAGGATAGGTCATCAATATCAAATCGGCTGACGTCCACCTTCCAGGACCCCTGCCAGTCAAAGTACAGTCCTGATCAAAAGTTTAAGACCACTTGAAAAATGGCAAAAAATCATATTTTACATTGTTGGATCTTAACAAGGTTCCAAGTAGAGCTTCAACATGCAACAAGAAGAAATGAGAGTGAGACAAAACATTTTTTGAGCATTCAATTAATTGAAAATAACGATTAAACTGAAACAGGCTGTTTTTCAGCTGATCCAAATTTTCGGACCACATGCCTTTAAAAGGCCAAATCTGTGCAAAGATGTGGATTCATTGTTATTTTCTGTCAGGTAATCACACGTTGTGATGGCAAAGGCAAAAAAACTCTCCCTTTTTGAACGTGGTTTGGTTGTTGAACTGCATAAGCAGGGTCTCTCAGAGCGCGCCATCGCTGCTGAGGTGGGACGCAGTAAGACAGTCATTTGGAATTTCTTAAATGATCCTGAGGGTTATGGAACAAAAAAGTCAAGTGGAAGACCCAAAAAAATGTCATCAGCACTGAGCCGGAGGATCCAATTGGCTGTCCGTCAAGACACTGGACGATCCTTGACCCAAATTAAGGCCCTTACTGGTGCTGACTGCAGCCCCATAACCATCAGACGGCATCTGAGAAGGGCTTCAAAAACAAAAAACGTCTTCAAAGACCTCGTCTCCTTGAACGCCTCAGAACTGCTCATTTTGACTTTGCAAGAGAGCACTAAACATAGAACATTCAAAGGTGGGAGAATTTTTTTTTCTCTAATGAGAAAAAATTTAACCTTGATGGTCCTGATGGTTTCCAACGTTACTGGCATGACAAGCAGATCTCACCTGAGATGTTTTCTACACGCCACAGTGGAGGGGGCGCCATAATGGTCTGGGGTGCTTTTTCCTTCAGTGGAACAATGGAGCTTCGGGAAGTGCAGGGGTGTCAAACGGCCGCTGGCTATGTCCAGATGTTGCAGAGAGCATTCCTCATGACTGAGGGCCCTCGTCTGTGTGGTAACGACTGGGTTTTTCAACAGGACAACGCTACAGTACACAATGCCCGCAGGACAAGGGACTTCTTCCAGGAGAATAACATCACTCTTTTGGCCCATCCTGCATTTTCCCCTGATCTAAATCCAATTGAGAACCTTTGGGGCTGGATGGCAAGGGAAGTTTACAAGAATGGACAACAGTTCCAGACAGTAGATGGCCTTCGTGCGGCCGTCTTCACCACTTGGAGAAATGTTCCCACTCACCTCATGGAAACATTTGCATCAAGCATGCTGAAACGAATTTTTGAAGTGATAAACAATAACGGCAGAGCTACTCATTACTGAGTTCATGCTTGGAAGTTGGATTTCTGTTTTGGGGGGGTTTAGTTTTTTTTTGGAGGTGTGGTCCTAAACTTTTGATCAGCTGAAAAACAGCCTGTTTCAGTTCATTCGTTGTTTTCATTAAATTGAATGCTCAAAAAATGTTTTGTCTCACTCCTATTTCTTCTTATTGCATGTTGAAGCTCTACTTGGAACCAGATCCAGCCAAGCTAAATAGGATTTTTTTCATTTTTCCAGTGGTCTTAAACTTTTGATCAGGACTGTATATCACTCACATGGCCTAGTTGCAGTTCAGTCCCATTCAAGTGTCACGTTTGGGAGTGGGAAGAACCCCCCACCGTACAATGTCAGGTATAAAGGGGAAGCAGCTAGGCCAGGACGCCAGAATCAGGGAGCAGGTCACCTCCTAAAGCGTCCCTAATCCTCACCATATGAGCGGACCTAGATGGTAGGACGGCCAATACCCTGGTTACCTTTGGCCCTGAGTCGCCCTGAGAATCCGTCACATAGGAGCAGGGGAGAGCGGACCTGTTCTTCCCAGACACGGAGGAACAGGAGTCTCAAATGGCCTAGCTGCAGGGAAAAATAAAAGACTGAATACAGCACAGAGTCGGCAGGTAAGAACACCAGACAACACGCTTACCTGCTGCTGCCACCACGACTGGAACCTGTGCATATGTACAGGAGCCCACACACCAAACAGGACTCCATAACAACAACACCACACACAGGTATCCAGCCCACCAGATACTGCCTGGACCCTATGCTGCAAGGTGAACGGCAGCCCCAGGCAGCGATGCATACAGGCTTATGGTTCACCCCTCTGGGAAACCAGCCCCCTTCTGAAAGTAGACAAGGCAATGTCTATCATACATGCTGGACAACACAAACAACACACCAGACATGTATCAACAAACTAGACATAACAACAAATCCCCAAATCAAATCCTCACAAAACAGACAACAGATAGGGTAGGGAAAGGACAAGGAGAAGACAGAGGGATGACATCGCAGATGACATCGATGTCCTACAAGGTGGCCCTCAAGGACTGGGCAGATAGAACACCCTGGACTGGAGCAGAGCTCCAGCACCAATGACAGCTGAAGTACAACTGACTCCAGCCAGGAAGCCACTGAAGATAAAAGCCAAGTGACCACACCCAGTCAGGGAGTTAACCCTTACAGCACCAGACAGAGGGAGGTTACAACTTAAAGGGGAAGTGCACACACCAGCCAACACGTTGCCAACGGCAACTTCAAGTGTGGCAAAAGTGTCACGGCGCACACAGCAAAGGCCGTGACATCAAGTCAAAGGAGATGAGCTGCATTACCAAGCATCGCTGCTCTCTAATGTTTGGTACTGTGCTTGGTAAGCTATAAAGAGACTGTAGTGCTTACCGGAGCTCTGGTGAGCACAGTGGCCTCATCAAATATCTGATACTGATGACCTATCCTGGGGATAGACCATCCATATCAAATTCCAAGGTAAACCTTTTTTTAGTGAAAAAACAAGAAGCAGGTTGGAAAGAAAAACATATATAGTTGATTGGTGGAAATCAGGGTATTGAGACCCTGCTTAAACAAGGAGGCAGAGATGCTCAGCCTTGTACTGTCCCTCCTTACTAACGAAAGACTAGATCACAGACTTTCTATAACATCTCATGCACATGACAGTATCTATGGTCTGCATGCATTCCACATTTTTGCGGTTCAGATGAGGACCCATTTATTTCAAAGGGGCCACAAAAGATGCGGACAGCACACTGTGTACTGTCCGCATCCGTACTTCCATTCCGTGACCTCACATAAAAATAGAGCATGTTCGTTTCTCTAGACTGAAAAAAAAAGATGGCATGCTCATATATATTTATATATATATATATATATATATATATATATATATATATATATTATATGCACACACACATATATTTTTGTTTTCACATATATACTGACATATATATATATATATATATATATATATATATATACTGTATATATATATATATATATATACAGTACAGACCAAAAGTTTGGACACACCTTCTCATTCAGAGTTTTCTTTATTTTCATGACTATGAAAATTGTAGATTCACACTGAAGGCATCAAAACTATGAATTAACACATGTGAAATTATATACATAACAAACAAGTGTGAAACAACTGAAAATATGTCATATTCTAGGTTCTTCAAAGTAGCCACCTTTTGCTTTGATTACTGCTTTGCACACTCTTGGCATTCTCTTGATGAGCTTCAAGAGGAAGTCCCCTGAAATGGTTTTCACTTCACAGGTGTGCCCTGTCAGGTTTAATAAGTGGGATTTCTTGCCTTATAAATGAGGTTGGGACCATCAGTTGCGTTGAGGAGAAGTCAGGTGGATACACAGCTGATAGTCCTACTGAATAGACTGTTAGAATTTGTATTATGGCAAGAAAAAAGCAGCTAAGTAAAGAAAAACGAGTGGCCATCATTACTTTAAGAAATGAAGGTCAGTCAGTCAGCCAAAAAATTGGGAAAACTTTGAAAGTAAGGGCTATTTGACCATGAAGGAGAGTGATGGGGTGCTGCGCCAGATGACCTGGCCTCCACAGTCACCGGACCTTAACCCAATTGAGCTGGACCGCAGAGTGAAGGCAAAAGGGCCAACGTGCTAAGCATCTCTGGTAACTCCTTCAAGACTGTTGGAAGACCATTTCAGGGGACTACCTCTTGAAGCTCATCAAGAGAATGCCAAGAGTGTGCAAAGCAGTAATCAAAGCAAAAGGTGGCTACTTTGAAGAACCTAGAATATGACATATTTTTAGTTGTTTCACACTTGTTTGTTATGTATATAATTCCACATGTGTTAATTCATAGTTTTGATGCCTTCATAGTCATGAAAATAAAGAAAACTCTTTGAATAAGAAGGTGTGTCCAAACTTTTGGTCTGTACTGTATATAATTCAACATGTGTTAATTCATAGTTTTGAATGAGAAGGTGTGCCCAAACTTTTGGACTGTACTGTACATACACACACACACACACACACTAGTGTTGAGCGCGAATATATTAAAATAACAAATTTTTCATTTGAATATCGGGACTACGTTAATTTGAGAATATTTAGAATATATTGATATACATTTGTTAAAACGATTATTAGGTTGTTTTTTTTTTGTTTTTTTTGCATCTGAGACTAGTAGTGTCATTGTGGGCCAATGTGAAAAGGCTAAAATATCTCCGTCAGTACTGAATTAGAATATTCTAATCTTTATTTAATATAGTTTATCTCTTTCGAAAAAATTGTCAATTAAATATTCGAGTTAATCGAATCACGTAAGGGCATCAAGCAACTTTCTTTATTGGGTTGGCTTGGTAGAATTGTCGAATATGTTGAATATAGTGCTATATCCGTAAATTACGAATATAGCGCTATATTCTACATATTCGACAATTCTACCAAGCCAACCCAACCCCATAAGGAAAGTTGCTTCACGCCCTTACTCGATTCGGTTAACTCGCATATTTTATTGTCAATTTTTCAAAAGTGATAAACTATATTAAATATTAGAATATTCTAATTCAGTACTGACGGAGATATTTTAGACTTCTCACATTGTCCCACAAACAAAAAGCAGGCCGGTAATGGACCATTACTTGTGGGCCAATGTGAGAAGGTTAAAATATCTCCGTCAGTACTGAATTAGAATATTATTTAATACAGTTTATCTTATTTGAAAAATCATCAATTAAATATGCGAGTTAATCGAATCGCATAAGGGCGTGAAGCAACTTTCCTTATTGGGTTGGCTTGGTAGAATTGTCAACATATTCGATAGATAGTGATATATAACACCCCTGCTTCAATCAATTTTTTTGGGGGGCAGAAGTGAACTGAGCATATATGTTTCTTGTTGGACTGAAATAGGCCACTATATGCTTTCACCAGAATTAACTGCAGAAATGCACTGAGAATATATTTTTCTTTTTTTACTGTAATACGCCCCTAAACGCTTTCACCAGAAATAACTGCAACAGTGCAGTGTGTATATATTTTTCTTTTTTTAATGAAATACGCCCCTATACGCTTTCACCAGAAATAACTGCAGAAGTGACCTAAGAATATATATTTCTTGTTTGAATGAAATATGCCACTATATGCTTTAACCAAAAAACAATTAAATAGTGAAGTGCGTATATATTTTTCTGGTAGTACATAAATACGCTCCTATACGCTTTCAACAGAAATAACTGCAACAGTGCAGTGCGTATATATTAGTCTTTTTTTTACTGAACTACTCCCCTATACGCTTTCACCAGAAATAACTGTGACAGTGAAGTGCGCATATATTTTTCTTTATTACTGAAATATGTCCCTATATGCCTTCACCAGAAATAACTGCAGCAGTACAGTGTATATATTTGTCTTTGTTACTGAAATATTCCCCTATACACTTGCACCAGAAATAACTGCAGAAGTGAAATGTGTATATATTTTTTTTGTCGTACTAAATAAGATACTAAGATATAAGCCTCTAAAGGCTTTTCAACATAAGACTTGCAGCCCAATAACAAAAAGCTTGAATGACAGAGCTGTCTAATGACTATTTGGATCCCCAAATAATTGTTCCCTGCACTTGTAAATCACTTTTCTATCAATGTCCCTAGCGCCTTCTGATGTCTCTCCCTGCACTAAGATGCGTTGAAATGATTCCTCCCTATCCTTTCCCTGCACTTATAAATAGTTTTTTCTGTCCTTTTTTTTTTCCCACAATCGTTTTTCCAATAGCTGTCTCTAGCGCCTTCACACGTCTGTCCTTGCACTCTAAATGCTGGAAAATGTCTGACTATAAGATGGCCGACGTATTTACAGGGATGGCTGGCTGCTGGTTAGCTGCATGCAGGCATGTAAATCTGGGTGATCCCACCTTCCCAGAGTTGCTTGCCCCATCTCCTAAGTCCTCACACGTGTAGCCACCATTTTAGGAAAAATGTGATTCGTTACTACGAAGCGCGAGGAAATTTGCATTCATTGTGAATCAAATTTTTCCTGAAATTCTAAATGAATTCCACTTTGTCAGCTTCGATTCGCTCATCTCTATATATCATGTTTATGGGGGTCTTATATACTTACTGCTTACTCCATGGTTTCACCCCTGAAGCAGCAAAATAGTCGTCTCACGAATTTAAGAAAAGCCCAAGTGTGAGGTTGTGTGGATAAATGAGTCTTGTGGTATAAATGGTGGTTGGTGAATAGGCTGGAAAATCCCTTTCCGAAAGACAGCTCTCTGGATCAATAAATAACACGCCAGGTACAGTTGCAAGAAAAAGTATGTGAACCTTTTGGAATTATATGGATTTTTGCACAAATTGGTAATAAAATGTGATCTGATCTTCATCTAATAACATCCCAATAATATTACTGAACAGAAACAGTTCTGTAAAGAGGAATGGTCAAGAATTACTCCTGACCGTTGTGCACGTCTGATCTGCAACTACAGGAAACGTTTGGTTGAAGTTATTGCTGCCAAAGGAGGTTCAACCAGTTATTAAATCCAAGGGTTCACATACTTTTTACACCTGCACTGTGAATTTTTACATGGTGTGTTCAATAAAAACATGGTAACATTTAATTCTTTGTGTGTTATTAGTTTAAGCAGACTGTGATTGTCTATTGTTGTGACTTAGATGAAGATCAGATCACATTTTATGACCAATTTGTGCAGAAATCCATATCATTCCAAAGGGTTCACATACTTTTTCTTGCAACTGTATAGTAAAATCAATGATGGGTACGGAAATCAGTAAGTGTCCATGTAAAACATACAAAAAAGAAATCCTCCAGGATGACCTCTACTATCTGTAGATGGAGGTCACAATCAATCCCGATTTTTTAGGTCCATATGTCATAATAGAGAATACCAAACAAATTGGGTGCAAAAATTTGTAAAAACGTGTACTTACCTTAGCGGCCCGCTCTCCCCTCTGCTGCTGATGGAAGAAATATATAGAGATAAGAAATATATAAGACATTATAGTAACATAAAGACAAGAACAAGGGAGGACTACAGGTGTAATGTCCAGCCGGGACTCACATGCTTCTTGTATGTCTCCTCCTGCAGCACTTCCAGGATCTTCTTTTTGGTCTAAAAAAAATACAAAATGAGGAAATAAAATGTGTGATGAGCAGAGGACAAGAGGATCAGTCTTTAAGATCTAATCAGCCCATTATGTCTGGACTTTGCACTTACCTTTCTGTTTTCTCCTCTCTGTTCATTTCTTCTTCTCTGTTGAACATAAACATAATGAATAAAGTCACATTTTATAATTAATGGGGATTCTCATTATTAAAGCTCTAGGTCTAGATGGTAGGGACCAAAAAACTAGCCTTTTTGGAGCAAGTCATGGAGGAGACTCTTAGGATACCAATGATTTTGGGCTAGATGGCTATAAGCCCAGCTCTGCTGTTGTTATAAACTTACATGGTCTCCTAGGTGTAAAATAGATGGCATCTTCCAATCGTTCTTATCCTACAGTAGAAAACAGTCCTGGTTAACTGGAAGCAAATATGCCCCATATACCCCCTCATGCCAGCCCTAGACTGTGCAATATGCTGTATGACTGGTGCCCACTAAAGGGAGTTATATCTGTAGCCTACAGCACTAATTCTACGTCTATAAAGTATTACAAGTAGAATATTTACACTCAAAAAATGTAAGAATCACATAGTAAATCTGGCAGGTAGTATGGACATCAGATCTGGGATAAATAAAGGCAGAGTTCTGGGGCAATCATTTTAGTAACTCTCTCCCCTGCAGAGTCTATTCCTTTCTACTTCCCCATAGATTATATAGGAGGATGGTTACTTATAGAAATGTATGGTTTCACACATCAGGACTACTCTCCCATCATCTTACAAGAAAGACTCCTATATTCTAACACTATTATTTTAAATTAGTGTTTGATATGAGATGACACTGTTTAATGCTGGTATACTGTATATGATTAGACCTTGAAGGTAGGAATATTCATATGCAGTATGCCTAGGCCCTAATATCCCTATAAGGCCCTGGAATAAGGTTAGGACCAGAGACAACCCATTCCTCCCCAGATGGACGAATGGAAGTCTCTGTCTCAGGCCCAGATACAAACAACAGGGAAAATAACAAACATAAACAAATGCAACACTTAACTTAGTAGAGATGGACGAGCAGGACCACCACAGATGACCTCACACCAGCTTAGCCAAACCCAAATAAAGCTATCTATCACATAGTCAGAAGGGTGGGGTCAGACTAAAAAGGGTAGAAGTGATAACCACTGAGCAACAGCTGAGAAAAGGGAAGTGGTCATTAACCCTATCAATACTGTATCAAGAGAAATCAAGGAGGCTGTTAGATTCCTCCATGCTCAGCCAGTCTCCCTGATCTCCTGACATCAGTCACCTGAGGGACCGTGACAGTTTGCAACTGTTTATAACATGCAATATGCTTGGTTCACCAGCAGGTGGCAGCAAACCCGGCAGAGCTGTAATTATGTAGAATGGAGCTAACTGTTCCATTCTAACCCTCCTCTGTAGGGGAGTGGACCAGCCCTACTTCCTGCAGGAAAGGTGGGTACCACTTAGAGTCAGTCTAGTTCACCCCCTGCTAGGGGACAGGTGTGCAGGGGCACGTCTCTGCTGGACATGCCCACGCCAGCCAGAGAACCCTAAGCTCTGCTGGCCATGGAGGCCAAAGCTTGAAGCCTCAGTAGCCAGGAGGAAAGTTTCCTGGCATAACCATAAGTCAGACTACAAAGTGAAGTGCAGATTACAGATGAAGCTTAGTTATACAGCCAGCCTGTCAGTACAGCAGAGTGCAGTTTGCCTGCCAGTTTCATGTTAAAGTCCGCAGGAACCAAGACAAAGCCTGTAAACCATTTTGGAGAACATTTATGCACATTATCCAGGCAGGAGCACCGTGACACACATAAAGAGACATTTTAGGCCGCACTATACCACTCGGCATTCCTACACCTGGGACGTGTTATGGAGCGTTGGCGCCAGAACTGTGTACTTATGACCTTCCGGTGAGGAGTTAGGATCCATATTGGGTTTTTGGATTGCTGGCTACCATACCCAAGGGGAGGGGCAGTGGGATCCTCCCCGCATGAAGGAGGGGCATGACCAACTAACGGTTAACTGCCCATGCAAGGCAGTGGCCATTATCTTTCTCTGAAGGGAGGTCATGCCATGTATCGTGTTTGGAGAGACCTTGAAACCCCGCTGATATCACTGTCTCCCATGTGAATACAGCTTAAAAGGACTGTACCCATGTCTGGTAACTGACTTTTCTCTGTTAATTCTGACTGTACAATCACCTGTATATTGCATCTCTGTCCATGGTATATATCTGTGTGTATATAGTGTTGTGCCTTAAGGCAATTAAATATATAATTTCATCTTGCACTGTTTTTTTGTCTCAATCTCCGAAACCCACACGTCCATGTCTCGGTATTACATTACATACTACCTGGGCTAGTTTCTGGTCCGATATAATCCCGTTAATGGACCAGGCTTATATCTAACCAGGAACTGGTGGCAGTCTACCAGACTGGCAAGGCTCTGTTTTACTGGGGCAGTGAAAGGGCTCTCCCAGAATGTCAGGGTTGTAAGCCAGTGTTGTGCCATGCCAGAGTCCGCATGGGCCACCCTCTCTCACTCCCCTTGCCTCCTTGTGCCCATGTGGACAGGAGATGCTGATAAAAACTATGCCAAACGGACTTTACGAACTCCCAGAGAGGGTGAAACGTCACATCTTGGCTAAAAGTGACAAGACCGTACTGCGTGATCTCGACGTAGTGTAACATCAGGTGGGATTTTGAGGTGCAGTTCGTCACATGCCATTTGTTTCATATCCATGTATTATTCTATTGTTTGTAGGAATTAATATTGGAGTTATGCATACTGTTACACTCCTTTGTATTTATTATTATCACAATATTTGTTATATTTATTTAAGAGTAGGGTTGAGCGAACACCTGGAAGTTCAGGTTCGCTGGGTTCGGCCGAACTTCACCGCAAACTTCGGGTTCGGGACTTGACCCTGAACCCCATTGAAGTCAATGGGGACCCGAACTTTGGAGCACTAAAATGCAGAAGGAACCAAAAAAGGGGTAAAAGCAGGACAATTGCCCTGCAAACAAATGTGGATAGGGAAATGAATTAAAATGTCATAGAATTAAAAAAAGTAAAAAAATAATGATCTTGAACTAGGTGGCGGAGGTCAAAGTGGAGTAGGAGGTTGAGGACGTGGCGGTGTAGGTGGAAACGGTGGTGGAGAAGGAGGAGGTAGCCAACACAATTTTTTAAATTTTTTAATTTATTTTATTTTTTGTGTTGCGTGCCACCATGCCACCCTGCTGTGAACATGGTTCCTCCTCATCATCATCATCCTCCTCCTCCTCATTCTCCAGAACTGTGCCGTGGCTGGACAATTGTGAATAACTGGTCTGATAACTGTGGAAATGATCGCTCTTCCTCCTCCTCTTCCTCCTGTGCCACATCCTCTTCCATCAACGCCCAAAGCGTTTTTTCAAGGAGACATAGAAGTGGGATAGTAACGCTGAGGAATGCGTCATCTGCACTGGCCATATTGGTGGAGTACTCGAAACAGCACAAAACGTGTGTGCCACGTCCCGCATGGAGGCCGAGTCATTGGTGGTGAAGTGGTGATGTTCCGCTGAGCGACTCACTCTTGCGCTCTTCAGCTAAAACTTCACTATCGCCTGCTGCTGGAGCACAGTCTCCCCAGCATGTGCAAGGTGGAGTTCCACCTTGTGGGCACGTCGAATATGAGGCGGTGAACGGGAAGGCCAAATTTTACGCTGCACCACAGACAGGCGAGCATTAGCAGGGTGAGAACTCCGAAAGCGCGCACAGACGGACCACACTTTCTACAGCAGCTCTGACATATCTGGGTAATTTTTCAGGAACCTCTGCACCACCAAATTTAGCAGATGCGCCAGGCAAGGTATTTGCATCAAACCGGCTAGGCCCTGAGCTGCTATGAGATTTTGCCCATTATCACACAGGCCGGGCTTGAGGCTCAGTGGCACCAACCACTCATCGGTTTGTTGTTCCATTCCTGTCCACAGCTCCTGCGCGGTGTGGGTTTTTTCCCCCAAACAGATGCGTTTCAAAACAACCTGCTGTCATTTCCGCCTGGCTGTGCTGAAGTTGGTGGTGAAGGTGTTACGCTGACTGGATAAGGAGCTGGTAGAGGAGAAAGCGGAAAAGGAGGCGGAGGCAAGAGAAACATCCTGCAATCCTTGGTGGTGGAAGGACATGCGCCAAACTGCTATCCGCCTCAGGCCCAGCTGCCACTGCATTTACCCAGTGTGCAATTAGGGAGATATAACGTCCCTGCCCGTGCTTACTGGTCCACGTATCGGTGGTTATGTGGACCTTGCCACAGATGCCGTTGCGCAGTGCACACCTAATTTGGTCCGCCACTTGGTTGTGCAGGGCGGGGATGGCTCGCCTGTAAAAGTAGTGGCAGCTGGGAACCATGTACTGTGGGACAGCCACCGCCATAAGTTTTTTAAAAGTCTCCGTCTCCACCAGATGGAATGACAGCATGTCAAAGGCCAGGAATTTTGAAATGCTGGCATTCAGGGCCAGGGATCGCGGGTGGGTAGGGGGGTACGTCCTCTTTCTCTCCAGTGTTTGGGAGGTGGGCAGCTGAACGCTTCCATGGGACATTGTGGAGATGCTTGGTAACAGTAACGGACGTGGTGGCGTTGCTGCCACATCCTCTGTTTGCAGGGTGGCAGGTGTCACCGTCACTCCAGAAGGGGAGCAAGAGGCCGAGACTGCAGAAGAAGAGGGACCAGGAGGAGCCTGAGATCTTTTGTGGTTTTTGAGGTGTTTACTCCACTGCAGCTCGTGCTTTGCATTTAGATGACTGATCATGTAGGTGGTGCTCAAGTATAGAACACTTATGCCTCGCTTCAGGCTCTGATTGCACAGCGTGCAAACCACACGCGTTTTGTCGTCAGCACATTGTATGAAGAACTGCCACGCCAGGGAATTCCTTGGAGCTGGCTTTGGTGTGCTCTGTCCCTGGGTGCGGTGGGCAGTAGCAGGCGTACTGGCTAGGGGACGGCCACTCTGCTTTTGCACACTGCTCTCTCTTTTGCTGGGCAGCTGGTGCTGTGTCACCACCACCTCTTTCTCCGAACCTCACACGTCACTCGCATGACCTTGATTCCATGTAGGGTCTAGGATCTCATCATCCTCCACATCATCTTCCACCCACTCTTCACCCCTGACCTCCTTGCCGGTCTCCACAATGCATAAAACCGCAGCAATTGACACCTGTGTTTCGTCATCATCAGAGATGTGCTGCGGTGGCCCTCTCATGTCCACATCCTGAAACATAAGTGGTTGGGCATCGTGCACTCAGTCTCTTCCACTTCTGGAGCAGGGCTATGTGGACGGCCCTCGGAAGCCCTGCCAGCAGAGTCATCAAAAAGCATAAGAGACTGCTGCATGACTTGGGGCTCAGACTGCTTGGATGATTTTCAAGGGGGTGAGGTAAAAGACAGATGCCCATGGGCTTCAGGTGCCAATTCTGTGCTTTCAGCAGGGGACCGGGTAGGAGACAATGTGAATGAACTGGAGGCACTGTCAGCCACCCAATCTTCTACCGTCTCTACTTGTTCTGGCTTTACCATTCGTACACCAGTATTCGGGCCTACAAAGTAACGCTGAACGTTCTGTCGCCTACGTGCACCTGAGGAAGGTGTTTCATTTGGGAGTGTAGCTGGCACAGGTTGACCACCTCCCCTCCCTGCAACAGGAGCTCCAACAACCTCAGCAGCACCATGACCAGGGCCACATCCCTTATTTGATGCTCTCCTCATTCTTTGAGGTCACCCACTGAACTAACAGACAGATTAACTATATTATTTTCTAGTCACATATGCAGTGCAGGTGTACTTCACGCAATAAATGGGTATATGTCACCCACTGAACTAACAGACAGATTAACTATATTATTTTCCTGTCACGTATGCAGTTCAGGTATACTTCACGCAATAAATGGGTATATGACGTGCACCTAACTAACAGATGGATTAACTATTATATTTGTGTGTCAGGGGTACAGAGTAAAATGTTGCATTGCACCCACAAAAAAAAAAATCGCTGTAGGTCACCCACAGAATTAACAGCCAGATTTATAATTAGCTTTCTGTGTCAGGGGTGCAAAGATGGTGTATTGCACCCACAAAAAATTGCACTAACACTGTCCCTCACTTTAGCTGCCTGCTTCCTGTCCCTGCACTACTCGGAGCTAAAGGGCAGTGCTACACGTGATCCAGCTTACATAAAGGCTGGGTCACATGATTCACTGGCCAATCACAGCCATGCCATTAGTAGGCATGGCTGTGATGGCTTCTAAAGCTTGTTGATTGGCTGCCCTACAGCCTTTCAACAAGCTTTTAAGCTGTGTGCCCTTAGAAGTCATCACAGCCATGCCTACTAATGGCATGGCTGTGATTGGCCGGTGCATCATGTGACCCAGCCTCTATACAGTTCGGGTTCGCTCAACACTATTTAAGAGCACTTTGCATTTCATTGTATGAATTATTGGTAGTATTTATTTCGGAGTCAGTCATGGATTTGCTTTTCAAATCCGGGAAATATCTTCCGCTTCTAGTAGTGTGAGTCATGTTTATGCATTTATTAATGTGGTTTTAATGATCTTAACAAAATTAGAATTTTAATATTATTTGGGATGTTTTGGCCTGTTCTTAGTCAGGTCATGTACAGTAGCTATAGGGTGGGCCTCAGGCAACCCAGTCCGACAGTGTTTGAGTGTGCCCTTGTAGCGGTCAGAGGAGGGAGAGACCGCAAGGCAGGATTCAAGTACAGTACAGCGGACAATTTTGCATATACACAGAATGAGCTAAACAGTAAGCAGTCAGCTTACAAGCTACTCTCACTACCAATTACCTATCTAGCCCTGCTACCCAGGGGACGCTTCTACTGCGCACTGACTAAGTCCCTATCACAGAAAAGCACCGGTGCCACTCACAGTTCTGCAGATTCTCCTGGATCCTATAAGACGCAGTCTGGCTCCAGGTCCGGTCGCTTGTTTGTCTGTCTTTCTCTCTCTGGTTACAGCAGATGCAGATCTTCACCTAGTTTCAGCTCTGGCAGGAAGGATCCGGCTTGTACTGGTCTCTGACACACGGTCCCACTCCTCTGGAACACACGGTGAAGTTCTCTGTGTGCTGCTCCACAGCTGTCAGGGAAAACTCAGCTATTATAGCCTCCTGCTGCTCCAGTCTTTTACTGTTATCTCTCAGCAGTCCATCTCTCCCTGTTATCTCAGCAAGGCCCCAGCAACTTCTAGAACAGCCCGAGAAAAACTTCTTAACTCTTTCTTAGCTTCTGGCCAGCACAGCTCAGGTTCCTATTCAGTCACAGTGGCCTCTGGTGGCCGGAGGGAAACATGACAGTCTGCATAGATATAAGTGCTGGAAATGCTGCTGGTTGATTCAGGGCTGCCTCTTACACCTGCAAACCCCATCCACTCCAGTACACATTTTGTGTAGGGCCCCCTGGTGAAGCTGCTGGGCTCATTGTTGGACAATCTAGGCTAGGTATCCATAGACATCGGCCTATGGATGTTCACATTTGAAGGTTTTCGAGCATTACAGTTAGTTAAGACTGACCACATCCAATAGTTGCACCATTTTGCTGTAAAAGCATATGGCCTTTGACTGACTGCAGTGGTCGTGTCCTGTGACATCAGGTTGCCAATACAGTATACTGCACTGTGAAGTGCATATAATATATTACACTTCATTAATTCTGTGCATGAATATTATGATCATGCTTAACATTAAAACCCCATGTCCATTAATTTGCCTTTCCCACTCTCTGATGAATTGAGGGCCTGGATGCCACAGGGCCAATGAGGGGTTCTGTGGTTTCAGATCTTGCAATTCTTGTAATATGCTTGGTGTGGCCTTTATGGATCCCAAAGATGATGATCAGATTGAGATTCAGGAATTTGGAGACAAGTCATCGCCTAGATCTATTTGTCATGTTCCTCTTGATGCAATCCACTTGATGCCAAGACCTGAGGTGTAGAGCAGAACATTTTTGAAAGCATCACACTACCTCTGCCTGACTATCTTCTTCCCATAGTGCACCTGGTGCAATCTCCTTTCCAGGTAAGTGATGCACACACACTCAGTCCACATGATGTAATGTGATTCATCAGATCAGGCCACCTTGTTCCCATAATGTATCTGGTGCCATCTCTTCCCCAGGTTAGTGATGCACATGCCCCAGCCATCTACATGATGTAATGTGATTCCTCCGACCAGAGTGTCTTCCCATGGTCCCCAGTAGTCAGCATGGACATTATGACCGGTATGCAGCTACATAGCCCCATACAAAGAAAGCTGCAATGCCCTGTGTGTCCTCACTGCTTTCTATCAGCAGGTAATTTCTTGCTCTTCAGTAAATATTCTGTGTGATCAGACTAGACATGCTTGCCTTCAACGCTCTCATGTATTAGTGAGCAATTGGCATGGGCATCCAAGACCCTATCGCTTGTTTGCTGTTTGTTCTTTTTTGCACCACTTTTGGTAGGTAGTAGCCACTGAATACTTGGAAGACCCACAACATACCCTTATAGCCCAGAGTGGTACTCAAAGGTCTGCTCCAATAACCAATCCTTATAGGCACGGATGGGATTAAAAAATTTTTTATAACAGGCTCCCTCAATGGCAGACATGCTATGCGCGCCACAGCTATTTTTTTTTTATGTTAAGCCACACTTCTAACTCTGCTCAATGTCTATCTATACATGTCCCAATCCCAACCAGCCGCCCTGTTCCCCGACACAGTAGCTATGTCTCATTACTGGCACAGCTATTATCCAAGTTATGCTTCAAAACCAGTTGAGCAAAGACTTATAGGATCTTCCATCTAGTGGCATCAGAGGCTTAGCCTTTTTTTTCCTTTTGGAAAGAGAGCTGATTTGGATATGTTTTTCCTATGCTACACAACTAAAATCACAATTATGTAGTAAGAACACACTGGAACTTGAATTTTTACTAGAATAAGTCATTTGGACTGAAATAGATCCGATTCATAAAGACAAATTGGAGCATTCAGCCAACAGTTAAACATATGTAATCCTTCAATATTGAAGCATGTTTCCTTCTATTGATGGTATTAAGCCCACCGTACAGCTCGCATGATTCATTATGGCAGCCTACACTGTAATGAACTCAAGCAACCCCTGATGGAAAGCCCCCGCTCTTCTTCTACTGCTCAAGGAACATGATGCAGATCAGATATTAAGGATACTTGTAAGCTCCATATACTGAAGAACACTCCTACACAGCAAGTTTGAAATATATGCTTCTGTCTTGTAATTATCTTAGTCCTTGAGACTGATCTTGAAGTATCTGAGATCTTGGTATATCCAACATGAACAAATGAGGATTTCTAATGGGGTAGCCTTTGATGTATAACGAATTATGTGAAGGACAGTAGATTACACTAAAATAGAAAAATACACAGTAGGAAAACTTGGACTGATGTACAATAATTCAAAAGAATTCATTAAGAAGTTAATTCTAACTAGAAAAATGACCTATGAGATATAGATAGATCAACCATTCGATTGATTGATCAGCTGATCAATAGCTAGGGGCACCGCAAAATGACTTTCACTTTATTTACCTCATAAATGTCTCTTTCAGTGTCTATTTTTATCATAGCAATAATCATTTTGGGCTGGATAGCAACAGACATCCCAAACAGGGTCAGCCCAAACTGCTTACCTTAGATAGCCCTAGCCGAAAAGAACATACCAGTAACGTGCTGTCCCTGAGGTAATTGATGCTTTCCCCCAACAACAGATCCCTGATAGGGTTATCTATACTTCACCATCATCAGTGGAGCAGAAGTTGGTAGAAAAGTAGATAAACCAGGGATGTCAATAATCCCACAAGGCTCCTTCCTAATGCTCTGGGATCCTCCATGATTTCTATTAGTAACAGTTGACACAAAATGTACTACAGTATATGAGTGGTTGCTAAATCTCTGAGATCCCAATTCAGTACCCTAACTGATGATGACACCAAGAAGTGGAGGCCAGCTTGTCTAGCCCTACTCTTGGATTGGCCAAGACTGCTCACGTGAGCGGTACTGACCAATTCGAGGACAGCAGGAAGTGTCTTGGACTACCAAATGCTCAGTATGCGTCAGGTAGTCTGAGAAACCATGTAGCGATCTTGGATGGCAGAAGAGGAGCCCAGGAACTGGTGTATCAGACAAGATGGAAAGAGAGCAGCAGGTAAGTATTCGTTCACCGGTTAATGTGAATTTTCTTTCTTGAACTAGAGGAGCACATTAAATGGAATCCACCAAGAAATGTAAAAGAAAAGAGAAAGCTCAATAAATCAGTTTTTCCTAGATGCGTACACGTCATAAGACAGACTGTTTGGACCATTAGTTGTACAAATAAAATAATTTCTATAATCACAAGGATATCACGGTGAATCCTATCTTGTTCTGACTACAATCAAGCTTGGGAAATTCTAGTGCCATGCTCTCGCCTAATATCGCCCAAGAAAAAATGAATAAAAGTTGGTTTACTAGTAATCTTGTGACAGCGGCTCATTTATTAAAGCTAATTGAGAGGTTGTTTTTACATGAGGAATTTGTGTTCTTGGCATTCATTACTTTTACGCTAATTTTTACTGCATGTTCATTTATGCATTACAGGCGACACACAGTTCTCCCGTCCTTGTCATTTTTCAAAACTGAAGTCAGAGGCTTTAGAACTGATGGACGATTAATCACATTAAATGCTAAAGTTTGGTGCTGCAAAATTGTTTCCCTGATAGATGGACCAGAAGAGATTTTTTTTTTCCTAGCTGCGATTGACTTCATGTTATGATAGTCTCAGGCATCTGTAACACAAATATTAGATAGTGGCAGGTCATTTTTTTATGGGGGTCTCTGCCACAACTTCAAAAGGTGGGTCCCAGTGAAGAGAGGACACTGGCTGGCCTGTTTCTATTCCTAGAGGTCATCTTAACCTTTCGATGCTTCTATAATAATAAACGGGATATTCTACCCGGTTTTTTATATTGATATAGGTTATTGAGATGCTGTGCTGGTGGATAGGGGACCGACCTTTCTCAGGGATCCACCGGGGGATTCCCCTGTGCTTTAATTATTGAGTCAGGGAAAATATATCTATGCTATTGTGCAGAGTGGCCGAATAATATCTCTTTATAGGTCCATAGAATAGTGACAATATATATATTTACGATACCTGAACACAGTCACAGCATAAGGGCTCATGCCCACGAACGTATTTTCTTTCCGTGTCCATACCGTTAGTTTTTTTTTTGCGGACCGTATGCGGAACCATTTATTTCAATGGTTCCACAAAAAAAACAGAAGTTACTCCATGTGCATTCCATTTCCGTATGTCCGTATTTCCGTTCCGCCAAAACATAGAACATGTTCTATTATTGTCCACATCACGGACAAGGATAAGACTGTTCGATTAGGGGCCATCTGTTCCGTTCCGCAAAATACAGAATGCACACAGATGTCATCCATATTTTTTGCTGATCTGTTTTTTGCGGACCGCAAAATACATACGGTCGTGTGCATGAGCCCTAAAGGTGTGCAGCTAGCCCCAGAAGAGTCAATGCCAAGAATGGGAGTGGTTGTGGTCCCAATGAAGTGTTGTGTCACAGTGTACTGTACTCCCTCAGGCCGTTGCTTTCTGAGGATCAGTGCAGTGAAAATTTAGTTTCTGTAGGCCAGAATTAAATGCATGAAAGTATATTTTACCAAGTGCAAAGTAGAACTTCAAATACATTCATCAGCATCAATTTCCAAGTGTAGTTCTCTCTGGCACCTATAAGAATATGGAGGAAGGTTGAATGGCTACAGTCTAGCATTTATGTTTAACTGGCCTTGTGGTAGTCCGGTGATGGCCATAGACCCTACAGGGAAACTTCCTAGTGGACTAATGACCAGGGGCCACGTGATACCTCCCGATGGTCGCAGGCCAGGTACCTAATGATCTGATGCTACTGGTATCCTCCTGAACTTAACTGTATTACTATCCTCATGTCTGTGATAATGCTGAATACAGTTGTGGCAAGTGCGGCAGTATTTTGTGCTGCACTATAGTATTGCTGGACCTGCCTACTTCTGTTGTTCCTGCGTATTTTAGTTGGCCCGTCTTCTGTCAATTTGGATCCGCCTACAACAAAGGGCCACTTTTAGGTTTTTTTCAGGAGTACTTTAAGTTCCCAATCTGCCCCTGGGTGTCTTTGGTATAGTCCCTCACCTCCCAGCTTTAGTCCTGCTTGCAGCTGTTCACTCTGCTGTCTGTCTTCTCAAGGATTTACTTTAGGCAGCCTCTAGCTGTAGTTCTCTTTGGAGGAAATCCTTCTTAGGAGCAGGAGCTTAGGCATGCGCTGCCTCTCCACTTACTGTCTTCACAGGAACTCCCCCTCCTGGCAGAAAGCTGCACCAGCCACCAGCCTCCCAAGAGGGGAGGATCAGGGTGGTTGGTAGTGATGAGCGGCAGGGGTCATATTCAAATTTGTGATATTTCGCAAATATTTTGTAGAATATTCGTCGAATATTCGTGAATTCGAATATTCGTTATATTTTACTTTTTTTTTTTTTTACTCGAAAATCGGCAAGAAAATGATCGTGTAATATGCAAATATTACGCGATCAATACAGGTATTGGCTCAAAAACGAATATATAGCACTATAGAATATAGTGCTATATATTCTTTTTTAGAATATTCACAATTATTTTCATCTGAACACATGATTCCTCGCTGCTTCTTGCTTGTGGGCCAATGAGTCAGTGGCCCACAAGCAACTTAAGCAGGGAGGAATCATGACTTAAGATGGAAAAAAATGCTGACTATTCTAAAAAACTATTATATAGCACTATAATGAATATAGTGCTATATATTTGTTTTTTTTTCTCCATCTGAAGTCATGATTTATCCCTGCTTAAGTTGCTTGTGGGCCAATGACCCAAAATTATGAATATTTAATATAACAAATATATAGCACTATATTCAAAATATTCGCTAATTCTCAAAGTGGTGATATTCGATATAACAATTCGCTTTTCGAATATTCGTGCTCAACGCTAGTGGTTAGCCCTTTTCCTTGCCAACCTTTGTCATCCATTCCTTTGCTGGTAGATAGGGCCATAACAATTCAATATACAATACATAATACAACTATATACACTCACCTAAAGAATTATTAGGAACACCTGTTCTATTTCGCATTAATGCAATTATCTAGTCAACCAATCACATGGCAGTTGCTTCAATGCATTTAAGGGGGTGGTCCTGGTCAAGACAATCTCCTGAACTCCAAACTGAATGTCAGAATGGGAAAGAAAGGTGATTTAAAGGGAATCTGTCACTAGCATATTAGCAAAAAAAATTTTTCATGAATCCATGTGTAATAAAGTACCTTATATCCATATGTCTTGTTCTTTTTATTGTGAGTCTTGTCCTTTCTTCAAAAAAACGCTTCTTATGATCTGCAAATGAAGCTGTAAGGAGCCCAGAGGGGCGTTATTCTTTCTCCACGGTGCCCAGGAACGCCCCTCTGAAGTGCCGTGCCCGCCTAAATTTGAAAACTAATAACTCCTCCAAGTTCAGCTAAATCGCCTCCCAGAGGCGAGGCTAAGTGCTCCCTCCCCTTCCCCCAGCGCCGCGCTCAGCGGCAAACACCCCCAATCCTCCACTCGCCTGCAACCGAAATCCCGCGCAGGCGCAGTGCCGGCGAGGAGGATCGGGGGTGTTTGCCGCTGAGCGCGGCGCTGGGGGGGAGCACTTAGCCTAGCCTCTGGGAGGCGATTTAGCTGAACTTGGAGGAGTTATTAGTTTTCAAATTTAGGCGGGTACGGCACTTCAGAAGGGTGTTCCTGGGCACCGTGGAGAAAGAATAACGCCCCTCTGGGCTCCTTACAGCTTCATTTGCATATCATAAGAAGCGTTTTTTTGAAGAAATGACAAGACTCACAATAAAAAGAACAAGACATATGGATATAAGGTACTTTATTACACATGGATTCATTAAAAAAAAAAATTTGCTAATATGCTAGTGATAGATTCCCTTTAAGCAATTTTGAGCATGGCATGGTTGTTGGTGCCAGACGGGCCGGTCTGAGTATTTCACAATCTGCTCAGTTACTGGGATTTTCACGCACAACCATTTCTAGGGTTTACAAAGAATGGTGTGAAAAGGGAAAAACATCCAGTATGCGGCAGTCCTGTGGGCAAAAATGCCTTGTGGATGCTAGAGGTCAGAGGAGAATGGGCCGACTGATTCAAGCTGATAGAAGAGCAACGTTGACTGAAATAACCACTCGTTACAACCGAGGTATGCAGCAAAGCATTTGTGAAGCCACAACACGCACAACCTTGAGGCGGATGGGCTACAACAGCAGAAGACCCCACCGGGTACCACTCATCTCCACTACAAATAGGAAAAAGAGGCTACAATTTGCACGAGCTCACCAAAATTGAACTGTTGAAGACTGGAAAAATGTTGCCTGGTCTGATGAGTCTCGATTTCTGTTGAGACATTCAAATGGTAGAGTCTGAATTTGCCGTAAACAGAATAAGAACATGTATCCATCATGCCTTGTTACCACTGTGCAGGCTGGTGGTGGTGGTGTAATGGTGTGGGGGATGTTTTCTGGGCTCACTTTAGGCCCCTTAGTGCCAATTGGGCATCGTTTAAATGCCACGGTCTACCTGAGCATTGTTTCTGACCATGTCCATCCCTTCATGACCACCATGTACCCATCCTCTGATGGCTACTTCCAGCAGGATAATGCACCATGTCACAAAGCTCGAATCATTTCAAAATGGTTTCTTGAACATGACCATGACTTCACTGTACTAAAATGGCCCCCACAGTCATTAGATCTCAACCCAATAGAGCATCTTTGGGATGTGGTGGGGGACGGGAGCTTCATGCCCTGGATGTGCATCCCTCAAATCTTCAACTGCAAGATGCTATCCTATCAATATGGGCCAACATTTCTAAAGAATGCTATCAGCACCTTGTTGAATCAATGCCACGTAGAATTAAGGCAGTTCTGAAGGCAAAAGGGGGTCCAACACCGTATTAGTATGGTGTTCCTAATAATTCTTTAGGTGAGTGTATACATTTGTAGTACCCTCAGGTCTGGGGTACTACAGGTACACGCACACAGATACTCCCATACACATAGTTAAAGGGGTATTATCATCTGGGACATAGGATAGGCCATAAATCTTAGGATGGGAATACCTTTTTAATGGCACTATGTACATTGTATGAAAATACTATCGTTTTCCCGTGTTGAAACAAAAACGACAGGGTACTCCGATTTCCGAATGGATTAAAAATCAAATAATGTAACCCTTACATAATCATATACGATAAATGACCAACGTTCGGATACCACAATGACTAAAAATGGTCCCCTAATAATTGTTTTTCCCTCTATTCACTTACCAATAGCCACGCACAAATGCATCTTCCATTCATATCTTCGGGCAAAATGGTTGTTATGTTTTTTTAATGGACCTATAAAAATATATTTTTATGGTAGGTCAGAAACGAGCCAGTGCATTCCTCTCTCATGCCAGCGCCGTAAATGGCATTAGGGTCATTAAAGATGCTGTGACTTTTCAGAAAGGGAATCATACTTGTGCACACCAGAGCGAGCATTTCAAGGACCTGTACAGATGCTTTAATGACAATACCATTTCACAGTACTCTGGAAACAGGCAGCAAGGCAATTATTGTAGAAATAATCATGCTTATTTATAGAGCACTTTATGTCAAGGCAATTTCATCTGCAGAACATTATGTACACATACACAAATGAAAACAAATAAAGCATGCTACAGTCACCTAGTAGCAGCCCGCAGCGCGCCAATGATACAAGCAAACTCCAAGGATGAGATTTTATTTTTACTATTATTACTATGACAAAGTTAAGTTTCCACTCAAAGATAAAGTTATGTGTTTACTTCTTTACCTTGCACATCGCGGTTTTGTTATACTCCAAGACCAGGTTTTCTTAGCCTATTTATTTTCCAGCTTTTGCTTTTTTTCCTTCATCATTATAGCATTTTGATAAGGTGACTCATAATTAAAGATAAATGAAAGTGATTTGGTTCGAAACTAATTTGACCCAAATTTTCGGATTGAAACAGAATCAGAGTTTTTGCCAATATACCCATAATAGGTTATCTGCAATTGTTTATTATATTATGTATCTGCTGTATGGTTCAGAATGATAAGATATGGTTGGCATTGGAAATTGAACTTTCCATTCCATTTTTCTCTTTTGGTAGGAGTTGGCTGGTCCTAGTTTCTGCCAGAAGGAGGAGGAGTTCTTGAGAGTTCTAGGGAAAGTTAGCTGAGCAAGCCTCGAGTGAGGGGGCACGTCCATCTGCTCCAGCTCCAAGGGCCCAAGGACTACGAAAACAGCTCAACTGTGTGGATTACTACTCGGGGGAGACAACAGGGCCCCAGGCTATCCAAAGAACTGCAAGCTACAGCATACAAAGACAACAATTTATATCAGCACTACAGCTATACAAAATCCACTGCGAGGTGAGAGATAACAACTTAAGACATCAGCAAAATTCAGGACAGGCATATGAAAAATCATGCATTTCACAAATGGACACCTACAGCCACAAGTGCAGGGCTTCTTGCTGTTAGCTAAAGGAGGAGAGAGAGAAGGACTGCTATCTACCATCTTGCCTGCCAACATACTTCATCAACTGGGGATAGAGACAGTTACCTTGTACAGATGACATCCTTTGCACTCAGAAAAGAAAACTGCTTGTTGTTCTACATTTACCTGATCCTTTCATATCACCTTTTCACTGCACCTAACACTAGAGAGTGACATCCTAAAAAAGTACACCGTGACACAACTCGTCAGGGCCACTACCACTTTCATCTTTGCACTGGCTCCTCAAGGGCTCCCTTTACAATTTAGGTGAACTTCTCAAAGTGGCATCAGCCATTTTTCAAATCAGAAGACGGGAAAGATGAAGAAAGAGGATCACATAATATGGAGGTGTTTGTGTATACACTCCATTAGGCATTTACCTGCGAAAAGTGAAAATATTTGGTCTATTAAAAAAATACCAGAAAAATTCAGACAATCAAGTGTCTTTAAAGAGGCTGTCCACCAGCCATAGCCATATATGTTGTTGTCACTTTGACATTACTTACTAATGCTGTTCAGTGAGCCCTAGTGGTAGTGGCCCTGATAAGATGTTGTGTCACAGTGTACACCATCAGGTCGTCGCTCCCTGGGGGTCGTTGAAGTGGAAAGGTGGTTGGAGTAATCAGGCCAGAAGTAAAAGTCTAACACCAGCCCCATCTAGTGATGGCTGTGAATATGGCCTATTAATACTGTGTGTTCAGAAGACATGAAAGGCATTGTATTATATAAAAATACATTTGTAAACCCCTCTTTTGCAGTGTGTACCGCTGCTCTGCAGTGGAATGCTGCGCTCCAATTACATACGAAGAGCTTTTCATGCAACGAGCCGCCCCCCAGGGCCGATCATGTCCCAGGTTTTTAGGAACGCTGAGTCTGGTACAGCCTTAATAGTCTCTGTGTGTGTCACGGTGCTCTTACCTGGTGTGACAAAGTGAGGGGTTGTGTCTGGCAAGGCATTTTTTTTTTCTCCCAGCATGTGCGGCTGGGCTGGTTTCCAGCCAGGTGAGATACCGGAGCGGAGTTTAAGTGCCGTTCCAGGTTGTAGCAGCGACTGGCTGTCCTTAAATAGGCAGCTGGGCTCAGCAGAGAGGTCTTTGTTTTTGGGATCTGAGGCTTTGTACCGTGCTGGTAGGGCTAAGAGCCGCATGCTGGGGAAACAGGCCCCCTAAAGCCTGCTGTGGACTACTGGAGGCAGAACTGCCAGCAAGGTGACTTGTGTTATATTAACTTTCTATTGTGTGTGAATTAACACCAAGACTGCAAAGTTACGTGCTGTTTTGTGCAATTGCCTCAAGTGTGAATAAATACTGACGTTTTGAGTTAAGAACTTGTATTTTGCCTCTGTACTGCGCCCCTTACCCTACCAGAGCGAAACCCCACACTGGATACCGTTGATCCCCAGGGATTGGCTCCGAAGAAATAAAGGGGATGAGTAATGGTGGACAGTGTCCGACTGGGGTACCTAGAGCCCACCATTAAAATTTATTTTGGGGGCCCACCATATGGATACATTCAAGTAAAATAATCTAACAAGTTTTTTATATGAACATAGGCTGGTTAAAGTGCTGTACATTGAATATGTGTATGTAGTGCAGTAAATCTAATGTGTTATGTGCCACTTGTGGAGGGGGTAGGAGACTAGGGGCCCACCTTGCTCAGGGGACCACCGGGGGATTCCCCTGTACCCCTGTGGGCCAGTCTGAGCCTGATGGTGGAGGTGGAGAATAATTCAAGTCCAGACTATTATAAAGTTTAATAGCTTTACTTGCGTCAACTTGTATCCAGACAGTATTCATAAACTGGAAGGCAAACTTGAGTACTCTGCTTTAACTCTCTCTGCTGTACTAAACTCAGCTCTATTCTGGCAGCTGGACTTTAGGACTGTTCTGGTACCCCTGGAGTGGGGTGCTTTTGGCTGTTAACCCCCTCACAATATTCTGTCTGTAAATCGATAAGGAGTCATGGTGCTCTATGAACGGCTTACCTCTGGAGAGACTCCTGGTGCAGGAGGGGGGCCTCCCCTCACTGTTACATCTTCGCACATCTGCATCTGACGCTGCCCTGGCTTAGACTGACTAGACACTTCTTGCTGCCCCTCCTTTGGTAGGAAAGAGGGAGAATGGAATGGCGAACCAGGCACATTACATGAACATAACAAATAACAGTTGCATAGCAATGGTTAGAAATGCACCATGTAAGAGGACCTGAAATCAATACACAGATTACATTATTGGTAGCAATTAAAAACAGTAGCAGGGTGTGGAAACGGTAATACCACTCTGGGGTATTACATTTAGTTCTGTGATATGAAGGCTATGCTGTGGTCATTTAAAGGGCTTGTGCAGGATTACAAAAACATGGCTTCTTTCTTTAAAAAAATAAATAAAACGAAAGAAAGAAAGACAGACAAAACAGCACCATATCTATCCATAGCAGTGGCATACGTTCCATGTAGACAAATCACATGACTGTTATGGGCCCGGGGAGATGGGAACCCAGCACTGAACTTCTATAGCCACTATTTTGTTAGTATGGAAGAGATTTTTGAAAACGGTTGGTCATTACAACTAGAGATGAGCAAATTTCTTGAAAATTCGATTCGGCTGATTCGCCGAATTTCACCCAAAAATTAGCTTTATGACGAATTACTTCTCTATGAAGCGCATTTTTTTGTAAGTAGCAGGTGCAATGACAGGAATCTGCGATAGCGAAGCCCCCATCATTGTACCCCTCAGATGCCGCGTTCATACATGATCGTGGCATCTGAGTGTACAGTGTGAAATTAACAATAAAAAAAATTGCATCAAACTTACTGCGTCCATTTGCGCGCGACGGGCTGCCCGCCGCCATCTTGCTTGAAGATCTCAGCCGAAATCACGTGCGGCGCGAGATTACGTCATCACTCCGGCCGGCGTGCTGACGTATGACAGGATTTTGGCCGAGATCTTCAAGCAATATGGAGGCTGGCGGCCCTTCGCGCAAATGGAGGCGGTAAGTTTGAATTTCAGGATTAATCGATTCGCTGACACGAAGCACAAGGAAATTCGGCTTCTAGGCGAATCGAATAATTCCTGAAATTCGGATCGAATTCCACTTTGTGGGATTCGATCATCTCTAATTTTAAACAATAAGAGCTCAGATTGTCCAACCATGTTGGACAAATTAAAGCCCCACTGTGATTGGTCACTACAGACATTGGAACAGTTTTTCTATTAGACAGCAATAAAAAAGGTCAGGTGATAGAATTTTTTTTTCTGCTTGCCTCAGGCAGGAATCTGTACAGCTCTTCAGTGTGTGGAACCTACCAAAAAAGCTTTATATCTCCGAATCCTTGAGTCCTGTAGCTTTGACATGGAGCCACAAAAAAAATTCTGAAAGAAGGCTCTGTTGATGCAACAGAGTTAACACAGATTTCACTGTAAATTATATGCTTAAATCTCTATCACATTTGCCAGCTATCCACATCCGTCAGTGTGAATGAGGTTTCTACAAGCCTTTTCACGTGCAATGGAATTTTTTTTAGTCAGATTGCTGGTATTAGTGCATTAAAATTCACCGTATAGCATATCATGGCATGCTACTTATTTTATGCTGAAAGGCCAAGAATAACAATTGGACTAATTCTCATGTATTGTAGATCTACTGCACTCCAACAGAACATCCACTTCAGAAATCCAAGTGCCTCAGAATTCTACAGTTGCTCTTTTGGTAAAATACTTGTAAGGTTTCCAGTAATTTCCATACCCTTTTGAATGTTCTCTAAGGCTGTTGACTTATCTCACGTTTGAAGTCATTGCCCTTTACAATCTGCCCATACCAGACTGTGGATACCTCAGCTGGGTGATATAACTGAAATCCAAAAAGCTGTTTCAGCAAAGCATAGTTTGCTGAGACAGTTTGTCTAGATTCTGTTATGGGCTGGATTTAATTTGGACTGGTGTGTAGATTTGGTAGTGGGATCTGCCAGTCCACATTCTTCCAGTACAGGTATTGCCTTTAGCTGAGGAGATCACAGGTGAGGCCTGCTGTAATCAAGGAGGGCAACACCTGAGGAAAGAGGTTCGCACGGTCAGAGTCGGGAGGACTTCTGGACCATATTCCCCCCAAAGGTACTGGTGTGGTCACAGCCAAGAGGCTGCTGGACCGTATAGCTGAGAAAAGCCGGATCGTACCCTGGGTGTGAACTGCACTCTATAGGTGAGGTAGAGACGACCTTTGTAATAGGTAGTGCCTAGATGGGCAGGTGTTTATTTTGTGATGTTTATGTTTGTGCTGGTGCTGAAGTGCCAAAATAAAGCACCATTTGGACTTGAACCCCGTTGTCTGAGGAAGAATCTGTTTGCTGCCCTGCTTGAGAGAGCAATCCCTTACACAGACATAACTTGGAGTTCTCGTCACCCAATGCTAAATTTTTAACATGTCCACCACCTAGCATTTGCCATTTACAATACTGATATGTTCGTATGAATTAGAAGGACCTTTGAGCACCCAAAGGCACCAAGGTCTGTATGCATTTGCTTCATCTGTATTATAATGTGGTAGATCTGTCATAGACCCTACAGGAAATTTTCCCAATGAGCCAATATCCATCGGGCCACCCGAACCCATCCCACTGCCGCTGACTGGGTACATACTACTGAGAGAACTAGAAGGACCACTATTAGAAAAAGGCCAGGCAGCATACTGAAGATAGGGCTGGCCTGGTGTGGTAGACAACATCTCACCTCCTAAGATTCCTGCTCCATATCCTTATTAGAGACAATTGGAGGATGAAGAGGACAGAACGTGGCAGTTATTGATCGCCACCACAGGAAGGCAGCTTCTGAAAAGGTATTTTGTGCTGCACTGTGGTATTTGATTCTGTGGGATGGTATTCTATGCTGCACTATGGTATTTCTGACCCTGCTAACTTGTATTGGCTCCATCTACTTGTGTTACACCACCTTCAATCAATTTGAACCCACCCACAACATTGGGGTCATTCCCAGGGCCACTTTAAGCTCCCAGTCCGCCCATGTCTGCCAGGTACGTGCGGCGGTACGCTTAAAATGTCTAAGACACCAGGCACTTCTGTTAAACTCCTACTAGATCTTTTAAACCCAAGTAGACCACAGTGTCAAATCATAAAGAATTTGCAATAAATGTGATGCAACAGCGAGCAGAATATGACTTGTGCTTGTAAATGTGTCCATCGCACTTCTCAAAGAGCGTCTTAAAAGTAAAAGATGACTGATTGCCCTGATTGAGAAGCAGAGGCTATTCCCCTATTACTCCAGACCAATTTATTGTCTGTTCTGTCAGCTGGGAGAACAAGCAGTTCAGGCATCACTGAGCCTAGCCCGCTGCTGACAAATGAAGGCATTTTATTGTTTGCAGATAAATTCGTCCTTTTATAACTGATATTACTCCGTTCCTTCACTGTGAGGGGGCTATTAATATTTATTAAGTCAGTAGACAGTGGCTGACCACAGATATTTAAGCATTACTTACGGGTTTTGTGGCACAATTACTGCACAGTCCCAAAGTCGTAGCCTATCAATTTGACTGTCCCTCATAGCATAGTAAGAGTTTTTGCAGCTTAAACTAGGAATGCATCCCTTAGGATGAACCGATTATTAAGATAAGTAATTCCGTAGGATAAGGAAATGGAAGCATTCGATAAAAATGACTGCTATCCTCTGTACATATAAATAGTGTCGGTGGGACTATAAGGAGCTTTCTTATTGCTGCCATTTTAGACTGTTTATTGGCTGAATATAGTTTATCAGATCATTAAGCATTTTAACAGTTTCTACGTCCTTTTACGCTTTCCTTTGAGTATGTCTACCAGACCTTGGTCGAATATTGGAAAGGCTGTGGACACCTTTGGGGGCATTTTTAAAAATTATTTTTACATTCTACTTATTTTGGGCTCAAATCGTTATTTTTCAGTTGGTGTTTATTACACGTTTTCAACCATTATTCTTCCTTTCAGTTTCTCTGCTTCACACTAAACCTATCAGTACAGAGAAGGATTCTGGTTCAGTGCAATGTCTTGAGTGTAGCTTAGGCAGGGTGCTGGAGCTCCTTAAAGAAACTAGCTATGTATGGAAACTTTCTAGCAGTGTTCCATGGTATGGAGACCTATTGGCAATGCTCTATGGGAAATATGTAAAGCGGTATCTGCTGTTCAACGCATCGCCCTCAGCCAGCCAAAATCCTACTCTGTACTGAAGAGGGGCAAGTACCCCAAAACCGCTCTCTTTGAATGGATATTTGGCTTGGCTATTGCCCCTTGACATGTTCCGAGGCTTGTTAAAAAGTAGGACTCATAGAGAGCCTATATTAATTTTTTGACAGTTAAAAACAGTTTATGATTGTGGATACATTTACCATATTTTTTATTTATAAGACACAGCTTGGTTTTATAGGAGGAAAATAAGAAAAATATTTTTCATCAGACTTCACATCAGACCCCCATATCAGAAACTCAAATCAGATCCTTATATCAGATCTCAGATCAGACCCCCATATTATATCCTCAGATCTCAGATCCCTATGTCAGACCATTAGATCAGACCCCCATATCAGACCTCAGATCAGACTCCTATATCAGACCTGAAATCAGACTACCATATCAGACCTGAAATCAGACTCCCATATCAGACCTCAAATAAGACCCTCATATCAGATCTCAGATCAGACCCTCATATCATATCCTCAGATTTCAGATCCCCATATATCAGATCCTTAGATCAGACCCCCATTTCAAACCTCAGATCAGACTCCCATATCAGACCTCAAATCAGACCCCCATCAGACCTTAGATCAGAACTCCATCAGAGCTAAAGTAAGTAAATTAACTTACCTCTCCTGCTCCGATGCTACAGTGTAGGTCTGGCAGTCTCCCTACAGATATGCTCCCTGGTTTTCTCTCGGCACACACTGCACTTTTAAATGACTGTGTGCAGATTCAGGTCATAGTGTGTGCCATCTTGGCTGACTTTTTGTTACAGCAGCCACAATGGGCTATAATGGACAAAACCCCATTCTTTGGGAGAGTGTTCTAAGCCTGCTCTGTGACCTGGGCAGAATTTAGGAGGGAATAAATAAGCTGTGATATCACATATTGTGAAACCTGTGTTATACACATAAAAATAATCCTGCCTGTGATGATAATTAGATGACTACTGAAAAGTGATCTGCAGAGACCAGAAAGTGACACTAATTATTAGGCTCATAAGCCAGTGCAGAAACTGCAGGATTTATTTATTAATTTTTATTAAGAAAGTGACAGACATGGAAAATAATAATAATTTAAAAAAAAAACACATTCTTTTAATTTATGTCTAACATATAAACTTGATTTAAACAATAGTGCAGCGACGGGGCCACTGTGGCAGTATCTGAGCTACAGTGGGCCGATGGGGGTAGTTTACTCACAGTTCTGTAGCGCTCTCTGGGCCGGCGTGCAGTGTAGGGAAGGACAGCACCAGTTTCTTCAGGGCACACTCTGTGGTCCAGGGATTCCTGCCACATGGTCGTTGAGGTGCCCTTGGTGGTCCGGGTTTAAGGTGCCCTGGAGGCAGGGGTTGTTTGAGACGCCAGCACCTTTAGGTGCAATGAGAGATAGTGCCAAATAAGGAGACATTTAGGAGTTCAACAAACTGGAACTTTTTACTTAAATAATTGCCTTAAGGTAGTATCATCCAGCAACAGTGCTTTGGTTCACAAAAGAATGCTGAGCTGCAACTCCAGACAACAGGCTTGGTGGGACAGTTTTAGACAGGTTCTAGCTTGGCTTGAGTGAGAGAGTGATTCTTTCCTTTGTTTTGGTCTCTCTCTAATAACCCAGCCTTTCAGTACTTGGATCTCCGTCTAGAATTTGGCGACCAACAGGGCGGTCTCTCTAGCGGCAGGCATCAGACTTCTGCTCCATTATTTGAACAAGTTGCTTCAATACAATAAGTCCACTTCGTCTCTGGCTAGACAGTGGCACTTCTCAAAGGGATCCAGTAACCCTTGGACTTGGTCTCCTACTTATCTTGCCCTACTGGAGGTTGCCCAGGGGGCACACAGCAGAAGCTACATACTCTCCTCTCCTTTACTAAGCTATCATCTGACTTCCTGTAACTGACCTGTTCTATATATGTGATGTTATAGCACCACCTAGTGGTGACTAGATGTAATGCAGTTACCAGCCTGTTGTGAGGAATTTGCAGCTTTATACATAGGAAATAGATAATGGCATAAGATGACATGCATAAGGTTTAGGGGCCCACTTCTAGCATGGAGTGGGACAGTGCAATAGGCCATTTTCTGATGACCAATGTCTACAAGCAAAAGACTATTCTGTGAAAAAAGTATCCACCTTTAGATGTTGAAACACAGGAGAAAAGTAAAAAGTACTTTTAAGCAAATCGACCTTCAGATCCAAGATCCAAAGTCATTTCGCTCAAAACTTCGTTTGAATGCTGTACAGAAAATCGTCTCCATACAGCAATCAAATGTATGGGCTCCAGCGAGTCTTGCGAGAATTCAGTGAATAACTTCGGGATTTGATTTTGAGTTTGAAAATAATTTTAAAACTTAGATCTGAAGTCGGCTTTGGTACCGAGGTACCAGCTGGTATCGAAGCCGACTTTAGATTCCTGTTTTAAAATGGTTTTCAAGTTTTAAAATCGAATGCGAGACTTCAGTGATAACTCACCAAAGCCCATACATTTTAATGCTGTATGAAGATGGGTCTCCATGCAACATTAAAATTAAGTTTTGAGTAAATTGACTTTAAATCTGAAGCTCGATAATTGCATTCATAATACATTAAGGAGTATGGGGTATGGCCACACAAGAACATTTTCATGAATTCACATGGAGTCCACTTTCCACAAATGTGACCTGGGTTTCCACATCCCTGTTCACGTTCATAGGAAAATTTCTAAACAGATTTCTGGCATTTTTATGCAATGTGGACAAAAGTAGCTCACCACTTATTTTGGGCAAAAAATACTAGTATTAACCCTGTTGAATTTCAATCGGCTGATCCTCATGTGGTTCTGGGGTGGTGCAAATGTTAAAGCATGGCACATCTGTGGCAGATATTCGATGATCAGTCTTGGACTTCTGTCGTGGCAAATATAGATTGGAATATAATTAGAGATGAGCAAATTTCTTAAATTTTATTTTGGTCCAAATCGGACAAGAAATTTGATTCAGGCACGAACTGATTGTACACAAATTGAAAATATTTTAAAGGGGTTGGCCCATCTTGTACATTTGGGGCATAGTGCTGGAATATGCCCTCAGTGCCTGATAGTTGCATGTGCCACCTGTGGGAACTGCACCTATCCTTAGAAAGGAGCCTGTAAAGTGGAGGGTGCACTGCAGGGTGCACTGTGCTTTTGCAGCCGCCCTCCATTCATTTCTATGGGACCGCAGAAAATAGCCGAGCGCTGGATCGGATATTTCCATCAGCCCCATAGGCGTCAATGGAGCAGTGGATGAGCTGCGCTTCCGATTAGTCCCAATTAGGGATGAGCGAACCCGAACTGTATAGTTCGGGTTCGTACCGAATTTTGGGGTGTCCGTGACACGGACCCGAACCCGAACATTTTCGTAAAAGTCCGGGTTCGGTGTTCGGCGCTTTCTTGGCGCTTTTTGAAAGGCTGCAAAGCAGCCAATCAACAAGCGTCATTCTACTTGCCCCAAGAGGCCATCACAGCCTTGCCTACTATTGGCATGGCTGTGATTGGCCAGTGCAGCATGTGACCCAGCCTCTATATAAGCTTGGGTCACGTAGCGCTGCACGTCACTCTGCTGATTCAAGCATAGGGAGAGGTTGCAGCTGCGACGTTAGGGCGAGATTAGGCAGATTAACTCCTCCAAAAGACTTCATTCTGTGATCGATCTGCAGCTGTGGATCATTGAAGTGCTATTATTGACTTGCTCACTTTTTTGAGGCTGCCCAGAGCGTTTTTAGATCACTTTTTTTCTGGGGTGATCGGCGGCCATTTTGTGACTTGTGGTGCGCCAGCACGAGCTATCACCAAGTGTATTTAACCATCGATAGTGTGGTTATTTTGTGCTATATCCTACATCAGCTGCAGGCTGAGCCTGTGTCACCGAAGTGCATTTAACCATCAATAGTCTGGTTATTTTTTGGCCATATACTACATCAGCTGCAGGCTGAGCCTGTGTCACCCAAGTGCATTTAACCATCAACAGTCTGATTATTTTTTGGCCATATACTACATCAGCTGCAGGCTGAGCCTGTGTCACCCAAGTGCATTTAACCATCAACAGTGTGGTTATTTTTTGGCCATATATTACATCAGGGGCAAGTTGAGCCTGTCACCCAGCGCCTAAAAAATAGACCTGACATTTCTATTCAACCAAATCTGCACAGTTTTAGCTGGTCAAGTAATTTGTAGTGACCGTAAAAGCAGACTTTTTGTTCTGGGTTGAAAAACTATTCCCAAATTTGCCATTCTGAAAATAACTAGTTTGTGGTATTTGAGGCCTACTTGAAATCTATCCCAAAAAGAAAATCTTACATTGAAGGTATTGATAGTGTCATTCAGAAAAACCTAAGACACACGCTAGCGTGCTGATAGAAGTGTCATTCTGTGATTAAACCTATAACTGTCACACAGCGCAAAAAAAAACAGGTCTCACATCTCTATTCAACCAAATCTGCACAGTTTTAGCTGGTCAAGTTATTTGTAGTGACTGTAAAAGCAGACTTTTTGTTCTGGGTTGAAAAAGCATTCCCAAATTTGCCATTCTGAAAATAACTAGTTTGTGGTATTTGAGGCCTACTTGAAATCTATCCCAAAAAGAAAATCTTACATTGAAGTTATTGATAGTGTCATTCAGAAAAACCTAAGACACACGCTAGCGTGCTGATCGAAGTGTCATTCTGTGATTAAACCTATAACTGTCACACAGCGCAAAAAAAAACAGGTCTCACATCTCTATTCAACCAAATCTGCACAGTTCTAGCTGGTCAAGTTATTTGTAGTGACCGTAAAAGCAGACTTTTTGTTCTGGGTTGAAAAAGCATTCCCAAATTTGCCATTCTGAAAATAACTAGTTTGTGGTATTTGAGGCCTACTTGAAATCTATCCCAAAAAGAAAATCTTACATTGAAGTTATTGATAGTGTCATTCAGAAAAACCTAAGACACACGCTAGCGTGCTGATCGAAGTGTCATTCTGTGATTAAACCTATAACTGTCACACAGCGCAAAAAAAAACAGGTCTCACATCTCTATTCAACCAAATCTGCACAGTTTTAGCTGGTCAAGTTATTTGTAGTGACCGTAAAAGCAGACTTTTTGTTCTGGGTTGAAAAAGCATTCCCAAATTTGCCATTCTCAAAATAACTAGTTTCTGGTATTTGAGGCCTACTTGAAATCTATCCCAAAAAGGATATCTTACATTGAAGGTACTGATAGTGTCATTCAGAAAAACCTAAGACACACGCTACCGTGCAGATAGAAGTCTGATTCTGTGATTAAACCTTAACCTGTCACACAGTGCAAAAAAAAAACAGGTCTCACATTTCTATTCAATGGTCTGCCGGGTGTTCACTCCAAGGTCATGGAAGTCACGCCTGCGGCCACCCCGTTCTCCGAGGGATATGTCCTGAAATCCAGCTGAAAGCTGCAGAAAATCAGTCGGAGGTCTCTCCACTACTGGCGGGCCTCTCTGGCGCCCTCTTCCCACAAGCAAAGGCTCGGCTGGTGGCTGCTGGGGTCTTTCAATGCGTCTAGGTTCTTGAGCCTCTTGCTCCTGTCCAGGCTGTCCTTGGCTGGGCTGCCCCCTGGCACGTGCTCTTCCGCGGGCTCTGGCTCGTCCACTCATCTTCTATTCCTGAGAGGATATAAACCGCTAATAAGGTCAATCTGCCGCCTAGCAGCTCCGCCGTGGCACAATCACCTCAGAACTCGCACACTGGTGACTTTAGGTATCTTCACTGGTCACTTTGAGCAGAATGATGACATCCGAGTCACGGCACCAAATGTAACCCTCTTTTCCTTGCACCATCTGCGACACCTCCAGCTTTCACACTCACTCGGTCACCAGCTCCTCCAGGCATAAACTCTAAGTGGACTCTAAGGGACGACACTCAGGTCTTCTGTGGTTTAAAGCTTTATTGAGGTGTAGTGCACTTGGCTGGAGCCTGTAATACAACAGGGAAACACTGCCACTATGTGGTATACAGCCATGTCACCAGCCCACCTATATCATAACAGGCAGTCATTATATTACATTCCCACATACATGTTACAGGATATAACAAAGCATACAGAAAAATGAACAAGAAAAAATCATTTACAAAGATATTGCAGCAGGGTGACCTGGAATACAGCATGTCTTGCAGCCATTTTAGGAAGAACACATGTCTCTTTAACTGTACATCATCTACTCAGCCTAGCATGTGCTGCAGGGTTTAAAGGCTGCTAAAAAAAATACAGTCACCTCTTTACATTCTACAGAACTATTATGGGTATATATTATAACTTTTTACAATAGATAAATGAACTTTAGTTTTAGAGAACTTAGACAGAGATCCTACCTCCTTCACAGTAAATGTCTGCACTGAGGAGACCAAACCAAGTAGCAGAATACACAGGGGGCTTTCTGGAAGAGTCCACTGTAAAGACTCTGTCTGTTAAAACTTTCCTCAGTTATCTAATAGCACATTTGAAGAGGTTTATTTAGCATGTCCTGACTCTCTGCTAACAGCTTATGAATATATGGAACTATATTTAACAAGTGATCATTGCTGCAGCTCCTGTATATTGGTATGACCCTATTGCAAACCTGCAGACTGGATATTTGGTGAAACTTCATGTGGTTCATATCGACTGTACTACACCACTGACTTGGTGCCTGGGCCTAAATGTGTGACAGTGGCCTGTTCCAGTGGTGGGTGACGTGAAGCCTGATTCTCTGCTATGACATGAAGACTGATTCTGCGCTGACATAAGGCCAGATTCTCTGTTACGGGACCTCTCTCCTCTGCCTGGGTGCCTGGGCCTAAATGTGTGACAGTGGCCTGTTCCAGTGGTGGGTGACGTGAAGCCTGATTCTCTGCTATGACATGAAGACAGATTCTGCGCTGACATAAGGCCAGATTCTCTGTTACGGGACCGCTCTCCTCTGTCTGGGTGTCGGGGCCTAAATGTGTGACAGTGGCCTGTTCCAGTGGTGGGTGACGTGAAGCCTGATTCTCTGCTATGACATGAAGACAGATTCTGCGCTGACATAAGGCCAGATTCTCTGTTACGGGACCTCTCTCCTCTGCCTGGGTGCCTGGGCCTAAATGTGTGACAGTGGCCTGTTACAGTGGTGGGTGACGTGAAGCCTGATTCTCTGCTATGACATGAAGACAGATTCAGCGCTGACATAAGGCCAGATTCTCTGTTACGGGACCGCTCTCCTCTGTCTGGGTGCCGGGGCCTAAATGTGTGACAGTGGCCTGTTCCAGTGGTGGGTGACGTGAAGCCTGATTCTCTGCTATGACATGAAGACTGATTCTGCGCTGACATGAAGCCAGATTCTCTGCTATGGCATGAAGAGACTGATTCTCTGCTGACATGAAGCCAGATTCTTTGCTATGGCATGAAGAGACTGATTCTCTGCTGACGTGAAGCCAGATTCTCTGCTATGGGACCTCTGTCCAATTGATATTGGTTCATTTTTATTTTTTTAATTTTTATTTTAATTCATTTCCCTATCCACATTTGTTTGCAGGGGATTTACCTACATGTTGCTGCCTTTTGCAGCCCTCTAGCTCTTTCCTGGGCTGTTTTACAGCCTTTTTAGTGCCCAAAAGTTCGGGTCCCCATTGACTTCAATGGGGTTCGGGACGAAGTTCGGTTCGGGTTCGGATCCCGAACATTTACGGGAAGTTCGGCCGAACTTCTCGAACCCGAACATCCAGGTGTTCGCTCAACTCTAGTCTCAATGGTACGTCTGAAAATAACCGAGCGTGCCATTCAGCTATTTTCAGCAGTTCTATAGAAATAAATAAAGGGCAGCCCCGCATGTGCGATGCGCCCTCTGGGACTTTGTAGAGATGGGACTTGCACCTATCAGACATTGGGGGCATATCTGAGCGATATGCCCCAAATATCCCCTTTAAGGCCCCTTTCACACGGGCGAGTTTTCCACGCAGGTGCAATGCTTGAGGTGAACGCATTGCACCCGCACTGAATCCGGACCCATTTATTTCTATAGGGCTGTGCACATGAGCAGTGATTTTCACGCATCACTTGTGCGTTGCGTGAAAATCGCAGCATGCTCAATATTATGCATTTTCCACGCAACACAGGCCCCATAGAAGTGAATGGGGCTGCGTGAAAATCTCAAGCATCCGCAAGCAAGTGCGGATGCGGTGCGATTTTCACGCATGGTTGCTAAGATGACAGTCTATTCACTGTATTATTTTCCCTTATAACATGGTTATAAGGGAAAATAATAGCATTCTTTAATACAGAATGCTTAGCAGAAGGTCAATTGAGGGTTAAAAAATTTGAAAAAATTAACTTGCGGAGTTGCCGATCTCTTCTTACTTCTTTAATCATGAGCTGCCGGCTAAAGGACCTGTGGTGACATCACATCACATGGTCCAATCCCATGGTCCATCACTGTGGTGATGGACCATGGGATTGGACCATGTGATGAGCGCAGTGATGTCACCACAGGTCCTTTGACAGGTCCTGAAGAAAGAACAGGAGACCGGCAGCTACGCGATCAATTGGAGGAGGTAAGTTAATTTTTATTTTATTTTTTAACCCTCAATTGACCTTGTACTAAGCATTCTGTGTTAAAGAATGCTATTATTTTCCCTTTTAACCATGTTATAAGGGAAAATAATTACATCTACACAACACCGAACCCAAACCTTAACTTCAGTGAAGAAGTTTGGGTCTGGGTACCACATTTAGTTTTTTTATCACGCGCATACAAAATGCATTGCACCCGCGCGATAAAAACTGAACAACGGAAAGCATTCGCAGTCAAAACTGACTGCAATTGCGTACCTACTCGCGCGGGTTTTCTGAAGAAATTCTGATTCTACCAAATCATACTTTTTTCAAACATTCATGGTGAATTTCGATTCTAACAAATTGATTCGCTCATCTCTAATTGTAATCCAATGCGTGAACACGACCTAACTATATAAAATATCATATTTTTATGTTCCCTGATTCCACCAGAAATGAAAGAGTTCTTCTCTTCGTACAGAGCAAAATGTCAAAAACACTGTCATGTTACCTGATATTCTGCTTGTCATTAAACAAATAGAAAAGCAATTTATCTTTTTAATTTGGATTTATCTAGTGTGGAGAAATAAACTTTTCAGCGGTAAGACGGCGCTTTTTGTGTCATTAACTCCTATTACACAACCATTTACTGTGGCTCAATGAGCAGAGTAGATTTTGACAATCAAGTACCTAGTCATTGAAGCGCAATATTGAATGAGTGCAATGTAATAAGTGCATTTCATGACAGGCTGCTCTTATGTCGTTATACCAAGGGTGACTGCTTGTTTAAATCATTCGCTGAATATGTTTTTCTACAAATTATCTGTCAAACTTTCAAAAACTCACAGCTTTTTCGCTATTGCTAAATATGCTAAAAGCTGAGATTAGAGTGAAAATAAGTCGCCGGGCTGACGGCCTCATTAGATGTCCAGCACAGATGCTTCATTTTCTTAAATTGTTTTGCAGGAGAAAGTTTTAAGAGAAGTCATTTGTACTTTATAATACATTGTATTAGCAGATAGTGTCACCTCCGTTATTTATCAGCCGTCTGAATTTCCCTTATCTTCACATGCCCGGAGACCTCCTTTATCTTCCTTCCTTGAATATAAAAAATAAAGAAGGGGGAGAAAGGTGCAGCCTTTAGCTCCCAAAATAGCTAAAAAGGATATTTCCTCATATGCATTCTTACTGGACTATCTGTACCCGGAATGGACAGCTTTTTTCATTTCTCTTCTTTATATAGCATCAACATATTCTGCAGTGGTTTATGGACATTGTCCCTACTCACTGTGGCACCTGTATCCAATAGGAGAAACCAGTATAGATGAAATTGAATCTTCCAGCAGACATAGTTCAGGATCTAAAGGTATCTCAAAACTAAAAATCTGTTTTAGACAATAGTGTCCTAGAACCTGCAGAGCTTAGGACGCCACCTGTAATGACGTGGGCTCCTACGACCAGTGTTGAAGAAAGGCAGGGACGCAACAAAGACACTTCAACACGGTTTATTAATTTTTCCAACGTTAAAATCTCCACATACAGGAAAAAACGTACAGGTTCTACACGTTTTGGACGTAAAAAACGTAATGGTCCTTACTCATGAAAACTATACACTGGAATGCCAGTCCATATAAAGCAATTCCCCCCCCCCCCCCAACCAAAAGGCAGGAGGAGGTCTACATGGGCTGGAGGCAATTAAAAAGAAATCAACTGCAGCCACCACCACATACTTAACTCTATATGTGCAAACACAAAAAAATATATATATTATAAACATCCAATAATAAACTAAACAGAGTTGAAGAATTAGTACTGCAAGATCAGGTCATATTTTCTATTTAAGCCTGAGGGGGAACATGTTCTTAGTTTATGCATCCAATAAGTCTCACGACAAAGCAGTTTTTTCTTATAATCACCCCCCCCCCTCCTTACTGGGCATGATGATCCTCTCTATTCCTTGGGCTACATTTCCTTGATGAACAACCGCAAAATGCAATGTAGCCACAGACACATTCCGCGTTTTATAATGCGTTATTTTATAATGTGGTCAGAGGCACAGAGATATGCAGTGCGCATGCGCCAATTTCACGCCAGTAACTGGTGCATGCGCACTCTATATCCCTGTCCCTCTGCCCACAGTGGCATGCCCGGGCCCGGCAGTGATGCGTGAACAGCCTATAGGGAAATATGATGCCACAGAGCTGGCCTGAGCTTACTGAGGGCGGAGTTAGGCGCGAGTGAGGCGGAGGAACTTGGGCACTTGCGACAGCTCATTAGCATATGATAAAAACGGCTTTTTGGGTGATTTGAAGCATCTGAAGAACTAAACACGGGTAACATCTGTGTCATGTCTTTGTGCCCCACTGAACAATGTGATCTGTTTAAAACCGGTCAGGTAGGTGACAGACTCCCTTCAATGGAATTAATAGCACAACCCACATATTGTAATCTGCAGGCAGTACAAGTGATGAAGTACACAGCATGATCCATGTTACAATTGAGATAGGTTTTAATGCTGTATATTTTATCACTTACCGTGGAAGAAAAAGATTTACTGATCTGCATATGCTCACAGCAGACACCTAGTCTGACCACACTGCCTTTATGCCTCAACCATGATGGTTTAGTTGTTGATGGCTCAATATACAGGCTGGGACTCAGCAACTGACCCAAACTAGGGGCCCTTCTGGCTACACATTTAATACCAACTTTAACTGTCGCTGCCCATTCTTTTGGACCGGTAAATGGCGATTAACTATTCTACAAATCTCCTGGTACTCTTCACTATACTGCGTAGTGAAAAAAGCCTGTGTATTGCGCATATTTTTCCTTTTCATTTTCTTCCCGTTCTCCTTAGGAAAAACTAAAGACTGTCTATCAGAGGAAAGGGTCTCGTTGTACTGACCATGTATTATATCTCCTTTGCCCTAATCTATTGCTGATGTCCTGGGCTTCTTGTAGGAAAGCTACCTCATCTGAGCAATTGCGCCTCGTTCTGATGACCTCTCCCCTGGGTATATTTCGTATGATATGTGCGGGGTGGCAGGATGTTGCTAACAGAATAGTGTTCCCGGCTGTGTCTTTCCTATATGATATTGTGCAAACTCTGCTGTTAGCACTATCCCCTTCTAATTTCAGGTCTAAAAATGAGAAGTAATTCACATTGTAATGCAGAGTGAAGGAGAGAGAACTACAGCAAATATTTAGGTAATTATTGAAATCTTGAATACTGGTTATATCACCCGACCACATAAGCAGCAAATCATCTATAAACCTTCCATACCATTTTATGGATCCCACATAAGGGTTCACATCAGAGAATAAAAAAATTCTCTTCCAGTCTGGCATGCGAGTCCTGATACCTAATCTAACTAGGTAGGCTAGTGGTGTGCCCTTAGCCACGTAACGAGGGTAGGCCAATAAAGGGGGCAAAAAATGCGAGTAGGAAATGGTTTACAGGGAGTGCAGAATTATTAGGCAAGTTGTATTTTTGAGGATTAATTTTATTATTGAACAACAACCATGTTCTCAATGAACCCAAAAAACTCATTAATATCAAAGCTGAATATTTTTGGAAGTAGTTTTTAGTTTGTTTTTAGTTTTAGCTATTTTAGGGGGATATCTGTGTGTGCAGGTGACTATTACTGTGCATAATTATTAGGCAACTTAACAAAAAACAAATATATACCCATTTCAATTATTTATTTTTACCAGTGAAACCAATATAACATCTCAACATTCACAAATATACATTTCTGACATTCAAAAACAAAACAAAAACAAATCAGTGACCAATATAGCCACCTTTCTTTGCAAGGACACTCAAAAGCCTGCCATCCATGGATTCTGTCAGTGTTTTGAACTGTTCACCATCAATATTGCGTGCAGCAGCAACCACAGCCTCCTAGACACTGTTCAGAGAGGTGTACTGTTTTCCCTTCTAGTAAATCTCACATTTGATGATGGACCACAGGTTCTCAATGGGGTTCAGATCAGGTGAACAAGGAGGCCATGTCATTAGATTTTCTTCTTTTATACCCTTTCTTGCCAGCCACGCTGTGGAGTACTTGGACGCGTGTGATGGAGCATTGTCCTGCATGAAAATCATGTTTTTCTTGAAGGATGCAGACTTCTTCCTGTACCACTGCTTGAAGAAGGTGTCTTCCAGAAACCGGCAGTAGGACTGGGAGTTGAGCTTGACTCTATCCTCAACCCGAAAAGGCCCCACAAGCTCATCTTTGATGATACCAGCCCAAACCAGTACTCCACCTCCACCTTGCTGGCGTCTGAGTCGGACTGGAGCTCTCTGCCCTTTACCAATGCAGCCACGGGCCCATTATCTGGCCCATCAAGACTCACTCTCATTTCATCAGTCCATAAAACCTTAGAAAAATCAGTCTTGAGATATTTCTTGGCCCAGTCTTGACGTTTCAGCTTGTGTGTCTTGTTCAGTGGTGGTCGTCTTTCAGCCTTTCTTACCTTGGCCATGTCTCTGAGTATTGCACACCTTGTGCTTTTGGGCACTCCAGTGATGTTGCAGCTCTGAAATATGGCCAAACTGGTGGCAAGTGGCATCTTGGCAGCTGCACGCTTGACTTTTCTCAGTTCATGGGCAGTTATTTTGCGCCTTGTTTTTCCACACGCTTCTTGCGACCCTGTTGACTATTTTGAATGAAACGCTTGATTGTTCGATGATCACGCTTCAGAAGCTTTGCAATTTTAAGAGTGCTGCATCCCTCTGCAAGATATCTCACTATTTTTGACTTTTCTGAGCCTGTCAAGTCCTTCTTTGACCCATTTTGCCAAAGGAAAGGAAGTTGCCTAATAATTATGCACACCTAATATAGGGTGTTGATGTCATTAGACCACACCTCTTCTCATTACAGAGATGCACATCACCTAATATGCTTAATTGGTAGTAGGCTTTCGAGCCTATACAGCTTGGAGTAAGACAACATGCATAAAGAGGATGATGTGGTCAAAATACTCATTTGCCTAAAAATTCTGCACGCAGTGTATTGATACAACCCTTTTATTGTTGTTATTAGTTTTTTACAGTACCAAGTCGGAGAAAGCTCTGGCGATTTCGGCTTTCGGATGCGGGATGTACCGCGAGAAACACGATGATTGCCATCGACCCATTTTGCATATGATGTGAGCCGTGTTTAGATGCGGGGGAGGCGGCTCCGATCCGGAACGAATGGCCCGTTATGGCCCAGGGGTTAAACCCTAAACCTGATGCGAGGCTGCGCATGTGCTTGGTAAACTGCGAGGACGAGAGTGGCCATGAAGGGAAAGTAAGTAAAGGGCTAGCTTGAGCCCGATTGCCTAGGGTGGCTAGTAATCTGTTGAGGACGGCCACTGGGCACCATGGGTTGGTAGTCGGGAAATATTTGATGCGTACAGGGGGCCCTATTTGCGAGGTTTTGGAAATGGGTAAGGTGAAGATGAAATGCTCGTGTCTGCGGGTGAGTTGGCTTAGTACGGGACCCGAATTATGAGGGGAGGTGCTGGTAAATTCCCCGGCCGGAGAAAGCCGTAGAAACTTAAATAGAGGGCAGCTTTGAGAATGCTGCTTTTGAATGGCCCAAAAGGATTGCCGTCTAGGGAGGTTGAGATCTTCCTGAACAAGTCCCCCGACACGGGTTGCCTGGTGGGTTCGGACTTGTTGGAGCTCTTCTGAATGCCCCGCAATGTGGCTTTGATGGCATGGGAGTTGCTGCCAGGGTGACGGATCATGAGGTGATACTGGACCCCCGACAAATACAACCTGATGGTACTGTATGAAAGGTGAAGGTCTTTGTGGCAGTATGCCAGGAAAGCCATGATAAATGTGACTTTGTTCGTGTTGCCCCTAGGGTGAAGGTGAGAAAAAACCTTAAATGCCTTCCAACCTGATTGGTAGTTTCTGGTGGAGTTCTCAGACAGGGACTTGCGGATGAGAGACTGTGCCACTGATATGTACCTGTCTAGTCCAAGATCAGGGATTCGAAATCCGGGGGGTTATCCCGACTCTTTCGGCTTGTGGCATGACCTGGAAGATAAGGTTAAGATTTAGGCGGGACAAGGCATCTGCTGCTACGTTCTTGATTCCCTGGATGTGGGCACAAGAGATGTGGAAATTATGTTTTAGAGCTAGCCAAGTGAGTTTGCACATGAAGCGCATGACCTTGGGCGAGGTAGACCTGCCTTTGGTGAGGATGTCAACTACTGTGTGGTTGTCTGTGATGAAGGATACCGGCATGTTGTTCCATTCTTTGCCCCAGACTTGGGCGGCCGCCACGATGGGATATAATTCTAGGAGGGGGGAAGACTGAATGGCCTGAGGGTCTGAGTAAATTAGGGGAGGCCAGGAGTCCGCGAACCATTGCCGACTGAATAAGGCGCTGAACCCGACGGATGCGGCCGCATCGGAATAAACGGTCGGGAAGGTGTCACTCCAGTGCGGAACGAACAGGGAGATGCCATTCCACTCTGATAGGAAGACCCTCCACATAGTAAGGTCGGCCAGGGCTTCCCGGTCCAGCTGGAAAAGTGAGTCTTGCGTCGGGGCCGTAGGCAACAATTAGAGGAGTCTTGATATGAAGGAGCGACCCTGTGGCATGATTCGGGTGGGGAAATTGAGAGAGCCCAACAACGACTGTAAGTCGCACTTCAACATGGTCCTGGATCCCACGTGAGTGGAAATAGACGTTTGAAGCCTGTCTAATTTGTCCTCTGGGAGTCTGGCCTCCATTCTAAGGGTGTCTAAGGAGATGCCTAAGAAAGTGATGACCGTGGAGGGGCCATCAACCTTTGACGGTGCCACTGGGACCCGTAACGCAGTGAAAATACTGAGGAGATGTGGTTGGGTTTTTCGATCAGTAAGAAGTCATCCAGGTAATGGATTACTCTGGGACAATTGCCATGGTTTACCAGAATCCAATGGAGGGCCTGGGCGAACTGATCAAAAAGCCAGGGGCTGCTCTTTGACCCGAATGTGAGGCGAGTGGCGAAATAGTACTGGTCCCTTTATTTGATTACGTGAAACCTCCAAAGATGCGGTTGGACTGGCAATAGCTTGAAAGCGTCAGAGATATCCACTTACGATAGCCATGCGCCCACCCCCACTTGTAATATCAGTTGTATCGCTTCATCCAGGGAAGAGTATTGCATCGAATACTCTTCAGAAGGGATCAATGAGTTAAGACTTGGAATGCTGGAGGCATGAGGCGCTGACAAATCGCAGATCAAACGCTTTTTATTGGTATTTTTCTTGGTGACCAGACCGATGTGGCTTACTCTGTAGACATGAAAAGGTGGTTGGGAAAAGGGGCCTATGATGAATCCCTTCTGAAGTTCGGCCTGCAGGAGAGAATCCACGGAGCCCGGGTCCTCTGTGGCTGACACCATGTTTGGTGTTTCCCATGAACCTTGGAGCAAGGTGACGAGACCGGTATGGAAGCCTTCGGAAAACTAGTCAGCTTTTCGTAGCGCGTTGGAAGCAGGAGGATTGAGGATGGGCCCGAAAGCAGGAGTGCCTTACACTTATTGTAGTTGCAGAAAGTGGAATTATAATTATTGCATAACTGATTTTTCCCCAGGAATACTATGGGCCGACCTAATTTGTCCAGGAGCGGACCTGGCTTTTGGGAAGCTGAAGTGCTGGGCTGCTGTTTTGCCTGGGAAGTGACATGTGAGTTAGGGCACCAGTCGGAAGCATGCAGCACCGACTGACAATTAGAGCAATACGGGGATCTAAGTCTGGCAAAATGTCTACAGAAAAGCTCCATATCTAAGGATGCCCAGTTGGTGACATGCTGAAACTGGGCGAGGGCGGCGTCTGCCTTCGCCGAGAATGACCTATGGTAGTCGTAGTAGGCGAATCCTCCGTATTTGTACCCGAGCTCCATGACCCTGTACAGGTATGTGTCGAGCTCCTCCCTTCTGGCTGGCTGCACAGACCAGATGATGTCCTGATACAGGCTAAACGCAAGCACAAACTCCGGGATAGAGAGTTTTTTGTTAAGGCGTACACCCTCATGGGTAGAAAGGAGGACCGCCGCTAAGTTGACATCCTTGCCTGCCAGTATGACTTTGCGCAAGTTCTCTGGAACGAAAAAGGAGGGAGCAATCTCGGAACCAGAGAAAACCTACCTGGGGAAGAAGGCCGGGAAGTGGAAGGACCTGGAGTGGGATTGATGGGAGCGGTAGGTGACGCGTCCCTACTTTCGACTGCCTGGAGTCTGGTGTTGATGTCGCAGATGGAACTGGACAGGTTATTAATGGTGGCGTGTAGTTGTGTCAGGGACAACTGGATGTTAGACATAGAGACTTGCTCCTTGGATGCTGTGGATGGCTTCGGAAACAACAGGCGATACAGTTCGGCCTTGCGGGCTGTGGCCGAATGGCGTATCCCTCGCTTGTTTAGCTCGGCAATCATCTTAGGGATTGTCCAAGTTCGGTAGGATGAGAGGCTTGCTCACTCCGAAACCGCGGACTCTACAGTTGACAAAGCGTCCTCGATGTCGGAAACGTGAGACATGGTGAGCTGAAAAAATGAAAGGGACATGATGGGAGCTGGTAGGGGATAATCGTAGGATGGGAGCGGGTGGGGGGTGGGGGCGGGGCTGCCGAAGAGAATGCTCGTAGCGAGGTACAGGGCCTTGACCTAGCTGGTGACCTAGGGACGCGTTGGTCCCCCTGCGAGGAGTGCGACTGTCAACTTACCAAAATTTACCGGAGCTGCTTGCGCCAAGACTAAGGGAACTTCACCTGAAAAGAACGGTATATGTTGCCACGATTGGCTATGCCGGGAGGCCGAAATATCGAATCGTACTTTCTACTTACCTGGAAGAAGATGACTAAATTCTTACGGGTACCCGCGGGGTAGCTTAGCACCTAAAAGAACAAGACCATACATGTTGACTTCACAAAACCATGACTGGAAAAGCGACCAGATGTTTGTGGGATATGACAGGACTGATGCCAGGAACGAAAGGCATTGACTGCTGCTGAAGTGTGCCCGATATGGGGGATGCGCGGATCGGGCGGAACCGGCAGAACGAAACGGGGTAATAGAGCACGGGCGAGACCATGAACCATTATGACTGATGGAAAGACTAGCAACAGAGGGTCTGCTGAGGAAACGTGTACCAGGGCGATCCTGGGTAACCTGGGAATGACAGGGGTAGGAGACATTTAGACATGGACAAGGAACAGTCCAGGGCGTACCTGATGAGGATAACTGCCATGGGAGACGCGAGGCCTGGGCTTACCAGGCCAGGTGGCAGAAGAATGAACATGAAAGAAAAATGTGACACGTAAGCAGAAAGGAGACCAGGGCATACCTGATTAGTGTGAGAACGCGTGGTGCTTGGGCGCACCAAGCGTGGGAAGACATGGGTTGCGTGACCCAAGGAGAAGGTAAATGAGAGGGACAGAACCCAGGTGAATAGAGACAGAAGAAAACATGGCACACGGAAAGGAGGGACTCCAGGGCGTACCTGGAGCAACAAGTGAGTGAAAGACCCCCGAGGAAAATCAGGCAGGGGTGGGGAACCTGAGCGTATCAGGTGGGTGGGACCCGACATGCAAGGATGAGAGGAATGTGGCGTGAAGATGCCAGGGCGTACCTAGCGGAAAGGAGAAGACAACAGAAGTTGACAGGACACAGTAGGACATTTCTTCGTTATCCCTTTTTTTTTTTTTTATGCTGCGAGTGATCCAGTTCTCATTACCCGGTGCGGAACGAGATTTGTAGGATTACGTGCTAGAAGAGCTGGGAAAGCAGCACGAAATATGGTGAGTACAGCAAAAGCGGTCTAAACATGGTGTTCTACAGTCCTGAATACATAATAGGAATTCAGGATCAATGATGTACAGATTGCAATGGAAGCAGCCAGAACCTCGTACATTCACTATGCGGGTCCCCAACCCGGGAATGGGGATTTCCAGACTCCCAGAATGAATGGCCCGCACAGAGCATGCACGACGCCTGAACTACTCCTTGCCAACTTGTCGATGGAAAGCGCAAATTTCAGGTTTGTGTGAGCCTGTACTGCTTTTGTTGCAAACCCCAATTTTTTTTTTTTTTTTTAAGTAATCAGGGCCAGCTTTAAAAAGACCCTTATGTGCCGAATTTCAATGTGCATGTGATGGCTGCGAGTCCAACAGAACTGGCCCGCTGCAGGCATCCAGGTATGGTGCCCATCATAAGAACAATTAATGCAGGGCCCTGTTCACATCTAGTTTGTCCCCACATGGACTTGTTTGTTGAGTATAAGTGTTGTGGACGATCCTATCCAGGAAATACATGATCGATATCGGCTCTATAAGCTTGTGTGGGGGCCTGACTGCAGTAACCCGGTGTGGCCACTACATCGTATGTGGAGCTGTGGTGTAGCGGTGCACAGCAGCTACTGAAACAGCTGATTGGGGGGGTAGGGGATGTCAGGAGGATTGGTATGATAAAATATCGCCTGGGCACAGTAAGGCGGTAATATACAACGTGCCAGATGCTAGGGTGCAAGTTAATGTAGGACACGAGGTCATTACTGCTGACGCGAGAAAGCACACCAGGAGAAGAGCGGCAGGCATGCTCCTGCCGGCTCCTGGCTCACTGCAGCGGGGGAGATCACGTGGTGCGTTCCACGGTGGTACGCATGGCAGGCTGGAGCGCGAATCCCCCGGCAGCGGCAGGAGGGGAGGATGGTCACCGTGCAGCGCGGCTCGTGCGGAGGTAACTCGTGGGAACCAGGGGAGGAGGGGGGAACTTACCCATGATGGCCGCGAGTTCTGGCGTGCAGGATCGCGGCGCTTGCAGGATCGCGGGAAAGACCGGAAATGATGCCTAGAGCAACTAAGGTGCGACTCCTCCTACCCAGGAACGTCAGGCGAGAGAGGACGCGCACTCCATGTGCGGGGAGGTGGGGCTTATGAAGTCCCCTTTGCCCCTCCCACAAATGCAGGCTGAAATTCAGCCTGCTATATATATATATATATTTGTCTTTATAATCATGTTAATGTTTGATTTCTCTATATAATTATGTGTTTTAGGATGATCTTATTTGCCTTGATCATAGGGCACTTTTATTTATTGTGATGCAATCGTTTTGTAACCAATAATTGATTTGCACTCCCCTTAATGGTACAAATGGCGCTATATAGGCATTTCTATCATGCTTCCTGTCAATGGAACGCATGCCAGGGCATACTTCCTGTCATTGGTACGCACACCAGGACACATAGAGCACTTTCGGATTCATTTCCTGGCCGGGGAACGCATCATATCGATGCTTTCATTTAAGCGCCATCCGGCGCATGCACACAGACAGTTCTGAAACGCTGTCCTACGTGCAGCTGCTGTATGCGGTGTTTCCTTTTCTCACTTCCCATGGTTTTGTGTTGATGCCGTGGCTTGCACTCTGGGATTAGTATTTGGTGTGCCCCCATATTTCACTCATTTGCCCAGTCCTGTATCGATCCTATGTCATATGGGGGCTATTAATTACCTACTGTCCATTGGGTAGTTATTTTCCTGTGGATGCACAAGTTTGGGCAGAGATTACAGAGAAGCTTCACAAAAGTCTCTTTTTAACGTTGGGCACAATTTATCAGCATTGATTAAGATGTTCTTGTAAGGTTTAGAACAACTTTTATGTTTCATTTCATTGGCCATTTAGTAATGCTACAGAAAAAACCTAAAGCTTAAAGTTTTATCCGACTGCCCAGCTTCTCATCCTGTAATAAGGTCATTTACTCTGAGAAGTTGGATGCAATTGACAACAAATCTTTTTATTTTAGTGGCTTTATCCAATTTTACCTAAAAGGTTTGGCAACTTTAGATATATTGCAGAGAAAAGTGTGGGTGAGGGGGAAATACACAACCTACTTAGGCAAATTCCACTATTCTATTGAACTATTCTTTCACTGTGAAGCGCCGCCCATTGGTCATCCAAGTCTTCTCCAAGGGCAGCCCTATGATTCCTAATGTGAGAAAAGGTGATAGAGGGGCACATAATGTAAACCCATCCATTGGCGTATCCCTTTCATTTAGGCTTTTGCACTGTGCAAGTAGCATAGGCACATGCTTTACAATGCATTAAACCCTTTAAAGGCTATGTGAATATTGAAAAGTCTTCATTTATTTCTTTTTTTTTATGATCTATTATTAATGTTATATACACTCTCCTAGGTAGAAATATGTGTTTCAGTGGTTACAGACTACAAACAAACCCTGTGTGTAGTCATCTCCAGAAAGGCAGTCAGCATGAAACAGAGCAGAGAGTTAGACAGTCAGTGCCAGGAGTAAAGCAAGCTTTAGATGAACTATCCAAGAGGCAAGGCAAAGGCGATATCGGGTAACGAAGAACGGAGTAAATTGGGACTCAAACTTTAGATAATAGTTGAGAGCCAAACTAGAGTATGAACCACTATCAACAACTGGATGGTTGGTTCCAGAACCAAGTGAGGTGAGTAACACACAGATACTACCATTCAATGATATTTCATCTAATTTCAATGGCCAGTTACAATAGACTCAACGTGTAAAGGCTTGCAGATTTAAGGTGAAATTGTGTTGGAAAATCTTCAGCCGTTCATCCCTCAAATTGTATAAAGCATCTCTAATTCAGATTGTGAGGCAAATAAACAACACTAGTGTACTCATTTTGAGCTAAAAAAATCATTCTTTCAATTGGTCTTAAAAATATTCAGCCTCTTTCTTTGTACAGGGTTTAGATTCTCTATTAGCAGGTTCTGCTTTTACAATGTGTCCTATCAGAGGACTCAGCTGATGGCTCGTGTAAAGCTTATTTCTGATCTCCTGAGAGCTCATAAACACTCATTATAGCTAACTTATCTTACCGATAAGAACATGGCTTAAATGGTTTCTGTCATCAGAAATATCGTTATGTATCTGGCTGACATTAGCGATGTGCTAATGTCAGCAGAACATAACTGTATGATTTTTAACTCCCTGCCTGCCGCCTTTCCCTCAAAATAAAAACTTTTATAATATGCTAATGAGCCTCTAGGTGCTACGCCTGCGCCATCCCGTTTAGTATTCGGCGCAAGCGCAGTGAGTGAAGCTGGCAGCAGGAGAGCGTCCTTCACTCACTGCGCCTGCGCCAAATACTAAACGGGATGGCGCAGGTGCGGGATTTTACGGGCACAGAGGAGAACTAGGACGTCAATCAACTGGACATGGGCGTGCCAAAGGGTGAGAAGACGGAGCCTCTAGGTGCTGCAGCAACACCCCAGTAGTACCTAGAGGCTCATTAGCATATTATAAAAGTCTTTACTTTGAGGGAACGGCGGCAGGCAGGGAGTTAAAAATCATACTGTTATGTTCTGCTGACATTAGCACATCGCTAATGTCAACCAGATACATAATGATTTTTCTGATGACAGAAACCCTTTAAATAAGCGTTTAGGAGCTGATAGTAGTCCAGAGATAAGGGCTGTACATAGCCATCAGAGATGGAAGCTCAAAATGGAAGTAAGTTGCTGACAAGTAGGCTAAAACCTTTATGAAAAAAAAATGCTCCCAAATGTGTTCATAGCGTTTAAATTCCCCAGACTACCAACAAGATCACTGGTAAGTATGAGAAACCACAGTACTTTGTCTTGGGCCAGAAGCAGATTTGTATAAGGGCTCATGCACACGAACGTATTTTCTTTCCATCTCACTTTTTTTGCGGACCGTATGAGGAACAATTTACTTCAATGGGTCTGCAAAAACAACGGAAGGTACTCTGTGTGCATTCCGTTTCTGTATTTCTGTTCCGCAAAAAAGTAGTGCATGTCCTATTATTGTCCGCAAATCATGGTCTGAGGCACCATTCAAGCCAATGGGTCCGCCAAAAATACGGAACGCACATGGAACACATCCGTATGTCATCCATATTTCATCTGTATTTTGTGGATCCATACTGTAGAAATGCTATGCCCAGCCCATATTGCTCATGTGTTTAGTGATCAATAAGTTACTGTTTCCGTTTCCGATCTGCAAAAAACTGATCGCATATAGAAACCATATGGAAATGTTTTGTAAAATAACAGAACGGAAGAGGACTTAAATCAGAGAAAAAAAAATCTCAGATATGGAACAAGGGATCCGTCAAAAACGGAATGCAAAACAACAACGGTCGTGTGCAGGAGCCCTTAGGCTGGCTTCACTTTAGCTGGTCAAGAAATCATGCACGCTATGCATGTCTATCCAGTGCACTTTCCAGACTGCTAACTAGTTTAAAAGATCTGTAGCAAGTGGCGGGTAGGATAGCAAAGGAAGGTGGACAACTAAGTCCTATAACGCCTTGTGTTGTTGCATATACCATACTGTTGTATGAGACCGAAACTGCATGCAACAACATTCCTAATTCCACCTTACGATACATATGCATGCGTATGAGATGGTTAATAGAAATGTTTGCCACCAGTTGCATTTTGTATGAGCCTGTGAGCCGCGTGTACTTCTGCTTGTCAAATAAATGAGCAAAAATCCAGCAACTCTTTTTCTCAGGAGTCGGTTGGCTTCGGTGACATATGGATAAACATTTCATCACTATAGAACTTTATTGCTGCCTTGTCAGATCATATGACCTAGTTTTCCTCTAACATATCTCATAAGATGCTGTTTTTGGAAGTCAGAAATCCCCATTTTGTTGTGATGACAGGTGAAAACATTGCTTGTCAGTCAACAAAGCTGCTTTGCAGAAAGGAGATCGCTTTCAAGTAGATTTCAGGTGCGCTCCTGAGAGGAAGCCTTCAGAGGAGAAGCCAAAACAATGTGAAATATCTGCAAAAGCAAACAAGTTTGGAAAGTCATTAAAAATCTGAAGGATAAGATTGGGATAAGGCATTGCGGGTCATTTATCAAAGACCCTGCACTGCCAGAGAATGCCCCAAATTTATGACGAGGCACAGGTCTCATCATAAGTTAGACGCATCTTTCAGCAGTCTGTGCACGTACGTAGATTGATAACTACTCCAGCAAGGAAGGACTGGAGTAGATTACAATCACCATTTATACCCGTTAGGGCTCATGCACATGACAGTATTTTCTCTCCTTGTCCATTACATTTTTTTTTGTGGACCGTATGCAGAACCATTCATTTTAATGAGTCTGCAAAAAAAAACGGAACTCACTCCTTGTGCATTCTGTTTCCATATGTATGTATGTCCGTCCCACAAAAAAATAGAACATGTCCTATTAGGGGCCAGCTGTTCCGTTACAGAAAATACAGAATGCACACGGACGTCATCCGCATTTTTTGCGGATCTGTGTTTTGCAGACCTCAAAATACATAGGGTCATGTGCATGAGCCCTTAGGCTGAGTTCACATCAACGTTTAGCTTTCTGATTCGTCTGATCTGTCAGAAAACATAATCCTGTAAAAAAAAATATTTTAAAAACCGATCTCAGACAGAATGACTTTTTTTCCCCGTCTAAAAAAAACGGATCTCAGATGGAAATGGCTCAAACAGATGACAACTGATGCAACAGCATCTGTTTTTTCCTCTCTTTTGTATAGTCACTGAGCTATTCAATAAAATGTATCTGTATAGCGCCACCTGCTGTTTGTTCTTTTTTTTATTTCTTGTCCACCTCACTGAGCTGGTCGCACATGCTCAGTTCAAATCTTGAATTACCACCAGTCACAGGTTCTGTTAGAAGCTGTGGCAGTTACTGTGTGAGAGCTGCAGCAGAAATGACACACCTCCTGAGCTGCCAAGATGAACATAATCTAGCAAAGAAATAGGAGCAGTGAATGAGGAGATCTCTCGATCCATGTGAGGTACAGGGCTGGTTCTAGCTTTGTGAGAAAGAGATTGTCATGTACTATATGATGTATGATTTTCATTATTTACATAAATTATGGCATAATCCCTTTAATCCCTTCAGGACCCTGCCATTTTTCCCCTTAAGGACTAGGCCACTTTTTACAAATCTGACGAGTGTCACTTTATGTGGTGATAACTTTAAAACGCTTTTACTTATCCAAGCCATTCTGAGACTGTTTTCACCTCACATATTGTACTTCATGACAGTGGTAAATTTGAGTCAAAATATTTCATTTTTATTTATAAAAAAAATACAAAATTTACCCCAAATTTTTAAAATTTAGCAATTTTTAAAATTTCTATTTCTCTGCTTTTAAAACAGATAGTGATACCTCCTAAAAAATGTATTACTTTACATTCTCCATATGTCTACTTCATGTTTAGATCATTTTGTAAATTACATTTTCTTTTTTTGGGACGTAGAAGGCTTAGAAGTTTAGAAGCAAATCTTGAAATTTTTCAGAATATTTTCAAAACCCAATTTTTAAGGACCAGTTCAGGTCTGAAGTCACTTTGCGAGGCTTACATAATAGAAACCACCCATGAATGTCCCCATTTTAGAAACTACACCCCTCAAGGTATTCAAAACTGATTTTACAAACTTTGATAACCCTTTAGGTGTTCCACAAGAACTAATGTAAAATGTAGATGAAATTTAAGAATTTCACTTTTTTGGCAGATTTCCCATTTTAATCCAAAAAAGTTACCCCATTTTGGAAACAACAGGATAAGGTCGCAGTTTTGTTGGTACTATTTTAAGGAACATATGATTTTTGGTTGCTCTATATTACATTTTTTGTGAGGTAAGGTAACAAAAAAATAGCTGTTTTGGAACCTTTTTTATCTTTTATTTACAGTGTTTATCTGACAGGTTAGATCATGTGCTATTTTTATAGAGCAGGTTGTTACAGAAGTGACAATGCCAAATATGACAACTTTTTTGGTTGTTTGCTTCAGTTTTACATTATTTTTTGGGCGACTGTCTTATGTAGGGGCTCATTTTTTTTCCGTATGAGATGATGGTTTGATTGGTACTATTTTAGGGTGTGTATGACTCTTTGATCGCTTGGTATTACACTTTTTGTGATGTACGGTGTTCACCTGAGGGGTTAGGTCATGTGATATTTTTCTACAGCAGGTTGTTACGGATGTGGCAATACCCAATATGTATTTAGAACCAACATATACCTCAGATATAACAGTATAAGATACCAAACGGGCCTAGACATACAATGTGCAACGCCTAACCAGACCACCCCAATAGCCCCCATAAATGGTACCAAAATATTCACATGTGATATGTAATATATCTTTATTAATACAAAATTTCATAGACAAGGTGAAAACAAAAAAAGAGGAGGAGGAGGTAGCTAATCTCCTCCCTCCTGATACCCCTGATAGAGGGAATCGCACAGGTACTCAGCTCAATTTAATAATGGTATAAATATCCCTGGGTAAAACATGCATATAAAGCCCCCAAGATGCACAGTGGGGATGATTTAAACTAACACTGTGCCAAAAAAGGAATGAAGGTAGATAATACAACTAATATATACACACGATGAATGGGGACCAATAACAGGCCGGAGCCGTGTCCAGTCAAAGATGACACAATAGTGTGTCAATCGGTCCGCATATCAGAGTGTGTATACAAGGGCTACTAGTGACCACAGCTGCTGGCTGCAATAGACACTGATGCAATATACAACAACAAAGTAACCACAGTGGATATATCAATGAACATACAGTAAAGGTAAAACTGCATACAGGTGGTTTGGGAAAACCAGTGGCCTGTGAGAAGGGTATCCAATCATGAGGTCATATCTCATGGCCCAGTGGGGGACCCACAAACCACACAATCATTGGATGTAAATAAAACAATAATACTGTGAGGAACATTTTCAATTACCCATGTTGAGTGACGTACCCGAGACAGAAGTTTTGCCTATGCTCCAACGCACGTTTTGCCACCCTAATGTCTTCGTCAGGATACCCAATATGTATACTTTTATAAGTTTTACACAATAACAGCATTTTTTAAACAAAATAAATCATGTTTTAGTGTCTCCATATTCTGAGAGCCATAGTTTTTTTTATTGTCTTAGATAGAGTCTCATTTTTTGCCGGATAAGATGAAGGGTTGATTGGTACTATTTTGAGGTGCGTATGGCTTTTTATCGCTTGGTATTACACTTTTTGCGATGTAAGATGACAAAAAATTGCTTTTTTGACACAGTTTTTATTTATTTGTTTACGATGTTCACCTGAGGGGTTAGGTCATGTGGTATTTTTATACAGCAGGTTGTTACGGATGCAGAAATACCTAATATGTATACTTTTTTTATTTATTTAAGTTTTACACAATAAATGCATTTTTTAAACAAAAAAAAAAAATCATGTTTTAGTGTCTCCATATTCTGAGAGCCATAATTTATTTTTTATTTTTTGCCCAATTGATTTATTTAGGGGCTCATTTTTTGCAGGATGAGGTGACGGTTTGATTAGTACTGTTTTGGGGATTATACGCCTTTTTTATTGCTTGGTGTTGCACTTTTTGTGATGTAAGGTGACAAAAAAATGATTGTTTTAGCACAGTTTTTATTTTATTTTTTCTATTTTTTCTACGGCGTTCAGGTGAGGGGGTGGATCATATGATATTTTCATAGAGCCGTTCGTTACGGACACGGCAATACCAATATATCTGGTTTTCTTTTTCTTAAATTTTTTTTTTTACAATTCTATGTGTTTTATTTTGGTAATTTTTGTCCCACTCTGGGACTTCAACTTCTGGGGTCTGATCCCCTCTGCAATGCATTGCAATACATCCTGTATTGTAAAACATTGCATGTCAGCTTGTATGCTGACAACCTGCCTGTGAGGGCTGGATCACACAGGCTTCCGTAGAGGGCAAGCCCCGATGCATATGGAAAGCGTCGGGCTTGCCTTCTCTACCATCGGGTCCTCGCCACTGCAGCACGGGGATCCGATGGAGATGCGTAGGGCATCCATACCCTCCGCAAACCCTCTGCATGCCGTGGTCAATATGGGATTAATACGCCGGCATCAGTGTTTTCACCTATGCCGGTGTATGCAGCAGAGCCTGGCTGTCAGTGACTGCCGGGTCCATGCCACTGATCGGGCGGGCGCAGCTACTGCACCTGCCTGATCAGCCTGCTGTACATGTACAGCGCAGGTCCTTATGTAACGTCCACCAGCGCTGTACATGTACGGCGGGGGTCCTTAAGGAGTTAATGAATATTCTGGAGCCCATCTACGCTACGCCTCCTCCACTCCTGATTGGCGAGGATGGCGTAAAAATGTTGAGTTCACCTAAATTTAGGCACATTTTTAAAATGATGCAAGAGGGGGTCATGCAACTTTTTTAGGCCAAAAACTGGTATAAACCCTCTTGTTGTTGACAATTGGGTATTTAGATGCATGTAGGCATGATGTGTACACAGCTCAGTGGACAGCATAGGAGCTGCAGCTGGGCTAGGTACACTTTCTTCGTCTTAGGGTTCAGCCAGATGTTCAGGTTTCTTGATGCAGTTTTTAAAGTCAAAATCAGAAAGGGATCATAAAAGATGAGAAAGTATTAAAGCGGTTTTCCAAGATAGTCTTATTGATTACCTATCCTCAGGATAGGTCATCAATATCAGATTGGTGGGGGTCCGACACCCGGCACCCCCATTGATCAGCTGGTTGATGAGAAGGCCACCCTCCGTGCCAGTACTGCCTTCCCTACATTGCTGGCACGTGAGCAGGTGTAACTACAAGAAGCCATCCCATTCACTTCTATGTGGCGTCTCCTTCCTATTCAAGTGTATAAAAAAATCTGCGAAAAGAATGAGTACGCTTATTTATGTGGCTATTGTATGGAAATGCGTCAGTTAGACCTATTAAATGTAGATCTGCTGGTACATCACCTGCAGAAATCAGTGTCAGCCCTGGATTTCGGACGAAGATCCTTTTGCAAATACACGTCAAATTTGCCATAGGCATCAGATATGATGGAACTAGAAAAATGTTTTAGGTGGAACTAGAAACATTCTTCATTTTTCAAACCTGAATACTTTTATGATTGAATGTAATTTCTAATTTAGTATAGCCATGGAGTTATTCAATAAAATATATATGTATAGTGTCTCCACCTGCTGGTGCTCATTTCCTTATTTCTTTACCAGCTCTATATTATGTTAAAAGTTGTGACAGTTACAAAGTGAGAGATGCAAAAGAATAGACCCACCCCCTGAGCTGAGATAGGGAGAGATCTTCAACTGAAAGGACAAGCCCCCTGAGAAAGGACACACCCTTGATCTAAGATAGGGAGAGAGCTGCAACAGAAAGGACATGCTCCCTCAAAAATGACATGCCCCCTGAGCTGAGAGAGAGAGAACTTCAACATAAAGGACATGCTCCCTCAGAAAGGACACATCTCTGGAAGGGCATGCCACTTGAGAAAGGAAACACCCGGGTTGATGAGCGACGGAGAAAGTTGCAGCAGAAAGTTCACGCACCATGAAAAATGACATGCCCCCTGAGCTGAGATAGAGAGCGGCAACAGAAAGGACATGCCCGCTGAGAAAGGAGACAACCCTGAGCTGAGATAGGGTGACAGCTGCATAAGAAAGGACATGATCCCTCAAAAACTACATGCCCCCTGAGCTGAGAGAAAGAGAGAGCTTCAACATAAAGGACATGTTCCTTCAGAAAGGACACATCCCTGTAAGGGCATGCCACTTGAGAAAGGAAAAACCTGGGTTAATGAGAGAGGGAGAAAGTTGCAACAGGAAGTTTACACCCATCAGAAAGAACACAACCCTGAGCTGAGATATGGTAGAAAAGAAGAGGCACTGCTTGTATTCGTGGAAGCACCATAAGCCATAGTACACAGAGGTAAGTAGAATTAACTTTTATTGGCACTAACATTTTTCGGTGAGGTACCAGCTCCTTTGTCAGGTAAAACCAAGCAATAGGTTCCACGAACTGCACCACTTCGCTTCTACCCTCTCTCCTGGATCTTCTGCCTGGCCTTGATGAGTGAGCTGCAGCCCATGGTGGAAACTTTTTACAAGCGGAAAGTGGTGTTGTGTTCCTAGCACATCCCATACAGGTGAGCACTCCTGCCGCTGTGCTTTAATCTATCACTGCGATCCTGCTCATTTGCGCTTCTCTTTTTTTTTATTTTTATAGTTTCGAGATAGGGCGAGAGCTGCACCACAATGTCACGGCCACGGTTTTGGCCGTGACTCCTTGGGAGCCGCATACTGTTGCCCGCGGTTTTGGGTTGTAGTGTCAACCGCAGCTTGAGGGGAAGATGTCAGTGCACACCACACACAAAACAGAGTGCACACAGACATACAAAAGTGCATAAATACTCGCACACAACTCCTAGGAAACCGCACACATAGCTGTTGTCCGCGGCAACCGCACCTGAGGCCAACTACATTATGCCTCAAGCTGCGGTTGACACTACAACCCAAAACCGCGGGCAACAGTATGCGGCTCCCAAGGAGTCACGGCCAAAACCGTGGCCGTGACACACAAAGGACATGCCGTTTGAGAAAGAATATGGCCCCTGAGCTTATATAGGAAGAGTGCAGCAACAGAAAGGACATACCCCTTGCAAAAGAACATGACCGCTGAGCTTAAAAAAGGAAAGAGCTGCAACCGAAAGGACATGCCTCTTGAGAAAGAACATGACCCCTGAGCTTAGATATGGATATGGAGAGAGCTGGCTTAGGGAGAACCAAAGGAAGGCCATCAATCCCTGACCATCATTGGTTTGAGGCAACAGACAAGGATTCAGCTTTAAGTGTGGCATGCAGGACTTTCTCCTTTGGTGGAGAAAGTGCATACTTTGGCACATATGAGAATGTTATTTAGAAACTTTTCCTGGCATAGAATTGTTAATGCATGGAGATCAGATAGATCAGGAGAAGAGGCAGGTCCTCTTTGAAGCCAAGGGTGGGCCATTTTTGACTTGTTTTCCTTAGGTTAGCTCCTACAGCTGCACAGCTAGCAGAGATAGAACAGAGCAAGTAGGCTCTAGGGTACCTTCACATGTGGCACAGTTTCATTCCATTTTTTTTTTTGGGGAAGTACATGGACTTCTACAAGCCCCATTCAGATGAAAGGAGCTAATTTTCAGTTGTTGCAAATTTCTATCACGTGTGAAGGCACCCTTAGGGCTATTCCACACAAGCGGATCCCGTGCAGGTAATCCGCTGCGTGAAAGAGAGTCAAGCCCCGTTCTGGACAGCAGAGACACGGAGCATTAACATGAATAATAATGCTCTGTGCCTCTCTGTGATCTTTTTACTAGTGATGAGCGGCAGGTGCCATATTCGATTTTGACGAAATTCGCGAATATTCGACAGAATATTCGTTTTATATTCGTCGAAATCGAATATTCGTCATTATTCTTGTTATCGCGATTAATATGCGATTTAAATAATCGCGTATTGCGATTTTAACTTAAAGGCTACTCTCCTATTGAAATAGCAATGCGAATAATTCAAGTTATAATAATCGAATTTCGATTTTAACTTAGCACTGCTATATTCCATATTCGTTAATTCTAGCTTAATATGGAATATAGCAGTGCTAAGCTAAAATCGAAATTCGATTATTATAACTTGAATTTTTTTTTTTTTTTTTTTTTTTTAGTGTTATATTTTTTTCTTTCTCACTTCCCTAAAGTTGTTCTTACCTGTCCTTTGGATTCCTGGCTTCCTGGCTGCTCCAGTCAGTGCCCGTTGCCGCTTCTGCCGACTTCCGTGCTCATGGAGCGTCCCCATCACCATGGGAACGTCTCCATATACTAGAATGTACTGTCGGATTTGAGAATTACGTGAAAAATCGCAATTCGATTATTTCAAGTTATAATAATCGAATTTCGATTTTAACTTAGCACTGCTATATTTAATTCTAGCCTAATATGGAATATAGCAGTGCTAAGTTAAAATCGAAATTCGATTATTATAACTTGAATTAATCGAATTGCGATTTCAACTTGGACCTGGTTTACTATGGTTGGCTTGGTAGAATTAGCGAATATGACGAATGTATTCGTCATATTCCACAAAACGAATATAACGAATGTATTCGTCATATTCCACAAAACGAAGATAACGAAGTATTCTGCATCTTCGTTTTAGCTACCTATTCGTCAACTTCGCTAATTCTAGCAATCATATAGGAAAGTTTACTATAGAGACAGCTAAGTTTAATTCGCTATTCGATTATATGACTGCTTTTTAAAAAAAAAAAAATAGAATAATTATAATTCTATTTATAAAAAAAAAGCAAAGTATTATAATCGCATAGCGAATTAAACTTAGCTGTCTCTATAGTAAACTTTCCTATATGATTGCTAGAATTAGCGAAGTTGACGAATAGGTAGCTAAAACGAAGATGTAGAATACTTCGTTATCTTCGTTTTGTGGAATATGACGAATACATTCGTCATATTCGCTAATTCTACCAAGCCAACCATAGTAAACCAGGTTCAAGTTGAAATCGCAATTCGATTAATTCAAGTTATAATAATCGAATTTCGATTTTAACTTAGCACTGCTATATTCCATATTAGACTAGAATTGAATATAGCAGTGCTAAGTTAAAATCGAAATTCGATTATTATAACTTGAAATAATCGAATTGCGATTTTTCACGTAATTCTCAAATCCGACAGTACATTCTAGTATATCGAGACTTTCCCATGGTGATGGGGACGCTCCATGAGCATGGAAGACGGCAGAAGCGGCAACGGGCACTGACTGGAGCAGCCAGGAAGCCAGGAATCCAAAGGACAGGTAAGAACAACTTTAGGGAAGTGGGAAAGAAAAAAATATAACAATAAAAAAAAAAAAAAAAAAGAATATTCGAAATATCGAATTTATATCACTATATTCGAAATATTCGCGAATTAGCGAAGTGCCGATATTCGCGAAAAAAATTCGATATTCGAATATTCGCGCTCAACACTACTTTTTACTACAAAATCACAGTGAGATAACGTTGTCACTGTGATTTTGTAGCAAAAAGATCACAGAGAGGCAAGGTGCATTATCAATCAAGTTAATGCTCTGTGTCTCTGCTGTCCAGAACGGGGCTTGGCTCTCTTTCACGCAGTGGATTACCCGCACAGGATACCCTCGTGTGAAAGAGCCCTAAGGAGAACAACCAAACCACTTTACAAAATTTCAATTTAAGCAGGTTGCCCAGGTGGAAAAAGATGATTGCTGAACAGAGATGAGCTGTGATATGATGGTGGTTCTAAAAAGTAAAATCACTGTAGAATTGCAGTGGCCAATATGGCGGAACTGCTCAGACCCCAAACACTGTAGCGTGTTTCTCATTGGGCGAGCAGTCCCATCGCATGTGAACCACAGAAATATCGTGGCAGATATGGAGGAGCTGCTCAAACCCCAAACACTGTAGCGTGTTTCTCATTGGGGGAGCAGTCCCACCGCATGTGGACCGCAGCAAACGACCATCCCGAGCAATTAATGCGTACAAAGGAGGACGCCAGCGCGGTCCACATGCACCACAAAAGCATCCTGCACAGGCCGGAGCATTGTGCGGATGAAAATACAATTATATAAATCACTGAAGAAAATGCACCAAAAGGATATGTCACTGACTAAACTAGCTGGTCATACAAGCAGATATTAAAAGCTGAGACTTTCGCCAATATGTTCCTGTCAGGAAGATATCGGAGCCCATCATTGCACCACGTCACGGTCACTCAGCATGGCAAAGGGTCCTACCACTACGCTAACTGTGGTGTGAACACGGTCTGAAGGTGATGTGATCCAGCTCACAGCCCAGCCTGCACACAAATGCCTAGCAGGACAGCCAGTGCAATGTGAACAAAGCAGGACCGTGAGCCCCACCCATATCAGACCATGTGATGAAGGATTCCAGGTGCAAAGGAATGTTCAATTGCCAGATGAAGGCACATTCAAGACATAAAACAAAATCACTGTAGAATTGCAGTGGCCAATATGGCGGAACTGCTCAGACCCCAAACACTGTAGCGTGTTTCTCATTGGGCGAGCAGTCCCATCGCATGTGAACCACAGAAATATCGTGGCAGATATGGAGGAGCTGCTCAAACCCCAAACACTGTAGCGTGTTTCTCATTGGGGGAGCAGTCCCACCGCATGTGGACCGCAGCAAACGACCATCCCGAGCAATTAATGCGTACAAAGGAGGACGCCAGCGCGGTCCACATGCACCACAAAAGCATCCTGCACAGCTTTTAATATCTGCTTGTATGACCAGCTAGTTTAGTCAGTGACATATCCTTTTGGTGCATTTTCTTCAGTGATTTATCTAATTGTATTTTCATCCGCACAATGCTCCGGCCTGTGCAGGATGCTTTTGTGGTGCATGTGGACCGCGCTGGCGTCCTCCTTTGTACGCATTAATTGCTCGGGATGGTCGTTTGCTGCGGTCCACATGCGGTGGGACTGCTCCCCCAATGAGAAACACGCTACAGTGTTTGGGGTTTGAGCAGCTCCTCCATATCTGCCACGATATTTCTGTGGTTCACATGCGATGGGACTGCTCGCCCAATGAGAAACACGCTACAGTGTTTGGGGTCTGAGCAGTTCCGCCATATTGGCCACTGCAATTCTACAGTGATTTTGTTTTATATGTCTTGAATGTGCCTTCATCTGGCAATTGAACATTCCTTTGCACCTGGAATCCTTCATCACATGGTCTGATATGGGTGGGGCTCACGGTCCTGCTTTGTTCACATTGCACTGGCTGTCCTGCTAGGCATTTGTGTGCAGGCTGGGCTGTGAGCTGGATCACATCACCTTCAGACCGTGTTCACACCACAGTTAGCGTAGTGGTAGGACCCTTTGCCATGCTGAGTGACCGTGACGTGGTGCAATGATGGGCTCCGATATCTTCCTGACAGGAACATATTGGCGAAAGTCTCAGCTTTTAATATCTGCTTGTATGACCAGCTAGTTTAGTCAGTGACATATCCTTTTGGTGCATTCTATGGTTCTAAAAAGTACAAATAGTAAGGCTGTTACCAGCCTGCATTTGTGGGTGGGGCGTCTGGCTACTTATTCCCCCAGCTATCGCTGAGCCAGGCGCCCGAGCCTCACGCATTACTTGCGGTATCGCGCTCCTTCCTCTCCGACTCGAGTCCTTGCTTCCGGTTTCCTGCGCACACGCACCGCCGACGTCCGGACTGCCGCTCGCCAGCCTTCCAGGTAATCGAGGCGCAGCTGGCTCCGCTCTAGCTGTGCCTCACGCCTGGTCTCTAGCCCCCTGGTGGTGCAAGTTAGATGCCGCTCTCCCCCAGCATGATCCGCTCGCATGGTTACAGGCGGCAGGGTTGGGGGCGGCATCCTGGTTAACTGTTCTGCCGGTCACATGCCGGCACAAATTGGGGGTCCATAAATAAGATCTATTATTGGTAGGCTGTATGTGCATTCATTTTGCCACCTATGAACTCACTTAGATCTTGGTTTTTCACTCCTAGGCTTTCGTAGCACAAGGGGCATTGGCAAAATTCTGTTTCTGTGATACAGGCAGCGCTCCCATTTTCTGGGGGGCACAGTTTCTTTTGTGCCCTCTGCCAGCTTGCTTTGGTGCCCTGCGTGTTGATCTAAGTTACCTGCCTAGGGTTTCCTCTGCGGGCTCTCACCAGATTAACTTGGGGCCACAGCACCCGTCCTTAACCTATGTGCTCATTTAAACGCAGGGCAACAATACATAGGTCACAAAAAAAAAAAGGGGGGGGAACAAAAAGGGCATCTTTTCAGAATAAGGGACTTTTCCGTATGCTCATCAACAGTTAGCCTGCCTATTCCTCTGCCATAGCATCACAATACCAGAATTTGCGATTTATGTGAAGTTGGTGATTTCACTTTACTGCTTAAACTAGCGGTTTCTGTGTTTTGTCTCACTCTGCTTCCGTCACCGGGTCTTCCCGTATTGTTAGGGTCCTCTGGATCACCCGGGGTCTCAGTGCCTTCTGGATCACCGAGGGTGTCAACGTTCCTGGATCGCCCAGGCTGTCAATGTTCACCCCCTGACGAAGGCACGCCGAAACACACGTTGGGGTAGCGCCATCCTGGTTGGTCCACTCCTGGTCTGAATTTTGGTGAGTCACATCTGCTATTCCATCTCCCGGTTTCCTTTCATTTGGATGTACATTTATTGTCAGGGTTTTCCTGCTGGCCGGGTGTATATGTCCATGTTAGCGTGGGCCCTGCAGTTACTTCTGACTCGCCTTTTTCATCCATACTCATTGTTTATCTGCGGGTAATTTATTTTCTTACTATACATTCATCCCGCCGATTTTACACATTAACAACTCATGACCGGAGTGCCCCTCCCAGGGTGGCGCCGTTCTTCCCTCCCCCTGCTCCTTTTTTGTTCCCTGCCTTACTGCATCTTTTGTATGTAACTTTGATGTTTTGTTATGTCACAATAAAATATTTATTATATTGATCATTTGGCATTTTGAGCTCCATTTTCTTTGTTTTTCTGATGTTGTGCTCGGGAGCTTGAGCCGAGTCATTTTTCTGGGGTGTCGGTGTGCGTGCATTGGGTGGGCATGGGTCCCCCCCTTCTTTTCCCCTCCTTGGCGCCCCTGGGGTTGCCCCCCCCCTTTTTTCTGTCAATGTTCCTGGTTCGGCCAGGTCGTTTAATGTTCCTGGATCGCCCAGGTTGTCAATGTTCCTGGATCGCCCAGGTTGTCAATGTTCCTGGATCGCCCAGGTTGTCAATGTTCCTGGGTTGCCCAGGCTGTCAATGTTCCTGGATCGCCCAGGTTGTCAATGTTCCTGGATCGCCCAGGTTGTCAATGTTCCTGGATCGCCCAGGTTGTCAATGTTCCTGGATCGCCCAGGTCGTTCAATGTTCCTGTATCGCCCAGGTTGTCAATGTTCCTGGATCGCCCAGGTCGTTCAATGTTCCTGGATCGCCCAGGTTGTCAATGTTCCTGGATCGCCCAGGTTGTCACTGTTCCTGGATCGCCCAGGTTGTAAATGTTCCTGGATCGCCCAGGTTGTCAATGTTCCTGGATCGCCCAGGTTGTCAATGTTCCGGGATCGCCCAGGTTGTTCAATGTTCCTGGATCGCCCAGGTTGTCAATGTTCCTGGATCGCCCAGGTCGTTCAATGTTCCTGGATCGCCCAGGTCGTTCAATGTTCCTGGATCGCCCAGGTCGTTCAATGTTCCTGGTTCGCCCAGGTTGTCAATGTTCCTGGATCGCCCAGGTTGTCAATGTTCCTGGATCGCCCAGGGTGTCTATCTTTGTTTATCCAGGGTTATTACATCTGTTCTGTTGTCGTTTGTTCCTTCCTTCAGATTGGGCAGTAGTTATTTTTCCTTCCTCTCCTTCGTTTCGTCTAGGAATTCAGAGGCGCTCCCAGGTAAGTCGGTTTAGAGATGGTCACTGGGGCGGGGTTAACCGTCAGTTTTGATACTCAGGTCCGTTCTTTCTCATTAGTTCCAACATAAACGATTGAGGTTTTGGAGCCGTGCTTCCAAATCCGTTCGTATCCCGTCAGGTAGGTTCATCCGTTGGTCACTTTCACACGCCTTCAGTCTCTCACATTCTTCCGGCCGCTCTCCCCGCATGCGTCTGTGCTTCTTTCCCGTTATTATAGGTAGCCATAATTCGCCTTTTTTTCTCAGGTCAAACATGTGTCACTACCAGAGCTTTGAGACGTTCTCACAGCTCTGTTTCTCCACCCCTGTGATGATGTCACTACTAGAGTTTGGAGGAGTTCTCACTGCTCTGTTTCTCCGCCCCTGTGATGGAGTCTTTACTTTCTGTTTCCTTCCTCCCAGCTGTTCCTCCTGCGGTTGATTTCCCTGCCTTTAAATCACCCCTCCTCCTATTGTAGGGCGTGGATTATATTTCTCATTTCAGTTGTAGCTCTTGCTTGAGTATCTTCACTGGTAGCTATCAGTTCACTGGACCTGTGTTCTGCTGCAGCAAGCACTCCGGATATTGCCAGCTGTCCTTGGATCCGTCTTCTCTGCGGCTGCAGCACCTTCAGCTAAGTGTGCAGACATTGTTGTGTACCTGGTTATTTTCTGACTGGATCTGAAGTGGCCACGGTTCCCTCCATATACTGAGCAGGGCACCGGTAGCCGTGCCCCTTCCACTATTGTAGGGGTTACAGTGGTCATTAGTCTTAGGTACGTGGGCATGCCTTGTTCCGCCATTTGGATCCGGGCATGTGCTTTAGCAGCATAGGGAGAGCTTTGAGGGTCTGACAGGGGTCACCCTTTATCCTCCCTAGTTTGGGTCCGGTCAGTAGCTCTTTTTACTGTGTATACTCTTGTTGCTCACATACAGCCGTGACATTATAATCCACCAAAACCGCCCTTTTTTGACATGGATCCGCTTTCTGGCCTGGTTGACCGCATGCAGGGTCTTTCTTTGGAAGTAGCGGATCTCCGTCAATCTATGACTCAGCTTCAAGCATTGGGCTCTGCTCCGGCTCATGGAGTCTGTTGCGAGCCAAAGGTCTCACTTCCGGAAACGTTCTCCGGGGGCAGTGAGAATTTTGTTCGCTTCAGAGAGGCATGCAAACTCCATTTTTGCTTGTGTCCCCACTCCTCTGGTAAGGAGGAGCAGAGGGTGAGGATTGTCATCTCCCTGCTCAGGGGTAATGCTCAGACTTGGGCTTTTTCGCTGCCATCAGGGGATCCCTCCCTTCGATCCGTGGAAAGATTTTTCGTGGCCCTGGGGCAGATATATGATGACCCGGATCGTGTTGCTCCGGCCGAATCTAACTCACGTGTTTTATGCCAGAACAAACTGTCTGCGGAGCTTTATTGTTCTGAATTTCGGAGATGGGCAGCTGATTCAGGTTGGAATGATGCTGCACTCCGGAGTCAGTTCTGTTATGGTCTCTCAGAGAGATTGAAAGATGCGTTTGCTTTCCATGAGAGACCAACGTCCTTAGAGTCTGCCATGTCATTGGCGGTACGCCTTGACAGGCGTCTAAGAGAAAGAAACAAGACCTCTCTGTCCAGCCATTGTCAGTCTAGGGGCAATGGTGCGGACTCATTCAGTGTGCAGGGGCCTCATCCTGTCTCGCTCCCCTCTGAGGAGGAGCCCATGCATCTAGGTTGACTTGCCCCTGATAAAAGAGGATTTAGTCCTCAGAGTATGGTGTGTTTTTGTTGTGGGGGCATAGGTCATTTGGCAAATGTTTGTCCGTCTAGGAGATTCTTGAACTGTACTAAGAGCGATAATAAGAGAAAAACCTCAAAAGGTAAATCATCAAATTCTGCTTCATCTGCTACTTTGGGCAAAGTTGATGTAGGAATTGATGCTTTTCCTCTGACCTGCAGTTCCCGTTTTCTCCTGTCTGCCAGGGTGGCGCTAGAGAGCAAAGTCATTTCTTGTGAGATTTTTGTCGATAGTGGAGCGGCCGTCAATCTTATTGACACTCAATTTGTAGCCATTCATGGTTTTCAAGTTTGCACATTAGAAAAGGATATACCTGTTTTTGCTATTGACTCTGCTCCACTCTCACAGAGATCTCTGAGGGGCATTGTTCACAATATCCGGCTAGCTGTAGGTGACACTCATGTGGAGGATATATCTTGTTTTGCCCTTAACGGATTGCCTTCTCCTCTAGTTTTGGGGTTACCCTGGCTCACTAGACATAACCCCACTATTGATTGGCAAGGAAGGCAAATAAATGAGTGGATTGACTTTTGTAGAGAGAATTGTCTCACAGCGACTTTTGCAGAGGTGTCTACTAAAACTGTGCCATCATTTCTCTCTGATTTCTCGGACGTGTTTTCCGAGAGCGGTGTTCAGGAGCTACCTCCTCACCGGGAGTTTGACTGTCCCATTAACCTCATTCCCGGCGCCAAGCTGCCAAAAGCACGCCTCTACAATCTCTCACAACCGGAAAGAATCGCAATGCGAACTTATATCTCCGAGAGTCTCGATAAGGGGCATATTCGTCCCTCAAAGTCACCTGTGGCGGCGGGTTTTTTTTTTGTTAAAAAAAAAGATGGCTCTCTGAGACCTTGCCTAGATTTTAGGTAGCTGAACCGTATCACGATTCGCGATCCCTATCCCCTTCCTCTGATCCCGGACCTCTTCAACCAAATTGTTGGGGTCAAGGTGTTTTCCAAATTGGATTTGAGAGGCGCGTACAACCTGGTCAGGGTTAGAGAGGGGGATGAATGGAAAACGGCCTTTAATACCCCTAACGGGCATTTCGAGAATCTCGTTATGCCTTTCGGCCTGATGAATGCTCCGGCCGTCTTTCAGCATTTTGTTAATAGTATTTTCTACCATTTAATGGGGAAATTTGTATTGGTGTATCTTGATGATATTTAGATTTTTTCCCCTGATGTTCAGACCCATCAGGATCATCTTTTTCAGGTTCTGCAGATTCTGCGGGAAAATAAATTGTACGCCAAGCTGGAGAAATGTCTTTTTATGGTATCGGAGATTCAATTTCTGGGTTTTCTCCTCTCTGCTTCTGGTTTTCGCATGGATCCGGAGAAGGTCCGTGCTGTACTTGAGTGGGAGCTTCCTGAGAATCAGAAGGCATTGATGCGCTTTCTGGGTTTTGCGAACTATTACAGAAAGTTCATTTTGAATTATTCCTCTGTTGTCAAACCCCTTACTGACATGACAAAAAAGGGGGCGGATTTTTCCTCTTGGTCGGAGGAGGCGCTTGCAGCCTTTTCTCAGATTAAAGAGAGTTTTGCGTCTGCTCCCGTCTTGGTGCATCCCGATGTTTCCTTACCTTTTATTGTTGAGGTGGATGCTTCCGAGGTGGGTGTGGGTGCAGTTTTGTCCCAGGGCCCTTCTTCTGCCAAATGGCGACCCTGTGCCTTTTTCTCTAAAAAACTCTCCCCGGCAGAGAGAAACTATGATGTGGGAGATAGGGAGTTGTTGGCCATCAAGTTGGCTTTCGAGGAATAGCGCCATTGGTTGGAGGGGGCCAGGCACCCTATCACCGTTTTTACCGACCATAAGAATCTGGCATACTTGGAGTCGGCCAGGCGTATGAATCCGAGACAGGCCAGATGGTCTCTGTTCTTCTCCAGATTCAATTTTGTCGTTACATTCCGACCTGGGATCAAAAATGTGAAGGCTGATGCTCTCTCTCGCTGTTTTCCGAGAGGAGGAAACTCCGAGGACCCGGGACCCATTTTGGCGGAGGGGGTAGTTGTTTCTGCTCTATATTCCGATTTGGAGGCCGAGGTCCAGGCTGCCCGGGCTCAGGCACCTGCCCGTTGTCCTTCTGGGAAGTTGTTCGTGCCTCCTGAGCTACATCACAAACTCTTCAAGGAGCATCATGATACGGTTCTTGCTGGTCACCCCGGGAGTAGAGCCACGGTAGATCTCATTGCTCGGAGATTTTGGTGGCCGGCTCTTCGTAAGTCGGTGGAGGGTTTTGTGGCTGCTTGTGAGACGTGCGCTCGCGCTAAGGTCCCTCGTTCACGGCCTTCAGGTTCCCTTCTCCCGTTACCCATACCTTCCCGTCCTTGGACACACCTGTCCATGGACTTTATCACGGTTCTTCCTCGTTCCTCGGGGAAGTCGGTGATCCTGGTGGTGGTGGACCGTTTTAGCAAGATGGCTCATTTCGTACCTTTCCCTGGTTTACCCAATGCTAAAACGTTGGCGCAAGCTTTTGTCGACCATATTGTTAAATTGCACGGCATTCCCTCTGATATTGTTTCCGATAGAGGCACGCAGTTTGTGTCCAGGTTCTGGAAGGCTTTCTGTTCTCGCCTGGGGGTTCGGCTGTCCTTCTCTTCTGCTTTTCACCCGCAGTCGAATGGTCAGACTGAGCGCCTCAATCAGAATCTGGAGACATATTTGCGCTGTTTTGTGGCAGAGAACCAGAAGGATTGGTGTTCATTTCTCCCTCTTGCTGAGTTTGCTCTGAACAACCGTCGTCAGGAATCTTCTGATAAGTCACCATTCTTTGGTGCATATGGGTTCCATCCGCAGTTTGGGACATTCTCGGGAGGGGCTCTTTCTGGTTTACCTGAGGAGGAGAGATTTTCCTCGTCTTTGTCTACCATTTGGCAAAAGATTCAGAGTAATCTTAAAAAGATGAGTGAGAAGTATAAGCGTGTGGCTGATAAGAGACGTGTGCCTGGTCCGGACCTGAATGTGGGTGATCTGGTGTGGTTGTCTACAAGAAATATTAAACTGAAGGTTCCCTCCTGGAAATTGGGTCCCAAGTTTATTGGGCCTTATAAAATCTTGTCAGTCATCAATCCTGTTGCCTTCCGTCTTGATCTTCCACGGGTTTGGAAGATACATAATGTATTTCACAGATCTCTCTTAAAACCATATGTCCAGCCCACGGTACCCTCCTCTTTGCCTCCTCCTCCGATTTTGGTTGATGGCAATCTGGAGTTTGAGGTTTCCAGAATTGTGGACTCTCGCATTGTCCGCGGTTCTCCTCAGTACCTCGTTCATTGGAAGGGTTATGGTCCTGAGGAGAGGATGTGGGTTCCGGTGTCGGACATTAAAGCCACTCGCCTCATCAGGGCATTTCATAGGGCTCATCCTGAGAAGGTGGGTCCTGGGTGTCCGGAGTCCACCCGTAGAGGGGGGGGGGTACTGTCACTACCAGAGATTTGAGACGTTCTCACAGCTCTGTTTCTCCACCCCTGTGATGATGTCACTACTAGAGTTTGGAGGAGTTCTCACTGCTCTGTTTCTCCGCCCCTGTGATGGAGTCTTTACTTTCTGTTTCCTTCCTCCCAGCTGTTCCTCCTGCAGTTGATTTCCCTGCCTTTAAATCACCCCTCCTCCTATTGTAGGGCGTGGATTATATTTCTCATTTCAGTTGTAGCTCTTGCTTGAGTATCTTCACTTGTAGCTATCAGTTCACTGGACCTGTGTTCTGCTGCAGCAAGCACTCCGGATATTGCCAGCTGTCCTTGGATCCGTCTTCTCTGCGGCTGCAGCACCTTCAGCTAAGTGTGCAGACATTGTTGTGTACCTGGTTATTTTCTGACTGGATCTGAGGTGGCCACGGTTCCCTCCATATACTGAGCAGGGCACCGGTGGCCGTGCCCCTTCCACTATTGTAGGGGTTACAGTGGTCATTAGTCTTAGGTACGTGGGCATGCCTCGTTCCGCCATTTGGATCCGGGCATGTGCTTTAGCAGCATAGGGAGAGCTTTGAGGGTCTGACAGGGGTCACCCTTTATCCTCCCTAGTTTGGGTCCGGTCAGTAGCTCTTTTTACTGTGTATACTCTTGTTGCTCACATACAGCCGTGACAACATGTCTCACATGTCCGATATGGATGACAACCTCTCCATGCCAGGAACTTCCATCTCGGGGCACAACAGCCGCACATCCTTAAGAAATTGGACAGTGCCAAAGTTGATTGCTGAGCTTAATCGCAGGGGGATTCGGCATCCCGCGTCTGCCCGCAAGGCCAAATTATATCGTCTCCTGATGACCACTCCGGGTTTGACAGCTGAGCAGTCCAATATCGACTCCATCCAGCTGGCACTAGCTCAGATCCAGTCTTCCATCGTCGGACTCGCCAGCTCGGTCACGGACATTCAGACTAGGGTAGCGGTCTTGGAAACCAGGCCAGCAGCCTCGCCGCAATATCCAGGTTCGGCAGTCATTCCTGCCATTCCTCAGGACGTTGCAGGTAGGCCTTCTGCCACCCCCCAAATTGCTCCTTCCCATTTTGTTCCGGAGCATATCAAGAAGGATATCCTGGCAGGCAAGGATGTAAATTTGGCGTCCATTCTTATTGCCTCCCAGGATTGTCACGGATGGTGTACAGGAAACAAGACAATACCATATAAACAATGTCTCTCTGGATCCACAACTAAGGAACAAAGGGAGACCCCTGCAATAGACCTGCCGCTCTCCCTCACTGCTCAGCCTATGCGAACACCCCAAAGGTGGATGGCCGCATGTCCACGTTCCTCGGCTATCTATTACCTGAAGACCCTACAATAGTGAAGGGACACGACCACCGGCTCCCTACACTGTCACGGAGGGAGTCAGGGTCACCTGGATCCAGAAAAGACAAAATCATAAATACATAAACAGCACTTATCTTGCAGACGAATGACGACTGCCGACTGGGAACTGGGAACTGCATGCACACACACTCCAGGAAGTTGTATCAGCCGCACACTACTGCATTATGGGGAGGAACTTAAAGGGTAGCGATTAGTCTAACTGCATGACAGCTGAGATAGACTAACGAGATGAGAAACTAAACCAAAACAAAGAAATTCAAGGAGGAGGATCTGAGAAGCTCCTGTGAGCGCTTCTCAGCTGTCTGGCTGTGACAAGGATATTTCCGAGAACCGAGTCATGAACTGCGGAGAGGTTTCTGTGGTTTTGAAGGCCAAGGATGCTCGGCTAAATAGGAAGTTGTCTGTTTCCGAGTTCGTTCTGGCCTTCAGCCTCTACAGGGACGTGGTGTGCTCCGCTCAGCCTAATCGCAGGGAAGAGTTGGACACCTACTTGTACCGGATTACGGATTTGGGGCACGAGTACGGCGGCTCGGCATTTTACGACTACCATTGTTCGTTTTCTGCCAAAGCCGCCGCTGCCCTGAACCAATTTCAGTTCGTATCAAACTGGGCAGACTTGGACATGGAGTTGTTCTGCCGACACTTTGCGGGTCTGAAGGCTCCTCTGTGTGCCATCTGCCAGTCCCTTTTCCATTCCACTGAATGGTGCCCTAATCCGGTGCAAGATCCGCAGTCAGCGCCCACGCCAGGTCCTTCCGGGTCCTCCAGGTCTTCCTCTTCTTTAGATAAGCTGGGCAGGCCAATTGTGTACCTCGGTAGTAGGCAGGTGTGTAATAATTTCAATGCCAAGGGCTGTGCCTTCAATGCTTGTCGAGCACTTCACATTTGCTCTTTGTTTTCGGGCCCACCCCCGTCCTTCCTGTCCCAGGAAGACAGCCAGGGACTCCTGACTAGCTGACCTCAATTTGGAGTTACTGGCTGCGCTTCTGCGGGGCCACCCCGACCGTCCCTTCGTCGCCTTCTTGTTGGATGGGTGCAGAGAGGGGTGCCACACTGGTCTTGTCACGCTCCCCCAGGGCTGCTGGGTGGGCCCCAACCTGCTATCCGCTTCCAGTGACCCTGAGGTGGTGACCACCCTCATTCAAGCAGAAGTCGACAAGGGGTTCGTCATTGGTCCCTTTCTAGAGATTCCATTCCAGTCATGGCATATCAATCCTATTGGCCTTGTTACAAAACAATCTTCCAATAAAAAGCGTCTCATCTATGACCACTCCGCGCCTCATATGTCCTCCATCCCCAGTCTCAACTCGCTCATCCCCTCTGAGGAATATTCTATGCAATATTCTTCAGTTGATGAGGCCATTCAGTATATTCTACAAGCAGGTGTCGGGGCTTGGCTGGCCAAGGTAAATATCGCTGTTGCCTTCAAGCTGCTTCCAACACATCAGCAGCTTTGGAAGTACTATGGCATCAAGTGGGCAGATAAATTCTACTTTGCCAACCGACTTACTTTTGGGTCCAAGAGCAGCCCTTGGATTTTTTAAAAACTTGCCAAAGCCCTGCATTGGATTCTCATCCATCACGGTGGGTTATCCATTGTCGTCCACTACTTGGACGACTTTCTTTTTATTGAAAGGCCCAGTCAGGTCCCGTCCATTCCCCATACACTCCTGGACATTATTTCCCGTCTTCAGGTTCCTGTGGCTACGGCCAAGACTGAGGGTCCGGCCACAAAGGTCACCTTCCTGGGCATCATATTAGATACCGTCAAGATGGAGGCTAGCCTCCCCAGCAAGAAGTTGCTTAGGATCCGCTCTGCTATTTCCCAGGCGGTCCAGTCTCACTCTCTAACCAAGGTGGAGCTTCAATCCTTGCTAGGGATGCTTAACTTCGCCACTAGAATTATGCCTCGAGGCAGGGCCTTCCTTTCCAGGTTGTTATGTCTCCTGCCCTCTGCCCCCGAGCAGGATTCCGTCGTCCATCTGGACAGCCAGGCCATTGCAGACCTTGTCATGTGGAACAGTTTTCTCTCTGACTGGAATGGCATTACTTTGTTCATTCCGCAGTGGGATTCTTCTTCCCCCATGGTTTTCTCCGACGCCGCTGGTTCCTCCGGGTTCGCCGCCATTTTCAGGTCTCATTGGCTGGCTGCCGGATGGCCGCCAGAATTAGCCTCAGACTCAGCAGCTCTCAGATCCTCCCCCCTTCTGGAACTGTATCCCGTCGTGGCGGCAGCCCAGGTTTGGGGTCACCATTGGTCTAACACTTCTGTGACGTTTGTTACGGATAGTCAGACCTTGGTGGACATTGTCAACAAAGGCAGGGCCCAGTCCTCCAGGATCATGGCCTAGTTTGGTTATCCCTCCACCACAATTTCCACATGCGTTGTGTTAACATTTCAGGAGAACAGAATAGGGCCGCGGACGCTCTTTCCCGTTTTAATTTAGCGATTTTTTTTTCAGGAAATGCCCAACGCGGATCAGTCAGGCACGCCCGTGCCCCAATTCAGCACTCTCATTCTGGATTAGATTCGCTCATAGACGAGGCCAAGGCTCGGGTTGCAAAATCATTGTCACGCAATACGGCGAGGAATTATCAGGCCGGCTTAAGAGCTTTTGATAAATTTTCCAAGAGTCATCCGAGGGGTCAACACTCCGAAACCTCCTACATCATGGCCTTCTTGGCCTATTGTCACTCACATCTATCTCTGTCGTATAGTACCATCAGACTTTATTTAGCCGGACTACAACATCACGCTATGCTGGCCACTCCTCATCGCAGGTCCTTTTTTTCAATTCAGGCTATTAAAGCCACCCTCCGGGGTATTCAAAAGGAGGGTAAGTGGTCCATGAGCCACAGGCAACCAGTGTCTAGCAAGTTGTTTAGAGATCTCTCCTCGTCATTGGATGGTAATCCTTTTGGGCCCTCCACTAGCCTGATTCTGTAAGTGGCCATGTATCTTACCTTTTATGGGTTCCTTAGGCCCGGGGAGGTTCTGGCTGGCCCAAATCGTCAAAGCCATCCTTTGAAGCAACATTTGTCATGGGGCCTGGGCCATTACACTCTCCTGCTACCCTCCACCAAAACCAATCAGACAGGTCCCCCCACGGAGGTCAAATTCTACCCAGCCTCGAACAATTGGTGTCCGGTTCAAGTGCTGCATCAATTGCTAACGCATATCCAAGATTCACTGCCAGACAGCCCGCTCCTGCCGCACGCAGGCAAGCCTCTCAACACCTCTCAGTTCATATCCTATATCCGTGCCCTCGCCCAGGGTCTAGGTTATGACCCCAAAGTAATTTCGGGGCATTCATTCCGCATAGGGGCGGCCTCCACTGCATCTCGGCATCAGGTGCCAGCCCATGTCATTCGGTCCATGGGGCGGTGGCGGTCCTCCTGTTTTACCAGATATATACCTAATCCTCAAGTAGAGATATCTCGTGCCTTTCGTTCCCTGGCTTTGTAATTCTTATAATAAAGTGTTGTACCTAACTATTGTCTTTTGCCCCCTTTTCCTTGGTGTACCCGCGCCCGTGGCTCCCGGCACAATTCAGCCACTATGTTCAGGGCAGGTTTCTCTGCGTACGCCGACGTTTTCCTAGCCCTGACCATAAATAGTAAGGCTGTTACCAGCCTGCATTTGTGGGAGGGGCGTCTGGCTACTTATTCCCCCAGCTATCGCTCAGCCAGGCGCCCGAGCCTCACGCCCCTCCCTCCCGCCCCTTTTTCTCAGCTTCCATCAGGTATGCCCCCTTTTTCCTTGGTGTACCCGCGCCCGTGGCTCCCGGCACAATTCAGTCACTATGTACAGGGCAGTTTTCTCTACGTACGCCGACGTTTTCCTAGCCCTGACCATAACTACAGTTTTTGATGACGTTTTTTAAGTCAAAGCCAGAAGTGGATTCAAAAGGAAAAGGAAATATCAAGAAAGGATGTTTGCTTCTCCTTCCTGCTGGATCCACCTAAGCTTCAAAAACTGCATCAAAAATTACAGTGGTGTTAAAAATGTGTGAAACCACCCGTAACATTTTTGTGAAATTTTTCATGGATTTTTTATTTTCTTTTTATGTGTCAAACATTGGCCTGGTGTTAGCTGAAAGTCAATAGTGGAATACAAAATGCTCTAGGTATGGCATTTTTTTCTGGTGCTTTTCTGTGGTCTTCTCTATAGAACTTGAGAAACTGAAGAAAAAAAAAAACATGTTAAAATTTAAGGAATAGAAAGAATGTCACCATCAGTGATGAGTGAATTTTCAGGAAAATTCAATTTGGGTCCACTTCAACCAAATCGAGCATTTATTTCAATTTGGACCAAATTGATTTGACCAGAATCAATACTACTTCAATTGCCATCAAAAGCTGTGGATAACCTCATGTTTTTTTCTCTTATTTTCTCCAAATTGTGATTCTATGGAACTGAATTAATTCCATCTTATCTACTCACCAAAAACCGCTTTGACAAAAACCTGTTGAAATTCCAATAGTGTAAATTCCCTCTGAGCAAAACTGTGAAACCCTTACGTGTTGGTGTGCATGGACTAATACATTGTGTTATGCCTAATGCAAGGCCTGAGGGATGGGGCATGACACAGTCTTCTCTTCATAGTGTTCTATGAATCCTTGTGTCATGCTCTGCCCTCTCCCAGACTGGATTAGGCTTACCTGGAGTGTTCCTTTAATTCTTATCGAGCTTGAACTAACGAGCTATTCTCTTTCAGTGACCAGACTCTTATTTCTGTCCTTTTCTTTGCAAATACAATTAGAAAACATGTTTTTATTGTATACTGGCCACCGTTGAGATTTTTTCACCGCTAATTAGTTGTGATTTTAGCATAAATTTCTATACAGCTGTCGTTCGAGCTAGTCAAAGCCTGAAGAACTACCGTATGATGAAAGTCAATGCAAGAAGGTTGATTGATATCATTTGCGCAGTTCAAAGGATGGAAATGTGTTTACTGAAATCCATTGTATGGAACTAATAAGACCCATGTCGTAATTACGGCGGCAGGACTTCAAGCATGGAGCTGCAAACTATATCATGTACTGGAATTCCGATAAAATTAATCTCAACCTCACAGAGCCTCTCTGTATTGCTTGAAAAAATGTTCTAAAATTGAAATATCATTTTACACTTTGCTATCCGGAATGTGGAGAGGGAAAGCTTATTTTGCATATGGCGACATATTGATTGGCTTGAATTATGATGACATGGTCACGCATAAGAGATAGATATTATCGAGGCCTCCTGTATATTTCACTCTAAATCTTGAGTGATCATGACAAAATGACAGCGATGATTGACAAATTTGGATATCGAATTCTTTTGGGACTAGATGTAATTCAAAATGTTCTACCCAAAGCCGAACTGTCATATGTGGATGTAATCATCCATAAAAGAAAGTCAACTCTTCTCTGTAGCTGTATTTGTTAAAAGGGTTTTCTGAGACTTATACTGATGACTAGAGATGAGTGAAACTTCCAAGATTTGGTTAGTTTTTGATTTGCCAAATTTTTTCAAAAAGTTTGGTTTGGGTCCGAATCTATTCATTAGGAACCAATTCACCTGGAAGTCCTCTAAAACACAGATTTTTCATGACAAGCTCCTTTCTCGTTTTGCATTTTCCTATTTCGAAGCTTCCAACAATTGTCCCTTATCGAAGGCAGATGAAGTTTGAACACACACTGTGTTATTTGAAAAAAAAATGATGATGGTTGAGGGACCAGGCCTCCAAAAATTTGACCTTTAAGTGGCCAGATGCTCGCAGTCACAGTGCTAACTGTCATAACGAAGAAAAGGGTCGGTGGATGCAGCATCAAAAATTAAACCTTTACATGGCCAGTTGCTCATTGTCACAGTATAAATTGTCATAACGAAGAAAAGGGTGGGTGGTTGCAGCATCAATACATTAGACCTTTATGTGGCCAGATGCTCGCAGTCGCAGTGTAAATTGGCATAATGAAGAAAAGGGTGGGTGGATGCAGCCTCCATAAATTAGACTTTTACATAGACAGATGCTCGTAACCGAAGTGCTATCAGAACGAAGAATGGTTGGCTGGATACAGCCTCAAAAATATTTGACCTTTACGTGGCCGGCTGCTAGTAGTTGCAGTGCTGTCAGAACGAAGATGGTTAGCGGGATGCAGCCTTAAAAAATTAGACCTTTACATGGACAAATGCTCAAAGTTGCACTGTAAATTGTCATAACGAAGAAAAGGGTGGATGAATGCAGCCTCAAAAAATTAGACCTCTAAGTGGCCAGATGCTCGTAGTCGAAGTGCTAACTATCAGAACGAAGAAAATTGTTTGGACCAAGCCTAGAAAAATTCTCCCTTTTACTAGAGAGCAGCATAATTAGAGTGGATTAAGACTGGGTAAGGCATTAGCGGCATGTGGGTGCAACATGAGTAGCAGCGGTAGTAACCTGGCACGGCAGTAGATCGGCTTTATATGGGTGCACGTTCGTGTGCAGGAGGCCTAAGCCGGAAAAGTGTGAAAATTCTGCCTAATCCAGGCTTAGTTCATTTTAACAAGGCTGATGTTTAGGACACTGGCACAGTACAACATGGTCCATTTGGGTTTAAACCCCCCCTCCCCCCGCAGCGCTAAAAACCCTCTCCGAGAGGACGCTGGAGGCAGGAAAGAAGACCAAGAGCATAGTGGGCCAGTTCAGGCCATTGTTGCAGTCTGCCTGCCCAGAAGTCCACGGGGGCCGAGGACAGGCTTTGCAAGCCAGAGTCGAGGTAGGCCTAAACCTGGTCATTGAGGTGGTTGGACTGGGTTTACTGACTTGCCTGAGCCTGGTGTGGGACATTAAAAAACTGCTCTATCATGTTTGGTAGGCTGAACTGGCTGCTGCTACTGCTGCTGCTTGTGGCAGGAGGTGGGTGACTCTGAGGGGACGAAGAAGGGCTTCCCTTTCAGACACGTTGACGGCTGGCGTCTGCCAAAAGTTGCAGCAAGGTTCATACACATAGATATATATTGAAAAACCGGCACTCTACATCTATCAGTAATACTAAGGAAGCAATGTACACAGATATGATAGTAAAAAAATGTTCTAAAAATGAAGTTCTGAAAATGAAAAAATAAAAATAAAAATAAAAATTGCAATGTGCAGAGATGGGGGTGCACAATGGAAAAATGTGCAAAGACAATGCGGGAGTGGGACAATGCGGCGATTGTCCGATGATGGTTACCACCTTCAGTGGGTTCAATAAGTCATTATGTCCATTTGTATGTAGTTCGTAAAAAAAAAAAAATTTGTCTTCTATATCATTGATGTTGGTCACACAGGAAAAAAATATATAATATATATATAGTGGCAAAAAGATAAAAAATATATATATAAGTCTATAAACCAAGTCCGGCAAAGACACGTGAGATGCCAGAGAAGTGACGTCACACCCACGTGGAACGCCAAAAGACCGGGAAACAGACACTGCAGAGCGCAACAAGGACGCTCCAACAGCCAGGACATCTACACCTGATAAAGAAGGTAACAGTCAGGGTGCAGCCCTTTCTAATGTGTGGGACGCCACACTAAGTGCAGCACCCGACTGACACACCATTTATATATATATATATTTTTTTTAAATCTTTTTGCCACTATATATATATTATATATATTTTTCCTGTGTGACCAACATCAATGATATATAAGACAAAAAATTTTATTAATTTTTTTACGAACTACATACAAATGGACATAATGACTTATTGAACCCACTGAAGGTGGTAACCATCATCGGACAATCGCCGCATTGTCCCACTCCCGCATTGTCTTTGCACATTTTTCCATTGTGCACCCCCATCTCTGCACATTGCAATTTTTATTTTTATTTTTATTTTTTCATTTTCAGAACTTCATTTTTAGAACTTCTACCTTTTATCCTTCACTTTTACCGTATTTCCATAAAAATAAATACGTATTTTTTACTTTCATATCTGTGTACATTGCTTCCTTAGTATTACTGATAGATGTAGAGTGCCGGTTTTTCAATATATATCTTTATTGTCATAAACCTCCTTTCTGATTGGGTGAATCAGTCCAGAACCAGAGCACCTATACATTGTATTGATCAGGTGAGCCACCAATAACCTATTTCTTCTTCCTCATAAGGTTCATACACAGTTGTTGTAGAAATATTAATAGTTGTAATCCACTCTCCAATGTCTTTGTGTAAGGCAGTGCTTCTCAAATAGTGGGGCGCGCCCCCCAGGGGGGGCGCCAGGCTCCGTAAAGGGGGGCTCGTTCAGGGCCGGCCTTTGGGGTGTGCGGGCTGTGCGGCCGCACAGGGCGCCATAGCAACAGGGGCGCCGGGCGGCCGACAGCTCGCAGTGTAATATGCGTCAGGGAGATGAGCGCTTCCATTGTGGAAGCGCTCATCTCCCGTCTGATCAGAGGCCGGCGCAGGCGCTGGATGCGATGTATGGAGCGGGGGCCGGGGGGGGGACTGGGAGGAGGAGCTGGGGGCCGGTAATAGCGGTGGGGCGGTGCGGTCACTGTACTATAGCCCCGCCCCACCGCTCCCTCCGGTATACTATTATATAATGTATTATTGAATTAAAAGTTATTAAACATGCCCCCCTCACTCCTAATAGTACCGTATATCCGAATTTCTTCTGTATAATGCCGGCAGGCAGGCCGGGCGGCCGGCGTGTCCCTCAGTGATGTCACGTGCCTGCGCCGCCTGCTTTATGAATGAAGCAGGCGGTGCAGACAAGTGACGTCACTGAGGGACGCGCCGGCCGCCCGGCCCGCCTGCCGGCATTATACAGAAGAAATTCGGATATACTGTACTATTAGGAGTGAGGGGGGCATGTTTAATAACTTTAAACGGCGGCAACGGGCACACGGAATCTGTGGATGGCACAGTTAAGGGGTGGGGGTCTGTGGATGGCACTGTTATGGGCTGGGGGGGCACTGTGGATGGCACTGTTATGGGGTGGGGGGTCTGTGGATGGCACATATATAACAGTGCCAGCCACAGATCCCCCTGTAACAGTGCCAGCCACAGATCCCCCCCATAAGTGTCCGTCATCCACAGATCCCACCATAAGTGTCCGTCATCCACAGATCCCCCCATAAGTGTCCGTCATCCACAGATCCCCCCATAAGTGTGTGTCCGATCCACATTTCTTTCTTTTTTTATTCTCTTATACGTTAATAAGGATACAGTGTTATGCAGAGGTGTACTTATAACAATTTTATAGACAAATGATACTATTTACAGTCGCGCGGGGGGCGCGAAATGTTTTCTTCTTCCTAGGGGGGGCATGACAGAAAATAATTAAGAAGCACTGGTGTAAGGAAAGGTAAAAATCTTAACCGCAGTCAGCCAAAGGTGTTTTCATGTTAAGTTCTGATGAGCATCTGCCCCGCCCTGCTCAGTCTGTTCACTTTTATTTACTCACAAAAGGTGTAAAAGGGGCTGGCCCATAACAAGGATGCAGGAAGTGATGATATACAGGAAGTGATGACATAGGAAGACAAGACACCATCATTTAGAATACCCTAGCCAACAAACACATGTATGCAATAATCTACCATTACCACTGGAGTTAATTTTATCTAGTCTTGCTCAGTGATCAATGCCAGATAAAGTTACTATGATCCTCATGCATGTTTATTTACAGGACAACGTCATTATCTCCAGCGGCTGATCAGGCGCACTAGAGACAACAAACGCACGTTCCTTTCGTTTGTATTGTTCTCTTAACAAATGCATCCACACCAAGCCAATAAATCTGCGTCTTGCGCGGGGCCCTAGCCGGCGTCCATACATCAGCCAACAAAACACTGCTCTGCTGAATACATCAGTCTCCCCCGGCCCACAGCCCAGTGCTTAGCACATGGACCATTCGCCGACGGAGACCTCTGCGCTCAGCAGCTGTGACAGGACATACACGGGAAGATATCCACTCCAATGGTTTACCCTGACACTGAGAGACATGATGACAATACACAATATATTAAATACACATCCTAATAAAATTTCCACAACACAGTGTTTCCCAATAGTAAGCTAATTTCTCCTTCCTTTCCTCGGGAGAAAAACCGTCTTCCCATGTTGGAATGATAGCGTGGGTCTAGAAACATGGCTGTCCAGTAATCGCCAGCCTGCTTCATGTGTATGATACACCTGTCAGAGTGTAAGCAATTGAGCATATAGCTCGCTATCCTGGCCAGTGTGTCCAAGAAGCCAGTTCTTTCCATTTCCTCCTCCCTCTGTAATGATTGTGTGTCGTTGCCGGTGTCATCATCATCATCATTTGCCTGCTCCTCCAACACTGTCTCCTCCTCCCCCTCCTCTAGCTGAAGCTCTTCATCCTCCTCCTGCTCCTCCATGGAACTTACTCCTTGGGGCTCCACAACATTGACAGGGCGTGCACCAAGACGCACCAGGTGACTTTCTTCCCCTATCGCATGAGTGTCAGCATTTTTTTTAACACAAATGCAATGGAAATTATGTAATTCAGACCCCAGCTGTCCCTGCATATGAATTTTGTGGCCTCTTCCAAAGGCTTCAGCATGCTACAGGCATCTCAGACCAGCTTCCATTGCCTAATCTTCAAATGACACATGCTCCTTGACGATTCTGGCTGGTGCATGACAAAATCGGTCACTGCTTTCCACTGCTCATAGAGCGTTTCTAGCATGTGCAGTGTCGAATTCCAGTGAGTTGGAACCACGCCAATCATGCGGTGTAACGGCAGACCATTTTGATGCTGCAAGTCCAGGAGGAATTGCTGAAATGATTGCACAGCTTTCTTGATTTTGCCAGCACTGTGCGCAGGCGAGTGAACTTTTTCAAGAGGTGTTGGACCACATGGTCCCAGCATGTGTGTCATTCAGCCCAGGTTCAGCACAGCCACTATTTTCGTACTGTTGTCACTCACGACCTTGTCAACTTCGAGATGGAGGGAAGGCTGTTTGCTCGTCTGTGTGACTGCTCTCACCAAGGCAGATTAAGTCCAACATGGCAGCACTTAACCTGACACATGTGATAGGAGGGTGGCAATGCTGTGCCCTGCTGCTGTTGGAGACGAGAGGGTGTCCATGGAAGAGGAGGTGGAGGAGGTGGATAAGTGCCTGGTCTGGAATCCAGACTGATAAAGGAGTGGAGGTGCCAAGAGAACCTGGCCAGGTTGCTGGGGTGCTGCCTTGCCACTAAAAACATTGAGCCAGTGGACCATGAAGAACATGTATTGCCCCTGGCCATATGCACTGCAACAGGTGTCCGCTGTGGTGTGCATGGTGCTGCAGAGGGACAGCTGCAAAAGGCAGCAGACTCAACTAAATTGTAAGGCAGCAACTGCACCGCCAGCAAATTGGGCAGGTGAGAATTACGTTTGTGCACTGTGGGATTGGTGGGTGCATAAATTTGCTTCTTGACCACACATTCTATTATTGATGTCTGACGAGTGTGACGAAGTGGATAAGGAGCTGGAGAAGCACACACGGATAACAAGGAAGACGTGAAAGACCTAGTATTGTCCATGAATGCGGCTGGCTGCCACAAGGGATCCCGGGGGAAGGAGAAAACTCTTCTTGTGGTAGCTGGCAGCCATCTTATTTTGACAACTGCATGGAGTGATGCTGCTTCACGTGGTTACACAGAGCGGTGGTGGTGCCTACTTTAGAGTCTTTTGACCCATGGCTGAATTTCTGCTTTCAGAGCCTGCACAGGCTAGAGCTGCTACTATGTGTGCTGGAAGAGTGTAAAAGAACTTCCAGATGCCAGATTTTCACCCACTTCCTCCAGAGGTGGACAAACTTGCTTTTGCCCTTGCATGCTTCAGCCCTGAATCTGCCACCATGCTACTTGTGGTCTCCCCAGTTCCCAAAGCAGATCTGGCCCTACTTCGCCTACCACCGTCCTCTGATGTTAACTCCTCCTCACCACCCGGATCCGGCTCCCAGGTCCTGTCTAACACACAATCATCACTATCGGATTCTCAACCTCCCCGCCACTTTTGTCAGACTGTGATAGCTCATGTTAAGCTCCTTGGCCCACCTGTAGATTCCTTGCTCTAAATGTGCCACCACTGCCACTACCTCCACCAACCTGGCTGTGGGTGCCACTACTAAGGCTACTTTCACACTAGCATTCGGGGCTCCGCTTGTGTGTTCCGTTTGAAGGCTCTCACAAGCGGCCCCGAACGGATCCGTCCAGTCCTAATGCATTCTGAGTGGAGGCGGATCCGCTCAGAATGCATCAGTCTGGCAGCGTTTGTCCTCCGCTCCGCTCAGCAGACGGACACCTGAACGCTGCTTGCAGCATTCGGGTGTCCGCCTGGCCGTGCGGAGGCAAACGGATCCGTCCCCCATTGACTTTCAATGTAAAGTCAAAATGCATCCGTTTGCATTATCATGAACAAAAAAAAATATATATATATATTTTTTTGTTCATGGTAATGCAAACGGATCCGTTCTGAACGGATCTAAGCGTTTGCATTATAGGAGCGGATCCGTCTGTGCAGATACCAGACGGACCCGCTCTGAACGCAAGTGTGAAAGTAGCCTAATACTACCACTGCATGGGGTCCCTCACCTCCTCACAAACCTCCACTTCTGGGCAATCCAAAAGCTGACTGCTCTCTAAAAAGTCATCAGGGAGACTCTCAAGACTATCTGCCAAAGTGTGCGGTAGGGTTTGGTGGCCTCTTCTTAGAAGGTAAAAAAAAGAAGGTGCACCACTAGGAGGGGGCAATGTAGACACAGAGGACCCAAATGACAGGCTTCGCTGGGGCTGAAAGGAGGTGGAGCAGGAGGACCGCTCTGACCCTTGGATCCAAGGTACCATGTCTGACACACATCCTGCTGTTACTGAGAGGAGGAGTGAGCCATCCAGTCCACAATTTCATCCACTTTCTCCTTTTTTGCACCTTTCGGGAGCCAGGGGGAACTGCGGCCTACTACTACTGTTACTACTGGTACCACCTACATGACCTGTGCCACTGCTACTGGCCAAATTTTTACTTTTGGAGGGCAAGGTCTGGTTCTTATGTTTGGAAGAGGGACCCTTCCACTTGCCAAACATTTCTAAGTTGTGGTGATGGGTGGCCTACTGTACACAAACAGTCAGACCACCTATGAAACGGTTTGGATTGTGTACAACTAAAATACAAAGAGTTAAAAAAATATATATAATCCCTTTCTACAGAATACACTCAAGAAGACAATGCTTTTGAGAATTTACTTGGTGAATGAAGTTGGAACTTGGCAACTGTGACAGATTTTTGTCTAATCTGACTTGTCCATTCAAAAACAAAGAATCAGAAAAAAAAAATGCAAAAGAAAATTGTTCAACCAGACTTCGACTCAGAAATTATTTCCCCAGCACTTGAAATGTATGGATTATTTACTACAGCCACGTCTGTGGCTTTTACTGAGGTAACTTGGTTATAATTAACTGACTGGCTGCACTCCCCCCATACCTAAATAACAGTCAAACTTTGGTAATTAAAAAGAAAAAGAAAACGGTCTGATACTTGGCCGCAACCGACTGCTATTTTCTGCTGCCTGGTGGTGAGGTGACAGAACACTATTGATTGCTTATGTGCGCTCACTTATGCGGACTGGTGCTGCACCCACCCAAATTATGGACAAACTTTGTTAATGGAAAAAAAAAGTCTGATACAGCATCAGGTGTAGCTGTATCTTTTTTCGTAGCTGCGACAAACTGCATTTATTGCTTGGCCACAACTGACTGCAATTTCCTCCTGCCTAGTGGTGACAGAACACTATCTATTTCTTATGTGTGCTCACTTATGCGGACTGGTACTGCACCCTCTCTCTAAATAACGGACAAATTTTGTTAATGAAAAAGATAAAAAAATAAAAATTGTCTGATACAGCTCCAGGTTTAACTGTTTCTTTTTCCGTTGCCTCTGCAAACTGCGGTTATTGCTTGTCTGCAATTTTCTTCTGACTGGTGGTGACAGAAGACTGTTGATTGCTTATGTGCACTCACTTATATTATATAAACTGTGGCTATTATAGGGTGCACTGCAAGGACCAGCCAGCTCTTCACTGCCCGGCTAGGCAGCTCTTGTCCCTAAGTTATCCCTAAACTGTCCCTGAACTTTCCCTTCCTGCTAAAATACCCACTACTAGAGATGAGCGAATCGAAGCAGATGAAATGGAATTCGATACGAATTTCAAGAAAAATTTCCTTGCACTTCGTGATAATGAATTGCTATTTTCCTAAAATGGTGGCTACACGTGTGAGGACTGAGGACATGGGGCAAGGAACTCTGGGAAGGCAGATCACCCATATTGACATGCATGCATGCAGCCAATCAGCAGCCAGCCAGACCTGTGATGTCACAGCCCTATAAATATGGCAGCCATTTTAGATTCTGCCATTTTCTGACTGCAGGTACAGACGTGAGAGGGCGCTAGGGACAGCAATAGGAAAAACCTTATTGCGAACAAAGAAACTGAAAAAACGATTTACAGTATAAGTGCAGGGAAAAGATAGGGAGGAATTATTTCAAGGCATCTTAGTGCAGGGAGAGACGTCAGAAGGCGCTAGGGACAGTTCTAGAAAAGCGATTTACAAGTGCAGGGAAAGATTATTTGGGGATCCAAATAGTCATTATACAGCTCTGTCATTCCAGCAATTTGTTCTTGGAGTGCAAGTGCTATGTTGAAAATCCTTTAGTGGCTTATATCTGTGGAAAAAGAAAAATATATTCTCAGCTCATGTGTTGAAAGCGTACAGAAAAGAAAAAAATATACGCACTTCACAAAAGTGTTTAGTGGCCTATTTCAGTACAGAAAGAAAATAATAAATGCACTTCAATGGTGCACTTATTTGTGGCAAAAGCGTTTAGTGGCATATTTCAGTACCGAAAGAAAAGAAAAAAAACACTTCACTGGTGCACTTATTTGTGGCAAAAGCATTTAGTGGCCTATTTCAGTACAAAAATAAAAATATATTCTCAGTTCACTTCTGCAGTTATATATGTTGAAAGCGTTTGGTGGCCTATTTCAGTACAGAAAGAAAAAATATACGCACTTTACTGGTGCAGTTATTTGTGGCAAAAGTGTTTAGTGGCCTATTTCAGTACAGAAAGAAAAATATATACGCACTTCACTGGTGCATTTATTTCTGCTAAAAGTGTTTACTGGCCTATTTCAGTGCAAATAGAAAAATATATTGTCAGTTCACTTCTGCAGTTATATGTGTTGAAAGCATTTAGTGGCCTGTGTCAGTACAGAAAGAAAAAATATATGCACTTCACTGGTGCAGTTACTTGTGGCAAAAGGGTTTAGTGGCCTATTTCAGTACAGAAAGAAAACAATATACGCACTTTATTGGTGCAGTTATTTGTGGCAAAAGGGTTTAGTGGCCTATTTCAGTACAGAAAGAAAAATATATTCTCACTTCACTGGTGCACTTATTTGTGGCAAAAGCGTTTAGTGGCCTATGTCAGTACAGAAAGAAAAAATATACACTCACCTAAAAAAATTTTAGGAACACCATACTAATACGGTGTTGGACCCCCTTTTGCCTTCAGAACTGCCTTAATTCTACGTGGCATTGATTCAACAAGGTGCTGATAGCATTCTTTAGAAATGTTGGCCCATATTGATAGGATAGCATCTTGCAGTTGATGGAGATTTGAGGGATGCACATCCAGGGCACGAAGCTCCCATTCCACCTGTTCTATTTCTCATTAATGCAATTATCTAGTCAACCAATCACATGGCAGTTGCTTCAATGCATTTAGGGGGGTGCTCCTGGTCAAGACAATCTCCTGAACTCCAAACTGAATGTCAGAATGGGAAAGAAAGGTGATTTAAGCAATTTTGAGCGTGGCATGGTTGTTGGTGCCAGACGGGCCGGTCTGAGTATTTCACAATCTGCTCAGTTACTGGGATTTTCACGCACAACCATTTCTAGGGTTTACAAAGAATGGTGTGAAAAGGTAAAAACATCCAGTATGCGGCAGTCATGTGGGCAAAAATGCCTTGTGGATGCTAGAGGTAAGAGGAGAATGGGCCGACTGATTCAAGCTGATAGAAGAGCAACGTTGACTGAAATAACCACTCGTTACAACCGAGGTATGCAGCAAAGCATTTGTGAAGCCACAACACGCACAACCTTGAGGCGGATGGGCTACAACAGCAGAAGACCCCACCGGGTACCACTCATCTCCACTACAAATAGGAAAAAGAGGCTACAATTTGCACGAGCTCACCAAAATTGGACTGTTGAAGACTGGAAAAATGTTGCCTGGTCTGATGAGTCTCGATTTCTGTTGAGACATTCAAATGGTAGAGTCCGAATTTGGCGTAAACAGAATCAGAATATGTATCCATCCTCTGATGGCTACTTCCAGCAGGATAATGCACCATGTCACAAAGCTCAAATCATTTCAAATTGGTTTCTTGAACATGACAATGAGTTCACTGTACTAAAATGGCCCCCACAGTCACCAGATCTCAACCCAATAGAACATCTTTGGGATGTGGTGGAACGGGAGCCCTGGATGTGCATCCCTCAAATCTCCATCAACTGCAAGATGCTATCCTATCAATATGGGCCAACATTTCTAAAGAATGCTATCAGCACCTTGTTGAATAAATGCCACGTAGAATTAAGGCAGTTCTGAAGGCAAAAGGGGGTCCAACACCGTATTAGTATGGTGTTCCTAATAATTCTTTAGGTGAGTGTATGTGGCAAAAGCGTTTAGTGGCCTATTTCAGTACAAAAAGAAAAATATATTCTCAGTTCACGTCGGCGGTTATATGTGTTGAAAGTGTTTAGTGGCCTATTTCAGTACAGAAAGAAAAATATATTTTCACAGCGGTTATATGTGTTAAAAGCATGGCTGGGAGTCAGCAGTGTGGCAGCAGTGGGATGTCGGGAGCCAAACGTGCCTGGGGTAGACCACCTGCTTCGCAGCAGCCTACCTGCCCGGGAAGTAGTGGTGCAGGGGTTCACGGAAGCAGCGGCTGTAGAAGTCAGTCAGGGTGGACTGTTGGGGGGGAAATCACCTACTCGGCGGTGTGGCAATTTTTTGTTAAGCCACAAGAAGAGGTTAACATGACCATATGTAGAATATGTGGGCAGAAGGTGAAGCATGGCCAGGGTGCCATTGTTGGCACCACAGCCCTGCGTCAACATATGCAGCGTCACCATATGTGGTATCCTGATGCTGCTGCTGCTACTGCTACTGACATCTCCACACTATGTCACCTTGCCACTCTGTAGTATCCTCCTGATGCTGCTGCTGTCGCCACCTCCAGACTCTGTCATTGGGCCACTCTGTGGTCTCCTCATGCTGCTGCCAACTCCACACTATGTCACCTTGCCACTCTGTGGTATCCTGATGCTGCTGCTGCTACTGCTACTGACATCTCCCCACTATGTCACCTTGCCACTCTGTGGTATCCTCCTGATGCTGCTGCTGTCGCCACCTCCAGACTCTGTCATTGGGCCACTCTGTGGTCTCCTCATACTGCTGCTACCTCGAGACTCTGTCATTGTGCCACTCTGTGGCCTCCTCCTGATGCTGCTGCTGTCGCCACCTCCACACTTTGTCATTGGGCCACTCTGTGGTCTCCTCATACTGCCGCCACCTCCAGACTTGGTCATTGTGCCACTCGGTGGCCTACTCATACTGCTGCCAACTCCAGACTCTATCATTGTGCCACTCTGTGGCCTCCTCCTGATGCTGCCGCCACCTCCACACTTTGTCATTGGGCCACTCTGTGGTCTCCTCATGCTGCTGCCACCTCCACACTCGGTCATTGTGCCACTCGGTTGCCTCCTCATACTGCTACCAACTCCAGACTCTGTCATTGGGCCACTCTGTGGTCTCCTCATGCTGCCGCCACCTCCCCACTCTGTCATTGGGCACTCTGTGGTCTCTTCTTGCTGCCGCCACCTCCATACTCGGTCATTGTGCCACTCGGTTGCCTCCTCATACTGCCGCCACCTCCCCACTCTGTCATTGGGCCACTTTGTGGTCTCCTCTTACTGCTGCCAACTCCAGACTTTGTCACTGTACCACTCAGTGGATGCTCATTCTGCTTCCAACTCCATACTCGGTCATTGTGCCACTCACTGGCCTCCTCATACTGCTGCCAACTCCAAACTCTGTCAGTGTGCCACTCTGTGGCCTCCTCATGCTGCTGCCACCTTGACAATCTCTCGTTGTCGTGCTACTCTGGCCACCTCATGCTGCTGCCTCCTCCAAAATCTCTCATCATCGTGCTACTCTTTGGCCTCCTCATGCTGCTGCCACCTCCACAATCTTTTGTCGCTGTGCCGCTCTGTGGCCTCCTCATGCTGCTGCCATCTCGAGACTCTGTTATTGGGCCACTCTATGGTCTCCTCATGCTGCTTCCACCTCACCACTATGTCATAGGTCTCATGCTGTTCCCACCCTCCCCACTTTATGACTGGGCCACTATTTTGCCTTTTGGCCAGGCTGACATCATCATTTATTTGACCTTTCTTCTGATCTGTCAGAATTAAGGAAAAAATGAGACGCATAACAGATCCTGTCAGTGTAGCAGCTGTAAGGCCTGTATGGTCCCATCAGAATTGGCTTATGATTTGGTACCCAAAATCAGGAGTTGGTACAAAACACAGACATGCAAATATTCTATTCACGTGTCATCTCTGTTTTAGATCCACTCCTGTTTTTTTTTGCATTAGCAATACTGATGGATTATTGAGCAAATTCAGACCGAGTGAAGGCGTATGCTCCACAGACAGGATCTATTTTTTGTGGGTTATTGTTCTGATGGATCAGAGAAAGGTCAATTTAATCAGTGATGTCAACACAAAATTACTGCTGACACCGTCTCCACTCTGTCCGGGGGGGGGGGGCTCTACTTGTATATGCGTTTAACAGAACATGTTCTGTAGACGTCTATGTGGAATCAGTTGGCGATAGTGTAAAAGGAGTGCGCTTCTTCTTGGCGCTAACATCGACCTGTAAGGCTGAGTTCATACTTGAGTTATTTGGTCAGTTTTGGCCCCGTGACTGCCCTAATAAGTGAAGTGTGCAGTGATTCTAAGAGCGACGCCTGTCATCTGCATGTCATACGGACTCACAGTATTTTACTACCAAAGCAGACTGCCTATGCATTTTACTACAAGGCACAGTGTTCTACACCACTATAAAGGCTCTCAGCATCCAGGAAATAGCAGTTTTTTTATCGTAATTTGCCGCGAATATATTCAGATCAAACAGAATTTTCTACGAAAAATTTGGCGAACCGAATTTTTGAAAAATTCACTCATCTCTATCTACTACCCAACTCTTCTCCTTACTACTACTAGCCCTAATCTCTCCCTAATCCAAGCTCAGACTGGTCCACAGGGGTACAGGTGAATATCCCTGTGGGCCCCTGGGCAAGGTGGGCCCCTTGTCTTCAACCCCCTCCACAAGTGGCACATAACACAGTAGACTTACTGCACTACATATAGATAGGCTGTGTACAGCACCTCAACCAGCCTAAATTAATATAAAAAACTAGGCAGAATATTTTAGAAATTACCCAGTTTATTATTATAGACACGTTCATGTGGCTGAGATGACTTATAGGTACAGAGGCAGGACATTCAGTCTCCTCCTTTCTCAGAGATCTGCCTTCCCAAAGTTGCTGCAGGTACCCCATAATTAATCATCTTGTAGTGTCTGGCTTCTGTTTGCTGCTGTGTGAGTAGGTAATATTTGGATGTATCTGCATGGTGGGTCCCCAAAATAAATTTTTCTGGTTGTTAATTGCCCTCCTGCAGAGATGGTCCACTCTGGTCAAAGACTAAGCACAAAATGATGCTACTGTAGCTGTTTACAGACACCTCCACACTGATTGGCTCATAGAGGCTGCCTGTCAGCCTCTGAGCCAATCAGGACAAGCCCTCCCATCAGTTCCTATCTGAGTCATGTGATAGGCATCTTCTTTCTCCCTTGTGCCTTTGCACATTGTCAATACCACAGTAAAATGGCGCTGGGTGCCGTTTTACAAGATTAGCCCGAATCAAACCAGAAAAGATTCGGGTTCGATTTGGTGCCTAGAAAAATCTGAGATTCATAACGAATCTACAAATCTGCAAATAGAGTTGCTCATCTCTACTGATGACCTATCCTCTGGATAGGTCATCACTTGTGTTGAATGAATTAAAGTTCACAAAGTGGACTTTGATCCACATTTCAGGGAAAATTTGATTTACCGCATAGCCAAATTTCCTCATGCTTCCTCATTTCCCTGAATGGTGGCAAAATTTAAAAAAAAATCCTACTTGCATCATCTACTCCCTGTTATTGTATCCCTCTGATGCCGCATTCATAGCTGATCGCAGCATTTGGTTTCAAAAGACCCGCACATCAGCTGATGGACGTCCTGACTCTAACAACTTGTATCGATGCTTTTACCCTGATGAACTTTTCTGGCATATAGCGAATATTTTGACCCTTGTACTGATAGAGTCACAATCAAAACTTCTACATCGAAGAATCTCTACACGGAGGGCTACATCACTCACACTGCTCCTGCTGAATTGCTACGAACAGGTACTGCCGAATCTGACTCCATCAGCCACGTGGGACGCCACCGTGTGCTATAGTCAGACGGCATTTGCAAGTGTGTTTTTTTCGTTTTGCCATACAGGGGATATTGACTGAACATATTATAATCGATAAAATAATCGAAAGCAAATATCGAATTTCAGTCCGAACATTTATTCGACGATTTATTTGATTTAAATTTATCTTCATACTGTCGATTATCTCAATATCGAATTTTCATCGATTTTTATATCTAATCAGGACATATTCTTTTATCCAAGTTGTACACAGTATTCTTTTGCATGCCACCGCATATCCAGTTATTTATGCTCTTAATCTGAATAATCTTAACATTGAATTTTTTAATGTGAATTTTTATCGTGTATTTTGTTATATTGTAATATTATTTGTTCTACTTTTTAGATCTATATATTGGTGTAATAAATACAATAATTTTTGAATAGTCTTTGTGTGGTCCATTGGGAGAGTGCTCAGCCTCTCTATATACATTATATTTTCCTTTTGACTGGGTGAGTCATTAGGCTTAGTAGCACCCATTCATAATTAAAGGCGACAGAGAGTCACCATACTCTTTATATGATCGCAGCATCTGACATTAATATTAAAGCGTAAAATATTTATTTTTAATCATACTTACCTCAACCATTTGAATGGTGAAGAGCAGGTCGCTGTCATCTTGATTGAAGATCTCGGACGAAGTCCCGTGCGCAGTGACGTATGACGTAACCATGCAAGCAAACATGATGATGTAATCACCGGCCACTCAAGATTTTGTGCTAGATCTTTAATCAAGATGGCGGCGGCCACCTCTTCATGATCAAATGGATGAGGTAAGTATTATTTCATTTTTTAATTTTTTATTTTACACTTCTATATTAATGTCAGAAGCCGTGATCATGGCATCTGAGGGGTACAATGACGGGGGCAGCGCAATCGCAGCTCCCTGTCATTTCACCCACTACTTGCAAAGAAATGCGCTTTATGACAAAGTAATTCCTCACAAAGCAAATTTTATTTTTTAATTCGGCAACGCAGCCGAATTAATTTTTTCAATTCTTCGCTCATTTCTAGTCATTACTATCTGATCGGTGGGGGTCCAAAACAAAGGACCCCAGCTAACCAGTTATTTGAGAAGGCACTGACACTCACAGTAGCGCCATGGCCTTCTCTCAGCTCACCAAGCACAGTGCCATCCATTTGATAAGCGGTGTGCTTGGTATCGCAGCTCATCGCCATTCATGTGACCAATGAAAGTGATGTCACATGGCCTAGGCAAAGCTGCAGGTGTGGGACCCCCACCATTCAGGTACTGATGACCTATCCAGAGGACACGTCATCAGTTAAAAATCAAGAAGTATTATGGGCAAGTTTGGTTAAGCTGAGGCAATGATGCATGTGGTAAAAGGGCCTAATGTCTCGGGATGTATGCATGGTCTCTGTTGAGAATGAGATTTTCCTCCTCTGACCCTTTGTCTGCAAATTAAAGGACTTCTTTCACTGGACATCAGTCCATATGGATGTCATAGATGGCATCTAGCTACAAACCAACCTCTATTGGCCAGAGAAGAAAAGTTGCAGTTCCCAGTTTGTCAGCCTTGGCACAAACACAAATTAAAGACTGTTGAGCATGCAGGAGAGAAGACAGGAGTATTTTTGGTCCTAATGGCCATGTGACTGATTGCTTGATCATCATTAACCAGTTAACTGTATGTTATAGTGTTTTTGAAGCCACAGTGAGAAACCAGGCTGTAAAAAAAAATTAAGATAAAAAAAAAATCCACCAATTGTTTTTTCTGTAAACAAATTACCTACCATGTTGGGACCTTCACTCTCCTTTTCTTCTCTATCTGGCCCAGACCTCCATGATGACTTCCTTAAACAACTGCAGACTTTGTTGCCAAGGCACAAATATGGGTACATATAAAAGCAGGGGCATAAGTAGAAAAACCTGGAACCCATATCAAACTTGTAGACCCCAAAATAAACTTAGACCTGACCACTAAATGAATTCACAATTTGGGACCCGTGTACATCACCCTTTTTACCCCATGTACCTACACCACTGTCTGAGCTTTTTCTCCAGAAGAAAAATATTTTTGTTATTCCATTTTTACTAAATAAATGGTGTTTGCTTGAAATCTACTGATGTACTGCCGAACCCGAGGCTGTGAGTTTACGCATTAACCAATGAGTACTGTAATGCTGAATAGAACAGTAAACATACTATGACTCAAGAAATGTCTATAAAATGTTGCCTTATTTTTAATGCTAAGCAGGAAAATCTTAAAAGTAATTTTGTGTGTTCATTGCCTTTGAAAAGGGCAGATTTGAATAAATTCCATTTAAACCATTGAAGTATTCATTATTTTCAAGAGGAAAAGATGTATGCAAATTGTAGTACATTTGAGGTGCATATATAATAAACTTCCTCAATGCAATTTTTCACAGTAAGTAGTGACTTCGATGTTTAATAGTTTTTTTTTATTTAAGATTCATACTTTATATTATTTTCCTGAAGTGTGAATATTAACCGGAAGACCACATGGGAGGAAACTTTTTCCTAATTCCAAATTCGATATAAACACTGTGCAAAGTTTTAATTCCCTACGACATTATATGATATAGTCAAAATTCTAGACTAAGAACACTATGTATTTCACAATGCCTGGACTATACTTATATGGACTCAGATTCTGTGTAGAAATCTGAGTCTAATTTAATTCTGAGATTCGCGTCCCCACCTATCTTTTGGTTGAACTTGATGAACTTATGTTTTTTTTCAACCATATTAACTATGTAACTATTAACTATTGTGGTGATGTAAACAGTGAAATGTGTGAGAAAGTCCCGGAAGGGGTGTATATCTCACCCAGGTTCCTCAACTGGATGAGGTAAATAAGATCCAGGATGGTACTAGCTTCAGCAAACATAGTTGCTGAAGCCAGGGGGACTAAGGGGCCACAAGGCTATGCAACGCCTGATCACTTCCCTGGGTGGACTATTTGGTAGTGTTGAGCAAGCATGCTCGGCCGAACTGCTGTTCGGCTCGAGCATCGCTATGCTCGGCAAAGGCGGGACTCCGCTGAGTACCGCATGTGCTCGAACGCCATGCTCGAGTCTCCTCCCCGCATGTTTCTTGGCTGCTATGCAGCCAATAAACGTGTAGGTAAGTACTGCCATCACTGTAATGCCGTAGCCTTGTTGGTTACTGGCATTACAGTGATTGGCTGGCCGGAACACGTGATGGCGTGTGTTTGGCTCATTATTAGTCAGGGAGAGCTGCGCTTATGAAGGGACAGATAGTGTAGGGAGTGTGATCACAATCTATTTAGTTTAAAAAAGTTTTAAATACCCAAAAGTCCTTTTAAGTACTATTGTGTGTGGTGGCAGGCTAGCAGCAATATAATATAGCCATACATTTTTTCCCCCATACTTTTCCATATTTTTTTTCTACAGAGGGTGTCTGCAGTGACTTGTGACATCTGTGCAATACCATCTGTGTGTCAGGGCAAGATATAAAAAATATAAGTGAAAACTAGTATACCGTATTTTTCGCCCCATAAGACGTGCCAAAAGTAGGGGGGAAATAGCAGTGCATCTTATGGGGCCAATGCTGCCATTTTTACTCTGCTAACACTGATACATAGCCGGCCGCGATGCATCACAGTGCGGCCTGCAATGTATTAGCTGGGAGGGAGGAGGGGCTGGAGGCCGACAACTCGCTGTGGGGCCTGGTGCAGTCACTGTACTCTATTACACCGGGCCCCACTCACACCAGTATTCATATGTAAAGTGTGGCCAATCCATATGTAAAGTGTAGGCAAGGTAGCGCAATCCACTACTCACTATGAAACTCCCATACTAGCAGGCCCTGCAGGCTGGCCGGTCACTCACTTAGTCACAGCGCATCATCCGTCTGCTTCATTAATAAAGTGGGAGGAGCATGCGCATGACGAAGTGAGTGAGCGGCCAGCCTGCAGTGCCTGCTAGAACGGGAGTTTCATAGTGAGTAGTGGATTGCGCTATCTTGCCTACACTTTACATATGAATGCTGGTGTGAGCAGGGTCCTGTGTAATAGAGTACAGTGACTCACCGAGCCCCGCCAGTCACTGGCCTCCACCCCCTGTCTTGGGTCACTATTTACACAGGGACACTGTTATGGGGGGATCTGTGGAGGACACTATAGCATAAGATGCTAAATGTATCATCCACAGATCCCCCTTATAACAGAGTCATCCACAGATCCCCCATAACAGTGTAATCCACAGATCCCCCCATAACAGTGTCAACCACAGATGCCCCCATAGCATTTCCATCCACATATCCCCCATAACAGTGTCATCCACAGATCCCCCATAACAGTGCCATCCACAGATCCCCATAACAGTGCATCCTCCACAGATCCCCCATAACAGTGCCATCCACAGATCCTTATAACAGTGTGTTATCCACAAATACCCTCCATAACAGTGTCATCCACAGATCACCATTAGTTCAAAACTCACCAAAAGCACACCTTTTGGTTCCAATTTTTTTTCTTCTTATTTTCCTCCTGAAAAGGATCGTCTCTTTTCAGGGGGTCACACTCACAGATATCTCACCAGACAACGGATTTTCATGTCCAAACTGTGCATTTATTTTGACGGTCTTCTTACAAAGGATTGTCCAGTTATACATCACTGGGTGGGGTGAGGTTCCCGCACCGCCAACACTTAAAACACAAATAAACTCCTGCCCGTCTAGGCACTACCTAAACAAAATACGTCCCTACCTCACTCATAGAGCACAGTTCACACATGGACATTATATGCGGCTTTCCTCAGCCAACATCAATACTGCAGCCTTCAGGCTGTGGCAACTCCAGTACCTTTTGGGGGAGTGTGGCCCAGTAGTCCTCCAGACGCTGGGCGTGAAACCCTCGTTCTCTAGGTCCTATTCAAAGCCTTGTGGCCCCTCAGTCCTCCTGACTAAGATCACACACAGAGCCTCTGCTTCACAAAACAGTCTCGCTCTCCCTCCTCAGACTGACCTAATCTGAGGTGCTTTATGCAATCCTGATTACAGCAGGCCTCACCTGCGATCACCTCAGGTAGAAAGGAAAACCCGTACTGGAAGGGTGTGGACTGGGAACTCCCTCTACCAAGCCTAGCCACCAGTCCAAGTAAAATTCAGCCCAGAAAATGTATACAGAAATGTCTCAGCAAACTATGCTTTGCTGAGACTACTGCCACTCTCTGGCTTTTATCTGTCTCACCCATCTGAGGTACCTGAAGTGGGACAACACACCTTCCAGCACTGTTCACATTACCACACTCCTCAAAAACCTAGGTGCGTCTTATGGACAGGTGCGTCTTATAAGGCGAAAAATACGGTAAGTGAAAACTACTATATTTTTTCCATACTTTTATGTACTTTTCCTATAGAAGTGTGACTGCAGTGACTTCTGACATTTGTGTAATATCTTGTTTGTGTCAGGGCCAGAAATAGAAAAAATATAAGTGAAATCTAGTATATTTTTCCCATACTTTTACGTACTTTTCCTATAGAAGGGTGTCTGCAGTGACTTGTTACATCTGTGCAATACCTTGTGTGTATAAGGGCCAGAGATAGAAAAAATATAAGTGAAAACTAGTATATTTTTTCCATACTTTCACGTACTTTTCCTATAGAAGGGTGTCTGCAGTGACTTGTGACATATGTGCAATACCTTGTGTGTGTCAGGGCCAGAGATAGAAAAATATAAGTGAAATCTATTTTCCTTTTTCCATACTTTTACGTACTTTTTCCATATACTGTGCTTGCTGTGAACTGTGACATCCGTGCCGCATCTTGTGTGTTAAGCATGCATATAACATTTAAAATGAAGAAGGCGAGCATTAAGGGACGGGGAAGTGGCCATGATGCTGTTGGTTCACGCAGAGGCCGTGGCCCTGGGCACGTTGAAACTGTGCCTGCTGCCAGAGCATAAAAAAAACAATCATCCACGATACCTAGCTTCATGTCCCAGTTTGTAGGGCGTTGCAGGACAAAACTCTTGAAGTCAGACCAGGGCGACCAGGTGGTCAGTTGGATTGCAGCAGATAATGCTTCCAGTCGGTTAAGCACCACCCTGTCTTCCACTAAGTCCAGTCTCAGTAGCCAAGAGTCTGGTCAACAGAATCCTCATCCTGATCCTCCTTCCTCCCACCATAGCGAGTCTGGCCAAACAAGTGATCCCACACTCGGATATTCCGAGGGGAGCTCTTTTCAGCGCCATTACTTGATTTGGCCATCTCGCCAAGCACGCTGGAAGAGGGACATGAGATCTTGTGCCCTGATTCTCAACCTCTTGAGCATCCACAGTCACAAGAACATGACGGTGGGGAACGGCAATTAGTGTTTAACGAGGTGGATGATGATAAGACACAGTTGCCAATGAGTCAACCGCAATTACTGTCTCAAGAGGTTGAAAAAGAGGATGAGACACAGTTGTCAATCACTGAGGTTGTGGTTAGGTCAACAAATCAAGAGGATGATCAGAGTGAGGAAGTGGAAGAGGAGGTGGTGGACGATGAGGTCACTGACCCAACCTGGGAAGGTGGGTGGTTCACAATTAGGAAAAAAAAGGGGGCAAGGCAACAATCGCCAATCAGATTTCAGCTATTGACCTCCCTTGGATGTGGTAGCCATTTCTCAGGCTCCCTCTCCGGCATCGAACCCTGATTCCCCGTTACCCATGATCACCATGGTAGGCGCCGAAAAGAACATCAAAAGTTGATAGTGCAGACATCCGAATGGATCGTCACTGTCACTGGGACATGCAATCACCCAGAGGTTATCTAGAGTCACCAATGCAGCAGCAGGCCCTCGCCCCTAATGTTTTAGATGGTCAGATCAGCAGGCCCTTGCTCCAAATGTTTTTAAGGGTCACCAGCAGGCCATCAATCATAATTTTTCAAGGGTGTGTATGATGCCCTCCTTTATGTGTAACAAATGGTGTTTTGGAGTGCTGGTTCCTTGAAATTTGTGGCAGCCCTTTCATATAGTGCATAGGCTTTATGAGTGTAGGAGTCCCACTACCTGAACAATTGTTCCAAAATGTAATATACAGGTTGTATCGGAGTACCTCTTCCTTGTATTTTTTGGCAGCACTTGCACTTTATATACAAGTAAATATACAGGAAAGAAGGTTTCTTAACAATTTTTCCTTGTGCGTATTATTGTCAGTCTGTAAAAGTGGCGTACTACTTGGACAACATTGCTTCCAGCAGCGACCTGGGAGTCCAAGATGCATCGAGACATCCTCCCCATGCTGTTCCCGATGTTGTTTCCATCAATTTCTGACCTTTTCCTATGAACCAGGCACCCTCCCCTCTTCAGAGCAGGGGGTGCCTGGTTTAATGCTCGGGCTCTCCAATTGACTTCCATTATACTCGGGTGCTCGGTAGAGCACCCGAGCATCCCGATGTGTTCGGCCAGAGCCTTTGGTGCTCGATCAACACTACTATATGGCTGAGTAAAGCTGCACCTGAGACAGTGTGTGTACTGTGCTATGTAGGTAGGTGAGTCAGGGAGACATGTTATATGTATTAGTTAGAACCTAGCCGGGCAAGTGTTTATTGTTTTGTGTGGATGTCACGCATGTTTAGGTGAAGCTGTGAGTTCATTACCTGTTTTGGCTGAAGTGTCCTGAATAAATCACAAGTTTGGACCTTAAATTTGCTGTCTGGTGAAGATGTCGGTGAGCGTGACCCCCTGAAGTAAAGTGATCCCCTTACATTTGGTGGAGAATGTGGGAACCAGCAAGTGTTGTCCATGCTGAAGGCTGCGGAATTGCTGGGCAGTGTCCATGTTAAAAGGGCACAAAGTGTTGCTAGGGGCAATGGAAGGTCAAAAAGACAAAGTGTTGCTAGGAGCAATGACAAGGCAGAAAGAGCAGGTGCTGCCGAATGCTGCTGAATTGCTGTTTGGAGTTTAAAGGGCCGGAAGCCCAAGTAAAAGAGACTGACCTGTGAAAAAAAAAAAAAAAAAAAATTTTTTTGCTGTGTTGCTAGAGGACTGTCTGTTGCTATGGGGTGGATGGAAGATTTTCCCAAGCAGCTGATGTGGGCCAACCTGAAGGCTAGCCAAAGGAAAGTGATGTGGCAACAGGAGCAGGAAAAGCTAATGGGGATGTTGGACAGACAAAGAGAGGTCCTAACCCAAGGCATTTCCCATGGTAACAGCTGTGCTGAGGAATTGGGCAAGGACTATCTATTTGAGCAGATATGGAGCGGCGAGAGAGCTTCAAGTCCTGCGGCTGGAGGTCTGGAGACCAAGATGTGTGCCGTTGTTAAGGGCAACCGACAGGAAGAGTGAGATGGAGTGTGGTGCGGCTCTTATGAGTTCAAGTGTTTACGACCAGTGTGTACAGAGTCCTAGAGAGGAAGTGCGGAGGTGCCATAAGGCTGTTGCTGGAAGCAACCAAACAATACTGCGTTCAGCTGTCCTGCAGCAGAGACAGTGCTGCTAGAGATGCCGTCAAGTCAAAAAGTGTGCACCTGATTGTCCTATGGTCAGGAGTCAGGTGACCAGGAGTCTTAGTGTCCAGGAGAAGGATGGTGACCTCGGGGGAGATGTTCCTGGAGCTCCCTCGTCGCCTGGGACTGACGAACCCGTGACGTCAATGTTCCTGTTATTGTTGATCAAGCACCAAAGTGCTCTGGTGCTCAGGCAAACACCACGGAATGCTGGGGTGCTCTACACTCATAAAGCCTATGCACTAAGTGAAAGGGCTGCCAAAAATTACGAGGAACTGGCACTCCAATACACCCTTTATTACACATAAAGTAAGGCATCATACACCCTTGAAAAATTATAAATGATGGCCTGCTGGTGAGCTGACCCTCTAAAAAATTATATGCGAGGGCCTGCAGGTGAGCTGACCCTGTAAAAGATTTTAGGTGCGGGCCTGCAGGTGAGCTTACCCTCTAAAAGATTGTAGGTGAGGGCCTGCTGGTGAGCTGACCCTCTAAAAAATTATATGCGAGGGCCTGCAGGTAAGCTGACCCTCTAAAAAATTATATGAGAGGGCCTACAGATGAGCTGACCCTGTAAAACATTTTATGTGAAGGCCTGCAGGTGAGATGACCCTGTAAAACATTATATGCAAGGGCCTGCAGGTGAGCCGACCCTCTAAAAAATTATATGCGAGGGCCTGCAGGTGAGCTGACCCTGTAAAAGATTGTAGGTAAGGGGCCTGCTGATGAGCTGACCCTATAAAAAATTATTTGAGAGGGCATGCAGGTGAGCTGACCCTGTAAAACATTATATGCGAGGGCATACATGCGAGGGCATTATATGCGACAAATAAGCATGTTGATATGATGGAAGAGGAGGAGGAGGATGAGAAAATGAAGATTCAACCATATACCCTTGTTTGTGGTGGAAGGGGTGCATGGGAATACAGTGTATTCAGTACATTATAAACAACACATTTAAAGTGCCTTTATGTTCATCAGCTTTCTTCTGGTGGAGTCGAGAAGTTATGGTCAATCCAGGCCTTGACAGGCGGATACGCTTATCTGTCATAATGCCACCAGCAGCATTAAGTACCCGCTCAGACAAAATGCTGGTGGCAGGGCAGGCCTGCACCTCCAAGGCGTAGAGCGCAATCCAGCGCTTGGACACCCAGTAGTTGTAAGGCACTGAGGGATCATTGAGGACGCTGACACAGTCTGCTATGCACTCCTTCACCATCTTCCAAAACGTTTAACTCCTTGTGACAGTAGGCCGTGCATCAGGGTGAGGCTGCTGGCGGGGTGTCATGAAACTGTCCCAGGCTTTGGCGAGTGTTGCCATGCCTCTGTTGGAACGGCTGTGTATTCCTCTTGTCTCCCACTCTCGGTTGCCCAATGAAGTACGGACTCTGCCGCCAGCGTTGTCAGATGGAAATTTTTGGAGCAATTTTTCAACAAGGACCTTCTGGTATTGCACCATTTTGCTCGTCCTCTCCAGCTGAGGAATGAGAGATGAGAAATTATCTTTGTGGCGGGGTCGAGAAGAGTGAACAACCAATAATCCGTGTTGTCTAAAATGCGAATAACGCGCGGGTCACGGGAAAGCCAGCCTAACATGAATTCAGCCATGTGTGCCAGAGTACCAACAGGTAAGACTTTGCTGTCGTCATCAGGAGGCTTACTCTCAATCCCCTCATCCACTTCCTCCTCTTCTACCCACCCACCCACCCACGCAGAACAGATGGTAGGTATTAAACTTCCATGGGTACTACTGTCTCCTGCTCCTCCTCCACTTCATCGTCCAATTTGCTCTGAGAAGACGAACTGAGGGTGGTCTGGCTATCACCCTGTGCAATGTCTTCCCCCATTTCCACCTGCAAAGCGTTGTCCATAGCTGATAACACCACGCAACAAAAAAAAACTTTTAGTCTGCTACTGGGCAAAAACAATTTGTCCTATACTAAATCGAGTGTGCGGATTGCAAATCCGAAGTCAGAATTGTTGTAACACGTCACAAAATTTTGCTATGCATAAGTATGCCTAAATGAATTAAGCACTTGGAAATCGTTGAATCATTTTGAACAGAACGAGTTTTACTCCAACAATTACCTGATCTAGATCAATGTTTGCATAGTAAACAGTGTATGAAAATGTCATGGAATAACAACATTTCAAAAAAAGTCTATTTTTTTAGTTTAAAAGTCTTACTTGAGCAAGGCCCAGCATTTGTGTTTGTGAACGGTCATCTTTTCCCATTGCAAAAACCAGCAGTAGTCCCCCATCATGTTGGGATTCCAGTGGCCTTGATACCTGTTCTCCATTGTAGAAATATCTTTATGGAACCGCTCTCCATGTTTGTCACTTACGTGTCCCAAATTGGGTGGGAAAAAGTCTACATGGGAATGTAAGAAATGCACTATCAATGACATTCGGCAGCCAAGTTGTTCATATGCTGTAAGCATATTGTCTACTAATTCATAGTTTGCAGCTCGTCTGTTCCCAAGGAAGTTCTGCACTACTAGCACAAATGCCTCCCAAGCTGCAAGTTCCAGGGGTTTGAGTTTTGTTCTGAATCTGTCATCATGCATTAGTTTGTTAATTTCTGGGCCAATAAAAATTCCGGCCTTTATTTTAGCATCAGTTTTCAGTGTGCTAAACTTCTCCTTCAAATACTGGAAACCATTTCCATCACGATCAAGTGCAGTGACAAAATTTTTCATTAAACCAAGTTTAATGTTAAGTGGTAGAGGATAAACTTGAAGTGGATCGACCAGTGATTTGTGTTGTACATTGTACTGACCAACGGTGTGCTCGACAATGAGAGCCCACTGTCTCATTTTGTAATGATTGTTGTCATCACGACTGTTCCATAGGCACAAGAAACACATATGCTTTGTGTACCCTAACTGTAGGCCAAGCAGCAGTGCTTTCAGGTCAGCACAAATTTTCCATTTATGTTCTGAGTAGGGTTGTTTCGATACCAAAATTTTGATTCGGTTTCGATACCTTAAAAAGGATTGTGATACTCGACACCATTCGATACCACGCGAAAAAAATAAAACACCAAAAAAGCTGCGCGCATTCCGCATTTTATGGAACGTCCATAAATATCCTATTTTTGGGGGGCAAGGTGACTAAAAAAAATTGCGAATAGTGCGGTTTTTATTTATAAAATTTTTCTGTTATGGCGTTCACCGCATAGGAGTTTATTTTAATATTTTTATAGTTTGGACTTTTTAGATGTGGCGATATGTAATATGTTTATTTATTGTTTATATATTTTATAGGTAAACTTGGGAAAGGGGGCGATTTATACTTAATAATTTGGTGTTTTTTTTTTTTACTTTTTTATTTTATTTAATGACTATTGCCCTTAGGGGCTAGATCTTTTAATCCCTTGTCCTATTCACCCTAATAGATCCCTTTTAGGGTTAATAGGACTTTACACTGTCCTGCTGTGTGCATAATGCACACAGCAGCAGGGAGCTTACCATTGCAGCCAGGGCTTCAGTAGAGTCCTGGCTGCCATGGTAACCGATTGGACCCCTATGATTACTCTGCTGGGGCTCCGATCAGAAGCTGCCACTGCCACCAATGAGGAGGAGGGGAGGATACCCTGTGGCCACTACCACCAATGACTTTAATACTGGGCGGTGGGGGGGGGGCACACTGCACCACCAATTATTTTAATACTGGGGAGTGGGCGCACTGCGCCACCACTGATATTTAACCTTTAATACAGATACAGGAGGCGGGTACTTCCAGCACCCACCATCTGTATTTATATTAAAGGTTAATTATCATTGGTGGCACAGTGGCCAGGCACCTGCTATGCTGGCTGCTTGACTCTGGGGAGGACACTCAGGAGGAGGGGGCTGCTGCCGCTGCCGCTCGCCGATCTCTCTAGCTCAGACGTTGCAGTAGTGTATTCCCTCCCCCGTCCCGCCTCCTGCTTTAATTATTAGTGGCATATACATTGGTGGCAGTGGTGCGGGCAGCTTCAGAGCCCGCTCACTTTGTTGGACTCAGCGTTGCCGCATCATAGGAGGGAGGGACTCCCTCCCTCCTTCTCAACTGTCTGCACGCGAGCCGAGCGCCATAAGAGGAGGGTCTAGTATCGAAAAAATTAACATCCTGATACTGAATCGATACTGTCATAAAAGTATCGATTGGGTATCGAACAACCCAGGTTCTGACTATTTTTGATCATTTTCAAAATTAACTCCATAGAAGCATGGGTCTCTTTCATTCCAACCGCATGAGCCAATGGAACAGATGATTTTTCGTTACCATTGTGCAACAAGACAGCTTTCAAACTTGATTTGCTAGAGTCTATGAATAGCCTCCATTCATCGGGAACATGTGTACCATCTAACTCCATCATAAGGCCATTTCAGTACAGAAACAGACATCGCTTTCTATTGCATAGTATGCAGGTAACTTGGTGTGTCGATGCCGAAAGTGTGAAGTTGTGGTGCCTCGTTGTAGCAAATTCCATTCCTGAAGTCTAGAAGCTAGCAGTTCTGACTTTTCTTTAAGTAATGACAGATCTCTTACCAGAGCATCTAAATCTGATTGGATCAGAAAGTGCGGCTGACCCTCCAGTTGTTCTGGATCAGGAAATACATTGTGACAATCAAAATCTTCCTCCTTATCAGGATCAGAACCATCTGTTTTAATTGCCGTTGCTGCTGTGGGAGGGGCAGGCACTGGATTCTCTACATTGTGTGGTAATGGTTAAGAGCAGACTCAGTCAGGATACACAATTTGTGACTTGTTTTAGGCCTCTTTCACACGGGCGTTGCGGAAAAATGTGCGGGTGCGTTGCGGGAACACCCGCGATTTTTCCGCGCGAGTGCAAAACATTGTAATGCGTTTTGCACTTGCGTGAGAAAAATCGTGCGTGTTTGGTACCCAAACCCGAACTTCTTCACAGAAGTTCGGGCTTGGGATCGGTGTTCTGTAAATAGTATTATTTTCCCTTATAACATGGTTATAAGGGAAAATAATAGCATTCTGAATACAGAATGCATAGTAAAACAGCACTGGAGGGGTTAAATAAAAATAAAAAATCATTTAACTCACCTTAATCCATTTGCTCGCGTAGCCGGCATCTCCGTTTGTCTCTTTTACAGTATAGGACCTGTGGTGAGCATTAACTATAGTTCAAGGACCTGTGATGACGTCACTCTGGTCATCACATGGTACGTCACATGATCTTTTACCATGGTGAATCACCATGGTAAAAGATCATCTGACGTACCATGTGATGACCGGAGTGACGTCATCCCAGGTCCTTGAACTATAGTTAATGCTCAACACAGGTCCTATACAGTAAAAGAGACAAACGGAGATGCCGGCTACGCGAGCAAATGGATTAAGGTGAGTTAAATGATTTTTTATTTTTATTTAACCCCTCCAGTGCTGTTTTACTATGCATTCTGTATTCAGAATGCTAGTATTTTCCCTTATAACCATGTTATAAGGGAAAATAATAATGATCGGTGCTCCATCCCGATCGTCTCCTAGCAACCGTGCGTGAAAATCGCACCGCATCCGCACTTGCTTGCGGATGCTTGCGATTTTCACGCAACCCCATTAACTTCTATGGGGCCTGCGTTGCGTGAAAAACGCAGAATATAGAACATGCTGCGATTTTCACGCAACGCATAAGTGATGCGTGAAAATCACCGCTCATCTGAACAGCCCCATAGAAATGAATGGGTCCGGATTCAGTGCGGGTGCAATGCGTTCACCTCCCGCATTGCACCCGCGCGGAAAACTCGCCCGTGTGAAAGGGGCCTTAAATATCCGCCAATTTTAGTCATGCAAAAGTAACAGTCTGAATGGTGATTTTTCTGCCCACGCCAAACCATAGGCACTGCAAAAGCCAGTGGCGTACATACAGGGGTCGCTGTTGCGACCGGGCCTGGCACTCCAGGAGGCCCGGCCGCCTGTGGCCCAGTGCTCCTCGTGCCCGCCCCCAGTGCTCCTTGTGCCCGCCCCTTTAATATACTTACCCTCCCTGGCCGCCGCTTCACTGTTCTAAGCGCTTACAGCGCCAGGACGTAGTGCGCACACTATGACCTGACGCTGCACGCTGTCAGGTGACAGTGCAGCACCGGCTGGGAAGACAGACAGAGAGATGTGGAGCGCGACTTCTGCCGGAGGCTCGAAGAGGAAGAGTAGCCCCGTGGCCCAGAAAAGGTAAGTATTGGGGCCTTGGGGAATGGGGATCACTCTGGGCTGCCGCCGCTGATTGATGTGAGCCAATGGAGGCTGAGTGGGGGTCTTTGAGCTGATCTGAGGTCTGATGGGGGCTTAGTGGGGGTCTGATGGGGGTCTTTGGGCTAATCTGGGGTCTGATGGGGGCTGACTGGGGGTCTTTGGGCTGATCTGAGGTCTGATGGGGCTGAGTGGGGGTCTCATGGGGGTCTTTGGGCTGATCTGAGGTCTGATGGGGGCTGACTGGGGGACCTGGGGGTCTTTGGGCTAATCTGAGTTCTGATGTGGGCTGAGTGGTGGTCTTTGGGCTGATTTGAGGTCTGATGGGGCTGAGTGGGGGTCTCATGGGGGTCTTTGGGCTGATCTGAGGTCTGATGGGGGCTAAGTGGGGGTCTTTGGGCTGATCTGAGGTGTCATGGGGGCTGAGTGGGGGTCTTTGGGCTGATCTGAGGTCTGATGGGGGCTGACTGGGGGTCTTTGAGCTGATATGAGGTCTGATGGGGGGCAGAGTGGGGGTCTCATGGGGGTCTTTGGGCTGATCTGAGGTCTGATTGGGGCTGAGTGGGGGTCTTTGGGATGATCTGAGGTCTGATGGGGGCTGAGTGGGGGTCTGATGGGGGTCTTTGGGCTGATCTGAGGTCTGATGGGGGCTGAGTGGGGGTCTTTGGGCTGATCTGAGGTCTGATGGGGGCTGACTGGGGGTCTTTGGGCTGATCTGAGGTCTGATGGGGCTGACTGGGGGTCTGATGGGGTCTTTGGGCTGATCTGAGGTCTGATGGGGGCTGGGTGGGGGTCTTTGGGCTGATCTGAGATCTGATGGGGGCTGAGTGGGGGTATTTGGGCTGATCTGAGGCTGATGGGGGCTGACTGGGGGTCTTTGGGCTGATCTGAGGTCTGATGGGGGCTGAATGGGGGGTCTCATGGGGGTCTTTGGGCTGATCTGAGGTCTGATGGGGGCTGAGTTGGCTGATATAAGGTCTCTCTGCAGTGGCAGAGAGACTCACTGAGGCCAGCAGCAGCCATTTTAGTCATATTACAGCCACTCTGCAGCTTTGGCTCTAATCTGACTGAAAAGCTTGCTGCTAGCCTCAGTCTCTCTGCCACTGCTGCTCTTAGGATGACCAGACGTTCGGTTATTAGACTCCTGGTCCGGCATAAGGCCAGGACGGCCGCCCAGAAGTCCCCCTTTTTTGTTGTTATGGATGATGGGACGGCGGGTCCGGCTCAGGCATGGTCACTTAAAGTACCAATGGCAGGGGGCAGGGCCTGGCAGCATGTCCGGATTACACTGCGCGCTTACAAGAGGTCACAAAGTTCTCAGCGCTGCAGGACCGGCAGGAAGTTGGGAACAGAGGAGCGCAGGAGCCACTGCTAGTCTGCCACTGCCCACTTGCCCAGTAGTCTGACTCTATGCTACAGTCACTCACCCCACCTCGCCTTGTTCTCTCTCTCTCTGCCAGACATTTCTGCCATTTCTGTTGACGGGGAGGGGGCCCCATGGATCAGTTTCAGACCGGGGCCCCATGGATAGTGTGTACGCCACTGGCAAAAGCCATTCCTTTCCTTTTACCATTCAACCACTGTGTTAGCCCAGAGTAACACACAGTGCAAAAAACATGAGGTGCCCAGCTTTTATCTTGATCTCCATTTTTACAGTCAAAGTAATACTTGTAAGCAAGATGCACTCGCTTTGTCAGATTCTTGCGCTGATCATAAGTACTGTATTTGCCACATATGTAGCAGAAATTGTCTGGATCGTTAACACATTTGCGTTTATCCATCTTAAGTTTCAAAATGATAGCACTATAACAGATCACTTTATCAAAATCTATCCAGCTTGCCTTATATACTAACTGCTGACATCAGCCTGTGTGCGTCTGGACAGGTCTGGATAATGCATTAATATTATAACTAAATAGGCTTTGCATGAATAACTTAAAATTTAGACGTGTCAGGCAAATTCCGAGTACATATTTGAAATCAGCGCGCTCATTTTAGTATAAATCACATGTTTTTCTCTCAGTAGCAAAATCATTGCTGCACGGCCTTATCGCCGCTCACCATCTGTGTTGATTCCTCAAAGTTTCTTAAAATCTCAAAGAGGTCAGAGATCTATGCCCACTCCTCGCTTGTGAATAGCGGAAGCTGACTGGAAAGGCGACGACCATGCTGCAGCTGGTATTCCACTACTGCCCTCTGCTGCTCACAAAGCCTGGCAAACATATGGAACGTGGAGTTCCAGCGCGTGCTCACGTCGCACAACAGCCGGTGAGCTGGCAATTTCCAGCGCTGCTGCAGTGTTGAGAGACCGGCTGAAGCTGTCGATGACTTGCAGAAATGTGCACATACGCGGCATACCTTCACCAATAGCTCAGGCAAATTGGGGTAAGTTTTGAGAAACTGCTGAACCACTAAGTTTAAGATGTGGGCTAGGCATGGGATGTGTGTGAGCTTGCCGAGCTCCAAAACCGCCACCATGTTACGGCCATTATCACACACAACCATGCCTGGTTCTAGATTGAGTGGCGAGAGACACAGCTCAGTCTGGTCTCTTATCCCCTGCCACAGCTCTGCGGCGGTGTGCTGTTTGTCCCCTAAGCATATCAGCCTCAGCACGGCCTGTTGCCGCTACCCCACTGCAGTGCTGCACTGCTTCCAGCATGCACGCCGGGCCCACTCCACACAACCCCTGGCGCCACATGGTCATGTTAGTATATAGCTTGGCCCGCTCCCCCTCACTCACTGAAGCCACCTGGCACCAGGAGAGAGATAGTGTGTGGACTCTCATTGCAGTCCTTGGTGACCATGTGGCGCCAGGGGTGGTGTGGAGTGGGCCCGGCGTGCATGCTGGTAACTGCTTTCCCTGGATATAATGGAGGCCATTTTGGCACCGAAAATGACAGAAATTCAGGCGGATCCAGCATGTAAGTGGAACCTGCACTTTCTGAATTATATGATAGCTGCTATGGCACATAACAGGTATATTTAGTATTAGGAACCCGTCTAACTAGAGATTGCCTTGACGTGCGGCAGACGGGCTCAAATAATTTTGTACAAAACGATTTGCCAAGTATCTCTAACTTATTAGTTCAGCATTTGCAATTATGATGCAATTTTGTACTTTATTTGGTTTGCAGTGAGCTGTTGCATTGCTTGTTTTGTTTAACAGTCTTGTTCTCAGCCATAGCAACGTGCCCCTGCGCTTTGGGATGTGCTGACTGACCCCCCTTTTTTTTCTCTGCACTGCTTCCAGCTACCGACTGATGGCTGACTGGTGCTGCACGCAGATAATTCGGAGGTGGAAGTGGTGGAGGAGGCGGAGGAGGAGAAGTGGAGGTTAGAGCCACTAACGTAGGTGCTGGAGGAAACCCTCATCGACGTAGGGCCTGCAATCCTCAGCATCGGTAGCACCTGTGCCATCCCAGGGTACGACTCGCTCCATGTTGGTGCAAGGCAGGCACGGCACACCTTGAAAAATAGTGACAGCTGGGTACTGCAAAATGCGGGATGGCCGCCAACATCAGGCTGCGGAAGGCCTCAGTGTCCACAAGCCTAAATGGCAACATTTCCAGGGCCAGTAATTTGGAAAGTTTTGCATTTAGTGCTATGGCCTGTGGGTGGGTGGCCTGGGGTAAGGACATTTGTACACTGCGCTGGAACATGAAAGTGGATGTGGTCGCTGATGGTGCTTGAAAAAGTCCAGGTGCAGGGTGGGAGGCATCCGGGCCTGCGCCTTTGAAAGGGGATTGGCCAGCACATAATACAGGGGAAGAGGAGGCAGTGGTGTGACCCGCAGATTGTGGACCAGGCGTTCGTCCCACTTATTACGGTGCTTGGATGCCATGTGGCGGATCATGCTGGTGGTGGTGAGGTTGCTAGTGCTCATGCCCCGGCTCATCTTGATACGACACAGGTTGCAAACTACTATTCTTTTGTTGTCCGCACTTTCCTCAAAAAAGCGCCATACTGCAGAACACCTACCCCTTGGCAAGGGAGATTTCCGCAAGGGGGTGCTCCGTGGAACAGTTGCGGGCCTGTTTGGTGTGGCCCACCTTCTCTCTTTTGCCACCCCACTGCCTCTTCCAGCCTGTTGCGGTGCTGCAGATCCCTCCCCCTCTGTACTGCTGTCCTTGCTTGGCTTTCCACCTTCCCAGGTTGGGTCAGTGACTTCATCGTCCACCACCTCCTCTTTCATTTCCTCACTCTGCTCTTCCTCCTGATTTGTTGACCTAACCGCAACCTCAGTGATTGACAACTATGTCTCATCCTCTTCATCAACCTCTTGAGACAGTAATTGCCGTTGACTTATTGGCAACTGTGTCTCATCATCATCCACCTCATTAAACAGTAATTGCCATTCCCCACCATCATCTTCGTGTGACTGGGGATGCTCAAAAGTTTGGGAATCAGGGCTCAAGATCTGCCCCTCTTCAAGCATGCTTGGCGAAAGGGCCAAATCAAGGACTGGCGCTGAAAAGAGGTCCTTGGAATATCCGAGTGTGGGATCACTTGTTTGCCCAGACTCCATGGTGGGAGGAAAAAGGATCAGAGTGAGGATTGTGTTGAGCAGACTCTTGGCTACTGAGACTGGACTTGGTGGAAGACAGGGTGGTGCTTAACTGACTGGAAGCATTATCTGCTGCAATCCAACCGACCACCTGGTCGCACTGGTCTGACTTCAAGAGTGGTGTCCTGCGCCGCCCTGCAAACTGGGACATGAAGCTAGGTATCGTGGATGATTGTTTTTCTTGTGCTCTGGCAGCAGGCACAGTTTCAACGCAGTCCAGGGCCACGTCCTCTGCGTGCACCATCAGCATTACGGCCAGAGTGCGCTTATTTGTCACGATCCCCCCTGCTGCGCTAAACGTCCTTTTGGACAGGACACTCGACCAGGGGCAAGCCAAGAGTTCCATGGCAAATTGTGCCAGCTCTGGCCACAGGTCAAGACTGCACACCCAGTAGTCAAGGGGTTCCTCGCTTCTCAGAGCGTCCACATCGGCTCTTAACCCGATGTAGTCAGACACCTGTCAGTCTAAGCGTTCCCTGAGGCTGGATCCGGAGGGCGGCTGTTGATGGGTTGGCTGCAAGAATGATCTCATATCCAAAGTGTGCAACACATCTTCAAACTGCCCTCTTTTTGCAGGCGCGGTAGGATTGGTACCCGCACCTGTTTTGCTGTGGGTGGAAATTCCTCTGCCAGTGGCTGCAACAGCATAATGCAGCATCTCTCGCAGCAAGGCCTGGAAATGCTGCATTTTGACAGCCCTCTGTGATGCTGGTAACATGTCCGTCATTTTGTGTTTGTAACGGGGGTCTAAGTACGTTGCCACCCAGCACAAGTCCTTGCCCTCATTTGCACTAAATTGGAAGCGGTGGAGCACCCTGGCTCCTGCTCATCGCCCAGGAGAATGTCGTCCTCGGTCTCCTCCTCCCAGCCACAGACAACACCAGGGATCCCCAAAAAGTTTAAAGACTGATCTTCTTGCTCCTCCTCCTCCTCCCCCCAGCCACCATCCTCCTCTGACTCCTGTTTAGACTCCTGCTGATTTGTCTCAGATAGAGTAGCTCCCCTGGGAATTCATTCAGCATTGCGACTTGATCAATGACACAACGCAATGCACGCTCCAGAAAGAAGGCGTAAGGTACGATGTCACTGATGGCACCCTGGCTGAAACTGACCAGTTTTGTGATCTCATCAAATGGCCACAGAAGTCTGCATGCGTCGAGCATGAGCAGCCACTGGCATGGTGGAAAAAAAACAAGCTCCCCAGAACCTGTCCTGCCGCAGAGTTTGTACAGTTAGTCGTTAACGGCATGTTTCTGCTGGAGCAGCCTATCAAGCATATACAAGGTGGAGTTCCAACGCCTCGGGCAGTCACAAATCAGACGTCTGACGGGCAAGTGGTCTCGTCGCACGTCAGCAAGGCGCGCCATGGCCATGTTAGATCTTCTAAAATGGCCAGAGATTTTGGAAGCCGGTATATCGATACCCTGTATCTGTATTTTGTGGAAACAGGTATATAGAACCCAATAATGAGTATTTACTGGAATCCGGTAAATCAAGCCCCTTAATCAATATTTGGTGGAAGCTGGTGTATCGCAGGCCTTAATCTATATTTGGTGGAAGCTGGTGTATCACACCTCTCAATCAATATTTTGTGGAACTGATATATCACACCCCTCAATCAGTATTTTGTGAAAGCAGGTATATCGCACCCCTTAATCAGTTTTTTGGGGGGGCAACAGGTATATCACACCAGTTGCTATTAGTTATTTGAATAGCGTTTGTCCTTCTATATAGCTGTGGTATCTCAGCAGAACCGCACACAGCTGCTGCACAATACAAATGCACTATAATATACTTTCTATGTTAGAAGGTATATTATAGGTATATCAAACCCCTCTATCATTTTTTTTGGGGGGGCAACAGGTATATTACACCAGTTGCAATTAGTTATTCCAATAGCGTTTGTCCCTCTATCTAGCTGCAGTATCGCAGCAGAACCGCACAAAACTGCTGCCCAACACAAATGCACTATAATATACTTTCTATGTTAGAAAGTATATTATTAGTATATCACACCCCTCTGTATGTCACACCTATCGATAGCACACCTTTACCAGTCCTTAAAAGTACTTTTGTGGCACTATTAGCTAGCGATTGGTGTCACTAACAGTCTGTCCCTGCTCCACACTGCAACCTCTCCCTACACTGGCAAAAAACAGAATGTAAAATTGCTGCCATATCGAGTTTACTTATAGGGTAAGGGGTGTGTCCATTTGCTGAAATGTCTCAATTGGCTTTCCTGTCCCACCTGATCGATGTGTCATGGATCAAAGTTCAGCGCTATGCAAAAAATATGGCGCGTGCGAATATCTCCATATGTTCATATGTTCGCATGTTCGGCGAATCGCGAATGAGCAAAGTTCACCGCGAAACGACCGCCGGGCGAACCGCAAGTCCATCTGTAGCCAGGATGGTACTGGCTTCAGCAAACATAGTTGCTGAAGCTATTTTTCTTTAGTAGTTCATAGGCTGGATTTTATTGGACTGGGGAAGGTAGGCTTGGTAGTGGGATCTCCCCAGTCCGACCCCATTCCAGGGCCTGTTTTCCCCTAAGCCTGAGGGATCTCCAGGTGTCATCTTGGATCGTTAAGGGGAAATAAAAACCTGTCCCAGGCTGTCAGTCTGGGAAGAGAGAGAGTGACTTAGAGGCATGGACTGCCGAGGCCCTGTGTGGTCTCACTCAGGAGGACTGAGGGGACACAAGGCTATGCGAAACTTGATCACTTCCCTGGGTGACTATTTGGCTGAGTAAGGCCCTACCTCAGACAGTGTGTGAACTGTGCTATGTAGGTGAGTGAGGGAGACACGTTATATGTATTAGTTAGAGCCTAGCCGGGCAAGTGTTTATTGTTTCGTGTGGTGTCACACGTGTTTAGGTGAAGCTGCGACTTCATTACCTGTAATGGCTGAAGTATCCTGAATAAATCACAAGTTTGGACCTTAAATTTGGTGTCTGGTGAAGATGTCTGTGAGCGTGACCCCCTGAAGTAAAGCGATCCCCTTACACTATGTAATTATGATAATAGTAATGTTTTAAAAAACTTAATGGTTGGCTGTCAAGTTAAGTTTTAGGAGACTATAGATACTTGCAGAGGACAGAGAGCAGGAATGAGCTTGATAGAAGCCAAATGGCAGTAGAAATGTTATGACTAGTGCGGTGCAGTTGATTTAGGCCTGTTTCGCACAAGCGAGTTTTCCATCCGGATGCGATGCGTGTAGTGAACGCATTTCATCCGGACTGAATCCTGACCCATTCATTTCAATGGCTATGTGCACATGATCATCATTTTTCACGGATCATCTCTGCATTCAGGAAAAATTGCAGCATATTCTATATTGTGCATCTGTCCCGCAGTACAATGAACTACCAGCACATCGTTGATGTTGGGGATTATAATTAGTTTGGAGCGAATAAAAGTATCCAAAGTGGACTTCAATTCTAAATTCGTGCTTCGTGGTAACTAATCAATTTTTGTTTTGAATATTTTTAACGTTCGAGTCAGGCTTTTTTATATTTATATGAATTGTAGGAACGTGTACCTGAATACTTTTTAGCATTGTTAGTGTTGAACTAATCATCTTTCCCTGAAATGGCGGTAAAAATTAAAAATAATCATACTCACCTCATCCATTTGAGTGGGAAGAGACCACTGCAGCCATCCTGATTGAAGATCCCACACGAAATCTCATGTGCGGTGACGTATGAGTTCACCACACCGGCCAGCTTGATCCCGTCATCACGCACCACGCAAGATTTTGCCCTGGAACTACAAGCAAGATGGCTGCGGCAGCTTCTTCACACTCAAATGGGTGAGGTAACGGTAAGTACAATTTAATTTTTTTAACTGATCAACTCCTGAAAGGCCTTAATATTCATTTTAGATGCTGCATTCATCGATGAATGCGGCATCTGATAGGTTCAATGACGGGGGTTGGCATAATAGCCACTCCCTGTCATTGCACCCTCTACTTACAAATAAATCCTCTTCATGACGAAATAATTTGTCAAAAAGCTAATTTTGTTTGTAAAAATTCGGCGAAGCAGCCAAGTCAAATTTTTAATAACTTCACTCATCTCTAAGTAAAATCAATGTAAAGTAACCATCGGGAACAATCATTGGCCAACTTGTCCATTTTTTCCTGATGATGTGTCATCCAAATTCTTGTCTGTTTATTTCCACCTTGTAATATTTTTTAATCTTTTTAACATATAGATGTAGCCAAGCTAAACTTGACTCTGATAGCCAAGATAACACTGTGACATGTGTTATCTTGTGACAAATGCCATTGTAATCCATTGAGAAGTTAGTGATCTTTTTCTTGCCATTCTTTACTGAACACGACACGTTAACCATCAAGTTTAGCTCGGCTGCATCTGTACATTTCTTAATGCCTATAATCCCCATATATTTGTTGAAGCTATTGTAGCAAAAATAGCAAACTTTCCCTTTAGAGGGGTTATCCTACTGCTCCATCAGGCAGCACGCCACCAGTCTCAAAGGGAATAGAGTGGTGGACCAACAAGCACACTAGCACTCCTTTAAAGGAGAGTACTTTATTTTTAGGATGACTGGGGTTCCCAGCAGTTGGACCCCAGCCCTCCCCATGCCCCCATGATCTGGTATTTATTACCTATTCTATGGGTAGATAATGTATATTTTCCATGTTTTCGTGAGATAACTCCTTTAATCTGGTTTACAGTGATCTAAATTCAGCCTCTGTAGGAGCTGATATTGAAAATACTTGTGCTATCCCTATGTTCATTATACCGTTAAACAGACCCTTAAAAAAAGTATAGGTCAAAAAAAAAATTATTATCCTTATTTTCCCTAACATTTTTTATATGCAGAAAACTATGTATACATCAACTATGGCCCAAACATTGTGATGAAAAGAAAGAAATGCTAACCATCTCCCATAAGATGGCCTTGTTATCATGTGCTTCCGGATCATTTAGAACACGTGCCCAAATATTTTGGTCGACTCCAAACTGAGGAGAAGGTCCTATGTCAAAAGTTTGTTTCAGCACTGAGAAATATTAGGGTACCTGCCCACAGAATATCCGCAAGGATTTTCATAAGGATTTCTCTGTGTTTCCGCACCAAATCTTCACCAAAACTGCTACTTGCTGTTTTTGTTGCTAATAGGATGCAATGCAAAGGGTGAGATATGCACCAAAAAAAATTCACAAACAATTGGCATCCCTTGGATTGCAAAATCTACTAGGCAGGTCAATTTCCGCATGAAAAAAAAGTGTACATGGGATTTGTCTGATCTCATTCACTGTATTAGGCTGTATTAGGCTGATGTTTTTCTGCAAGGGAATCCGCACAGAATAAAACGTGTGTGATCCGCAATTTGAGTGGGTATCCTTAAGAGCACAAAGTTCCATTCTAAAGATGTAGGTGACAGGCATGGAAGTTACTAGTTTCTGACACCTAGTGCTTTTATTCACTAGGTACTAAAAATGTATTAGCATCCATCCCAGCCATCAGTGTTTTAAAGTGTTTTTGATACTCGTTGTTGTTGGATCCAAACTGATATACTGTAGAAATGAGTTTCAGCTCTATTCAAATCTTCTTTTTTTTAGGGACAAGAAATTTCCCCAAATTCAATTTGAATCCAATTCTGTCAAATCAGCTGTCAGATTCAAATTGCTTTGAAGCGCAAGTTGCCCAACTGACCTAAAAAGTCATGTATGACATGCTGAGGTCTCCTAGGATGGTATACAACCCCTTTTAAGCTCCTAACGCCAAGACAGCATTAGTAATGTCAAAGTGACAGCGACATACGAATGGTGGCCACTGTTAACAGCCACTTTAATAACACATTGCACTGTTGTTGTTTTTTTATTTGCCTCCTTCTTGTCTTCTAACCTGTAAAATGGTGGCCGCCATTTTGATCGAGTCATGCTGGGCAAATCACAAACGTTTCGGATTTTACAATATTTTGGGAATTTCGTAACAAATTTGATTTGTGTAGAAAAGATTTGCTCTTTCTCTATTTTATTTTTTTTCAAGTTTTATATCTTGACTACATAAGTTCTTTAATTTTTGATTGTGTTTGTGACTAGAATTTAACCAAATGATGGCGAGATAACAATCCAATCAACAATTGAACATGTACACTACTCCCAAAAATTTGGGTGAAATTTATGGAAAATGTAAAAAGTTCACGCTACAGTGATATTATGTCATGAAATTAGGGCATTTAAGTAGAAGCAGCAATGGTAATTTCCACATCTCAAACAATTTATTGAAGCAAAAGCCAACACCAGTGGTGGGTATATCCCCACAAAAAATGTCAATGGCTCAATTACAACTTGACATCGACGTCTCAAGCTGTTCACAAGTCGACTTATTGTCTGCCATGACCTGAGATTCCAAAAGTAAGTGGCATGTTCCAGTGCTTTCCATTTCATAGAAGGCACCTTATGATGGCACACAGAAACGATCATGTCTAGGAGACCTTAATAGTTTATTTTTCATATTTTTTTATTCTTGTTTGTTTGTTTTTTTCTTTCTTTTTAGCAAACAGAACGGTAAACTAACGCTACCTCACCCAGAATAGCTGTTACAGATCTACATTTTAAGTGCCACTCAAGTCCAAAACTTCCAGCTTATAAAGAAGCCTATTTCTCCAGGAAAGGTCAAATTTGTTATCTATCAAAATAGCCTAGGACAGAGGAATAATGAGCTGCCTTAAAGTACTGGCCTTTTTACCTTCAAAATGGGCTTCTAAATCAAGTCAGGAGAGCATTGACTGAAAATCATTCCTCCCTGTCTGCAGGAAAGGTCAACGTCTGAAATATTACGGGATAATTTTACCTGGTTTTATTGTAAAGCAAAACACAGCATTGAAACTTAACAAACAGCAAGTATTTACTATGGTTTCCCTTTCAGCCTCCGAGTGGCCGCATGTATTATAATATCACGGTTACCAGTTGGATGATGTAATTATGTGGTGCAATGTTTCCTAATGTAAGAGAAGTTATCTGATGGTAAAGTAGTTTCTTTAACACTGCTTTTTCATCACATTTTTGAGCCTTAGTCGCAATGAGTTTATCCTCCAGAGAGAATCCGGTAATAGCCTTGCTTGGGAAGTTGGAAATTGTCTAGCCTACTATACTGTATTTTTTTTTTTAATCCCCACAAAGGAATGACTTCCATTGCGCTTCATTGTGAAATGATCTAAAACTTCCACTAAAATGGATTTTGGAATAGCAAACCTTAATTTTGGTAATAAGTTGCAAAGTGGTAGTACCATGAAACATTATTTTTTTTACTTAACTGCACTGATTTATATTAATTAAGCCCTTAACGGCTATGAAAACCTATGTTTTTTTTTATGATTGCATTTTACTAATTTTGGGGAAAAAAAAACACTTTTTAATTGGTCTTACTCTTTATTAAAAGTTTGATAGCAAGGTGGCTTAAATGAGCTGTCAGGTATTCAGAGATTGCAGCAACATGGCAGGGCTCAGTGTAAAACTGAAACATACTCTGCAACTAGGCAGAAACAGCCATACAGGACAAAAACTGCTGAAAATTTTAAATAAAGACCAATTGAAAAATATGATTTTATCCCAAAATGAGTACAATGCAATAATAAAAAATGGCTAAAAAGTTGTTCATTGCCTTTAACCCGTTCAGGACTCTGTGATTTTCCACTTTTGTGTTTTTGTTTTTTAGTCCCAGCCTTCCTGGAGCCAAAACATATTTTTATTTTTCAGTTCAATTACCTTCATTCTCCGGGTCAGTACAATTACAGCGATACCCTAGGGGACTTTGAAGTGCGACTGTCTGATCACTTATCCCAACACTGCAGCCTATGGGAGATTCATTATGTTCATAGGAACATAGCTGTGGCAGACCTCAGAGGCTTCAGCGGACATAAGGCTGAGGAATTTGATAGCAGAGGAGCTGTTCAGGTGCCAGGAGTGCAGCTATCCTGGGGTTTCACTGCTCAAATGCAATGGTCACAATTGACCAGGTTAAAAGTCTGTGATCGGCATTATTGGAGTACTCCGATTGAAACAAGTTATCCCCTATACAAAGAATAGGGGATAACTAGTAGCTAAGTTGGGGTCTGAAATCTAGGATGCCTACCAATCACGAGAACTGGGAAGGCGCTCAAGGTATGACGAGGTGGCTGTGTATGCATAGTGTCCTTTCCAGTCACTGCTATGGGACCTCCGAAAATAGATGAGCATGCTTGGCTATTATGGAAAGTTCCATAGAAGTGCCATGGCATGCCTGCGTTCTTGTGACAGAAGCTTGTTGCAGATGTATTTTTATGGTGTTTATGGCATATCCAATCAATGGGACAACCCCTTAATTTTATTTATTTTTTTGAATAATTTCAACCTGTCCACAATTCTCTTTGAGGCCCCCTTGGAAAATGTTTCAAAAATTTTTACTGCCAAATCTAATACATTATATAGTTTGTGGTCATGCAGGTGGAATACTGGTGGAAGGAAGGTACTTTTCACCCAGATTTCTCACCTGGGTGAAGTAAGTGTAATCCAGGGAGTGCTGTGGCCTGAACAAACTTAGTTTTTTAGGCAGGATTCTTTCTGGAAATACGTGGGGCCTGGATTATGCGGAACGGTTGTTAAGGTTGGTAGAGGGAGCAACCGTTCCCTTCCTTCCAGGCCAGTTTGTTGTTATGCTCTGAAACACCTTAAGGCAGTTAACCTTGTTAGATTACTATATACAGAGTGCTGTGGCTCACTTAGGTAGAAGCCTGCAAGGACAGCACACGGTGCTGTGAATACTGAGGACCAGGGAACAGACTACATGCTGTGTGAACGTCAGCTTACCAACTGTAGCCTAGGTGAGACAAACTCTTTGTGTTATTAGTTAGTCCCAGACGGGAAGGCTTTTGTTTTGTGATTTGTTACTGCTATACTCGAAATCCTGGGTTCCACTAAAAAGCATGTGTTGATGTAAACTTCCTGAAATCGGACCTCAAATAAAAAGTGACGTGAACTTTATATCACCTGTGCCTCCGTGAAGGTCCAGAACCGTACGCTGCCCCCCCTTGCAGGCTTACAAGTTTTAGAGTAATATTTCCACCATTCAGAATTTAATCTGTCAATACACAGTAGATTGATCTAGGGACCACCAGATGATTACCTAATGTGTATGTGTTCATTTTCTCCCAGTGGTAGATGTTGTACTTTAGGTTGCCTGATCTTTTTACTCTTGGGGAGATAAACTACCGGCAGGGCAATGGAGGCAGCGACTTTCTCCCCATTCCGAATACATGCACGCTTGGCTGAGCCCAGCATGGGTGTGCATTTCATCCGAGGATACCAATTATTTGTATAGTTGTTTGTTACAAAGTTTTAACCAGATAAGGTTTTCCATTGTCTTTTTCCTTTGAGACTAATTATAAAGCTTGCACTTTCCCAGTCTTTGAACCTTGGACACATTACAGAAAGCAAAAAATCTATAACTGTTCTAATTTGAGGATTTGTCATGATTTGCTATGGTTGGTGCAAGCCTACAAGCAGTCCTTTAACAAAAATGACAATCTATGATAGAGAATGGAAAAGTTAAACAACCTAGAAAATCATCTGAGCTTCAGAGTTAATTTAGAATGTTAAGTCTATGTTGTGTTCTGCTCTTTACTTACAGATGCGTCCACCGTTACTTTTCCACAAATGATTTTCCACATTATAGCAATATACTATCAAAACCCGCAACAGGTTGCAATTCCCACTGCAGACCACTGGGAGGCCCCATATGAATACATATAACATGAACAACTCCTGACAGTTTCGTGTTTTTTTAAAACTGGTCATTTCCCACCATTCATCTCAGGATGTTTCAAGTCAAGAGGATAACTAAGGATACTTCTGTAGTTTTTATGGAAGATGTGTTGCAACTGGTTCTTAAAGGGGTTGTCCGGGTTCAGAGCTGAACCCGGACATACCCAGAATTTCACCCAGACAGCCTCCTTGACAAAATCGCAGGATCGCGCAGGGCAAGGGATCTTTTATTTACTATAACACACTGCCAGGCGGAGGCTCCCACCTAGCAGTGTGTTCGGTGACATCACCAGCTCTGATGGGCAGGCTTTAACGCAGCCCTAGCCGTTTTAAAGGTTAGGACAGCGCTAAAGCTCACCCATCAGTGCCAGTGACGTTACCGGGCTCACTGCTGGGCGGAAGCCTCCACCTGGCAGCGCGAAGGAGAGCCTGGTACGTCACAGGAACTCCACAAAATGCCTTTGCCCTGCACGATTTAGCGCAGGGCAAAGGATAGTGTCGAAGCATGAAATGCTCCGATGCTCTTGTCAGGGGGTTTGCCTGGATGAAATTCTGGGTATGTCCGGGTTCAGCTCTGAACCCAAACAACCCCTTTAAGAATGGAAATCAATTGGTACTAGAGATGAGGGAACCTTTCTATAGTAATTTTCTGTCAGGTTCGCCAATTTTTTTGGAAAATAGAGAGAGATCAAAGAAATGAAGGAAAGCGTTGTCCAGCCTACAATAGTCATCACGCATGTCGACTGGGCTTCATAATAGAAATAGTACCCACCGAGAGGTTCCCCCCAAGGCTGTGCAACTAGTAAAGCTATCCCTGCTCTGATAAAGGTTTTTTGTTCTGAAAGAGTTAGTTGCAGATGTGAGGCTGGCTTAGCTATCTTTCTAGCATTGCAGAATAAGCATGTTTAAAAGGCTGGAAGGCACTCCTGTCAATCAGCTATGTGAAGATAATGTAGCAATTAGGAATGATGTGTTCTGCTTACTGTTTACCTACTTGCTGTGTAGCAACATGCAGGTTCAATTATAGATCTTGTCTCCAAATAAATGTCAATGGGTTGACTCCATCCTATTCAACTAAGGAGATATCTGGTGCTCCAAGTGTTAGTTATGTACCTGCTCCAGCGGTCTCCTTCCAAAACTCAACTGTTTTGCCATACTCAGGAAGGTGATGCAGTTTCCTTATCATGCCATTCACCCTCTTAGGCCACAGGCCAGTGGCGTACATAGAGAAGTAAGGGCCCCATAGCAAGGATCAAACCAGGCCCCCCACACAGGACAGAAGGGTTTCCACCTAAACCCCTTTCACTCACCCTTGGGCCATTTTTTCAACTGCCTCATTGGCTAACAGTTGCTCCATTAGAGGGTAGCGTCCTGACCAAGTTTTCACCCCAGTAGAAGAGTTGATGATTCTAACTGGGCCCCCTCTTGCTCTGGGCCCGATAGCAGTTGCATGGTCTGCCGCTATGGTGGTTACACCCCTGCCACAGGCCTACTCTAGTAGGCCTAAGGCCTATGAGGCAGTAAATTCCCATGCAGCTAGACGCAATTATATCATCATGCCTGCCTGCGGGCAATTGTGGCCTGCATGGCAATTAACCCTGTACACCTGCAGCCAATAATTCACAATGCAGTTCCTCAATCTACACAGTGTGGTTTACACCCTAGTGTGTTTTTACATATACATATTTGCAGCATCAATCAGTCTTCATTCTGAGGGTATATGGCTCACTCAGGTGTTGTCCCCACAGTAATTAGGCACATACAGTAACAGTCTAATGGTACAACATAGGTGACATTGTCTCCATTAAAGGGTCAATGTAACCCATAACAAATGAACAGTAACTAGAGAAGGATACATATTTCTGTAAGATGGGATGTGAGCATTTCCAACCTTCTGACATACTCACCTGCTATATTCTTCTGAATATTGATGCAGAAACCCAGTGCAGGGGTAAATGCAAATTGTTTGTTGCTACTGTACTGTTTGTTGCTATGTACTGTTATGTGATGTTATGCAGTGTAATGTTTTGCAGTGTTATTCTATATTGTATTATGTCTGGCATGGCAATGTATGGATGGCATGGCCAGGGTTAACAATCCTGGTGAAACCCCTGCAGGAGCATAGGGTGTAGGCTGGCCCCACTCCTAACTAGTCAGCCTGAGAAAGAGTTTAGAGGGAGAAGGAGTAAAGACCATCTTCTGCACTCCTCAGCTCCAAACTTTAAGCATCAGAGACTAACAAATCTCTGCAAGATTTACAGCAAGAGAGAAAGAGAGATTGGAGTGATAAGATAATCTGCATGGTCAAGCTAAGAGACAGTCAGCAAGGTAACCTGCATTTGCAGCTATTTAGACTTTGCTGCCATGGAGGGATGAGAAGTTAAGACACCCTACAAACTTTAACACAATTTGGCCAATCGTAGTCAGTTAGACCTGCACGCAGGGCCGGGACTGCCGCACGGCCGGCCGTGCCAACAGCGAGGGGGCTGAGGCTCATTGGCCAGTGCAGTAACAGAGGAGCCCATCCCCCCAACAGCAGGCTCTGGCACAGACGTTGCCCGGAGCCTGACTCCTCCCACACATGTAACTGATCACATGACATGACATCACGGAAGGTCCTTTAGCCCAGTAGCTGCTGCTTGTGTGGAGCTGCACACCGCGCGTGAGCACTCAGGGGTAAGTAGATTTTTCAGTGCAAAATGTTCCATCAGATCACCCTACCCCTGAGTGCGCATGCGCGGACACATCATCTGGAGAAGTTCAGCCTCACCACATAGCAGAGGTGATTGCAGGATATTGGGGTGGTGGAGTCACCACATAGCAGAGCTGAGTGTGGTCCCTGAGTGCGCACACGCGGTGTACGGTTCCATGCATGCAAATGAAGTAGGTGCTTCTCCCGCGGCAAGCGCAGATCCACACACACCCTCCTCCAGCTGATTCTGGTGCGGCCTCGTCACTTCCGGTGTTGCCGCGTCACTTCCGGGTATAGCTTTCTGCCAAGGTATAGGAATCTGGCAGAACACCAGCTGTGTCAGGGCTGTAGGAAACGGCTGCGCTGTATGTTTGTGCGTTATGTAGCGGAGGCTCGGACGCGCTGCATCTTGCTTGCATTATGCGTTTATAATGACTTCATGAATCTTACAGTGCCAATCCGTGTGGAGTCCGCTCAGCCAATCGCCGGCTATAGCGGGACAGCGCTGAGTGGTCCACCACTGTCTGCCAAGACAAATACGGGCCCCATTCTGGAGATCGCTGGGGGAATCCCATCCTGTGGATAGGGGATACATTTTTATTTACTGGATAACCCCTTTAAAGTCATACAAATCTGTTATACTACATTTATTAAAATTTCTCTCCTCTGTGCCCCCATATAGTACAGCCCCCCCATGTGCCCCCATATAGTACAGCCCCCCTGTGCCCCCATATAGTACAGACCCCCTCCCTCTGTGCCCCCAGATAGTACAGACTCCCCCTTTGTGCCCCCATATAGTACAGACCCCCTCCCTCTGTGCCCCCAGATAATACAGACTCCCCCTTTGTGCCACCATATAGTACAGGCTCTACCTCTGTGCCGCCATATAGTACAGGCCCCCCTCTATGCCACCAAATAGTAAAGAACCCCCCTTCCCCCTCTGTGGGGCTGGTATGCAACTTTTTCCAGGGCTGGTTTTTATCCCCAGTTCGGCCCTGCCTGCACGCCACAGCACAGTGCAAATTACAGGCATAATTGCAAGAGTACAGTCACCCGCCATAGATTCTACTGAGAGAGACTTTAGCAAGATAGTGTATAAAGAGGGAGGGCCATAACTTCAACTGTTGCCAAAAGTAATACATTGCTATCTGGGAAAGAATTGCACTGTGTACAAGTTGAACTGTGTTTTGTTGTAACTGGATGTACCACAACTTCCATTTTGTACTACAGTAAGGAGAGATGTTTATTCTGTTTAAAGCTGGCATGGTTTACTGACTCTTTTGACCACACGCTGGCCATTACACTACTACACCTCTTAAAGACATCCAACGACCATGGCCTAAAGGGAAACCACTGTGACACATCCTATATTCAAAGCCATTACCACTCCCATCATCTGCTCTGGCTCCTCATGGGCTTACTGCATTGGAGAGTATCATAGGCATTTCCTGCTGAGACATGCTTCCCCTTTGCCTCCTTTAGTAACACACAATGTTGTGGCCAAACTCTAACTCTCTGATTAGGATTGGCTTCCCTCCTCTTGAGGCCCCTGTTCAGACCTTGGGTTCATCTGTCACAAACGTATCTGTCTGGACTCCAGCGGCGAGATGTACTGGAGGAGACTAACAGTGGGATGATTGCTCAGCTGCTCTATTCCTATGTGCTAGTGTTCTGACTAATGGAGCGATGACAAAAACAAAATGGCTGCACACCATTATATTATATACAAACAATAGAGCTAGGAAATGGGGGTCATTCTAGATAAAAGTGGTACAATACCGACTATAAATGAGTATACATGAATAATGGAAGCTCTTAGCGCACATACGTGTCGGGCCCATCTACCAGGCGTCAAGGTGGCTTCCGCAGATGGGTCCTTATCACTAAAGAAACTGCCTCACTTTGGACTTACTTAAGCCTACAATATTCAGGGCAGTGTAGGAACCAGCTACAAACATATTCTGCTCAGAAGTCCCAGGTAGATGGGCGTGTCCAGTCTAAAAGTGGTGCCACCCCCAACATGTTGCAAGAAAATTTAGACTAAAACCTTCAGGATCACAGGTGCATATCCATGAGGCAAACATAATTACAAAAACAAAATGGCTGCACACCATTATATATACAAACAATAGAGCTAGGAGCGATGAGTCATAATCTATCAGGTTCTAAACCATGAACTCAGTGCTCTATTTAAACCCCCTTCCTGGCCATATACCAGTACCAGTGATAGTCTCACTAGCTGTGTTCCTGGTTCTTGGATTCATTTGGATTTCTTGGTGCTTTTGACCTTGGCTTGTATTTTGACCACTCTCTTTCTCACGTGATTTGTACTGTGCATCCCGTCTGGTATTTGATCTCGGCTTGTCTTTTTACTACTCTTTGAGTCTAGTTTTTATACTGCATTGTCCGCCTGGTTCTGACCCATTTTCATACGACTATCCTTTTGTGTTGTTTTTGTCTCTTGGTGTTTGTCTGTCTCTGCGCCCTAGTAGCAAAGGGACCATTGACCAGTTGCAGTCTTGCTACCTAGGGAAAGTTGGCTGAGTTCCAGGTCAGGGCTCACTGTCCATCTCTGTCCCAATCTACAAGCGTTGCATCATTTCTAAAAAGAAGTTGGGCAAGTTTTATATATTTCATAGTCACCCTTAAAATGACACGTCTTAACACATTTGGAATGCAAGCTTATGTGAGTATATTCTTAATGAATACTATTTTTTACCATTTGGAATGATCACTACAACTTATATTAACTGGCCATTTTGGTGTGTGATGGGTAATTGTTCAAGTCCAATCTGATATTAATAACCATGTAATGGTTATAACTGTGTATAAACATAATCTGCATACAGTAAAAATGATCATTTGCCAGTTAGTATATCACAACGAGCTAGAAGAGATTAGTAATACTTCAGTAACTTTTAATATATCCTCACTGGGAGTGTGAAAGAAATGTTCTGTAGTTCTGAGAGGCTTACATACATATACTAGCTGAAGGACCCGGCTTAGCACGGGTATATTGCATCTATTTAATTTAATGTTTGTGTGTGTGTCGTTAAAAGATACAGTATCCACTATAACAGTGACATCTACATCTACCCCGCCCCCTAACCGTGACCTCCACAGCCCCCCACCCCTTAAAATGGGATGTCCACAGCAGCCCACCCCCTTAACTTTGACCTTCACAGCAGCCTGCCCCTTTAACAGTGAGTTCCACAGCACCCCACCCCCTTGATAGCGACCTCCACAGGTGCCCACTCTCTTAACAGTGACCTTTACAGCACCCGCCCCTCAACACTGACCATAGGTTACAGTCCCCTTAACTGTGACCTCCAGCATTCCTGGCCCCCTTAACAGAGACCTCCACAGTGACTGCCCCTTTAACAGAGACTGCCACAATACCCCGCTGCCTTAACAGTGACCTCACAGTACCCTGCTGCCTTAACAGTGACCTCACAGTACCCCGCTGCCCCTTTAATAGAGGCCTCTACAGTCCCCTCCTCCAGAGGCGTACATAGAAATCACTGAGCCCCATAGCAAAAATCTGAATTGGGCCCCTTAACCCCGCCCACTACCCACCATGGCCCCTCCCACTTCCTGACCTGGCTCCTCCCATGCCACACCCCCATTAAATAAAAAAAAGTGAAAGGATGACACTTTACATCAAGTCTGAGGATGATAGGAGGGAGCGGAGCCATAGGAGACCCCCAAACATAGAGGGGCCCAGTGCCTGGACAGAGAATGCAGGGGAAGGAGGGGTGCGGCGCCAGAGGAGACCCCCAAACATAGAAGGGCCCAGTGCCTGGAGTCCCTGGACAGAGGATGCAAGGGAAGGAGGAGTAGAGCCAAAAAAGACCCCCACGGCCCCACCATACATAGAGGGGGGCCCACCCAGCCCAGTGCCTGGACATAGGATGAAACTTAAGGGAAGGAGGCAGAGCAGAGCCAGAGGAGACCCCGGGCCCCAAACATAGAGGGGCCCAGCCCCAGGCCCCAGACTGTGACTTACTTCAGGCCAGGCCCAGGCGCTACCAGCCAGGGACACAGCCGGTGCATGCATGCAGCACACTGCTCAGTCTGACAGTCACGACAGGGGAGAACTACTGTGTCAGTGACCTGGACGTGTCTGCTGGGGAGAAGTCACCTCCAGCTGGGGACACGGACCCTGCAGCATCGCCGGGGCCCGGGGGGAGGGGAGGGGAGGACAGCAGTGGGGGGGGGGGGGGTCAGAGAGGGCAGCAGGGGAAGAACTAGTAACATTGCCTACCTGGCACGGTGGCACCCGATCACTCAGCCCGGCCGGATGAATGGATGAGATCGCACACAGAACTACAGTAGGAGGACAGCGCAGAAGTTGCAGGGCAGGCACTATGCAGGCACTGGTGAGGTGACGGCCGACAGCGAAGTTCGAGCCGATTCGCCCGCCCCCTTGCCCCACTGGCCAATCAGCAGCTGCCTCAACAGAGAGTTGCCTGTGCTGATTGGCCAGCGGCTCGAGCGCCACATGCAGGCTGGTTTGATCCTGATTCCGGGCCCGGCAGACGGTCCGGGTCAGTAGGAGGTCAGGTCACGTGACGTCTGAGACACTGAGGTCAGCGTCAGACAGAGGATCAGTCTCAGGTCAAGGGGGGGGGGTCTGTGCGTCGAGGGCAGGTAATGAGTGGGCGGGGCCAAGTAGTGTGGGCGGGGCCTTCTCTGCGCTACGGGCCCCCCAGTGCCGCGGGCCCCATAGCAGTGGCGTGGTCTGCCTCTATGGGCGGTACGCCACTGCCCTCCTCCCTTAGCAATGACCTCCACAGCGGCCTGCCTCCTTAACAGTAACATCCACAGCGCTCTTCCTTTTAACAGTGACCTCCACAGCAGCTGCCACTTTATCAGTGACCTCCACAGTACCCCGTCTACTTAACAGTAATTTACACTATAACTCGCCCCCTTAAAAGTGACCTCCACAGAGCTCTGTTCCCTTAAAATGTGACCTCCACAACACCACGCCCCTTAACCTCCACTGTTCCCTTCCCCCTTAACAGAGACCTCCACATCGTCCACCCCTTTAACAGTGACCTCCACAGCATCCTGTCCCCTTAACAGTGACCTACACAGTACCCCATCTCCTTAACAGTGATTTCCACAACACCCCGCCCCCTTAATAGTGGCCTCTATAGCAATCTGCCTGTTAACACTGACCTCCATAGCGGACCATCCCCTTAATTGTGACCTCCACAGCAGCCTGCCCCTAGGGTGGCCAGAGGTCCGGTTTTTAGCCAGGACAGTCCGGCTTTCAGACTTCCTGCCCTCCCTCCGGCGCAGGGCCTGGACAGACACAGGGATGTCCTTTTAACCACCTCAGCCCCCAGTGCTTAAACACCCTGAAAGACCAGGCCACTTTTTACACTTCTGACCTACACTACTTTCACCGTTTATTGCTCGGTCATGCAACTTACCACCCAAATGAATTTTACCTCCTTTTCTTCTCACTAATAGAGCTTTCATTTGGTGGTATTTCATTGCTGCTGACATTTTTACTTTTTTTGTTATTAATCGAAATTTAACGATTTTTTTGCAAAAAAATGACATTTTTCACTTTCAGTTGTAAAATTTTGCAAAAAAAACGACATCCATATATAAATTTTGCTCTAAATTTATTTTTCTACATGTCTTTGATAAAAAAAAAATGTTTGGGTAAAAAAAAAATGGTTTGGGTAAAAGTTATAGCGTTTACAAACTATGGTACAAAAATGTGAATTTCCGCTTTTTGAAGCAGCTCTGACTTTCTGAGCACCTGTCATGTTTCCTGAGGTTCTACAATGGCCAGACAGTACAAACACCCCACAAATGACCCCATTTCGGAAAGTACACACCCTAAGGTATTCGCTGATGGGCATAGTGAGTTCATCAAACTTTTTATTTTTTGTCACAAGTTAGCGGAAAATGATGATTTTTTTTTTTTTTTTTTTTTCTTACAAAGTCTCATATTCCACTAACTTGTGACAAAAAATAAAAAGTTCTATGAACTCACTATGCCCATCAGCGAATACCTTGGGGTCTCTTCTTTCCAAAATGGGGTCACTTGTGGGGTAGTTATACTGCCCTGGCATTCTAGGGGCCCAAATGTGTGGTAAGGAGTTTGAAATCAAATTCTGTAAAAAAATGACGAGTGAAATCCGAAAGGTGCTCTTTGGAATATGGGCCCCTTTGCCCACCTAGGCTGCAAAAAAGTGTCACACATCTGGTATCTCCGTACTCAGGAGAAGGTGGGGAATGTGTTTTGGGGTGTCATTTTACATATACCCATGCTGGGTGAGAGAAATATCTTGGCAAAAGACAACTTTTCCCATTTTTTTATACAAAGTTGGCATTTGACCAAGATATTTATCTCACCCAGCATGGGTATATGTAAAAAGACACCCCAAAACACATTCCCCACCTTCTCCTGAGTACAGCGATACCAGATGTGTGACACTTTTTTGCAGCCTAGGTGGGCAAAGGGGCCCATATTCCAAAGAGCACCTTTCGGATTTCACAGGTCATTTTTTACAGAATTTGATTTCAAACTCCTTACCACACATTTGGGCCCCTAGAATGCCAGGGCAGTATAACTACCCCACAAGTGACCCCATTTTGGAAAGAAGAGACCCCAAGGTATTCGCTGATGGGCATAGTGAGTTCATGGAAGTTTTTATTTTTTGTCACAAGTTAGTGGAATATGAGACTTTGTATGAAAAAAAAAAAAAAAATCATCATTTTCCACTAACTTGTGACAAAAAATAAAAAATTCTAGGAACTCGCCATGCCCCTCACGGAATACCTTGGGGTGTCTTCTTTCCAAAATGGGGTCACTTGTGGGGTAGTTATACTGCCCTGGCATTTTCCAGGGGCCCTAATGTGTGGTAAGTAGGTAAATGACCTGTGAAATCCTAAAGGTGCTCTTTGGAATGTGGGCCCCTTTGCCCACCTAGGCTGCAAAAAAGTGTCACACATGTGGTATCGCCGTATTCAGGAGAAGTTGGGGAATGTGTTTTGGCGTGTCATTTTACATATACTCATGCTGGGTGAGAGAAATATCTTGGCAAAAGACAACTTTTCCCATTTTTTTATACAAAGTTGGCATTTGACCAAGATATTTATCTCACCCAGCATGGGTATATGTAAAATGACACCCCAAAACACATTCCCCAACTTCTCCTGAGTACTGCGATACCACATGTGTGACACTTTTTTGCAGCCTAGATGCGCAAAGGGGCCCAAATTCATTTTAGGAGGGCATTTTTAGACATTTGGATACCAGACTTCTTCTCACGCTTTGGGGCCCCTAGAATGTCAGGGCAGTATAAATACCCCACATGTGACCCCATTTTGGAAAGAAGACACCCCAAGGTATTCAATGAGGGGCATGGCGAGTTCATAGAAATTTTTTTTTTTGGGCACAAGTTAGCGGAAATTGATATTTTTTATTTTTTTTCTCACAAAGTCTCCCGTTCCGCTAACTTGGGACAAAAATTTCAATCTTTCATGGACTCAATATGCCCCTCACGGAATACCTGGGGGTGTCTTCTTTCCGAAATGGGGTCACATGTGGGGTATTTATACTGCCCTGGCATTCTAGGGGCCCTAAAGTGTGAGAAGAAGTCTGGAATATAAATGTCTAAAAAATTTTACGCATTTGGATTCCGTGAGGGGTATGGTGAGTTCATGTGAGATTTTATTTTTTGACACAAGTTAGTGGAATATGAGACTTTGTAAGAAAAAAAAAAAAAAAATTCCGCTAACTTGGGCCAAAAAAATGTCTGAATGGAGCCTTACAGAGGGGTGATCAATGAGAGGGGGGTGATCAATGACAGGGGGGGTGATCAATGACAGGGGGGTTGATCAATGACAGGGGGGTTGATCAATGACAGGGGGGTGATCAATGACAGGGGGGTGATCAATGACAGGGGGGTGATCAGGGAGTTTATATGGGGTGATAACCACAGTCATTGATCACGCCCGTGTAAGGCTTCATTCAGACGTCCGTATGCGTTTTGCGGATCCGATCCATCTATCAGTGCATCCGTAAAAATCATGCGGACATCTGAATGGAGCTTTACAGGGGGGTAATCAATGACAGGGGTGTAATCAATGACAGGGGGGTGATCAGGGAGTCTATATGGGGTGATAACCACAGTCATTGATCATGCCCCTGTAGGGCTTCATTCAGACGTCCGGATGCGTTTTGCGGATCCGATCCATCTATCAGTGCATCCGTAAAAATCATGCGGACATCTGAATGGAGCTTTACAGGGGGGTAATCAATGACAGGGGTGTAATCAATGACAGGGGGGTGATCAGGGAGTCTATATGGGGTGATAACCACAGTCATTGATCACGCCCCTGTAAGGCTTCATTCAGACGTCCGTATGCGTTTTGCGGATCCGATCCATCTATCAGTGCATCCGTAAAAATCATGCGGACATCTGAATGGAGCTTTACAGGGGGGTAATCAATGACAGGGGGGGTGATCAATGACAGGGGGGTGATCAGGGAGTCTATATGGGGTGATAACCACAGTCATTGATCATGCCCCTGTAAGGCTTCATTCAGACGTCCGGATGCGTTTTGCGGATCCGATCCATCTATCAGTGCATCCGTAAAAATCATGCGGACATCTGAATGGAGCTTTACAGGGGGTTGATCAATGACAGGGGTGTAATCAATGACAGGGGGGTGATCAGGGAGTCTATATGGGGTGATCACCACAGTCATTGATCATGCCCCTGTAAGGCTTCATTCAGACGTCCGGATGCGTTTTGCGGATCGGATCCATCTATCAGTGCATCCGTAAAAATCATGCGGACATCTGAATGGAGCTTTACAGGGGGGTGATCAGGGAGTCTATATGGGGTGATCACCACAGTCATTGATCATGCCCCTGTAAGGCTTCATTCAGACGTCCGGATGCGTTTTGCGGATCCGATCCATCTATCAGTGCATCCGTAAAAATCATGCGGACATCTGAATGGAGCTTTACAGGGGGGTGATCAATGACAGGGGTGTAATCAATGACAGGGGGGTGATCAGGGAGTCTATATGGGGTGATCAGGGGTTAATAAGTGACGGGGGGGGGGGTGTAGTGTAGTGTAGTGGTGCTTGGTGGGACTTTACTGAGCTACCTGTGTCCTCTGGTGGTCGATCCAAACAAAGGGGACCACCAGAGGACCAGGTAGCAGGTATATTAGACGCTGTTATCAAAACAGCGTCTAATATACCTGTTAGGGGTTAAAAAAATCACATCTCCAGCCTGCCAGCGAACGATCGCCGCTGGCAGGCTGGAGATCAACTCTCTTACCTTCCGTTCCTGTGAGCGCGCGCGCCTGTGTGCGCGCGTTCACAGGAAATCCCGGCTCACGCGAGATGACGCGTATATGCGTCGCTGAGCGCAGGGCTGCCACCTCCGGAACGCGAATCTGCGTACAGCGGTCCGGAGGTGGTTAAACAGCTCACCCTCAAACAGCTGCACTGTGCTGTCTGAGCGTGAGCTGCAGGAAGAAAGTCACCCTCCCTCCCACCCCTGCAGCTGACAGAAGTTTATTTTTACTTTAATTTTTTCAATCCCCGTCGGCTGCAGAGTGGAAGGGGGCGTGGCTTAGTGGGACCTGGAGGAGTGTCATCCATAGCACCCTGCCCCTTTAAAGGAAATCTGTCACCAGGATTATCGCTATTGAAGTAAAGCCATGGCCTAATAGCACTTAGTACCAGTAGATGTTTTCTATCTTCTGAAAATCCAGTTTATTTGGTATGCAAATAAGCCAGTAGGGTGTCCAGTGGGGCGTCACTCTTGCAGGAAGGAGCCCAGGCATGCCTCCTGCTACTGCCCAAGCCCGTCCTCATGCTGGGAGCAGGGAAAAGGGGGGCAGAGTTATGGCTTGAATGTGATGTAGGAGGGGTGGGTGGACACGTTGTGGCAGGAGGCATGCCTGGGCTCCTTCCTGCAAGAATGATGCCCCCTGGGCACATTACTGGCTCATTTGCATTCCAAATAAACTGGATTTTCAGAAGATAGAAAACATCTACTGGTACTAAGTGCTATTTGGCCATGGCTTTACTTCAATAGTGATTATCCTGGTGACAGATTTCCTTTAAAGCTCACCTACAGAATTGAAGCAAAATGGCTGGGTTGTTATGGAAACCTGGTGTAAAACTGTGTGTATGTGGAGACTAAGGGCCTGCGAGCTGCTATTGGCTGATAAGGGTCATGTGACCAGGCTTCTATTGGCTAATGCATTTTTTGGGAATATCTTAGGAATGGTACGTCCTAGAGAGCAGAGACCCGGTCTTAAACCTTCCCAGACACCTGATGTACCTGTGTGCCAAATTTCTTGATTGTAAATGCAACAGTGCGGATTCCTTTAGAGGACATACATACACACACACTCACATACATACACTCAGCTTTATATATTAGACTAGCTGAAGGACCCGGCAGGGGGTGTGTCTGGGCTCCTGCCTGCAAGAGTGACGCCCCTCTGCGCACCTTACTGGCTCATTTGCATACTAAATAAACTGGATTCTTAGAGAATAAAAACATCTATTGCTGGAACAAAGGCACATCTGGAAATAAGGTACTAAGTGCTATTAGGCCATGGCTTTACTTCAATAGCGATTATCCTGGTGACAGATTTCCTTTAAAGCTCTTCTACAGCAGTGAAGAAAAAATGGCCTGTGTAAAACTGTGTATGTTGAGGCTAATGGCCTGCAAGCTTTTATTGGCTGATAAGGGTCATGTGACCGAGCTTCTATTGGCCTTTTTTGGGAATATCTCAGGAATGGTACGTCCTAGAGAGCTGAGACCCGGTCTAAAACCTTCCCGGACACCTGATGTACATGTGTGCCAAATTTCGTGATTGTTAATGCGACGGTCTGGATTCCTTTAGCGGACATACATACACACACACACATACACTCAGCTTTATATATTAGATTAATAGGCATTATGGAAAATGAAATAAATTCTTGTACAGAGGGCATGCAGCATAATAGAAATTAAAATGCAGATGAAGCATTATTTTGATGACTTCACACTTAGCATTTTAATTACATTTTTGCAAAGTTGGGCCTGGGTCAAAAAAAAATAAATAGACGCCTCAAGATTTCACTTTATTGTGAGGATACTTGCAGGTCAATTTCTGCCCACAAAAGAATCTGCAGAGTGTAAATGAGGTTTGTGTAATGTCATACACTTTGCTGGCCGGTACTGTACTATGCTGCGGTTTTTCAGGACTGCAATCCGCGCAGAAAAAAACACACATATTCAGCATGTGGCTTTCGACTTCATAATCCCATACAGGGTTTGGCCTATTAAAATAACTTATCCCCTATCCACAGTATAGGGATAAGTGTCTGATCGTCAGGGGTCTGACTGCTGGTGCTCCTCCTGATCACAAGAAATGGGGGCTGTGGTCACACATGCACGCTTTCTCTCCATTCATAGCCCAGCACTTGTTCTCAGCTATCCCCCGCAGTCCTGAACAGTTGAATGAAGTGTCAGACACCTATGTGACTTATGTAGAATTTATCTGTATCAAATTGGATCTGACATCCGTTTTTCGACCAAATTGGACCTGATACGAATTTTGGGAAAATCACTATCTTATCTCTATGAACCACTTAATTTTTTTCTTTTCAAACTGCTCATATTGCAACAAAATTCTAAACTGATCCTCCACTGCTCTCGCTCCCCCAACATGTCTATGTAGGGCATCACTGTGGGGCAATAATCAAGAAATAGAGATAAAGAGAGATACACAACACAAACTGTCCTCTTAAAGTGAGCTCTCAAATGTGTCCCCCTTATGCAATTTCACAAACCTCTTCCCTAATGTACATTGTAAGCTATGTGCCCCACTATAAAGGGACCACGTGCCCCTATGTTGTAGTACCACCCATTCATCTCCCACCTGCGTTGATGTGATATTCCTATACTTCTTGCTAGCCTATGAATAATAGAACGGGGAAGATAGAACAAAGTAAGACAACAGTGCAGGATCAGACTACACACAGAGTTTGTTTGCAGTCTGTAGCCATGGAAACGTAAGGCTTTGCTTAGGAGCTGTGGGCACAAAATGATAGGATTGCAATTTTTTATTAAATTTTTTATTTCAGATATTTCAAGGCAATGAAAAATGAGTGCAAAAGTGTCTGTACTCAAAATTATATACATTATTAAGCAGCACAAAGGTCTAGAGTTCCAGATCTACAGTCCAAAGTTTATTTCTCTTGGCGTACAGAAACAAGTCATAATCAGGCACATCACATAAATAAATTAGGATAGATGTCTGTTTATGTTTTTTTTTTTTTTTACTTTTCGAAGTACAAGCTTCACGCAATAAGAGAAACTGCTTTTAATCACAGAGTAAATCTGCAGAGTTTTCACAATCTATGAAATGATGCTGTAAGGCCCCAGGAGTTTGCATGTACATAAACAACTCCTATTATATTTTAGTGCACATCTCTTCAAAATTTTCTAGACTTCATGGCTTGCAAATATCATCTTATTGAAACAGTTCATCAAAATTCACTCAAGAATTCCCTAGCTGCTTCAGTCATAACTCACATCGGCTCTGGTAGGGTCCTAGTATTAATCTTTAATGAAGCTGATATAATATACCATTACAGATTGCTAAATTACTATTGTCTTAGATAGCTGCAGAACTTTACGGAGCAATGTTTCTTCATTTTGCAAACGGTTCTTTCAGTCGTTTAAAAACTTATTCTAGCTCATCCTAAAAATCTAAGAAAATAGCTCATGCCAACCAAGCCGGAGAAACCCATCTGTAGACAGTTCAACTTCGGGGTACATTACTCTGTACAGCTGAGAGGCTAGAAATCGGAAACAATAGTGTCTACAGATAGGTGTATCCCCATTTAGAAGAAAGTATCAAATAGACCTTCATATAAAATCTCCAAAAAGTAATCTTCACAAACACATGAATTGCCAGTAATATTGACAGATTCTAATGACTGTTACAAATGTTGATGCGGTTCAAATCTTCATATGGTGGTTCCTAAAAGAACCAGTGCAAACATTTTATATGAAGGAGTGCTGGATACTTCCTAACGTGGACCTGTTGTGTGTGTTTTTTAGTCACACACTTCTCCTTAATGCCATCTTCTTCCCAAATCCAGGTAAGTAATCTTTATTTGTCTAGGCCCCTGTTGTCATGCTATGGTCTCTGCTTCATTTTGGTGCAAGATATGCTAATTAACAGCCAGTGAGAAGTGGAGGAAATATCTATCCTTAATAGGCACTGTTACTCTGATTGTAATCGGCATTGGGTGTGGACCCATTATGCCTAATAACCAGTTTGACTTTACTCTTAAACCCTGTACTGGGATCCGGACTTCGATCTGGACCAACCAGGCCGCTATCTCTTGGAGCAGTCCTGGTGTAGATGGCAGCTGACCCATTGGGGTCAGAAACACCGGTGCAAAGCATCAAGGAATCATGCACAAGGTGAAGTCTGAATACTGTCCAAGATCAGGGCAGGCTGAGAACATGCATATTCTACATAACTATTCCTCCTAGGTCAGAGCAGACTGAGTTTGTGTGTAATCCAGAGAGTAATTCGATGGTTAGGTTAGGTGGCATGAAGCAGAATCGGCAGTCAGGCAAGGTATGGTACACAGGTAGTCAGATAAAAGATCACACCTTTGCTGGTTACAAAACACAAGATAACCCAAAGCTCAGGTGAGGTGGTTGAACCACCAGATCATCTAAATAGGGAGGCTGATCTTAGCAGCTAAAAAAAGAAAGTTCATTGAGCTCAGGACAGCGGTGGGCATAGACCGCCGGTGTGACACTGATGCTATGGTTCTTTTATGTTCCTTGTTTTCATAATAAAGAGGGGGGGGGGAGTAATAAAAAATCCATAGCTTTAAGCTTAACAAAAGATTTTAATTTGTCCCAATGACCATTCAATCCAATCTGCAAGCTTCACATTATAAAGCAGGTTGAGCTGAGCAGATACTTAATGTATACATATTTTTGAGGGAAAAGATCTATTATGACTTGGGTTTAGGGGTCTAATGGGCAGTCCTACTCAAATACATAATGTGGTGTGGCTGACTCCATTGGTTGTGCACTCCAAATTTACCTGTAGAGATGAGCGAAACGAAGTTGATGAAGTGGAATTCGATCCAAATTTCAGGAAAATTTGATTCGCACCATATCCAAATTTCCTCATGCTTTGTGGTAAAAAAACATATTTTTTCCTAAAATGGCTACTGCACATGTTAGGACATGGAGCAAAGAACTCTGGGAATGAGGGATCACCCACAATGCCATGCATGCAGCCAATCAGCAGCCAGCCCCTGTGATGTCATAGCCCTATAAATAGCCTCAGCCATATTGGATTCTGCCATTTTCCAGTGTACTTAGTGCAGGGAGAGACATCAGCAGGCGTTATGGAAAGTGCTAGGAAAGCCTTGAAAACTTTTATTTTGCTGAATAGAAGTTCAGGGAAAGAGCATTAGAAGTGTAGGGAAAGGATAGGGAGGAATTATTCCACAGTATTGAAGCAGAACAGGGTCCAATAGGGTAGTGTACAGCCTGGGTAATAGGAACAATTCTATTACACCTTGCTGCACTGACTGCGGATCCAAATTGCCATTACACTGCTGCTTTCAGGTTTGCAATAGATGATACCTCTGTAATTCCAGCAAACCTTTATTTTTATTGGGGTGCAAGTGTTGTGTGATACAGCCATTAACAGGGTGTATTACAAGGAAATGCAGTTATATGTTCTTAAGCCTTTTTTGTTGTGTATAAGTGGAAAAAAATAAGGGCTTATTTGCCGTTCAGCAGTGCAGTTACATGTTCTAAAACTTTTTGGCCGTATATTAGTGGCGAAAAAAGTATTTGTTGTTCAGCGGTGCAGTTATATGCTCTAAAGCCTTTTTTGGCATGTATAAGGGGAAAAAAGGGCTTATTAGCCATTGTGTGGTGAAGTGAGAAAATTACAGCTCTTTTTGTGGCAAAAAAAAAAAATTGACGTTCAGCGTTATATGTTCTAAAGCCTATTTTGGCATATATTAGTGGGGAAAAAAAGTATTATTTGCCGTTGTGGGTGAAGTGACAAAATTACAGCCATTTTTGGGGTGTATTAGCTTCCTTGTCATTTACTTATTTGATCTAACAGTATGTCAGACAGAGAAATGACAGACCCTGCACAGCAAAGGGGCAGAGGCCTAAATGTTTCTGGCGCAGGCACAGGTCGCAGCAGAGTAAGGTAGCGTGGCAGCAGGGGTCACTTCGATAAGCCTAAGCTCCCGGTTTCATCTAGCGGTTGTGTCTTGACCAACAACCCAGCAATTCTTGAGTGGTTTACTCGGTCATCCACTTCATCCCAAGTGACATCAGACACCCCCAGCCAAGAGTCGGTGGGTTCGTCAGACACAAGCCTTAGTTGGCATGGCCCTGCAGCAGGCCCTGTGCCCAGTGGTGACTCTAGGAACAATATATAGCCCCCCTTCATAAGATACCACAGTCAAAAATGGGGGGGGCACTAATAATTTTCACCACTTAATCATACTACTGAAAAAAATAAAATAAGTATATATAAATAAGATTACAAAATAGAAGAGTATTGCGGTATGCAGGGATACCTTTTTATTGTACTAACCTAATACTTAAAAGACAAGCTTTCAAGAGTTTTCCTTTCTTCCTTGGTAATGGTTCAGACCTGAGAAAGAGAGAAACATTCTTGAAAACTTTACTTTATAGTTTAAAGCAGTTTCAGCAAACACCAGGGCTGTGTAAATAATCCCATATGTTAAACATGTCACTAAAGAAGACCAATGAACAGACACTCAGGCTTATTCACAAAGGGGTGAAGAGTTTGGTGAAGAGAACAATCCAGGACAACATACCTGACTAGGAAAGTGAGCTGAATTGCAGAATTTATTTCAAATCAGCTATGTTGTCCTATATTGTTCACTTCTCCTGACTTCTCCAAATCATGTGCCAGTAACAAGTGCCCCTATAGATTCCCCCCAATCATGTGCCAGTAACAGGTGCCCCATAGATGCCCCCCAATCATGTGCCAGTAACAAGTGCCCCCATAGATTCCCCCCAATCATGTGCCAGTAACAGGTGCCCCCATAGATGCCCCCCAATCATGTGCCAGTAACAGGTGCCCCCATAGATGCCCCCCAATCATGTGCCAATAACAAGTGCCCCCATAGATGCCTCTCAATCATGTGCCAGTAACAAGTGCCCCCATAGATGACCACCAATCATGTGCCAGTAACAGGTGCCCCCCTAGATGGCTCCCAATCCTGTGGCAGTAACAAGTGCACCCATAGATGCCCCCAATCATGTTCCAGTAACAGGTGCCCCATAGATGCCCCCCAATCATGTGCCAGTAACAGGTGCCCCATAGATGCCCCCCCAATAATGTGCCAGTAATAGGTGCCCCCATAGATGCCCCCAAATCATGTGCCAGTAGTAGTACCATATAAACAAAATAAACACATACTTACCTCCATCAGGCTGGCAGCGATGCGATGCATGCCTCTTCTGGCCTGTGTCCCGCGCTGTACGGCTCAGGCGTCATCACGCTGCCTACAACTGCCTCTGATAGGCTGCAGGCCTAGTGCCTGCAGCCTATCAGAGTAACAGGGAAGGGAGACACCTCTCCTTCCCCTGCCCCAGGACGGCTATACAGATGACTATGGAGATGAGCGCTTCCACAATGGAAGCGCTCATCTCCCTGTGTCCTTCCGCCGCCCCCCATGTCACCAGTGACCAGCGGGGCTCAAGAGCCAGCTGCCTTGGGCCCCCCAGGAGCAACTGGGCCTGGGGCAGCTGCCCCTTTTGCCCCGCGTTAAAGACGGCCCTGGCTGTACTAGCGGCAGCCAGCGTTTTAAAGGTGAATCAGCGAGGGGGCACGCAGGGGCCAAGGAATAACCTAGGGGGGGCAATTCCCCCCCCCCCTTGCCCCCATGTATCAACGCCTATGCCTGTGCCCTCAATTGTCCACAACCTGCCTCTGTCCTTTTCTGTTCCCTCAGCCAGAGAAGTATTAGATGCTGTGGGCTCAGCCCCACTATACAGCGAGGACGGGCTATTAGAGGACAGTTAGCAGCTACTGGCCGGCCAAGATGGGGAGGAGACATCCACCGCTTCCTCCGGTAGGCGGGCAAGTAGTGAGGAGTGGGAGCTGTTGTTGCAAGCGGTCAGACTCGTGGCTCAGAGACAATTGAGGAGGACATCAGTGACTTGCAGATAGTACTTGATGATGTAGCAATTGGGAGCCGGCTGACAAAGGGGGCTTCATCACCATTGAGAGAAGAGGGTGGCAGCTTGCGTGTGAGACAGCGGTGGGGCCAACAAGTCGGTAGCGTGGCCGGGAGTCAGCGGGGTGACAGCAGTGGAAGGTCAGGAGACAAACGTGCCCGGGGTAGCCCTCTCGCTTTTCAGGAGCCTACATGCCCGGAAAGTAGCTGTGCAGGGGTTCATGGAGGCAGTGGCGGTAGCAGTCAGTCAGTGCGGAGTGTTGTCGGTAAAATTACTTACTCTGTGGTTTGGCAGTGTGGCAGCCGCCAGAGGAGGTGAACATGGCCGTTTGTCAAATCTGTGAGCAGAAGGTGAAGCGTGGCCAGGGTGCCACGGCCCTGTGTCAAAATATGCAACGTCACCATAATGTGGCCTGGGAGAACCGTGGCTCCAATGTGGTGGTCCAGCCTGCGACCACTGCATAACCCAGTGACACGCACCCGGTTTCGGGCAGTCAAGGCTCCACCACCTCAGCCGAAGGCGAGCTCTCTGTCCTTCCCATCACCTGCTGGTCCTGATGCTTCTGCTCCTTGCCCTCCTATTCCTCGTCAGTCATTCCATCAGCAATCGATCACCAAATCGATTGCCAAGAGACAACAGTATACAAGCACTCATCCAAAAGGGCAGACTCTGAACGTGCTCCTGGCCAAGTTGTTGGTGCTGCAGTCCCTCCCTTTCCAAGTGGTGGACTCTGCCCCTTTCAGAGAACTGATGGCTTGTGTCGAGCCGAGGTGGAGAGTCCCAAGCTGTCATTTCTTTGCCAAAAAGACAGTACAAGCCCTGCACAAATATGTAGAACAGAAGGTTGGCCAGTCCTTGAGCCTGTCGGTGTCTGTCTAAGTGCAAGGCAGCGCCGACATGTGGAGCTGTCACTACGGTCAGGAACAATATATGTCCTTTACAGCCCACTGGGTAAATGTGGTTCCTGCCCAGCCAAACCAGCAACTTGGCCAGGTGATGCCGCTTCCGTCTCCACGTTCTCATGCCGTTGGTCTGTTATCGCAATTCATGCGATTCTCATCTTTTTTGTGTGGTGCAAAATCAATTAGAAGTATAAGTATGAGTGCACCATATTACTTTCATAATGAGGAATATAATGAGGAAGCGCGATCCCACGCGCGAAACGGCCGTCGCCGCCTGCAACAGTGTGTCCGCCCCTGGATCCTAATGTATCGACTTCCAAGGAAGCCTCAATAAAGCTACCGACTGCATCCTGGTGAGTGCCGCAACTCTGATTTGAGAAGGTGAAGCGTGGCCAGGGTGCCACGGCCCTGTGTCAAAATATGCAACGTCACCATAATGTGGCCTGGGAGAACCGTGGCTCCAATGTGGTGGTCCAGCCTGCGACCACTGCATAACCCAGTGACACGCACCCGGTTTCGGGCAGTCAAGGCTCCACCACCTCAGCCGAAGGCGAGCTCTCTGTCCTTCCCATCACCTGCTGGTCCTGATGCTTCTGCTCCTTGCCCTCCTATTCCTCGTCAGTCATTCCATCAGCAATCGATCACCAAATCGATTGCCAAGAGACAACAGTATACAAGCACTCATCCAACAGGGCAGACTCTGAACGTGCTCCTGGCCAAGTTGTTGGTGCTGCAGTCCCTCCCTTTCCAAGTGGTGGACTCTGCCCCTTTCAGAGAACTGATGGCTTGTGTCGAGCCGAGGTGGAGAGTCCCAAGCTGTCATTTCTTTGCCAAAAAGACAGTACAAGCCCTGCACAAATATGTAGAACAGAAGGTTGGCCAGTCCTTGAGCCTGTCGGTGTCTGTCTAAGTGCAAGGCAGCGCCGACATGTGGAGCTGTCACTACGGTCAGGAACAATATATGTCCTTTACAGCCCACTGGGTAAATGTGGTTCCTGCCCAGCCAAACCAGCAACTTGGCCAGGTGATGCCGCTTCCGTCTCCACGTTCTCATGCCGTTGGTCTGTTATCGCAATTCATGCGATTCTCATCTTTTTTGTGTGGTGCAAAATCAATTAGAAGTATAAGTATGAGTGCACCATATTACTTTCATAATGAGGAATATAATGAGGAAGCGCGATCCCACGCGCGAAACGGCCGTCGCCGCCTGCAACAGTGTGTCCGCCCCTGGATCCTAATGTATCGACTTCCAAGGAAGCCTCAATAAAGCTACCGACTGCATCCTGGTGAGTGCCGCAACTCTGATTTGAGAAGGTGAAGCGTGGCCAGGGTGCCACGGCCCTGTGTCAAAATATGCAACGTCACCATAATGTGGCCTGGGAGAACCGTGGCTCCAATGTGGTGGTCCAGCCTGCGACCACTGCATAACCCAGTGACACGCACCCGGTTTCGGGCAGTCAAGGCTCCACCACCTCAGCCGAAGGCGAGCTCTCTGTCCTTCCCATCACCTGCTGGTCCTGATGCTTCTGCTCCTTGCCCTCCTATTCCTCGTCAGTCATTCCATCAGCAATCGATCACCAAATCGATTGCCAAGAGACAACAGTATACAAGCACTCATCCAACAGGGCAGACTCTGAACGTGCTCCTGGCCAAGTTGTTGGTGCTGCAGTCCCTCCCTTTCCAAGTGGTGGACTCTGCCCCTTTCAGAGAACTGATGGCTTGTGTCGAGCCGAGGTGGAGAGTCCCAAGCTGTCATTTCTTTGCCAAAAAGACAGTACAAGCCCTGCACAAATATGTAGAACAGAAGGTTGGCCAGTCCTTGAGCCTGTCGGTGTCTGTCTAAGTGCAAGGCAGCGCCGACATGTGGAGCTGTCACTACGGTCAGGAACAATATATGTCCTTTACAGCCCACTGGGTAAATGTGGTTCCTGCCCAGCCAAACCAGCAACTTGGCCAGGTGATGCCGCTTCCGTCTCCACGTTCTCATGCCGTTGGTCTGTCATCGCAATTCATGCGATTCTCATCTTTTTTGTGTGGTGCAAAATCAATTAGAAGTATAAGTATGAGTGCACCATATTACTTTCATAATGAGGAATATAATGAGGAAGCGCGATCCCACGCGCGAAACGGCCGTCGCCGCCTGCAACAGTGTGTCCGCCCCTGGATCCTAATGTATCGACTTCCAAGGAAGCCTCAATAAAGCTACCGACTGCATCCTGGTGAGTGCCGCAACTCTGATTTTTCCTTCTCCTCGCATTGTGTTACTTTCATAATGAGACCAGACACACAAGTTGGTTTCATGAAAGCATCTTCTCATCCCCCTTGAGCCAGAGCAAGAAGAGAACTGTATTCAAGTTACATTCACTTAAATAACAGACATGACATCACAAAAGGGGTGTTCCTTAAGAAGAGACTATTGGCTCCTTAACTTGATAGAAGTGGTTTTGCCAACTTCAACTCTGAGTTCATAGGTAGATTTGAAAACTGCAACCTAATTCCCCCTCCCCCAGTGACCTTGAGACAAAGGAATGCACATGAGGCTCACATAGCTGGTTTGCTGCCTAGTGGACGAAAATGTGTACTACAGAATGTTTACATTATATATAGAGAAATAAAACCTATCTCTCACAAATCCCTCCTTTTGTGGGAAATAGACCAAAGGTGAGCAGGTAAAGTGAGGTACTCTCCCAATGCACTAAACAGCAAAGAGCTGGACTTTCCATATTGCTTCACCACGTCTCCTCAACTCCCTTTAGGGTTTGCCTTCACCCTTGTCCTATTTACCCCGCAACCATCAACAAGGTTTTATTTACTTCAGGATGGAATAATCATTGTCTTTGACAGGGGTACAGCACATATGCATAGTGTGGGCATGGATGTATTAAACATTTTCAAAAACAATTTTCCTAAAATGGAGAACTATATAACAGCCTGTTAAAGCCAAATGCTAAAAACACTGTAGTCACTGAACCAGTTCCCAAAACATTGTTCTGGCCATGATGTGATTAATTTTAGAATTTTTCCCGTCAGTTCATTTGATAAAGTCCATCAGTTTCTGGGGATCCTTCCATCAGGGGCAGTGTTGTCCGGAATGTAGATGCAGCAGGAACTTCCAATGATCTTGTAGACCCCTACTTTTTCTGCTGTCAAGGACCAGTCAGTTCTGTAGAGTCATTACCGGAAAAGAGCTCAGTTGTTCCACCATTTCTTTGGCAGCATCACAGGTGTAATTCACAAATCTCTATTGATGATAATAGAGATGTTAATCCAATATACATTTTTTTACTACTAATTGGCCACCTCATTCTACCTGCATCCTGGGTCAGAGTTTCAAATTTCCACACAACCACTAGATATCTACGTTGATAATTTTCGCTGATAAATCAACTGTCAGAGTAAACGTTAGAGTCACTACTCGTCTTATTCTTGCTGAATTATGTAAGAACAATATCCTGGAGGGAAAACACCAAAGGGCTTTCCTGCATAAAATCCTGTCTCTAAGGCCAGTTTGTCTTCATATTTTTAAATTGGCCAAAAATTTTATGCCAATTATAGGTAAGGATGTAGGAGCCACAGATGCAACAGAACTTTGAGGTTTTTTTTTTTACCAACATTCTAAATTTGATTAGGGGATCTTTGTCACTTACACATGCTCCTAAAATATATATCCCCAAATCCTTTTGGATAAGATTTCTAATGGACAGGAACAGAGAATTACACTTATGTTTACAACTGTTTGGTGGTGTTCACTTCAGGACAGTCATTCTTTGCAACAAACTTTCACCTTTACTGACTCTAGAGGTAGTTTCCACTGGTTTAACACTTCCCAACGCTTCAGACTAGTGCTCTCCAATATCCACAGTTGGTATGGTCATATCTAAACACAATTACCATAGACTGGGTCAGTTCCAGTCACACAGATGTACTTATCAGACCAAAACCAAGTGTCCTATCTGTCATCTGTCTTACAGTCCATTATACTGCAAAAGTCAACTTAGTTGTTCTTGACTCATCTTGATAATATAACACCGTTGGAATTTGATTTGACTGTGATTTCCCCTTTATACAATATGAAATAAACAATACGACATAAAAAAAATTATGGCTCTTATAGTCCTGGCACTTGATTGCAATATGACACGTAGATCAAAAAAAAACTTCTATGCTGCATCTGGAGCTGTTGGGGAAATAGAAAACTAATCTAGGGGCATTCCCAAAGAGTACTTCATAAGGATTTAGGCCTATATTACGGTTAGGTGTGTACCGGATGGAGAAAAGCCCCAGGGGTAGGTACTCTCACCTCAGTCAGTATCTTTTAGCTGTAGCCTTTGCTACAGGCCAAATCTGAATATCCTGGAAAGAGATCAATACAGACACAGACATATTCACACTGTTCCACCTTTGTTCTGAATGAAGTCAATCCGCAGTCTCTGAAATATGTAAGATGACCTTGGCATATGCCTTCCTGGAACTTCCATAGTTCTCCCATCATTAGTGCAGCATTCACCTTAAACTAACCTAGTGGCAGCATTGTTGAACCCAGGAGCCATCCACCACAGAACCCAGTCACTCCTTCTCTCTCTTGATTTGCCCATGTTCCAAATCCATCTTCTTTAGGTAGAGTGCCCTCTGAAGGAAGAGTTTCTTACCAACCCTCCAGAGTCCATTCTCAATCATCACTTCTACCTTTATCCTTTGATGTTTCTTTTCAGCCTCTGTAGCCTGTATCTGAAAAAGACAAACTTTTGGAAGTCTACTGGCCCTAAGCCATCCCATATTACACAGACTTCCACTTAACGTACACTTCAGGTAATAGTTTTTCCTTTACCTTCTCAGGCAGCATCATGGCATCAAACATCTTTCATACACTCAGCATTCCTTATTGATGGGCTTACCAATGGATTAAACAAAATCTCTGCTTCACCAGATTAGACCATAATAATGAGTGATACTGAAAGCATACCTGGATTAATATTGATGTTAGCAGTCTTACCCTCAGCCATCTTACAACCTCAGCGAGTGTCTCCAGCTCTGTCTCCTGAACTAACATTGCTGGAGGGAGTGGTTCTTTCTTAACAACATCAGATTAAGTAGGAACAGCATATCCTGTCCAAGATCATCCATCTTCCAAGAACCTGAAATTATCTATCAAAAACTCAAAAATGTGGTCATTAGTTGGAGACAGTCATGCTGAGTTTTTATTTTTAGAAGTGGGAAGGCACTACTACTCCCGAAGGCACTACTACTCCCTCCCCCCTCCAGAGGCAGCAAAGTAGTTGGATCTAAAATTGTGCACCTTTAAGGCGGTAAACAGTTGGTGAGAGGAGTAGGAACTGCATTACTATCTACTCCTACACATGTGATACTACCATTAGCCATGACAGATCATGGAACTTGTTTGCTATGAGACAATGGAATTAGATCCTAAGAATTGTATAGATAATAGGGATCCAGCATTTGATTCTGGATTGTTAATTCCCTATGGGCGTTTCACTTGAAGGGCTGAAATTTTGTTGCTCTTCCCACGGAGGAGGAAGTGGGCAAGTACATACAAAGTCTTCTTTCCCGCTTCTTGTGGGAAGGACTAATAGGCAGCCACGCCCACCTTAGGCCTTTGTTCAATTCAACTTCAAAAAAATGGAGGGCTATAGTTAACTTCACTCAGGCCTAGCTAATACTAGACTATTCCAGATGATCCTTAAGACCATCCACAAAGGCAGCACTTAAAATTTTCTCATGCATATCTAAGGTATGTTCAAAACCCAAATCCACCCAATTTTTCTGGAGTCTAGTGAAAACTTTCTCCACACTCTCTGCCCTGTCCTGATGCATATTCAGACAATGTGATTGACTGATGACCTAAATGCTTCCCCCCGGACTCAATGATCTTCACTATGCATTGCTCATCTGACAACAATGTAGTATTGACCCATTCACAATATACCACAGCTGACGCTATAACTTGAGAGAAAGAATCACCAGCTTTACATTGGACTAAATTTTCCAAATCTCATCAATAACATGAGAAAGCTATCCATATTTTTGCGAATTCTCTACAAAACAGCATAAGTAAGTCCTCTGGATTAGGAATTCTACTCATCATGGCATCTCACTAGGGGACTAAGGACAATATATTGGTTCATCAGGGCCATTATTTGGACCTCTGGGAGGAGAAACCTCAGGGGTTAAGTACCTCGGTGTAATATGGGGTAGAATTGGTTGAGGTAGGGCAGATGTGGATGTTACTACTGGGGGTGGTAGATGTCATACATCATACAATAATTTTCTCTGACTGCAACCCAAATAAGTCTGAATAAGGACTGAGTCCCTAGATTAATAGGATTGGACACTTCCAATTGGCATAACTGCGGGCACTTTCATAGCTAGTGAAACATACAATTGGGAAAGGTTATTTGCAGATGCATTACCAGCCCCCCTCCCCCAACCCCCATATGGAGAGGGGGTTGAATTCCTGAGGGGGGACTTTACTAGAGCACAATAGGGGATGGATAGGAAGGGAAAGAAGGAGCAGAAAGCATGGTGGGCGCTGATCCTGTTGGAAAGGAGCACATTCCAAAGGGGGAAGAAAACAGGAAAAGTTACTGTGAAACTACAAGACACAGATTAACCAGTGTGGGTTTCAGCATATTTTGAGAAAGGGGGATGGGATGCCACATGTTTTTTTTCTTTGTTCTCTATAGGATTCAAAATCGTCCATCTTGCAATAGAAATGCTGCTCATTTCATTTCTCCAACTTACTTCAACTTCTATCAATCACTTTCATATACAATTTTCACTATAACTCAGTGTGCACCAGCCTATTACCCTTTAATCAACTTTCCTTTTACTTCAATACACTTATCCACAAACTTTCATTTAATCTATCTCCTACTGCACTTGCAGCCTCTAGGGGGAACTCTTACACAATACTGCGTATTTCTCTACTACACAGTATCACAAAAAATGCTTTCAACTTTCTAACTGAAACTTTTCCTCTCTTTCTTGCATTTGCTGAGCCGCTGTTAACATCTCCTCATTATATCCTATAACATTAGAATTGCCCCATTTTGTGGTTACACACAGATCAAACGGTATCTGATTACTATCGAACCTGCTAGAGCAGTTACACAAAGATCAAACGAATATCTTATCACTACCGAACCCGCAATTCCTTTGGTGAAGACCCTTGGTTCTATTCACCTCTGTAGGGATACAAAATCTTAATAACTGCCCATAATATGCATTAATCCTACTCAATTCCCATCATGAGGACCCTTGGTCACTACTCATGAATCTCAAAAACTCTTGTCAGAGCTTGGCTTAGGTCCAATTCTATGTCACGGATATCCGACTCAGCTATCTTTCAATTCCCACTTAGTTCCTGCACGTCCTACCACACAAGGAAGGAATATTCAATATTCAAATGGGTTCTTTCATTCTAAAGGACAGATCAGCTATAATATGAACTCTTCTATCGCGATAACACCAATTCAACTCTTGAGAACCCACAAAATCTGAAGTTTTTGAAGAGACTAGTAAGAAATAAAGCTTTCTTACCTCGCTAGCGTGTGATCTTGTCTGATGGTTTCATTTAAGTCGCTCTCGTGGCATTTGAATAGGAAGTTACACAAGCTATCTGCCCACCCACGGACGACAAAATTGTTATCGCAATTCATGCGATTCTCATCTTCTTTGTGTGGTGACAAATCAATTAGAAGTATAAGTATGAGTTCACCATATTACTTTCATAATGAGACCAGACACACAAGTTGGTTTCATGAAAGCATCTTCTCATCCCCCTGAGCCAGAGCAAGAAAATAACTTTATTCAAGTTAGTAGTGTAACGTCTATATTATTTGTCAAACTCATTTTGACAGGTGCCGCGCCCCTTTTATTGACCTTTGATTGACCCCACCCAATCATCCCCTCCTCCCTCACCCCCAGGGCATCCTTAGCTGGTGGAATTATTGATAGGATTATTTAATCATTCCCCCACCAGTCCTAAGACATAAGACCCCATGTACCCTAGTGTATTGTATGTGTCCCTATATGTAGCACAGTGTTTTTACTACAAAGATTAAGTAAGGCTATGTGTCCCTGCATTTATGTAGAGAGGTCTGTCCCTGGGAGCTGCTTAAAGCAGAATGATGTTAAAAAGTATACTGGGCACACTCACTTATGTAGAATCATATATTTTATTCAAGGACATGTAAGGTAAAGTAAAATCAATTATTTTAAAAAACACATATAAAATACAGTCAAGCAATATAAGAACACATGGATACAATAAAATATATAGATATAGAATAAATATTAGGACCAATGGTGGATAGGCTGGGGATGGTAAAAAATCAGTCCATATGAAAGTCAGAACAAATAGAAGTAAAGCCCAGCTGGTGGCTTGAGCTAATGTAGTGGCTAGTTTAACCAAGTACTATAAAGTTCACAGTCCTGATTCACTGCAAGAGGCTAGTGTAACTGTGGTACAGCAGAATTCACTTAAATGAGTATACTTGCGGCGTCCCGCTAATACTCACTGTGCTGTGCGGTTCCTTATGTAGATAAACTTGGAAACAAATTGTCGTTATCAGCTGCTGCGGTAGCAACTGAAAGATACTGTGTCTTTTCTCTGTGCCTTTGCGGTCCTCTGGCTGCCGCTCCGTAGTAGCAGGAAGCCGGTCAGCGCTGGGACTCAAGATGCTTTTCCCCTCGTCGGTATGTTATGCGACACACTCCTCGTGTGTTTGCGCTTGTAGGTCCCGGCGTATCAGGGGTTTAGTAAGGCACGGAGTTTCCAAAGACTTTGAATTGCCGCACGGCTCTGGATAGTTCAAGCACGTACTGTACTCCTTGGGGTTGTTCCGGGGGGCTCCTCACCAAACGCGTTTCGGGGTACTTGCCCCTTCTTCAGTGGCAAGTACCCCGAAACGCGTTTGGTGAGGAGCCCCCCGGAACAACCCCAAGGAGTACAGTACGTGCTTGAACTATCCAGAGCCGTGCGGCAATTCAAAGTCTTTGGAAACTCCGTGCTTTACTAAACCCCTGATACGCCGGGACCTACAAGCGCAAACACACGAGGAGTGTGTCGCATAACATACCGACGAGGGGAAAAGCATCTTGAGTCCCAGCGCTGACCGGCTTCCTGCTACTACGGAGCGGCAGCCAGAGGACCGCAAAGGCACAGAGAAAAGACACAGTATCTTTCAGTTGCTACCGCAGCAGCTGATAACGACAATTTGTTTCCAAGTTTATCTACATAAGGAACCGCACAGCACAGTGAGTATTAGCGGGACGCCGCAAGTATACTCATTTAAGTGAATTCTGCTGTACCACAGTTACACTAGCCTCTTGCAGTGAATCAGGACTATGAACTTTATAGTACTTGGTTAAACTAGCCACTACATTAGCTCAAGCCACCAGCTGGGCTTTACTTCTATTTGTTCTGACTTTCATATGGACTGATTTTTTACCATCCCCAGCCTATCCACCATTGGTCCTAATATTTATTCTATATCTATATATTTTATTGTATCCATGTGTTCTTATATTGCTTGACTGTATTTTATATGTGTTTTTTAAAATAATTGATTTTACTTTACCTTACATGTCCTTGAATAAAATATATGATTCTACATAAGTGAGTGTGCCCAGTATACTTTTTAACATTATTTATTCACTTTAGAGGAAGGGCGGATCCTCTTTTACTGGCAGCACCTCGTCCTAATTTTTCCTCAGTCCTGTGCGTCTCATTAAACCTGTGTTTTAAAGCAGAATGAGTAGTATGTCTAAGGGCTGAAGCTGTGTACTCCAAAGTACGCCCATAGGCGTGACTTTGGCAGTAATTCAATTATGTTTTAATATCTTTTTTTTTTTTTATTATATAAATATCTTTATTAATTTTTTTCCTTAGAACAAAGCAATATAAAAAGGTATCTGGTCACAGAGAATGGGTACACACGACAGATACATTTATGCAGTATTTCCCTTGATACCGAGCTGCGTATATATACCCATAGACATCAATATCAAAAAACACTCCGGTTTAATCCCAATTCTCTGTCACTCATATCAAGGTAAAAACCCGCCCCCCCCCCCCAAAGAAACCCGCCCCCCCCCCCCAAAGAATGTTTTAATATCTTTAATAATTAAATAATTAAAACACCAGACTATGACAAAATTAAAAAGTTTAAAAAGCTATATTAATCATCAGCAGATTACATTAATTATATCACCCAATACCATATCTTTAAAGCATAGGAATAAAATAATAAGGTTTTTATTGTTAAAACAATTATTACTATAATGCATATAATTCTTATTACAGCATAATATTTGCCGAATTCAAAACAGTTCTCTATTATGTAGCTTAGCATATTATGCACAGACATTAACCTTAGGTCATTAGTTAGATTCACTTATCTTATGACATAGCACTGTGACAATTAGATAGGCTTCCTTATCTTCTGAAGTAGCAGAATGCATGGGGTGGTGGTTAGCATTAGTTAGCATTCTTCTTACATTGTGTTTAGACTTTTTTTTTCCTCACAACTCAAGCAAAATATATGTTGTACACAATCAAAACTTAGAAGCTTATATATAAATTTTCAAATAAGCTCTGCATTTCTGCTTATAAACACAACACAATTTAGAAGTTTATTTTACAACATAGAAATTCATTTTTACAAACTCTGAAACTAGATTATCATTTCATACCATATCTTGACTAAAAACATCAAAAAAATTGTTATATGATATGCCCCTTGCTAAATGGTATAGTATAAATACGCAATAATGGCCGCAATATGACGAGATTGTATCCTGCAATTAATTACACTGATAACTGGCCTTTTAACAGTCCTGTATTGTGGTAAATAAAAATAAAAAAATTGCATGGGAATATACCATCAAATATATCTCTAGAATATGGATCTGAATTCAAACTTTTTTTAATATACAAAGTAATCAAAACTATGTGGGCCCCTTACCAGCTATTGAGTATTATGATGTGGAATATATGATGCCTAGTGAGAAAAAGGATTTCATGTTGTGGTATGATACACAGAAAAACATCACTTTTGATTTCAAGGCTAAAAGCTAAAATCTTATTGTAAGCAAGATGTCGAGGTGTTGAGACAGGCTTGTGAGCGGTATAGTAAGCGAGTAATGGAGATGACTAGGAAAGTTTTTTTTAAAGTACTGTAAACATGAAAAGAAGTGCGTTAATGTACTCAATTGTGTTGATCCTTTTCAGCTCATCACACTAGCATCTGTATGTAAAAACACAATAGCCATTGTGCCACCATATAATTACCACAAGGTGACATACAGCACACATTAAAAGGAGGTGAGAAACAAGTGGGGAGATATTTTTTAGATGGTTATGCATTTGTTAATGGACGACATATAGCATTTGAATTTCAGGGTTGCTTTTACTATGGCTTCCCCATATGCTATAATGAAGCAGACAGAAATAAAGTCACTAACATAACCTATGGCCAATTATATATCACTTTTTATGTAAAAAGTGCTACTTACAGAGTTGTGGTTACATGGTTCGGGTTTTATGGGAACATGATTGGAGTGACATGGTGAAAAAAGATTCTAACCTTTAAGCTTATTTTACAAAAATGCACTTCCCAGAACCTTTAGATCCACGTAATGCATTGTATGGGGACAGAACCAATGCTGTTAAGCTCTATCACAAACAGTATATAGGTGAAACAATTTATTATTACAATTTCACAAGCCCTTACCCCTTCATTAACAAAACAAAAACATATCCTGTCGGTCACCCCAAAATCCTTTATGATGATTTTGGTTACATAAAACATTACTTTGGTATTGTCAAAGCCAGAATCTATCCACCAAGAGATCTGTTTTTCCCTGTTCTTCCTATGAAAATTAACAAAAATTCATTCATGTTTCCTCTGTGTTATGCATTCACAGACTGACTCTTGCATGCGCAGCCATGAGGAGAGATCTCTGACAGGTACATTGTGTAGTATAGAGCTAGAGGTAGCCATGGAAAAGGGGTACAGGATCTCACATAACTTTGAGGTCTGGTATTTTCCTAACACCACAGAGGATTTGTTTGCCCCATACATTAAGCTACATCTTATGGATAAGCAAGAGGCTTCTGGTTACCCTAGCTGGTGTACTGATGAAATCAAGAAAAAACAATACATTGACTCCTTTCTTGCAAAAGAAGGCATACAAACACAGGCTGGCAGTATCTCTGTGAACCCTGCTAAAAGACAAATTTCCTAAATTCCTTAGCGATCAACTTTGTCGTGCACCAGCATAGCAAGTGACCCTGAAGAACTTTTTCAATATGCCTTTCTACCATACTATGAGCTTTCAGAGTTGAATTTTATTGATGATGAAACAGCAAATGTAAATTGGAAGTATGTAAAGGGTCATCACACCATCAACAAAAACACAAACATCTTTATAGCTTGTTTTACAACAGCGTACGCCAGACTCGAGCTATATTCGGTTCTGGATACAAGAAAGGTGCCTTTATCACGACACAGACTCTGTCATTTTTATACAACGTGAGGGTAAGTGGAATCCACCTTTAGGAGATTATCTGGGAGAATTAACCAGTGAGAGACCAGAGGGTACATACATCACCGAGTTTGTATCTGCAGGACCCAAAACCTATGGCTATAAACTCAACACTGATAAAACTGTGTTAAAAGTTAAGGGTATAACTCTGAATGTTGCTAACACACAGGCTATTCATTTTGACAGCTTAAAAGATTTATTTTTGGATTACCCTCGCAATTCATACTCTAAGACCCAGAAATACATAACTGTAGAGAAGCTCGGTATTGTGCGGAATAATACGTTTTGGGATATCACAACAAGACCTTTGTGTAAAACACAAAAGTGCGTCTATACAAAGAGACATTTATTAGATTATTTTACAACCTTACCTTTCGGTCTCTAATAATGTTATCACACAAGGACATTGCTCTTTTTCAGATACTTTAACTGCCATTTTTAAGAAGCTCGGTATCAGTGAAACACCTGCAAAATTAGCGCGTTATTGTGCATTGCTTGTAAGGAGTCTCTTAGAGGGATTTACAACAAGACCTTTTGGTTATTAGTGACATGGACATACGCTTACAGCACCCCTTCTCATGTATTTCAGCAGGGCCCTCAAATTCTGGAAAAAGTTATTTTGTGAAGCAATTGTTATACAATGCTGATGTACTTTTATCGCTCAAACCCGATAATATTGTTTGGTTTTATACATGCTGGCAGAAACTATATGAACTGTCTCAAAATTTTCCCAATATCAGGTTTATTGAAGGACTCCCGCAAACATTTGTAGACGATGACCTCTTTCCACCTGACAAGGTAAATGTGACTGTTTTTGACGATCTCATGGAGAGCGCTATTGAAAATTGTGAAATAGAAAAAGCATTTACCAAGTATGTACATCACAGAAATCTAAGCATAATTTACCTAGTACAGAATATATTCTGTCAGGGAAAGAAAAGTAGAACTATAAATCTAAACACCAAGTATATGGAACTTTTTAATAACCCCCATGATAAATTACAGATTGTTACACTAGCCAGACAGATGTATCCGGGGAAATCACGTTTCTTTTTAGAAGCTTTTGAGGATGCCACAAGTGCTCCTTATGGATATTTGTTAGTAGATTTGAGAGCTACCACTCCAGAAGAGCTATGATTAACAACAGGATTGTTCCCTCCAGATTTACCAGCTGTGTATATTCAAAAGAAAATTAGCTCTAATAAGTGAATATTGCAAAATAATCAGCATTCTGTGTACTGTACATTGTATGGGCAAGATGTCTGAGAGAATACGGCGCAACTGGTATATCTTAAAAACTTTTGTAATAGCACCACCCTCACTCCGAAAGTCTATTTTGAAAAATGCCATTAACGATTTAATCAAGGACATTTAAAGATCACTTTAAATGTCTTAAAAAGTCGGCTACCCCTTAAAGAACGCCAGAGTAATATCTTAAAGAAGTGGCGCGAAGCTTTAAGTAAGCACATAGTGAATCAGACTGGTGGGTTTATAGGAGCACTCCTACGTTTTGCGATTCCATTGTTATTACAAGCCTTATTGCTGGAAATTAATGGAGTATACAGGAAAAATGTACTTGGTCCCCAAAAGTGAGCTGAATAAGTTAACACAGATCCTTCCACCAACATCCAGCATTCGTCAGGGCGCTATTCAAGCGCTTCATGATGAGATTATTAGGATTTTACATACCAGATGATGTTAAAATAAAAAGGTGCACAGATGTTCTGCAAACAAACTTGGTTTATGCTAAACAGGACGCAAAAGAACTAGCTACTTTAAATCTTGCTGCATCTTCAACTCCTGATCATCACCACCAGCCACATTTAATACCTGATAAGACCAACACCACCCATGAAATTATAAATCAGATCAATCCACGTTTAAAAAAAAAAGCTGAATTTTTATTAAACAGGATGCTACAAAAGCCTGATATCTCATTGTGGAATGATAATGCTGAATTTATTTACAAGGACAGTGTAATTCCTGGATCTTATATGCTGGACTTGGTTCGTAATACAACACAAAACCATGGAATGACCAAAGGGACTATACCGCCTGGATGGGACACATTTAGGGTACTTTCACACTTGCATTTTTCTTTTTCGGCATAGAGTTCCGTCCTAGAGGCTCTATACTGAAAAAGAATGCATTCTGAATGGAGAGCATTCCATTCAGGATGCATCAGGATGTCTTCAGTTCAGTCTTTTTGACTGATCATGCAAAAGATAAAACTGCAGCATGCTACGGTTTGATCTCCGGCCAAAAAAACTGAACACTTGCCTGAATGCTGGATTGGAATTTTTTTCCATAGGACTGTATTAGTGCCTGATCCGGCATTCAAAATACCGGAATGCCGCATCCGTCCTTCCGGTCTGGGCATGCAAAAAAAAAAAGTGAAAAAAATAAATGCTGGATCCGTTTTTTCCGCATGACACCGGAAAGACAGATCCGGCATTTCAATGCATTTTTCTGACTGATCAGGTATTTTTAAGACTGATCAGGAACCTGATCAGTCTTACAAATGCCATCAGTTGGCATACGTTTTGCCGGATCCGGCAGGTTGTTCTGGCGACGGAACTGCTTGCCAGATCACTCTGCCGCAAGTGTGAAAGTAGTCTTATGCATGCAGAATTAAATATCCCCTCTACGGTAGTCGGCAATTCCAATACCAGAGAAAATGTAAATAGTATAAAAATGAAGCTAAATCAGACTTTTTATACACCGGCATCACAAAACATACTTGGTTCTTTTCCTTCTACTCCCATAGGCCTAACAAGAGCAACCTTTCTACCTAAAAAAAAGGACTATACCTATGTTACATTCTGCATGGTTAAGTTTGTAAATACATTTTATTTTGTAAAAAGGAATTGTAATAAACAATATATGCATTATACTAATAATTGTTGTAACAATAAAAAGCTTGTTATTATTTTATTCCTTTGCTTTAAAGATATAGTATTGTGTGATATATAATTAACGTAATCTGCTGATGATTAATAAAGCTTTTTAAACTTTTAAATTTTGTCATAGTCAGTTTTTTTTTAATGATTTTATTATTAAATATTCTAAGAGGTTCATAAGATTTTAATAGATTCATACAAGAGATTCCAAAAATTTTAATAAATTCATACAAGAGATTCATTTAATAGAAGAGATTCATAATAATTCAGACAAGAGGTTCATCAAATTTCATAGATTTATAAAGGAGATTCAAACAAGAAATGCATACGATTTTAAGAAATTCATATAAGAGGTTCATAATATTTTATAGATTTATAAAGGAGATTAATTTAATACAAGTGATTCATAATATTTTAATAAATTCACACAATAGATTAATTTAATACAAGAGACTCATAATATTTAAATAAATTCACACAGGGAGTTATTCTGATTGCCTGATTGGAGTCGGGAAGGAATTTTCTATTCCCCTAAAGTGGGGAAAATTGGCTTCTTTCTCAGAGTTTTTCTTTTGCCTTACTCTGGATCAACTTGCAGGATGACAGGCCGAACTGGATGGACAAATGTCTTTTTCGGCCTTACGTACTATGTTACTATGTTACACAAAAGGTTCATAATATTTTAAAGATTTATAAAGGAGATTCAAACAATAGATTAATGTAATAGATTTATACAAGAGATTTATACGATTTTAAGAAATTCATACAAGAGATTAATTTAATACAACAGATTAATAATATTTTAATAAATTCATAAGAGGTTCATAATATTTTTAAGATTTATAAAGGAGATTCAAACAATAGAATAATTTAATAGATTTATAAAACCTTAATATAATTTTATTTTGAAGATATTAAACATTATTGAATTACTGCTAAAGTGATGCCTATGGGCATGATACTTTTGAGTACACAGCTTTGGCCCTTAGACATACTACTCATTCTGCTTTAAGCAGCTCACAGGGACATACCTCTCTACATAAATGCAGAGACACACAGCCTTACTTAATCAATGTAGTAAAATCACTGTGCTACATACCGTATAGGGACACATACAATACACTGGGGTACATAGGGAGCCCCCTTATACCTTAGGACTGGTGGGGGAATGATTGAATAATCCTATCAATTATTCCACCAGCTAAGGTCGCCCAGGGGGCGAGGGAGGAGGGGATGATAGGGTGGGGTCAATCAAAGGTCAATAAAAGGGGCATGGCATCTGTCAAAATAAGTTTGACAAATAATATAGACGTTACACTACTCAAGTTACATTCACTTAAATAGCAGACATGACATCACAAAAGGGGTGTTCCTTAAGAAGAGACTATTGGCTCCTTAACTTGATAGGAGTGGTTTTGCCAACTTCAACTGTGAGTTCATAGGTAGATTTAAAAACTGCAACCTAATTCCCCCTTCCCCCTCCTCTAGTGACCTTAAGACAAAGGAATGCACATGAGGCTCACATATCTGGTTTTCTGCCACCTAGTGGACGAATATGTGTACTACAGAATGTTTACATTATATATAGAGAAATAAAACATCTCTCACAGGTCATACGATAATGTCCGCCTCTGCATCCTCCACCGTGCCCTCAGCCTCCATTGCAGGGACAATTTAAAGTGATCCTCCAGCATACCACATGTGCAGGAAACAGCGGTGTCATGCTGTTCTGCACCTTGTTTGCCTGGGCGAACTGAGTCACACAGGGGAGGAACTGCTCCGTGTCCTTCAGCAAGAAATCCAATCCTGGCTTTCTCCACAACAACTGAAAATCGGAACCATGGTGACTGACAAAGGGAAGAACATGGTGTCGGCGTTGCGTCAAGGAGGGCCTTGCATGGCGAATGTGTTCAATCTAGATGTCAAGCTGTTCCAGAAGTCTTCCACCCATCTGCAAGACATCCTAAAAATGCATGCACTTCAGCCACTGCTACACTGCCAAGCACACCTTCCTTTAGCTGCAGCGGCAGAACGGCGTCCCCCATCATAGGCTGATATGCGACGTTTCCACCCGTTAGAATTTCACCCTTCATATGTTGGACCGACTGTACAAATAGAGAAAGACCATCAGCGATTTCCTGATAATCCAAGCGGACAGGAGTACTCCCCTGTGTAACTTCGATGTCAGCCAGTGGCAGCTCATACGTGACACCTGCTATTTGCTCAGGCCCTTTGAGGATGCCATGTTATTTGTCAGTCGCTAGGACTACAGGATAAACAACGTCATTCCACTGCTTAATATCCTGGAACAGATGCTGGTAAATCTGGCTGGTCAGGGGACTGGAGATGTGGTGCCACATGAGCCCTGTAGGGACTGAACTAGAGGAGGAGGACATTGGAGCACAAGCAATGTGTAGCGAAATGGGTGGTTTTTATAGGAGCAGCCGGAGGAGCAAGAGGAAGAGAAGGAAGATGAGGCAGATGATCCAGACACACCATGGCAGTATGCAGTGGAGATGGAGGCAGCGAGTCCCTCCGAGTCACTTGCGCAAATGGCTCGCTGCATGCTCACTTGCTTGCATAGCGACAGCAGAATTGTCACTATTCGGCAGAGGGATAACTTTTGGCTTTCCACCTTGTTGGACCCTCTCTACTGGTCCAAAATGTGGGACTTTTTTTACACCCGCTGAGAGGGAGGACAAACTGAACTGCTATAGATACATCCTATGTAGTCAGTTGGTCGCTGCTTATCTGCGCCATCATCCATCCTGTTGCAGGTCTGACCGGGGGCGCCCTCTGCGCTTTGGTTCCACTGCCATGTCTGCTGTGGCAGGGTGGGGGGGTAGGATCAGTATCAGTTCCATCAGTAACAGCTTAAGTCTAGAGTTGATGATGAGCAGCTTTCTTAACCCGCCTAGTGAAGAAACTACTCACCAGCAGCAACAGCTAGATCTGGAGCAGAACCTGAACCAGCAGGTGGTGGCATACTTGCACAGCTCCCTGTCACCCCACACTATGCTGCTACCTCCACACTATGCTACCTTGCCAGTCTGTGGCCACCTCATGCTGCTGCTACCTCCACACTATGTCACCTTGCTACTCTGTGGCCTCTTCATGCTGCTGCTAACTAAACACTATGTCACTGGGCTACTATGTGGCCTCCTCATGCTGCTGCTGCTGCTTCCTCCACACCATGTCACCTTGCCAATCTGTGGCCTCCTTATGCTGCCACCTCCACACTCTGTCATTGTGCTACTCTGTGGTTTCCTCATGCTGCTGCCACCTCCACACTATGTCACCTTGCCAGTCTGTGGCCTCTTCATGCTGCTGCTGCTGCCACATCCACACTATGTCCCCTTGCCAGTCTGTGGCCTCCTCATGCTGCTGTTGCTGCCCCCTCCACACTCTGTCACCTTGCGCCTCTGTGGCCTCCTTATGCTGCTGCTAACTCAACACTATGTCACTGGGCCACTCTTTGGCTTCCTCATGCTGCTGCCACCTCAACACTATGTGACTGGGCCACTCTGTGGCTTCCTCATGCTGCTGCCACCTCAACACTATGTAAATGGGCCACTCTGTGGTCTCCTCATTCTGCTGCTGCCACCTCCCCGCTATGTCACTTGGCCACTCTGTGGTCTCCTCATGCTGCTGCTACCTCAACAGTATGGAAGGGCAAAATAATCAGTGACATCAACACAAACTTAATGCTGACACCCTCTCCACTCTGTCAGGGGGGCTCTACTTGTATAAGCGTTTAATAGAACAGGTTCTGTAGACATCTATGTGGAATGAGCTGACGATGGTGTAAAAGGAGTGCGCTCTTTCACGCTACAGTAGGATCTTGGGCCTCTGCACAGTTCATTATACCTGGCGCTAACATTGACCTGTAAGGCTGAGTTCACACTTCAGTTATTTGGTCAGTTTTGGCTCCGTAACTGCCCAAATAATAAGTGAAGTGTGCAGTGACTCTAAGAGCAACTCCTGTCATGTTCGTGTCATACTGACTCACAGTATTGTTTCACTACCACAGCAGACTCCCTATGTGTGTTACTGTAAGGCACAGTGTTCTACTCCACTATAAAGGCTCTCTGCAGCCCGGAAATAGCTGTTTTTTTTACGTGATTCGCTGCAAATAAATTCGGGTCAAATCTAATCTTTTCGGAAAATTCGGCGAACCGAACGAATCGAATTTTTGAGAAATTCGCTCATTCTACTAACTTGTCTGTCCCACAGGCTGATTTCAATTAGTGCAAATATAAAGCTGTAGTCTCCTCTCCCTGATTTACTGGAGGCCATTTGGCACCAGGAGAGGTAAAATACAGAGTGGGCTCAGCATGCATGTGGAACCTGCGTTCCCTGAATTTAATAGAGGCCAGTATGGCACCAGTGTATGTAATATTTAGTGTAGGTTCCTGTCCTAAAGTCCTAAAGAGATCGCCTTTACACTGGGGGACAGGCACAAAAAATTTTGTACAAAATTTGTATTTGCCAAGAATCTCACATTTATAACAAAGCATTAGTACATTTTCTATAGTGAGTATGGCACTATTGTATTTACTGTACTTTATTATTTGTGCCCCTGCTCATTAGGATTTGCTGACTAACCCCCATTTTTTTTTCATTGCAGTCACATTCATATAAGAAAAGTTGTCAATTATAGCAGGAGCACCAGCTGGGCTTCTGATACTAAAATGAGCAGAGATGTGGATAAAAGAAATATAAGTTTTGTATAGAAAATGGAACTCTTGATGAGGAGCTGTCTCTCATGGACTTAAAGGCAGGCATAAATAAAATGTTGGTACTTTATTTAGCAACGTATTTCGAGGGCAAAAAAACATCTTCATCAGGCACAAACTGCATATAGACGGCAAGTAGAGACAAGCGAATTTGTTAAAATTCAGTTTAGGGTCTGATTCGTCCGAATCGACCTTACATATCGATTCAGGTCTGGATTAATTGAATGTACCCCAATTGCCTGGAAAAGAATCTCTCTCTCTCTCTTCTCCTAACTCGAATCACAAAAAAAATCATTAGAATCGCGACTTTTTGGAAAATTTGGGTTCAATTTTTTAATTTTAAATCCATTTGCTCATCTCTAATGGTGAGGCTTTCCTTCACATAAGTAGAAAATGTATTATTTTCTGTCTCAGTATTAGCACTCAAAGCAATAGTGGAAGAATGGATACCATCGGGACTGACCACATTGTACACATCCCTTGCACAGCTATTAAACACTACCTAATTCATATGGACTGGATGGATAGGATAGATGCCATGCTCAAGTCAAGAATTATTTTTATTTGGGCACCTGACATTAAAACTTTCTTTAACTCTTGCACGCATCACAATGTAACTGTATGTCGTTGGTGCAATGTAAGTGTATGGAGCGGGCTCACATGCTGAGCCCATTCCATATGCACTGGGTGATGACTATTTAAGCTGGCAGCTGGCAGCAATAACCAGGATTGGAGGTAGCACTGGTCCCGGTCATTGAACTCCTCATATGCCGCTGTCAATAGCAACCACAGCATCTGAGTGGTTAGACAGAGAGAAGGGGCTTCCTCTTTTCTTTTGATCAGAGCTCCCACTTCCAGGCCTGTCATAGCAAGTTGCATGAAAAGCCATACCCAAGACAAGGCCTGACACTGCTGACAATAAGCCAGTGAAAATCCCAGAGACTTAAAGGGAACCTGTCATCAACTTTATGCTGCCCATACTAACGGCAGAATAAAGTAGAGACAAGCGAGTTGATGTCAGCGGTCTGTCATTTATAAGTTAAAAGTAACTGGTTGCCGAGAACCAACATTACAATCATTGCAGATTTGGCCTGGAAAAGAGTCACGGACACCTGAGAAGAGTCCTGGTTATTCATAAATTCCTGCTCTCCCTGCCCACCTGCTGATGACTGACAGTCTTCTACCTAGTTTTCTCCCTTTCTCTCTAGGAGAGAACTGCCAATCATCAGCAGATGGGCGGGGAGAGCAGGAGAATATGAATAACCATGACTCTTCTCAGGTAGATTTGACTCTTTTCCAGGCCCGGGCTGCAATGGTTATGATGCTGGTTCTTGGCAACCATTTACTTTTAGCTCATAAGTGACACACCACTGAAATAAAAAAAATGGTGTCGTTATGGTACCAAAAATGGTAAAAAGCAGAGGGGACCCAGCATGCATGTGGAACCTGCACTCCCTGAATTTTATGGTGGCTGTTATGGCACATAACAGGTAGTATTCAGTGTTAGGTTCCCGTCTTACAGAGATCGCCTTGACGATTGGCAGACGGGCCCAAATAATTTTGTACAAAATGTATTTGCCAAGAATCTCAAATTTGCTAAATAAGCGTAGCATTAGCACCAGAATGTTTTCTATAATAATGGCATTATTGCACTTTATTTGTTTTTGCAGAGTGCTGCTGCATTGTCTTTTTTTCTTTGTGTTTCTAGCCATGGCAGCGTGCACCTGCACATTGGGATGTGCTGACTGACCCCCTTTTTTTGCAGTTGTACTGAGCTGGAAGTGTGGCTGACTCCTGTTGGTCTTGCACCTCTGACTAGCTGGTCTGCCCCATAGGCTGATTTTAATTAGAGTAAGTATAAAGCTCTAGCCTACTCTCATTTTATTTATTGGTAGCCATTTGGCACCAGGAGAAGTATAGAGTGGGCTCAGCATGCATGTTAGTACCTGCATCCTTGGATTTAATGGAGGCCATTATGGCACCAAAAATGGTAAAAAGCAGAGTGGACCCAGCAAGCATGTGGAACCTGAACTCCTTGAATTTTATGGTGGCCATTATGGCACATAACAGGTAGTATTTAGTGTTAGGTTGCTGTCTTATAGAGATCGCCTTGACGTTTGGCAGACGGGCCCAAATAATTTTGTACAAAATGTATTTGCAAAGAATCTAAAATTTGCAAAATAAGCGTAGCATTAGCATCAGAATGTTTTCTATTACTATGGCAATATTGTACCTTATTTGTGTTTGGAGAGTGCTGTTGCATTGTCTTTTTTCTTCGTGTTTCTAGCCATGGCAGCGTGCACCTGCGCATTGGGATGTGCTGACTGACCCCCTTTTTTTACAGTTACACCACTGAAATCAGCATTTCTGTTACTAATTTATGCTGCCCTAAGTATATTATAACATTGTACAAGGAAGGCAATCCATTAGAATATACATGAAGATAAAACGTAACCTTTAATAATTTACTATGAGGGTCCATTCACAGATCCGCAAAACACGGACACCGGCAATGTGCATTCCGCAATTTGTGGACCGCACATCGCCGGCACTAGAATAGAAAATGTCTAATCTTGTCTGCAATTGCGGACAAGAATAGGACATGTTCTATTTTTTTGCGGAAACGAAAGCACAGATGCGGAAGTGCGGATCCGCAAATGCGGATGTGGACAGCACATTCCGGCCCTATTGAAAATGAATGGGTCTGCACCCGTTCTGCAAAATTGCGGAACGGATGCAGACCCATTTTGCGGACGTGTGAATGGAAAAGATATCCCTCAAAATGAAAATAAATAAAATTATTAAAGTTAAGCAAAAAGCATAGATGTGGTAGGCAATAACAAGTGCTCGGCGGCACTAAATCAGCCTGGATCCACGGAGCCGGAACATAGCAGTGGGGAACATGTACGCATGCTTTCCTTCACAGGTGTGGTAGGGTAGGGGATTAATTATAAAAAGTCAATGTTGGCCAATCCCTTTAACCGATTTGGAACAAAACTAAGAATTCAAGGGGCTGTGTCAAGCTGGGGTTCTGTAGCTTTTTCCTACTGAAGCTCTATCCTCTAGATAGATCATCAGCATCTGATCGGCAGGGGTTCGACACCCGGGACCCCTGCTGATCAGCTGTTTGATAAGGCTGGCAGTAGCATTACAGCCTTCTAGCTGTTTTCCACAGGCCCAATGACATCATGACTAGTATCACTGGCCTGGGTGTGGCTAAGCCCCATTGAAGTGAATGAGGCCTAGCTGCTGACGTCACTGGGCTTGGGGGAAACAGAGAGAAGGCCGCGGTGCTACTGCCAGTGCTACTGCCAGTGCCACTGATCGGCAGGGGTCCCGGGTTTCAGACTCCCGCCGATCAGATGCTGATGATCTATCCAGAGGATACTGTAGATCATCAGTAAGAAAAAGCTGCATAACCCCTTTAAACTATATCCCGTATTTACAGGATAGGGAATAATTGCCTGATAAGTAGAGGTCCTAGAGGTTAACCAGTGCAGCACTCGGTTATCTTCGGAAGTCCCATACACAATGAATGAAGCAGCAAGAATATTTAACTGCCACTCCATTCATTAGGAGGGACCCCTGTTCTTGTGATCGGTAGGGGTACCAGCAGTCGGACCTCCAGAGATCAGTCACAATCCCAATCTGGTAGATTCATTAGTAATTTTGGCACAACCCACTTAAAAAGGTTGTGCAGGGTCATTATACTGATGACCCATCCTCAGAATAGGTTATCAATATGTAATCGGTGGAGGTCCAACATCAGCACCCCCCCCCCCCCCGAGCAGCTGTTTGAAAGGGAGGCAGCGCTCCATGCGAGTGCTAATTCCTCTTCATTACACTTCTCATTGTCTCAGTAGTTTCGGCGGTGCAGTGTAATGACAAGTGCTTGCTTTATTCACTTGAATGGAGCAAGTACTTGTAATTAAGAAGATGACGTGCAGTGTAATGAAGAGGAAGCAGCACTTGCATGGAGTGCTGCCTCCTCTTCAAACAGCTGATCCGACACCAGCAGACCCGCAGATTAGATAGGTCATCAATATATACCACCTGCACAACCACTTTAAATAGAATTTACTTGAATTACTTGAGTAGCAACCAAGTATACATAATCATGCCACACAGGGGTGTAGGTATGGGGGGTGCAGAGGTAGTAGTCACTACCAGGCCCAGGAGCCTGAGGGGGCCCAAAGACCCTTGTGCCGGATAAGAAGATACCAATATTTTAGAAAGTGCATACTGGTCAAGTTATATCTGGGGCTGAAAAAAATTGGCATGGGGGAGTTGCTATTTCTATTTTTGCCTCGGACAGCATGAAGGTTATGTGCTTCCCTTCCCCTAGTCACAAAGCACTGAGGGAATGGTGGCCCAAGCTAAACCTGAACCCAAGCCCATGAGCCTTTAGCTACGCCCCTGTTGCCACATATTAGGTAGTGTTGAGTGCGAACATTCGAATAGCGAATTTTAATCGCGTATATCGCCACTTCGAGAATTCGCAAATATTTAGAATATAGTGCTATATATTATTATTCGGGAATAGTGTTGATCGCAAATTTATCGCAAATTTATCGTGAATATCGGCACTTAGCAACATCCCTAGCAACCAATAGGAAAGTTGCCTACCCCTTAGTACTGATGGATGAACATGGGCCGGGACGATTCGTGAACGCGATCAAATGTTCATGAATCACAAGTTTGCGGCAGGTCCCATTCAGTTTAATGGCAGGCGAACCTGAAAAACCTTCAGGTCATATTGGCAGCCACCAAATACTTACAAGAAGTGCACAAATCATCTCACAACATGGACAGTGACATACCAGAGGGGGATCAAAATTCCCCCAAAAAATATGTATTTTAATCAGGGGCCATTTTTATGCGTTTTAAAAAGAAATTCTCAGAAATGTGCCCTGCTGGAGCCTAGAAAAATTAGGCATTCATGACATAAAAGAAATTGTGATTATGTGGCTCGAGATACATTATGCGGTCAATGGATATCAATTTTACTGCAGGCCAGTGTAGTACAGGCCCCAAACATTAGGCATTCACCTGACAGAAAAGAACAAGTAATTATGTGGCTGGAGGTATATTAGACGGTCATTGGATATCAATTTTACTGCAGGCCAGTACAAATAGATGTCAAATACATATGTTTAAAAGAACAAAAAATATAAAATTGGATTAAAAACATGGCTAACGAAATACCCCCTCTTGAAAAAAAAAAAAATGATAATAGTTGAAATCCGATAACACGTAGTCGTCACAGGTGTTGAATTCCTCTGAGGTCCCAAACATTAGGCATTCACAGGACAGAAAAGAACAAGTACTTATGTGGCTGGAGGTATATTAGAAGGTTATCCAATATAAATTTTACTGCAGGCCAGTGTAGTACAGGCCCCAAACATTAGGCATTCACTGGACAGAAAAGAACAATTGATAATGTGGCTGGAGGTACATTAGACGGTCACCGTATAACAATTTTACTGTTGGCCAGTAAAATTAAAAGCCCCAAAAATTATGCATTCAACGTAAATAAATGATCAAGTGATTATGTGGCTGGAGGTATATTAGACGGTCAATGGATATCAATTTTACAGCAGGCCAGTGGACTACAGGCCCCAAAAATTATTAATTTACCATACAGAAAAGCACAATTGATAATGTGGCTGGAGGTAAATTAGGCGGTCGCCGTATAACAATTTTACTGTTGGCCTGTTAGATTACAGGCCCCAAAAATTATGCATTCACTGTACATAAATTATCAAGTGATTATCTGGCTAGAGGTATATTAGACGGCCATTCAATATCAATTTTACTGCAGGCCAGTGGAGTACAGGCCCCAAGCATTAGGCATTTACCGGACAGAAAAGAACAATTGATAATGTGGATGGAGGTAAATTAGGCGGTCACCGTATAACAATTTTACTGTTGGCCAGGTAGATTACAGGCCCCAAAAATTATGCATTCAACGTACATAAATGATCAAGTGATTATGTGGCTGGAGGTATATTAGACCAATGGATATACATTTTACAGCAGGCCAGTGGACTACAGGCCCCAAAAATTATTAATTCACCGTACAGAAAAGCACAATTGATAATGTGGCTGGAGGTAAATTAGGCGGTCACTGTATAACAAAAATTATGCATTCACGATACATAAATGATTAAGTGATTATGTGGCTGGAGGTATATTAGACGGCAATTCAATATAAATTTTACTGCAGGGCAGTGTAGTACAGGCACCAAACATTAGGCATTCACTGGACAGAAAAGAACAAGTAATTATGTGGCTGGAGGTATATTAGACGGTCATTGGATATCAATTTTACTGCAGGCCAGTATAAATAGATGTCATATACATATGTTTAAAATAACTAAAAATATAAAATTGGATTAAAAACATGGCTAACGAAATCCCCCCTCTTGAAAAAAAGCCAAATGATAATAGTGGAAATTCGATAACACGTGGTCGTCACAGGTGTTGAATTCCTCCGAGGTCCCAAACATTAGGCATTCACAGGACAGAAAAGGCCTTTTATGCTGCTGTATTTACCTAAGATAGGGACCATTATTTGTTCTGGGTGGTGGCAGGTATTTGTGGGCTGTCATGAGGAAATTCAATTAAACATGGTCGTCACAGGTGTTGAATTCCTGCGAGATAGTCCACACTATCGTGAGCTAGGTGATTGTGCTTATCGGTCACGATCCCCCCTACTGCACTAAACATCCTTTCGGACAGGACAATGGACGAAGGGCAATCTGAGAGTTCCATGGCAAATTGTGCCAGCTCTGGTCACAGGTCAAGCCTGCACACCCAAGTAGTCAAGGGGTTCCTCGCTTCTCACAGCGTCCACATCGGCCGTTAACCCGATGTAGTCGGACACCTGTCGGTCTAGGCGTTCCCTGAGGCTGGATCCGGAGGGCGGCTGTTGATAGGTAGGCTGCAAGAATGATCTCATATCCGAAGTGACCAACACATCTTCAAACCGCCCTCTTTTTGCATGCGCTGTAGGATTGGTACTCGCAACTGTTTCTCTGTGGGTGGAAATTCCTCTGCCAGCGCCCACAACAGCAGAATGCAGCATCTCTTGCAGCAAGGCCTGGAAATGCTGCATTCTGACAGCTCTCTGTAATGCTGGTAACATGTCCACCATTTTGTGTTTGTACCGGGGGTCTAAGTAAGTTGCCACCCAGTACTGGTCCTTGCCCTTTATGCGTTTTATACGGGGGTTCCTCTTCAAACACTGGAGCATGAAGGCCCCCATTTGCACTAAATTGGAAGCGGTGGAGCGCCCTGGCTCCTGCTCATCGCCCAGGAGAATGTTGTCCTCTGTGTTCTCCACCCAGACACGGACAACACCACGAATCCCCGAAACCGGGCAGCGTGCCTCCCTGTCTGACACCGCAGAGCTACACACAACATTCACAGTCAACATATGGGGGTCCCTCAGCTTTGCACCCCCCTATAGAATACCCGGGCCCCCACCCTCCCAACATAGGGGCTCTGTGCCCTGACGCTCACCATAGATGATAGATCCTCCTAAGCTACAGGACCTTTAATGATGTCATGACCATGTGACCAGTCATATTGGTGGGAGGAGCCAGACTGTGGGCTGGTAGCACATTTATGATCCTCATCCGCTCCTGACTTTGGCTTGAACATATGAGGTTAGCACCCTAGGACTTAGAATTCCAGGTCCTTAGGGGTTAATGCCAGGATGTGTAGAGGACTCTATTGTCTCATTCACACATAGCAGATTTAGGCTACATGCACATGACCATATGTATTCTGCCGTCGTCAAATTGCGGATACGCAAAAAAAAACGGATGACATGATTTTTTGCGGAACCATTGGAACATGTCCTATTTTTTTTTTTGCGGGGCTACGGAACGGACATACGGGTGGGGTTAGCACACGGTGCGCTGTCCGCATTTTTTGCAGACCCATTGAAATGAATGGGTCCGCATCCTATCCGCAAAAAAAACGGAATAAACATGGAAATAAAATACGTTCGCATGCATGAGGCCTTAGACAAATCTGCAAACAAGATGTACAGCGTGTAGCATACAGTAGCTGTGTGTGTCTGCGTATCCAGAGCAGCTGTGTGTGGGGTGCATGCAGCAGAGCTGAGGGTGCTTCATGTGTATAATGCAGCAAAGATAGGTGTATAGCGTGAATCAAGCACAGCAGTGTGTGTGGTGTATGTAGCAGAATTGTATGTGACAGAGAGATGTATAATGTGCCACCCAGAGCTGTGTGTGTAAAATGTGCAACACAGTGATAGATAATGTGCCACCCAGAGCTGTGTGTGTAGCAGAGCTGTGTATGTTAAATGTGCAACACAGTGATATATAATGTGCTACCACCCAGAGTTGTGTGTGTAGCAATGCTGCGTATGTAAAATGTGCAACACAGTGATATATAATGTGCCACCCAGAGCTGTGTGTGTGCATGTAGTAGTGTTGTGTATGTAAAATGTGCAGAAACCCTGATGCTAACGTAACATCCCAGAGTTATGTTGCGAAAACAATCTATTAAGTGTATGTGCATTGTCATCCTGTGTAATTTAACATCACATTCTCACTAATGTGCATTCAAATCCTTGTTGCATGTATTTTGCTGTAATTTCCATGTACACCAGCAGGTGGCAGCAATGTGTCAGCAGGGCTTTAGTACCAGTTTAGCATTTCTAGACTGGAATAATACATTCCAGTTTAGCTCCCCCCTCTTTGAGGAGGTGTGGAATGTTCCCACATCCTGCCTCATGGGTGGGGAAGGAAGTTAGAGTTAGTGTGCCAGCCACTCCGGCTAGGGGAAGGCTGTGCTGGTAGGAGCTCTCCGTTCTAGGGATCCCAACCCAGGATCGTGTCTCGGCTGAGACCAAAGATCTTCATTCCCAGCCTGAGCCTTCAGCCTCAGCTGGTGACAAGCGAGCAGCCACCGCCAGAACTCCAGGAAGAACCATACCCTGTGAGCAGGGCCGGTACAAGGCAGGGGCCGAAGGAGCGGGTGCCCTGGGCGCTACCATTTGCGGACAGGAGGGGGGCGCAGGTGAAGTGCCAGCACTGGCAGTGGCGTCGCCAGGGGGGGGCCAGAGGGGGCCACGGCCCCCCCTACATCATGCTGTGCCCCCCTATGTGCCCCCCCAACTAAAATGACCCCCCCCCCCCAAGTGAGCAGCCGCCGCCGGGCACAGGGAGATGAGCGCTTCCATTGCGCTCATCTCCATTGTAAACTGTCTGTGCCAGCGGAGGTGCAGGGGAGGGAGAGGCGTGTCCCTTCCCTTTCCTCTGATAGGCTGCAGGCAGGCACCGAAGTGGAGGAGAGGCCCCGCCCCCTAATTACTCCTGTTTCCCTTTCTAAAGCTAAAGGACCTTTGATGATGTCATCACAGGTCCTGTAAGGGAACTGCACAGTGTAAAGTGTAGTTCCCAGGTTAGAACAGTGCATCTGCCAGGACCTGTGATGACATCATCTTCAACATCACAGGTCCTGCAGAATCTAGCAAAGGAACTGCACCAAAAATGGTGTAGTTCCTAGGTTTCAAAGGTACATCTGCCAGGACCTCCTTCAACCCCTAACAGCAAGTATTAAAAGTTCACAAGCAGCTCTGTATTGATCCATACAGACTGGAATGGAGAGGTAAGAGGAGGTCCTCCACTTTTCATCATTTACCCCCCCCCCCCCCCTCCATGCCCTGTTTTTACTCATTGCTCACTCATGTATACTACTTCAGACAGTTACCACTACCTCATGTACCTCACAGTGACTATAATGCATAACTGACCACATATTTCTATAAACACTGCATCTACAGTATTATACCTTCTATGTGTCACATCAATACACTGCTCTGTATATATATATATATATATATACACACACATACATGCACACACACTGCATATATTACACAGTATTATACATGCAATATGTACAGATATATAGTATATACCGCAGTGCACTGATATGTGAGGTATGAGGTATAATAGATGCTGTGTGTACAGATATCAGTACACTTCTGTATATACTATATATGTGAGGTACGAGGTATAATAGATGCAGTGTGTACAGATATATAGTATATACAGCAGTGTACTGATATGTGAGGTACGAGGTGTCAATACACTGCTGTATTTACTATATACCTGTACACACTGCATCTATTATACCTCGTACCTCACATATTACACTACTGTATATACTGTATACACTGCATATATTATACCCCGTACCTCACATATCAGTACACTGCTGTATATACTATATACCTGTACACACTGCATCTATTATACCCTGTACCTCACATATCAGAACACTAGGGAATATACTATATACCTGTACACACTGCATCTATTATACCGCGTACCTCACATAACTGTACACTGCTGTATATAATATACATCTGCATCTATTATACCTCTTTTGTGTGCCAGGGCTGTTTTGTAATCCCATTCCGGCCCTGATGGCATAAATTATAAAACGCAGCAGCAAGAATAGTTCATGGAACAAAGGGAGGGGCTATAAAAGGGGAATGGGGGCCCAATTTAGATTCCTGCTATGGGGCCCAGTGATTTTTATGTACGCCCCTGGCTGCAGGCACTAGGCCGGCGCAATGACGTCATCGTGCCGCCTGAGCCTTACATTACAGCGTGGGACACAGGAAGAGGCTGCATCGCATCGCTGACACTTAGGTAAGTATAAGTGGTTTTTTTTTGGTTTTTTTTACAATAGTGTTACTGGCACATTGGGGGGGCTTATTACAAAACTGGCACATGATGATGGGGGGGACTTTATACTGGCACATGATGATGGGGGGGAACTTTATAGTGTCTGTGACTTTCAAAGTCCCACAGTCCTTTGTTCTATTGCTTTAAGTATATTCTTGTTTTGAAACAACATTGATTCTTTCTTAAAAACGGGGGGGGGGGGGGGGGGGGGGCGCAGTTTGCCATCTTCGCCCTGGGCACCAAATGGCCTTGTCCCAGCCCTGCCTGTGAGCCAACTGTGAGTACTATCCAGAGACTAGGATAAGACAAATTCCTCCTCAGCTAGTCAGTCCCATACACAGCAGAAGATAGACAAAGCAGAAGATATAGATTCCTGCCACATATTAAAGAGCCATAAGCTGACGAATAATCCTGCAAGAAAGCTCCAGGTACATGATAGAAGCAGAAGAGATAGTGATCCCTGCCATACATTGCCAATACCTGCTGGGACCCAAGACTATTGCTGTATCTTGTGTGGATTAATGCTGCATCAAGTAAAGACCAGTTTGAATTATATTCCAAGTCTGGATCTCATTCATTGCTACCAAGTTCCTCCATTACTCCTACTAGCAACACTCATTTTATTGCAAGTGAGCCAGGATCCAGGAGTCCAACTGTACCAAGGTAGGAGACACCGTTGACACTATACCTACTACTACACAGAGACATTACCCCACTCTGGCATTCCTAACCTGGTACGTGAGTTGCAACACCTTAAAGGGCCCTGTGACTGTACCCTGCGCACGCTGCAATTGGCGTCACAAACAAAAACAATAGACTTCTATATCCATATCCGGACCCACTGCATAATTTTGGCGTCCACCTAACCGTACCACTGTCCTGCTCATTGCACTCTCAAAAAGAGCAAGCAATATACTGTAAAACATTGTAGTTTGATACCTATTTACCCCTTAAAGACTGGGCCTATTTTCATTTTTACACTAGCCATAACCTTTTTATTTTTCCATTCACATAGTCATATGAGGGCTTATTTTGTGTGGGACAAGATGCATTTTTTAAATGCCGCCACTTAATTTACCATGTCTTGTATCGGAAATCAGGAAAAAAATATTTTGTGGGTTAAAATAAAAAAATTTAAAAACTCACAATTCCGCCAAGGTTTTTGAGGTTTTGACATCACGGCGTTCACTAAAAATTGCGTCTTTAATCTGCGGCTCAATACGATACTAAACTTGTATCGTTTTTATTTGGTTTAAATACTTAAAAGAAAATATTTTTCTATATTTCGGTCTATGTGAGGGCTTGTTTTTTGTGTAACGATCAGTAGTTTTCTTGAGGGGGGCATACAAAAATTTGCTGTGGGGTCCAGTCACCTCTAGCTACGCCCCTGACCATGAGTGTGGCTTTGTGGCTCGGTGATGGAAGGCCAGGTGCCTTCTTAAGGTGCCCTAGATGAGTGTTGGGCTTACCGCGACTTAATAGCACAGGCTGCAGATGGCAACACTATTGTCAGCAGCAGACACGATAAAAAAGCCCACACAGCGGAGCCATGTGCCGGCATCCTGGGAGCGCAAGATGTGACCGTGCATGGTGGATGGATCACTCCAGATACATTTGCAGTCTACTTTTTGCCTCCTGTGCACTGTAAGTTCTGCCTGCTTCTCCTCCTTCTCCTCCCTATCTGCTGCTCTGTCTCTCCATCTGAACTCCCCTTCTCTTCCTCTCTTGTGGGCACCCACGTGACATCCATCAACATGTCATCATCGTCACCTTCACCACCACTAACATTAGAGATCTCGGAGTAGGCAGCAACAGTGGGGGACCTCCGTCCTTTGGCTGATCTGGGTACTGTCGTCAGACCGCTGGGTGGCGACCGTTGCTACCTCCTCTTCCTCATCCGACGCCAAGAATGGCTGCGCATCGGTATGTTCTGGGAATGGATGGGAAAATAATTCCTCTAAAATCGAGTGGAGGGGCTATGGTGGTGGTGGTGGTGGTGTCTTTGGGGGTGCACACAGCAGAGAGTGAGTAGTGTGCAGATACAGAGGATGAGGAGGGTGCAGGAGTGAGCCACTCAACCAAGTCTGGTGAGTCTTTTGATGTAATCACACGCACCTTCTCCAACTTCCCACTTAGGCTCCGGCCTAGTGCACCTGCCGGACCCCTACCACACCTGCGGAATAGCCTGCCTCTTCCTCTGCCTGTCATTTTCAAAATGACCCTGTGCCAAAGTCTCTATAGAAGAGCAGTATTTGTGGAAGCAGGTATATAGAACCCCTTAATCAGATTTTTTTTGGGAGCAACTGTTATATCACACCAGTTGCAATTAGTTGTTCCAATGACATTTGTCTCTCTGTATAGCTGCGGTATCTCAGCAGAACCGCACACAAATGCTGCACTATACAAATGCATTATATAGAAATTATATTCTAGGTATATCACACTCCTGCCTCAATCAGATTTTTTTGCGGGCAACTGGTATATCACATTAGTTGCAATTAGTTGTTCCAATGGCGTTTGTCCCTCTGTATAGCTGCTGTATCTTAGCAGAACCGCACACAAATGCTGTACAATGCAAATGCACTATATAGAAATTATATTCTAGGTATATCGCACCCCTGCCTTAATCAGATTTTTTGGGGGGCAACTGTTATATCAAACCAGTTGCAATTAGTTGTTCCAATGACGTTTGTCCCTCTGTATTGCTGCGGTATCTCAGCAGAACTTCACACAACTGCTGCACAATACAAATGCACGATATAGAAATTATATTATAGGTATATCACACCCCTGCCTCAATCAGATTTTTTGGGGGGCAACTGGTATAGCACACCAGTTGCAATTAGTTGTTCCAATAGCATTTGGCACTCTGTGTGGCTGCAGCATAGCAGCAGAACTGCACACAACTGCTGCACAATACAAATGCACTATAATATACCTGTTAGAAAGTATATTATAAGTATATTACACCCCTCAGTATGTCACACCTATCAATAGTACACCTATACCTGTCCTTAAAAGGACTTTAGTGTCCCTAGCAGTCTGTCCCTGCTCCACACAGCAACCTCTCCCTACATTGGCAAAAAAAAAAATTTCAATGGCGGCCAGATCGGGCTCTGTGATAGGGTAGGGGGTGTGTCCATGTGCTGAAACGTCTCAATTGGCTGTCCTGTACCACCTGATGGATGTCACGGATGGTGTACAGGAAACAAGACAATAATATAAACAATGACTCACTGGATCCACAACTAAGGAACAAAAGGGGAGACCCCTGCAAGAGACCTGCCGCTCTCCCTTATTTCTCAGCCTATGCGACCACCCCAAAGGTGGATGGGCGCATATCCACGAACCTCGACTATCTTACACCTGAAGACCCTACAATAGTGAGGGGACACGACCACCGGCTCCCTACACAGACACGGAGGGAGTCAGGGTCACCTGGATCCAGAAAACAGAAAATCATAAATACATAAACAGAACTTATCTTGCAGACGACTGGGGACTGTGGACTGGGGACTGGGAACAAGGAACAGCATGCACACACACTCCAGGAAGTTGTATAAGCTGCACACTACTGCATTCTGGGGAGGAACTTAAAGGGCAGCAATTAGTCCAACAGCATGACAGCTGAGATAGACTAACGAGATGAGAAACTAAACCAAAACAAAGAAATTCAAGGAGGAGGATCTGAAAGGCTCCTGTCAGAGCTTCTCAACTGTCTGGCTGTGACAATGGATGTGTCATGGGTCAAAGTTCTGCACAAAGCAAAGAATATGGCGCCAGCGGACATCACCATATGTTCGCCTGTTCGGCGAACAGCGAACGAGCAAAGTTCACCGCGAAACGACCGCTGGGCGAATCGCAAGGTCATGTCTACCCCTTAGTGTTGATCGCGAATATTCTAATCGCTAAATTTTATCACAAATATATTACATTGCCTATTTTCGCAATCAAGTAAATAATGATTGGAGATCACAAATTCTCGAATTTGAGAATTTATGGCAAATATTCGGACAAAAATTTGCAAAATGTCGCGAATTCGAATGTTGCCTATGCCGCTCATCACTAATATTAGGTATTTGGCATAAAAGAACTTCCATAATAGAACTTGAGAGCAAAAAGTCACCAATGTATCTCTTCACAAAAAGGAACAATAGGTGAGATTTATCAAACTGCTGTAAATGAATACTGGTTGAGTTGCCCAGAGCCACCAATCAGATTTCACCTTTCACTTTCCAAAGGAGCTCTGAAAAATTAAAGGTGGAATCTGATTGGTTGCTATGGAGAACTAAGGCAGTTGTTCTTTATACCAGCTTTGATAAATCTCCAATGGCCATACAGTTGAGTAGGCTCCCATGGATGGTGTAGATATACATTATACTGTATACATGTATACATCCTTACAATTGCAAAGTACGTACAATTGTAAGGATGACTGAAGAACCTAACTGACTCACTATGCACTTTATTTGTCAGCTTCTAGAGTCAGCCTGTTCTTCTCAGGTTTTACATATCCTATGAACTGCTGCTTACCCTTAAGTATATCTGTGCAAGCTCATTGTAGTAAGACGTGGTTGCCATGGTGACGTTTGTTCCGTGACATGGTCAGATACTATCAAGCCCGATACATAGTAACATAGTAACATAGTAACATAGTACATAAGGCCGAAAAAAGACATTTGTCCATCCAGTTCGGCCTGTCATCCTACAAGTTGATCCAGAGGAAGGCAAAAAAAAACCCTGTGAGGTAGAAGCCAATTTTCCTCACTTTAGGGGAATAAAAAATTCCTTCCCGACTCCAATCAGGCAATCAGAATAACTCCCTGGATCAACGACCCCTCTCTAGTAGCTATAGCCTGTAATATTATTACACTCCAGAAATACATCCAGGCCCCTCTTGAATTCCTTTATTGTACTCACCATCACCACCTCCTCAGGCAGAGAGTTCCATAGTCTCACTGCTCTTACCGTAAAGAACCCTTTTCTATGTTTGTGTACAAACCTTCTTTCCTCCAAACGCAGAGGATGTCCCCTCGTCACAGTCACAGTCCTGGGGATAAATAGATGATGGGATAGATCTCTGTACTGACCCCTGATATATTTATACATAGTAATTAGATCTCCCCTCAGTCGTCTTTTTTCTAACGTGAATAACCCTAATTTTGATAATCTTTCAGGGTACTGTAGTTGCCCCATTCCAGTTATTACTTTAGTTGCCCTCCTCTGGACCCTCTCCAGCTCTGCTATGTCTGCCTTGTTTACAGGAGCCCAGAACTGTACACAGTACTCCATGTGTGGTCTGACCAGTGATTTGTAAAGTAGTAGGAATATGTTCTCATCACGGGCATCTATGCCCCTTTTGATGCAACCCATTATCTTATTGGCCTTGGCAGCCGCTGCCTGACACTGTTTTTTGCAGCTTAGTTTGCTGTTTATTAAAATTCCTAGATCCTTTTCCATGTCAGTGTTACCGAGTGTTTTACCATTTAGTATGTACGGGTGACTTGCATTATTCCTTCCCATGTGCATAACTTTACATTTCTCAGTGTTAAACCTCATCTGCCACTTATCTGCCCAAGCCTCCAATCTATCCAGATCCCTCTGTAGTAGTATACTGTCCTCTTCAGTGTTAATTACTTTACACAGTTTAGTGTCATCTGCGAAAATTGATATTTTACTATGCAAGCCTTCTACAAGATCATTAATAAATATATTGAAGAGAATAGGGCCCAATACTGACCCCTGAGGTACTCCACTAGTGACAGTGACCCAATCTGAGTATGTACCGTTAATAACCACCCTCTACATGCTTTTGTTAATTAAATTGCTCATTTGGGAGGTCATAATGTGCTCTTCAAAATGTGCGAAATTATCTCTAATCCCTCCGGTATTTGTCAGTGGGAAATCAGATCTAAATGCTGTACTTAATGTAATAATTTACCTTGAATCTAATACTCCCTCTCTGGCGTTTTTCTATCTCCCATTTTAAATTAAATAGGGAACCTTTGGCTTTTCTTGCACAATGTGCTCTCCCAATAATAGGAAATCATGTTTAGTACACCAGAGGAGTAATGGATCCCTTGCAACCTTTCATGAGCTGAAGAAACTTTTCTATATTCTTCTCTTTTTTGTATGGCTGGGAAATGTCTATTTTTGCTGATTATTTTCTGGGATAATTTTTTATTCAAGTAAAAAGGTTGCCTGGGACCTGAATTGGGAATGGCCGGACATGGTATGTGACAAAAAATAAATAAATCTCACCAGCTCTGGTTAACCTGGTTCCTCAGGCACATCTTCATTCCCGAAACAGACATAGGATCCAGCAAATAAAAAATAATAAAATCTTTATTTCTTCCATTAAAAGCAAGCACAAAGGTCCCCGTCCCCTGTACATAAGATCTGATGTGTTTCGACCTGTACAGGTCTTAATCATAGATCAAGAAAAATAAAATGATCTATGTTTAAGACCTTTACAGGTCGAAACACGTCAATTCTTATGTACAGGAGGGACCTACAGTATGTACATGCTTTTAATGGAAGATTTTTTTATTTTATCCTACGTCTGTTTCTGGAATAACTGCAAGGGGTGAATACCACCCTGATCCGTGCTGAATTGGTCAATTGACCTCTCCACCTGAGAACCGCCACATCAGGTCCCAACCTGGCCAATAGGGTGACATGCCGAATCCTCAAAATTCACCGCTGTTGGTCAATCAGTGGCCTCAGCAGTGATGAGTGCAGGCACAGCACATGACCAGTGAGGCCATTGATTGGCCAGCTGCAATGACATGCTGGGAGTCAATGCCTCATCCTTCTGGCCAGGCTGGGAATGGAAGCTGCGGAAATGGAGATGTGCCATGAAAACCAGAATGACCACAATAGGTGAGTGGGTATTTTTTTGCTCAGGCATTCAAATTTTTGTAAGCCCCTTACCACGCCTTGGATGAACATGGATTATTTACAGATGAGTTATTGTATTTATATATACTTAGAAAAAATGTCAATTTCCAAGTTCTAGATATTTAAGGCCCACCCCCAAGAAACACCCCCAGAACAGTCAATTTTAGAGTGAATTTGAATAAACCACTGCAAAACCTGTACATTTTATCCATAGACCCAACATGGCTCTATGACTGGCCCTTCTAGTGTACAAATCTTGGTCAAACTAAAATTATTTAAGCCTATGTTGCCAAAAATAGGTATACTTATATTTTATATATTTTACAGTCGTATCAAAGAAAAGCCAGGTGTACATGCAGCTTATAATTACAGTGTGTTTACCGGTAGCTTCAATTTAAAGAGGACCTGTCACCTCTCCTGACATGTCCATTTAAGTAACTTCTTGCATTCTTCATGTAATAACAATTCTGGAGCATCTATCATGTAACTTGATGTTGTGCCATTCCTACTAGAAATTTATAAACTGCCAGCTTTCTGCAATCAAGGTCCAGCTGCGTCGTGTTACCAGTTGGATTAGCCAATAAGTGCTGCCAGTGACAGACTATGCAGGGACAACAACCCCAACTGATAACCCCAGCTGGACCTTCATTGCAGAACGCTGGCAATAAATTCATAAACAACTCAAAGGAATAACAGAGGATTGACACATCATAGAGTAATTATCAAAATTAGATGCTCCAGAATGGATATTGCAGGTGGAATACCAGTAGTTTCTAAAATCGAATGCATTTGAATGTGGGCACTGCAAGACAAATGCAAAGCATGGGCTGACCTCTGAGGGACATCTGTGATAGTAGTCTGGGGTATACCTCTTGCCCTCTGGGTGGTATATGTGGCAATTTGTTGGGCCATCTGTAACTGCCCTTACCGTTACAGCTGCATTTATAGGGCTCTTGAAGTTGTACTCACTGTTAAGGAAGCCATACAAATTGAATGGCTGATGGCTTAATTCTCATTTGGCCAACAGAGATCTCTCCTGACCCTCACATATACATGAGTGATTGGTTCTGTTGAGCATGAATATGTCCTAAATAGGCAGAGTGGAGTAAGTCCCTGCCAGACTCCTCTGGCAGCAACCTATGGTATGTCTAGAGAAAAAAAAGGATTGAGATCTTTGATTTCCATTAGGTGAGAGTCATGAAGCTATCATACACATTAGATCAGGGATCAGCAACCTTCGGCACTCCAGTTGTTGTGAAACTACAGTTCCCAGCATGCTCCATTCATTTCCATGAGAGTTCTTAGATGAGCAGAGCAAGTATGCATGCTGGGAGTTGTAGTTTCACCACAGCTGGAGTGCCGGAGGTTGCCTACCCCTGCATTAGATAGTTGGCCTGTCCTGCTGAATTTGAGAGAGCTGACAAATATCAGTATGGCCAACATAAAGGACAAAACGTCTTATAGTTCCCACCAGAGATTACTCTGTTAAAATTCACACCTCTAGCATTTGTTGATGGACAGATCTGATATGTCATGGAGCACTTCAAGCTTTTTAACAAGAAATTTTCCCACCCTACAAAAAATTTTCATCCAATTTTCTGAACACAACACAATGTGGCAGATTTATCATAGCTTGGCGAGATACACCAGGTTATGATAGCCAGGTACGCTGCCTGATGCTGCGCCTGATTTATGACGAGGTGTACATCTCATCATAAGTGAGGCACAACATCTGGCAGTCTGTGTGCCTGAACTGGAATCTACGCCAGCCCCTGACAGGGCTCGAAGTGCACCACATCCCTTTTTCAGGAGAGTGGTGAGGCATGCGTAGAAATGGCACTCGTTTGAAAATTTTTGCGTAAGTGACTATGAAAAAATCGCAGTCTGCATTCACACCACAAAAAGTGGCACATTTTAATGATTCATGTGGGCCAATATGTTTTATAAAACTAATATTACAGAAAAAAGCCACAAAATTGTTATTCCCCATAAAATGTGCAATGTTCTTGCACCTGATTGGGCACCTCAACCTCTGGAGCCCATAGCAAGTGTTATGGCTATAGTTACGCCCATGCCCTCATCACCTGGTTAGGAATTAACTCCAGTGTCTTTCATAGCTGTTAGCTCTGGCCAAGCAACTTCTTGCACCAAACCCGGCTCTTCTCCTCCATCTCCTCACATCATAGTTATAGAAAATATGGGGTAATATGCGCGCCCTAGAGTGTAGGCTCCTCCACTAACAGCTCAACATAGAGCATCTCCCCGAAACCAGAGAGTTTTGCACAGTGCTACACCAGTGAGAATGAGTGTCGAGTATTGAATCTCATGCCCACTCCTCTCCCAGAAAAATTCAATGTTTAATAGTAAGCCTGGTGGAAGGCAGGGGAAAGGGTTGAGATAAAATATGCACCATTTTATTTTATTTTTTTTACTAGCAGCTAGTCTTCCACCACACAATGCCACCCTAGGCACTGGACCTCCAGTGCCTAGTCGTAAATGCAGCCCTGAATAAGGTAATGCCACTATGTAGGTGGTGGGCATAGTACCAGCATAAAGTAAAATATTTCATAAATTTTTTTAGCAAACTCTTCAAATGCCTTGACCTACAAGTCGGTGTTTGATTTTTAGCAGAATTAAACATGAGTAAAATGTTTTTTTTTTTTTTTTTCACTTACTTAATACAATGCCTGAATGATATTTGGAACACATGAGTAATAACTTGTACCTCTGTCACAATGGGAGAACCCATCTGGCCCGCACAGTGCACTCAGTAATTACCTTTACCTAACACAACAGAACGAGGCAGCAGGTTGTAGAGTGGCTAAGAGACTCAAGCAGAAAATCAAATAACCATAAATCTTCCTGCGGCTTGCATGTTTTTTGTTAAAATCCCTAAAAAGCAGCATTTTAGCATTTAAATGTTTTCATTTAGTATTGTGTTTTTAAGGCATCAATTTATTTGAAATGAAAGTCAGTAAATTTGGGGGATGAAATTATAGTCATTTGGAAACAATTGTTACTGTGAAGTACGTAACGTGTTATTTTCATTAAATGCATTGTATTTTGTATTATAAGCCTCTGTTTAAGGAAATGCAAAAAAAAAGTGCTGGTTTCTAGAGATACTTTTATTATATTGATTTACACCATGCTTGAAATGCAGTCTGGGAATTAGTCCATATAAGATCTGTATCTGTCCAAGGGGAATGGAAGGTCTAGGCAATGGAGTTCCATTTATCGGTATAAACAGCATTTCAAATGGTACAGTTACCTAGTTACAGCATGGGGGTTCAATGTTTAAAGGGTGACTGAGTATTGGTAAAACTTATGATATGTTATAGACAGATCAAAAGTTTGGATTGGTGAGGGGCTGAACTCTGAGATCCCCACCTATTGCTAGAGGAAGGAGACAGAAGTGCAGCCATATTGCAGCGAGGAGAGAGAATGCGAGCACTCTCTCGTCATTTTAGCAATCAATGGGGTCTCAGCACTTAGTCTTCCACTGATCAAAACTTTTGATATGTCTATAAGACATATCAAAAGTTTTACCAAAACTCAGTGACCCTTTAACACTATTGCAGTTTGCAGTTCCTTGGTCCTAAGTTTGGATCTGACCTAAGGGATACATCTACATGGAGTTTTGTATGGGGTTGCTCTTGCTTCCTCCCAGACTCCACAGACAGGTTCATTTAGATTTGTGAACCTCAAAGGGGTCAGGGATTAAAATAAAGGACAGCAATCTTTGCACAGCTCTCTAGAATATGTGGGCAATATATAAATGAATAAAATATGGTAAGTACAATTGTATACAGATAAAGGTCCATCACGTTCATCCTGTAATTCTACTGTTGATCCAGAATTAGAAAAAAAAACTTTATTGTTACCAAATGTTTCATTTCAAGGGGGGAAATTCCTTTGAAACTCCAAATGAGCAGCAATCAGAATAAAACCTTAGATTAAGGCCTCATGCACACGACCATTTTTTTTCACGGTCCGCAAAACGGGGTTCCGTTGGTCCGTGATCCGTGACTGATTTTTCGTCCGTGGGTCTTCCTTGATTTTTGAAGGATCCACGGACATGAAAAAAAAGTCATTTTGGTGTCAGCCTGGCCGTGCGGAGCCAAACGGATCCGTCCTGAATTACAATGCAAGTCAATGGGGACGGATCCGTTTGACGTTGACACAATATGGTGCAATTTCAAACGGATCCGTCCCCCATTGACTTTCAATGTAAAGTCAGGAGTTAATATACCATAGGATAGGAGTTTTCTCCAATCTGATGGTATATTTTAACTTGAAGCGTCCCCATCACCATGGGAACGCCTCTATGTTAGAATATACCATCGGATTTGAGTTACATCGTGAAACTCAGATCCGACAGTATATTCTAACACAGAGACGTTCCCATAGTGATGGGGACGCTTCTAGTTAGAATATACTACGAACCGTCTACATGACTGCCCCCTGCTGCCTGGCAGCCCCTGATCTCTTATAGGGGGTTATGATATGCACAATTAACCCCTCAGGTGCATTTTCCGATTTTTCCACGGACCCATTGAAAGTCAATGGGTCCGCGAAAAAAAAAACCTGAAAACGGCACAATAGCCACGGATGCACACAACGGTCGTGTGCATGAGGCCTAATGCTACAGAATCTCCAGAAATCTAGTTGCAGTAACTGGTGGTGTTACATCTTCCAAGAAAAGCATCCAGGCACCTTTTGAGCACTTCATATGAATTAAACAGGTTGTCATATGAAAAATATTACTATGGAATGAATAATGTGTTTGAAATGAAGTATCATTGTGACATCTATACAAAAAAAGTATTGTTCTTTCTATTGTAAATTGTGTTTTCTTCTTTGGTAGCGCCCTCTGCTCTTTCTCCTTCTGGTCCACATTCTTTTGCTGACACGCTTAGCAATTTCTCTGCTCTGTTCTTCTTCTCAATGCTGATATATGGATTTCACAGTGAAGTAGCCCAGGTACTTTTTATTTATTCATTCCTACTTCTAGATATAAGATATACACTATTCACAAAAAGTTGTGGCTTTCTAAATGTATGGAAAACGCTATTTGTGGAAGTTCACACTACAGTGATATTATATCATAAAAGTGGGACATTGAAGTAGAAGCATGTAATGGTGATTTCCTCATCTCAAACAATTTTTTAAAACAAAAGCCAACTGTCACTTTTTTTTGTTCTTTTGATGGATCCGAAGATCTGAAGAACGTAAAACAAAATGGTGATGTGAATGTGCCCTAACAAAATTTGTGGAAGGGTAAGGATGCACACCTCTGTAATATAAAGCCAGAAGAAAATGTGCTTACCGTACCTGTATTCTGTAGATTGTGATCTCCCAAGGCATAGCACAAAGAAAGATCTTATTTTCTCTCAATGTAGGATACTGATCAGAGTCATAAATCCATGAAGATAAGCAAAAAGACTGGAAAACAAAGCTTATGTGTATAAGACATGAAGTGAACAAGATGAGATCTATGTTGCCTACACTGTTGAAATGCGTTTCAGGGCAGTATCACAGATTCTACAGACAGTGTTTTATTTCATTAGGGAGTGAAATTCCCCATATTATGACATGTACTGCTTTATAGTAATATTTTATAGCTGTTTGATTATTATTATGTCTTGTTTTATTATACAGGTTGCATTATGAGACTAACACTAAAATACAGGAGAATGTAGATGGGAAAATAGTTGTATTAGACTCATTCTCCAGCCAGTAAACGTATGATACAAAGGTAAGGAACCTACTTCTGTAGTGGTGGCTATACATTTTCTATGCCAACGTGTGAACGTGTTTGGCTGGCAGTTATTCCTAGGGAATTCCCCATACACATGCATGCTTGGTTCAGCCAAGTGTCCATCTATAAGATAAGATTCACAAAATTCACAGTGCTACAGCAGCACAAAGGATTCAAAAACTCCAAAATAAAGACATCACACCTGGCCCTGTCAATCAAAGTGCAGAAGGGGCGGCAGTTGCAGAGAGAGCTGAGCCTCTAGGAGCAATGATGACGCCCCCGTTGCTCCTAGAGTCTCATTTACATATATAAAAGCTTCATCTTTCTCAGCAATGTGGACACATATGAATATGGGACCAACACAGATGTCTTCAGCCGCCAAGCGCACATGTAACAGGTCAGCCAGGTACAAAACTGCTGACAGATGTCTTTTAAAGATAGGTTAACATTAGAGATGAGCGAGGTATTCTAAAATTCGATTTGGCTGCTTCACTGAATTTTACCAAAAAATTTGTTCTGCAACAAATTACTTTGTTGTGAATCGCATTTCTTTGTAAGTAGTGGGCGCAATGACAGGGTGCAGTGATTGCGCCGCTCCCCATCGTTTTACCCCTCAGATGCCAAGTGTGACAGAAATAATCAGGTGTAAAAAAATAATAAAATTCAGTCATACTTACCTTATCCATTTACTTGTGAAGAGCCGGCCGTCGCCATCTTGATTGAAGATCTGGTGTGAAACCTGTGATGACGTCATCGCGTCGGCCGGCGTGGTGATGTCAATTGTTACCGCACATGGGATTTCGTGCAAGATCTTCAAACAAGATGACGTTGGCTGGCTCATCCCGAGCAAATAAAATGGATGAGGTAAGTATGATTTTCTTTTGTTGTTTCTGACAACATTTCAGGGAAAATCAATTCGCTACCACAAAGGAAATTCGGCTTTGCGGCGAATCGAAGAGGGAAAGTTGTGATGTGATGCATACAGTAGTCTTGTGAGGCTTTAAAGCCCTGCACAACACAAGGTTTCTATTGAAAGAGAGGAGAGCTAGGGTATAGTATGGCTAATTTAATATTTATTTATCAAAAATGGCAAATTCTAAAACTTCTTAACTGCTATAACCTCACAGTTTGAACACAATCTTCTTTTCAGCTTATTAGACTATGTACCAAATCATTTTTGTGAGCTGGGATTGCAAATAATTCATTCCTTGCAGATAAAATGTTACAGGTCTCCAATCTGTCCATAAAGGATATTGTCCCATTCTTCCTAGATCAAACTCAATTACAACTGCAATTTATCTTAGTCTCACACTCAAGACTATGTGCGGACAGGTAAAATTGGAACAGAGCAGCGTAATGACATGTATCTCAGTGACAAAGGGAACGCACAAGGTGCAGACCTAGCCCAGACACCATTTACTGTAGCTTTCTGCCTGGAGAAGATTATATGAATGTGCGAAGAACAGTTAGAGGCTTTATGTGAAGATATTAATCCTAATTAGACTCCAGCTACATTTTCTTAGACGAGCTTCTATAATTGGTGAAACAACTGCATCAAAAGCTTCAATGTGGAGTCTTTTCAAAGTTTACCTTGAACTTTCTTAACAAAGAATGTGATTTGTGCCCCCCCCCCCTTCCCCCTTGAATGCAGAAGACCCCATGACATTTTCTTAGCAGCCCAATCAATGGACATTAAGTAAATTAACACATGTATTGACTACACTTTGTCGGCTGAAAGATTAATTGTAATCCATTTTGGCAAATTAAGGCAAGTAATCTAAATAAATCTGAATCACATTAGTCACCCAAGTAAAAGTGGCGTGTAGAGGGGAATAATATGGCTTGTTGCGTATTCCTCAAAGCAAGCATCTTTAAGTCTAAAGTAGGAAAAATCCATGGTCTTAATGGCCAAGGAATGTGCTGTACCTGTTGGGTGATATACTGTATGTCAAAGCCTATGTATAAATGAAAACATTAATGTATCCAGGAAAATAAATAAGTCTCTACATATGTCAATTTATTCCATGATCTACTCACTTGCCAAAACCTGCACCCCACTGCTCAGTTGGCTATCTTCATTGCGCTTTGGCCTCTATGTGTAAACTTTTGGCATGGACAGGATCACATGTGCCGCTACAGGCAATGACTAACCGCAGTGGTGACATGTCCCGATGCAGCACATCACTGCTGGGTCACGTGCCGCTTGGGCACACGTCACTTCTGTGGCCTATTTTTGGCTGCAGCGGAGCACGTGACTCTGTCCAATGTGCAAGGTCATAGCTAAAGGCTCATTGGCCCTTGTGGAAGAGTTCAGCTTTGTGGCCAGGGCTCCCCTTCTGCATGCTAAATTATTGATCAAACCCATTCACTTCAGCCAGAGGTGTAACTTGACCAGCATGCACTTTCTATAATACCGGTGTCTTCTTATGCGGCACAAGCGTCTTTGGGCCCCCTCAGGCTCCTGGACCCGCTACTGACTGCTACCTCTATAGCTACGCCCCTGCCATGCTGGAAGTTTTATATGTGGGCACCAAATCATGGAGAAGAGCCAGAACCGAATAGAAGGTAACTATGCTTCCTTTCACAGGTCCTGCAGAAGGAGAGGTTAATAAAATGAGTAAATCCTACTTTTAGCTTATTGAAACATATCAGAAGTTATCATTGGTGGGGTCAAGGCCCTGATAACTCCATAGCTATAATGAAGAAGGACCTCGTCCCTTTTGCTTTTCTTAGATTTTGTGGGTTTATGCGTTACAGTGTATGGCCTCTCCCAATGAAGCAGGCAGGAGATGATGGGAACCTAGCTATCCGTGGAGAGGTCTCGAAGTCTAGACCCCCACTAATGAGACATTACTTGTTTTTTGACAAATTATTTGTTCCTTAGAACTGGATGTACTGGTAAAGCCAGAGCTGAGGTTGGCCCATCCATTATCCAATCATGGGCAGTGTACTGTAATACTACACAGAATTTCCCTCTCCGCAGACAAATGGAAGGAGATATGTCTCTCTGCCACTCTTCACTTCTAAGAGGAGTGGGAGAAGGAAGGACATCCACAGGCGCTAGAGAGCAACCATACTCTTTATATTATCCACACCAACCATTTAGAGACAACTCGTTGGTGTAGATGCATGTACCTACACATCCTCTTTTTTTACAGAGTGGTCTGCTCTTCTTTTTTTGTAAGTTACACCCAGACTAAAAATGAATACATGATGCTTTACAGAGTGGTCTGCTCTTCTTTTTTTGTAAGTTACACCCAGACTAAAAATGAATACATGATGCTGGAGGTCAACATACAGGAAACTCCAGAATTATTGGCACCCCTCACAAATCATGGAAAACAATAGTACAAAATAGGTCACTCCCTGGCTCATCTCATGTCTGTACTTCTCCACTTTTAAAATATTATTTTTCACTAAGGGGGGCTCTCATCAACATTATAAATTCCGCTATATGGTTCCGTTATAGCAGACTTTTTTTTCCGTCATGTATAACGGAACAAAACTTTACCGTTATTTGTGGTCATAGACATGTATTAGGATGGAGCAGAACGGAATGCCTCTTAAATATTTCCATTTTGCCTTCCGTCCTAAAATTTATAACAAAATCCTATAAGGGAATTTGAGACGCTGGGGAGAACCCGCCCTTATTTGGCAGCAGCGCCCTTATTTGGCAACATTCACTAAAGGCATGGTTGGCAAGAAAAATAATAAATTAAAGAAAGATACACCCTGTCAGCTATTAAGCATAGTGATGGTCTTGGTTTTCTTTTTTTAGCCACCAATATTGGAAATATTTTCCCACAATTAATAATAATAATAATAATAATAATAATAGTATTTTATGCACCAATGAAATTGGACAGGGTAATTGTCAAAAATGGCACCTAATTTATTAAAGAGGACATGTCAAATAGTTCAATAAATGTAAACCATGTAAATTAACCAATTTCCACCAGCCCCTTGAGCATTAAGATTTTTTTTTTTTCTGGCTACAACCTCCTTCCCCCCTGTATTCCAAGACATAACCCCCTTTATTTAGCATGTTCTACATGCTAATCACCTTTTGCCCATGAGGGAAGCAACCATACCTTTTCTCCTGAGGTGAAGTCTTCTGCATCTCTCTGACACCATCCACTCATCGCTGACAGCGTCAGAGTAGTCTGACAAGGTGTCACCAAGGAGATTTTTTTTCCAATTACTTGAATGGTCTCCTTTAGCTTTTCCTCTGCCTCCTTTGTGTTCTGCGTCCCCACTGGCTGGGATTTGGAGGCTGTGATTCCCACAGTGTTACTAAGTATTGACTGTTAGGATGCCAAGACTTCAGCAATTTCATTTTTTCCCACTTGGATAAAATTTAGCAAAGAAACAGAAATGGTTCAAAACAATTTGCAGAAATGTTATGCTTCTTAAAGGGGTTATCCAATCCTTTAAAGTCCCCCCCATATGCCAAGTCCCTCACATTAAAGTATATTACATTGTAAATGCTATGCTAATAACTTAGAGATGCTTAGCAAATACATTTTGTACAAAATCATTTGAGCCCGTCTGCCGCACGCCAAGACGATCTCTATAACACGGGTCCTAACACTAAAGCTCACCTGTTGGGTGCCATAATAGCGACCATGAAATCCAGGAAGTGCAGATCCCACATGCATGCTGGGCCCCTGTTGATCCATATCTGTGTGGAGCCAAAATGGCCTACATGGAATCCAGGGACTATAAATAGCAGCATGCATGCTGAGCAGACTATATACTCATGCTAATTAAAATCAGCCTGTGAGGCCGAAGAGTCTAAGGGAGTGCACAACCCTGTTTATAGGAGAATGTGCTGACCCCTGCACCTTTTTTGTTTGTAGTATATATAGGAGTAGTGGCTGACTCCTATAGACAGGGTCGTGCACTCCCTTAGCCTCTTCTGCCTCACAGGCTGATTTTAATTAGCATGAGTATATACACTCACATAAAGAATTATTAGGAACACCATACTAATACGGTGTTGGACCCCCTTTTGCCTTCAGAACTGCCTTAATTCTACGTGGCATTGATTCAACAAGGTGCTGATAGCATTCTTTAGAAATGTTGGCCCATATTGATAGGATAGCATCTTGCAGTTGATGGATATTTGAGGGATGCACATCCAGGGCACGAAGCTCCCGCTCTACCACATCCCAAAGATGCTCTATTGGGTTGAGATCTGGTGACTGTGGGGGCCATTTTAGTACAGTGAACTCATTGTTATGTTCAAGAAACCAATTTGAAATGATTCGAGCTTTGTGACATGATGCATTATCCTGCTGGAAGTAGCCATCAGAGGATGGATACATGTTCTCATTCTGTTTACGCCAAATTCGGACTCTACCATTTGAATGTCTCAACAGAAATCGAGACTCATCAGACCAGGCAACATTTTTCCAGTCTTTAACAGTCCAATTTTGGTGAGCTCGTGCAAATTGTAGCCTCTTTTTCCTATTTGTAGTGGAGATGAGTGGCACCCGGTGGGGTCTTCTGCTGTTGTAGCCCATCCGCCTCAAGGTTGTGCGTGTTGTGGCTTCACAAATGCTTTGCTGCATACCTCGGTTGTAACAAGTGGTTATTTCAGTCAACGTTGCTCTTCTATCAGCTTGAATCAGTCGGCCATTCTCCTCTGACCTCTAGCATCCACAAGGCATTTTTGCCCACAGGACTGCCGCATACTGGATGTTTTTCCCTTTTCACACCATTCTTTGTAAACTCTAAAAATGGTTGTGCGTGAAAATTCCAGTAACTGAGCAGATTGTGAAATACTCAGACCGGCCCGTCTGGAACCAATAACCATGCCACGCTCAAAATTGCTTAAATCACCTTTCTTTCCCATGCTGACATTCAGTTTGGAGTTCAGGAGATTGTCTTGACCAGGACCACACCCCTAAATGCATTGAAGCAACTGCCATGTGATTGGTTGACTAGACAATTGCATTAATGAGAAATAGAACAGGTGTTCCTAATAATTATTTAGGTGAGTGTAGTTTGCTCAGCATGCATGCTGGTATTTACAGTCCCTGGATTCCATGTAGGCCATTTTGGCTCCACACAGATATGGATCAACAGGGGCCCAGCATGCATGTGGGACCTGCACTTCCTGGATTTCATGGTCGCTGTTATGGCACCCAACTGGTGAGCTTTAGTGTTAGGACCGGTCTTATAGAGATCGCCTTGGCGTGTGGCAGACGGGCTCAAATGATTTTGTACAAAATGTATTTGCTAAGCATCTCTAAGTTATTAGCATAGCATTTACAATGTAATATACTTTTGTACTCTACTTTTGGTTTGTAGAGTGCTGTTGCACTATGTGTTTGTCAGATGTATATTTGCAGCCACACTAGCGACTTGCACCTGCGCATTGGGATGTGCTGACCCCCCTTTTTGTGTTTGGGTGCCTCACATTGAATATACTTACCTGGCTCACCATTCCCTGCCCCGCTCCTGGTCCCCGCACCGCCGCTGCTGCTTCTCCCTGTGCACGGATGAAAACATCCAGTATCGGGAGGGAGCAGCCAATGGCAGGCAATGACGTGGACGAGCCTACATAGCATCAGGGGTAATGCTAGGGAGGCTCGTCCCCGCCTGCCATTGGCTTCTCCCCCCTGAGACCGGATGTTTTCAGCCGCACATGGAGAGAAATTGCAGTGGCGGTGCGGGGACCAGGAGCGGGGAGCCAGGTAATTATATTCAATGTTAGGGGCCCGGCATATGAGGGACATTTAATAGGATTGGATAACCCATTTACAGGTGAATATAAGAACATTTGTAATATATCTTGTTAAAGAAAAATGATTCTATCTGCTTTTATCAGGCTGCCTTGCTCTTTTCTGCTTTTAACCTTGAAGTATATGGAGATAGGAAGGGCAGGAAGAAGATGCTGGATGAGACACACACAAACTGCAATGCCTTAGCTCTGCTACATTTGGCACTTTTGAGTCTACTATATCTAGTAAGATAAGGCTTCAGAAGAAGGTAATTAGTCACTTCCTAACTGGCAGCAGCCTCTTCATCCCTCCTCTTTCTCCACTGACTTTTGTGTGTGAGACTGGAGATATAGACAGGAGCTGCTAGAGATAAGAGGCTGAGTGAAGGTAAAGTGGAGGAAACTAGCATGAGAAACCCAGGTGGAAGCATAATTCTTTAATAAGATATATTACAAAATTTCTTATCTTCACCTATACTATTAATTTCTAAAAACTTGTTTATAACTGGAGGTATAATTTAAATGTTTGCTCTGCAGAGGTTGTGTAATTTTTGCATAAGACGAGGTATCTAGACATACTGTATATAGAGGTAGTAAATTGTTATATTGTACTTAGCTGTAGCTTTTTTTTATACAATTCCATAAAAACTGCTCTACAGCAGTTACTTTGTTGTGTAGCAGAGCTCAATTTCGTCGTCTTCTATCTGTCATCCTTGACAATGGATGGATCGATACAGCTACAGTAGATTGAGTTGCTCCTCTTAAAACCCTGAGTTCCAATTGCCTAAAAGTAGCAAAATGCAGGTGTCGTCTTTAAAACCCAAAGATAACACAGATGAAAGAAGCGAGATATGGCTTTCTAGCACATGAGCAAAAGGAGTGAAATATTAGTTAGGATTCCTAATTCATGGCCAGCCCATAATAGTTTCATAGCTATGAATAACATTAGAAAGTGAAAAGGAGAAAAAATGGATCTCAATGATGCCATTTTTTTACTGCTCAGAATGCTGTAGATGGAGAGTCATATAAAATAAGAGGAAAATGCATTTCTGTGCTGGGCATAAAAAATTCAGGATGTGTTAAGCATTTATAAAGCCATGCAATTATTCACTGCAGTAAACACCGGTGAAATTAGAAAGGAACCTGAGTTCCTAGGTCTATCCTCAGTTTACTTTTAGTGTAATGTATAATCAAAATGTGCAGAAGGACAATGGCTGCGATGATCGTTTATGCTGATTACAAGGGCACTTAATTTGGGAGGTGATACATTATTTAAACCGTGCCGTCTATGGAAAAATTTCTAAAGCTTATTCTATTTGAAATAAAATGATCCCATTTCATTTTCAATTAAACTTTTTTTCACAGCAAAATAATTCGTAAGGCTGAAAATAAGACATCTGTCAATCCAGTGCTGCCTATTATACAATGTTGATCCAGAGAAAGGCAAAAAAAAACATGAGGAAGAAACCAATTTTAGCATTAGTGGTAACGTCCTTCCTGACCACAAACCGGGCAATTAAAAGAAATCTCTAGAATAGATCAACCACAAGAAATGTAGTAACTGTAACTTGTACACTCAGAAAAAAAAACAAACAAACATCCAGGCACCTCATGAACACATTAAGTGGACTCACCATCAGCACCTCCTCTGGAAGAGAGCTCCATAGTCTCACCGCTCTTATCGTAAAGAATCCCCTTCTACTGTATGTTGATGGAGAAACCTTCTTTCCTCAAGACATAAAGGATGTCCCCTTGTCACAGTCCCAGTCCTGGGTGTAAATAGATCATGGGAGGGATCTCTGTTGTCACCTTTCATATACTGCATTTATGCACAGTCTTTCGATTTTCCCTAGTTTGTCTTTTTCTAAACACAATAACCCTAATTTTGATACTCATTTGAGGTACTGTAGTCCACACATTCCATTCATTATTTTGCTTGACACCTTTGAACCTGTTCCTGCTCTTCTTTGTCTTCTTTGTGTATTGGTGTCAAAACCAGCATACAATACTCCATGTGCAGTGTGACCAGTGATTTACAATGTGGCAAAACTATGTTTGTCATACTCTATGCCCCTTTTGTTGCACTGGACGAACTTAAGAGCCTTGGCAGCACCTGCCTGACACTGATTGCTACAGTTACAGTTTACTGTAAACCAAAAGTCCTTTTCCATGTCAGTTTTACCTTATGCTTTACCATTTAGTAGGTACTGATGACATGCATGACCTTACACTTCTCAGAGTTAAATCTGATATTCCACTTCCATGTACAAAACTCCAATTTATAATACTTCTATATAGTGCTTGCTTTTTTTCACCTTCCTCATCAAATTATCACTTAAATGGGTTATCCTATCAGGAAAACACTTTCTCATATACAGGACCTTTATACTTCATATGGACATCATAGCGCTCCAGACCCGATTCTATAACCATCCACATAGCATATTCATTGGTTCTCATATGGTACCTATAACTTTGGGTTGTCACATTTGGCCAACTTCTTGCTCATCCATGTGTGAAGACCTCTGGTTATCAGTTGTTATGCCAAGGAGAAGTGTCACAAAATGGTAGGGATAAGTGCAGCCCTACACACCCAATCCTATATCCCTACCTACTTGCATGGTCTGTCCTAACCAACGGGGTACAACTGGGCGTCAGTCCCTAGCTTACGTACGTGCAGGGGCCTAAAGGAACAAATAACGAGGGAAGAAAACAAAAGACAAAGACAGAACAAACAGAAGCGCAAAGTTTCCCAGGCTGGGAAAGTACCACAACAGGAACAACTGGAAGACAAGGTCAAGAGACATGAGGTAATACAGGCACAAAGGGTTAATACAAAATCGAAGTCAATACAAGCCGAGGTCAGGAGCCAAGAGATCGCGTCAGCACAAGGGATAACACCAGGTCAAGGTCAAATACAAGCCGAAGTCAAACAAACGAAGTCAGAACGCTAGTGAGGTAATAAGACCAATCACAGGCAACCTGTAGACAGCAGGTTACCTGTTTAAATTGGTCTAATTGATGGGTCACGTAATGTGGAAAGTGTCACGTGACCCATGTCCATCAGATCTAAACACCTGAGCGCCGACTCATTGCCATCGGCGCTCATTTCCCCCCCTGCTCATTGTCTAGGGGATGAAGGACGCCGGCCACATTGAGGAGGCGTGCGCGGCCGGATCCTCACTGCCCTCTTGTTACTATGGAGACGAGGACGCTAGACGCTTCCTCGCTCCTCCTCAGGAATAGGATGCCATCTGAAAACATGATTCCTCCCTGCTTCTTGCTTGAGTCATTGGCCCAAAAGCAACTTAAAGCAGGGAGGAATCAAGACTTCAGATGGAAAAAAATGACGAATATTCTAATAAAACGAATATATAGCACTATATTGAATAGTGCTATATATTTGTTTTTTAGAATATTCGGCATTTTTTTGGGCCAATGACTGTTCACTACCAATACTGGACTTAGTATTAACCAATAGGCCTGACAGAACAACAGACGTGCAGGTTGGGGGACACGTCTATTTATCCCCAGGACTGTAACTGTGACGAGGGGACATTCTCTGCGTCTGGAGGAAAGAAGGTTTTTACACAAACATAGAAAAGGATTCTTTACGGTAAGAGCAGTGAGACTATGGAACTCTCTGCCTGAGGAGGTGGTGATGGTGAGTACATTAAAGGAATTCAAGAGGGGCCTGGATGTATTTATGGAGTGTAATAATATTACAGGCTATAGCTACTAGAGAGGGGTCGTTGATCCAGGGAGTTATTCTGATTGCCTGATTGGAGTCGCGAAGGAATTTTTTATTCCCCTAAAGTGGGGAAAATTGGCTTCTACCTCACAGTTTTTTGTTTTTTTGCCTTCCTCTGGATCAACTTGCAGGATGACAGGCCAAACTGGATGGACAAATGTCTTTTTTCGGCCTTATGTACTATGTTACTATGTTACTTCAGATGGAAAAAAATGCTGAATATTCTAAAAAACGAATATATAGCACTATATTCTATAGTGCTATATATTTGTTTTTGACCCACTTCGCATTACGCGATTTTTACATTTTAAATTTTTCGGAATCAAGAAAATAATCTTACACGATTTTTACATTGCAGATTTAATCTCAAATACGAATATTCTACCACATATTCTCAAAATATCACGAATTCGAATATTGCCCCTTACGCTCATCACTAATCTTAAGACGCAAATTCTTGGTGGATAACCACACCTTGTCTCCCAACCCAAAATCCACCCCTCTAGAGCGCCTTTTGTCAGCATTAATCTTTTGAACCTCCTGGGCTTTTTTCAGGTTCGTCTGAACCTGGGCCCAGACTGTGCACAGTTCTTTAACTATCAAATCAGCTTCAGGAATCTGAGAGGAAGACGGAGAGAATGAGCTAAATCGCGGATGAAATCCAAGATTACAAAAGAAAGGAGACATGCCAGTAGAAGAGTTCACTTGATTATTAATGGCGAATTCAGCCAAGGACAAATGTTTCACCCAAAGATGTTGGTTGTCGGAGACGTAACACCTCAAATACTGTTCCAGAGACTGGTTTAAATGTTCAGTTTGACCGTTGGCTTCAGGATGAAAGGCCGAAGAAAAGACAGAGAAATATAAAATTTATGACAAAAGGCCCTCCAAAATTTTGTGACGAATTGAACACCTCTATCCGAAACCACATTCTCCGGAATTCTGTGTAGACGTATTACCTGGTCCACGAAAAGGGAAGCTAAAGTTTTAGCATTGGGCAATTTTGACAGAGGAATGAAATTAACCATTTTGCTAAGCCTGTCAACGACTACCCACACAACCGACTTACCCTCTGAAACCGGTAGGTCGGTAATAAAATCCATGGAAATATGGGACCAAGGTCTACTTGGGATAGGCAGCGGTCGCAACTCACCGACGGGAAAAAACCTAGGAGTCTTGGACCTGGCACAAATCTCACAAGAGGACACATACAGTATGACTGGATATCTCTTGACAAGGTGGGCCACCAGTAAAACCTGGAAACTAGTTCCTTGGTGGCATTAATGCTAGGATGCCCACCAAAAACAGAAATGTGTCACTCAACTAATAGTTGGAGATGCAAATGACCAAGGACAAACAACTGATCTTTAGAGGATTGTAACGGAGCCAAGTGTTGTCCCGCAGTAATCTCTGTCGTCAAATCGGAAGAGACCGCAGCCACAATGATACCTGCCGACAAAATATGTTCTGGTGGAGTATCAGGAGACTGAAAGGCACAAATACTCCAGGATAGGGCATCAGCCTTGACATTTTTACTTCCTGGCCTGAAAGTAAAAGTTAAAGTATGTAAAGAACAATGCCAACCTAGCCTGTCTGGGAGTCAAACATTCAGCAGATTCCAAAAACATTAAATTCTCATGATCAGTAAGAACCATCACACAATGTTGATCCCCCTCCAAAAAATTTCACTATTCCTCAAAGGCCCATTTAATAGCAACTAACTCTCAATTACCGATATCATAATTTCTCTCAGTAGAAGAGAACTTATGAGAAATGAAATCACAAGGCCTCAGGTTCGTGAGAGTTGATGCCCCTCAGGATAGTACTGCTCCTACCTCATCCTCGGAGGCATCAACCTTAACCACAAAAGGCCTCTCTTGATCTGGTTGAACCAACACTGGGACGTTAACGAAACACCTCTTGAATGTTTCAAACGCTTCTATAGCCTCAAGCAACCAATTGACTAGATCCACCCCCTTCTTGGTTAGGTCAGTGAGAGTCTTTGCAATAATAGAAAATGTTTTAATAAACTTCCAGTAATAATTAGAAAAACCCAGAAAACTTTGTAACGCTTTAAGAGAGGAGGGTCTCACCTATTCCAAAATAGCCTGCACCTTCCCTGGATCCATCTTAAAGGATTGGGGTGTGAGAATATATCCCAAAAATGAAATTTCCTGCGCTCCAAATATACACTTCTCACCTTTCACAAATAATTGGTTCTCTCAAAGAACCTCCAGTACCTGTCTACTGTGAATAACGTGAGAATCCCAGTCAGATGAATAAATCAGAATATCATCTAAATAAACAATCACGAATTTTCCAATAAATTGCCTAAAAATGTAATTGAAAAAATTTTGGAAAACCGCCGGAGCATTAATTAAACCAAACGGTATCGCCAAATATTCATAATGACCCTCAGGGGTATTAAAGGCAGGGAGGAATCATGTGTTAAAGTAATGATGGCCACTCGTTTTTCTTTACTTAGCTGCTTTTTTCTTGCCATAATACAAATTCTAACAGTCTATTCAGTAGGACTATCAGCTGTGTATCCACCTGACTTCTCCTCAACGCAACTGATGGTCCCAACCCCATTTATAAGGCAAGAAATCCCATTTATTAAACCTGACAGGGCACACCTGTGAAGTGAAAACCATTTCAGGGGACTACCTCTTAAAGCTCATCAAGAGAATGCCAAGAGTGTGCAAAGCAGTAATCAAAGCAAAAGGTGGCTACTTTGAAAAACCTAGAATATGACATATTTTCAGTTGTTTTACACTTGTTTGTTATGTATATAATTCCACATGTGTTAATTCATAGTTTTGATGCCTTCAGTGTGAATCCACAATTTCATAGTCTTGAAAATAAAGAAAACTCTTTGAATGAGAAGGTGTGTGCAAACTTTTGGTCTGTACTATATTCGTTTTTCTGAATATTTGTCATTTTTTTCCATCGGAAGTCCTTCCTGCTTAAGCTACTTGTGGGCCAATGACTCATTGGGCCACAATCAAGAAGCAGGGAGGAATCATGTGTTAAGATGGAAAAAATGGCGAATATTCGATATAACGAATATATAGCACGATATTCTAAATATTCATGAATTCTCGAAAAGGTGATATTCAAGATAAAAATTAGCTTTTCGAATATTCGTGCTCAAGACTAATCCCTACCTACTTTCACGGTCCGTCCTAACCAACGGGGTACAACTGGGTGGCAGTCCCTAGCTTATGTACGTGCAGGGGCCTAAAGGAACAAATAACGAGAGAACAAAAAAAAAGACAAAGACAGAACAAACTGAACCGCAAAGTTTCCCAGGCTGGGAAAGTACCACAACAGGAACAATTGGAAGACGAGGTCAAGAGCCAGGAGGTAACACAGGCACAAAGGGTTAATACAAAATCAAAGTCAATACGAGCCGAGGTCAGGAGCCAAGAGATCGCGTCAACACAAGGGATAACACCAGGTCAAGGTCAAATACAAGCCGAAGTCAAACAAACGAAGTCAGAACGCTAGTGAGGTAATAAGACCAATCACAGGCAACCTGTGACCAGCAGGCTACCTGTTTAAATAGGTCTAATTGATGGGTCACGTGACGTGGCCAGAGTCACGTGACCCATGTTCATCAGATCTAAACACCTGAGCACCGACTCATTGGCGCTCAGTTCCTCCCCTGCTCATTGTCTAGAGGATGAAGGACGCTGGCCATGCTGAGGAGGCGTGCGTGGCCGGGTCCTCCATGCCCCCTTGTTACTATGGAGACGAGAACACCAGCCTCCTCAGGGATAGGATGCTGCAGGGAGCGAGCGCGTCACCGGCTCCCCATTAGAGATGTCGCGAACATAAAATGTTCCGTTCGCGAACGCGAATTTACGCAAATGTTCGGGTACGGGAAAACCGGGCGAACCGCCATAGAATTCAATTGGCAGGCGAATTTTTAAACCCACAGGGACTCTTTCTGGCCACAATAGTGATGGAAAAGTTGTTTCAAGGGGACTAACACCTGGACTGTGGCATGCCGGAGGAAGATCCATGGCAAAACTCCCATGGAAAATTACGTAGTTGACGCAGAGTCGGGTTTTAATCCATAAAGGGCATAAATCACCTAACATTCCTAAATTGTTTGGAATAACGTGCTTTAAAACATCCAGTGTGTGTATACGATTAGGTATGATGTTGTATCGATCAGGTAGTGTAAGGGTTACGCCCGCTTCACAGTGACAGACCAAACTCTGACAGACCAAACTCCCCGTTTAACGCACCGCAAACAACCGTAAAGAGTTGTCAATAGTTGACACACGCATGACATAAATTTTATTCTTCTATGCGTCAATCTTGGTGTAGTGATGACTGTGCTCGTGCGCACATTTGGGAGATTGCAGGTGATGGCGGTTTTTCAAAGCCTATGGTCGTGCTGAGGTAGTTCAGTGACAGTTAAGTGACCCAGAAAACAATGATTCTGCAGTGTGGGCCCATTGTTGGCCTAGTAGGCTTTAATAATTACCTTAGATGATCACAAAGAAAATGTATGTTTTTTTCTATGAAAAATTATCCAGCCGCTTTTGGTCTGTTCACAATGAAGCAACGAGCTTATCATCTAGGGTGTGCCAACATTGCCAACACACTCATAGAGGTGATCGCTTCATTGTGATACGCAAGCCCCTTCACCACAACAAGGTAACAATCACGAAGGGGAATTGACACACATGTATGTGCCTTTTTTTTGTTTTGTTTTTGCAGCCACAGTGCAGCACCACTGGCCAGAAAAATTTGGCATGTACACATGCCTGAAAAATTAGGTATTGTTGCAGCCTCCGGAAAAATTTATGTTTTCCAGGCAGAAAGTGTACTAAAACATTGCGGCTTCAACCCTATTTGATGGCGGAGAAGTCACGCAAGTCATCCGGCATGCAGAGATTAAATACAGCAGCAAGGGGACCATTTTTAGCCCAAGGCATCTCATCAGGCCTTTTTTAGTCAAATGCATCCCCCACTGTCAGTCCCTTCGGGATCCATGTCTCATTCATCTTAATAAAGGTGAGGTAATCTATACTTTTTTGACCTAGGCAACTTCTCTTCTCAGTGACAATACCTCCTGCTGCGCTGAAGGTCCTTTCTGACAGGACACTTGAAGCGGGGCAGGCCAGAAGTTCTATCGCAAACTGGGATAGCTCAGGCCACAGGTCAAGCCTGCACACCCAGTAGTCAAGGGGTTCGTCGCTCCTCAGAGTGTCGATATCTGCAGTTAAGGCGAGGTAGTCTGCTACCTGTCGGTCGAGTCGTTCTCTGAGGGTGGACCCCGAAGGGCTGTGGAGATGAGTAGGACTTAAAAAGCCCCGCATGTCCTCCATCAACAACACGTCTGTAAAGCGTCCTGTCCTTGCCGGCGTGGTCGTGGTAGGAGGAGGATTACTTTCACCTCTTCTTCTGCTGTGACATCACCCTTATACGCTGTGTAAAGCATACTTTTTAACTTGTTTTGGAACTGCTGCATCCTTTCCGACTTCCGGTAATTCGGTAACATTTCAGCCACTTTCTGCTTATACCGGGGGTCTAGTAGCGTGGCCACCCAGTACAGGTTGTTCTCCTTCAGCCATTTTATACGAGGGTCCCTCAACAGGCATGACAGCATGAAAGACCCCATTTGCACAAGGTTGGATGCCGAGCTACTCATGTCCCGTTCCTCGTCCTCACTGATCTCATTAAAGGTCTGTTCTTCCCCCCCAGTTACGTACAACACCACGGGTCCCAGATAGGTGACTTGAGAGGTGCCCGAAGCTGAGCTGGAGGAGGATGGTGCGTCAAGGTTCTGAGCGGAAGCTGTAGAAGATTGGGTGTCCTGTGTAAGCCAGTCAACTATGTCCTCAGAATTTTTCGAGTTCAGGGTACGTGGCCTCTGAACACTAGGCATTATTCTAGGGCCAAAGGAAATCACAGCACCACGACTACGATGGCCCCTGCGGGGTGGCCTGCCTCTGCCTGTCATTTGTTTTTTAGATTAGTGGTACTATGCGTGCAAGGTACTGTGACACCCTATATGAGTGGTGGGCAGTGGGCACAGTACAGTCTGTGGGCCTGACACACACTGGCAGGCAACTGCAATTATATTACAGAGGAAAAATGTAATGACTTTTTTATCTGCAAGATGCTGTGCCACCCTATATGAGTGGTAGGCAGTGGGAACAGTACAGTCTGTGGGCCTGACACACACTGGCAGGCAACTGCAATTATGTTACAGAGGAAAAATTGTATGACTTTTTTATCTGCAAGGTGCTGTGCCACCCTATATGAGTGGTGGGCAGTGGGCACAGTACAGTCTGTGGGCCTGACACTCACTGGAAGGCAACTGCAATTATATTACAGAGGAAAAATTTAATGACTTTCTTATCTGCAAGGTAATGTGCCACCCTATATGAGTGGTGGGCAGTGGGCACAGTACAGTCAGTGGGCCTGACACACACTGGCAGGCAACTGCAATTATATTACAGAGGAAAAATTTTATGACTTTTTTATCTGCAAGGTACTGTGCCACCCTATATGTGTGGTGGGCAGTGGGCACAGTACAGTCTGTGGGCCTGACACACACTGGCAGGCAACTGCAATTATATTACAGAGGAAAAATGTAATGACTTTTTTATCTGCAAGATGCTGTGCCACCCTATATGAGTGGTAGGCAGTGGGAACAGTACAGTCTGTGGGCCTGACACACACTGGCAGGCAACTGCAATTATGTTACAGAGGAAAAATTGTATGACTTTTTTATCTGCAAGGTGCTGTGCCACCCTATATGAGTGGTGGGCAGTGGGCACAGTACAGTCTGTGGGCCTGACACTCACTGGAAGGCAACTGCAATTATATTACAGAGGAAAAATTTAATGACTTTCTTATCTGCAAGGTAATGTGCCACCCTATATGAGTGGTGGGCAGTGGGCACAGTACAGTCAGTGGGCCTGACACACACTGGCAGGCAACTGCAATTATATTACAGAGGAAAAATTTTATGACTTTTTTATCTGCAAGGTACTGTGCCACCCTATATGAGTGGTGGGCAGTGGGAACAGTACAGTCTGTGGGCCTGACACACACTGGCAGGCAACTGCAATTATATTACAGAGGAAAAATGTAATGAATTTTTTAACAGCAAGGTGCTGTGCCACCCTATATGAGTGGTGGGCAGTGGGCACAGTACAGCCTGTGGGCCTGACACTCACTGGCAGGCAACTGCAATTATATTACAGAGAAAAATGTAAATGACTTTTTTTTATCTGCAAGGTGCTGTGCCACCCTATATAAGTGGTGTGCACACAGTACAGTCTGTGGGCCTATGGCCTCTCAGACACAGGCAGGCAACTGCAATATATACTGTATATAGAAAAAATAAATAACAGCAGACTTATGTACCAGCCCTAAAAAGGGCTTTTTGGGGTGCTGCCAGGACGCTGTCCTTACAGCAGATGAGTATTTGAGGACTGGAGTGGACACAGAACACTGGCCTAGCTAACGCTTTCCCTATTAATTCAGCAGCAGCAGCAGGAGCACTCTCCCTGCTCTAACTAACACTGCAGCTTCAGAATGAATCTAAGAGGGATGCTGTCCTTGCTATTTTTTTGGAGGTGGGAGGGTCTGGGAGGGAGGGTATGCTGATTGGCTGGAATATGTCTGCTGACTGTGAGGTACAGGGTCAAAGTTTGCTCAATGATGACGTATAGGGGGCGGACCGAACATCGCATATGTTCGCCCGCCGCGGCGAACGCGAACAAGCATTGTTCGCCGGCGAATAGTTCGGGACATCTCTACTCCCTATTACAGTACCCCCCCTTCCATCGGACCTATAATAACTGGCGTCGGTTTTTCCGGGTGAGCCAAATGGAATGTCCTCACCAATCTCATAGCATGCATTTTACTTCCTGGCACCCAAGACCTCGCTCCTCCTCAGGGATAGGATGCCGGCGGCGCTGCAGGGAGCGAGCATGTCGTCGGCTCCCCGTTACAAGAAGTAAGCAATGAGTATTCACTTACCTTACCGATTATTTAGCGTAATCCATTTTAGCTTTCACTCACAAGTTCCAAATGAAAGAAGAAATGCAGTGTATCGGAGAGATTCGACAGAGACAGTGATATGTTGTCTGGAAGCGTCTATTTATTCACCACGTCATATAGAACTAACCAGTTTTTAAGATTGCATATATGTAATAACAATTAAGCCTATCATTCATTTTGTTTAATTACTATGGAAATAGATAACAAGCCTCATGGCTCAATAGGCCTCAAGAATTTGGCCCCCCAGGCAAAAGGTGCAAAGTGAATTTCCCCCTACTTGCAGGAAAACATTTCCATGCCTCAAATTTAGTGTTGAACGAATCGAATACGAAGAAGTGGAATTCGATCCAAATTTCATAATAAATTCTAATTGCAGTGAAGCCAAATTTCCTCGTGCTTCGTGGTAGTGAATCGATTTAAGCTGAGATAGTGTAAAAAAACGAAAAATCATACTTAACTTCTCAATTTGCTCACGATGGGCCGGCCGCCGCCATCTTGATTAAAGATCCCATGCATGGTGACGCATGACGTCAACACGCTGGCCGGTGAGATTTTGCGCCAGATCTTCAAGCAAGGTGGGGGCTGGACTATCCCGAGAAAATGGAGGAGGTAAGTATGATTTAATTTATTTTTCTGTAAATTTGACACTGTATTTATATACTATTATACTTTTATACATTTTCATGTATGAACGCGGCATCTGAGGGGTATAATGATGGGGAGAACTGCGCAGTCACAGCTCCCTGTCATTGCACCACAATTTTTTTGTAAAATTAGGTGAAGCAGCCAAATCGAATTTTGAAGAACTTTGCTCATCTCTGCTCAAAGTTTCAACACTCCCTATGAGGCTTCTTTCTTACTGGCGTGTGTGCCCCGTTGCCGTATTGCGGATCGGATTTGCGGATCCGCAATACACGGGTGCCGTTCCATGTGGATTCCGCATCACGGATGCGGACCCATTCACTTGACTGGGTCCGCAAATCCGGAGATGCGGAATGGTGCGGAACGGAACCCTACGAAAGCACTACGGAGTGCTTCCGTGGGGTTTCGTCCTGTACTTCAGTTCTGCAAAAGGATAGAATATGTCCTATCTTTTAGCGGAACGGCCGGATCGCGGACCCATTCAAGTGCTGTCTACTTTGGGCCGCAATACGGCAACGGGCCGCACACTCCAGTGTGAAAGAGGCCTGAGAGTGAAACATTTCCCATGAGAAATATATTAAGAAATACAATATAATCCCACTGCTGTTCTCATAAGCCACATGACTAGGGGAGTCTAGCAGTGAGTGCCGTTAAAGACCAATATGGCTTATATTTTAGAGGAAAATTTGTAATGAGGGACAAACCTGGGGAAAAGGTCTCTTCAGTTTTCTGAAGCAGCACATCATTTCAAAATAATTAAAAATATCTATTCAATCCTAATTCTCCATCACTGATATTGGAAGACTGTCCTAGTCTATGTGTATCTCAATATGTAAACCTGCTACACAGATACCCCTGTAAATATACTATCTGCTGCAGCATTCTGTCCGGTTATCATTATCAGTAATTAACAGAGATGATAACGCAGCCATTCACTTCATTCTTTGTGTTAAATTACCATACATATTACTGAACGCAATTATTCTTAGGCAACTACTGTACGTGAGTTCCAACAACATCACATATTCATGAAGCCATAGCCCATTGTGAATGCAAAGGTAAATGACATGCAGATCGAATTATGTCTAGTAATAGTAATATATGGTATAGTATACTAAATGCTTTAAATGAATGACCTATGTGTGAGTATATTAAAGGGTTTTTGACTAATTAAAAATCTATAGTGAAATATGAATATTCTGATCAGTTTTAATGGAGTTATCCACAAAATAGTGCAATGGTCCTCCCCCTTCATGTGATTTAGCACTTAAACAGTGGTAATGCTAAAAATATAGGGGGTTATAAAGTTATAAAGAGGCGCAGGTCTTTGCATAACTTTGGCGCATCCAGCGCCAGTCTAAGGCTACTTTCACACTAGCGGCAGGACAGATTCGACTGTTCACCCTGTCGGATCCGTCCTGCCTCTATTTCGCCGTGCCGCCAGACCACCGCTCCGTCCCCATTGACTATAATGGGGACAGGGGCGGAACTCCGGCACAGCACGGCAGTGCATGGCAAAAGGCCGCCGGACTAAAAAGTACTGTATGTCCGACTTTAGCAGGTAGCTGGCCCTGCCTTTGCTCCATGCACCTGGAGATGTGGAGAGGGAGATTACAAGGCCGGGTGAGCTGTCCTTCCCAATTTTTTGGGATCAATGCTGAAAATATTCCTACCAGGCCAGCACTGAGCTCCCTGTGCTCCCCGATGTAATTTGGGGACAGGCAGCTCCTGAATCACGTGATCCTGGCCCAGTTGCAACCTGCCATGTATGTAGGTTGCTCCTGGGAGTCTGGCAGCCTCAAGTACTGACTGTTCACAGCACCCAAAGCTGTCTTTCTGCATGGGCGCAACCCAGGTACATCATGGGTTGTAATCGGGCTGGGATCAAGTGCGGATTGTATGGCACATAAGGCTAGATTCACATTACCGTATGTGTTTTACGGCCCACAAATTGCGGATCCGCAAAAAAAACAGATGACGTCCGTATGGCATCCGTTTTTTTTGTTTTGCGAATCCATTGTAACAATGCCTATCCTTGTCCACAAAACGGACAAGAATAGAACATGTTCTATTTTTTTTTGAGGGGCGACGGAGCGGACATACGGATGTAGATAGCATACTGTGTGCTGTCGGCAACACTTTCGGTTTTGCTCCCATCTTGAGCTGAACTCAAAGATCTGAAACATTTTCTACATACACAAAAGACCTATTACTCTCAAATATTGTTCACAAATCTGTCTAAATCTGTGTTAGTGAGCACATAATCCATCCCACCTCACAGGTGTGGCATATCAAGGTGATGATTAGACAGCATGAATATTGCACAGGTGTGCCTTAGACTTTCCACAATAAAAGTCCACTCTGAAATGTGCAGTTTGATCACACAGCACAATGCCACAGATGTTGCAATGTTTGAGGGAGCGTGCAATTGGCATGCTGACTGCAGGGATGTCTACCAGAGCTGTTGCCCGTGCAATGAATGTTCATTTCTCTACCATAAGCCGTCTCTAAAGGCGTTTCAGAGAATTTGGCTGTACATCCAACCAGTCTCACAACCGCAGACCACGTGTAACTACACCAGCCCAGGACCTCCACATCCAGCACGTTCATCTCCATGATCGTCTGAGACCAGCCACCCGGACAGCTGCAGCAACAATCGGTTTGCATAACCAAAGAATTTCTGCACATACTGTCAGAAATCGTCTAAGGGAAGCTCATCTGCATGCTCGTCGTCCTCATCGGGGTCTGGACCTGACTGCAGTTCATCGTCGTAACCGACTTGAGTGGGCAAATGCTCACATTCAATGGCGTTTGGCATGTTGGAGAGGCGTTCTGTTCACGGATAAGTCCCGGTTTTCACTGTTAAGGGCAGGAGGCAGACAGCGTGTGTGGCTTTGTGTGGGTGAGCGGTTTGCTGACGTCAACGTTGTGGATCGAGTGGCCCATAGTGTCGGTGGGGTTATGGTATATGCTGGCGTATGTTATGGACAATGAACACAGGTGCATTTTATTGATGGCATTTTGAATGCCCAGAGATACCGTGACGAGGGCGGCTGCTGCAGAGACTCAGACACGCCCCTTCTACACAGGACATGCTGCCTGAGGAGAGAGACCGGAAGGGCTGGAGCAGAAGTGTGAACACAGGTTGTCAGTGAGTCTACACTGTGACTGTCTCTTCTCTGTGGGACAGCAGGGGGGGGGACTCTTCGATCTACTGCTGGATGCTGCTTCATTCTATTTAGTTGTTTTACTGTTTCATTAAGCAGTTTGCCTCCATGACACCTGCCCCCCCACCCCATATCCTGTCCTATCTCATCCTCATGGAGCCACTGCTGTCTCCTTTCCTCCCTCATGTATCCAGAACTCCTGTTTCACCCTCCTGTCTACTATTGTTGCCCTGCACAGACCTCCTGCCACCACTTGTTGTATGAATCCCCCTCAGAGCCCCTTCCACCTACTTGCTGTGTCCACCCCTTCTGTCCATCCTGGGCCCCTGTCTTCTCTGCCTCTCATTATGGTGGCATCTGAACCGCATTCACCATAAGGACCTTCTAACGTCACAGGGTCATGTGACTGTGCCCCTCACCCAGTACTGTGCCCCTCACCCCATACTGTGCCCCTTTATACCCTGAATTGTGCCCTCTTACCACACCCTGTACAATGCCCCTAGTCATTCCCTGTATTGTGCTCTCTTATACCCTTTTATCCGGTCACTGTATGGTGGTTTTATCATTGTAAGGGGGTGTTATCATTGTATGGCGGTGATATCCAATAAATGGATGGCCATAACTGTATCCCCTTCTCTGCCCACGCCACTGTTTTTAGACCTGTTTTTAGACCTTGCGGTGCTAAGGACCTTTGCGCCACATCTGTGTCAGAAATACTCCTAATATAAACGTATTTCTATATAATAAATGACCCCCTAATTGTGTTATTATTCGGGGGTAGGGCTAATATCTTTATATTATATAGATTCTAGTGTATTATACTGTGCCCTGTATTTCCCGGTAGATAAATGATCCTTGGGAAACACAGTCCTCATCCCTGACCACCAGGACCAGTTAGCGCTTTGTCAGTACATGGCGGCCTCTCTCCGCCACGCTGCTCTGCTGTGTACTGGTGCTTATTCTGACACTAAGGCTGGGTTCACATCCCAATTTTGCCATCCATTTAATGTATACCAAAAATGTATGCGTTACCTGATGCCGTACAGTTGAGTCTGTTTACCATACAGTTCCATTGTAAAAAAACATATACATATGTGAGGGGGCCACTGGGGGGTCATTACACTGTGATGGCCCCTTACACAATATAATGACCCCCAGTGCCCCCCATTTAGTATAATGATCCCCATTGACCCTCCATTTAGTATAATGATCACCAGAGCCCCCATTCAATATAATGACCCCCCAGTGCCCCCTCCATACAGTATAACCCCCAGTCTGGGGGCAACTGGAGGTCATTATTCTGAATGGAGGGCCACTGTGGGGTCATTATACTGTGAGGGCCCTTTACATAGTGTAATGACCCCCAGTGTCCCCCATTTAGTATAATAATCCCCAATGACCCTCCATTCAGTATAAGGACCCCCAGAGCCCCCATTCAATATAAGGACCCCCAGTGACCCACCATACAGTATTCCCCCAGTGTGGGGGCTACTGGGGGTCATTATTCTGAATGAGGGGCAACTGGGGGTTATTATTCTGAATGGAGGGCCGCTGTGGGGTCATTATTAGTGATGAGCGGGAGGTGCAATATTCGATTTCCACGAAATTCGCAAATATTCGCTTGAATATTCATCTCATATTCGTCAAAATCGAATATTCGTCATTATTCTAGTTGTCGCGATTAATATGCGATTTAAATAATCGCGTATTGCGATTTTAACTTAAAGTAACTTTCCTATTGGTTTGATATCTAGAATTAGCTAAGATGATGAATATGACGAATGTATTCGTCATATTCCTCAAAACGAAGATAACGAAGTATTCTCCATCTTCGTTTTAGCTCCATATTCGTCAACTTCGCTAATTCTAGCAATCAAATAGGAAAGTTGACTAGAGAAAGCTAAGTTTTTAATTCGCTATGCGATAATATTACTTTGCTTTTTTTTTATAAATAAAATAAACAGGATGGTGTGATATAACTGTTGTGGCCCAATTTTTTTTTGAGGGGAGTGATATACCTGCTTCCACAAAATACTGATTAAGGGGTTTGATATACCTGCTTCCACCAAATATTGATTAATGGCTGCGATATACCTGCTTCCACAAAATACGGATTAAGGAGTTCGATATACCTGTTTCCACCAAATATTGATTAAGGGGTTTGATATACCTGCTTCCACCAAATATTGATTGAGGCCTGCGATATACCTGCTTCCACAAAATAATGATTAAGGGGTTTGATATACCTGCTCCCAACAAACATTGATTGAAGGCTACCATATACCTGCTTCAACAAAATACTGACTGATGGTTTCGATATACCTGTTTCCACCAAATATTGATTGAGGCCTGCGATATACCTGCTTCCGCAAAATACTGATTAAGGGGTTTGATATACCTGCTTCAACAAAAAACTGATTGAGGGCTGCGATATACCTGCTTCCACAAAATACTGATTAAGGGGTTTGATATACCTGTTTCTACGAAATATTGATTGAGGCCTGTGATATACCTGCTTCCACAAAATACAGATTCAGGGGTTCGATATACCTGCTTCCACCAAATATTGATTGAGGGCTACGATATACTTGCTTCCACAAAATACTGATTAAGGGGTTTGATATACCTGCTTCAACAAAAAACTGATTGAGGCCTGCGATATACCTGCTTTCACAAAATACTGATTAAGGGGTTCGATATACCTGTTTCCACCAAATATTGATTGAGGGCTACGATATACTTGCTTCCACAAAATACTGATTAAGGGGTTTGATATACCTGCTTCAACAAAAAACTGATTGAGGGCTGCGATATACCTGCTTCCACAAAATACTGATTAAGGGGTTCGATATACCTGTTTCTGCGAAATATTGATTGAGGCCTGCGATATACCTGCTTCCACAAAATACCGATTAAGGGGTTCGATATACAGTACAGACATATTCTAGGTTCTTCAAAGTAGCCACCTTTTGCTTTGATTACTGCTTTGCACACTCTTGGCATTCTCTTGATGAGCTTCAAGAGGTAGTCCTCTGAAATGGTTTTCACTTCACAGGTGTGCCCTGTCAGGTTTAATAAGTGGGATTTCTTGCCTTATAAATGGGGTTGGGACCATCAGTTGCGTTGAGGAGAAGTCAGGTGGATACACAGCTGATAGTCCTACTGAATAGACTGTTAGAATTGGTATTATGGCAAGAAAAAACAGCTAAGGCTACTTTCACACTAGCGTCAGGGCTCCACTTGTGAGCTCCGTTTGAAGGGTCTCACAAGCGGCCCCGAACGCATCCGTCGAGCTACCAATGCATTCTGAGTGGATGCGGATCCGCTCAGAATGCATCAGTCTAGCAGCGTTCAGCCTCCGCTCCGCTCAGCAGGCGGACACCCGAACGTTCGGGTGTCCGCCTGGCCGTGCGGAGGCAAACGGATCCGTCCAGACTTACAATGTAAGTCAATGGGGACGGATCCGTTTGAAGTTGACACAATATGGCTCAATTTTCAAACGGATCTGTCCCCCATTGACTTTCAATGTAAAGTCTGGACGGATCCGTCTGAACAACTTTCAGACTTAGAATTTTTTCTAAACTATAATGCAGACGGATCCGTTCTGAACGGATCCAAACGTCTACATTATAGGAGAGGATCCGTCTGTGCAGACACCAGATGGATCCTCTCTGAACGCTAGTCTGAAAGTAGCCTAAGTAAAGAAAAACTAGTGGCCATCATTACTTTAAGAAATGAAGGTCAGTCAGTCAGCCGAAAAATTTGGAAAACTTTGAAAGTAAGGGCTATTTGACCATGAAGGAAAGTGATGGGGTGCTGCGCCAGATGACCTGGCCTCCACAGTCACCGGACCTGAACCCAATCGAGATGGTTTGGGGTGAGCTGGACCGCAGAGTGAAGGCAAAAGGGCCAACAAGTGCTAAGCATCTCTGGGAACTCCTTCAAGACTGTTGGAAGACCATTTCAGGGGACTAACTCTTGAAGCTCATCAAGAGAATGCCAAGAGTGTGCAAAGCAGTAATCAAAGCAAAAGGTGGCTACTTTGAAGAACCTAGAATATGACATATTCTCAGTTGTTTCACACTTGTTTGTTATGTATATAATTCCACATGTGTTAATTCATAGTTTTGATGCCTTCATAGTCATGAAAATAAAGAAAACTCTTTGAATGAGAAGGTGTGTCCAAACTTTTGGTCTGTACTGTACCTGTTTCCACCAAATATTGATTATGGGGTGCGATATACCTGTTTTCACAAAATACTGATTAAGGGGTTCGATATACCTACTCCCACAAAATACTGATTGAGGGCTACAATATACCTGCTTCCACAAATTACTGATTAAGGGGTTCGATATACCTGTTTTCACCAAATATTGATTGAGGCCTGCGATATACCTGCTTCCACAAAATACTGATTAAGAGGTTCGATATACCTGCTTCCACCAAATATTGATTGAGGCCTGCGATATACCTGCTTCCACAACATACTAATTAAGGGGTTTGATATACCTGCTTCCACCAAATATTGATTGAGGCCTGCGATATACCTGCTTTCACAAAATACTGATTAAGGGGTTCGATATACCTGCTTCCACCAAATATTGATTGAGGCCTACGATATACTTGCTTCTACAAAATACTGATTAATGGGTTCGATATACCTGTTTCTAGAGATGGCCTTGCGGTTCGCCCGGCGGTCGTTTCTCGGCGAACTTTGCGATTTGCCGAATATGCGAACATATAGAGAAATTTGTGCACGCCATATTCTTTTACATTATGAAGAACTTTGACCCATGACACATCCATCAGGTGGTATAGGACAGCCAATTGAGACATTTCAGCACATGGACATACCCCCTACCTTATAAATAAACCTGATCTGGCCGCTATTTTACATTCAGTGTTTTGCCAGTGTAGGGAGAGGTTGCTGTTTGGAGCAGGGACAGGCTGTTAGGGACACCAAATGCTAGCTAATAGGGCCACAAAAGTAATTTTAAGGACTAGTATAGGTGTGCTATCTGTATGTGTGATACACAGAGGGGTGCGATATATTTATACTTTTATAATGAGTCAAAAACACAAAGATCTATATAGTGATCACCTGGAAATCAGGGGCCTAGTGGCTAGGGGCTTACTAGGGCCATTTTTATATAGGGTAAGGTTCCGGATGGGGTCGCTCTTATCAGGGCGGGTTGTCTGTGGTTAAACTATCAGGGCCACAATAGCACGCCCCTGTTGGGCAATATCAGGGACAGTTCTTTGCCCACCCTGTCCTTCAATACCATATCATCATCTAGCCCAGGGATATTTGGTTTTTGCTTTCCCTCCGGGATTTATGGATGTGCACTGGAACCCCCCGGATTGTGGTAGGACATATGGTTTCTGATTTAGTGCCGCCGAGCACTTGTTATTGCCTACCACATCTATGCTTTCTGCTTAAAGGAGTTCTGCACTTTGTTTTAACTGATTATCTATTCTCTAGATAGATCATCAGCATCTGATCGGCGGGGGTCCGAGACCCGGGAACCCCGCCGATCAGATGTTTGAGAAGGCAGCGGCGCCTCAGCAGCGCCGCGGCATTCTTTCTGTTTACCGCTGGCCCAGTGACGTCACAAATAGTATCAACTAGCGCGGGAGGGGCTAAGCTCTGTTCGCCAAATATTGATTGAGGCCTGCGATATACCTGCTTCCACAAAATACTGATTAAGGGGTTCGATATACTTGTTTCCACCAAATATTGATTGAGGCCTGCAATATACCTGCTTCCACAAAATACTGATTAAGGGGTTCGATATACTTGTTTCCACCAAATATTGATTGAGGCCTGCAATATAACTGCTTCCACAAAATACTGATTAAGGGGTTCGATATACCTGTTTCCACCAAATATTGATTGAGGCCTACGATATTCCTGCTTCCACAAAATTCTGATTAAGGGGTTTGATATACCTGTTTCCGCCAAATATTTGAGGCCTGCAATATACCTGCCTCCACAAATACTACACTTCTCTAGGGACTTAGGCACAGGGTCATTTTGAAAATGACAGGCAGAGGAAGAGGCAGGCCATTCCGCAGGGGTGGTAGGAGTCGGGCAGGTGCACCAGGTCGGAGCCTAAGTGGGAAGTTGGAGAAGGTGGGTGCGATTACTTCAAAGGGCGCACCAGAGTTGGTTGAGTGGCTCACTCAGCCTTCCGCTTCTGCACCCTCCTCATCCTCTGTATCTGAACCCTCCTCACTCTCTGCTGTGTGCACCCCCACTCGAGTCAGAGGTATTATTTTCCCATCCATTCCCAGACCTTACTGATGCGCAGCCATTCTTAACATCAGGTGAGGAAGAGGAGGTAGCAACGGCTGCCACCCAGCGGTCTGACGACAGTACCCAGATCAGCCCAAGGAGGGAGGTCTCCGCTGTTGCTGCCTACTCCGAGATATCAAATGTAAGTCGTGGTGAAGGTGACGATGATGACGTGTCGATGGACGTCACGTTGGTGCCTACAAGAGAGGAAGAGGAGGGGAGTTTAGAGGGAGAGACGGAGCAGCAGAGAGGAAGGAGAAGCAGGCAGAGCTCGCAGGGCACAGTCGGCAAAAAGCAGACTGCAAATGTATCTGGAGCGAGCCATCCACCATGCACTGTCACTTCTGGCGCTCCCAGGATGCTGGCACATGGCTCTGCAGTGTGGGCTTTTTTTTCTTGTCAGCTGTTGACAATAGTGTTGCCATCTGCAGCGTGTGCTGTCGACGCATAAGTCACGGTAAGCCCAACACTCCCCTAGGGATGACTGCCTTAAGAAGGCACCTGGACTCCCATCCCTGAGCCCAGTGGGAACAACGGAACCCAAAAATCCACACTCCCGGCGCTGCAGGCCCTGCCTCTTCTCCTTCTCCTCTCTGCCCCCATTTGTCCTCCATTCCACCTTCCACTGTGCCATCGTCATGTTCATCTGGCAAAAGGCAGGCTCCACTGGCCAAAATGTTCAAGCGAAAAAACTTGTTGACGCGGGATAACCCTCTTGCCCAACGACTGACCGCTGGCTTGTCGGAACTGCTAGCCTGCCAATTACTGCCATATAAACTGGTGGACTCTGAGGCCTTTAGAAAATTTGTGGCCATTGGCACACCGCAATGGAAGGTCCCCGGAAGGAAATATTTCCCCCAGAAGGGCATCCCAAAGCTATATGGCCACATTCAGCGGCAAGTGAATATATCTCTGGCGCACAGTGTCGGTGCCAAGATACATCTGACCACAGACACATGGTCTAGCAAACACAGGCAGGGAAGGTACATAACTTTTACTGCCCACTGGGTGAACCTTCTGACGGCCGTCAAGCATGTAACCCGTGGCTCCGATGTGGATTTGGTGTTACCGCCAAGGATTGCATGCAGGCCTGCCTCTTCTTCTCTTCCTACTCTATCCTACGTCTACTCCTCAGCTGACTCCTCATTTTCCACTGCTACTGCCTTTTCCGCTGCGCCCGCCAAGCTCCCCAGAACCTATTCGACGTCCCAGGTGAGATGCTGCCATGCTGTGAAGCAGCTGTTGTGCCTGGAAGCCAAAAGCCACACCGGTCCTGCATTGCTTTCAGCTCTGGGGTCATAGGCCGATCAGTGGCTAACCCCGCTCAATTTGACAGTTGGTAAAGTGTTGTGCGACAACTGTGCCAATCTGCTGAGCGCGCTGAAACAAGGCAAAATGACACACGTGCCATGCATGGCACACGTCCTGAACTTAGTCGTGCAGTGATTCATTGCCAAATACCCCGGGACCCAGGACGTCTTGCGGCAGGCCAGGAAAATCTCTGGCCATTTTAGAAGATCTTACACGGCAATAGCTCGCCTTTGTGACGTTCAGAGGCGACACCAGTTGCACATCAGACGTCTTATTTGTGACAGCCCGACGCGCTGGAACTCCACCCTGTATATGCTTGATAGGTTGCTCCAGCAGCAACGTGCAGTTAACGACTACCTGTACAAACTCTGCAGCAGGACAGGGTCTGGGGAGCTTGGTTTCGTTTCACCGCGCCAGTGGCTGCTCATGCGCGACGCATGCAGACTTCTGCGGCCATTTAATGAGATCACCAAACTGGTCAGTCGTAGCCAGGGCGCCATCAGTGACATCATACCTTATGCCTTACTTTCTGGAGCATGCATTGCGTTGTGTCATTGATCAAGCCGTAGAGGAGCAGGAGCTGGAAGATGAGGAAGTCGCAATGCTGAATGAATTCCCTGGGGGGGCTACTCCATCTGAGACAAGTCAGCAAGAGTCTAAAAAAGGAGTCAGAGGAGGATGGTGGCTGGAGGGAGGAGGAGCAAGAAGAGCAGACTTTGAGGGGGACTTTAAACTTTTTGAGGATCCCTGGGTGTTGTCCGTGGATAGGGGAGGAGACCGAGGACGACATTCTCCTGGGCGATGAGCAGGAGCCAGGGTGCTCCACCGCTTCCAATTTAGCGAAAATGGAGGCCTTCATGCTCCAGTGTTTAAAGAGGGACCCCCGTATAAAAAGTATAAAGGCCAAGGACCTGTACTGGGTGCCAACCTACTTAAACCCCCGGTACAAACACAAAAGGGCGGGCATATTACCAGCATCACAGAGTGCCTTGCTGCGAGAGATGCTACATTCTGCAGTTGCGAGCGTTGGCGGAGGAATTTCCACCCACAGCGAAACAGGTGCGGTTACCAATCCTACCGTTTTTGCAAGAAGAGGGCAATTTGAAGATGTGTTGGTCACTTCGTATATGAGATCATTCTTGCACCCAACCCATCGACAGCCACCCTCCGGATCCAGCCTCAGGGAACTCCTAGACCGACAGGTGTCCGACTACATCGGGTTAACAGCCAATGTGGACGCTCTGAGAAGCGAGGAACCACTGGACAACTTGGTGTGCAGGCTTGACCAGAGCTGGCACAATTTGCCATGGATCTCTTAGCTTGCCCCTCGTCGAGTGTCCTGTCCGAAAGGATGTTCAGAGCAGCAGGGGGGATCGTGACCGATAAGCGCACTCGCCTAGCTCACGACAGTGTGGACTACCTCACATTTCCAGAAATGAATGAGACATGGATCTCGGAGGAATTCAACACCTGTGATGACCACGTGTAATTGAATTTCCTCATGTCAGCCAACACATATCCGCCACCACACAGAAGAAAGAATGGTCCTTGTCTTATGCATATACAGCGGCATAAAAGGCCTTTTCTGTCAGGTGATTGCCTAATTTTTGGGGTCTGTACTCCAGTGGCCTACAGTAAAAATTTTATCCAGTGACCGTCTAATGTACCTCTTGCCAGTGGCTTAGCGTGGGTTGCCAGCACCCGGGGCGAGCCATTTATTGCGCCCCCAACCTGTGGACATGCCCCTTTTACAGATAATGTAGTAGTCCTATGTAACACCACAGATAACATGGTGGTAACTCTCTGTACAGATGATGTAGTAGATGGTTATAAGGCCCCAGAATTTAGAACACACACAATGTGACCTGAAGTCTGGGGCCAGGATGCGGCAGGGTGGGCCAAATTCTCAATCCACCCCCCAACCCTACCGTGAAACAAATATGTGTTTGGACATTACATACATCACTACAAAATATACAGTATAATACAGCACCACATACCTCATCCATCCAGTGACGTCTCCTGTGATGTAGACTTTCCTCAGCGTCTTCATTCGGAGATAAGACCGCCATGACACCTCCTTTCAGCCGCATCTCATCTCTGCAGAGTTTTATTATTATTAGTTATTATTATATATAATGGCCCCCTCTGTATAATATATAATGGCCCCTCTGTAATATTAGGATATATAATGGGCCATTATATATCCTAATAATACGGAGGGGGCCATTATATATTATAATAATACAGGGGGGGTCATTATATATAGTAATTATACAGAGGGTCCATTATATATCCTAATATTACAGAGGGGTCATTATATATAATAATTATACAGAGGGGCCATTATATATCCTAATATTACAGAGGGGTCACTATATATAATATACAAGGGGGGCATTATATATTATAGTTATACAGAGGGACCATAATATATAATAATTATACAAGGGGGCCATAATATATTATAGTTATACAGAGGGGCCATAATAAATGAGAATTATACAAAGGTGCCATTATATATTATACAGAGGGGCCATTATATATTATACATAGGGGCCATTATATATTATACATAGGGGCCATTATATATTATAATTATACAGAGAGGCTATTGATAATGGGCCCTCTGTATAATTCTAATATACTGTATAATGGCCCCCCTGTATAATTATTATATATAATGGCCCCTCTGTATAATTATTATATATAATGGCCCCACAGTATAACTATAAATTATAGTTATACAGTGGGGCCATAATATTTACGGTAATAATTATACAGGGGGCCATTATATATTAGAATTATACAGGGGGACCATTATTAATAGCCTCTCTGTATAATTATAATATATAATGGCCCCTATGTATAATTCATGATGGCCCCCCTTATATAATTATTATATATTATGGCCCCAATGTATACCTATAAGCTGCCACATCTGAACCATGAGTTCCAGACTGCCACGCCACCTATTTGGCCTGGCAGAGATCTGGCACTTCACTCATTGATTTATTACCATTATTATTGCATGCTGCTCAGCCTGGCTCAGACAATGGTGCACACTGTAAACCCACCAGCTGAGCCACCATCCCCCCACACACAGACTCAGGGACAGGGAGGGAGGTCATCATTGTGACATCTGACATGGCCACCCAACTTAATCACTACACTACTAGTGCCACTAACTCCCTTTCTACCTCTGCTCTGTAGTAGTCTCAGGACAGTCTGGACTGGACTCTGTCACTCTGGACTCTTCTAGGGCGGCTCACTGGCTCAGGGCTCACTCAGACTCAGGGCCTGGTCAGTCTCTGACTCAACAGTTCTCTGTCTGGACTGGAGTCTGAAGTGACACAGTGCACACTGACTAGTGGACTCAGTCTGTCTTCTGCCGCGGCGCCGCCTCCTGCTCCTGGCAATCTTCTGCTGGCTCCCGCGCTCTGCACTGTGTTTCCCGCCTGGAAAGTGGGCGGAGCCGGAGGGAGCCAGGCCAGCGGCCAGCCTAATGATTGCCACTAGGAGCAGGAGGCGGCGCCAACCATGTATCGTATGTTAATTAGTCAGACTGTCTAGTTGTTAACAGTTAACTAACCAACACAGTAGTGCGCCCGCCGCGACGACCGCACAAATGAATCATCAGGGCCGGGCGGGCGCACGCACTAAACAGCTCTCTGCCTCAGACTCTGGCCGGCCGTTGCGCGTCCTGAAAAAAACGCACAATATAAAAAAATTTCAGCCGGAGCGCCCCCCTGCAGTTTGACGCCCGGGGCAACGGCCCCCCTGACCCCCCACGCTACGCCCCTGCCTCTAGCCACATAATCACAAGTTCTTTTCTGTCAGGTCAATGCCTAATTTTTGGGGCCTGTACTGGCCTACAGTAAAATTTTTAGCCAGTGACCGCCTAATGTACCTCCACCCACATAATCATTTGTTCTTTTCTGTCAGGTGAATGCCTAATTTTTGGGGCCTGTACTCCAGTGGCCTACAGTAAAATTTATATCCAGTGACCGCTTAATGGACCTCCAGCCACATCATCACAAGTTATTTTCTGTAAGGTGAATGCCACATTTTTGGGGCCTGTACTGGCCTACAGTAAAATTTTTATCCAATGACCGCCTAAAGTACCTCCAGCCGCATAATCACAAGTTATTTTCTGTCAGGTGAATACCTAATGTTTGGGGCCTGTACTCCAGTGGCCTATAGTATAATTTTTATCCAGTGACCATTTAATGTACCTCCAGCCACATCATCACAAGTTCTTTTCTGTCAGATGAATGCCTAATTTTTGGGGCCTGCACTCCCGTGGCCTAAAATAAAAAATTTCTAGGCTCCAGCAGTGCACATTTTTGAGAGTTTCTCTTTAAGATGCATAAAAATGGCCCCTGATTAAAATACATATTTTTTGTGGGAATTTTTGCCAATGATCCCTGTCACTGCCCATGTTGTGGGACTATTTGTGCACTTCTAGTAAGTATTTGGCGGCTGCAAATATGACCTGAAGGTTTTTCAGGTTCGCCTGCCATGAAAGTCATTGGGGCCCGTCGTGAACGAGCAGTTCGCGGACATTTGATCGCGAACGCGCGTTCGCGAACCGTCCCGGACAATTTTCGTCCATCAATACCAGTCATCTAATAAACCTTATCTCTAAACTACTGAGATCTCTTATTTAAGCCACATTCTTATCAGTAAGATAAGAACTGGGCTATAATGATTGTTTAGGAGGTCAGAGAGCAGAGATAAGGAGCCTGTCAGCTCCTGGTCTGATGGAAGAAAGAAAAAATCCACAGGCTGCTACTAGAGCATATCAGCTCTGTACAGAAAAAGGGCTTCATATTTTTAATAAAGACCAATTGAAAAAAATATTTTTAGCTCAAAATGAGTACAACGCAATAATAAAAAAAATGCCTCCAAAGGTATACATAGCAAATTTTTTTTAGGTTAGGGGAAAAACATCCCCTCCTGACTCTAAATGTGGCAGAAATCACTGGATCAATGACCTTTCTACATTAATGTAGGAATTATAATCGGTTAAGGGCTTGTTGGCCGCATCTACCCAATCAATGGTGGCTACTCCTACCCAAACTCCTAACATGATGATGATGAGTACAACGCAATGGACCAGCAATCAGATAGCGATTCGCTGTATCATAATTCACTATAATCAGGGCCGATGCTATAATAAGGCAGACCAAGCGGCTGCCTTAGGGCGCAGAGACGGGGCGGCGGAAAAAATGTAACTTTTTTTTTTTTTTTTAAATACCCTGTATTTTTCCACCCCTGGGTCTTGTGGGGCGAATACTAATGAAAAGCGCTTCCATTTTGGAAGCGCTTCATTAGTACCGGAGGACCGGGAATCGGTGAAGGATCTGTACTCACCGCTTCCTTGTCCTCCGCTCGGCTGTCTGCTGTGCAGGGCTGCGCACCATGTGACTTCACTGTGTGCAGCCTTCACAGCTGACAGCTGAGAACCATGAAGAAAATAGAGAGAGCTCGTGGTGAGGAGCGGTGGCGTCCAGGAGCAGGAGAGGTAAGTTATTTTATTTTATTTGCGCTGATGGCTGACATGGGGGGGCATGATTGATGGCGGGCATGATGGCTGACATGGGGGCATGATGGCTGACATGGGGGCATGATGGCTGACGTGAGGGGCTTATGGCTGACTTGGGGGGCTGATGGCTGACATGGGGGTCTGATCTGAGGCATTGGGAGTCTGATCTGAGGTCTGATTAACATTGGGAGTCTGATTGCTGGTCTGACCTGAGGTGCAATATTTTTTTCTTATTATCCTCCTCTAAAACCTAGGTGTGTCTTATGGGCCGTTGCATCCTAGAGGGTGAAAAATACGGTCCTCAAACCAGTGTATGTCTGAAGCAGAGAGAAGATACTAGGACCACACAGAGGAGAAGCCAGCTGCTGCAGACGGGACCAGGGCCAGGTTAGCTGTGAGGGGGGGTGGGGGCGCCAAAATGTAACTTTGCTTGTGTTGGCAAAAATCCTTGCACTGGCCCTGACTATAATGCAGTAAGTTTGGGAGCCACTGTCAGTGCGGGTTTTTCCTGGACAGTCATGTGAACGAGTCCTTATTCTAAGTTACTTGTTACTTCTTGTTACTCAAAAAATGCATCCAAGCACCTGCTGGATTATTTTGTTAAAATCACCATCAATAGAGAGCTCCATATTCTCACTGCTCTTACAGTAAAAAACCCTCTTCTATATGTTAGTGTAGAAACCTTCTTTCCCGTAAGGGATTAGAAGTGAGTGAATCACTCAAAATTCGATTCAGGTTCAATTCAGCTGAACTGGTCAACCGATTTGATTTGAGGCTGTATCAACTCTGTCCAAATCGAAAGTTTATCAATTGGTCTGATTTGTGTATGATTCTCTGATGCCTCCTAGGAATCATATTTTTTTCTCATGTTAAAAAAAAAAAAAAAAGGATTAATTCTCTCTCTCTCCCCTGAATCACCAAAAATTCAGGTTTGGAATTTTTACATAATTCTTCAGATCTGATTAGTTTAGAATCAATTCATTCATCTTTATAGAAGGTGCAAAAAAAACTACTTATTAACTCATATGGGAGAATGCAATGAAAAGTCTCTATAATGTATACTATTTATCATGTAATGAGGGGGAGAAGGGAGGAGGAGCAGTGCTTTCTCCATTATTTCTCCATGCCTTCTCCATGATCTTGTATTATCTGCTCCCAGCTTTATAACCAGTGGCGTCTCTAGCTTTCAAATTTTTGGGGGGCACACTGGGGGCCAGGACAAAAGTAGGGGGGGCAGCTATAACAACGATACATTTACACAAGTATGCTTAGAAATGCTGCGATACTTTACCCAATACCTAAAACCGCAACAGGGAAGAAAAGTCCTGCAATCACTCAGATTTCAACATGTCCTAGTAGTCTGTGGATGACACTTTTATAGGGAGGGGGGTCTGTGGATGACACTGATATGGGGGGTATCTGTGGATTATACTGTTATGGAGGGGGATCTGTGGATGACACATACCGTATATGGCATCTTATGCTATATGTGTCATCCATAGATCCACCCCATGACAGTGTCATCCCCATTTCCCCCTCCATAACAGTGTCATCCACAGATCCCCCTCCCTACAACAGTGTCATCCACAGATCCCCCTCCCTATAACAGTGTCATCCACAGATCCCCCTCCCCATAACAGTGTCATCCACAGATCTCCCTCCCCGCCGCTCACAGGAGTGTACATTTGACATTTCTAAACTGTAATCCATATCCTGCAGTAACTAACTTTAAATCAGGATTAAGCGGCCGCTCATCTCTACTAGTACCTTAACCTTACACCACTCGGCTATCTTTGGTAACAGGGCCAGGCTACAGCCTACAGGCACTGCCTGTTAGTTGTTTCCATAGCGACGCTGATTTTTGCAGGTTAGAGGATACGGATTACAGTTTAGAAGAAATGTACACTCCTGTGACCGGTCCAGTGGCGGATCCAGAGCCTGGTCTCGGGAGGGGCACTTCCAGATTATTTTCTGTTCCGCAGCCACAAAACAATGGTGCTTATAGAACAGACTCCAAAGTGTAGAGGTATACTGTATATTGTGTGGCACAGTGTATGTTATATGTGTATAACATAAACATATTTCACATGAAAACTTACAATTACTTGGCTTGGCCCTTGGGGATCTCGTACACCACTTCAACACTTGGCTGGGGGGCTCGGTGGAACTGATGTTGTGTTTTATCATAATGAGAAAGATTTCATAATAAGGATTTGGAGAAGGGGCAGAGGGATAGCAGAGCAGGGAGAGGCTGGTGCTGCTACTAGGGGGTCATACCATGGGGGAGTAATAATGCCCCCCCAGTAGAAATAATTCTCCTTATAATGTGACAGTGCAAAAAATACCCCTTGTAATGCCTCCAGTTGAGCTAATGTCCCCATAGTGCCCCCATAACGTGCCAGTATAAAATACCCCTATATAGTGCCCCCAGTAAATGCCTCTATAGTGCTTCTCTCCCCCCTTCCTCCTAGTGCCCCCCATAATGTGCCAGTATAAAATGCCCCATATATCGTGCCCCAGTAGATGCCCTCAATGTCCCCCATAATTTGCAAGTATAAAATACCCCTTCTTAGTGCCCCCGTAGATGACTCCATAGTACTCCTCTCCCCCTTCCCCATAGTACCCACCATATTGTGTCCCAGTATAAAATGCTACTGTACAGAGCCCCCCATATAAAATACCCTGTAGCGGAGAGGCAGGGTGAAGTGCAGTATCTCCGCTGGTAGACAGGAACAATCAGAATGAAATGCAGGTAGCGTGTATATATCCCATCCCTCCAAGAACTAGACGACACATAGCTTGGAGGTGAACTACTTGGCTGCTAGCTTGCAGCCCTTTTTATTACCTGCTCCCCTGAAGGAGAGGGACACACACATTATCATACATTAATCGATAACATTGTAGTTACAACCCACACATATTCCTCCCCTCTGTCTAGGAGATAATTGAATCAATCACTGTATCTCCCCCATTATCTCCTAGACTGAAAAGTTACTACACAATGGGACAATAGAAACACAACCAGCATGGTACAAATGAATCCATTAAGCCCAGAAACAGGGAAATAACATGCAATATGCCCAAATTCTGTATTTAAAGGGCCAAATCGCCCAGGGCCCATAGTCACAGGGATTTTCACGGATACAGTCCAATAGTTCTCAATGTGGCTGGATTTGCCACAATGCTCCCCCAGAACCAAGCCGGCATACACAGTCTGATCCAAACGGATCGGCTTGGGGAGGTCCGGAAGAGTACCCACCGATCATTGTTCAAGGTCAGTTTGTCTGGACAACCCGTCGGTGTTACCATTCTGCTTCCCAGGGCGGTAGTGAATTGTCAAGTCAAACGGCTGCAGCGCCAAACTCCAGCGCAACAGCCGGGCATTGTCTCCAGACACCCTGTTTAGCCATACCAACGGGTTGTGATCGGTGAGTAGCGAGAACTGTTGTCCATAAATGTACGGCTGTAATTTCTTTAAGGCCCACACCACGGCCAGGCATTCCTTTTCGATGGCGGCGTAGCTTACCTCTCGGGGTAACAATTTCCTGCTTAAGTAAGCTACAGGATGTTCGCCGCCATCAGCTCCAACTTGGCTCAGTACTGCTCCCAATCCAAACATTGAAGCGTCGGTGTGGACAAGAAAACGTTTAGTTGGATCAGGAGCGGCCAAGACAGGAGCATTTATCAAAGAGTCTTTCAGTTTTTGGAATGCCTGTTCACACTCTGGGCTCCAGGTGACAATCTTAGGGAGATTTTTACGGGTAAGGTCAGTGAGGGGTTTTGCTACGGCGCTATAATTGGGTACAAATTTCCGGTAATACCCAGCGGTACCTAAGAAAGCTAATACCTGGGTCTTGGTGCGGGGGGTTGGCCATTTGGCGACAGCCTCACTTTTAGCGGGTTCTGGCTTCTGTTTCCCACTACCCACCCTGTGTCCCAGATACTGAACTTCTGCCATCCCTATATGGCACTTGCTGGGTTTTAGGGTCAGGTTGGCTTCCCTGATCCTATCTAGAATAAACCCGATATGGGTTAAATGTCCTTCCCAGGAGCTGCTGAATATGGCGATATCGTCTAAATATGCGCACGCAAACTCCTGGGATCCTTCCAGTAGCCGATCTACCATTCTCTGAAAGGTAGCCGGGGCGTTCTTCATCCCAAATGGCATGACCTTAAACTGGTACAGGCCAAATGGGGTGACGAACGCCGACTTGGGGATGGCATCCTTGGATAGGGGAATCTGCCAGTACCCCTTACACAAATCTATCGTCGTGAGGTACTGACCACGGGCCATCTTATCTAAGAGTTAGTCTATCCTGGGCATAGGATAGGCGTCTGATACCGTCTTGTCATTCAACTTCCGGTAGTCTACGCAGAAACGGGTCGTGCCGTCCCGTTTCGGCACTAGAACTACCGGGGAAGCCCAGGGGCTGTCGGAGTGTTCTATCACCCCAAGCTCTAACATTTCGTCAATCTCCTTACGCATGTGTTCCTTGACAGATTCAGGGATGCGGTAAGGGGGTTGACGCATGGGCAGCTGACCAGGGGTCTCCACTCGGTGAGTGGCTAGGAGGGTATACCCTGGTACATTAGAGAAGGTTTCGCTTTTCTCTCGTAAGAGATCTACAATCTGGTCCCTTTCCTGCAGGTTTAATCTTTCTCCCAATTGTACCTCTCCCAGGTCTTCGTTCCAGTTCTCCATTCCCAGGAGATCAGGGAAAGGTAAATTGTCCATATCTTCTGCAGCAGAGGCGCAAATAGCATTTACCTCCTCTGGGCGTTCATGATATGGTTTTAACATGTTAACATGGAGCATCCGACTAACTCCTGCTCCAGTACATGGACCGATCACATAGGTGGTGTCACAGACTTGTTCCACCACCTTGTATGGGCCCTGCCAGGAAGCCTGCAGTTTATCATTCTTAACAGGTTTAAGGATCAACACCTTTTCCCCCACTTGAAAACTGCGGTCCCTGGCACCTCTATCATACCATCGGCGCTGACGGTTCTGGGCCGCCTGGAGGTTAGAGCGTACGGTCTCGGTTAGCTCCTCCAAGCGGTCCCGAAACTCCAGCACATATGGTACAACAGGGGTACCATCTATCGTGACTTCCCCCTCCCAATGTTCCCGGATTAAATCTAAGGGGCCCCTTACCCTCCTTCCGAACAATAACTCGAAAGGTGAGAACCCAGTGGACTCTTGAGGTACCTCCCTGTATGCGAACAACAGGTGGGGCAAAAAACGCTCCCAGTTCTTCTGGGTCTCCATGAACGTACGAAGCATTTGTTTCAATGTTCCGTTAAACCGTACACAGAGGCCATTAGACTCGGGGTGGTAGGCCGAGTTTATAATCGGCTTTACCCCACATGTTTTCCACAACTGGCGGGTGACTTCAGCGGTGAACTGGGTGCCCCTATCAGAAATAATCTCTCGGGGGAAACCCATGCGAGAGAATATTTTAATAAGGGCCTCGGCTACGGTCTCGGCATGAATATTAGTCAATGCCACTGCCTCAGGGTAACGGGTGGCATAATCTACCACCGTCAGGATAAACCGCTTCCCCGAGGGGCCCGGTTTAGCTAGGGGTCCAATAATGTCAACAGCTACCCTACTGAAGGGTTCTTCAATTATAGGGAGGGAGTGTAACTTAGCCTTATATTTATCTCCTCGCTTCCCTACTCGTTGGCAGGTGTCACACGTTTGGCAATACTGCCGAATGTCTTTGGAGATACCGGGCCAAAAGAAGTTCTGCGTTAGCCGGTGTTTAGTCCGACTAACCCCTAAGTGTCCTGACAGGGGGATGTCATGAGCAATGCGTAGTAACTCACGTCGGTATCTCTTAGGTACTACTAACTGTCGCATAGATACGGGAACTGTACCGGCTACTGTCTTCTCTGCATATCTATACAGTAACCCCTTTTCCCACCCATATCTCTCCCCCTCTAACCCAGTTTGGCTTCCTGCTACTTTATCTTTATATACTTGCAAGGAAGGGTCATTAGCTACCTCACTACCAAACTCTAATGGGGGGGCCCAAGGGATAACAGGGGTATTGTTCTTTACCTGAGCCTCAGAGTGATTTGCCGGTGGGTTGATGCGGGCCTGCTGCCTGGTAACAACAGGTAAAGCTTCCTGGAGGTTCCGTTGTGGCACAAACGCCGAAGTCAGCTCCCCCAAATCGTTGCCCAAAATAATATCCGCTGGCAAATCTTGCATGAGCCCCACTTCCACATTTCCAGACCCCGCTCCCCAATTCAAATGTACCCGGGCAGTAGGAATCTTGTAGATATTACCCCCGGCTACTCAAACAGCTACACATTCACCGGTGAGCTGGTGAGCAGGGATCAAGTGATTCCGGACCAAGGTGATGGTGGCGCCAGAGTCTCGTAATCCCTGGCGGCTCCTGCCATCTAGGTGGACGGCCTGGCAATGTCCTTGTCTGTTGTCAGAGGCTGCCTGTATCGGGTTGGCCTCATGTAGAATGCCCAAGGGTTCCCCTAGAGGCATTGGCACCAATTGCTGCTGGGAAAACTCATTTTGGAAGCAGTGTACTGCCGCTGGGCGATGAATCTGCTGGCTAGGGTTTCCCCAGTTGGAACGGTTTCGGTTCCTGGGACAATCCCTGGGACAATCTTTCTGGATGTGCCCCTGCTGCTTGCAAATATGGCATCTGACCTGAGGGCGAGACTGGTATCTGGGTGCTTGTTGGTAGTTGCCCCCACTCGATCTGTAGGGTGCTGGACTGGATGCTGGAACGGGTGCTGGAACGGGGTTAGTTGTAGGGGCCCCGGAAAGGGGTCGTTGTGCAACCTTCTGTGCCCGCCGGGCATCTTGGTACTCATCTGCCATAGTAGCTGCCACATGTACGGTATTGGGTTTGCGATCCCGTAACCAATTTTGTAATTCGTCAGACAGTCCTTGAAAAAATTGCTCCAGTAATAACAATTGTAACAGCTCTTCCAGCTGGGTTACCTGTGCTGCTTGTACCCATCCTTTAGCAGCACGGGTCAATCTATGTGCCCATTCCGTGTGGGTATCTCTCTCGGCTTTCTTTAGCTCCCGAAAGCGCTGGCGGTATGCCTCAGGGGTAATGGCATACCGGGTCAATATGGCTTGTTTTACCTTTTGATAATCTGTGCTGTCCTCATCTGGCATAGTCCGGTATGCTTCCGCTGCCCTACCCGACAATTTGCCGGCCAATAGGGGTACCTTATCCGCAGGATCGATTTTATGCAGCTGGCATAATCTTTCGAAGTCCTGCAGGTACCCATCAATGTCCTCGGTTTCCACATAGGTTTGAAATGCATGGTGCGGTAATTTCTGTTTTTCTGATATTACCGGATATGCAGGAGGGTTTGCTCCCCCAGGTGAAGTGAGGTTTGGTCGGGTGGCCGCTAGATATTCATTAATATCAGCTGATGTCCTTTCCAGAAATTCCTGGGAATGTGGCAACGGAAAAAATGCCAGCCTTATCCTCATTTCGTTGGCCCATGCTGAGCTATATGTTTCCGTGGCTGCTCGTGTAACTGCTGCTTGATCGCCCTCTATGAGTTCCGCAATAATGACTCTTTTCGCTTTGTTACTGGCAATAATTCCTCTGGCTTCAAGTAATGCCTTTAGCGTTTCTCTTTTCAGCCTGGTATAATCCGTCCCCATTCGTCATCTGTTCGCATAAAATCCGCATACTCACGAACGATGACTTTGTACGGATGAGGTTCCTTTCCGTTCGTATCAAATAAAACAGCTGAACGGTCTTCTGCTGTGAGATTCGAATCCCGTCGCTTGCCACCAATTGTAGCGGCGAGGCAGGGTGAAGTGCAGTATCTCCGCTGGTAGACAGGAACAATCAGAATGAAATGTAGGTACCGTGTATACACTGCGTGCAGAATTATTAGGCAAATGAGTATTTTGACCACATCATCCTCTTTATGCATGTTGTCTTACTCCAAGCTGTATAGGCTCGAAAGCCTACTACCAATTAAGCATATTAGGTGATGTGCATCTCTGTAATGAGAAGGGGTGTGGTCTAATGACATCAACACCCTATATCAGGTGTGCATAATTATTAGGCAACTTCCTTTCCTTTGGCAAAATGGGTCAAAAGAAGGATTTGACAGGCTCAGAAAAGTCAAAAATAGTGAGATATCTTGCAGAGGGATGCAGCACTCTTAAAATTGCAAAGCTTCTGAAGCGTGATCATCGAACAATCAAGCGTTTCATTCAAAATAGTCAACAGGGTCGCAAGAAGCGTGTGTAAAAACCAAGGCGCAAAATAACTGCCCATGAACTGAGAAAAGTCAAGCGTGCAGCTGCCAAGATGCCACTTGCCACCAGTTTGGCCATATTTCAGAGCTGCAACATCACTGGAGTGCCCAAAAGCACAAGGTGTGCAATACTCAGAGACATGGCCAAGGTAAGAAAGGCTGAAAGACGACCACCACTGAACAAGACACACAAGCTGAAACGTCAAGACTGGGCCAAGAAATATCTCAAGACTGATTTTTCTAAGGTTTTATGGACTGATGAAATGAGAGTGAGTCTTGATGGGCCAGATGGATGGATTGGTAAAGGGCAGAGAGCTCCAGTCCGACTCAGACGCCAGCAAGGTGGAGGTGGAGTACTGGTTTGGGCTGGTATCATCAAAGATGAGCTTGTGGGGCCTTTTCGGGTTGAGGATGGAGTCAAGCTCAACTCCCAGTCCTACTGCCAGTTTCTGGAAGACACCTTCTTCAAGCAGTGGTACAGAAAAAAGTCTGCATCCTTCAAGAAAAACATGATTTTCATGCAGGACAATGCTCCATCACACGCGTCCAAGTACTCCACAGCGTGGCTGGCAAGAAAGGGTATAAAAGAAGAAAATCTAATGACATGGCCTCCTTGTTCACCTGATCTGAACCCCATTGAGAACCTGTAGTCCATCATCAAATGTGAGATTTACAAGGAGGGAAAACAGTACACCTCTCTGAACAGTGTCTGGGAGGCTGTGGTTGCTGCTGCACGCAATGTTGATGGTGAACAGATCAAAACACTGACAGAATCCATGGATGGCAGGCTTTTGAGTGTCCTTGCAAAGAAAGGTGGCTATATTGGTCACTGATTTGTTTTTGTTTTGTTTTTGAATGTCAGAAATGTATATTTGTGAATGTTGAGATGTTATATTGGTTTCACTGGTAAAAATAAATAATTGAAATGGGTATATATTTGTTTTTTGTTAAGTTGCCTAATAATTATGCACAGTAATAGTCACCTGCACACACAGATATCCCCCTAAAATAGCTAAAACTAAAAACAAACTAAAAACTACTTCCAAAAATATTCAGCTTTGATATTAATGAGTTTTTTGGGTTCATTGAGAACATGGTTGTTGTTCAATAATAAAATTAATCCTCAAAAATACAACTTGCCTAATAATTCTGCACTCCCTGTATATCCCATCCCTCCAAGAACTAGACGACACATAGCTTGGAGGTGAACTACTTGGCTGCTAGCTTGTAGCCCTTTTTATTACCTGCTCCCCTGAAGGAGAGGGACACACACATTATCATACATTAATCGATAACATTGTAGTTACAACCCACACATATTCCTCCCCTCTGTCTAGGAGATAATTGAATCAATCACTGTATCTCCCCCATTATCTCCTAGACTGAAAAGTTACTACACAATGGGACAATAGAAACACACCCAGCATGGTACAAATGAATCCATTAAGCCCAGAAACAGGGAAATAACATGCAATATGCCCAAGTTCTGTATTTACAGGGCCCATAGTCACAGGGATTTTCACGGATACAGTCCAATAGTTCTCAATGTGGCTGGATTTGCCACATACCCCTTATTTGTGGACTCAGTAGATGCCCCTATAGTGCCAACCAATAATGTGCCAGTAATAAATTGTCACTACCAGAGCTTTGAGACGTTCTCACAGCTCTGTTTCTCCACCCCTGTGATGATGTCACTACTAGAGCTTGGAGGAGTTCTCACTGCTCTGTTTCTCCGCCCCTGTGATGAGGTCTTTACTTTCTGTTTCCTTCCTCCCAGCTGTTCCTCCTCTGTTTGATTTCTCTGCCTTTAAATCACCCCTCCTCCTTTGTAGGGAGCGGATTATATTTCTCATTTGAGTTGTATCTCTTGCTTGAGTATCTTCACTTGTGGGCTATCATTTCACTGGACCTGTGTTCTGCTGCAGCAAGTACTCCGGATATTGCCAGCTGTCTTTGGATCTGTCTTCACGGCTGCTGCAGCTCCTTCAGCTAAGTGTGCAGACATTGTAGTGTTTCTGTTTGTTTTCTGACTGGATCCGAGGCGACCCCGGGGCCGTCCATATACTGAGCAGGGCACCGGTGGCCGTGCCCCTTCCACTATTGTAGGGGTTACAGTGGTCATCAGTCTTAGGTACGCGGGCATGCCTCGTTCCACCATTTGGATCCGGGCATGTGCTTAGCAGCATAGGGAGAGATTTGAGGGTCTGACAGGGGTCACCCTTTATCCTCCCTAGTTTGGGTCCGGTCAGTAGCTCTATTTACTGTGTATGCTCTTGTTGCTCACTTACAGCCGTGACATAAATGCCCCCAATAATGTGCCAGTAATAAGTGCCCCCAATAATGTGCCAGTAATAAGTGCCCCCAATAATGTGCCAGTAATAAGTGCCCCCAATCATGTGCCAGTAATAAGTGCCCCCAAAAATGTGCCAGTAACAAGAGTCCCCCCATGTGCCAGTAACAAGAGCCCCCCCCATGTGCCAGTAATAAGAGACCCCCCATTATGTGCCAGTAACAAGAGACCCCCATGTGCCAGTAAGAGCCCCCTATGTGCCAGTAAGAGCCCCCCATCATGTGCCAGCCCAGTAACAAGAGCTTAGAGCCCCTCCAATGACCCAGTAACAAGAGCCCTCCCTAATGTGCCTGTAAAACTATTGTACATATAAAAAAAATATTTAAAAAACACTTATACTTACCTCCATGTCAGCGATGCGATGCAGGCCTCTTCTGGCCTGTGTCCCGCGCTGTATGGCTCAGGCGGCGCGATGATGTCATCGCGACGCCTGCGCCGGCCTCTGAAAGGCTGCAGGTACTAGGCCGGCAGCCTATCAGTGGAAGGGGAAGGGACACGCCTCCCCCTCCCCTGCCCTGCCGCAGCACAGGCAGATGACTATGGAGATGAGCGCAATGGAAGCGCACATTTCCCTGTGCCCTGGCTGCGGCTTCTCAGTTGGCGGGGGCATTTCAGTTGGGGGGGGGCACATGGGGGGGCACAGCGTGATGTAGGTGGAGCCGTGGCCCCCTCTGGCCCCCCCTTGGCGACGCCACTGTTTATAACAGAGATGATAATGAAACGATTGCTGCCCCTATTACAAGTACATTCAGCACTGGAAAGTGGCAGGAAGTGTTAGCCTATTGTGAGGTTAAAATAATTAAAAAAATGTGGCCAATAATTGGCTGCAGCAGTCATGTGCAATATATGAGCACGTCACATGGCAAAGATTAAGAAACATCAAGGAAACAAAGGGGATTCAGGATGATGAGTAAGGCCAGGCAGTGTAAATGTGATCAATCTGCCTGGCTCTGTCAATAAGAGAGAAGAGGGCAGGGCAGTTGCAAAGAGATCAGAGCCTCTTGGTATAAAGGCAACGCCCCCATTGCTCTTAGAGGCTCATTTGCATATATTAAAACATCATCTTTCTCAGCAATGCAGGCACATATGAACATGGAACCAACACAGATGTCTTCAGCTGCCAAGTGCACATCTAACAGGTCAGCCAGTGTCATAGGTACAAATCTGCTATGTCTGGCATATGGAGGGGCATATGGAAATCATAAATGGGAATCTCCCACTCGGGACCCTCTACTATGGCCAAAACTCACAGCAGATCTGTATGAGTGGCTCCTGTCCTGGCAGACATGAGGCGCTCTTGTATTAAATGTATGATCATGCATCTGAATGACCGCACTGTAGTACTACATTCTCTTTTCAGTAGTCGTTGCAAGGGAAATGTCTAGCTGACCGCAGCTTCGCTTGACAAAATCAGCAGTTTGGAGTGGGAACCAGAGGGTTTTCTTTGATGAGATGATCCCTTTAACGGGGTTGTACCGTGAAACATATTCTGTATTTCTCAAACCAGCCCCTGGATCTGAATACTTGTGCAATTGCATGTGATTAAAGATTTAGTAGTCACTGAGCTATTCAATAAAATATATCTGTATAGCGCCACCTGCTGTTTGTTCGTTTCCTTATTTCTTGTCTGCCTTATTGAGCTGGTTGCACATGCTCAGTTTAAAACTTCAACTGCCACCAGCCATATGTTCTGTAAGAAGCTGTGGCAGTTACAGGGACGGGTGCAGCAGAAAGGACACACTTCCAGAGCTTCTAGGTTGTGATGAGCAAAGTTTTAAGAAATTTGATTCAGCTGCTTCACCGAACATCATCATGAATCACATTCCATTGTATAAAGCGGTTGCAATTACGGGAAACGGCCATCATGCCTCTTTGAACCCCTCTGATGCCACATTCAACGCTGATCGTGGCATCTGAGAGTAACACAGGCCTTTCAGGGGTTAAAAAAAATACATACTCACCTCATCCATTTGCTCGCGGAGAGGCCATTGTGGCCATCTTGATTGAAGAAAACGCACCAAATCTCGCATTTTCTTAAATCCAGATGGCCGCCAAGTCTTCTCCATGATCAAATGGATGAGGTGAGTGTGTTTTTTGTTGTTTTTTACTGCCATTTAAGGAAAATTGGATTGGTTACCACAAAGCATCAAGAAATTTGGATTTGTGGCAAATCAAATTTTTCCTGAAATCCGGATCGAATTCCACTTCGTTAACTTCCATTCACTCAACTCTACTGCCAGGCTGAAGATAATCTAGCAGAGCAATTGGAGAAATATATGTGAAGATCCCTGGATCCATGTGAGGGCTGGTTCTAGCTTTGTTAGAAAGATTAGGCACACCTAATATCTAGGCCCATATAAAAAAACACAATAATCGCGCAAAATATTATTTTTCAACTTTTTTATCTTATAATAAATATTTTGCATGATTATTGTGTTTCCATATATGGGTCTAGATATTAGGTGTGCCTAACTTATATTCCATTAGAATTTCTATATTTCAATAGACAGGGTGAGTCTATGGTACTTAGAGCACCCTATTCCATATTACCTAGAGGGTGAGCCATTCTGATTCAATTACAATTTGTTAGAAAGATATTGCCATGTTGTATATGGTGTTTGATTTTAATTTTTTACATTAGACATGGGATAACAACTTTATGGGCTGGTGAATGTATTACAATATTTATGAGTTGTGGGGGGGTCATGTGGCTTTGTGCCGCACCATACAGTATCGTGTCAATGTGTCCTATGTGTGTATATTTTGCCCCGGAATTAACATCTTATCTGAAGTGATCTTAATTGAGTAAAAACAGAAATATAATTGTCAAACACACAGCACAATCCATATAATATCCCTTTTTTCAAGCACAAATGAATTTTTTGTTCCAGCATCGATAATGACAGACTGGTGCATATAACACTGACTAATGATTAAGCCAACAAGCCACAAGCTGTAATTTCTCATTACTATGAACAGATTTTTGGCCCCGCTTTTCTTTCTTATATGGTTATGTGCTATAAAGTGGAGTTTGAATTATTAATAAGTGGAGCACAGGCTAGTACATCAAAGCGTCCCCTTAAATAAAGAGGAATTCGTTCCATTTACCATTGGCAAAAGATGAGTCAGTAAGTGAACTTTGTCATCTGTCTAACTAGTCAACCTCAAGGCCAAATGTCTCATCAGTATGAGGATTCATAGACAACAAATCCTTCCCTGGTTTCATGATATCAGAGGCTTCTATTGTCCTTATCCTATGATCCTATGTCCTTATCCTATGATCAGCATTGTGCTGATAAGACCACATTCCTGAGTGATGCATGATACACACTGGAGGAGGGGCAAAAAGGTTTAAAATCTTTGACACACATAGGAGACTATACCAAGAACTTCATCCTACGTAGGATGTAATTATTGATTTGCTCTATCTCTTGTACACCCTGGGGCATCAGTCATGTGTTATAACATGGTAGACAGCTATGTGTTATAGCATGATCGACAGAGTCTCCACCCCATTTAGTCTAGTGATATATTTATTTTTTATTATTCAGTATGTGATTTGTTTGTGTTATCATATATTTAATCACACTTAGTAAATATATTTATTCACTTAGCCTGTATAAGCCTATTCATTCTCAAATCTTTTAAATTCTCTTTATTTTACTGTGGCCACCCAGGGGTTATGGCAGGGCCATAGTGAGGTAGCCAGGGCAAGTGTCTCGGGCACGGCGGATCGGGGTCCCACCCGCCGGGCAGTTCATTTCCATGACGGCTCCCTGCTTCACCTTTCAGCTGATCTCCGACTCTCCTCAGCAGCCACACATCACACTACTGGCTGAGTAGGAGAAGAGCAAAAGTCCCTAAATCAGCATTATGCACAGCCAGCAGCGTGATGTGTGTGTGGGCATGTCTGCTGCTGGTAATGCTGGGTGTGCCAATCATCAGGGAAACAGGTAAGTATTTGTGTTTTTTTTATGGAGCTGGAGAGGGCATAACTACGATGGGGGGGCCACAAGGTGGGCATAACTACTGTGAAGGGACATAATGTGGGCAAAACTGCAGTGAGGGGCACAATGTGGGCATTTCTGCTGTAAAAGAGGCACAAGGTGGACATAACTTCTGTGAAGAAGGCACAGTATGGGCATTACTACTGTGGGGGGCACAATGTGGGCATTAGTACTGTGTAGAAGCAGTAAGGGGAAATGCTCTAGATTACGCTGTTATACATTGGGGTGGCTTGGTCTTACAGAGCCAGAACAGCTCCCCTGATGGGGATTTTACAGGGACAGTCACCATACCTTCCATATGTGATTATTCTTTTTTCTCTGGATGAGGTAGGACCAGCTGGTTCTTTCATTTATTGCAAGTTGTATTGGTATCACCGATGAATGTAATGTCGCTGCCTAGAGTGAGGGCCCTTCTCAAACAGCTGATTAGCGGATAGGTCATCAATATAAAATATAAAAAAGTTGGAAAACCGTTTAAGGACTCCAATATCTCATTTAACAAATTGTTGCTAGTGTGCTAGTAAAACCTTTGACTGGCTGCAATCCACAATCACTGGGTGGCCACACTTAGACACATATAGGATAGACATCTCATGGCAGAGTATTCCAAAATCATGTTTTTTTAATTTATTTTAGTTTTTAAAAACATGGTCATCTCACACCACGCACGTCAGGATATGTTGAGCTTAAAGGGAACCTGTCAACGGGATTTTGTGTATAGAGCTGAGGACATGGGTTGCTAGATGGCCACTAGCACATCCGCAATATCCAGTCCCCATAGCTCTATGTGCTTTTATTGTGTAAAAAAAACTATTTGATACATATGCAAATTAACCAGAGATGAGTCCTGTCCCTGACTCATCTCAGGGACAGGACTCATCCCAGATTAATTTGCATATGTATCAAATCGTTTTTTTAACACAATAAAAGCACACAGAGAGCTATGGGGACTGGATATTGCGGATGTGCTAGTGGCAATCTAGCAGCCCATGTCCTCAGCTCTATACACAAAATCCCATTGACAGTTTCCTTTAAAGGAAATTTTAGAGCTTATTCACACATCAGTGATTCACTCTCTATAGAAAACTCTCTTTCTTATCTGTTTATCTCTCTATAGATAATTCAGTGTATTATTATATACAGTCCTGATCAAAAGTTTAAGACCACTTGAAAAATGGCAAAAAAATTATATTTAGCATGGCTGGATCTAAACAAGGTTCCAAGTAGAGCTTCAACATGCAACAAGAAGAAATGGGAGTGAGACAAAACATTTTTTGAGCATTCAATTTAATGAAAACAACGAATAAACTGAAACAGGCTGTTTTTCAGCTGATCAAAAGTTTAGGACCACACCTCCAAAAAAAAACTAAACCCCCCCAAAACAGAAATCCAACCTCCAAACATGAACTCAGTAATGAGTAGCTCCGCAATCATTGTTTATCACTTCAAAAATTTGTTTCTGCATGCTTGATGCAAGCGTTTCCATGAGGTGAGTGGGAACATTTCTCCAAGTGGTGAAGATGGCCGCACGAAGGCCATCTACTGTCTGCAACTGTTGTCCATTTTTGTAAACTTCCCTTTCCATCCATCCCCAAAGGTTTTCAATTGGAATAAGCACCCCAGACCATTATGGCGCCCCCTCCACTGTGGCGAGTAGAAAACATCTCAGATGGGATCTGCTTGTCATGCCAGTAACGTTGGAAACCATCAGGACCATCAAGGTTACATTTTTCTTATCAGAGAATAAAACTTTCTTCCACCTTTAAATGTCCCATGTTTGGTGCTCTCTTGCAAAGTCCAAACGAGCAGATCTGTGGCGTTCAAGGAGACGAGGTCTTTGAAGACGTTTTTTGTTTTTGAAGCCCTTCAGTCTCAGATGCCGTCTGATGATTATGGGGCTGCAGTCAGCACCAGTAAGGGCCTTAATTTGGGTCGAGGATCATCCATTGTCTTGACGGACAGCCAATTGGATCCTCCGGCTCAGTGCTGATGAATTTTTTTTGGGTCTTCCACTTGACTTTTTTGTTCCATAACCCTCAGGATCATTTAAGAATTTAAGAAATTCCAAATGACTGTCTTACTGCGTCCCACCTCAGCAGCGATGGCGTGGTGTGAGAGACCCTGCTTATGCAGTTCAACAGCCTGACCATGTTAAAAAAGGGAGAGTTTTTTTGCCTTTGCCATCACAATGTGTGACTACCTGACAGAAAATGACAACGAATCCACATCTTTGCACTGATTTGGCCTTTTAAAGGCATGTAGTCCTAAACTTTTGATCAGCTGAAAAACCGCCTGTTTCAGTTTATCGTTGTTTTTATTAAATTGAATTCTCAAAAAATGTTTTGTCTCACTCCCATTTCTTCTTGTTGCATGTTGAAGCTCTACTTGGAACCTTGTTAAGATCCAGCCATGCTAAATATGATTTTTTTGCCATTTTTCAAGTGGTCTTAAACTTTTGATCAGGACTGTATTTGTCTAGGTACAGATTATTCTACAAACCGGATTCCAAAAAAGTTGGGACACTAAACAAATTGTGAATAAAAACTGAATGCAATGATGTGGAGATGGCAAATGTCAATATTTTATTTGTAATAGAACGTAGATGACAGATCAAACGTTTAATTCGAGTAAATGTATCATTTTAAACGAAAAATACGTTGATTCCAATTTTCACGGTGTCAACAAATCCCAAAAAAGTTGGGACAAGTAGCAATAAGAGGCTGGAAAAAGTAAATTTGAGCATAACGAAGAGCTGGAAGACCAATTAACACTAATTAGGTCAATTGGCAACATGATTGGGTATAAAAAGAGCTTCTCAGAGTGGCAGTGTCTCTCAGAAGCCAAGATGGGTAGAGGATCACCAATTCCCACAATGTTGCGCAGAAAGATAGTGGAGCAATATCAGAAAGGTGTTACCCAGCGAAAAATTGCAAAGACTTTGCATCTATCATCATCAACTGTGCATAACATCATCCAAAGATTCAGAGAATCTGGAACAATCTCTGTGTGTAAGGGTCAAGGCCGTAAAACCATACTGGATGCCCGTGATCTCCGGGCCCTTAAACGACACTGCACCACAAACAGGAATGCTACTGTAAAGGAAATCACAGAATGGGCTCAGGAATACTTCCAGAAACCATTGTCAGTGAACACAATCCACCGTGCCATCCGCCGTTGCCAGCTGAAACTCTACAGTGCAAAGAAGAAGCCATTTCTAAGCAAGATCCACAAGCTCAGGCGTTTTCACTGGGCCAGGGATCATTTAAAATGGAGTGTGGCAAAATGGAAGACTGTTCTGTGGTCAGACGAGTCACGATTCGAAATTCTTTTTGGAAATCTGGGACGCCATGTCATCCGGACCAAAGAGGACAAGGACAACCCAAGTTGTTATCAACGCTCAGTTCAGAAGCCTGCATCTCTGATGGTATGGGGTTGCATGAGTGTGTGTGGCATGGGCAGCTTGCATGTCTGGAAAGGCACCATCAATGCAGAAAAATATATTCAGGTTCTAGAACAACATATGCTCCCATCCAGACGTCATCTCTTTCAGGGAAGACCCTGCATTTTTCAACAAGATAATGCCAGACCACATTCTGCATCAATCACAACATCATGGCTGCGTAGGAGAAGGATCCGGGTACTGAAATGGCCAGTCTGCAGTCCAGATCTTTCACCTATAGAGAACATTTGGCGCATCATAAAGAGGAAGGTGCAACAAAGAAGGCCCAAGACGATTGAACAGTTAGAGGCCTGTATTAGACAAGAATGGGAGAGCATTCCTATTTCTAAACTTGAGAAACTGGTCTCCTCGGTCCCCAGACGTCTGTTGAGTGTTGTAAGAAGAAGGGGAGATGCCACACAGTGGTGAAAATGGCCTTGTCCCAACTTTTTGGGGATTTGTTGACACCATGAAATTCTGATTCAACATATTTTTCCCTTAAAATTGTACATTTTCTCAGTTTAAACTTTTGTTCCGTGATTTATGTTCTATTCTGAATAAAATATTAGAAGTTGGCACCTCCACATCATTGCATTCAGTTTTTATTCACGATTTGTATAGTGTCCCAACTTTTTTGGAATCCGGTTTGTACCTAAAACCTATCTTTCTGTCTAGCAATAATCCAGAAAAACAAGCACATCAACAATACTGGAGGAATAATAATAATAATTATACTTTTCATACAGATATGTCCTTCCTTACCTTTCCTCTTGGCTGGACATTTTTTGATATGTTTGTCACAAGATGAATAGCGAACGTGAATTTCCGCAAATGTTTGCAAACAGGCGAACCGGGCGAACCGCCATAGACTTCAATAGGCAGGCGAATTTTAAAACCCACAGGGACTCTTTCTGGCCACAATAGTGATGGAAAAGTTGTTTTCAAGGGGACTAACACCTGGACTGTGGCATGCCGGAGGGGGATCCATGGCAAAACTCCCATGGAAAATTACGTAGTTGACGCAGAGTGTGGTAAGTAAAATTCGCAATGCGATTAATATAACCTGTATTAATCGCATTGCGATTACAACTTAGATCTGAGTTCCTAATGGTTGTATTGCTAGAATTGACGTTATATTCTAGCAATACAACCATTAGGAACCCAGCTCTAAGGTGAATTCTCAATGCGATTAATATAACCTGTATTAATCACATTGCGATTACAACTTAGTCAAATTTGTGACACTGCAGCTTCAGAATGAATCGAAGATGGATGCTGTCCTTGCTTTTTGATAGGAGATGGGAGGGTCTGGGAGGGAGGGTACGCTGCTGATTGGCTGGAATGTGTCTGCTGACTGTGAGGTACAGGGTCAAAGTTTGCTCAATGTTGATGTATAGGGGCGGACCAAACATCGCATATGTTCGCCCGCCGCGGCGAACGTAAACAAGCTATGTTCACCGGGAACTGTTCGCCGGCGAATAGTTCGGGACATCTCTAAAGATGACCAGCTTTTCAAAACAACATATGTCTATTTGCCATCTAGTGGTCATGTTGTGAACTGCAGCCTATCAAGGCCTTTACTAACTTGTCACCGCATTGTGTTGAATTGGTTTCATGAGAACTTGAATCCCTGAACCAAATTAGAGTGAAGGCAAGGCTGGACACATCTGTATGTGCGACACATTTATCTATTTACATTTTATAAGAATGCTGATATTTCCCTACAATGTGGTGTATGTCGTTGAATGTATAAATATGAATTTGATGAAAAATAGAACCATTTATGACGTGCACTCTTCTGCATGCACATTGTGCTCATGACCTTATAAATGTCCTTCATGTGACCTTCAGAATGTCCCGTTATCTACTTAACATTTAAAATGACTATGCTAATTGCTCTCATCTCGGTACCAGCACTGCATTATGAGAAATATAAAGAGCACTGTTGGTTTGTTTAATTTAGATTTTTTTTTTCTAGAGTAATGGAGTAAAGTGCAGACCAAGAATACAAATTAACACGTAAAATGTCAGGCTGACCCATGTAATTGATAAAGGCACGGCAAAACGAGATGGACAGAGGAAGGGAAGTCTGTTTACTGCCTTTGATAACCGGTTTCACTGCTTTGTCATTAATTTAATCAAAGAAATTAAATTTATGTCTCATTAAACGGCTCCACTTCTGGCTCTTCATTAATATGTTTAATCAGTGAAGCACCTTATTGGGTGTTAACTCCCCCAATAAACATGGCCACTTTAAAAGTGTCATTACTGATTTAAAGGGTACTCGCGCATCTATAATGAAAAATTAGACTGACAAACTCACGGCTGCAAATATTTGATATTGGCTCTGATTGAAAGGAAGGGATTTGTTTTTTAACCCTATATTCACAATTTGCAGAAATGACTGCCTCATTCCTCTCAATGGAACTTGCAGAAAAACGAATTTGCATAAATGGAACAGAATCTACTGAGAATTTCGCCTTATTCACATGCGGACGACATCCATGAAAAGACAGTGTTTCATCTTCGACAATGTCAGTGAAAATGATGGTTTTGGCCATTTTATGTCTTCTGTGTGTCATCTGTATTCCATGTATACTGCTGGTGCAGTACCCCAGGAGGACTACTGCAAAGGGTTAATTACCATTAACAAAGTTAAAAGGGTTTTCCAAGATTTTTTTACTGTCTGACACGGGGATCCCTGCCGATCAGCTGTTTTGAGAAGGCACCGACACTCCTGTGAGCACCGCAGCCTTCTCGCAGCTTTACAAGCACAGCGCTTCACATTGTATAGTGGCTGTGCTTGGTATTGAACTCAGCCCCATTCACTTGAATGGGGCTCAGCTATGCCTAGGTCATGTGATCGATGAACGTGTTGTCACTGGCCTAGGAAAAGCAGAGAGAAGGCCACAGCACTGGGAGCACTGCTGCCATCTCAAACTGCTGATCAGCGGGGATTCTGGGTGTCGGACCCCCACCGATCAGATACTGATTTCCTATCCAGAGGTTAGGTTTTACCGCACAGGGAACGCTGTAGAGACAAAAACCGTAAAAAATGGGATTTTTTTTTTCCAATTCTACCCCATTTAGAATTTTTTTCTAGCTTCCTACTACATCGCATGCAATATTAAGTGGTGCCATTGGAAATTACAACTTGTCACAAAAAAAAACAAAAAAAAAACAAGGCCTCGTTTCTATGAGAATGGAAAATAAAGGAAGGCAGAGAGTGAAAAACAAAAATGCAAAATCCTAGGGACTCAAGGGGTTAAAATATGCAGAGCCAGTAGAACACATACTACTTCAACTGAACTTCAACTGAGCTGTTAGGCCTCTTGCACACGGATGCATTTTATTTCCGTTTCCTTTCCGTTTTTGCGGTTTCCATTTGCGGTCCGTATGCGGAACCATTCATTTCAATGGTTCTGCAAAAAAAATGGAAGTTACTCCGTGTGCATTCTATTTCGATATTTCCGTTCCGCTAAAAGATAGAACTTGTCCTACTATTGTCCGCATAACAGACAAGGATAGTACTGTTCTATTAGGGGCCAGCTGTTCCGTTCTGCAAAATATGGACGTATTCCGTATTTTTCGCAGATCCGTTTTTTGGGGACCGCAAAATACATACGGTCATGTGCAAGAGGCATTAGGCTGAGTTCACACCTCAGTTATTTAATCAGTTATTTCCATCAGTAATTGTGAGCCAAAACGAGGTGTCGGTCAAAAACAAAGAACAGACGCAGATCTTTCCATTATACCTGATTTCTGTGAAATAACTGGTGTGTGAACTCCGCCTTAGGGCTCATTCACACGGCCGTTGTTCAGCGGTTCTGTGCATTGGTGGCCGCAATTTGCAGACCCCAATGCACAGGCACTATCCGCGCGGCTGCCGCGACGGATCCAGACCCATTCAACTTGAATGGGTCGTTGATCTGTCCGCACTGCAAAAAAATAGAAATGTTCTAATTTTTTGGGGTGCGGAGGCACGGACGGAAACACCATAGAAGCACTCCGTAGTGCTTCCGTGGGGTTCCACACCGACCTTCCAGATTGCGGACCCTTTCAAGTGAATGGGCCTGCATCCGTGATACGGGGTGCACATGTCTAGGGACGGATTGGCCTTACAGGGAAATTTCCTTTTGGGACGATGCCCAGGGGGCTGGCCAGTGCAAGTTTTTGGGAATGTATTTTTGTGCTGCTGGCAGTATTTTCAGATGGACTGTGGTATTTGGCTCTGTTGCGGTGGTATAATGTGCCACAATATGGTATTACTGGCCCTGCCTTCCATCAATTTAGACCCGATTTCAAAATGGGACCACTTTTAGGCTACATGCACATGATCGTTGTTTTGGCCCGCATCCGAGCCGCAGTTTTTGCGGCTTGGATACGGACCCATTCACTTCAATGGGGCCGCAAAAGAGGCGGACAGCACTCCGTGCTGTTGACAAGAATAGGCAGTTATATTAATGGCTGTCCGTGCCGTTCTGCAAATTGCGGAACACACACGGACGCTATCCGTGTTTTGCGGATCCGCAATTTGCGGACCGCAATACACACAACGGTCGTGTGCATGGAGCCTTAGTATTTTTTCCAGGGGCACATTAAGTTCCCAGTCCGCCCCTGCACACGGCCAGTGCCCTCATATTGCGGACCCGATGTTTGCGCATGAGCCCATAGATTGATGCCAAGATGTGTATCTGAAGTATCAATGGAGTAATGATTCGCTATCTTACCACTTTCTATGGATAATAAATGAGATACACTATGCAATAATTGCTATTTTGCTTATATTTTCGGGATATATCTGCACACATAATTGTGCACACTTTTTGTGACCTTAATAAGCCCATAATTGAATATTCCACCTGCAACATCTGGGGGAAATGCTGAACAGTACAGCAGATGGAACAGGTAATATTTTTATTTTCTCGTTAGTCCCCAGCGAACCTGAAGTGAATATAAAATAAATCCCAATGGTATCAAACACTCTCTCCCGAGCACAGTGCAAAAGCTATGACTCTGACTCTCATATAGAGTCTTGCACATGTATTTGCTGCACCCAATGTGAAAATCAAGACGCATGGGATAAATTAATTAAAATGCGACTCCAACAAAATTCATTGTTAAAAAAAAAAAGAAAGACAGGGAAAAAACATAATATAATAGAGACAACGAGATAACAAGGAAAAAAGAGAGCAAGAAATGGAATTCATTCTTCTGAGAAGAGTCAGTGAGAACTCAGAAACAATCTAATTAAAAATTTGACTATCATGTCTGCAGAAGGCAACTTTTAATCAAAAGAGTTTAATTATTTAGGAAACGAGCAAAGTGCACACGTCTAACCAATACCTGGACGAGCAGGGAAATGCTCAATAATAGAACTGCTCTGGATGTGACTATATACCATATCATATTAAATAAGGAGATTTTTATAAAAAAAAGAGACAAAAATTATAGCAGAACTATTCTCCTTCCCTTTAACAACAAGAGTAAGAGCAGTGAGACTCTCTGCCTGAGGAGGTGGTGATGGTGAGTACAATAAAGGAATTCAAGAGGGGCCTGGACGTATTTCTGGAGTGTAATAATATTACAGGCTATGGCTACTAGAGAGGGGTCGTTGATCCAGGGAGTTATTCTGATTGCCTGATTGGAGTCGGGAAGGAATTTTTTTTCCCCTACAGTGAGGAAAATTGGCTTCTACCTCACAGGGTTTTTTTTTTTGCCTTCCTCTGGATCAACTTGCAGGATAACAGGCCGAACTGGATGAACAAATGTCTTTTTTCGGCCTTATGTACTATGTTATGTACTATGTTAGATGTAGGCTCATTTTCTAGAAAGGATGCCAAGCCTTTTGAACTTTTTTAACATTTGTCAGAAGCATGCTGTACCTACTCTCTCCATTCCTGGCTCCCTAGCCTGTAAACTTCAGACAGAGCCGCGTGTGCCGCTGCAACCAATAACTGGCCTCAGTGGTGACATATCCATAAGAGACACATCAGCACTGGGGCACATGACACCTGGGGACGCAATACCTCTGAGGCCAGTCATTGACCACAGTGATACAGAGGGATTGAAAGGTCGCTGAACTGAGCTGCAGGGAGCAGGCTTTTATTTTCCAAAAGTCCACAAGGCTAGGCTACCTCTTTAAAGAGGTTTGCCAGGATCAGAATATTGATGGCCTATCCTTAGGGCAGGCCATCCTTTTCAGTTCAGTTGGGTCTGACTTTCAGCACCCACACCAATCAATTGTTTTAAGGGATTGCAGTGTTCATGCAGGCACTGCAGTCTCTTCATTCCTATGGGAGTTCATCTATCAGGACACCATCTACAGTACTTCAAGTGAACAGCACAACCCTACAATACCCTGCACCACAGCTACTGAGTAGACAGAGTGCAGGTAGATGGATACATACAAGCAAGGAAGCACTCACACATTTTTAATATTATAAAATTTTATAGAAAAAAATGTTAATTTTGTAAATTAGTTAGTCACTAATTACTGTTGCAATGGAGTTGGCTTTGGGATTAATCCTGGAAGTGTAGCCTAAGAGATTCCCTGGTATTCTACCTTTAGACCCCTGTACAGGAGTAGTCTCCATTAGAAACAGCTGACATGATGCTGGCAGTACAATATCAGAGAGCAGAAGCCATAGGCAAGGGGACAGAGGTCAGGGCAGGAGGAGTTTTAGCAGCATGTCAAACAGGTGGATGGTCAGAACAGGTAGCAAGGTCAAAGGACAAGCCAAACCAGAAATAGAACATCACAGCTGAAACCTAGGTCACCTGGAGATCTGCTATTAAATTAGACTTTGGCATATTCTGGTGAGGCACATTTGAGGAGGACCAAAATCAAGAGACCTAAAAGTGCCAATAGTGAAAAGGTGGCAGAGCCCAGCAGCTATATACTAGAGTGCAGAAGGGTTGCCTGGATAGCAGCCCTCAGGAGAATGGGACCAGTACTGGTGTAGGTGGGGAGGAGGTGGTCATGGAGGGCATGAGAGTGCTCACCAATAGATTTTTCCAAAAGATCTGTTACATCATTAAAGGCTTATCAAACATGTCAATAGACATTTACAGTGTTATCTGAGCAATGTGAATGAACATGTAAAAAAATAATTTTCTAATTTCTATGAGAGTATTAAAGGGCTTCTGTCACCCCACTAAACAGTTTTTTTTTTGTTACTTTTAATCCCTATACTGCGATTTATGCATACATACTGTAATTAATAATTTTGGTTCAGCAGATTATGTTAAAAACGTACTTTTAAAATATGCAAATTACCTTGCTACCAGCAAGGCCCAGGCGCATTGAGAAAGGAGCGCCGAGCGAGCGTCCCCCTTCTCAATGCGCCTGCGCCAGGTGTAGATGTGACGTCATCGGCGCAGGCGCATTGAGGATGGAGCGGCCGAGCGAGCGTCCGCCTCTCAGTGCACCTGCGCCGACTGCAGACAGGTACGGGCCAGGCGCCAGATTTTGAATGCAAACAGGGCCCGCAGAGAGAGATCCCGTCCACTGGCCCTGTCAATCAACATACGGAGGGGGCGTCTTTAGGATAGGAGGATGCGGCTGCTACCAGCAAGTAGCCGCCCTACTTGCTGGTAGCAAGGTAATTTGCATATTTTAAAAGTACGTTTTTAACAGAATCTGCTGAACCAAAATGATTAATTACAGTATGTATGCATAAATCGCAGTATAGGGATTATAAGTAACCAAAAAAAAATAATATAAATGTTTAGTGGGGTGACAGAAGTCCTTTAAATTTCTAAGGTTGGCCATAGACAAGATAAACTAGAGGGCCTACATTTATCACACTTCACTTCTCTTGGGCTCATCTGAAAGTGCATGCTGTTTCCATACAGGAATGACCAGTCCAATAGACATTATTTTGTTAGCACATTCTGCCAGATTACATCTAACCTATGACAACTTCTATAAGGAATCTTTGTTGGTGTGGGATCGGAAGTGTTCATAAATTTCTATATCACAACACATATGATATTATTATATGAACTTTAGCAGCTAGGGTATTACATCCCTTTTTGATCAGTAGGAGTTTGACCTCTGGGACCTCCACGGATCCTGATAATGGAGGGGATGCAGTACTAGGTTAACACCACATCACATTCACAGTTTTTTCCCACACAGTGGCATCCCAGCTGTTATGTGGTGGCCTATGGCTGATCTGTTCACCAGCTCTGGACCAGGCAGCATGGACCCACCTTCCGTTCTCCTCTCCCTCCCTCCCTCTTCAGCCAGTGGTTGTCCACCTTGGGATACTTAAGACACCTTCCCCTTTGGGAAGGTGCCTGAGCAATAGGTTCCTTGTACACTAGTGTCCTTAGGTGTGCTTATATACATTTGTCTGTCTGTTTTCTGGATTTGATATTTCGCCATCTGTTCTGACCTCTGCCTGATCTCTGTACTGACCCTGAGCTGCCTACCCTGACCTCAGACAGTTTCTTACATTGAACGTACACTGCCTGCCCTGACTTCAGTCTGTCCCTGACTATGGTTTTTCCTGATCACTTGGTACTTTGCACTGATGTCTCTTGACCCCCATGGGTCATCTGTCAATGATACAGAGACTACTCCAGGAGGTAGGGCCTGGTGGTTCCCCTGCAGTGAAGTCCAGATCTCTGTACAGGGGTTAAAAAGTGAATAATGGGGGACTGTCAGGATAACGCCCTTAGAAGAAGTCCCAAGTCAAATCTGTTTGGTTGAAACAGTGGTTTTACACCCATTACTTAACACCAGCTACCAACTGTACAGGGAAAACATCAAATGGGACACAGCACTAAATGAGCACAGTCACCCATTCATGCTTAGATCTGGTGAGGGTACTAGAGGCTGCGCCCGGGTATGCTATCACTTGGAAATGTTGCTTTATTAATATCACTATAACCCCTATCCCAAGACAGAAGTTTTCAGTGTTATTGTTGCTTCCTATTGCATTGTAGGAGAAATAGGTAGAATGACTCCGTCCTTTATGGTAAGTATGCATTTTCCCCTTTATTAATAAAGAATTGTGGTCCTACCATTACTAAAGGTTTAGTTAAAGTCATGTATATAATTATGCATTGAATAATAATATCCTAGCATTTGAGTTTTATCAATGCCCATTGTGAAGTGAAAAAGACCTGGCCATGCCGAGTGTCCATTCTGCCAGAAGAGCACAATTGAATTGCCTTCAATCAGGTGAATAAGCTTAAACATAAAAAATCACTCCATTTATTACTATAGTGGCAATTACCATTCACGTATATTCTGAATAGAGCCAAATCCTATTTAACACAGGAGCGACTGACATATCCTTCTTTACAGTTTTTAACTGATTATTTTAAGATATGTAATTGCTGAAAATGAGCCTGAGTCAAATTAATTTGGAGCATAATCCTTTCTCAGTTGTGACATTAGCAGACTTCAAATACCATTATTAAAAGAAAAGGAAAAGTAGGCGTTTGTACCGATAAGAGCCTTTAAAGTGAATGTAATAGAACCCGTTGTGACCGGATCAAGTGTAGAAAGTGCACGTAAACAGCAGGAACGCATTGTCGGCACCGGTCTTAAATATGAGGCTTTTATACACAAAGAAAATGATGGAACATCACAAGAGAAAAATAACAAGAATGTTTCAGCTGTAGATTCTCCAAATGAGCCAAGTTCTTCTTAAGCTTACTAAATATGCATGGCCTACAAAAAGATTTCATTATCAAAAGACATCTATCCTGCTGAGTGTGGCCATAAAGACCACTGCCCATTATGAGAAGATAGTTTTGTTAGACCTTTCTCATTCAGACCTCTTACATATCAGCTCCTGTAGCTTCACAATGGAAACCACATACTCAGTTTTATTTTAAGATATTTGCTTAGCATATACAATGGTGTTCATACTAAGTTATTGAGACACTTTAACATGGTATGGTTTTCGTTTTCATATCCAATTTCTAGGGGGTACTGGTTCTCATTGAACAGAACTCTCATTGAACAGAAGGCAATGTTCCATGGGAAAAAATTATATTGTATGTAAATGAGCTTTTCTCCATCTATAGATAGGCACCCTATATTTCAATGACCAACCATTAAAAGAGCCTTGAAACTTGACCAGGGAATTTAGATGGATGTCTAGTTTGGCTACCTAGTCATGACTTGAGACTATTTTATGGATTAGATATTGACTTATGGGGTAGCTGCAGAGACAATTTTCTTCCTTCTGGAGTAGAGCTAGTTTGCAAATTCCATATCCCATTGTTATTATCATATATATATTAGCTGGTAAGTACTCCCAACACCATAGACTTTGGTAATCAGGCCATTGTGCAGAAGAAGATGGAATAAAAGCAATACTATTTTTAAAGTATATTTTACTCACTTATATAGCGCTGAAATATTCCACAGTGCTTTATAGACATCATCATCACCTACTGTCACCAAATGGAGCTCACAATCTAAGTTCCCTATCAGTATGTCTTTGGAGCATGGGAGAAAATAGGAGTACCCAGAAGAAACCCATGCAAAGTCCATGCAGATATTGTCCTTGGCTGGCTTTGAACCCAGGGCCCCAGTGCTGCAAGACACCAGTACTAACTAATTGGATATATTTATTATTTTCTGTTGGTCTCATTGGTGAGTTTTGAAAAATGTACTTCGCATTAAAGTTTTCAATGGGTCTAATATACCAGACTAGTAACCATACTGAAGATTCCTCTGTATCCAAACCACACAATTTTTTCTTCCTGAAGCCAACTTTTTTTGTTCATCTACAGGTACTTACAAATTTAGCAGAATTGCCAGACTATGATTTGCTTGTCCACAGTAACTCCAGTCTAAACCAAGTCACCAGTTATGGTTAAATTAGCAATCTACAAGCACTTTCATTTGTTAATTAAAGTTGGACACATACTTTAGTTAGCGGTAGGTCAAATTCTCGTTCTGCCAACATCTATCCCTCCCGACCGCCTGAATACATGTTCAGTTAGCTCAAGCATACATGTGTCCTGAATGGGAAGAATGGAGTAAGTTGTTGCCAAAATTGTTGATCATGTTAGCATACAACTGCAAGACCCTTCTTTCCCCCTGAGTTGCTGACAGGGGAGATTTGGGAGTTCCCTAAAACATTAGATGGTCGGTCATAACTGGCAGGTTCTGTTGATATTATTCTAAAAGGTATAGACAATTTAACTCTTCTATCATCCATCTGCAGACTTTGAAGCTGGAACACATTACTAATTATAACAAGTGATATATGCCCCACTCTACTCATGATACATACAGCTGGAAGTCATCAAAAATACTTTCTTCAATTATTTGATTCATGACCAGTCAGCTAAAAGAACAAGATCAAGTTTGGTGCTGATGTTGAAAGATAAAGCTTGGCTCAAAGTTCATGCCAAATGTCTTTGACAGGGTTTAGGTCTGAGTTTTCTGGGTGGGTTAAGTTCTTCTTTTGAGTAATAAGACATTATCCTATTGCAAAAAAATGCCTTCCTAAAATTTGTCATGGAGTTCTCATGCTGAAGTGTGAAAAACTGCAGAGCCCAGCATAAGCCACGAAAAAAGAAGTACACCGTTTATCTTCTCTATGTTTAGCAAACATAACATTTGGAACCACACATTTGAGTAGGAAGGCTCCTCCTGACACCTGAAACCCAGTTTCATCCACCAGATGGCGAATTATGAATCATTACTGCAGAGAACATGTTCCCCTGGCTCCACTGAGTCAAGCGGCTGTTTTCGCTACTACCTCAGCAATTTGTTATTTTTACATGCTGTAGGTCATTTATAAATTTAAAAAATCAATGAAGCTGCCAACAAATAGTTCCTTGGTGGAGATTGCTTCCAGAGTCAGGAGTAGACAGTGTAGCCACTCCTAGATAAAATGTATATGCTGCAACCCACTTCTTTGTAAGGTTTGGACTTTTGTTGTCAATAATGTGATTTTGATAAGTGCCAAATCTTGATGACAGAGGATCTCCGAAAAACAGGTCTTTTGAAGTGTTCCTCAGAGATAAGCGACGTTAAGAAAAATTCTATTTGACTGCTTCACGAATTTCATTAAGAAATTATATTTGTGATGAATCACTTCATCATGAAACACATTTCTTTTTATGTAGCGGGCTCAAATGTCGGGGAACGGTGATTGCCTCACCCCCCTAATATTGAACCCCTCACATGCCGCATTCATCGCTGATCGTGACATCTGAGGCTACAAGGGTTAATCAGGAAAAAAAAAATTAAAATACTCACCTTATCCATTTGCTCGCGTAGAGGCCGAAGCGGCCATCTTGATTGAATACACCGCGCAAAATCTTTCTCGGTGATGAGATGACATCATCACGTCATCATACTTGCCAGACGCGAGAAATCTTGGGTTCCTGAGTTTAATGTGGATGTCTCTTTGTGTACTACCTTCCTAAACCTATAATAACAGTGAGCTCTTTCAAGATGTTGACTTGGCCTTCCAATTGGCCAGATCTCAACTATCACTCTGTGGAATGTTCAAGTAAAATAAGTCTAAACCATGGAGGCTCCACCTTGCAATGTAAAGGACTTTAAGGAACGGCTTGTTAAATCTTGGTGACACATATCACAGGACACCTTCAAAGGTTTTGGGGAGCCCATTCCTCAAGGGGTCAGAGTTGATGGCTTTAATGGTATTGTTAACGTACTAATCAGTGTATATTCTCAGGACCTCATACTGTATATTATTTTCAGTTTTATCTATGCCCGTGTAATTATATTTTTTTAGTACCTTCAATTAGAATAAACCCTTTAGCTAAAGGATATTCTAAAAACGTTGCCCTGGCAGTTTAACATTTTCCATAGAAGATTACTGTACCTAGAGGGTTTTATTTATGAACACTATACATCTTCCAAAAGATTCTGAGAATGCCACAATCAATCAAAATGGCCCATATATCTCTACCTCTTGTGCATAATTCATGTGGAGATTCAGTAAAAGCCAATTCATAGAACAATTTACAGAAAAGTCAAATCAACACAAAACCCTCTTGCCCGTCTTTAATCAATACATGCTCATGAGTGGAAATTGTTCTATGCTCTGGTAGAGAAAAGATTGCACACAGAACTTGGCAGAAAATGACTTACTATAGGGAATCCTATGACACCTACAGGTTACAGAAAATCTGTAGAAATGAGACACACATTTCAGGGGTCAACGTCATAATTCCCATTTCACAAAGAAGCCACAGCCTCACACATCTTCCTCTTGTCGCTCTCAAAGAATGCGTTCAACATTTTGACAAATTGATGGAGTTCTCTGAAATGCCCTTTGGTATTCACAGGAGAATGAGATGCCATTTTTTTAACGGAAAACATAAAATGAATAATTTAGGTTTTGGACCGCCGGGGTTGTAAAGCAGTCAATCTGGAATACAGTGCCAGAAACCATTTGAGTTTTGCACATATAAGGTTTTTCTCTGCGATAATGTAGCTTTTTTTCTGCTTTCTGTATACAGTAAGCATTTTGTCTTGGTTCCAATGTGACAGCTGCAACTTTCTTACTTTAAATGAGATGTAATTGTAGGATGTTATTATATATAAAAAGAAGATGTAGGACATTGCATTCTTTGCGCTAACTAATCTCATTCGTGAGTTGATTAGTTGTGGGGTTAGTACCCTGATAAAGAGTTCTCAAATGTCAAATTAAAAAAAGAGCAGCTTGTTATTCTGCAGAAAGATGGAAATAAACTACTTAGTGTTTCCGTAGTTTTAGTGCCAAATTATAATTTTTAAGACAATTGTAGGAAGTTTTTGAGTTATCCTGACAATTACTTTACAAAAAGTATAATCAAAGGTGTACTGTAACTTCAAGCTCATAGCAACATAGTGACATGGATTGATGGCTTGTAAGGCTGTCAAAAACACATACGTCCTTCTAGTTCACCTTATTATCCTGCAAGGCTGATCCAGAAGAAGGAAAAAATTCATTTTCTTAATCTCAAGGAAGAAATGCCTCTAAATCTGGCAAGCGGAATAATTCTCTCAATTATTGGCTAGAGAGGAGCAAATACATTCAGCGTGAATCAAATTAATTACCAGTTTACCAAAGGTATTGAACTTTGGCAAATTTGAAACGTTTGAGATTCCTCCAGCATGAATCGCTCAAATTGAGGTCATCATTTTACAGTTCAGAAGAAGGTATCTGCCACAAAAAAGGGATCATGTTTGGAGCATTTTTTATTTAAAAGAACAACAGTGGTGTGTATTTTTAAGCAGGCTGTTTGTTACTACCGGAGTACCATTGGTTTACCCACAGCCATAGAGTGTATGTTGCTGTCATTTTGACACTACTAATGCCATCTTGGCATTTAAGTTCTTGAAGGGAGTTCAATACATTTCTACGAGACCTCAGAGTGCCATACATGACTTTTCAGGGCAGTTGCAGCACTTTTGATTCTGCTCGAATTTATTTGGATCAAATTGAATCTGCAGTCTGAAAAAGGCCCATAACAAATTTTCAGAAATTTGCTCATCTCTATGTTTGAACCTTCTCCGGAAATCTAGTGACTATAACCTGTAATATTATTATACTCAAGTGAGTTCACCATCATAACCTATTCTGGAAGAGAGCTCCATAGGATCACTGCTGTTATAGTAAAGAATCCTCTTCTATGTTGGTCTTGAAACCTTATTTCCTCTAGACGTAGAGGATGCCTCCTTCTTGTAGCTACAGTCCAGGGTATAGGAGATCAAGTGAGAGATATGGGACCTCTTACAAAATCTGTAACAGGGCCCCCACCTGCTATATGCCATTTATAATTATTATATTCTTATATAGATCAGGGCCACCCACCCAGTGTGACATTTATAATACTTTTTTTTTCTTTTTGGCTCAGGGACCCCACCTACCACGTGTCCTTTATACTGATTTCCAAATGGCATTTTGGGCAAACTCAGGCACCAGGGACCAAAAATTGGAAGTGGCAGTCTAAGACACTTCCTGTAAGTTCTGCTGATGTATGTACTAGAACTCAGCAAAGAGGTTAGTCACTAATTTCTACCTGCCAAACATACTCTGCAGACTGCAGGGGTGGGCTGGAGGGGAGGCATATGGCACTGCACATACAAGTTGTGCTCATAAGTTTACATACCCTTGCAGAATTTATGATTTCTTAACCATTGTTCAGAGAATATGAATGAAAACACAAAAACGTTTCTTTCACTCGTGGTTAGTGAAGCCATTAATTGTCAAACAACTGTGTTTACTCTTTTTAAATCATAATCACAACACAAACTACCCAAATGACCCTGATCAAAAGTTTTCATACCCCAGTTCTTAATACCGTGTATTGCCCCCTTTAACATCAATGACAGCTTGAAATATTTTGTGGTAGTTGTGGATGAGGCTCTTTATCGTCTCAGATGGTAAAGCTGCCCATTCTTCCTGGCAAAAAGCCTCCAGTTCCACTAAATTCTTGGGCTGTCCTGCATGAACTGCACGTTTGAGGTCTCCTCAGAGTGGCTCAATGATATTGAGGTCTGGAGAATGAGATGGCCACTCCAGAACCTTCACTTTATTTTGCTGTAGCCAATGACAGGTCGACTTGGGCTTGTGTTTTGGACCATTGTCATGTTGGAATGTCCAAGTACGTCCCATGCGCAGCTTCCAGGATGATGAGTGCAAATTTTCCTCCAGTATTTGTTGATAAAGTTATTAAGAACTGGGGTATGTAAACTTATGAGCACAACTGTAATTGGAGTATCATCATATGAGGGGCACACAAACTCTGTTCAGTCAAGGGGCTGGATAGTCACTTTAATTGAGTGGGAACCAATATGGGTATGATTCCTTCCTTCTCCATTCGCTTTAAGGGACACCATACTCGTTGTCACTCCAAAGCAGCATTTTATTACAATTATTGCACTATTATTTTAAAATTAAAGGGCTTCTGTCATAGTACACCCTGAAAAAGACACCAGTCGGGATTGGTCTGCAGATAGTGTTTTCTTACGGGTGTACTTTGGCAAATTACGAGCAGGCACAATAAGGGAATCGGCAGCCAGTGAGCGACCTTCCGTTGAATACTAAATGGAACGACGCAGATTTCACCGGCACTCAGGGCCAGGGAGGAAAATGTGAATGCTGCATAGCTCTGTCAATCAAGTCTAGGAGGGCATGGACAGAGGTGGGAAAACAGAGCCTCTAGCAGCAGGAGCAATGTCCCCCCTTCTTCCAGAGGCTAATTTGCATATCATAAAAGTTATTTTTCTGCAGTAATGGGGGCATGTATTAAAACAGAACTAGACTTTTTAGGTTCAGTTGACATTAGCACATCGCTAACGTCAGCCAGGTTAATACTGTTATTTCTGCTGATAGAAGCCCTTAAAAGAGGTTGGCCACTTTCTGATTACTGTAGACCAATGTGCTTGCAAGATGACTATATGGCACTTACTATTACTAATATGATCTTTGTAGAAATTTGGTGCCATTTTTTATATTTCACCCCCCCCCCTTGTATGCCAAGTCTTTTCTGTTGTCCAAAGTGAGGTCCTGTCCATAAAATGGCTGCTGATGGATGGTCATGTGATCAGGCAAATGACCTCCATATGATGCCTTCTCCATTCAAATATACTGAGGCAGAGTGATGTGTCTGGTCACATGACCCTCCAACAGCCGCCATCTTATGGACATGACCTCTATGCAGACGGCACAGAATGTTTACCTAACAAGGGGGCACGGCTAATGAAATATAGCAACTGGCAAACAACTTCTCCAAAGGCTATGTTAGTAAGTATAATATAGTCATCTTACATATCCATTGGTAACAAGTAGCCAGAAAGTGGCCAACCGCTTAAATTATTATTAAATATTGCACAATTAGCACTTCTTATTCTAATACATCAAAAAAAGCTACAAGGGTGGATTAATCAATGGTTTTCATACTACAAAAGTGGCACAAAAAAGTCCATATTATGGTTTAAAAAAATGTATGGTGCAAAGTAATGGTGCAGTGGGCATGGCAGCACATGGACAGACACAAGATGTGCCAATTTTACAACCATTTTTGATACAGTACATTTGGCAAATTTTATTCCAGTGAACTCTTTACTAAGACTCGTATATTAACCCGTAGAGGACCCTCGCTGTACATGTACGGTGCTGGTGGACTTGACTTAAGGACCAGCGCTGTACATGTACAGCGGGCTGATCGGGCGGGTAAAGGAGCTGCGCCCAATCAGTGGCACGGACCTAGCAGTCACTGACAGCCAGGCCCCTGCTGCATACGTCAGCATCGGTGAAAAGACAGATGCCGGTGAATTAACCCCTTGTATGCTGCAGTCAAAGCTGATCATGGCATGTAGAGGGTTCGCGGAGAGTCCGCTTCCCCATCGGGTCCCCGCACTGCAGTGGCGGGGACCTGATGGCAGAGAAGGAAAGCCCGTGACATCCAACCCCTTAGGCTGGGTCTCACAGGCAGGCTGTCAGCATAAAAGCTGACAGCCAAAGCAGTACAATACAGGTTGTATTGTAATGCATTGCAGAGGGGATCAGACCCCAGAAGTTTAAGTCCCAGAGTCGGACAAAAATAAAAAGTAAAAAAAAGTAAAAGAAAAAAGGGTTTTTCATAATAAAAATAAAGTTTCAAGTAAAAAAAAAGTATTGCCGTGTCTGTAATGACCGGCTCTGTAAAAATATCACATGATCCACCCCCTCACTTGAACGCCGTAGAAAAAAATAAAATAAGAACTGTACTAAAACAATCTTTTTTTTGTCAACTTACATAAAAAAAAGGGCAAGACCAAGCGATCAAAAAGGCATATGTCCCCAAAATAGTACCAATCAAACCATCAACTCATTCTGCAAAAAATTAGCCCCTACATAAAACAATTGGGCAAAAAATACAAAAAAACTATGGCTCTCAGAATATGGAGACACTAAAACATGATTTTTATTGTTTCAAAAATGCTTTTATTGTGTTAAAAGTGAAAAAATAAAAAAGTAGACTTGTTAGGTATTGCCATTTCCGTAAAACAACCAGTTTTATTAAAATATCACATGACCTAACCCCTCAGGTGAACACCGTAAAAATAAAAAAATAAAAACGGTGTAAAAAAAAATAATTTTTGTAACCTTACATCACACAAAGTGCAATACCAAGCGATCAAAAAGTTATAGATACCCCAAAATAGTACCTATTAAACCGTCATCTAATCCTGCAAAAAATGAGACCCTACCTAAGACAATCACCGAAAAAATGTAAAACCTATGGCTCTCAGAATATGGAGACACTAAAACATGATTTATTTTGTTTCAAAAATGCTTTTATTGTGTAAAACGTAAATAAATTTTAAAAAGTATACATATTAGGTATCACCACATCTGTAATAACCTGCTGTATAAAAATATCACATTATATAACCCCTCAGGTGGACACTGTAAGAAAATTAAATGAAAACTGTGTCAAAAAAGCCATTTTTTCTCACCTTACATAACAAAAAGTGTAATACCAAGCGATCAAAAAGTCACATGCACCCTAAAATAGTACCAATCAAACAGTCATCTGATCCCCAAAAAATAAGCCTCTACATAAGACAGTCGCCCAAAAAATTAAAAGAACTATGGCTCTCAGAATATGGAAACACAAAAAAAAAATTTTTTGCAAAAATGCTTTATTATGTAAAACTGAAACAAACAACCAAAAAAATAGTCATGTTTGGTATTGTCCTGTCCGTAACAACCTGCTCTATAAAAGTAACACATGATCTAACCTGTCAGATGAACATTGTATATAACAAAAAACAAAATTGGTGCCAAAACAGCTAATTTTAGCTACCTTGCCTCACAAAAAGTGTAATATAGAGCAACCAAAAATCATATGTACCCTAAAATAGTACCAACAAAACTGCCACCTTATCCTGTTGTTTCCAAAATGGGGTCACTTTTTTGGAGTTTCTACTGTAGGGGTGAATCAGGGGGTCTTCAAATGTGATATGGCAACTTAAAATTATCCCAGTGAAATCTGCCCTCCAAAAACCACATGACGCTCCTTTCCTTCTGCGCCCTGCCGTGTGCCCATACAGCAGTTTCCGATCACAAATGGGGTGTTTCTGTAAACTACATAATTAGGCTACATGCACACGACCGTATGTGTTTTGCGGTCCACAAATTGCGGATCCATTGTAACAATGCTTAAAACGGACAAGAATAGGACATGTTCTTTTTTTTTTGTGGGGCTACGGAACGGACATACTGATGCGGACAGCACAGAGCATCCTATCCGCAAAAAAAACGGAATGGACACGGAAACAAACAACGTTCATGTGCATGTAGCCTTAGGGCTTGTTCACATGACCATGTGACGCCCATGCCCATGCTGTGGACTGCAAATTGAGGTCCGCAATGCACGGGCACTGACCGTGGCCCAGCCGCATGGGGATCGCGTACCCATTCACTTGAATAAGTCCATGATCCGTCCGTTCCGCAAAAATATAGAGCATGTTCTATCGTTTTGCGGTGCAGAGGCACGGAACGGAACCCCAGGAGGCACTCCGTAGTGCTTCCGTAGTGTTCCATTCTGTGCTTCCGTTCCGCATCTCCGGATTTGCGGACCCATTGAAGTGAATGGGTTCGCATTCGTGATGCGTAATGCACACGGTTCCCGTGTATTGTGGATGCGCCGGCGTGATGACATGATCTCGCGCTGTGCAAGATTTCGTGCCAGATCTTCAAGCAGTATGGCGGTGGCCGGCCCGTTGCGAGCAAATGGACGTGGTAAGTTTGATTTTTAAAAAAAATTATGTTAATTTCACACTGTTTTTACACTCAGATGCGGCAATCATGTATGAACGTGGCATCAGAGGGGTACAATGACGGGGGGTGGCACTATCGCAGTCCCTGTCAATGCACCCACTACTTACAAAAAATTTTTTTTTTTTGATTCGGCGAATCAACCGAATCGAACTTTTGAAAAATTCGCTCATCTCTAATTATTATATATTTTTTATATTTTGTATTTTTTCAAGTTAAACAAATATATTTTCAGCAGTCCCTTAGTGTAGATTGAAAGTTTGAAACATAAGCAGAACACACTTAGAGGACATACACAAAAAATACAACGTTATCTGTACTTACTGTGAAAATCAATAGAGCAATGCACTGTAAATGCCAGGAAAAGCTGACACGGGAGGATTAAATGAGCCAACAAAATGGACTGGGGTAGTTGTAATAGAATACAAATGAAGCATGTTTAGTGTTGAGTCTCAGCTCGGCTAAGAACTGCAATACATTAAGTGGACCAAACCTTGTCCAGATCTTCCTTTTAACCAGTTTGAAGAGCAATTCCAATCCAATGACTCACAATTAGAGATGAACGAATCAAAGTTGACAAAGTGGAATTCGATCTGAATTGCAGGAAAAATTTGATTTGCACGGAAGACGAATTTCCTTGCGCTTCGTGGTAACGAATCCCATTTTTCCTAAATGGCTGCTGCACGTGTGAGGACATGGAGCAAAGAACTCTGGGAATGAGGGATCACCCACAATGCCATGCATGCAGCCAATCAGCAGCCAGCCAGCCCCTGTGATGTCACAGCCCTATAAATAGCCTCAGCCATCTTGGATTCTGCCATTTTCCAGTGTACTTAGTTTAGGGAGAGAGACGTCAGCAGACGCTAGGAAAGACTTTATTGTGCTGAAAAAACTATTTACAAGTTCAGGGAAAGATTATTCAAGGTGTAGGGAAAGGATAGGGAGGCATCATCTACACTATAAAAGAAGAAGAGTGTGCAACAGAAGAGTGTGCAGCCTGAGTAATAGGAGTTATTCTATTACACCTTGCTGCACTGACTGGGGATCCAAATTGCAGTTATACTGCTGCTTTTAGGTTGTTTGCACTATATGATAGCAAGCCTTGCTTGTGATTGGGGTGCAAGTGCTGTGTGATACAGCCAATTACGAAGTGTATTAATAGGAAATATACCTCCGTCCTAGTAGCCGTTCTGTAGTGAATTTTGATTGTTTTTTTTTGGGGGGGGCTGTATTAATAGGAAACAAAAAATAAAAAATATATGTCATAATTGCCATTCAGCTGTAAAGTTACATTGTACTACAGCCATTTACGGGGTGTATTAATAGGAAAGATACGTACGCCATATTAGCCATTCTGCAGTGAATTTTGATTGCTATACTTTCTTGGGGAGGTTTATTAATAGTAAAAAGAATAAGTCTTAATTGACGTTCTTCAGTGAAGTTACATTGTGCTACAATTATTTACAGGGTGTATTAATACGAAATATACCATCTGCTGCCACATCACCACTCTGTGGTCTCCTCATGCTGCTGCCACCTCACCACTACTGTATGTCACTAGGCCACTCTGTGGTCTCATCATGCTGCTGCCACCTCACCGCTGTGTGGTCTCCTCATGCTGCTGCTACCTCACCACTACTGTATGTGACTAGGCCACTCTGTGGTCTCCTCATGCTGCTGCCACCTCACCGCTCTGTGGTCTCCTCATGCTGCTGCTACCTCACCACTACTGTATGTCACTAGGCCACTCTGTGGTCTCCTCATGCTGCTGCCACCTCACCGCTCTGTGGTCTCCTCATGCTGCTGCCACCTCACCACTACTGTATGTCACTAGGCCACTCTGTGGTCTCTTCATGCTGCTGCCACCTCACTGCACTTGGGTCTCCTCATGCTGCTGCCGTATCACTAGTGTTGATCACGAATATTCTAATCGCGAATATCGGCACTTCGAGGATTAGCGCGAAAATGTAGAATATAGTGCTATATATTCGTAATTGCGAATATTCTATATATTTTTTTCCATCAGTAACCTCCCTTCTTGCTTGTGGGTGTCACGGCTGTATGTGAGCAACAATAGTATACACAGTAAAAGAGCTACTGACCGGACCCAAACTAGGGAGGATAAAGGGTGACCCCTGTCAGACCCTCAAAGCTCTCGCTATGCTGCTAAAGCACATGCCCGGATCCAAATGGCAGAACGAGGCATGCCCACGTACCTAAGACTGATGACCACTGTAACCCCTACAATAGTGGAAGGGGCACGGCCACCGGTGCCCTACTCAGTATATGGAGGGAACCGTGGCCACCTCAGATCCAGTCAGAAAATAATCAGGTACACAACAATGTCTGTACACTTAGCTGAAGGTGTTGCAGCCGCAGAGAAGACGGATCCAAGGACAGCTGGCAATATCCGGAGTGCTTGCTGCAGCAGAACACAGGTCCAGAGAACTGATAGCTACAAGTGAAGATACTAAAGCAAGAGCTACAACTGAAATGAGAACTATAATCCACGCCCTACAATAGGAGGAGGGGTGATATAAAGAGAGGGAAATCAAACGCATGAGGAACAGCTGGGAGGAAGGAAACCAAAAGTAAACAGAGCAGTGAGAACACCTCCCAGCTCTAGTAGTGACATCATCACAGGGGTGGAGAAACAGAGCTGTGAGAACGTCCCAAAGCTCTGGTAGTGACAGTACCCCCCCCTCTACGGGTGGACTCCGGACACCCAGGACCCACCTTCTCAGGATGAGCCCTATGAAATGCCCTGATGAGGCGAGTGGCTTTAATGTCCGACACCGGAACCCACATCCTCTCCTCAGGACCATAACCCTTCCAATGAACGAGGTACTGAAGAGAACCGCGGACAATGCGAGAGTCCACAATTCTGGAAACCTCAAACTCCAGATTGCCATCAACCAAAATCGGAGGAGGAGGCAAAGAGGAGGGTACCGTGGGCTGGACATATAGTTTTAAGAGAGATCTGTGAAATACATTATGTATCTTCCAAACCCGTGGAAGATCAAGACGGAAGGCAACAGGATTGATGACTGACAAGATTTTATAAGGCCCAATAAACTTGGGACCCAATTTCCAGGAGGGAACCTTCAGTTTAATATTTCTTGTAGACAACCACACCAGATCACCCACATTCAGGTCCGTACCAGGCACACGTCTCTTATCAGCCACACGCCTATACCTCTCACTCATCTTTTTAAGATTACTCTGAATCTTTTGCCAAATGGTAGACAAAGACGAGGAAAATCTCTCCTCCTCAGGTAAACCAGAAAGAGCCCCTCCCGAGAATGTCCCAAACTGCGGATGGAACCCATATGCACCAAAGAATGGTGACTTATCAGAAGATTCCTGACGACGGTTGTTCAGAGCAAACTCAGCAAGAGGGAGAAATGAACACCAATCCTCCTGGTTCTCTGCCACAAAAAAGCGCAAATATGTCTCCAGATTCTGATTGAGGCGCTCAGTCTGACCATTCGACTGCGGGTGAAAAGCAGAAGAGAAGGACAGCCGAACCCCCAGGCGAGAACAGAAAGCCTTCCAGAACCCAGAACCTGGACACAAACTGCGTGCCTCTATCGGAAACAATATCAGAGGGAATGCCGTGCAATTTAACAATATGGTTGACAAAAGCTTGCGCCAACGTTTTAGCATTGGGTAAACCAGGGAAAGGTACGAAATGAGCCATCTTGCTAAAACGGTGCACCACCACCAGGATCACCGACTTCCCCGAGGAACGAGGAAGATCCGTGATAAAGTCCATGGACAGGTGTGTCCAAGGACGGGAAGGTATGGGTAACGGGAGAAGGGAACCTGAAGGCCGTGAACGAGGGACCTTAGCGCGAGCGCACGTCTCACAAGCAGCCACAAAACCCTCCACCGACTTACGAAGAGCCGGCCACCAAAATCTCTGAGCAATGAGATCTACCGTGGCTCTACTCCCGGGGTGACCAGCAAGAACCGTATCATGATGCTCCTTAAAGAGTTTGTGACGTAGCTCAGGAGGCACGAACAACTTCCCAGAAGGACAACGGGCAGGGGCCTCAGTCTGGGCAGCCTGGACCTCGGCCTCCAAATCGGAATATAGAGCAGAAACAACTACCCCCTCCGCCAAAATGGGACCCGGGTCCTCGGAGTTTCCTCCTCCCGGAAAACAGCGAGAGAGAGCATCAGCCTTCACATTTTTTATCCCAGGTCGGAATGTAACAACAAAATTGAATCTGGAGAAGAACAGAGACCATCTGGCCTGTCTCGGATTCATACGCCTGGCCGACTCCAAGTATGCCAGATTCTTATGGTCGGTAAAAACGGTGATAGGGTGCCTGGCCCCCTCCAACCAATGGCGCCATTCCTCGAAAGCCAACTTGATGGCCAACAACTCCCTATCTCTCACATCATAGTTTCTCTCTGCCGGGGAGAGTTTTTTAGAGAAAAAGGCACAGGGTCGCCATTTGGCAGGAGAAGGGCCCTGGGACAAAACCGCACCCACACCCACCTCGGAAGCATCCACCTCAACAATAAAAGGTAAGGAAACATCGGGATGCACCAAGACGGGAGCAGACGCAAAACTCTCTTTAATCTTAGAAAAGGCTGCAAGCGCCTCCTCCGACCAAGAGGAAAAATCCGCCCCCTTTTTTGTCATGTCAGTAAGGGGTTTGACAACAGAGGAATAATTCAAAATGAACTTTCTGTAATAGTTCGCAAAACCCAGAAAGCGCATGCTGATTCTCAGGAAGCTCCCACTCAAGTACAGCATGGACCTTCTCCGGATCCATGCGAAAACCAGAAGCAGAGAGGAGAAAACCCAGAAATTGAATCTCCGATACCATAAAAAGACATTTCTCCAGCTTGGCATACAATTTATTTTCCCGCAGAATCTGCAGAACCTGAAAAAGATGATCCTGATGGGTCTGAACATCAGGGAAAAAAATCAAAATATCATCAAGATACACCAACACAAACTTCCCCATTAAATGGTAGAAAATACTATTAACAAAATGCTGAAAGACGGCCGGAGCATTCATCAGGCCGAAAGGCATAACGAGATTGTCGAAATGCCCGTTAGGGGTATTAAAGGCCGTTTTCCATTCATCCCCCTCTCTGACCCTGACCAGGTTGTACGCGCCTCTCAAATCCAATTTGGAAAACACCTTGGCCCCAACAATTTGGTTGAAGAGGTCCGGGATCAGAGGAAGGGGATAGGGATCGCGAATCGTGATACAGTTCAGCTCCCTAAAATCTAGGCAAGGTCTCAGAGAGCCATCTTTTTTTTTAACAAAAAAAAAACCCGCGGCCACAGGTGACTTTGAGGGACGAATATGCCCCTTCTCGAGACTCTCGGAGATATAAGTTCGCATTGCGATTCTTTCCGGTTGTGAGAGATTGTAGAGGCGTGCTTTTGGCAGCTTGGCGCCGGGAATGAGGTTAATGGGACAGTCAAACTCCCGGTGAGGAGGTAGCTCCTGAACACCGCTCTCGGAAAACACGTCCGAGAAATCAGAGAGAAATGATGGCACAGTTTTAGTAGACACCTCTGCAAAAGTCGCTGTGAGACAATTCTCTCTACAAAAGTCACTCCACTCATTTATTTGCCTTCCTTGCCAATCAATAGTGGGGTTATGTCTAGTGAGCCAGGGTAACCCCAAAACTAGAGGAGAAGGCAATCCGTTAAGGACAAAACAAGATATATCCTCCACATGAGTGTCACCTACAGCTAGCCGGATATTGTGAACAATGCCCTTCAGAGATCTCTGTGAGAGTGGAGCAGAGTCAATAGCAAAAACAGGTATATCCTTTTCTAATGTGCAAACCTGAAAACCATGCATGGCTACAAATTGAGTGTCAATAAGATTGACGGCCGCTCCACTATCGACAAAAATCTCACAAGAAATGACTTTGCTCTCTAGCGCCACCCTGGCAGACAGGAGAAAACGGGAACTGCAGGTCAGAGGAAAAGCATCAATTCCTACATCAACTTTGCCCAAAGTAGCAGATGAAGCAGAATTTGATGATTTACCTTTTGAGGTTTTTCTCTTATTATCGCTCTTAGTACAGTTCAAGAATCTCCTAGACGGACAAACATTTGCCAAATGACCTATGCCTCCACAACAAAAACACACCATACTCTGAGGACTAAATCCTCTTTTATCAGGGGCAAGTCAACCTAGCTGCATGGGCTCCTCCTCAGAGGGGAGCGAGACAGGATGAGGCCCCTGCACACTGAATGAGTCCGCACCACTGCCCCTAGACTGACAATGGCTGGACAGAGAGGTCTCGTTTCTTTCTCTTAGACGCCTGTCAAGGCGTACCGCCAATGACATGGCAGACTCTAAGGACGTTGGTCTCTCATGGAAAGCAAACGCATCTTTCAATCTCTCTGAGAGACCATGACTGAACTGACTCCGGAGTGCAGCATCATTCCAACCCGAATCAGCTGCCCATCTCCGAAATTCAGAACAATAAAGCTCCGCAGACAGTTTGTTCTGGCATAAAACACGTAAGTTAGATTCGGCCAGAGCAACACGATCCGGGTCATCATAAATCTGCCCCAGGGCCACAAAAAATCTTTCCACGGATCGAAGGGAGGGATCCCCTGATGGCAGCGAAAAAGCCCAAGTCTGAGCATTACCCCTGAGCAGGGAGATGACAATCCTCACCCTCTGCTCCTCCTTACCAGAGGAGTGGGGACACAAGCAAAAATGGAGTTTGCATGCCTCTCTGAAGCGAACAAAATTCTCACTGCCCCCGGAGAACGTTTCCGGAAGTGAGACCTTTGGCTCGCAACAGACTCCATGAGCCGGAGCAGAGCCCAATGCTTGAAGCTGAGTCATAGATTGACGGAGATCCGCTACTTCCAAAGAAAGACCCTGCATGCGGTCAACCAGGCCAGAAAGCGGATCCATGTCAAAAAAGGACGGTTTTGGTGGATTATAATGTCACGGCTGTATGTGAGCAACAATAGTATACACAGTAAAAGAGCTACTGACCGGACCCAAACTAGGGAGGATAAAGGGTGACCCCTGTCAGACCCTCAAAGCTCTCCCTATGCTGCTAAAGCACATGCCCGGATCCAAATGGCGGAACGAGGCATGCCCACGTACCTAAGACTGATGACCACTGTAACCCCTACAATAGTGGAAGGGGCACGGCCACCGGTGCCCTACTCAGTATATGGAGGGAACCGTGGCCACCTCAGATCCAGTCAGAAAATAATCAGGTACACAACAATGTCTGTACACTTAGCTGAAGGTGTTGCAGCCGCAGAGAAGACGGATCCAAGGACAGCTGGCAATATCCGGAGTGCTTGCTGCAGCAGAACACAGATCCAGAGAACTGATAGCTACAAGTGAAGATACTAAAGCAAGAGCTACAACTGAAATGAGAACTATAATCCACGCCCTACAATAGGAGGAGGGGTGATATAAAGAGAGGGAAATCAAACGCACGAGGAACAGCTGGGAGGAAGGAAACCAAAAGTAAACAGAGCAGTGAGAACACCTCCCAGCTCTAGTAGTGACATCATCACAGGGGTGGAGAAACAGAGCTGTGAGAATGTCCCAAAGCTCTGGTAGTGACAGTGGGCCAATGAGAAGGCTGCAATATCTTTCTCAGAGCTTAAAAACATCCCTAGCAACCAATAGGAAAGTTGCCTACCTCTTTACTATATAGGAAACTCCCCAGCAGCCATTTTCTGCAGTTCTGAGAGAGAGAGCAGTGTCATTGCTGTGCTCTGTGCATTTATCTGGATCCTATTCCTTATCCAATTACATTAGGTAGTTAGTTAGCTCATATATACACTCACCTAAAGAATTATTAGGAACACCTGTTCTATTTCTCATTAATGCAATTATCTAGTCAACCAATCACATGGCAGTTGCTTCAATGCATTTAGGGGTGTGGTCCTGGTCAAGACAATCTCCTGAACTCCAAACTGAATGTCAGAATGGGAATGAAAGGTGATTTAAGCAATTTTGAGCATGGCATGGTTGTTGGTGCCAGACGGGCCGGTCTGAGTATTTCACAATCTGTTCAGTTACTGGGATTTTCACGCACAACCATTTCTAGGGTTTACAAAGAATGGTGTGAAAAGGGAAAAACATCCAGTATGTGGCAGTCCTGTGGGCAAAAATGCCTTGTGGATGCTAGAGGTCAGAGGAGAATGGGCCGACTGATTCAAGCTGATAGAAGAGCAATGTTGACTAAAATAACCACTCGTTACAACCGAGGTATGCAGAAAAGCATTTGTGAAGCCACAACACGCACAACCTTGAGGCGGATGGGCTACAACAGCAGAAGACCCCACCGGGTACCACTCATCTCCACTACAAATAGGAAAAAGAGGCTACAATTTGCACGAGCTCACCAAAATTGGACTGTTGAAGACTGGAAAAATGTTGCCTGGTCTGATGAGTCTCGATTTCTGTTGAGACATTCAAATGGTAGAGTCCGAATTTGGCGTAAACAGAATTAGAACATGTATCCATCCTCTGATGGCTACTTCCAGCAGGATAATGCACCATGTCACAAAGCTCGAATCATTTCAAATTGGTTTCTTGAACATGACTATGAGTTTACTGTACTAAAATGGCCCCCACAGTCACCAGATCTCAACCCAATAGAGCATCTTTGGGATGTGGTGGAACGGGAGCTTCGTGCCCTGGATGTGCATCCCTCAAATCTCCATCAACTGCAAGATGCTATCCTATCAATATGGGCCAACATTTCTAAAGAATGCTATCAGCACCTTGTTGAATCAATGCCACATAGAATTAAGGCAGTTCTGAAGGCAAAAGGGGGTCCAACACCGTATTAGTAAGGTGCTCCTAATAATTCTTTAGGTGAGTGTATGTATGTATATATATATATATATATATTACAGATAGTTAGTCGGAGATAGTCAGTGTAGGTTAGATAGTAATATATGTAGTGTAGCTTGTTTCAGTGCAGGGTGTTAGGTAATGTAAAAGGAATTACTGTTTCTCTGCTGTCCATACATACATGCTACAGACATAGTGCTGTGATGTCACAACAATACTTAGGGCACCAATCAGTTATCTACTCAGACCTGATAATATGTGAAGTTGCATGTATTGTGCAAAAAATATGCGCATCATTAGTGCCGATTTGCGCAATCGCGAAAATAATGAGTGGAGATCACGAATTCTAGAATTCACAAATTTATTGCGAATACTATGAGAAAAATATCTCTTAAACGAATATTGTTTATGCCGCTCATCACTACACATCACCACTCTGTGGTCTCCTCATGCTGCTGCCACCTCAAGACTGTCACTGGGCCACTCTGTGGTCTTCTTATGCTGCTGCCACATCACCACTCTGTGGTCTCCTCAAGCTGCTGCCACCTTACCACTATGTCACTGGGCCACTCTGTGGTCTCCTAATGCTGCTGCCACCTCACCACTATGTGGTCTCCTCAAGCTGCTGCCACCTTACCACTATGTCACTGGGCCACTCTGTGGTCTCCTCATACTGCTGCCACCTCACCAGTCTGTGGTCTCCTCATGCTGCTGCCACATCACCACTCTGTGGTCTCCTCATGCAGCTGCCACCTCAACACTCTGTTATTGGGCCACTCTGTGGACTTCTCATGCTGTTTCCACCCTCCCCACTCCATGACTGGGCCACTATTTTGCCTTTTTGGCCTGGTTGACATGATCATTTATTTGACCCTTCTTCTGATCTGTCAGAAGGAAGGAAAAATGAGACGCACAACAGATCCTGTCTATGTAGCAGCTGTAAGGCCTGTATGACATGGTCCCTGTTTTGCATCAGAATTGGCTTATGATTTGGTAGCCAAAAGCAGGAGTGGGTACAAAACACAGAAGACATGCAAATATTCCATTCACGTGTCATCTCTGTTTTGGATCCACTCCTGTTTTTTTTTTTTTTTTGCTTTAGCAATACTGATGGAATACTGAATAAATGCTGACAGGGTGAAGGCGGATGCTCAACAGACAGGATCCATTTTTTGGGGGTTGGCCAAAATAATCAGTGATGTCAACACAAACTTACTGCTGATACCCTCTCCACTCTGTCGGGGGGACTCTACTTGTATAAGCGTTTAATAGAACAGGTTCTGTAGACATCTATGTGGAATCAGCTGATGACAGTGTAAAAGGAGTGCGCTCTTTCATGCTATAGTAGGATCTTGGGCCTCTGCAAAGTTCTTCATACCTGTAAGACTGAGTTCACACTTCAGTTATTTGGTAAGTTTAGGCCCCATAACTGACCAAATAGTGAAGTGTGCAGTGATTCTAAGAGCGACGCCTGACATCTGCGTGTCATACTGACTCACAGTATTGTTTCACTACCACAGCAGACTCCCTATGCGTGTTACTGCAAGGCACCGTGTTCTACACCACTATAAAAGCTCTCTGCAGCCAGGAAATAGCTGTCTTTTAACACGATTCGCAACAAACTAATTCGGATCAAATAGAATTTTTTCTGGAAATTCGAGAACCGACTGAATCTAAGTTTTTAGAAATTCGCTCATCTCTACTCGCAATAAAATCAAACGTCCCACTAAACACTGGAATAGTAAATGACAAGCAAATAAAATATTCAGTATATTTCTACTTATATATATATTTAGCACCATCATCACTAGTCTTTTGCTGCCCCCATTCCAATGCTGCCCGCTCCTCCTTAGCCTCTACTTCTGGGTTCTGTCCTAATGCTATTTGTTGCAATAGGATGTCCTCTGAGTCTCTTGCATGTTTTTCCAAAATGTATTAATAATGAAATTATGGATGTAGCTGTTTCTATGCCCCACAGTGTCTCCCCAGAGAATGCCACCAGGGATGTGAAAAGATCTGCACCATGAAAGCTGTCCAACAAACAGCTATACAGTATATCTATATACAGTTGTATCATACAGCATTATCTGTGGAGACAATATCCACTTAGCTGTAGAAAGATACAGAAAAGCTTAGTATTTTATTTTATTTTTTTCATATTTATAGATGAGAATTTCCTCAAATTTTTGGTTGGTCTGATTCAGTCTAACTAGCTGTCAGATTCTCTTCAATATGAATAAATTTGGTCTGAATCAAAAGTGCCCCGAATAGCCTGAAAAGTCATGTATGACACTCTGAGGTCTCCCCTCAAGTCCTTTCAAGTTCTTTAAAGGAAATATGACCTATGGTTTAAGTCTGGTTTTTATGTTAAAAATATATATTTTTAGAATTTTTTAAATTTTTACCGGAATCTAACAATTTTAAAACTAGCCACTAGGCCTAAAATATGTTATAACTTTCTATCTTTTGAGAGCAGCTTCCTGGGCCATAGACACAATGGTCAGGAGGGGACCTCATTGACCTCTATGACAGAGTTTTCTAGGCATGCTCTGTGACCTGTGCAGAGGTCAGGAGGGAGCTGATAAGCAGTGATCCCATATTGTGAAAACTGGATCCTGTGTTATCTATATAGAGGTGTTACTTGTCATTGTAATGTTGCCTGTGGTGATAATGGCTGCTTATAAGTTACCTGTACAGAATAGGAAATCATGACCAATTATTAGACCTAGAGACCAGTGCAAAAATTGCAGAATTATATACATTTTTATTAAATATACATAGTGACATGGAAAAATTACAAAAAAAATAAACTCACCAAAAATACTAAAAACATGATTTAAACAATATATCATTTTCTGATGACACATTGCATTTAATGTCAAAGTGACAGCAATATACAACTATGGTGATGGGTAAACAGATGGTGGCTGGTGGTAACAATACACTGGTGGATTTTTTTTTATTATATGAATTAAGAAAAAACTGTCCAAAATGATCCCTATTTGGTAGCAGATGCCTTCTTCTCTGTCTTCTGAACTGCACAATTTCAAGCAATTCAAGCGGGAAGAATCAGAATAATTGGAAATCACCGTTTTTGAAATATTTGTAACACATTTGATTTCTTTAGAATCGATTCGCTCATCTCTAATTATACTCCATGAATTGTAAAAACCCTATCTCCAGTGGCACATTAGATGGCCAACTACTCATATCAGGGCTTACCTAGAGATGCCTCCCATAGTGCCTCCTACAAAAGCCTCCCCAGCCCCAATATTGAGCAGAACTGTAATTTGCTTGTATGCTGTGCCTGTGCTGGTCTTATGTGACATAGATGTACATTTACCATAATCATACATGATTTTCTCCTTTAAAAATATTTTTGTTATTATAATAATGAGCTTAGGATACTGACAACATAATAGTTAGATACATATATACAAAATTGTACATCATCTCTCGTGACCAAATTCTTAAGACCGTCTTAAGTAGACTTCTCCAACAAAGCCTTCACAGTTACAGATTGTTAGGGCCTGAAAGCAAATGCGATGAATCATAAATGACGAGGCTTATTCATCAAAACATCCTCCAGGGCTGTCAAACAGACTCGTAGCTCAATAAGAGTTATTTACTATTGTACAAATGTGCAAGTTATCTAAAATGTATGGTGACTAATTATGCATCTCCACCTCCTGCCGATCTTGCATTTTCAATGTGAAACTGCAATGGGATAGAAAAGTGTCCCTAAAATCCTCTCAGCACAATGAAAGCAAAGAAAATTGTAGTCATGTGTCATCGATGAGTCTCATGACAATAAAAAGACCAACTCTTAGAAAATAGAAGAGAGATAAGAGATATTTACTGTCATAAATTTACGCCAATGAATAGCCATAGTCAACCACTGCCTGGATATGTGCAAGTTTTACCGGTCTGTCCTTTCACAAAATTTCCTTGCCCAGTAGAAATGGCTTTGCACCGGGCAAATGTGAGTGAACATGTACTTCTGGGCACAACTTCCAATGCTACATAATGTCATCCAGTGTTGGACTTGCCCACCAGAGAACCTGAGGGCCCCAAAGATCCAGGACAAAAAAAAAACTTTGAGCTGTCTTTTGAGCCAATAACTCTTTCGATTCAAACCTATTAAACTTTATTGATGATTGAGGGTTGGGCCTCACAAATAATTTCCCCTGGTAGGTCCAAATAACAACAGTCTGACACTGATGTCACCTATCTAAAGATGACATTTAGCCCAGGACTAATATGAGAAAAGCTTTAGCAATTGTCATATATATGCAGAAACCCATGAGAGGTTAGGAGTGGTTGTAGCTATCATGTTAGTACTGTAGTTGTACTCACAATTCACAGTGATAGGAGTGTGCACCCTTTCTTACTTCGGAGCCCACCCTGGACCTTCTGGGGCTCCTACCTGGTGTTAGGTGGGGTGACTTTGGTTTAGGTAGATGAGTACAAGGCAGAAAAGCAGGTGTAGGGGCCGGAGGATGTGTCATGTGAATGCACTAAGGTTAAATTCACATGGATTTTTTTGGATGAGGATTTGAAGCAGACCTGCCTACAAGATTCTCAGCCAAAGTCAGAAATGGATTGGAAAGGAATTAGAAATATAAAGGAAGGATTTATACTTCTCCTTCCTGCTGGATCCACTTCTGGCTTTGGCTGAAAATCGGCTGTATTTAGCCCTGGTATGTTAGCATTCAGCATTACAGCTTCTCACAACTTTCCCATCATCTAAGTGTCCAGGCCTCGTATTTACTGCTTATGTCAACGTTCCAGTCTCCATTCCCTGCATCTTGATTACCTGTTTGTTTGCTCTGACTATTCACCCTTGTATCCAGCTGTTCTTTGATTAGTCCCTGATTAAGGGAAATACAGACCCTCCTCTATTGTTCACACCTAGAAGTGTAAATGTAAGGCCTCATGCACACTACCGTCTGTATTTTGCGGTCAGCAAAAAATGGATCTGTAAAATATGGATGACGTCCGTGTGCATTTTGTATTTTTCATAATGGAATAGCTGGCCCCTGATAGAACAGAACTATCCTTGTTCATAATGCGGAAAATAATAGGACATGTTCTATTTTTTTGTGGAACGGAAATTCAGACATAGAGAAACGGAATTCAGATGGAGTAACTTCAGTTTTTTTTGCGGACCCATTGAAATGAATAGTTCCGTATATGGTCCGCAAAAAAAAGATGGAATGGACACGGAAAGAATATGCGTTAGTGTGCATGAGCCCTAATGGCTTTAGTTCTTCTGAGACATTGGTCTTCATCCAAAATGCAAACTTCCTAAGTGTACAAAATTGAATTATACCAAAATTATAACTAATGAAATATTCACTGCAAACAATGTTTCTGCTTCCCACAACTATTACACCTATTTTCCTGCACTGACTAAAACACCCTAAAACCTCTGCACCCAGCAAGGAACTTCTTATCTCTCCTTCCATCTGACCTCCTGCTCAGATCTGTTCCTTAACATAAAACATTCCTCTCTAGAAGGAATTTTGAGAATGATAGAGACAGGAAAAGCTGGGAATTTAAAATGAGCCACTGTTTAAAAAAATTCTGACCTCCCTCAGTTCCACTCCCAACTCTTAGGATTACAGGGATCTCAAGTCTCCCGGAGGTTCAGGGAGTCTCCCGCTATTAGATAGCGGCTCCCTGACACCCGCATGTGATACAATATATCCCAGAAAGGTTCACTGATAGCAGAGCAGAGAGATAAGAGAAGTGACAGGACACAGAGTTTAGATTACAGGTTGAATTAACCCTTTAGGGTCAAATTGGCTTCTCAAGGAGATATATATGTTAAAGGCATCCCTTCTTCTGTCTCATTCAGTAGCTATAGAACTATTGAGAGAGATGTATTTTTTTAAAATACATTTGCACATTTAACGCTCCATTTTAATTATACTATTTAACCCAGTGTTAAATTCACCCCCCCTGGATGCTTGTTTTTTTCCTACAGTGGGGTAGATAATTGCACACAGGGTTTTAAAGAATAAACTTCCTGACTCAGACCAAGAGCCGACTCAGCGAGTCAGCAAGTGAATCGAAGCATCCGCGCATGCGCATTGCGCAACCTAAGCTTCAGTTCACTTGCTTCTTGTCAGCTCAACGAATGAACCAAAGATTCGATTCATGAATCGGATCATTTGAATGAACTGATTCAAATGAACCGATTCATGTGAAAGATCTGAACTTCCCATCTCTAGTTTACTCGCAGTAAACCTTTCCGGCAACCTGTAGCAGTGTCCCCTTCTCGGCGCGTGTGCACAGTGCAAGAAGAAGCCGATGCCAGCAGTCCGCAACGGCGCATCAGGCTGAGCCTGTGCGCACGCGCAGGATCTCAAAGCGGGAGTAGTGGGAGGGAGGGAGAGGCGGCACTGAGGAGTAGAAGGCGGCGCTGGGCACGAACGGCGATGCGTGCGGCCGGGCACCATGCACCCACAGACCTCCCCTGCTTGGGCACCTTAATTCAATGATTGACAGGTTAGTAAAACCTGTTTTTCCGCAGAATAAAGCCACAAATAGCTTTTATAAGGCCACCTTAGAAATCAGAATGCTACCCTGGACATGAGCAGATGTTCAGCTCACAGGGCTTATAGGTGGTGACAGAATCCCTTTAATCATATACATAAATATGATAATTTGGGGCAGGGTAATGAGCCCAGTCCTCCCCACCATAGAGCAAAGTGTGCAGATACTGCAGATGTTTGAAAAATGTAATAAAAAGTTTGTGAAAGAAAAAAAATGAAAACCTCCCTGAAATGAGACGTGCACCTCCCTGAAATTAGTTTTTGCAGGTTGGGATGTCTGGGATTAGATACACAGCTCATCAGACTGTATCACACATGATAGAATTAGATACACAGCTCAGCAGACAGTATCCCACAGGATATGATTAGATACACAGCTCAGCAGACAGTATCCCACAGGATATGATTAGATACACAGCTCAGCAGATAGTATCACACATGATAGGGTTCGATACATAGCTCATCAGACAGTATCACACATGATATGATTACCACGGCTCAACCATTAAAGTGACATGTGCTTTATTCACGAAAGATGCGACTAATGTTGCATCTTTGGTGAATAAAGCATATGTCACTTTAATGGATGTGCCGCGGTATTCTTATTCTTATTGATGCATAGGTGGTAGGATCACCGCCCCAACCGCTGGCACTCCGGTCGTACTTTGGTCTGGTGATGCTGCACAGAAGTCTTTATTTTACATGATATCATTACATACACAACTCAGCAGACAGTGTCACACATTATAGGATTAGATACACAACTCAGCAGACAGTGTCACACAGTATAGGATTAGATACATAGCTCACCAGACAGTATCACACATGATAAGATTAGATACATAGCTCAGCAGATAGTATCACACATGATGTCGCATCTTTGGTGAATAAAGCATATGTCACTTTAATGGATGTGCCGCGGTATTCTTATTCTTATTGATGCATGGGTGGTAGGATCACCGCCCCAACCGATGGCACTCCGGTCGTACTTTGGTCTGGTGGTGCTGCCCAGAAGTCTTTATTTTACATAATGTGATTAGATACACAACACAGCAGACAGTGTCACACGTGATAGGATTAGATACACAACTCAGCAAACAGTATCACACAGGATAGGATTAGAAATGCAGCTCAGCAGAAAGTATCACACAGTATAGGATTAGATCACTAGACAGTATCACACATGATAGGATTAGATACTCAGCTCAGCAGGCAGTGTCACACAGGATAGGATTAGATACTCAGCTCAGCAGGCAGTGTCACACATGATATTATTAGATGCCCAGCTCAGCAGGCAGTATCACACAGTATAGGATTAGATACATAGCTCAGCAGATAGTATCACACATAATGTTTAGATTCTGGATTTAGTGTTTATTCTCATGTGTTTGTCGCACACTTAATATTCTCAATAGATCTCACCAAATATAGCTGGGTCTGCCAATAAATATCTCTTATCTGAGGCCAGCTTCGCTGTTCTCTAAATATAAGAAAAAGCAGCTTGAGCAATAGGCTACATGTGGAGCACTCACCACCCAGTGGTTGTGATGTGTATTATAGTCATTTAGCATTTAGTTACAGTCTCGTGATATTATGTTGTTTTGCTGTCAGGACAAAATTTACACCACTTGCAGTTTGGAGGTCTGGTAAGAGTAGACGCATCTGTATGGTGGAGTCAATAACCAGGCCCATTGGTTGCAATAAAGTCTTTCTTTTCTGAGTTGATGGTAAGTAGTACATATAGAAACAAAATGCAAATTTCCAAAGTATATATCACAGTGTACTCTTTTCCCAATAGCAGTGTATAGGCAGCAACAATCATGGTAGTTGTAGTACTCAAACTGAAAAAAATGGCGTGGTATTAAACAGGCAGGAAGTGCTCAAACCAACATGCAGTTGTGCATATATATACAGGGGAGCAAATCCTGCACTTGTGGCCCGTTGCTAAAGGCGATCCCCAGCAAAAATGCATACAGTGGAGGATGCCTGCAGCGGACCACAAGTACCACAATAGACATCCTACACTAGATAGCAATTATGTGGATGTGATAACCAATATAACAAAATAATAATAGCAAAGACAGGTGCACTCTGCGGTCTCACTAAACCCTCAAACTGATTTTAAAATTGAGAGATTAGCCAGCATATCCTACGGTGTAGGACATGTCTGAGCTCGAGCACCGCACCAAGGTTTCTCAAGTAGCTCGGGTCGTAACACTCACCTACCTGAGCAGTATGGGCAATACCAGGGGCCAGTGGGCGAATTACAGGAGCATGAGGTCCGATTTACAGACAACCCACCAGTTACCTCCAGCATGTACCCATGCTAGTAATGGGAGGAGGGAGGAGTCTGCGAGTCTTGAGTCCAGCCAGTATTGAGTGGGACTCGCAGACTCCTCCCTCCTCCCATTGCTAGCATGGTTACATGCTGGAGGTAACTGGTGAGTTGTCTGTGAGTCGGACCTCATGCTCCTGTAATTCGCCCACTGGCCCCTGGTATTGCCCATACGGCTCAGGTAGGTGAGTGTTAGGACCCGAGCTACTTGAGAAACCTTGGTGCGGTGCTCGGGCTTAAACATGTCCTACACCGTAGGATATGTTGGTTATTCTCTCAATTTAAAAATCAGTTTGAGGGTTTAGTAAGACCGCAGAGTGCACCTGTCTTTGCTATTATTATTTAGTTGTAGTACTCCCTGGCACTTTGCAGTCTTTAAGCAGAACCACAGACACACAATTAGGTCCTTGTTACTTCCGTCTGCAATTTCCAGACTGAGGGGTGCAGTTAGTCTCAAAGTGTAGTAGGTGCCGAGGGCAATAATTCTTTCCCACAGCAGTAAAGTCTCTTATGCCATAAACAAGCAAATACCTTGCTCTCTGAAGATTGCATCCTTGTTAGGTTCTAGGCCTTCTTATCTCTTTCTCTCAGTGGTACTTTGGTAGTGAAGTTGCTTCTTTGGCAGCTGCAGCCTCAGAGACTGATATTCTCTGAGCTTGGACCTGGTCTGCAGGAACTCACACACACGTCCTTCCTCTAGTTTTCCTCAGAGTAGACTCCTCAACCAGGGGAGTGGCCTGGTCCATCACCCCAGTAACCTAAACAGTCTGCTAATTTGTTAGCTTTTTGGTTGCCTATACATTACCATTTAACTCAATAACATTGCATCAATCAGTTTAGTTAAAGTTAATGCTAGTCCTACTGAGGTACTGAACATACATCTACCATTTTAAATAGGTTTTCTGGTGCTTAGATATTAATGACCTATCCTCTTTATAGAAATCCACAAATTATCTGCACCACTCCTTATCGTTTCAAAGCACCAAGTGGGTTTATTCACCAAGAAAGCCCCATAACAGAGCAACGTTTGAGTCTTTTTCAAGCTTTTTGTCTTTCCTGGTCTGTCCCGACATGTCTGATTCAGCTTTGGTTCTATTTGTTTTCGACCGACCTATCACTAGTTTAGATTTTAGATTATTTTGTCCCCATTGTACTGTCCCTTATAGGCCCCAGCACTTAATCAAGGAGGGACTGTCGACCAGTTGTGGGCTGTCAATTAGGACGTGGTTGGGGTAGCTCAGCATCTCACTAGTCCCCACTGTGACAGACATCCTGAGATGCACCTCTTAACAATTTCTGCACATTTTGCACGAGTGCACGAGTATTTAAGCTTTGCGTATTGCACACCAATTGGCCACAGTGAACTCACAGCACAAAGATGAAGCACACAGTGATATAACAACATTCAAAAATGTCAATGTGCACAAGGGGACATCACAGTTCAGAAAACCAAGCTATAATGTATACAGTGAACTGGGGTAATACAGTAATGACCCAGCACAGGAATAATTCAAAAAGTACCACTGAAGAAGACCAAGGACGCATAGGTCGGAGGTGTCACAAGTAACTAGGCGCTCTAAAGAAAACTTTGAACAGTGCCAGATTCAGTTTTCATCAACTCCCCCTTCTCCTTTTATTATTCATAATCATTCCTAATAGCAACTTATCTTAAAGTAAAGATGGGCCCGTTGTTAAAGTAGATGTTGGGACCCACAGCAGTTGCATTGCCTTGTCGTTAAAGGGGTTATACAACCCCTATAATGACCCCTCCCCAACTCCCGGGAACCTCATATAGGTTATACTTACCCCACTCCCCTGCATCCGCATCGCTCCTGATCCCCACACGGCATCCGCTGCATCTGCTCATTGCACAGATGAAAACATCCATTGACGAGGGGACACCAGCCAATAGCAGGCCGCAACGGGGATGATCCTCCCTAGCATCACGGGTGGCTGCCCCCTTGTCACAGCAAATTTTTATCTGCGGGGCGGGGAGATGCAGTGGCAGCCGTGCGGGAATCAGGAGTGACGTGGGTGCTGGGGAGCAGGGTAAGTATAACCTATATGAGGTGCCCGGGCATTGAGGGGTTCATTATAGGGGATGGATACCCCTTTAAACTGAGTGATGTAATTTTCACATTTCAAGGTAACTGCAGTATGCAAGGACATGGCAGCTATGTACTAATCTTAAGTAAATATCAGATAACAAAATTACAAAAGTTCACATATTTTTTATAAAGATGAAATTGTAAAAAAATAAAAAATAAATAAGACGTAAGAATTTTTCTTCTTCAACCACATATGTGATCTGCCAATCACACATAATTCTAGTCCTGTAAATGGCAGCCGGAGTCACCCGCCAACCCATCACCAAACCTACTATTTGCAGCTTTAAATTATAGCTGGTAGCCTAGTAATCAAATTATGTTAACATACCATGGATGATTCTCAGCTTGGAGGTATTAAACTGCTGGCGGGTATTTCACTCTCCGTGTATATGCAGACAAACAAAAGATCTGTATTGGTGTGAAATCTCTAGAAAAGCTTAAGCGCTATGATCTTTTACATTTTCCTGCTAGATATGTCTGTAATTTCTACTACACGGCATCTCATCTCTAAATGAAAATATGTCAAAACTAAAGCTAATCCCTTAGATTTACAAAATGCATGCATTCTTTAAAAAAAAAAAGTATTCTTCCCGCAATGGTGTTTTAGTTGTGAAGTTAAAATGTATAATTAATGAAGAATTAAAATTGTAAATGTCCAATGGGGGTTATAATGGTGGCATTTTCTCTATAGCTAAAGAATTACATAGGCTGAAAAAAGGCAAAACCAGGTCTGGTCTGACACACTGTCCAACTGGGCAGATACCCTTTGGACCGGTATTGTAGGTCCAACAGGGCGCCTCCCCTGTAAATTCCTTTTCAATGTTATGCAACATAATTACTGGTGCTGCTCTGTATAGGACCTGCTGTGTCCCACTCGGATGGGGTCCTGAACATGTCCTGTGGCTCCAGTGGCATGCCTAGGGTATTTGGCACCTGGGGCAGGTCTTTTCTTTGGCACCCCCCCCCCCCCCATACTTAAAAAAAATTGTACCTTGTACCCCCTCACAGTAGTATTGCTCTCATTGTGCAACCTTCACAGTAGTTTTGTTTACAGATGTGTGCCCCCTCACAGTAGTTATGCCCACATTGTGCTCCCCTCACAGTAGTTATGCCCTCTCTGTGCCCCTTTCACAGTTGTAATGCCCTCTTTGTGCCCCCTTCACAGTAATAATCCCCATTGTGTCCCCTTCATAGTAATAATCCACATTGTGCCCCCTTTATAGTAATAATGCCCACTGTGCCCCTTTCATAGTAATAATGCCCAGTGTGCCCCCTCCACAGTAATAATGCCCATTGTGCCCCCTTAATAGTAGTTATGCCCACTGTGCTGGTAATGCCCTCTGTGCCCCCTCCATAGTAGAAATCCCCATTGTGCCCCATTCACAGTAATAATGCCCACTGTGCCCCCTTCACAGTAATAATGTCCTCTGTGCCCCCTCCATAGTAGTAATGCCCTCTGTGCCCTCTTCGTAGTACTAAAGTCCTCTGTGCCTCCTCCATAGTAATAAAGTTCTTTGTGCCCCCTCCATAGTAATAAAGCCCTCTGTGCCCCCTCCATAGTAGTAATGTCCTCTGTGCCCTCTCCATAGTAATAAAGTCCTCTGTGCCCCCTCCATAGTAATAAAGTTATCTGTGCCCCCTCCATAGTAATAAAGCCCTCTATGCCCCCTCTGTATTAAAAAAAATAATTAAAAAAACACAGTAACTACTCACCTTGTCCGGTTCCTGAAGCTCACATACCTCTCTTCTCTGCAGGCACAGATCGCTCTGCAGTACTGTGTGGGCGGAGCTTATACAGATTTCCGGGCTGCAGGCTTTGCCCACAGAGGCCAGCAGCGCGATTTGTGCCTGCAGGCTGAATAGTGGAGCAGGGAGAAGTCTTCCTGCTTCACCATTCTGTGCGCCGCCGGCCTTTAGGAGGGGAGGAGTGCTGGGAACTAAGCAATGAGTGACAGGACCGCAGCTCCCAGGGCTCCAGCAATGAGTGCTTCCCTCTGTATTGATGGAGGCGATCATTGCTTTTCCGGCCACTGATGTTCATCTTGGTAGCAGTCAGGGAAAGGCTCAGTAATTTTCAGGAGGTGACCTTTCCCTGTTCCCTAGCTGTGGGGGCCTAGCCTGCTGTTTGTTTAATTTTGTTGTGTTTGGTTTGCTTCCCTTACCTCACCACCCGTGACAGCTCTCATCGGTGACCATTTGAGTGACATCAATCATAAACGGGATAAACCCATTGCTCGACATGTTACTGAATTCCATCAGGGAGACCCTAGAGCTATTGTTTTTCAAGTCATTGAGGTTGTTCGTAAATCCGCCCCTTGCGGTGACTGGGACAAACAAATTCTACGTAAAGAGGCTCAATGGATCCACTGTCTCAAAACTGTGTCTCCCTCTGGCCTAAATGAAGAGATATCTTTTGCCTGCTGTCTCTGAGAACACACCTCTGCGTAACTACTTAGGTGTTTAACTGATCTTGCCTCTTATATTTATCTACGCATATTTATCTGCCTTATTCATCAGACCAAAATAGGTCCTGTGCGTTTTGTTGTTATCTATGAGGATTCGTGGGTTTTTGGTTATTATATCCTTGACCCCCCCCGTTTATATTATTCTCTTTCTATATACACACCCTCTGTTTCAAATGTCCCACCTGCCCCTATTCCAGTCTGTCCCTTCATATTCTTATTTTTAATAATCTAACCTATATATGTTACATTGATATTGATTCCATACCATATGCCTCTCAGCCCCTCATGTTATTGTTTATGCTTTGTGCAATATTGCGCCTTGATTTTGGGTATTAATTCCTCTGTGCTGATGTGCTGTGCATGTGGAGCGCTGCATGCGTTCCATATACCGGAAGTACGTCAGCGGTGGAACACATCTTGCGTTCCAAATACCGGAAGTGATGTATTGTCACTTCCGTTTTTTTATTTTTGAGCGGCGGCACCTGGAGAGTGGCGTCTGTATAACGGTATGGTTAGTTTGGACATTCTTTGCATCTCTTCTCATCTAGGTGGCCAGTATCTGGGACATCACCACCAGTTTACTATTTGTCCCCTGAGGAATCTTCGCTGGCCTCAAGGTGAAAAGGAATTTTCAATCATCAACTACTAACATCCTCTCACCTGTGATCACCACTATATTATACCTGGGTACCGTGAGTAACTAGCACATTGCTGCTAACAGTTATATCAATCCTGTTATGTATTTTTAGCCCTCTGTTACTATAGGTTACTAATTCCTAATATAAGGTATCTGATTATTATGTTATTGGTGCCCTGTCTCCTCCTATTTATCCAAATGTATTTCTATGTATCCGGTTATTATTGTTAGAGGTACTTTTGGATTAATTACTAAATCACGCCTATCTAGGCGGATTTTTCTTTATATCTGTGCATATACAGTATATGCATCACTTGTTTTGAGGGTACATCTATTTTATTATCGTATTTAATAAAAGTAATATTTTAAGGGTAATTTACTTCTGTGACCTCTTTTTTAAATTAACCTGAATCTTCCGCCAGATAGAAGACAACGAAGAAGAGAATCTCTCCTATTCAGGTATACCAGAAGATTCAGTCCCAGAAAAAGTACCAAACTGAGGGTGAAAACCATATGCGCCAAAAAATGGTGACTTATCAGTTGACTCCTGTCTACCGTTATTCAAGGCAAACTCAGCCAAGGACAATAACAGGGACCATTCTTCCTGATTCTCAGCTACAAAACACCTCAAATAAGTCTCCAGGTTCTGGTTAGTGCGCTCAGTTTGTTCAGTCGACTGAGGATGGAAAGCCGAAGAGAAAGACAACTGAATACCCAGACGAGTACATAACGTTCCAAAACCTGGATACAAATTGCGTCCCCCTATCAGACACCACAACAGAGGGGATGCCGTGTAATTTCACGATGTTATCAATAAACACCTGAGCAAGAGTTTTAGTACTGGGCAAACCTGATAATGGTACAAAGTGAGACATCTTACTGAAGCAGTCCACCATCACCAAAATCACAGTTTTTTCAGAGGAACTTGGTAAATCAGTGATGATGTCCATGGACAAATGCGTCCAAGGACGAGATGGAATAGACAAAGGAAGAAGAGATCCTGATGGCAGAGTGTGAGCCACCTTAGAACGTGCACAGGTCTCACAAACTGTTACATAGCCCTCAAGACATTTACGCAAACCTGGCCACCAGAATCTCCAGGAAATAAGATCCACCATGGATCTACTCCCAGGGTGTCCCGCATGGACAGTATCATGATGTTCCTTTAACACCTTGTGTCGCAGTTCGGAAGGAACAAACAACTTCCCTGAAGGACAGGAATCAGGTGCCTCACCTTGAGCTCCCAACACTTCCGCCTCCAGCTCGGGATAAAGAGCAGATACCAACACCCCATCAGCCAAAATCGGAGCGGGATCCTCCGAATCCCCCCCCCCCCCAGGAAAGCTACGTAACAAAGCATCCGCTTTGACGTTTTTGATCCCAGGACGATAAGTGACCACAAAATTAAACCTGGTAAAGAACAATGACCACCTGGCCTGCCCAGGGTTCAGACGCTTTGCTGATTGCAGGTAAGCCAGATTCTTCTGGTCAGTAATTACCGTAATCTGATGAATCGCTCCTTCTAGCTAATGACGCCATTCCTCAAAGGCCATTTTGATGGCCAACAACTCTCTATTCCCAACATCATAATTTCTTTCTGCGGCAGAGAGTTTCTTAGAGAAAAAAGAACACGGATGCCATTTGCCAGGAGAGGGACCCTGCGACAAAACTGCTCCGACTCCCACTTCTGACGCGTCAACCTCCACAATGAAGGGTTGAGACATATCGGGTTGAATCAGAATGGGAGCGGAAGCAAAACATTCCTTAATTGCAGAAAAAGCCTGTAATGCCTCTTCCAACTGGACAGAAAGGTCAGCGCCCTTCCTAGTCATATCGGTCAAAGGTTTGACAATCGTGGAAAAATTTAGGATAAACTTTCTGTAGTAATTAGTAAATCCTAAAAACCGCATCAGAGCTTTCTGATTCTCCGGCCGGTCCCATTCCAGTACCGCACGGACCTTTTCGGGATCCATGCAAAAACCTGAGGCATTAAGTAAGTAACCCAGAAACTGCAGTTCCTGAACAGCAAACACACATTTTTCCAACTTAGCATACAATTTATTCTCCCCACCAAATGATGAAAAATGTCATTGATAAAGTGCTGGAAGACTGCCGGGGAATTAGTTAAACCAAAGGGCATAACCAGGCTCTCGAAGTGACCCTCAGGGGTATTGAAGGCCATCTTCCATTCATCCCCTTCCCTGATTCTTATCAGATTATAAGATCCTCTTAAAGGGAACCTGTCACCGGGATTTTGGGTATAGAGCTGAGGACATGGGTTGCTAGATGGCCGCTAGCACCTCCACAATATCCAGTCCCCAAAGCTCTGTGTGCTTTTATTGTGAATAAAAACCGATTTGATACATATTCAAATTAACCTGAGATGAGCCAGAGCTTGAAAATATGACTCTTCTCTGGTCACACATGTAAGATATGACTCTTTTATGTTAATTTGCATATATATCAAATAGTTTTTTTTGCTCAATAAAAGCACACAGAGCTTTGGGGACTGGGTATTGCGGATGTGCTAGTGGCCATCTAGCAACCCAAGTCCTCAGCTCTATACCCAAAATCCCGGTGACAGGTTCCCTTTAAATACAACTTAGAAAACACCTTGGCACCGACAATCTGATCAAATATATTCGGAATCAAGGGAAGGGGATAAGGATCACGGACAGTAATGAGATTCAGTTCCCGGAAATCTAGGCATGGTCTAAGGGACCCGTCTTTTTTTTTTTACAAAAAAGAAGCCCACTGCCATTGGTGATTTAGATGGTCTAATATGTTCTTTTGTCAAACTCTCGGCAATATACTCTCGCATAGCTACTCTTTCAGGTTGGGATATATTATATAACCGAGATTTTGGCAATTTTGCTATGGGAATAAGATTGATCGTACAATTATACTCTCGGTGGGGGGGCAACTCCTGATCTCCACCCTCCGAGAATACGTCCAAAAAATCTGAATGAAAGAAGGTAACACCTTAGTGGATACCCCAGAAATAGATGCGCCGAGACAGTTGTCCATACAAAAATCATTCCAATTACTGATTTGTCTAGTTTGCCAATCATTGATAGGATTATGTTTGGTCAACCATGGTAAACCCAGAACCAGCGGAGCAGGCAAAGCTTTAAGAACAAAACAAGAAATAGATTCAACATGAGAATCACCCACCCTCAAATGAATATCCTGCACAATATGAGTTAGACATTTTTGCGAGAGAGGAGCAAACACTGATAACTCTTTGCTTAATGCACTAGTTCTAAAACCATGACTCTGAACAAATTGATAATCAACAAGATTAACCCCTGCGCCACTGTCAACAAATATTTTTAATTCAATATTTTCAGAGTCTAGCGCCACCATGGCGGGTACTACAGGTAGAATACAAATATACCTGTTCTGACTCTTCATTCACGCTACAAAGAGTAAGGGAACTTTTTTTTTAAAGAACCCCCTTTTGTTTTTTGTGACCACTTTGAGGCTTAATAAAAGGACACACATTAATGAAATGCCCTTCTTTACCACAGAAATAACACAGTCTTCTCTGCACTCTAGAGTTCCTATTACCAAGGCAGCAGTTTTGGCGAGAGACAAAAAATGGGGAGAGGCGCTCATAGGGTGGTGGGTATCGATGATACGGTTTACAGAAATGGATGGAGTGTGCTCACCTTTTGGTGTTGTGCGTGTGTGCGCACAACGTCCGTAGGGGCAGGTCCACAGAGAGAGGGAGGGGGGGGGGTCGGTGCCGCCAGTACCCGTTCGGTCCCTTTGGATGGAGTTGCCAAAACTCCTCGGGACTGTGGAGGAAGTTGTGGGTGGTTTGTGTGCTGGCACACGGTAGGGTACTTCTTTGGCGCACAAAAGACGACCTCAATCGGGGAACGTTTGGTTTAATAGCTGTTTATTGTGCAGTAGACAACGCGTTTCGGAGTTTATAACTCCTTTCTCAAGTCTAAAAGGATACAATGAAAGTGCCGAAGCCGAAAGACATCCCCACATGATTAGGGGGGTATGTACGTGCATTGTACAATAAAATAGAGGGTCAGAAGGGTACAATGTGTACATGTATGATACACTAAAAGATATATTTATATACACATAAAATAAGAAGAACTCTGATTTGAAGAAATCCCAGCCACCAATGGAAATCGTTACCAGAAATTGAGGAGAAAAGAAATGTACTGGATATTCAAACTCCAAACCATAGAACTATACGGCTTAAATGAATCCCTAGAAACCAACTGTTTCTAAACCCCAGACTGCACATCTCCAATACCACCATATTTTCCACCCCATTTCCTCATTCTCTTCACCAAGATGCACCTATACCTCCCCCCCGCCTACATCAAGACACCCCAACACGTCAACCCTTTTCCCCCTTTCCCCCCCCCCACACCCAACCTACCAAGCCCCCCCACCTCGTCCCTCGTCCAAAGCGTGCCCCCCATAAATACGTCATCCTCGCCACCCCCACTACAGCACCATCCACCCCTACTGCTCCCCCTCCCCCCCCCAGTACCAATCACCTTACATTCCCATCCACTTTGCCTTGCCACAACACTCACCCTCTCCAATCCCTCCCACTCCTTCACTGCCACCCCCTCACCACAGACCATCTTGCTCCTTCCCAATCCCCACCCTCTCCAATCCCTCCCACTCCTTCACTGCCACCCCCCCACCACAGACCATCTTGCTCCATCCCATTCCCCACCCAACCTCCACCACATCACCCCAAATGCCTTTCCATTATCCACCCTGCTCCCCAGCTCCACCAAATCCTCTCTGCACACTATAGCTATGCCATACAGTCTCAACACACCAGCCCCTACACCATATTATGCCCCATCCAACTCCCCACTTCCACCCTATCACCCCAATGCCTGTCTATCATCCACCTAGCTCCCCGGCTCTGTAAAACCATTCTGCATGCCAAAGCAAAGCCATACAGTCCTAACACACCAGCCCCTGCAAGACATCATGCTTCAGAACACCATCCCAAACACCACACATTGTTACATCATTACACAGTACCAGCCCACCCTCGTTTCCCCCGCCCCCACTGGTCCAGCATCCCCGATTTAGAACACCAGCGCATCTCCTGCCCAGTGCTCATTGAGCGGCGATCCTCCTCTGACGTCACCAACCCCGCCCCCAGCACATCAGCTGGTCGGCACAGCAGAGAGAGGATTCCCGCCTGACGTCACAAACCCCGCCCCCCGCCCCCCGATCTTCAAATAGCGCGCGTCCACACACGTGGAGAGCGGCGCCCTGTACAGCAAGCACGCACCAGAAGAGGCTCCCAGGTAAGCACATCCATCAGCACCCAGCAGCATACACTGGCGGCCACATCATATTATTTCATGTCATACCATACCCACCACAAGTATATCCTCTCTCCCTCTCATGGCCCAAGTATGCCATCCTCTCCTGCCGCAGGCCATTCCCTCATCTAATCATTTAACCACTTGATAAACTAAAATATACACAATCCGTCAAGCGCATCCACTAGCACACACCAACGGCAATATTATATTATATCTTATCATATTACACCCATCACAAGTATGCCACCATCTCCTCTCCTGCAACAAGTATGCCACCCTCTCCTCTCCTGCAACAAATATGCCACCCTCTCCTCTCCTGCTGCCAGCCACTAGTTCTTCCCTTTAATCAACCACTCCATCACCACATAGATACATTCATGCATTTTACACCTTCTCTTTTGCTCTTATCTACAGCCTTCTGGCCACTCTTGCTGCCGACGCCCCTAAGGTAAACCTCTGATTTGTCGTTGTCCTGCGCACCTATACATCACATCACATCACACTGGAGTACAAATTTTATACTAGCAGAATCTATTAGACATCACTGGGTCCATGAGTGGCCGTATACGCGTAATAAGCAACATATAATACCAAACATCTGTTGTTGTTTTTTCTTTACTTTTAATCAATTTACTGCAGTTTAAACTGACATTCGCATTTTATTCATCTGTAAAGCAGAGTTCTTCTTATTTTATATGTATATAAATATATCTTTTAGTGTATTATACATGTACACATTGTACCCTTCTGACCCTCTATTTTATTGTACAATGCACGTACATACCCCCCTAATCATGTGGGGATGTCTTTCGGCTTCGGCACTTTCATTGTATCCTTTTAGACTTGAGATAGGAGTTATAAACTCCGAAACGCGTTGTCTACTGCACAATAAACAGCTATTAAACCAAACGTTCCCCGATTGAGGTCGTCTTTTGTGCGCCAAAGAAGTACCCTACCGTGTGCCAGCACACAAACCACCCACTATTACCAAGGCAAGAAGAAACCTGACCTAGGTTCCTCTCCAGTACCTGGTTCAAGTGTCACTGTACCCAAAGGAACAGGAGGGACAGATTCCCCAAATAACAGTGCCTCCTGCCGGAGGGGAACCTTGCACCTCTCCCTCAGATGTCTATCAATCCTTATGGCAAGAGCTATCCTCCGCCTCCAAAGAATCAGAATTTTCATGAAACGCAAGGGCGTCTTTTAGTTTCTCAGACAGCCCCTGACAGAACTGACTACGGAGTGCAGGGTCATTCCACTCCGAATTAGTCGCCCATCTTCTAAATTCAGCACAATATGACTCAGCCATATGTTCTCCCTGACACAAGCTACGCAGCTTAGATTCGGCCAGAGAGACCCGGTCTGGGTCATCATAAATCAGGCCCAGGGCTCTTAAAAATGTGTCCACCAATCTGAGGAACTGAGAACCGATCGGCAGAGAAAAAGCCCAGGATTGAGCATTACCTTTTAGCAGAGAAATGATAATCCTCACTCTTTGATTTTCGTCACCAGATGAAATTGTACATAGACGAAAATATAATTTACAAAATTCCCTGAACCGGACAAAGTTATCACTTCCCCCTCTATCCCCTTTTGGGAGAGCGACCTTTGGTTCAAGGCTGACCTGGTTCGCACCGGTGGCGCCAGACGCCAGAGATCTCTGACATAGTGCACCTGAGGGGTTAACTGCGGGGATCGCAGTGCCGTCATAGAGGCCAGGTGTAAGCTATGTGATTCTGCCGACACCGGCCTCCTGTATCTGTATTAAATGTTAATTGTCATTGGTGGCACAGTGCACCCCCCTCCCTTAATATGTGGAGGCCTGCGCTCTGACCTGACACTGTGCAGGTCAGGTCACTGTGGAGAGGGCGCCACTGTCCTCAGAGCAGCGGAAGCAGAGGTAGGATATGCCTCCTACACAGTTTTTTTTTTATTAAAGCACTGATCATGGGGGTCTTATCTGACATGGGGGTAGTATGAGCTCAGATAAGACCCCCAAATCCTCATCAGACCCACAAAATAAGCCTCCCCAGTTGTCACATAAGACACCAAAAATCTGACACCCCATGCTCACATCTCCCCTATGTCAAATCACCCCCCCCACACACACACATGTGCAGCACGCCAGACCTGCAGGGTATTGCGATTGTGAGGTCACGGTTAATGGGCAAGCGAGGGTTACTCACAGTTCTGTAGGAAAACCCTGGGCAGGCGTATAGCAGTGAAGGAGAGGCTGGCACAGGAGTCCTCTGGGGCACACACTCTATTTAGGGACCAGGCTTGGTGGTGGATGAGTTGCCCTGGATGTTGCAGGTGTTTTATGTGCCTGGGGCAAGGTCCCTTTAAGGTTCGTGACGCCAGTGCCTGTAACGGTGTCACACCGATTTATAGTTGTAATAAGTGAGGTACACAGGTGGTATAGTGAACCAAACTTTGCTTTACTTGAAAACAGTTCAGCTTTGTACAGTTGGGTATCAATTCAGTTCCACATGTCACAGATACTTCACAAGCAGGCTTTACACATCAATGGCAGGTGTACTGTTCCTTGCAAGATACTCAGAGGGTAAACAACAACACACTCAGAACCAGGCGGTACCTTCTCCTCAGAGATAGTGTACACTGTTCCTTAGAACTCCTGTCTGGTTTTTATCCCAAGGCCCGGATACCTCAATGCTGGCTTTTATCCTTGGTAACAATCTTCCTCCCGTATTTATCCTTGCATTTACTTAATGATTCCTCTGCCCTTCAGCTTACTTGTCTTAGCTGGATACACTGGCTCTGCTTGGCTTGTGGGAACTGCAGGTTTCTCCCAGGAGGCAAACTCTTCTCATGGGGTGACTCTTCTGAGCTAACTATGGCTCATGTTCTTCAGGCAGGCTGTAATCCTTCACTAGCCTCCTGGTGGCAACTAGAAGCCTGGACTATCTAGCTGCATGTCAGGAGGAGGCTCTCAGCATATCTCTGGCTAAGATGCCCTCTCACTTCTGTGTCCACAGACTCCTGACTACAGACTAACTCCTCCCTGTCTGGGCCTGAACATTTATACTAGGGGCTCCCTATCTCCCTCTAGTGTCTAGGATGCTACACTACACCCCAATAGGCCTGCTGTACATGTCACAGGGGAAACAATACACATAAAGCACATAGAAAATACATTAAAATGGATGGTTAAATATACTGCCACTGTCCCTCAGGAGTTGGAGTACCACGTGGCCCAATTGACCCTTGTGTAGTGCCCACATTCACCTAGTGGGACACTACACATGATCTCAGAATCTTGCTGGATTTGTGGGATTTGTGGACTCGAATCCAGATGTTTGATAACGGAATTCATTGTCGACGAATCCCGTTATCGAATAATCGGCTGATTCGTTGCTATGCGGGCAGGAGCGGGCGGTTTACTTTAACTTTAAATCAGCGCATCTTTATTACCTTACAATGAAGCTCCAGTAACAGGCAGAGCGGGCGGCAGCGTAACGTCACTTTCACGTGACGTGCTGCTCCGCCTGCTTCATTCATAAAGTGGGCGGAGCAGGCACGTCACGTGAGTGAGTGAAGTTACGCCGCCGCCCGCTCTGCCTGTTACTGGAGCTTCATTGTAAGGTAATAAAGATGCGCTGAACTTGATTTAAAGTTAAAGTAAAAGTTACTGCTGGGCTGGTGCTGTTATGGGGAGGGGGATCTGTGGATGGCACTCTTATGGAGGATCTGTGGATGGCGCTGTTATGGGGGGGATCTGTGGATGGCGCTGTTATGGGGAGGGGGATCTGTGGATGGCGCTGTTATGGGGGATCTGTGGATGGCGCTATTATGGGGGGATCTGTTGATGGCACATATAGCATAAGATGATGCTAAGATAGATCCCCCCATAGCATGGTCATTCACAGATCCCCTCCATAACAGTGCCATCCACAGATCCCCTCCCATAACAGTGCCATCTACAGATCCCCTCCATAACAGTGCCATCCACAGATCCCCCATAACAGTGCCATCCACAGATCCCCCATAACAGTGTCATCCACAGATCCCCCATAACAGTGTCATCCACAGATCCCCCCATAACAGTGCCATCCACAGATCCCCCATAACAGTGTCATCCACAGATCCCCCATAACAGTGTCATCCACAGATCCCCCATAACAGTGTCATCCACAGATCCCTCCCATAACAGCACCATCCACAGATCCCCCATAACCGTGTCATCCACAGATCCCCCCATAACAGTGCCATCCACAGATCCCCCATAACAGTGTCATCCACAGATCCCCCATAACAGTGTCATCCACAGATCCCCCATAACAGTGTCATCCACAGATCCCTCCCATAACAGCACCATCCACAGATCCCCCATAACCGTGTCATCCACAGATCACTTTGTTTCTTACACCATTCACACAATTCTTATCTACAGGATTCATAGGATTCGAGATTCGAAAGATTCAATATATTCGAGAACCTTTTCGGTTTCAGGTTCGAAAAAATTGGATTCGTCCCACCTCTAGTAAATATACTGCTGATTACCAAATGAAAGAACAAAACGCTGGTTCATTGGGTAATTGTTTCTTTTGTGCAGCACAAAAGATCATCGTTTCTTGGTGGCAGATCCGGCTAAGTAAGCACTATCTGCTGCCGGGAGCAATGAGACAGTATGGGGAAGAGCGATGCCATTAGCGGTCGCTCCTCCCCATACTCTGGAAGAACTGGAGGAGATCGGTGCATGTAAATACACCGGTCTCTTCCACTAGTGATCAGCAGATTATTGGGAAGGAATGATTTCTTCCTCGAAAATCTGCTAGATCTTCGTTCCGTGTAAAGGGACCATTACAAAAAGATTGTCATGTACTAGACGATGTCTGATTTTCATTTTTTACGTTAATCGTGACATAACCCCTTTAACTGGGCAGGCTGCCAACGTTTCAAGTATTAATATAATGTCACAATCATGTAATATAAGAAGCATACATCATTTTGTGTCATTAGCACATAGCCACATTCCCTTTTATTATATTACTATATTTAACACTGAAACATTACAAACAACTCGTAAAACCAAAAATCATAGTAAATATAAGTCCTTGAGTTGCCCTTCTCTGTCATTTAGTTATAAATTCTGGTCAGCGATTTTTGCAGTTCTATCTATCCAGTTGAGCAGAGATACCAGGGAGTTAGTGTACTGCCGCATAATTAAGCTGATTTACCATTCCGGGCTCTGAAATCTTCACGCCCTGTGGGAACTGTTATGGCATCAATACTAGTTGTAACTTAGCTTGCACTCAATGTGAATAAGCTGATTTTTTTTTATAGCTGATTTTCTATAACCCAGCTGTAATAAATAAATGGCCATTGTGGCAGAGGTAAAGTCTTGCCCAGAATTAGGCAGTCTATGGACCGCCTATCAAGTACCATCTAGCAAACTTGGTTAATGTCCCAAATTTCCTAAGACTGGTGTTTCTTACTAAGAACAGTAGAGTCATGTTTGTTGTTTTGTTTGTTCTTTCATTCCTCTTCCTCTTTTTTTTTTCTCTCCCCCATTCTCGGTGGAGCAAGTCAGATGCTGTCATTGGATATTGTTGTAGAAAATATTAATAGTTGTAATCTGCTCGCATCAAAGTTTGTGTAAGGAAAAAGGTGAATCCCTTCTCTCAGCCCCAGTCAGAGATAGACACATGTGTTACTATCTTGATGGAAAATTCTGAGCAACTCCTTCTCCCTGCCCAGCCTATACTTTTATTTCAAGGTGTAAAAGGGGCTGGCCCAAGACAAGGATACAGGAAGTGATAACATGCAGAAAGTGATGTCAAAGGACAGGGCGGGGCAATCAATGTGGCCGGGCAGACAATGCACACGCCCCATCCCTGTATAAGGAAGGATGAGTCATGTCCATTGTCCGATCAGCCAGGTGACCGCCCACCCCCCATCACTGTCAGCATGGACCTCATTCAATACTGCTCAAAGGTGATCAGTATCTAATAAAGATCCGGCGTTAATGCAAGTCAATGGGAAAAAGACCGGATCCGGCGTTCAGTCAAAGTGTTCAGGATTTTTGGCCGGAGGTAAAATACAACATGCTACGTTTTTCTGAAAAGCCTGATCAGTCAAAAAGACTGAACTGAAGACATCCTGATGCATCCTGAACGGATTGCTCTCCATTCAGAATGCATTAGGATAAAACTGTTCAGTTCTTTTCCGGATTTGAGCCCCTAGGACAGAACTCAGCGCCGGAAAAGAAAAACGCTAGTGTGAAAGTACCCTAAAGTATAACTGTCATATTATTTTTTTTTGGAGTATTGGATTGTGGTGATTAATATCACCTTGGTGGCCCTATTTCAACTTTTCACTGTGTATTCAATTACCCCTTAATTCCACATTTTTCTTCCCTGTACTGCCTACTTTTACCTGTGCTTAAAATAGGATTGCTAGGCATGGTCCTCTATCTGTTGAAGGACGGAGGACTCAGAAGCACGCAGCTTGCAAGGTCAGATTACTGACAGCCAGGGACTGTAAGTAAATGATTAAAGCCAGGTCCTCCCCAGCAGCTGATAACAGTGCCTGGGCTGTGTGCACTTCTCCCTGTCCCTGCGCTTGGCAGACACTCCCTCACTCAGCAGAGCTGGAGAATGCAGAGTTGGTGCAGCGCAGACCAGGGAAGGGAGATCTGCCATCTGCTCAGTGTGTAAATAAGAGCAACATGTGGTAAGAGGACCCCTTTGTGCTGCAGGATATTAACCCTTTAGGGGGGAGGGCTCTGGTTACTGACACTTTTGGGGGGCTATTGTTACTGGCTAGTGAGGGCAGGCGGGATTAGCCTCAGGGTGAGGGCAGTGGCGGCCATCTTAACTGAATAGTGAAATTGCAGTTTTATGCAGACTGGTTGCTAAGGGCTGAATGTTATTAAATATGGGGTAAGTCAGTCTAATAGTAACTGATTCTGGAATATCATGTTATTAGTAACTACATATATGAAAATTGAAATTAGGGTCTAAGTGTGACAGTTATCCTTTAATAAAAACAGCTTATGAAAAAAAATTGCAGGCCATTTTATAAAACTTGGCACATTTGAGACTGTCAAGAAAGCTATAAAATGAAATCTACTTAACAGAAGTAAATTTACTCCAAGATTTGGAAACCATACCGACTCCATGAAGAACTAACCCACTTTTCTTAGCATCTTAGGCACATGCCAAGAAAGGTCACAATTTATAACGTAAAATTGTCTTTTTTGACCCAGTTTACATAATAAATGTGTGCCACTGTGCCTCGTGGGGGACTATCCCTGAATGCAAAATGAGGATGGTAGACCAAATTAATATAAGGAACAAGCCAAGAATCAAGACCAAGAAGAATACTAGGAATGATATTAGAGTTCATGTCCAAGAACAAAGATGAAGATAGGTGTTTCACAGAAGGAAAGCAGACCCAACGAGCAGGACCACTGGTAAGGGCTCAAAATCAGAATTTGTCAAACCAGAAATGCAGGACAATGGACAATATAACAACATGTTAGTTATCAGCATCATATCATGTTACTGTCATTTTGACAGATGAGTCAGCGCATCCTCATACACATAAAGTAGCTGGCTGGCCTCGCTAAAATAGTCAGGTTCACCCAACTTCAGTCTTCTAAAGATCTGGCAGGTCATACGGGAAGGTAATTAACAGTATTTCATGTGTACAATGTTAACAATTGATCAGAACTAGTTTTCTCCAGGCTTTAAACACTTTTCTTAGATTTCCAGGGAGCTTTTAGTTTCAGAAATTTAAGCAGGACTATTGTATGTTGTTTCTTTTCAAAAAGGAATGAAATGAGAACAAGATTAGTCCGACAATAAGAAAAATAAATGCTTGGCTGGGTTTTCTCATTTAACCTAACATCTTTGGGAAAGTCAAACACATCACAAAACGAGGAGCAGGGAAATATCAGCTCTGAAAGTGATGTCACTGTTCACGTAAATTGCAGCAATACTTAAAGTCTTCAGATTCCAGATCTCTCCTTTATCACGTGTTGAACCTTTTTCGACAATGGGGAAGGTTTGAAGCTACTAAGCGGATTTATAGTAAATGCCATGAATTAATGAGCTGCGAAAATGAATAGAGTTTTTTTAACACTGAGTAATACAACTTCTGTGTCAGCCATGTGAACACAGCCACCTTTACCATAGCTAGAGATGGAAATTCTGGCCTCTTTAGCCCCATCATTCCAAGCTAATTGTGGAGACACTATTTTTGTTTTTCCTTCCTTACCTTCAAAGAGCCATAACATTTTAATATTTTTTTTGACATTGCTATATGAGGCCTCATTTTTTTTTCATGGCACAATTTGATGGTTCATATAATGCACCAAGAAACTGTTAAAAAAATTTTTTTTTACGGTGGAATAAAAAAAAAAAACTGTTCCACCATTTTTTGGGGCTTTGTATTCACATAATTCACTATGCAGTAAAAGTAACATGTTGCTTTATTCTACTGGTCAGCACAGTTATGTCGATACCAAATTTATGTAGTTTTTGTCATGTTTTCCTTTACTTTAAATTAAAAACTAAAAAAAAATCCGGTGTCACCAAATTCTGACGCTCGTAACTGTTTTATTTTTCCATCAGCGGATCACTCTAAAACAGCTGTCTGCAGATGAGGTGCTGGCTTATTTAATATCTGAGTCATGTCTCAAGGCCTACTTATAGGGTCGAACATTGACTTATAGGATAGCTATGTTACATCTGGTGGCATTAGAGGCAGAGCTTGTAAGGCAGAATTCCAGAGGAGCATGTATGGCCTATAAGTCTCTTCACGCCGCTCTCTCCCCAAGTAGAGATAGTACCCCCCAAAAAAAACTAAAACCATTTTTAATTTAATAAAATGTGGTTTTGTTTTGAAAAATTATCCAAATAAAAAATACATACATGATATTGCTAATTGTAATGACTCTTTTAAACTGCATGGTGTATGGAGAAAAAAATACCAATAAAAATGGTGAAATTGAACTCTCTGAATGCTAGGTGAAAAGGCTTAAAATAGACTGGATCTGAAGGGGTCAGTAAGTTGGGGGCCTGTATTTAAATGTTAATCATTTATACATTTTCAGATGTGTGTACCTTTCCTTTTGGCTCGACACATCCTAAACTGAGTAGAGGAAGGTGGCCATATTAAAAAAAAAGCATCTTTTTACATTACTTTGTCTGGATTTGCTTATACTATATATGTGTCTATAGGCACCCAATTAAGTAACAGTTGCAGAGATCTTTCAATAATTTCATACATCATACAGAGTTTGTTAAAGTAGAATACCATATTTTTCGCTTTATAAGACACACTCTGCATGTATCCTGACTGCGTACAGGGTCAGGATGTAGTGGGCGCACTATTACCTGAAACCGTATGCAGTCAAGTCACAGTGCTCCGTGGGTCCGGGAAAGAACAGGAAGCAGTGACTGAAGGTCTAATGAGGGTCTGATCTGATGAGGGAGTCTGATCTGAGGTCTGATATGGGGATTTGATCCGAGCTGTGATGGGGGTCTGATCTGAGTTCTGATATAGGGGTCTGTTCTGAGCTCTGGTATGGGGGCCTGATGTGAAGTGTGATAAAGATTGGGGTTCTGATGAAGATTGGTGGTCTGTTCTGAGATCTGATAAAAAAAATTTTTTTCTTATTTTCCTCCTCTAAAACCTAAGTGCATCCTATCATCAGGTATATTATAAAGCGAAAAATATGGTAATTTGGCAATAATACCACCCTTCCCTCAACAAACTATAATGTGTTAATAATATTTAAGAGCACACTCGGCCTTTAGAGGTTTGGCCACTCATCATAAAAAATATCTAATCATGATTTTTCTCCTTAAAAGTGAAAAACAAGAAAAACACTGAACAAAACCAATTTCCAGTGTCTCGGCTCTGCTGTGGTGTTCAGCTGTCAAACTTCCCGAAAGCTGAACACACACAGAGGGCTCAATAAGCTCTCAGATGGTGTTATGGATTTGTGCCCCTGTATTGTGCAGAAAGCTCGGTGGAAAATTGAGATGATTTATAAAAACAACTTGTAATTATTTATTCTTGTCAGATGTACTTATTATTATTATTATTAATATTAAGTGGAGCTTGCTCATCACATCTCTTCACTCCTGTGCAGAATTGTACATTTAAATTAAGAGGCTCGACTAATTAAAATATATATATAGTTTATCTGGATAAACATATGTCTAAGCATATGGCTTTATAAGTGAATGTACTTTGAACACAAAACTGTTTGCATGAATCTAAAATGCTGTACGAACCGTGAAAATATATTTTTTTGCTGTATTTGGCTGACTGCAAAATTAGTTAAAGATATTGAACCAAACTGAGAGCAAAATGTTTCGGCTGATGCAAAAAATTCTGCAAAGTAAGAATGCTTTCAAAAATAGAAGTACTAATAGTTTATTTTTATCAATTAACAAAGTGCAAAGTGAAAGAACAAAAGAACAAAAGAGAAATCTAAATCCAATCAATGTATGCTATGACCACCTTTTGCCATCAGCATAAATTCTTCTAGGTACACTTGAACACAGTTTTAGAAGGAACTCAGCAGGTGGGTTACATCAAACATTTTGGAGAAACTAACCACGATCTTCTGTGTATGTAGGCTTACTCTCATCCTTCTGTATTTTTATGTAATCCCAGACAGACTGGATGATGCTAAGATCAGGGCTCTGTGGAGGCCATATCATCATTTCCAAGACTCCTTGTTCTTCTTTACGCTGAAGATAATTCTTAATGACATTGGCTATATGTTTGGGGTCGTTGTCTTAATAAATTTGGAGTCAATCAGACACCTCCCTGATAGTGATGGATAAATATCTGCCTGTATTTCTCATCATTGAGGACACCATTAATCCTGACCAAATCCCCCACTCTATCTTGTTCTACTACGTAGATCGGGAGAGTGTTGTGGCTGCAGCTCATGCCCACTGTACCTCTACTCTTCCTGACAGGCAGGGCCACTCCTCTGCTCATCAGCCCCTCAGCTCTTGTAGTCCAGCAGTCCAAACCCACCAGTCCTTCTCTTCTCCTTCTTGGCAGGTCTGGCCGCAGGAGTTGCACTGTCCTCTTCTCGCAGGCTGCTTCCTGTTTGCTGCCAGCCCCACTACTTGGCTGAAAGCTTGACAAATCTGGAGTACAGTGGTATACCTACCATGGAAGCAGATGTAATACTGAAGTTCATCATGTGTAGAGTGATCCCAGAACAACAGAAAGAGGAATACAAAGGCTGCTCACCTTCAGGGCACAGCAACTTTCCGGGTCTATACAATCAAAAGTGTGAGGTCCACTGCTGCATGTCGTAGGCTCAGATCCGGGCTCCAGTCCGAGTATAACAGTTGAGTAAAAATGAAAAAGTATGCGGCACTGCAGGACATCCAACAGGATGATACTTCCAGTGTTTTTATTATTACCAGAAAAGAACTACGTGTTTCATCAGTTCACTGACCAGTGAAAAAAATTGTAAATTTTTTAGAAATCTGGGGTGTTGCACTGTGTAACGTAATGTGAATTCAAAAGATTTGACACTGAATAAGCTTATGCAAAATATATTTACCAAGTGATTAAATATGTAATAACACAAACAAATCACATATAGAATAATAAAAAGTAATTCATCATCACTAGCCTAAATGGGGTGGGGACTTCATCAATCATGCTATAACACATGGCTGTCTACCACATTATAACACATGATTGACACACATGCATTGGAAAACTGAGTGGGGCAGGAGGGGGCCATACTAGGTTGTTCTATAGGGACCTATGAAATATGTGTAAGCCTCAGCTTAAGGATCTAGGAGACACCTACTGAACACAGGGTGAACATAAAAACTCACCAAATATGTTAGTCTTCTTTGCATTCAAAACCAGAATGCCAGTGCTGCTGGGCAATAGTCACCATTGGATGATGAGCTACATTTTTGTGCTTTGCATATCGAGAGCACACCAGGTAGCAGAGACCAGCTAGTAACCAGTAAGCATTGGAACATGAGCAACGAGTATCTGTGAGAGTAAGTATCCCTACTTTTATAACTTTCTAAATAATTTTTCCCCCACCAGACAAGCCCTTTACCTATTCCTGGTTCTGAGATCTGTTGGCATGCCACACAATGGGCTATATCTGATAAGATAATTAAGCAAGTTCTCTCTGCCTGGGTGTCACTTCTTGGTACAGTGGAGTTTATGGTTCATGTTTCACCTCGTCATTCCTGGTGTCCATGCTCTCTGTCTATTCCCATTATCCATGTTCCTGTTCCACGATTTACATTTGGTCCTCTTCTATAATCCTTGTCTGGTGTTCCTGGCCCTGTTCCATGCAGTACCATGCTCCCTGTGTGGCCAAGTTTTAACCTTGTCTTTGTTGCTGCATCTAGCTGCCAGCTGATGACTACTGTATGAAGTGCAACCTATGCATCCTCCTGCAGCAAAAAACGTAATTGCTTGTTTGGATTAAGGATAAAACACAGGGGATCCCTTAGACTACGTATCCTAGTTGCAAAACCTCTCCAAGGAAACTTTTCGTATTTTAACACATTATTCTTTTGTTCTTCTGGTTGATGACTACACATTCACATCCACCCCCACCCGAAGCAGTAGCTCTGGCTGCTTGAAAGCATTGAACACACATGTATTATCATGACATATTTTATTAAATGACATCATAAAAGACAACATATATAAATAATTGAAAGTATGAATGAATATATAGCAGCAATGCAGTTAGCGCTGCGAATAAGTAGCTCCCCAGTAGGTACACAAGGTAAAAAATCCGCCCTCAGGAGTAATCATTATGGCTTAACAGCAAAATGCGTAAAAAGACATAAGGGACTCCTGTTTGCATTTATCTACCTCCTAATATTATCCTCAAGCCAATTCCCCACATCTATATTCACAGATATTTCAGCGGCCATGAAATAAAGGAAACCTTAAAGGGGCACTGTACTTTAAGCAAACTTTTTTATTTATAACTATTTATAACTTTATTATAGGGAGATACCAAAAGTTTTGATAAGTGCGAGTCTGAGCCATTAGACCCCCACCAATCTGTAGAACAAGGGGAGAGAAGTTCTCCCTTAGCACCCTCTCGGTCCTTGATGCGTGAGATGGGAGCAAGAAGGATACCATAGACTTTCTGTTAAGTTTGTCTTGCTTCCTTTCCTGCAGCAAGCAAGCTCTTATATCTCCTCTTGTTCTAGAGATCATGGGGGTCTCATCGTTCAGACCCCCACTGCTAAAAGCTTTTCATATGTCCATAAAACATATTAAAAGTCAGCTGAAAGCACAGGGACACTTTATGCCTCATTAGAAAAAAGATAGAGTCAACCACTCTATATCTCTAGAAGCTCTACAGGGAGTGCAAAATTATTAGGCAAGTTGCATTTTTGAGGATTAATTTTATTATTGAACAACAACCATGTTCTCAATGAACCCAAAAAACTCATTAATATCAAAGCTGAATATTTTTGGAAGTAGTTTTTAGTTTGTTTTTAGTTTTAGCTATTTTAGGGGGATATCTGTGTGTGCAGGTGACTATTACTGTGCATAATTATTAGGCAACTTAACAAAAACAAATATATACCCATTTCAATTATTTCTTTTTACCAGTGAAACCAATATAACATCTCAACATTTACAAATATACATTTCTGACATTCAAAAACAAAACAAAAACAAATCAGTGACCAATATAGCCACCTTTCTTTGCAAGGACACTCAAAAGCCTGCCACCCATGGATTTTGTCAGTGTTTTGATCTGTTCACCATCAACATTGCGTGCAGCAGCAACCACAGCCTCCCAGACACTGTTCAGAGAGGTGTACTGTTTTCCCTCCTTGTAAATCTCACATTTGATGATGGACCACAGGTTCTCAATGGGGTTCAGATCAGGTGAACAAGGAGGCCATGTCATTAGATTTTCTTCTTTTATACCCTTTCTTGCCAGCCACGCTGTGGAGTACTTGGATGCGTGTGATGGAGCATTGTCCTGCATGAAAATCCTGTTTTTCTTGAAGGATGCAGACTTCTTCCTGTACCACTGCTTGAAGAAGGTGTCTTCCAGAAACTGGCAGTAGGACTGGGAGTTGAGCTTGACTCCATCCTCAACCCGAAACGGCCCCACAAGCTCATCTTTGATGATACCAGCCCAAACCAGTACTCCACCTCCACCTTGCTGGCGTCTGAGTCGGACTGGAGCTCTCTGCCCTTTACCAATCCAGCCACGGGCCCATCCATCTGGCCCATCAAGACTCACTCTCATTTCATCAGTCCATAAAACCTAGAAAAATCAGTCTTGAGATATTTCTTGGCCCAGTCTTGACGTTTCAGCTTGTGTGTCTTGTTCAGTGGTGGTCGTCTTTCAGCCTTTCTTACCTTGGCCATGTCTCTGAGTATTGCACACCTTGCGCTTTTGGGCACTCCAGTGATGTTGCAGCTCTGAAATATGGCCAAACTGGTGGCAAGTGGCATCTTGGCAGCTGCACGCTTGACTTTTCTCAGTTCATGGGCAGTTATTTTGCGCCTTGGTTTTTCCACACGCTTCTTGCGACCCTGTTGACTATTTTGAATGAAACGCTTGATTGTTCGATGATCACGCTTCAGAAGCTTTGCAATTTTATAAGTGCTGCATCCCTCTGCAAGATATCTCACTATTTTTGACTTTTCTGAGCCTGTCAAGTCCTTCTTTTGACCCATTTTGCCAAAGGAAAGGAAGTTGCCTAATAATTATGCACACCTAATATAGGGTGTTGATGTCATTAGACCACACCCCTTCTCATTACAGAGATGCACATCACCTAATATGCTTAATTGGTAGTAGGCTTTCGAGCCTATACAGCTTGGAGTAAGACAACATGCATAAAGAGGATGATGTGGTCAAAATACTCATTTGCCTAATAATTCTGCACGCAGTGTATAACAGCTCCATGGGCTGCTTATATACTATATACATTCTTATAAATCATGTACAGAGTTCTCCTTCCTTACCATTCCTCTTACCTTAACCTATCAGAGATCAGTGGTGTAAGGACCAGCCCCTAGAATACTTTTCATTTCACAGACATTTGCAATAATAAGGTTTCATGGACTTCAATGACTACTTCCAGACACAAGATGTTGCTGTGTCTAGCAAAAGCAGTTGAAGTCTTGTTGGTTTTCAGAAGAAAGAGGGGGGCAGGAATCTCCAGAAAGACAGCACGTGCGTGTGTGCCCTGAGAAGGAGAGAGGGTCTGCTTGCCATGTGAGAAGGGCAAGCAGAGACTGGTGAGGAGACACAGAGCCTGGCTGATTATGCTCTGAGCACTGACTGTTCCTGACGCAAAGTCACAGGGAACTGGAAGTTTTGCAGACCACGCGTTTGGACCATCAAGCGTCTGCATCAGGAGCCAGAGGACATCTGCCTTAACCTACCGGACAAGACAAGCATCCACTTCGTGGGAAAAGACTACACCACAGATACCTTCAGAACTGTGAGTTTGGCACCGGTGCCTATCTGCGGTAGGGCATAGAGCAGGCAACTTTAGTTAGAGCGTTGCAGCAACGCGCCTCGGTTAGCGGGGTTAAGTCAGGATTATACAAGCGGAGTGTAGCCTGGACTTTTATGTGTTTGCTGGTAGGAACACATTTATTATATCCTGTTTCAATTAACCTGCCTGTAATTCTGTGTAAACTTGTTAAAACTGTGTTTATCATTCGTCGATTGCGCCCCTGTGGCATATCGGCACATTACTGTTAATCTCATTTGACGACCGTTATATCTTATTGTGCAATAAAACCGGCATTTGTTTAAGCCTCCTCGTCTGCTGTACTGTATTTGAAACCTGCCTTGTGGTCCCTCCCTCACCAGACCGCTACAGTGGCACCAGATGGCAAGCTTTATAAAAAAATAAAAATAAAGATAGTCTGTTAGTGAATTGTTTATGCTCTATTTGTCAAATTGTGACCATGTGGTGGTTGTAGTGTGTACTGCAGCCTGTTTTGCTACTATGTATTGAATTTTTATAGTGACTGTAATGAAAAGATGACATAACTGTATGTCACCGGTTTATTTCTGGATAAAATAAATAAAACTTTATGTGTGCTGGTCCATGTGACCAGAGCTGTGGGGTTCCATTTCTTGGTGAGCAGAAAGTGTGAGATGTGTCACCCAAGCCTGAATTCTGCTGACTTCGAAGAAGAAACTTGGACTTTTTCTTGTGCAACGCGAACCCATACCCCATGTACTATATTATTGACTGTCCCATAATTGACCGCTCTTTTGAAATAAATTAGTGGGAGGGTATGAAACCTGAACCAAATACAAAGTTATAAAACATGTCTGAAATCATCAATAGTGGTTGATATTTTCTGAGAGTAGTCCAGGCTGTGGTATCCTGTTATTTTACAACAGTTTAATGTGATTGGTATTGTATTTTGTTTTATCTCTTTTTATATTTCTGTTCGAACTGTACCCTTTTTGCCCTAAATTTTGATATTGATTAGCTATCCTCAGGATAGGTCATCAATATGTGATTGCTGGGAGTACAACTCCCGGCACCCTCACCGATCAGCTGTATGCAGAGGTTGCAGTGCTCCATGAGTACTTAGTCCTCTTCCTAGGCCAGTGAACTCACGTTTATCGGTCACATGTAGAGATGACCGAATTCAATCCCACTAAGTGGAATTCAATCCGAATTTCAGGATAAATTTAAATTGCCTCGAAGCCAAATTTCCTTGTGCTTCAAGCGAATCGATTTAACCTGAAAAAGTGTAAAAAACAAAAAATTTCACACTTACCTCCTCCTTTTGCTCACGAAGGGCCGCCAGCTAACATCTTGATTGAAGATCTCTGCCGAAATTCCATGCGTGGTGGCGTGATGACGTCATCTCGTCATCTACCAGCAAGATTGTGGCAGCCAGCCCATCTCGAGCAAATGGAGGCGGTATGTTTGATTTTAAAAAAAATTATGTTAATTTTACACTGTTTTTACACTCACATGCCGCAATCATGTATGATCGCGGATTCTGAGGGGTACAATGATGGGGGGCTGCACTATCGCAGCTCCCTGTCATTGCACTTGCTACTTATATTAAAAAAAAATACGCTTCGTGACGAAGTAATTAGTCACAAAGCAATTTTTTTTGTCAAATTCACCGAATCAGCCGAATCTAACTTTTCAATGATTCGCTCATCTCTAGTCGCATGGCCTAAACACAGCTCACTCCCATTCTAGTGAATGGGGCTGAGCTTTGATACCAAGTACAGCAATCCAATATCCAATGGATGGTGCTGTGCATCTTAAGCTGTGAGGAGGCAGTGGCACTCAGAAGAGCTTCTTTGAGCAATTTGGCTTTCTCAAACAGCTGATCATCTGAGGTGCTGGGAGTCGGACACCCGCTAATATCATATTGATGACCTATCCTGAGGATATCTTCAAAATGTCTAAAAAAGTACACACAAGACACAGAGCAACACCAGGGGTAACTAAAAAACAAGAAGGAGAGGTATGAAAACCACTCACCATGCCAAATAGCTGTGCTTGAAATTGCTGCCTTGCTATTTCACAGGACAAAACCTGGTTGAAAAATATCAATAGAAGTGTAAAGAAAAAGAGTCTTCTCAAGGGCGCTGCTTGCTGAAAGAACTTCCAACTGTGTAATCTTTGTACATCCATTTATTTGTGTAAAATAGCAATGCATTTTGGGGCTGGACCAGCCCCTTCTTTATGTAGGGGCTGATTCCTAAGGAAGGGGCTGATCCAATCCTAAAAAACAATGCTATTTTACACAAATAAACAGATGTACCAAGATTACACTACCCTGAGAATAGGACATCAATATTAAAATCCCGGAGAACCCTTTCAAAGCTTTAAAACTTTAATGTTCAGTCCTCGTTGCTCTACCCATAGCTTTTTTAAAAATGGTGTCTGAAAGCAGTGTGTGATGGTGTGTACTTGTGTGTTAGTGGATCGGCATCTCATCAGCCGTAACGACGGGTGGTGGCAGCGAGCATTTGGAGTGTATGGACTGTGCTTGGGGTGCGACTTCTGCTCAATTTTCAGTCTAAAGAGGAAGGTGAGAGCATAACTGAGTGAAGATAGGTCAACCCCTTGCAGTCGGGTCCACGTCATGTTCTAGGACAGAGTGTATGTGAGAATTTTTAAACATTCATAGAATGTTAAGGGTGAACACATGTACTTACTGACTGTTACATTATTCATTATTGCTAGATATGCAAGGGTAGATTCAGCATTAGTGGTTATATGTATCTTTCTTTGAAACTTAAAAAAAATGGTAGAAATAGAGATTGATTTGACTAAATAGACCTTAAAATTGTAGCCTCCAAATCCTGCATTTACTCGGAATTCTAAATACACTACAGTGAGTCAGTGGAGCAGTTGTATCTGCATATAAAATAAACCCATCAAATAATACATGTATCTAGTTCAGTGATTCATTTAAATATATGAAATTAACCATAGTCTGCATGTGCACGCTCTATACGAAACGGTGGTTAAGTCGCAGATGGGGGCGTTGGGGAGGAGTATGTGTCATTCAAATTCATATCTTAAAAATGTTTCTTTTAAAAGATCCCGATGACACATTCATCCAAAGAAAAGTATCTGCAAATTGTTCAGCAAGATAGCAGAAGACTTTATTCAGGCTCGTAGCGTGTGAATATGCAGAGCTGGGCTGGTCTAAAGACGGAGATCATTTAGGCTTGAAGCGTGTCTGTTCATCTAGAAACAAGGATTGATGCCGGCTGTCGCACAGAACAGGATTGATGACTTCAACACTTGTTTTAAACGATCCTTTTTTTTTTTTTGTTTTCTCGCCATCATTTATGCCTTATGTTTTCAGACTGTTTTTTTTTTTATTCCAGCAGTTTTGATACACTACAAAAGACTAGCGGCAGAGCGTAAACTATTAGAAACAACATCCCTATTTGAACTGTTCAAGCGGCGGCTTCTTTTCCCGTATGTAGCAGCATTTACTGATACAGCATTGACGTGATGTATTTATTATTATATTTAGATGGCTATGCATCGGGAAATACATGAATGGAAGCAGAAGAAAGTCAAAGCGTTGCAAAGTCAAGAAGTCAAAAAGTTTGTGCTGAGAGCGAGTGGAGTGTTCACACATTTCATCTCGCCGTGCTTCACTTTGAGCTAAAGTTTTCTTTTGCTTCGACAAATTTTTAGAACTTCTTAATTCAAAGCTGCTGAACTGGTTATACAGTAAATTTATATGGAATTTTTATTAAAATTGTCAGCTCAGTATTTAAAAATTGAGAAATATATAATATATAGAATTCTGCTATACATGTCCCTGGAGATCAGACACTCCTCTTGCTTATAAACCAGTGTCTGACTGTAAGACAACGTGCTGCAGAATGAGCTGCGCCTGTCATAGCGATCAAAGATGTTAAACTTTCCACTAAGGACCACCCCATATCAATCTGTCAGGTGTAAAAGGAAGGATCGGAGGAAGCTTGTCCTTTGCATTTTCTGTGGGACTTCCACAGGTGGGGCAGAGAATCAAATAGCCTGACAAATACCATGTGCAAGGTTTTTTTCTCTTTACCTTTATATATCTTATTACTATACTCTTTCACAGATTTAAAACTAGTGATGATGGGTCCAAATAAATTTTGCCTAAATCAAAAGTGCTGCAATTGCCCTGAAAACTGGTAAATTACTTTCTAGGTTCTTCTAGGTCTGTAAACCACTTATTTCAAGTTCTTTAGAGCCTCTTTAAAAACAAACTGCTCTATCTGATTTTTTAAACTTTTCTTTTAAACGGTCTGAAAAATGTTTGGTTTTTTGGTGGGGAACACCTGCTGGAGTTTTTTTTAGAATCACCCCACCTGGGTTCATATGATCCTCCTTCATCTTTCCTGTTTTCAGATCTGAAAAATGGCTGACACTATTTTAAGAAATTCGTCTGAATCAAATCACCAAAAATTCAGATTCAGAGTTGACCACAATTTTGGATAAGTATGTGTTGAATTTGATTAGTTTAGAATTGATTCGCTCATCTATATTTAGTGCTCCTGTTATATACCTTCATTAACTAATTAGTTTTTGCTGCAAGTTAGAGCATGTTTTAAGTGGTGAAAATCAACTGCTAGATTGTTACTTCTGTTCCAGGGCCATTATTTCTACGCCTAAAGAACCCCAAATATAAGTTTCCAAAGCTTCCTAGGTATTCTGCATACTATAAGGGCCTAACACCAAAGGAAATAAGAAATATTGCTGCATGTTACCAGACTGTAAAGAAGAACAAGTGTAATGATGTCCTCTTCTGTGACATTACTTCCTGCTCTTTAACTATGGGCTTTAACTGCACCTCAGAGACTTCCTGCTCATCCCACCCCCTGTACTCAGTCAAAATGCTGATCCTGGCTTCCAGCACCCAGCAAAAATCTAATTTTTCCTGAGGAAACAGTCGTGGAAAGTTGGGACACCCCCACTCACCCCTACTCGGCTTAACGTTACACGTGGTAGATTTTGTAGCAGAAATTTCTGTATAGAATGTGTTCCATATGTCTTCATGGCAATTTCTACGTATGCCTGAGTTATACAAATAAGTCAGTTGCAGAAGTTTCGGCAACAACTCCACCAAATGTGCAGATACTCTTCTGAGTAAGATCGCAATGGAAATTCTCCACAATAAATTGGAAACATGATTGTACAGGTGAAAAATGTTAAAAACCTGTTTCACCTGTAATTGGTCATACAGCACAATACTGAATTGCTTAAAACCGGCCTTAATAGGGTTTCTTCAGCTTTTTAACAAACTTTTGTTCCTTCCCCCTCCCTGTCAGACCTGTGGAGGGAAACATATTTGCCTGCTCCCTGACACTCAGTTCTGGCTCCTTCGGTTCACCACCAATTTTTATTATCGATAGGAGTCACATGGGCAGTTGTAGCCAATGACTGGCCATACTGGTGATGTGTCCCCCAAGCAGCACATGACCCAGTGACTAGTTGCTGGGTGATATGTCCTGCGATGGCCAGTCATTGGCTGATATAGCACATGTTACCTCCTCATCTGTGCAGTGAACTCCTTTGGTAGCCGATGTAGAGGCGGAGAGTGGTAGTGTCACAGTGACCTACCATCACTCTATGGATCCATTGCAGTGAAAGGTATAGTAGTGAAGAATGAGCAAACTAACAAGAATAGCGTGGTGTTAAACAGGCAGGAAGTGCTGAAACCCATATGCAGTTGTGCATATATATACAGGGGAGCAAATCCTGCACTTGTGGCCCGTTGCTAATGGCAATCCTCAGCAAGAATGCATACAGTGGAGGATGCCTGCGGTGGACCACAAGTACCACAATAGACATCCTACACAAGATAGCAATTATGTGGATGTGATAACCAATATAGCAGTCTAATAATAACAAGGACAGGTGCACTCTGTGATCTTCCTAAGCCCTCAAACTGATATTAAAATTGAGAGATTAGCAAGCATGTCCTACCAGGAGGACATGTCTGAGCCCAAGCACCGCGCCAAGGTTTCTCAAGGAGCTCGGATCCTAACACTCACCTACCTGGGCCGTATGGGCCCCTGGTATTGCCCATACGGCTCAGGTAGGTGAGTGTTAGGACCCGAGCTACTTGAGAATACTTGACACTGTGCTCTGGCTCAGACATGTCCTCCTGGTAGGACATGTTTGCTAATCTCTCAATTTTACCATTAGTTTGAGGGCTCAGGAAGATCACAGAGTGCACCTGTCCTTGTTGTTATTAGATTGTTATAGTGAAGAATGAGGCCAGAACTAAACATAAGAAAATCCTTTTAACAAAGTGCAACAAACATAGAACTTGAAATAAATACAGCAGCGGGCTTTAGTGCAATTCTTCTCTGGCACCAGAAAGGATATTGAGGCACATTGGTTGGTGGCAATTTAGCATTTAGGTGATACTGGTCTAGTGGTTGTTTGGTGAAGGTTGGCTTAGCTGTATTCCCTCACTTCACAGCAGTGTCTGTAGAAGCTGAATTTAACAGTTCACCCTTTATCTTTTCAAGGCTTTACTTGAGGCAATTTAGTGATGGTTCTCTTTGGAGACTCCTATGTAAGAGAAGGAGCACTGGCGTCTGCATCCTTTCCACTCTGTCTTTAGACAGGAACTCCCCTCTCTTGGTAGAAAGCAGCACCAGCCCACTCCTACCAAGAGGAGAGGAACAGGGCAGGGTGGTTAACCCTGTTCCTGTCAACCTTTGTCATACCTTTCTTGCTGGTAGTAATAGCCAGGAAACAAACAGTTAAATGTAATGCATAACAATAGACAATCTGAAATCCTCCCAGGTCTAGGATACTACACAAGAATGGACCAGCACTTGTCGAATGCAGTTGTTGAAGTAAGAAACTGGGTCCAAGTGGCAAGGAACAGGTAACTATATTTCCCTTCACAGGCCCACGGGAAGGGGGAACTAAAATGTGGTAGAAAGGTAGAAAACCCCATTTATCCTCCAATTTATTTAGTCCAAAGTGTGCTGGAATAAGATGTGCCAATTTTATTAACAGGCTCAGGCCTCTTAATAAAATTGGCTAAAGAGCAGTAGAACGGGGTGGCACTGCTATGTATCCTGTAAGAATGCACCGGATCCTCAAACACCCTATCTTATGACAGTCAGTGAATGTGGTGCTCAGCCCAAAAACCAAAGTTCCAATAGCGTTGAAGGTAAGAAATAGAATAGAAGGGGGCGGCACTCACCACTGCTGAATAAAAGTAATCTTTATTCTTCAATGTAAAAGCATCCAGGCAGAGCGTACAAAAATAGACTTCACGGACACAGGAGCGGCGGCAGACGTTTCGCGCTGGCTTGCGCTTCGTTTGGCCACTCACCTCACTGCACTAGCGTGCGTCAGTATTTATTGACATAGCGTCTAGTTGTTATGACAACCTAGGTGCCAATCAAAAGAATCACTCATACATAAAATAGAAAAGTTGCAACAAAACAAAATATACTTGAAAATTGGACAGATGATGAAGGAAACAAACATTATTTAGATGAACACGCTCAAGTCATTTCTATCATTAAAGGGAACCTGTCACCAGTTTTATGGTGTCCTAACTAAGGGCAACATAAATAAGTGATTCTCTTAGCAAAATGCTGGGTCACTTTCTTTAATTGACCCAGTCAATCTGCCAACATCTTGTATTGAAAAGCTCCAGCTCATAATGATGAGTCCTGAATATTCATGAGCTCCTGACTCTCCCCGCCCACCTGCTGCTGAATGACAGTTTGTTTCCATATGAATCAGCAGCAGGTGGGCAGGGGAGTGGCTATATCTCTGAATTAAATATATGCTGGACTCAATGACATCACGCTGGACTCAAATCAGCTCATTAGCATGCGGCATGCGGCATCTTTGTGTGTATATTATGAGGTAACCATCTGTCACACCAGTAAGTGAATACATCTAAGGCACTTTTTAGTAGTTAATGATTGTATATAATTAGTTAGATTATAATCAAATATCCACATGACAGGTTCCCTTTAAGCCCAAGAGGACCGAGTGCAGCAGCTTTCATGATCCACCTAGCCTCTCTCTGTAGGAGTGTGCGGTGCCTGTCACCCCCTTGGGGCATGTTCGGCTCCAGCTCATTCCCAGCAAAGGTAAGGCAGTGTGGATCACCTCCGTGCGAATTACAGACATGCTCAATGAGTTTAGTGCAGCCTTTTCTGGTTCTCAAGGAGTTAAGGTGCTCCCTAAATCTTTCAAAGAGGGGGCGTATAGTATTGCCTATGTAAAAGGCTCCGCATTGGCATTTGACAAAATAAACTATATAATTGCTTCTACACGTAATGAATTGTGTCACTGTATGTGACACTCCCTCAAAAGTGAGATATTTGAGTTGGCTATTATACGCGCAAAAGGAGCAATATCCAGATTTGTGGTTACCCACTGGTCTGTTGGTGGTCAACCAATTGCTTGCTCCCGTGGTTCGTAATTTGCTTCTGACCAACTTATCTTTAATGGTGTCACACCTTCTAAAGTCTAATAATGGACTGCTTCCAGTGAGGCTATGTAAACTGGATTAATCTTTTAAGATGTCTCAGTTGTCATGGATAGAGCGTTTTATCAACTCTGCTGCTGGGCTGTATTTGAATGTGAATACAAACTTATCTTTGTTATTATGGATGTTGTGTTTTGCCCTATTGAGAAGTGCTTCTAGTGTGAAAGACCCTGCTTTCCTCCTAGCAGTCTCTATTTCTTTCTCAGCATACCCTCTCCAAAGCAGCCTATTTTTCAATTCCTCAGTCTTGTATATCCTTTATGTGTGCTGTTAGTTCTCCTTAGTCGGAAAAATTTACCATAAGAGACATATTTTTTGACACTATTGGGGTGGAAACTATTGAAAGGCAGTAGGAAGTTGGTGGCTGTTGGTTTGCGATAACTAGTGGTTTGTAGACTCCCTTCATGGACAGATGTAAGCACATCTAGGAACTCCAGGGAGGTCCCCCCGAAATTCAGGGAGAACTTCATATTCATATCATTGTTTACCAAATAGGCAACAAAGTCTCTACATTGCATCTCATTACCAGACCAAATAATGAAAATGTCGTCGACATACCGTAGAAAGAGTTGAATGTATTGCAAGTGGGGGTTGTCAAGTGAGAACACATATCTATCCTCAAATACCGCGAAGAATAAATTGGCGTACGTGCATGATACGGGGGTACCCATTGCTGTACCGAGTCTCTGTCTGTACCACTGCTTGCCAAATTTGAAGGTATTATTGCTGAGGATGAACATAAGTGCTTCTTTGATAAATTTTGTATAAGTGACACTTTTCTCAGTCCTGTTAAGGATCTTGTGAACTGCCTCCACTCCTGCTGTATGGGGAATGCACGTGTACAGGCTCTCTTCAGCCAGTGACACCAGTCTGAGTCCCTCCCTGAGCTGGAGCCGAACATGCCCCAAGGGGGTGACAGGCACCGCGCACTCCTACAGAGAGAGGCTAGGTGGATCATGAAAGCTGCCGCACTCGGTCCTCTTGGGCTTAATGATAGAAATGACTTGAGCGTGTTAATTTAAATAATGTTTGTTTCCGTCATCATCTGTCCAATTTTTCTATTTTATGTATGAGTGATTCTTTTGATTGGCGCATAGGTTGTTATAACAACTAGATGCTATGTCAATAAATACTGACGCACGCTAGCCTAGCGCAGTGAGGTCAGTGGCCAGACGAAGCGCAAGCTAGCGCGAAAAACGTCCGTCGCCGCTCCTGTGTCCGTGAAGTCTATTTTTGCACGCTCCTGCCTGGATGCTTTTACATTGAAGAATAAAGATTACTTTTATTCAGCAGTGGTGAGTGCCGCCCCCTTCTATTCTATTTCTTACCTTCAACGCTTTACCTCTTAATAAAATTGTTGCATATTTGTCAGTCCTTCCACCAGTAATGGAAATCTATGCCAGCTGGAGTATATTTCCTCTACAATTTACTCCAGTTTCTGCCATGAATTGTAATATATATGTTGGGTCACAGGAGGCCACGGATTCCCCACTGACTTTTTTTTTTATTTCTTAAGTGGCAGGCACAAGGTAAATTTGCAAAAAGTGGCACATTTTTGCAAAAAAACATGTGCCCCAAAGGCAATGTTAAATTCCTCCCCTAATAAAGTGTGGAAACTAGCAAGGTACAATTTTTCGAGTTTTTCTTGTTTTTACTTTAATTTTTAATAACAAAAAGTATGGTTTTGTATAACAAGGGCTTTGACTTGGCTTGATGTTTTTCATATTTTATCTTCATTGTATTCCTTTTTATTTATTTTTTTACACTATTTATGTTCGTTTTGTATAAAGAAGTATGCACGTTTGAAATGGAAAGCCTGCTTAGAAATGAAAAGAAAAAGTAAAGCACATGAAATGATCTGACCTAGCTATCTGTATCCCCTACTACACATGCAGCTCAGTAGGTTAGCAAAATGCAAATTACCTTTATTCATAGGGGATTTCGCTAATGCAAAAACATACCTTCAAAGCAATGCAAACAAACTTTGCATATATTTCTTTGGTATGGAAATACAGCACTTCAGCTGCTATTAAATGGAAATTCACATGCCTGCAAAATTCCTATATGTTGTGTATTACCTGTAGAGGGGGTTGTAAATCGGAGTTTACCAATAGATAAATTCAATTTGGTAAATGAAAAAGTGTTCATTATTTAAATTTCTTTATACATTTGGTATATTTTAGATTATTGTATAATATATTATATGTTTAACTACAGTCATCCAAGAGTACAGTATCGATGACCTATCCTTAGGATAAGTCATCAGTATCAGATTGATGAGCATCCGACTCCTAGCACCACCACCAATCAGCTGCATCTCCTCACATCATACTAAGCACAGCACCATACACTGAATAGTGGCTGTGCTTGTTATTGCAGCTCAGGCCCATCTGCTTAGATGGGCCTGAGCAGCACGTAAGCCAAATGACCAAGGAATGTGATGTCACTGGCCTAGGAAGAGGTTGCATTGTTCAGTTGAGCGTTACAGCCTCTTCAAATAGCTAATCGACTGTGGTGCAAGGAGTCGACCCCACACAAATCAGATACTGATGACCTACCAGAAGACTCCTTTAATGGGGTTGTGAGTTCTTGCAGAAATTTTGTGACTGTCTCATTGCTCTGAATGGGTCTTGCAAACATGTATGTGCATGCAGCAGTAACCACTTCATTTGGAAAAATGGAACAATTTACAGTTGTAAAAATGTTTGCAAACATTCTACTGGGTGTAAATTTATCGTTTTAGCTAGAGTCTACAGTATAATTGTGGAAGTCAGATCCATCATTTCATTCCATCTAAGGACATCACATTACATCCAATGTCCACTGAGAGCAAAGAGGTATTGCCGCAGTTCACCATTATGGTAAATTGAGAAATGGAAATGGCTAAATGTGAGCCTGTAGCATGCATGGGCAAAATTTTTCTGTGGTTTTTAAGTCGTTTAGACACCACACCTAAGGCCTCTTTCACACAGGCGTTGCGGGAAAATGTGTGGGTGCGTTGCAGGAACGCGCGCAATTTTTCCGCGGGAGTGCAAAACATTGTAATCGCGCATGTTTGGTACCCAAACCCGAACTTCTTCACAGAAGTTCGGGCTTGGGATCGGTGTTCTGTAGATTGTATTATTTTCCCTTATAACATGGTTATAAGGGAAAATAGCATTCTGAATACAGAATGCATAGTAAAATAGTGCTGGAGGGGTTAAAAATAAAAATAAAATAATTTAACTCACCTTAATCCACTTGATCGCGGAGCCGGCATCTCCTTCTGTCTTCATCTTAGCTGTGTGGAGGAACAGGACCTGTGGTGACGTCACTCCGGTCATCACATGATCCATCACATGATCTTTTACCATGGTGATGGATCATGTGACTGGAGTGACGTTACCACAGGTCCTGTTGCTCCACACAGCTAAGATGAAGACAGAAGGAGATGCCGGCTCCGCGATCAAGTGGATTAAGGTGAGTTAAATTTTTTTTTTTTTTTTTTAACCCCTCCAGCGCTATTTTACTATGCATTCTGTATTCAGAATGCTATTATTTTCCCTTATAACCATGTTATAAGGGGAAATAATAATGATCGAGTCTCCATCCCGATCGTCTCCTAGCAACCGTGCGTGAAAATCATACCGCATTCGCACTTGTTTGCGGATGCTTGCGATTTTCACGCAACCCCATTCCCTTCTATGGGGCCTGCGTTGCGTGAAAAACATAGAGCATGCTGCAATTTTCACGCAACGCACAAGTGATGCGTGAAAATCACCGCTCATGTGAACAGCCCCATAGAAATGAATGGGTCGGGATTCAGTGCGGGTGCAATGCGTTCAACTCACGCATCGCATCCGCGCGGAATACTCGCCCGTGTGAAAGGGGCCTAAGGCTGCTATCTACAGAATACAAATAAAACCACATCACTTCAAATAGCTATAGCTACCTGCCCCCATACAGAGTGATGACCACAAATCTACCAAAACATGTGTCAAGCACATGCTTTTCTACATCCAGTCATATCTTTCCTATACAGAATGTAGCAATATACAGCGCAATGAAGCCGCTATCAGTGCAGGCTTTGTATTGCCCTCATATATAGGGAGTGCAGAATTATTAGGCAAGTTGTATTTTTGAGGATTAATTTTATTATTGAACAACAACCATGTTCTCAATGAACCCAAAAAACTCATTAATATCAAAGCTGAATATTTTTGGAAGTAGTTTTTAGTTTGTTTTTAGTTTTAGCTATTTTAGGGGGATATCTGTGTGTGCAGGTGACTATTACTGTGCATAATTATTAGGCAACTTAACAAAAAACAAATATATACCCATTTCAATTATTTATTTTTACCAGTGAAACCAATATAACATCTCGATATTCACAAATATACATTTCTGACATTCAAAAACAAAACAAAAACAAATCAGTGACCAATATAGCCACCTTTCTTTGCAAGGACACTCAAAAGCCTGCCATCCATGGATTCTGTCAGTGTTTTGATCTGTTCACCATCAACATTGCGTGCAGCAGCAACCACAGCCTCCCAGACACTGTTCAGAGAGGTGTACTGTTTTCCCTCCTTGTAAATCTCACATTTGATGATGGACCACAGGTTCTCAATGGGGTTCAGATCAGGTGAACAAGGAGGCCATGTCATTAGATTTTCTTCTTTTATACCCTTTCTTGCCAGCCACGCTGTGGAGTACTTGGACGCGTGTGATGGAGCATTGTCCTGCATGAAAATCATGTTTTTCTTGAAGGATGCAGACTTCTTCCTGTACCACTGCTTGAAGAAGGTGTCTTCCAGAAACTGGCAGTAGGACTGGGAGTTGAGCTTGACTCCATCCTCAACCCGAAAAGGCCCCACAAGCTCATCTTTGATGATACCAGCCCAAACCAGTACTCCACCTCCACCTTGCTGGCGTCTGAGTCGGACTGGAGCTCTCTGCCCTTTACCAATCCAGCCACGGGCCCATCTATCTGGCCCATCAAGACTCACTCTCATTTCATCAGTCCATAAAACCTTAGATATTTCTTGGCCCAGTCTTGACGTTTCAGCTTGTGTGTCTTGTTCAGTGGTGGTCGTCTTTCAGCCTTTCTTACCTTGGCCATGTCTCTGAGTATTGCACACCTTGTGCTTTTGGGCACTCCAGTGATGTTGCAGCTCTGAAATATGGCCAAACTGGTGGCAAGTGGCATCTTGGCAGCTGCACGCTTGACTTTTCTCAGTTCATGGGCAGTTATTTTGCGCCTTGGTTTTTCCACACGCTTCTTGCGACCCTGTTGACTATTTTGAATGAAACGCTTGATTGTTCGATGATCACGCTTCAGAAGCTTTGCAATTTTAAGAGTGCTGCATCCCTCTGCAAGATATCTCACTATTTTTGACTTTTCTGAGCCTGTCAAGTCCTTCTTTTGACCCATTTTACCAAAGGAAAGGAAGTTGCCTAATAATTATGCACACCTAATATAGGGTGTTGATGTCATTAGACCACACCCCTTCTCATTACAGAGATGCACATCACCTAATATGCTTAATTGATAGTAGGCTTTCGAGCCTATACAGCTTGGAGTAAGACAACATGCATAAAGAGGATGATGTGGTCAAAATACTCATTTGCCTAATAATTCTCCACTCCCTGTACTGTATTTTTCACCCTATAAGATGCACCTGCCCATAAGATGCACCTAGAAAAAAATACCCCCAATGTTAATAAGACCTCAGCTCAGACCCCAATGGGAATGACCCCCAATCAGACCTTAGATCGGAGCCCCAATATGAATGACCCCCAGAAAACAGCTCCTTTATGAATAAACCTCCCCCATTCATACCTCAGATCAGACTCCCAAATGTGAATGACCACCATACCTCAGATAAACAGCCTTATTATGAATAAACCTCCCCCACATTCAGACTTCAGATCAGACCCCTGAATGTGAATAACCCCTAGACTTCACATTAGACCGCCTTGCTCATAGCAAATAAAATAAAATCAACTTACCTCATCTGCTCCGGATGCCGCTGCCTCCCCTCACAGAATCCATCTCTCTTCTCTTCCTGCTGCAAAGCTGACAGCAGATGACCAATACATAATGGAAGTGCTAATTTTTTTTTTGGGGGGGGGAAGCAAAAATGCATCTTATGGGGTGAAAAATAGGTACATAGTTCAGCAGATACAGAGTGAACCTATTTACTGTGCCAGGCCAACCAAATTACCCTGACACAATATGGCAAAACAGCCACATGCATCATACATATGCAGAGAGCCCCCAAGGAGCCGTTGCAGAGGATAGGAGTGGTAGTGGCCCTGACAAAGTATTGTTGTGTCACAGTGTCCTGCCTCAGGCCGTCGTTTCCTGGGTTTTGGTGCAATGAAAAAGGTGATGACAAAAGGAACCAGGCAGAGATGGTAGAGCAAAGAACTTTCTTTACTGAGTGAAAAAACAGAAAGCGGCTCATCCAGCAGCAGTTCAGAAACATTGCAATTTCAATACTCCCAGATGATGGGGTATGATGGCTGGCAATATGGCAGAAGATGACACTGATAAATTTACTAGTTGACACTGTCTGTCTCTAGATTCCCTTGCCTTTTGTTCCCTTTACTCTGGCACCTGTGGCTATTGGTGTTCACTGTATGATGCAGGCTTCTAGCTATGCCTGTCCTGAACTGTAGTCATGGTGTCTTGATGGGTTTCCCACCACCTTGCAGCGGAGTCGCAATAGCTTGATTGCTTGATCACTCTGCTGACTCAATTAAGCCGTAGTATACAAATCTTCCATGGCCTAGGACCCTGCAGTCTCTCTGGAGAAATGAATTCCATCTATATAAGCAGACTATGCGGTCTACATGGCCTGGAGGAGCGGGAGATGGATCACATGCTCCCTCACTGTTCTCTTTCTACATTCTGAACTCACTCTGAACTGACTGTAACTCACCCATCTGCTGCCGTGGTAGGAGGTTGAACCAGCCCACTTCTACCAAGAGGGGAGGAATGAAATGGTAAGTTCCATTCCTGTTTGCAACTTCCAGTTGCCTGTGCCTGGTCTAGAATCTAACCCTGCTCTGGAGAACAATAAACTAAAATTAGAAACACTGCATCTAAAGACAAATCCTGTTCCCTGGGTCCTTATTTGACAAATTTTCTTTAATTCAATGGCATTGTTTAAATTGACTTCATTTCCTCTAAGGCAGACACATTCTGTGTGCCTTATGAGAACCCAAGACTTAAAGGGTATTTCCAGGAATTGGTTACCTGCTCCTTTCCCTGGGTCAGTTTGACTATCTTCTAATCACAGGCATGTCTACTTCTGGCTGGGGTATGGACAGGGTCACATGTGCCTTTGCAGACAATGGCTGGCATTAATGATGATGTGTCCCTAAGTGACAATTGATCCAGCAGTGACATGCCACTTGTGGACATGTCACCACTAAGGTCATTCATTAGCTACAGCAGTGACCAGTCCATACCCCAAAGCAGTGACCAGTCCATAAAGTTAAGCAATCTGGGGACCGGAACATTGGTGAATGGAGCCAGGGCACAAGAATGGAGTGATGAAGAGCAGCTGAGGTATCACACGCTACAGGGTCTAAATGAAAAAAGAGACAAAAGGCTGGAAAACACTTTCATAGCATCCCATTTGGTAAGGATGGTTATGCTATAATGTTGCAAGAGAATACTAAACCAATAGTCAAACTAGAGTCAGAAAACTTGGAGTCACAAGATGATTAATTGTAGAAAAAAAAATAATAATTCTTAGGATTGTATTGGGGAGTGGAAAAGGTCAGAACCCCCCTTCTCCACCCTATCTTCTACTTACTTACACTTGTTGAAACATTAACCTTCAATTTCCAAGCGTAGAGGCGTGGTGCTATACATCTTTTATAGCAGCACTAAGGATATGAACATATCGGATATACTATTGTAGAAAGTATATAAAATGGTTAACTGGACCAAAAGAATTAGTCCGACCTTCAAGAGGACATTTGTCATTGCAGCACTAGAATACTTTAGAGTTTAAAAATCCATAAAGGTCACCATTTCATAGGTTGTCACTAAGTTCATTTTGAGATGGCTTACGTTCGCACTTTCTTTCTGTCTCTAGATATTTCCAACTTTAGATGGAATTATGCAAAAATGAAATTGGATTTTTTTTTTACAGAATGGTTGTTTTACAAAATGTAAAATAGATATTTGCAGTTTTATCAAGTGATTGGTCCAACAGATGACTCTTCTGTGACTTCAGGAAGGTCCAAGAACTCACTAATGACAAATTTAAGGTATTGGGCATCGAGAAAATTTTATTTGGAAGATTAATGCTAAAAATGATCTGGACTCATGTCCATTGTCCATATGGGTTTCCGTGGTGGTGTACAAAGAAGAAAATGGGCCTTAAAGCATAATGGTCTACTCATTCTGGTACCTTTCCACAGCACTTGGGTCAGTGACCCACCCTCTTGTTTGCCAACAGTAAAGTTTCAGCTCCCTTAAAATGGACCAAGAAAAAGCCATGTTTTATTAGGAGGGTCAATGCTGGAACCAGCATGGCTTTCTGCTTTTCCTGTCATCCCAATGAAACTAAATACACTTTAGATCTGCATAAAGAATACTCATTGGTCAGAGGTAGTGTTGGGCGAGCATGCTCGGCCGAACACCAGTTCGCCTAGAGCATCGCTATGCTCAGCCAAATATCGCATGTGCTCGAGCGCAATGCTCGAGTCAGTGTATTTAAATCAAATTTAGACTCTATTTTTGAAAAGTTTCTGGTAGTATTCAAACTCACAACCTTCTACATTATAGCCAAGAATGTTAAACACTACACTATAGAGCTGCATGGCCAGTTACAAAAAAAAATATATATATGAGACTTCTGCTGTATAGGAATACTTACTAGTAGTAAGTATTCCTATACAGCAGAAGTCTAATATTTTATTTTTGGATAAGATTCTTGACTGTAATGTAGAAGGTTGTGAGTTCGAATCCCACCAGAAACTTTTCAGAAAATAGAGGCTAAATTAGATTTAAATACACTGGGTGTCCCCAAGCACTGACTCCATATATGGACATAGCTATATATGGAGTCAGAGCAGGGACTCCTAAGCCGAACTAGAGTCCCGACACCCTCCGCTCTTCAAAGCAGGGGGTGCCTGGTTTAATGCTCGGGTTCTCCTATTGACTTCCATTGTGCTCGGGTGCTCTGTAGAGCTGCTGTAGGGCACCCGAGCATTGGGAAGTGGTTTACTTGAGCACACGAGCACTTTGGTGCTCGACCAACAGTAGTCAGGGGTATCTGGCAGTGGCATACTCCACTCTCACAATTGAGAATACATGCAAACTCGACCACTTGGCTATTGCAGGTGTATGACCACTGTGACAGGACCAGGGGGAAAGTGGTAGAAGGAGTCTACATTTCACATAGGTTCCATGACTTACAGTATACATTTCTAAATAGAAGCCAGCGAGTTAAAGCAGCAAGGAAAACTATGTTTTCTGTGTGTAAGGTTTTATAAAAAACCTGGTTAGAGGGGCCTGGCTGCTTGGAACAGGGAGAGTTGGGTGGGTCCTTGCTCCAATTAGCCACTCCAGGTATTCGTGGTAACTGTGGCTAATCACCTGAGAAGCTAGGTGTGCTATAACAGGGCAGACAGCTCACTAGCTGATGGCCTCTTCTCCTGGGAAGCTCTGATATGAGTAAAAAACAACTGTGTGTTTTGTTTATGGTGCTGGGAACAAGGCTCAGTTTTCTTTAGTTAGAAACTGCTTGATGTATAGAGGTAGCGGCCAGATGGCCAGGTATTTCTTTCATTTTATACTTTTTGTTTAATTCTTTTGTCTGCAAAAGCCAATAAAACTGGATGAGGCCAGTTGCACCATACTTGCTTGGACGGGACTGTGTTTTGTTTGCCAACAGCGCCCATCTATCCCAGGAGACGGTGATCCCGTGAGCTAATCACCTTAAGAAGTGATTGAAACAAGTTAACAATTACTTGGGCCTACTACATACAGTAGGCCATCAATTCTCTACAACAGGGATCAGCAACCTTCGGCACTCCAGTTGTGTTGAAACTACGACTCCCAGCATGCATATGTCCTTGACTGTTCACAGAACTCCCATAGAAGTGAATGGGGCATGCTGGGAGTTGTAGTTTCACAACAGCTGGAGTGCCGGAGGTGGCTGACCCCTGTTTTACAATGTCTTCCCAAAAGACCACCTCTTCGAGGAGACAAGCCCTGATCTACACCAGAATTTTTGGTAAGAGATTTCCAATTGCAATACATACTATGTACATTATCCCACTCCACTGAGAGGACTCTGAAAGACCAGCACTGCAATTTCGGGCAAATGGTTTAACTGCAATTAATTTTATAGAGATCTTGTGCGTCATCTAATAGGATAATCATGTATGTATGAACAGATCTCACACTAGAATACTAAATGGACACAACATAACACAGAAATGTAGTAGATAACTGTATGTCATTGAGAGGTTTGAGTTACTTTCTATTAAGTTTTAAAGCAATTTTAAAGTTGAAGATGTTTTCAAAATCAGAAACTACCGGTAATTTGTAAGACCCAGATCAATGTTTTTTTCACGATACACTGAACAATTCTGTCTTTTTAGGTTCTCTTCCTTTTTGAGCAAACCTAATGGTAAGGTATTTGGCATGGTTATACAGGGACCATTATAACAAGACAATGACAGATGATATAACATAATAGACCAATTTATCAGAAGGTTGTGCAAAATTGTTGAAGTAAAGACATGTTGGACCTTGTCTGGGATCTTTTAGTTCTTTACAAAGGAACACATCATTATAGAAAAGTAGTAGAAATCTTATAAAGATGCCAGAAGATAACAGTTTGTTCAGTCCCATCAGAAACTTCTCTACGTTAATTCATTGCAGATCCTGTTATTAAATGTCTTGATTAGACTTTTTGGAGAAAAAGGTATTTCTGCTTATGAGCAGAAAAAAGAACAGTATCTGGAAAATTATAGAGGGGTTGTATGAGATTAAGAAGAACATCTTCATGCACTGTTGTGGAGACTCAATCAGACTCTGTATGTACAGACATCTTCTCATCTAGAATTGCTTCAAAGAGAAAATATAACTGCACACATGGCATCTAGTGCCACATGCCATTGCCGTTCTTCTTTTGGGTTTGTACAGTAGAAGCCCCCGTACCTCTATGGAAGCCCTATAATGCAACATTTTCCCTGCAAGCTGCTGCAGTTGGACTGTATGGCCAGACATGGCTTCACATGATAAAAATCTGAGAGGTTAGTGATGATCCAATGTTTGCCTTCCAGTTATAGTTTTTCAAAGAAGTTCTGTTTGTGAGGCAGCTAAAGTTGTAGTGTCGGAGTCAGTTTTGAATGGGGTTGGTACAAATGTATCAAGACTAGGGATGAGCGAACCCGAACTGTATAGTTCGGGTTCGTACCGAATTTTGGGGTGTCCGTGACACGGACCCGAACCCGAACATTTTCGTAAAATTCCGGGTTCGGGTTCGATGTTCGGCGCTTTCTTAGCGCTTTTTGAAAGGCTGCAAAGCAGCCAATCAACAAGCGTCATACTACTTGCCCCAAGAGGCCATCACAGCCTTGCCTACTATTGGCATGGCTGTGATTGGCCAGTGCAGCATGTGACCCAGCCTCTATATAAGCTTGGGTCACGTAGCGCTGCACGTCACTCTGCTGATACAAGCGTAGGGAGAGGTTGCTGCTGCGACGTTAGGGCGAGATTAGGCAGATTAACTCCTCCAAAAGACTTCATTCAGTGATCGATCTCCAGCTGTGGATCATTGAAGTGCTGATATTGAATTGCTCACTTTTTTTAGGCTGCCCAGAGAGTTTTTATATCACTTTTTTCTGGGGTGATCGGCGGCCATTTTGTGGCTTGTGGTGCACCAGCACAAGCTACCACCAAGTGCATTTAACCATCAATAGTGTGGTTATTTTTTGGCCATATACTACATCAGGGGAAAGTTGAGCCTGTCACCCAGCGCCTAAAAAATAGGCCTGACATTTCTATTCCTCCAAATCAGTACTGTTTTAGCTGGTCAAATTATTTTTAGTGACCGTAAAAGCACAGTTTTTGTTCTGGGTTGAAAAACTATTCCCAAATTTGCCATTCTCAAAATTAGTAATTTCTACTATATCAGGCCTACTTTAAATCTATCCCAAAAAGGGTATATTAGATTCAAGGTGCTGATAGTGTCATTCTGAAAAACTTAACACACACGCTACAGTGCAGATACAAGTCTAATTCTGTGATTAAAGGTATACCTGTCACACAGCGCCTAAAAAATAGGCCTGACATTTATATTCCTCCAAATCTGTACTGTTTTAGCTGGTCAAATTATTTTTAGTGACCGTAAAAGCACAGTTTTTGTTCTGGGTTGAAAAACTATTCCCAAATTTGCCATTCTCAAAATTAGTGGTTTCTGCTGTATCAGGCCTAATTTAAATCTATCCCTAAAAGGGTATATTAGATTCAAGGTGCTGATAGGGTCATTCTGAAAAACTTGACACACACGCTACAGTGCAGATACAAGTCTAATTCTGTGATTAAACGTATACCTGTCACCCAGCGCCTAAAAAATAGGCCTCACATTTATATTCAGCTAAATCTGTCATTACTGGTGTGCCTGTATTAGTGTAATATGGTACCTAAATAGATAGCCAGACAGTGTTAGGTGTCTGTAAAAAAAGGCCTGAATTTTAATTCAATACATTGGCCCGAATAATATTTTTCTTATTGTGTGAACGGGAACAATGAGGAAAACATCTAGTACGGGATGCGGACACGGACGTGGACATGGTCGTGGTGGTGTTAGTGGACCCTCTGGTGCTGGGAGAGGACGTGGCCGTTCTGCCACAGCCACACGTCCTAGTGTACCAACTACCTCAGGTCCCAGTAGCCGCCAGAATTTACAGGGATATTTGGTGGGGCCCAATGCCGTTCTAAGGATGGTAAGGCCTGAGCAGGTACAGGCATTAGTCAATTGGGTGGCCGACAGTGCATCCAGCACGTTCACATTATCTCCCACCCAGTCTTCTGCAGAAAGCGCACAGATGGCGCATGAAAACCAAGCCCATCAGTCTGTCACATCACCCCCATGCATATCAGGGAAACTGTCTGAGCCTCAAGTTATGCAGCAGTCTCTTATGCTGTTTGAAGACTCTGCTGCCAGGGTTTCCCAAGGGCATCCACCTAGCCCTTCCCCAGGGGTGGAAGAGATAGAATGCACTAACGCACAACCACTTATGTTTCCTGATGATGAGGACATGGGAATACCACCTCAGCACGTCTCTGATGATGACGAAACACAGGTGCCAACTGCTGCGTCTTTCTGCAGTGTGCAGACTGAACAGGAGGTCAGGGAGGAAGACTGGGTGGAAGACGATGCAGGGGACGATGAGGTCCTAGACCCCACATGGAATGAAGGTCGTGCCACTGACTTTCACAGTTCAGAGGAAGAGGCAGTGGTGAGACCGAGCCAACAGCGTACCAAAAGAGGGAGCAGTGGGCAAAATCAGAACACCCGCCGCCAAGAGACTCCGCCTGCTACTGACCGCCGCCATCTGGGACCGAGCACCCCAAAGGCAGCTTCAAGGAGTTCCCTGGCATGGCACTTCTTCAAACAATGTGCTGACGACAAGACCCGAGTGGTTTGCACGCTGTGCCATCAGAGCCTGAAGCGAGGCATTAACGTTCTGAACCTTAGCACAACCTGCATGACCAGGCACCTGCATGCAAAGCATGAACTGCAGTGGAGTAAACACCTTAAAAACAAGGAAGTCACTCAGGCTCCCCCTGCTACCTCTTCTGCTGCTGCCGCCTCGGCCTCTTCTGCTGCTGCCGCCGCCTCGGCCTCTTCCTCCGCCTCTGGAGGAACGTTGGCACCTGCCGCCCAGCAAACATGGGATGTACCACCAACACCACCACCTGCGTCACCAAGCATCTCAACCATGTCACACGGCAGCGTTCAGCTCTCCATCTCACAAACATTTGAGAGAAAGCGTAAATTCCCACCTAGCCACCCTCGATCCCTGGCCCTGAATGCCAGCATTTCTAAACTACTGGCCTATGAAATGCTGTCATTTAGGCTGGTGGACACAGACAGCTTCAAACAGCTCATGTCGCTTGCTGTCCCACAGTATGTTGTTCCCAGCCGCCACTACTTCTCCAAGAGAGCCGTGCCTTCCCTGCACAACCAAGTGTCCGATAAAATCAAGTGTGCACTGCGCAACGCCATCTGTGGCAAGGTCCACCTAACCACAGATACGTGGACCAGTAAGCACGGCCAGGGACGCTATATCTCCCTAACTGCACACTGGGTAAATGTAGTGGCGGCTGGGCCCCAGGCGGAGAGCTGTTTGGCGCACGTCCTTCCGCCGCCAAGGATCGCAGGGCAACATTCTTTGCCTCCTGTCTCCTCCTCCTCCTACTCAGCTTCCTCCTCCTCTTCTTCCACCTGCTCATCCAGTCAGCCACACACCTTCACCACCAACTTCAGCACAGCCCGGGGTAAACGTCAGCAGGCCGTTCTGAAACTCATATGTTTGGGGGACAGGCCCCACACCGCACAGGAGTTGTGGCGGGGTATAGAACAACAGACCGACGAGTGGTTGCTGCCGGTGAGCCTCAAGCCCGGCCTGGTGGTGTGCGATAATGGGCGAAATCTCGTTGCAGCTCTGGGACTAGCCGGTTTGACGCACATCCCTTGCCTGGCGCATGTGCTGAATTTGGTGGTGCAGAAGTTCATTCGCAACTACCCCGACATGTCAGAGCTGCTGCATAAAGTGCAGGCCGTCTGTTCGCGCTTCCGGCGTTCACACCCTGCCGCTGCTCGCCTGTCTGCGCTACAGCGTAACTTCGGCCTTCCCGCTCACCGCCTCATATGCGACGTGCCCACCAGGTGGAACTCCACCTTGCACATGCTGGACAGACTGTGCGAGCAGCAGCAGGCCATAGTGGAGTTTCAGCTGCAGCACGCACGGGTGAGTCGCACTGCGGAACAGCACCACTTCACCACCAATGACTGGGCCTCCATGCGAGACCTGTGTGCCCTGTTGCGCTGTTTCGAGTACTCCACCAACATGGCCAGTGGCGATGACGCCGTTATCAGCGTTACAATACCACTTCTATGTCTCCTTGAGAAAACACTTAGGGCGATGATGGAAGAGGAGGTGGTCATTTTTAGCACTTTCAGGCCAGTCTCTTCGAAGTGACTCAGAGGGAGTTTTTTTGCAACACCAGAGGCCAGGTACAAATGTGGCCAGACAGGGCCCACTACTGGAGGACGAGGAGGACGAGGATGAGGAGGAGGTGGAGGAGGATGAGGATGAAGCATGTTCACAGCGGGGTGGCACCCAAAGCAGCTCGGGCCCATCACTGGTGCGTGGCTGGGGGGAAACACAGGACGATGACGATACGCCTCCCACAGAGGACAGCTTGTCCTTACCTCTGGGCAGCCTGGCACACATGAGCGACTACATGCTGCAGTGCCTGCGCAACGACAGCAGAGTTGCCCACATTTTAACATGTGCGGACTACTGGGTTGCCACCATGCTGGATCCCCGGTACAAAGACAATGTGCCCACCTTACTTCCTACACTGGAGCGTGATAGGAAGATGCGCGAGTACAAGCGCACGTTGGTAGACGCGCTACTGAGAGCATTCCCAAATGTCACAGGGGAACCAGTGGAAGCCCAAGGCGAAGGCAGAGGAGGAGCAAGAGGTCGCCAACGCAGCTGTGTCACGGCCAGCTCCTCTGAGGGCAGGGTTAGCATTGCAGAGATGTGGAAAAGTTTTGTCACCACGCCACAGCTAACTGCACCACCACCTGATACGGAACGTGTTAGCAGGAGGCAACATTTCACTAACATGGTGGAACAGTACCTGTGCACACCCCTCCACGTACTGACTGATGGTTCGGCCCCATTCAACTTCTGGGTCTCCAAATTGTCCACGTGGCCAGAGCTAGCCTTTTATGCCTTGAAGGTGCTGGCCTGCCCGGCGGCCAGCGTTTTGTCTGAACGTGTATTCAGCATGGCAGGGGGCGTCATTACAGACAAACGCAGCCGCCTGTCTACAGCCAATGTGGACAAGCTGACGTTCATAAAAATGAACCAGGCATGGATCCCACAGGACCTGTCCATCCCTTGTGCAGATTAGACATTAACTACCTCCCCTTAACCATATATTATTGTACTCCAGGGCACTTCCTCATTCAATCCTATTTTTATTTTCATTTTACCATTATATTGCGGGGCAACCCAAAGTTGAATGAACCTCTCCTCTGTCTGGGTGCCGGGGCCTAAATATGTGACAGTGGCCTGTTCCAGTGGTGGGTGACGTGAAGCCTGATTCTCTGCTATAACATGAAGACTGATTCTGTGCTGACATGAAGCCAGATTCTCTGTTACGGGACCTCTCTCCTCTGCCTGGGTGCCTGGGCCTAAATGTGTGACAGTGGCCTGTTCCAGTGGTGGGTGACGTGAAGCCTGATTCTCTGCTATGACATGAAGACTGATTCTGTGCTGACATGAAGCCAGATTCTCTGTTACGGGACCTCTCTCCTCTGCCTGGGTGCCTGGGCCTAAATATGTGACAGTGGCCTGTTCCAGTGGTGGGTGATGTGAAGCCTGATTCTCTGCTATGACATGAAGACTGATTCTGTGCTGACATGAAGCCAGATTCTCTGTTACGGGACCTCTCTCCTCTGTATGGGTGCCAGGGCCTAAATGTGTGACAGTGGCCTGTTCCAGTGGTGGGTGACGTGAAGCCTGATTCTCTGCTATGACATGAAGATTGATTCTGTGCTGACATGAAGCCAGATTCTCTGTTACGGGACCTCTCTCCTCTGTCTGGGTGCCAGGGCCTAAATGTGTGACAGTGGCCTCTTCCAGTGGTGGGTGACGTGAAGCCTGATTCTCTGCTATGACATGAAGACTGATTCTGTGCTGACATGAAGCCAGATTCTCTGTTACGGGACCTCTCTCCTCTGTCTGGGTGCCGGGGCCTAAATATGTGACAGTGGCCTGTTCCAGTGGTGGGTGACGTGAAGCCTGATTCTCTGCTATGACATGAAGACTGATTCTCTGCTGACATGAAGCCAGATTCTCTGCTATGGCATGAAGAGACTGATTCTCTGCTGACATGAAGCCAGATTCTCTGCTATGGCATGAAGAGACTGATTCTCTGCTGACGTGAAGCCCGATTCTCTGCTATGGGACATCTGTCCAATTGATATTGGTTAATTTTTTTTTTTTATTTTTTTTATTTTAATTCATTTCCCTATCCACATTTGTTTGCAGGGGATTTACCTACATGTTGCTGCCTTTTGCAGCCCTCTAGCTGGGCTTTCCTGGGCTTTTTTACAGCCTTTTTAGTGCCGAAAAGTTCGGGTCCCCATTGACTTCAATGTGGTTTGGGTTCGGGACGAAGTTCGGGTCGGGTTTGGATCCCGAACCCGAACATTTCCGGGAAGTTCGGCCGAACTTCTCGAACTCGAACATCCAGGTGTTCGCTCAACTCTAATCAAGACAAAAAATAGGTTGGCACTCCACGTAAAATAATGATATGGCACTCAGTGATGGGGCGAAGCCCAGGTATAATCAGACTATGAATCACGGCACTCAAATGAAGGAATATCTTTGCATGAAAAAAAAGTTTTATTCCATCCTTAGAGTACAGTCGTGGCCAAAAGTTTTGAGAATGACACAAATATTGGAAATTGGAAAAGTTGCTGCTTAAGTTTTTATAATAGCAATTTGCATATACTCCAGAATGTTATGAAGAGTGATCAGATGAATTGCATAGTACTTCTTTGCCATGAAAATTAACTTAATCCCAAAAAAAACTTTCCACTGCATTTCATTGCTGTCATTAAAGGACCTGCTGAGATCATTTCAGTAATCGTCTTGTTAACTCAGGTGAGAATGTTGATGAGCACAAGGCTGGAGATCATTATGTCAGGCTGATTGGGTTAATATGGCAGACATGACATGTTAAAAGGAGGGTGATGCTTGAATTCATTGTTCTTCCATTGTTAACCATGGTGACCTGCAAAGAAACGCATGCAGCCATCATTGCATTGCATAAAAATGGCTTCACAGGCAAGGATATTGTGGCTACTAAGATTGAACTTCAATCAACAATTTATAGGATCATCAAGAACTTCAAGGAAAGAGGTTCAATTCTTGTTAAGAAGGCTTCAGGGCGTCCAAGAAAGTCCAGCTTGAGCCAGGATCGTCTCCTAAAGAGGATTCAGCTGCGGGATCGGAGTGCCACCAGTACAGAGCTTGCTCAGGAATGGCAGCAGGCAGGTGTGAGCGCATCTGCACGCACAGTGAGGAGATGTCATGCCCGCCGTGACTATGTGCGGAGGTCGGCCAGAATAGCAGCACGAGTTTAGTGTTTTCTTTTGGAGCCGTGCTGGATCCGCCTCTCATCAGGTGCACTGGGTGGGGTCATTAGTTTAAATAGCACTCCATCCCAGTGCTCTGAGTGGATTATAGGAATCACTTTGGTCTTGGAAGCCAGGAAGGAAGGTTGTCTACTCCAGCTCAGAAAGATAAGTGTGGTTTCTAGTTTGGTTGTTTTGTGTCATCTCTCCCATCCAGGTTCTGTGCGAGCAGGCTGCTTCTATTTCCCCTTTTCACCATCTCAGGGAATTTAGGGTGTTTCAGCCTAGGCACGGGGACACATCATACCTACCACCAAGGTCTGCATGTGGGCTGAGCAGTGCAGTGAGAGAGGTCAGGGATTAGCTAGGAGGTGACCCTTCCCCTGCCTCTCGTCTAGAGACTGGTTGGTGGTTAGTCTGAGTGCACGTCCGCCGTGACATTATAATCCGCCCAAAACTTTGACTGTCATTGCTCAGCGGTTTTGTGATGGCGTCATTTGAAGCATTAGTTGACCGCATGCAGGGGCTATCCCTAGAGGTTGCGGAGCTACGTGGTTCGGTCGCACAGTGTCAGAATGCTCTGGCATCAGGAGGAGGTCAAGTTTGTGTGGGGTACGGATGACTTTATCCGTTTTATAGAGTCCTGCAAATTGTACTTTCGGCTGCGTCCATCGTCGTCAGGTGATGAGAGTCAGAGGATAGGTATAATTATTTCTCTGCTTAAAGGGGACGCGCAATCCTGGGCCTTTTCTCTGCCACCTGGTTTTCGGGCGGTGGAGGAATTTTTTAAGGCTCTGGGATTAATCGAGTCGAGATTCCGTAATTTGTTTCAGGGGGAACATACTGCAGAGGCTTACTGTGTTGAGTTTAGGAGATGGGCTACTGAATCAGAGTGGAATGATCCCGCGTTACGTAGTCAGTTTTGTCAGGGGTTATCTGAAAGATTGAAGGATGCCCTTGTTTTTCATGAATACCCAGACTCTTTGGAGAACGCCATGTCTTTAGCAGTACGGCTAGATAGACGTATCAGAGAGAGGTATAGGGCTCCCCCTGCGCAAGGTATCCCTTCTGTGAGAGGGTTCGTCTCTACTGGGTGATGTTACAGGTAACGCGGGGGTAGCGGAGGAACCCATGCATTTGGGTCAGGTTTCTTGCCATTCTGATAGTAGAGACTTTAGGAAATTGCACAAACTATGTTACTATCATGGAAAGAGTGGTCATTTTGTTTTTGCTTGTCCTTATGTTAAACCGCAGGTGGTAGAGAAAAAGAAAAAAAAAACTTCACTGACACTCGGTAGCATGAATGGTGTGGTGGAGCAGGCAGGTATGCAAGCTCCCTGCAGTTCCCGTTTTCTCCTTCCAGCTATGGTGGCGCTGGAGTCAAGAGATGTTTTTGTTGAGGTGTTCCTTGATTGTGGTGCTGGGGTAAATCTAATTGACTTTCTTTTCCTTCAAAATCTAGGACTAAGTACTTGCACTTTAGAGAACGAGATTCGTGTTTTTGCAATTGATTTTTCCCCTCTTTCTCAAAGGAGCCTTACTCACATTGTTCATGGTATTCACTTAAGGGTGGGGGATTCACATGTTGAAATTATTTCTTGTTTTGTCTTGAAGGATTTGCCAGCTCCTATAGTTTTGGGGTTGCCATGGTTGACTAAACATAACCCGATTATAGACTGGCAAGCGAGACAAATCATCGGTTGGAGTGAGTTTTGTTCGGATAATTGTTTTGGCACATCTATCTCTGGTGTGTCCATTATGACTTTTCCTTAGTATCTCTCAAATTTTGCGGATGTCTTTTCGGAGGGTGGGGCTCAGGAACTGCCCCCTCATCGTGACTATGATTGTCCAGTTAATCTCATCCCAGGGGCTAAGTTGCCAAAGTCTCGGCTTTACAACCTTTCTCAACCTGAAAGAGAGGTCATGCGAAAGTATATCGCCGAGAGTTTGGCAAAAGGTCATATCAGACCATCTAAGTCTCCAGTGGCAGTAGGTTTGTTCTTTGTGAAGAAAAAGGATGGATCACTGAGACCGTGTTTGGATTTCCGGGAATTGAACTGTATTACAGTCCGGGATCCATATCCCCTGCCTTTGATCTCTGATCTTTTTGATCAGATTGTTGGAGCCAAGGTGTTCTCCAAGTTGGATTTGAGAGGAGCCTACAATCTGATCAGGATCAAGGAGGGGGATGAGTGGAAAACGGCCTTCAATACGCACGAGGGTCATTTTGAGAACCTGGTGATGCCTTTTGGGTTGACGAACGCGCCAGCAGTATTTCAGCGATTCGTCAATGACATTTTTCATCACTTGGTGGGGAGGTTCGTAGTAGTTTACCTGGATGACATTTTAATTTATTCTCCTGATCTTAAGACTCATCAGGATCATGTGAGACAGGTTTTGACGATCCTACGGGAGAATAAGATATATGCCAAATTGGAGAAATGTTTGTTTGCGGTGCAAGAGCTTCCGTTCTTGGGATACCTGCTTTCTGATTCTGGTTTTCATATGGACCCCGAGAAGGTCCGGGCGGTTCTGGAATGGGACCGACCAGAGAATCAGAAAGCCTTGATGCGGTTCTTGGGGTTTACAAATTATTATAGAAAATGTATTTCAAACTATTCTACCATAGTAAAACCTCTCACTGATATGACCAAGAAGGGCGCCGACGTCTCTGTCTGGTCGGATGAGGCATTGCAGGCCTTTTCGGCTATTAAGGAGCGTTTTGCGTCTGCTCCCATTCTGGTGCAGCCATTTGTAGTGGAGGTTGATGCATCAGAGGTGGGAGTTGGAGCGGTGCTGTCACAGGGTTCATCCCCTGGCAAGTGGGTCCCGTGTGCCTTTTTCTCCAAGAAGCTCTCGGTCGCCGAGAGGAATTATGATGTTGGAGATAGAGAGTTGTTAGCTATCAAGTTGGCCTTTGAGGAATGGCGTCACTGGTTGGAGGGGGCGTCTCACCCCGTTACGGTATATACAGACCATAAGAATTTGGCTTACTTGCAATCTACCAAGCGTCTGAACCCTAGGCAGGCCAGATGGTCACTATTTTTTACCAGGTTAAATTTTGTGGTTACCTTTCGCCCAGGGGTCAAGAACGTCAAGACAGATGCCTTGTCTCGCAGCTTTCCTGGGGGAGGTGATTCAGAGGATCCTGCGCCGATTTTAGCGGATGGGGTGGTGGTCTCCGCTCTATACCCTGAATTGGAGATGGAGGTGTTGGGAGCCCAGGAGGCTCCTGGTTCTTGTCCTCCAGGGAGGTTGTTTGTTTCTGAGGGCCTGCGATACAAGGTGTTCAAGGAACATCACGATACTGTCCTTGGACGCATTTGTCTATGGACTTTATTACGGATCTGCCGAGTTCCTCCGGGAGAACAGTGATTTTGGTGGTAGTTGACCGTTTCAGTAAAATGGCTCACTTTATATCACTAACTAGTCTGCCTAACGCTAAGACTCTTGCGCAGATTTTTGTGGATAATATTGTGAAATTGCATGGTATTCCTTCGGATGTGGTCTCTGATAGGGGCACGCAGTTTGTCTCCAGGTTTTGGAGGGCGTTCTGCTCTCGGCTTGGCATTCAACTTTCATTCTCTTCGGCTTTTCATCCGCAGTCGAATGGTCAGACGGAGCATACTAATCAAAACCTGGAGACCTACTTGAGGTGCTTTGTGGCTGAGAATCAGGAGGACTGGTCCTCATTCTTGTCCTTAGCCGAATTTGCGTTGAATAACCGTAGGCAGGAGTCCACGGGTAAGTCGCCATTTTTTGGCGCATACGGTTTCCATCCTCAGTTTGGTACCTTTTCTGGGAGAGATTCTCTTCTGCCTTATCCTCCATCTGGCGGAGGATTCAAGGGAATTTGGAGAAGATGGGTGAGAGGTATAAACGAATGGCTGACAGGAGACATGTGACTGGTCTGGACCTGTGTGTGGGTGATCTGGTGTGGTTGTCCACTAAAAATATCAAATTGAGAGTGCCATCTTGGAAACTGGGTCCAAGATTTATTGGTCCGTATAAAATTTCTGCGGTGATCAATCCTGTAGCGTTTCGGCTGGATCTTCCGCAGACTTGGAGGATCCATGATGTGTTCCACAGGTCGTTACTAAAAAAATACGTGAGACCGGTGGAACCATCGCCATTTCCTCCTCCTACTCTTCTAGTCGAGGGAAACCTGGAGTTCGAGATCTCCAGGATTCTCGACTCCAGAATTCTTCGGGGTTCCCTTCAGTACCTGGTGCACTGGAGGGGATACGGCCCTGAGGAGAGGACATGGGTTCCGGCGCTGGATGTCAACGCCAGCCGACTGGTGAGGGCTTTTCATAGGTCCCATCCGGATAAGGTTGGTCCGGGGTGTCCGAAGGTCACCCGTAGAAGGGGGGGTACTGTCATGCCCCGCCCTGACTATGTGCGGAGGTCGGCCAGAATAGCAGCACGAGTTTAGTGTTTTGTTTTGGAGCCGTGCTGGATCTGCCTCTCATCAGGTCCACTGGGTGTGGTCATTAGTTTAAATAGCACTCCATCCCAGTGCTCTGAGCGGATTATAGGAATCACTTTGGTCTTGGAAGTCAGGAAGGAAGGTTGTCTACTCCAGCTCAGAAAGATAAGTGTGGTTTCTAGTTTGGTTGTTTTGTGTCATCTCTCCCATCCAGGTTCTGTGCGAGCAGGCTGCTTCTATTTCCCCTTTTCACCATCTCAGGGAATTTAGGGTGTTTCAGCTGAGGCACGGGGACATATCATACCTACCACCAAGGTCTGCATGTGGGCTGAGCAGTGCAGGGAGAGAGGTCAGGCATTAGCTAGGAGGTGACCCTTCCCCTGCCTCTCGCCTAGAGCCTGGTTGGTGGTTTATCTGTTAGTCTGAGTGCACATCCGCCGTGACAACACGATGCAATGCACGCTCCAGAAAGAAGGCGTAAAGTACGATGTCACTGATGGTGACCTGGCTGCGACTGACCAGTTTGGTGATCTCATCAAATGGCCACAGAAGTCTGCATGCGTCGCGCATGAGCAGCCACAGGCGCGGTGGAAAAAAACAAGCTCCCCAGAACCTGTCCTGCCGCAGAGTTCGTACAGGCACTCATTAACGGCACGTTTCTGCTGGAACAGCCTATCAAGCATATACAAGGTGGAGTTCCATTGCGTTGGGCAGTCACAAATCAGACGTCTGACGGGCAAGTGGTGTCGTCGCTGAACGTTAGCAAGGCGAGCCATGGCAATGTAAGATCTTCTAAAATGGCCAAGACGTCCTGGACCCCGGGGTATTTGGCAACGAATTACTGCACGACTAAGTTCAGGACGTGTGCCATGCACGGCACGTGTGTCATTTTGCCCTGTTTCAGCGCGCTCAGCAGATTGGCACCATTGTCGCACACCGCAGATGATCGGCCTGTGATCGCAGAGCTGAAAGGAGTGCAGGACCGGTGTGGCTCTTGGCTTCCAGGCACAACAGACGCAGCACAGCATGGCAACGTCTCACCTGGCACGTCAAATAGATTCTGGAGAGCTTGGGGGGTGCAGCGGAAGAGGCGGTAGCAGTGGAAAAGTAGGAGTCAGCAAAGGAGGAGACGGAGGATGGAGTAGGAGGAGGAGAAGAGGCAGGCCTGCATGCAATCCGTAGTGGTTACACCAAATCCACACGGGTGCCACGGGTTACATGCTTGACAGTAGTCAGAAGGTTCACCCAGTGGGCAGTAAAAGTTATGTACCTTGCCTGCCCGTGTTTGCTAGACCACGTGTCTGTGGTCAGATGTATCTTGGCACCGACACTGTGTGCCAGAAATATATATTAACTTGCCGCTAAACATGGCCATATAGTTCAGGGATGCCCTTCTGGGAGAAATATTTCCTTCCGGGGACCTTCCATTGCGGTGTGCCAATGGCCACAAATTTTCTAAAGGCCTCCGAGTCCAGCAATTTATATGGCAGTAGTTGGCGGGCTAGCAGTTCTGACAAGCCAGCGGTCAACCGTTGGGCAACAGGATTATCCAGCGTTATCATTTTTTTTCGCTCGAACATTTGGGCCACGGAAGCCTGCCTTGTGCCAGATGAACGCAACGACGGCACAGTGGAAGGTAGAGTGGAGGACAAATGGGAGGAGAGAGGAGAAGGAGAAGAGGCAAGACATGGAGCACCAGGAGTGTGGCTTTGCGGGTTCTGATGGTGTTGCTCCCACTGGGCTCTGTGATGGGAGGCCAGGTACCTTCTTAAGGCGGTCGTCCCTAGGTGAGTGTTGGGCTTACCGCAACTTATGCGTTGACAGCACAGGCTGCAGATGGCAACACTGTTGTCAGCAGCTGACACGTTAAAAAAAAGCCCACACTGCGTGCCATGTGCCGACGTCCTGGGAGCACAAGATGTGACCGTGCATGGATCGCTCCAGATACATTTGCAGTCTTCTTTTTGCCTCCTGTGCACTGCGAGTTCTGCCTGCTTCTCCAACTTTTCCTCCCTATCTGCTGCTCCGTCTCTCCCTCTGAACTCCCCTCCTCTTCCTCTCTTGTCGGCACCCACGTGACGTCCATCGACACGTCATAATCGTCACCTTCACCACCACTGACATTAGAGATCTCGGAGTAGACAGCAACAGCGGGGACCACCCTCTTTGGGCTGATCTGGGTACTGTCGTCAGACTGCTGGGTGGTGGCCGTTGCTACCTCCTCTTCCTCATCCGATGCCAAGAATGGCTGCGCATCGGTAAGGTCTGGGAATGAATGGGAAATTAATTCCTCTGACTCAAGTGGAGGGGCTATGGTTGTGGTGGTGTCTTTTGGGGTGCACACAGCAGAGAGTGAGGAGGGTGCAGATACAGAGGATGAGGAGGGTGCAGAAGCAGAAGGCTGAGTGAGCCACTCAACCAACTCTGGTGCGCCCTTTGAAGTTATCGCACGCGCCTTCTCCAACTTCCCACTTAGGCTCCAGCCTGGTGCACCTGCCCGACCCGTACCATTCTCTGCCTGTCATTTTCTAAATGAGCCTCTGCCTAAGTCCGTAGAGAAGAGCAGTATTTGTGGAAGAAGGTATATCGTAGCCCTCAATCAGTATTTGGCGGAAACAGGTATATAGCACCCCTCAATCAGTATTTGGCGGAAACAGGTTTATAGCACCCCTCAATCAGTATTTGGCGGAAACAGGTTTATAGCACTCCTCAATCAGTATTAGTTACTCCAATAGCGTTTGTCCCTCTATCTAGCTGCGGTATCGCAGCAGAACCATATACAACTGCTGCACAATACAAATACACTATAATATTTCTTTGTTAGAAAGTATAAGTATATCACACCCCTCTATATCACACCTATCAATAGCACACCTATACCAGTCCTTAAAAGGACTTTTGTGGCCCTATTAGCTAGTGTTTGGTGTCCCTAAGGCTACTTTCACACTAGCGGCAGGACGGTTCCGACAGGCTGTTCACCCTGTCGGATCCCTCCTGCCGCTATTTTGCCTTGCCGCCGGACCGCCGCTCTGTCCCCATTGACTATAATGGGGACGAGGGCGGAGCTCCGGCGCAGCATGGCACTGCCCGGTGAAAGGCCGCCGGACTAAAAGTACTGCATCTCTGACTTTTTAGTCCTGCGGCCTCTCACCGTGAACTGCCGTGCTGCGCCGGAGCTCCGCCCCGTCCCCATAGTCAATGGGGATGGAGCGGCGGTCCGGCGGCACGCCGAAATAGCGGCAGGACGGATCAGACAGGGTGAACAGCCTGTCGTATCCGTCCTGCCGCTAGTGTGAAAGTACCCTAACTGTCCCTGCTCCAAAATGCAACCTCTCCCTACACTGGCAAAACACATAATGTAAAATGGCTGCGAGATTGAGTTCTGTTATAGGGTTGGAGGTTTGTTCATGTGCTGAAACGTCTCCATTGACTGTCCTGTCCCACCTGATGGATGTGTCATGGGCAAGAGTTCGGCGCTATGCAAAAAAATACGGCGCGTGTGAATATCGCCATATTTTCCCATGTTTGGTGAATTGCAAACGAGCAAAGTTCGCCGCAAAACGACCGCTGGGCGAACCGCAAGGCTATCTCTAATGAAGACATACGTTAAAAAAAGTCCCCCTTTACCACAGAAAAAGCAGCGTCTTTTCTTAACCCTAACGTTTTTATTACCAGGTCCAGGAGTGACTTCCCCCAACTGCATTGGCTCATCATCTGACATGAGCTCAAGTGCCTCCCTACCCAAAGTGTCAGAAGAGGCCGCTTCCCCATATGATAGTGTGTCCTGAGCGAGAGGAAACTTAGATCTCTCCCTCAGGCGTCTATCAATACGTACAGCCAGAGACATGGCCACCTCCAATGACTCTGGATATTCGTGAAATGCCGATGTGTCCTTCAGGTTCTCGGATAACCCTTGACAGAATTGACTACAGAGGGCAGGATCATTCCACTCAGTATCAGTTACCCATCTCCTAAAGTCAGAGCTATAGGACTCCGCAGAACGCTTTCCCTGTCGTAAGCCACTCAACTTAGTCTCGGCCAGGGAGACCCAATCTGTGTCATCGTAGATGAGCCCCAGAGCTCTGAAAAATTAATCTAACGACCGGAGGGATTGTGATCCGGTTAGCAACGAAAAAGCACAAGACTGAGCGTCACCTTTCAGTAATAAGATAATAATCCCCACTCTTTGACTCTCGTCCCCAGAAGAGTTAGGACGTAGTTTAAAATATAGTTTGCACGACTTCCTGAACCGAACAAAGTTGTCACTTCCCCCGGAAAACCTATCCGGGAGAGCAAACCCGCTGCTGAAAGCCTCCACCTGTGGTCTCTGAAACTGCGAGACGGTATCCATCGCTGCACTGACACAAAGAAAATGACTTTTTTTGGGGTGGTTGATAATGTAACGAGTAATGGGGAGGGGACAACACCAAATGACACACAGAAGGAATAGACCGGAGTCTAGGCCTCAAAGCTTGGGGAGAGGGATGGTGACCTCCTAGACATCCCTAGACCTCTCCCTGACTCCTGCCAGTATGAGTAGACCCTGAAGGTTGAAATACTCATCCACCGGAACCTAGGCCTTGAAGACCCTGGAAGGCCCTAGGAATGATAGCAGGGAATGAGACTACTTGTTCCTTCCCAGATGAATGAACCAGCGTCTCCCTGACAACTCCCCTAGACAACAACACACACAAGCGAACAACAAAATGCACTTAGCTTAAAGCAGAATGGAGGAGCAGGAGATCGAAAGGAACAACACACCAGCTCAGCCAACTCCAACAGGAAATATCAACCGCATGGTTAGCAGTGTGAGTCAGAACTAAATAGGGCCTCAGTAATGACTCCAAGCTGCACCTGACAAGGGGTATGGTCATTACCAAACATAACACTGAAAGGAAAAAACAGAGAGACTGTCAGATACCCTCACATGCCTCCAGTCTCTCCGATCTTCTCACCTCTGTCATGGGAGGGACCATGACAGCACCGCAGTCTCTTCATACAAAAAACTAAAAAATTATATTAAGATGGAGGGAGGGGCCCAGGGTAGACAGCCCTGGGCCTATCATGCACTTAATCCACCCCTGCTAGTAGATAGCGGAACAGCGAGCAGAGGGGGGAAGCTGTGTATATATATATATACACTCACTTAAAGAATTATTAGGAACACCTGTTCTATTTCTCATTAAGGCAATTATCTAGTCAACCAATCACATGGCAGTTGCTTCAATGCATTTAGGGGGGTGGTCCTGGTCAAGACAATCTCCTGAACTCCAAACTGAATGTCAGAATGGAAAAGAAAGGGGATTTAAGCAATTTTGAGCGTGGCATGGTTGTTGGTGCCAGACGGGCCGGTCTGAGTATTTCACAATCTGCTCAGTTACTGGGATTTTCACGCACAACCATTTCTAGGGTTTACAAAGAATGGTGTGAAAAGGGAAAAACATCCAGTATGCGGCAGTCCTGTGGGCAAAAATGCCTTGTGGATGCTAGAGGTCAGAGGAGAATGGGCCGACTGATTTAAGCTGATAGAAGAGCAACGTTGACTGAAATAACCACTCAATACAACCGAGGTATGCAGCAAAGCATTTGTGAAGCCACAACACGCACAACCTTGAGGCAGATGGGGTACAACAGCAGAAGACCCCACCGGGTATCACTCTTCTCCACTACAAATAGGAAAAAGAGGCTACAATTTGCACGAGCTCACCAAAATTGGACTGTTGAAGACTGGAAAAATGTTGCCTAGTCTGATGAGTCTCGATTTCTGTTGAGACATTCAAATGGTAGAGTCCGAATTTGGCGTAAACAGAATGAGAACATGTATCCATCCTCTGATGGCTACTTCCAGCAGGATAATTCACCATGTCTCAAAGCTCAAATCATTTCAAATTGGTTTCTTGAACATGTCAATGAGTTCACTGTACTAAAATGGCCCCCACAGTCACCAGATCTCAACCCAATAGAGCATCTTTGGGATGTGGTGGAACAGGAGCTTCGTGCCCTGGATGTGCATCCCTCAAATCTCCATCAACTGCAAGATGCTATCCTATCAATATGGGCCAACATTTCTGAAAAATGCTATCAGCACCTTGTTGAATCAATTCCACGTAGAATTAAGGCAGTTCTGAAGGCAAAAGAGGGTCCAACACTGTATTAGTATGGTGTTCCTAATAATTATTTAGGTGAGTGTATATATATACAGTACAGACCAAAAGTTTGGACACACCTTCTCATTCAAAGAGTTTTCTTTATTTTCATGACTATGAAAATTGTAGATTCACACTGAAGGCATCAAAACTATGAATTAACACATGTGGAATTATATACATAACAAACAAGTGTGAAACAACTGAAAATATGTCATATTCTAGGTTCTTCAAAGTAGCCACCTTTTGCTTTGATTACTGATTTGCACACTTTTGGCATTCTCTTGATGAGCTTCAAGAGGTAGTCCCCTGAAAAGGTTTTCACTTCACAGGTGTGCCCTGTCAGGTTTAATAAGTGGGATTTCTTGCCTTATAAATGGGGTTGGGACCATCAGTGGCGTTGAGGAGAAGTCAGGTGGATACACAGCTGATAGTCCTACTGAATAGACTGTTAGAATTTGTATTATGGCAAGAAAAAAGCAGCTAAGTAAAGAAAAACGAGTGGCCATCATTACTTTAAGAAATGAAGGTCAGTCAGTTAGCCGGAAAATTGGGAAAACTTTGAAAGTAAGGGCTATTTGACCATGAAGGAGAGTGATGGGGTGCTGCGCCAGATGACCTGGCCTCCACAGTCACCGGACCTGAACCCAATCGAGATGGTTTGGGGTGAGCTGGACCGCAGAGTGAAGGCAAAAAAGCCAACAAGTGCTAAGCATCTCTGGGAACTCCATCAAGACTGTTGGAAGACCATTTCAGGGGACTACCTCTTGAAGCTCATCAAGAGAATGCCAAGAGCGTGCAAAGCAGTAATCAAAGCAAAAGGTGGCTACTTTGAAGAACCTAGAATATGACATATTTTCAGTTGTTTCACACTTGCTTGTTATGTATATAATTCCACATGTGTTAATTCATAGTTTTGATGCCTTCATAGTTATGAAAATAAAGAAAACTCTTTGAATGAGAAGGTGTGTCCAAACTTTTGGTCTGTACTGTATATAATTAAAAAAATACAAATATGGCAGTACCAACCAGTATTTGAAGATGGGTGCTAGCTCCAAGGGGAAAAGCTTGCCCAGAATATAGAAATAAAAAGCAAAGCAGCACTCCAAATTGTGGTAGAAAAAGGATGTGTTTATTCACCCATAAGTGACGCAACTTTTCGGCTCCAACATGAAGCCTTTCTCAAGGCTTGAGAAAGGCTTCATGTTGGAGCCGAAACGTTGCGTCACTTATGGGTGAATAAGAACATCCTTTTTCTACCACAATTTGGAGAGTTGCTCTGCTTTTTATTTATATATATATATATATATATATATATATATATATATATTTTTTTATATATATATATATATATATATATATATATATACATATACAGTATATATATACAGTATATATATATATATATATATATATATATATATTCGCGTCCCCACATATCCCTTGGTTGAACTTGATTGACGTATGTCTTTTTTTCAACCCTATTAACTATGTAACTATGTAAATATGTCATTATATACTAGCACAGGTGGCATATACAGTTCTGCCCATAATTATTCAAGTTACTTTTATTCAACCAGCAAGTAATTTTTTGATGGGAAATTACATAGGTGTCTCCCAAAAGATAATAAGACGATGTACCCAGAGGCATTATTGTGGAAAAAAATATATTTTTCAGCTTTTATTTACATTGGATCTAAAAATACAAGATGTTCCGCACTGTGCAAAATCTCAGAGGACGTGGTCAGAAGCCAAAAGTGACACCTGTGCTGGCCAGGAGGATAGTTAGAGAGGTGAAAAAGAATCCAAGGATCACCACCAAGGCCATCCTGGTGAATCTGGGCTCTGCTGGTGGCAATGTCTCAAGGCAGACAATCCAACAGACACTGCACAATGCAGACCAAGGAGGACGCCACTTCTCCAGATAAGGCACACAGAAGCTCGCTTGGCCTTTGCAAAAGCTCATCTGGACAAAGAATAAGACTTCTGGTCTACTGTGTTATGGTCAGATGAAACAAAAATTAATTGTTTGGTCACAATGATGTTTCCTTCATTTGGCGTAAAAAAGGAGAAGCCTTCAACCCAAAGAACACCATCCCCACTGTCAAACATGGTGGTGGGAACCTAATGCTTTGGGGGTGTTTTTTAGCCAATGGACCAGGGAACCTAATCAGTAAACGGCACCATAAAAAAAAGAGCAATACATGAGGATTCTCAACGACAACATCAGGCAGTCTACAGAGAAACTTGGCCTTGGGCACCAGTGGACATTTCAGCATGACAATGACCCAAAACACACAGCAAAAGTGGTGAAGAAATGGTTAGCAGACAACAACATTAACGTTTTGGAGTGGCCCAGCCCGAGTCCAGACTTGAATCCAATTGAGAATCTGTGGAGGGAGCTAAAGATCAGGGTGATGGTGAAGACCCTCCAACCTGAAAGATTTGGAGCTCCTTGCTAAAGATGAATGGGCAAAAATACCTGTAGAGACATGCAAAAAGCTGGTCTGCAATTATAGGAAGCGTTTGATTGCTGTGATAGCCAATAAAGGCTTTTCTATTGATTATTGAGATGGGTATGAATTTTGGACTGAACACTTTTTGCTCAAATGTAAATAAAAGCTGAGAAATGTTTTTTTCCACAATAATGCCTCTTGTACATCGTCTTATTATCTTTTGGGAGACACCTATGTCATTTCCCGTCAAAAAATTACTTGCTGGTTGAATAAAAGTAACTTTAAGTCAAAATTTGCCAGGGGTATGAATAATTATGGGCAGCACTGTATATACTGGCACTACAGGGGGAGGGCAGAACTATGGGGGGGCTATATAATACAGGGGGCACTACAGGAGGGGCATTATAAATATTGGGGGCTCTGGTGACATTACTACCAGGGATAATGTGGGGGCATTATTATTATGTAATGTATAATTTATGTATTATCACTGTTGGGAGCACTATTGCTAATGAGGACAGTCTGGGAGCACTATTACAATGGAGGGGCTCTATCTATATGGCACTGTTATTTCTGACATGGGGGCATGGGGGAGAGAAGTGGGCTCAGTATTGGGGGTAGCAGTAGGGTGGATATGTATTAATTTGGGGGCCGATTTGCAAATTCTATAACAGTCCCCCATGTGCCAATATTAGTGTCTTATATAGCAGAGGGGGCTGCACACCTCTGACGAAAGTCGTCTGTGTGTGATGGTCTGAACCAAATGGACAAGAAAAGGAAAGTGAAGAAATGAAATCCGTGGAGACATCAACTGTAAGTGACTGGGTCTGCCCCCGACTACTTCTTTTAAATGTGTTTTAATATTTATTTTAGGAAGCAAAGTCACTTTTAATTGATTTGGGGGGTGGAGGGGGATAACATTTGCCTTCTCTGCCTAGGGCGCCAAAATACCTTGTCCCAGCCCTGATTCCCCCTGACTCCTCTCAGGGTCATGTGAGACCTCTTCTTCTTCCTCCCTAGTGTTTTTTCCCGCTGACATGTGCACAAAAATGGTGCTACGAGCCATCTTAGTGGACTAGTCTGAAACAAACCTGAAAATATTCAGGTTCGTCTGCAGTCCGAAAAATAATAAAGTTCAGACCAAGCCCGGTTTGGTCCAAACTGGTTCGCTCATTCTTAGTCAAAAGAGCTACCCAATTTTAAAAAAAAAGTCACCTGTCCACAGTCCCGTTGTTCTAGTGCCTTTCCCATTCCCTGCTGCTTCTGGTCAGGGGTTGACAGGAAGGGGTTTGGTCCCATAACTGCTATGGCCAGTCACTCTCCTAGCAGTCACATGTGCATCAGTGGCACATCACTAACACATCACTAACAGTGAAAGCTATTTAGGCGTATGTGACCGCTGAGGCCAATAAGTGGCCACAGCAGTCATGTGACCAAGCCATTTCTGTTTCAACTGAAACCAGGAGCAACTGGAAAGGAGTCAGCAGTGCTGGAACAGTAGAACTGCTGACAGGTGAGTGTTTGTTTTGTTTTTGCAGAGAGAGCAGAGTAATGATAACGCCCCCGTTGCTCCTAGAGGCTCATTTGCATATAGTAATACATCAGTTTTCTCAGCAATGTTGGCACATATAGACATGGGACCAACACAGATGCCTTCAGCTGCCAAACGCACATGTAACCGGTCAGCCAGTGTCATAGGTACAATGGGTACAGATGCCCCTTTAATGGCCTATCTAGATTTTAAGAGAAATGTGATTTATTTTTTTTATCTCATTTACTGTGGCTCTTATAGAATCTTATAGTTTTTTTCTATACAGTAATCATCCTATCAGGATGTCATAGATTCAGGATCAATACTCATTTTCCATGTGCACTGAACTCCTAATGTATTTGAAAATGTAAAGACTGAATATTCTTGCATAGGAATAAGTTCTTAAAGTAAAAAAGGAACATTGTAGAAATCCAATTGAAACATCTTGACCTGTGACCAATCCTCTCATGTTACTGAATAAGGAACCTTCTACCCGAATATGTTCTGCAATATTTTATTTCAAAGTGGTAGAATGTGGAATTAGTTTGCATTTTACTTTACAAAGAAAATCCCCAAATAATGGATTTTGCCTTTTGTCTTTTTTTCTGAGCTGTGTTGTAGAAGCTCCACGGAGACAAAAACAATTGTCTAATGAGCTCAGCGCTGCCTTACAATTGGCCTCAGTCTCGTAGTCATTAAATAACAGCCACATTGTCTGAATAAATAAAACTGCATTATTAAGGGACCGTTACTCAGACAAATCTGAAGGACTTCTCTAAGAATGAGTCTAAAAAGCCAAACAAGGTCAAAAGTAATGCAAACCTGTAGAGCAAAATTAAAAAATTAATTTTTGTGATGTGGATCCGCTATGCATAATACACACAATACATAGAAATGTTGGATTGCTACAAAACTCGGCATAAAGTTATGTCTCAGGCAGATACTGTATGTAAATGGTTAAAAATGTGGTCTGATTAGACACTGGATCATGCCACAAGAGGGCATAAAAGTGCTGCTCTTGCTGCCCTATGAAAAGGCTCTCAGGGGCTACTTTGGGGTGATGTGCCTCTTGATGATAGATCATGCCTCTACGATGCACTTGAAAACATTTTTCCCAGTTGATAGACTTTCGTGAGGGTTCATTTAATTGGATACAGGTGAAAACTTACTACACACCGGTGTCTCTGCCTGGACCATTTCCAGGTGCTTGACAGAAGGAAATTTGGTGTCACGGTGCACATTACAGGTCCTGCTATTGACATCCAGCAACCGTCATCTTTGTTTGCAGTGGTGTTTTGTACAAGAAACCTGGACTGCTAAGGCCTGGAACCTTATTGATTTTAGCAACAAATCCAGGTTCTGTTTGGGATCCAATGACGGTCGGGTTTGAGTATGGAGGCCTCGTGGTGAGCACTTCAATCCTGCCTTTGTTGTGGAGCAATAGACTGCACCAACCGCGTGTGTGATCATCTGGGGAGCTATTATATATGACAGTCAGTCACCCTTAGCAGTGATACGAGGGACAGTAACAGCTCAGCGATATGTGAAGGACATCCTGCAGCCACATGTGTTCCTCTCATGGCAGGGCTTCCAACTGGCATTTTTCAGCACGATAATGCTCGCCCACAAACACAGCAAGGGTTTTTTCAGGAATGCCTCCTCCAAATATAAACACTTCCTTGGCTTGCCTAGTAACCAGATTTATCTCCAATGAAGAATTTATGTGACCAGCTCTGATGCCACCTCTGTCAACCTACCAGTGTGCAGGATCTACAGCTGCAACATCTGTGGGCAAATTTTCTACAGGATACCAGGAACATGTATGCCTCCATGCCCAATCATATATCATCTTGTATCCAAGCTAGAGGTGCCCAACAGGGTCCTAGAGCTTCCTTTCATTGTCTTCCTGCTACGTCATTTCCCGGGACTGAGAAAATGTTTTCATCTAATGCAGATAACGGTCTCTCCTGACTGCCAACCCCAGATACATCCAAAGGACTCCCCACATACTAATGAAATGCTGACTCCCACTTTGATAAAGACCAGTAGGTCGAAACGTTGTGGGGATTCTGAAGAATTGGAGTGCCGCGGTTTCCTTTTATGTCCTGGCTCCCACTTTACCTATAAAGCGCCATCTTGGAGCTTTTCTTCTTTTATTGACCTCAGAATAAACAGTGTAATTTTTGAGCAATTGTGGCGCAACCCAATAGTTTGCAACAATATTAGCTGACTTTATGCCAAAAAGCGCCAAAAACACATTGATAAATGTGGGCAAATGTCTTAAAATCTAGTGCTACATGTCAACTTTGATTACATGACACCAAGGTCGCAAACATGCATTGCAACATAATGATTGTGAATGTGATCACGTTGCAACAACTGAGATAACATAACACAATAGCAAAAAAAACAATGCTGGATTTTTCATGTGTATTTGCCACTACAGACTTAAATGACTCAAATCACTTGAGACATATCTGCTATTTTTCACCATCTAATGGGTGTTGCAAAGCCGAAATCATAGCCAGATCACTAAATAGTTCTGTGACTCCAATGTGACAGCAAGTGACAGACAAATCACACACATTTTTTGGTCTCCCAACTTGTATGTTACTATGTGACAGCCAATGACCCCACCCTTAGACTAATTTAATAGCTAATCATTGCAGATCCAGCTTTCAAGACTGCAAAGAACCAAGATGCCATCAGCTGTACCCCTACTAAAAGTGAATTGGGTTGCGTTGTGACATAAGTTGCCACAACTCAACAGACCCAATAAATCCAAACCTGCACGGTCCCAACAACTTGTGGGTCGCAATGTAATTCCTTTCAATTTCACTAGTTTCAAGGCTGAAGCACTATACTGCAGACTTTTGCCATGCGACATGTTGTGGCTAGAGTTGAGCGAACACCTGGATGTTCGGGTTCGACGAGTTCGGCCGAACTTTCGAAAAATGTTCGGGTTCGGGATCCGAACTCGACCCGAACTTCATCCCGAACCCGAACCCCATAGAAATCAATGGGGACCCGAACTTTTGGGCACTAAAAAGGCTGTAAAACACACCCGGAAAGGGCTAGAGGGCTGCAAAAGGCAGCAAAATGTAGTTAAATCCCCTGCAAACAAATGTAGATAGGGAAATGATGAGTTAACATAAAATAAATAAAAATTAAACAATATTAATTGGAGTGAGGTCCCATAGCACAGAATCAGGCTTCAAGTCACCCACCAATAGAGAAGGTCACTTACTATTATTTTGACCACAGCACCCAGACAAAGGAGAGAGGTCCCACAGCAGAGAACCAGGCATCATATCACCCACCACAGGAGTAGGCCACCATTTAGTTACTTTGACCCCTACACCCAGACGGAGGAGAGAGGTTACACAGCAGAGAATCAGGCATTTAGATCACCCACCACAGGAGTAGGCCACCATTGAATCAGACCCCGGCAACCATGTCAGATGGCACAAGCATAAGCTTTATATCAATCAGCACAGGAGAAGGCGACTTTGACAGACTTTGACCCCTACACCCGGACGGAGGAGAGAGGTTTCAAAGCAGAGAATCAGGCATTTAGATCACCCACCACAGGAGTAGGCCCCAATTTAATGGGACCCCAGCAACCATGTCAGATGGCACAACCATCAGCTTCATATCAATCAGCACAGGAGAAGGCGACTTTGAAAGACTTTGACCCCTACACCCAGACGGAGGAGAGAGGTTTCAAAGCAGAGAATCAGGCATTTAGATCACCCACCACAGGAGTAGGCCCCAATTTAATGGGACCCCGGCAACCATGTCAGATGGCACAACCATCAGCTTCATATCAATCAGCACAGGAGAAGGCGACTTTGAAAGACTTTGACCCCTACACCCAGACGGAGGAGAGAGGTTTCACAGCAGAGAATCAGGCATTTAGATCACCCACCACAGGAGTAGGCCCCCATTGAATCAGACCCTGGCAACCATGTCAGATGGCACAACCATCAGCTTTATATCAATCAGCACAGGAGAAGGCGACTTTGAAAGACTTTGACCCCTACACCCAGATGGAGGAGAGAGGTTTCACAGCAGAGAATCAGGCATCATATCAACCACCACAGGAGAAGCCACCATTTAGTTACTTTGACCCCTGCACCCAGGAAGAGGAGAGAGGCACCACAGCACATATTCTGGCATCATATCAGCCACCACAGGAGAAGCCACCATTGAGTTACTTTGACCCCCGCACCCAGGAAGAGGAGAGAGGCACCACAGCACATATTCTGGCATCATATCAGCCACCACAGGAGAAGCCAACATTGAGTTACTTTGACCCCCGCACCCAGGAAGAGGAGAGAGGCACCACAGCACATATTCTGGCATCATATCAGCCACCACAGGAGAAGCCACCATTGAGTTACTTTGACCCCTGCACCCAGGAAGAGGAGAGAGGCCCCACAGCACATATTCTGGCATCATATCAGCCACCACAGGAGAAGCCACCATTTAGTTACTTTGACCCCTTCACCCAAACAGAGGAGAGAGGTTCCACATCAGAGAATCAGGCATCATATCAACCACCACAGGAGTAGGCCACAATTTAATGGGACCCCGGCAACCATGTCAGATGGCACAACCATCAGCTTCATATCAATCAGCACAGGAGAAGGCGACTTTGAAAGACTTTGACCCCTACACCCAGACGGAGGAGAGAGGTTTCACAGCAGAGAATCAGGCATTTAGATCACCCACCACAGGAGTAGGCCCCCATTGAATCAGACCCTGGCAACCATGTCAGATGGCACAACCATCAGATTTATATCAATCAGCACAGGAGAAGCCACCATTGAGTTACTTTGACCCCTGCACCCAGGAAGAGGAGAGAGGCCCCACAGCACATATTCTGGCATCATATCAGCCACCACAGGAGAAGCCACCATTGAGTTACTTTGACCCCCGCACCCAGGAAGAGGAGAGAGGCACCACAGCACATATTCTGGCATCATATCAGCCACCACAGGAGAAGCCACCATTGAGTTACTTTGACCCCTGCACCCAGGAAGAGGAGAGAGGCCCCACAGCACATATTCTGGCATCATACTAACCACCACAGGAGAAGCCACCATTGAGTTACTTTGACCCCTGCACCCAGGAAGAGGAGAGAGGCCCCACAGCACATATTCTGGCATCATATCAGCCACCACAGGAGAAGCCACCATTGAGTTACTTTGACCCCCGCACCCAGGAAGAGGAGAGAGGCACCACAGCACATATTCTGGCATCATATCAGCCACCACAGGAGAAGCCACCATTGAGTTACTTTGACCCCCGCACCCAGGAAGAGGAGAGAGGCACCACAGCACATATTCAGGCATCATATCACACACCACAGGAGAAGGCCTCTTTCAGTGATTTAGGCCTTTGGACCCAGACAGAGGAGAGAGGCACCACAGCACATATTCTGGCATCATATCAGCCACCACAGGAGAAGCCACCATTGAGTTACTTTGACCCCTGCACCCAGGAAGAGGAGAGAGGCCCCACAGCACATATTCTGGCATCATATCAGCCACCACAGGAGAAGCCACCATTGAGTTACTTTGACCCCTGCACCCAGGAAGAGGAGAGAGGCCCCACAGCACATATTCTGGCATCATACTAACCACCACAGGAGAAGCCACCATTGAGTTACTTTGACCCCTGCACCCAGGAAGATGAGAGAGGCCCCACAGCACATATTCTGGCATCATATCAGCCACCACAGGAGAAGCCACCATTGAGTTACTTTGACCCCCGCACCCAGGAAGAGGAGAGAGGCACCACAGCACATATTCTGGCATCATATCAGCCACCACAGGAGAAGCCACCATTGAGTTACTTTGACCCCTGCACCCAGGAAGAGGAGAGAGGCCCCACAGCACATATTCTGGCATCATACTAACCACCAAAGGAGAAGCCACCATTGAGTTACTTTGACCCCTGCACCCAGGAAGAGGAGAGAGGCCCCACAGCACATATTCTGGCATCATATCAGCCACCACAGGAGAAGCCACCATTGAGTTACTTTGACCCCCGCACCCAGGAAGAGGAGAGAGGCACCACAGCACATATTCTGGCATCATATCAGCCACCACAGGAGAAGCCACCATTGAGTTACTTTGACCCCCGCACCCAGGAAGAGGAGAGAGGCACCACAGCACATATTCAGGCATCATATCACACACCACAGGAGAAGGCCTCTTTCAGTGATTTAGGCCTTTGGACCCAGACAGAGGAGAGAGGCACCACAGCACATATTCTGGCATCATATCAGCCACCACAGGAGAAGCCACCATTGAGTTACTTTGACCCCTGCACCCAGGAAGAGGAGAGAGGCCCCACAGCACATATTCTGGCATCATATCAGCCACCACAGGAGAAGCCACCATTTAGTTACTTTGACCCCTTCACCCAAACAGAGGAGAGAGGTTCCACATCAGAGAATCAGGCATCATATCAACCACCACAGGAGTAGGCCACAATTTAGTTTATTTGACCCCTGCACCCAGGAAGAGGAGAGAGGCCCCACAGCACATATTCTGGCATCATATCACACACCACAGGAGAAGGCCTCTTTCAGTGATTTAGGCCTTTGGACCCAGACAGAGGAGAGAGGTCAGAGATTAGCTTCATATCCCCCAGCACAGCAGAAGACCGCTTTATTTGACTTAGGCCTCAGCACCCAGACAGAAGACAGAGGTAGCATGGCAGAGGTTATGGCTTCATGTCACCCGTTAGTTTAACCGGCCACTTTCATCTGGTTAGGCCCCGGCGCCCAGACAGAGAAGAGTTTCATTCAACTGTGGGTTTCATAAAATTTGTATCAAATAAAGAAGTGGCCCTTAGCACAACAAGACATGTTTTAGGCAGTTAATAAGGACTACTCTGCACAAGGGAGGGACAGGTCCTGTGGGATCCATGCCTGGTTCATCTTTATGAAGGTCAGCTTGTCCACGTTGGCTGTGGACAGGCGGCTGCGCTTGTCAGTAATGATGCCCCCTGCCGTGCTGAATACGCGTTCAGATAAAACGCTGGCCGCCGGGCAGGAAAGCACCTCCAAGGCATAACATGCTAACTCTGGCCACGTGGACAATTTCGAAACCCAGTAGTTGAATGGGGCCGAACCATCCGTCAGGATGTGGAGGGGTGTGCAGACATACTGTTCAACCATGTTAGTGAAATGCTGCCTCCTGCTAACACGTTCCGTATCAGGTGTCGGTGCAGATAGCTGTGGCGTGGAGACAAAACTTTTCCACATTTCTGCCATGCTAACCCTGCCCT